>NC_080085.1:117183271-118525771 GCF_949987535.1 Balaenoptera acutorostrata
CCCTATCTTCAAAGTGGACATACTTTGCTTCTGGATAATGAATTCTTTTCTTAATGGCTAAAGCAAATGTACAATGCATGGTAAACAGGTCATAAAATAGGCTGTTCTAGTTAGCATAAAGTTCAAGCCAAATCACATATGAGCCAGAATGGCTTCCCATACCCCAATTGTGAAAATTTCTTCCATCAATCACAAAGTTTTATTGATTCCAGACAGTAGTCTAAAACTCTAATCCTGCATCTGAATTTTGCACAACATTCAAGTTGTGGGCTAGATGTTTATTTTCTCTTCCACTCTCCTGGAGGTAGAAAGGAGATTCCCTTTATTTTCTATTCCTCTTAGGGTATGAAGAGAGAAGGTTGAGCTCAAATTCCAACCCCTTGCAAATCCACAGATGTTTCCTTTACACCCATTTTTGATTCGATGTTCACGCCAGTGGATTAGAAGGGATTCATACACCTTGAGTAAGTTCATACCTTACATACAGACTTTGTTTCTATATATTCGCTCATGTCTTTTTATGAGTCCATATTCTGTTTGTAAGACTCTGCTCTAGGCATTGGTTCATACTTCCATATACAGACGGTGGTAGACTGACTGAAAAGAAGGCCCACAGAAATTCCTCCTGTCCCTGGATGTGCAACCCTTTGGTTGTATGTTGAAGGTAGAGCTGAAGATTTGCTGATGGAGTTAATGTGGGACACGAAAGAAACAGAGGTGTCAAGGACGACACCAAGGTGTTTGGCCTAAGCAACAGGAAGAAAAGAACTGTCATTTACCAAGGGGAGGAAGACAGAGGAAGAGCAGATTTGGGAAGGAAAAAAAATAGTCTTAATGAATAAAACCTTCATGAATACTAAATCTATTTATTTAAAAAAGTAAACTTATAAAATCAGTGAAACTAAGATTCCCTTAAATGTTTCAATATATAAACAACATATAAAAGGGTTCAACTAAAATTCCAACTCCAAACGCATTAATTAATGAAATACTTTAATATGGAACAACAGGAGTCACATCCTCTTTGGGTCGAGCTATTGTGGGCATCCAGAGGGGTTGGCCTGCAGCATTATCTCATAAAAACACATGATTTATGAAAGAAATTGGAGTGTCATTGCACACTCCAATAAGTAAACAGTGAATTATGTGCGTATATGTAATTATGATGTTAGAGAAAGTAACTTAATGATCAGAGTGGTAATTCGATTTTCTGGTATTGGTAATAGACTAAAAGCAAAATGCCTCTGGTAAAATCAGATAACCCCTCATTTTTATCTTTTCAACATGGATGCAGATGACCATATGATTATCTTCTTTTGGTCTTTCAATATAGCAAATCAAGAGATTTCTTTTTTTTATTAATTAATTAATTTATTTTTGGCTGTGTTGGGTCTTCGTTGCTGTGCGCGGGCTTTCTCTAGTTGTGCCGGCTTCTCTTGTTACAGAGCATGGGCTCTAGGCGCCTGGGCTTCAGTAGTTGTGGCACATGGGCTTCAGTAGTTGCAGCTCGCAGGCTCTAGAGCACAGGCTCAGTAGTTGTGGTGCACGGGCTTAGTTGCTCCACCGCATGTGGGATCTTCCCGGACCAGGGCTCGAACCCGTGTCCTCTGCATTGGCCGGCGGATTCTTAACCATTGGGCCACCAGCGAAGCCCTAAGAGATTTCTTAACATCCAACCTTCCTTACATTCCCTGGTCACAGTGCACTCTTAGAACGTGCTGCTCTGGATTACACTGGCTAATATTGGGGCTTTCCCATTAATGTTGCTGGCAACACCTGCAGCCTAGGTGCCAATAATCTCTGGCTGAGAGATGCATGAATAAGCAGGAAAATGCTTCACAGAACCTCACTCAAGGCGCGTCCAGAGACTGAGGGTCAGCCAAGGAACTCGGAAGGGCAAGTGAGTGGCGGGCAGGGCAGGGAGGGTGAGCCCCTGGCTGACTCCTCAGCTCCAGAGTACTTGATCCTCCCCTCCCCAAGCGCAGCGGGCCCCGCCACCATCATATAAGACACAGTCCTGGGCTCCTCCCCTGTCCCCTGCCCCTCACCCACCGCCCGCCTTGAGAAACCTAGGCCCCGCCCCCCACTTCTGACCCCTCCTCCACCAGTGGTCGTTAGCCCCGCCCCTTCCCCCACACCCCCTTCCTCTGCCCCCTCCGGCCCTAGCTCGGCCCCCATGTTGCGCCTGCGCACTGGCAATCATCTGGCCTTGAGAGCGAAGCCTGCGCAGGCGCCGGTACGACCCATGGCCCCACCCACCCCTGCCCTGGGCCCGCCTCCGCGGAATGCGCTTCAGGTGAGGCCTGGGAATGTAAAGATCAGAATGGTAGTGGGATTTCATGGTGTTTGGTAAAGTCTAAACGCAAATGCCTCAGGTAAAATCATACCCAGTGTCCTGAAATAGGGCCAATGGGAAATGGCTCACAGCCTTATGTGACACACATTCTGTAACATGAGAGGATAATAAAAGGGATATAAAGTTCCAGCTGCAATTGGAGAAAAGAGAAGTGATTTGAACTCTACACACTGATGAACCTCTCAGGCAGGAAATGAGACATTACAACTTGGGGCCCTTTAGACTGGATGGCAAGAACAGAGTTGCTGACACCTTTATGAAATCCCAGGAAGGGAAACTACCCAACCACGCAGCATATCTACAGGCAGAACAGACTGCCCAATTTTAGTTAATTGCATGTCTAATTCCAGTTAGAACTGGTAACTGTATTGATATGTTTAAAGAACAGTGCAAAAAAATTCTACCCACTTAACTAATTTAATTCTGCTCTTACAGAGCCTTTATAAGACCTAGTGGTTTGTTATACAGCAGAAACTAACACATCATTGTAAAACAATTATACTCCAATAAAGATGTTAAAAAAAAAAGACCTAGTGGTGTGGTGTAATGAAAGATGCCTCAGACACAAGGGACCAAGATTCTAATGCAGGCTTCACCAGGAACTAATTGTGTGCTTGCTGCTTCTAGTTTTGGTCCTACTGACTTCTGAACTGATCTTCTGTACAACCATGCTGGTCACTCTACCTCTGCATTACCCTTGGGAGTATCAGAAGATTCCTCCACCATCCCCAAATATGCATTTATGGCGTTCATGAAGTGGCTAAAAGGATCACTTCTCACAGGGAGGTATGAGATTACCTATAGCCTTTAGGGGAATTCTTCCCCTAAATAAAGGGGAGAGCTTAACAAAGCGGGGAACTTCTACCATGACCTGGAGACTCCATTCCCCTGCCACCAGCTCCTGTTCTTAATGCATCAGATTCTATAGCTTAGAGCTCTGCCCTGGTTCAGGTGACAATGCACATGAGAGAGCCACAGCTTCCTTGATCATGCTGGTGTTCATTGTGAATAATAAAAATCTACAAGTGAGATCTTCTGAAGCAAACGAATTTTATTAGAAGAACACAAGTATTTTACAAAATGCAAGAAAGTTAAGCAACAAATGCATTTTAAAGACACAGAAATGAGGCTAGCTCAGGGAAACTCAACAGTGTGTCTTTTCATATTCTCTGCAGTGAAAGGTTATAAATGAGCCTTTGCAGGCTATCACTCATTCTTGGGGTCTAGTCCCAAACTCTAAATATAACAAAAGTATGGCTGGGCCAATTAGGATAAGATGAAAAGTATCAAACCAAGTAGCTATGGCCAGGGAACTCAGTCACACAGAAAACAGAAGGTTGTGGGAAGGTCTCAGAGAAAAGGGGCCTTCTGGAGAGACCAATCAGCCTGAGACACTGCCTTCCACCCTATGGAATACAAATACAGTACATACACACTTTGACACGTGCCCATATGTAAAATATTTTTAAAGATTTCTTGAGTAAGCACAAAAGCACATATTATAAAAAATGAAAACAACCCAAAGTCCAAGCCATTCCCAAAGGCACAGTACCCCAAAGTCAATTTCTGGTCAAATGACAAATAGTTGATGTCACAGGGGCCACTCCTTGAGCCGAAGTGCTCCAGGTGAAGTTCATGGCTTCTGTAGAATTGCTGTGATTCTATGAAATTCAAAATCCTATGGACTAAAGGTTAACCTTATACACCACCAATCCAAATGCTACATATACATAGAAAAACCAAGGCAAAACAATAATACAGAAGCAGTAAATGGCATTACCCATTTCCCCATGAAGAAGCATTCTTCCCCTTCAGTTCTAAAATCTAAAAACACTTGAGGGGGAGCACTCATCTGTAATCATGGGAGAGTCTTTATTATCATTAATGTTAAACCACTTTATTGAGGTATGAAGGTATGACTGACATACAAAAAGCTGTACATATTTAATGTATACAATTTAATGAGTATGGAGATAAGTATACATCCATAAACCAACTCCATAATCTATACCATAAACATACCCATCCCCTCCGAAGTTTCATTCCACCCTCATTAATTAGTACTATTATTTTTTTGTAATAAGAACATGACAGAAGATAGAATAAGATCTACCCTCTTAGCAAATTTGTCAGTATACAACACATCAATTCTGAGCTCTGGAGGAGATGCACAGGTGCTCACTTCCTGCCTTTAACTATATCCTACATCCTGCAGCTCAGTACCCTGACTGCACAACCTATGATCACTAGAGTAGAGTCTACAACAGGCCTTTCAGCATTCTGGAAGGCTTCTGTGTCTGACTGATGGGGGGAGATTGAGCAAATCAGTGAATCTCCTTAGGATTCACTAAATCGAGCCCACTGCTGTTCTTTTCCAAAGGTGATAAGAAGCAGTATAGTAGGCCTGCACATGAGTAAGAAGAGGCAAGGAAAAAAAAAAAAAAAAGAAGAGGCAAGGGAAGCTCAGAAGGCCAACCCAAATATAAACTGTGAGGAAGCCTGGCTGGCGACACTCAGTAATCCATTTATTGTGCTTCTGGAGTCAGCATGATGGACTGAGAGGGCAAATTCAAATCCAGAGGGATCAAGAGATCATTCAAATTGTACAGGAGTGCACATATTTTTTTATGTTTATTTTTTATTTATTTATTTTTTCTTATTAGTCATCCATTTTATACACATCAGTGTATACGTGTCAATCCCAATCTCCCAATTCATCACACCACCAATCCCCGCCGCTTTCCCCCCTTGGTGTCCATACGTTTTTTTCTCTACTTTTGTGTCTCAATTTCTGCTCTGCAAACCTGTTCATGTGTACCATTTTCTAGGTTCCACATATATGCGTTAATATACGATATTTGTTTTTCTCTTTCTGACTTACTTCACTCTGTATGACATTCTCTAGGTCCATCCACGTCTCTACAAATGACCCAGTTTTGTTCCTTTTTATGGCTGAGTAATATTCCATTGTATATATGTACCACATCTTCTTTATCCATTCATCTGTCGATGGGCATTTAGGTTGCTTCCATAACCTGGCTATTGCAAATAGTGCTGCAGTGATCTTTGGGGTGCATGTGTCTTTTTGAATTATGGTTTTCTCTGGGTATATGCCCAGTAGTGGGATTGCTGGGTCATATACTAATTCTATTTTTAGTTTGTTAAGGAACCTCCATATTGTTCTCCATAGGGGCTGTATCAATTTACATTCCCACCAACAGTGCAAGAGGGTTCCCTTTTCTCCATACCCTCTCCAGCATTTGTTGTTTGTAGATTTTCTGATGATGCCCATTCTAACTGGTGTGAGGTGATACCTCATTGTGTTTTGATTTGCATTTCTCTAATAATTAGTGATGTTGAGCAGCTTTTCGTGTGCTTCTTGGCCATGTGTATGTCTTCTTTGGTGAAATGTCTATTTAGGTCTTCTGCCCATTTTTTGATTGGGTTGTTTGTTTTTTTGATACTGAGCTGCATGAGCTGTTTATATATTTGGGAGATTAATCCTTTGTCTGATGATTCATTTGCAAATATTTCCCCCCATTCTGAGGGTTGTCTCTTCGTCTTGTTTAAGGTTTCCTTTGCTGTGCAAAAGCTTTTAAGTTTTCATTAGGTCCCATTTCTTTATTTTTGTTTTTATTTCCATTACTCTAGGAGGTGGATCAAAAAATATCTTGCTGTGATTTATGTCAAAGAGTGTTCTTCCTATGTTTTCCTCTAAGAGTTTTATAGTGCCTGGTCTTACATTTAGGTCTCTAATCCATTTTGAGTTTATTTTTCTGTATGGTGTTAGGGAGTGTTCTAATTTCATTCTTTTACATGAAGCTGTCCAGTTTTCCCAGCACCACTTATTGAAGAGACTGTCTTTTCTCCACTGTATATCCTTGCCTCCTTTGTCATAGGTTAGTTGACCATAGGTGTGTGGGTTTATCTCTGGGCTTCCTATCCTGTTCCATTGATCTATATTTCTGTTTTTGTGCCAGTACCATACTGTCTTGATTACTGTAGCTTTGTAGTATAGTCTGAAGTCAGGGAGTCTGATTCCTACAGCTCTGTTTTTTTTCCCTCACGACTGCTTTGGCTATTCGGGGTCTTTTGTGTCTCCATACAAATTTTAAGATTTTTTGTTCTAGTTCTGTAAAAAATGCCATTGGTAAGTTGATAGGGATTGCATTGAATCTGTAGATTGCTTTGGGTAGTATAGTCATTTTCACAATATTGAGTCTTCAAAACCAAGAGCATGGTATATCTCTCCATCTGTTGGTATTATCTTTAATTTCCTTCATCAGTGTCTTATAGTTTTCTGCATGCAGGTATTTTGTCTCCCTAGGTAGGTTTATCCCTAGGTATTTTATTCTTTTTGTTGCAATGGTAAATGGAAGTGTTTCCTTAATTTCTCTTTCAGATTTTTCATAATTAGTGTATAGGAATGCAAGAGATTTCTGTGCATTAATTTTGTATCCTGCAACTTTACCAAATTCATTGATTAGCTCTAGTAGTTTTCTGGTGGCATCTTTAGGATTCTCTATGTATAGTATCATGTCATCTGGAAACACTGACAGTTTTACTTCTTCTTTTCCAATTTGTATTCTTTTTATTTCTTTTTCTTCTCTGATTGCCGTGGCTAGGACTTCCAAAACTATGTTGAATAATAGTGGTGAGAGTGGACATCCTTGTCTTGTTCCTGATCTTAGAGGAAATGCTTTCAGTTTTTCATCATTGAGAATGATGTTTGCTGTGGGTTTGTTGTATATGGCCTTTATTATGTTGAAGTAGGTTCCCTCTATGCCCACTTTCTGGAGAGTTTTTATCATAAATGGGTGATGAATTTTGTCAAAAACTTTTTCTGCATCTATTGAGATGATCATATGGTTTTTAATCTTCAATTTGTTAATATGGTGTATCACATTGATTTGCATATATTGAAGAATCCTTGCATCTCTGGGATAAATCCCACTTGATCATGGTGTATGATCCTTTTAATGTGTTGTTGGATTCTGTTTGCTAGTATTTTGTTGAGGATTTTTGCATCTATATTCATCAGTGATATTGGTCTGTAATTTTCTTTTTTTGTGCTATCTTTGTCTCGTGTTGGCATCAGGGTGATGGGGGCCTCACAGAATGAGTGTGGGAGTGTTCCTTCCTCTGCAATTTTTTGGAAGAGTTTGAGAAGGATGGGTGTTAGCTCTTCTCTAAATGTTTGATAGAATTCACCTGTGAAGCCGTCTGGTCCTGGACTTTTGTTTGTTGGAAGATTTTTAATCACAGTTTCAATTTCATTACTTGTGATTGGTCTGTTCATATTTTCTATTTCTTCCTGGTTCAGTCTTGGAAGGTTATACCTTTCTAAGAATTTGTCCATTTCTTCCAGGTTGTCCATTTTATTGGCATAGAGTTGCTTGTAGAAGTCTCTTATGATGCTTTGTATTTCTGCCATGTCTGTTGTAACTTCTCCTTTTTCATTTCTAATTTTATTGATTTGAGTCCTCTCCCTCTTTTTCTTGATGAGTCTGGCTAATGGTTTATCAATTTTCTTTATCTTCTCAAAGAACCAGCTTTTAGTTTTATTGATCTGTGCTATTGTTTTCTTTGTTTCTATTTCATTTATTTCTGCTCTGATCTTTATGATTTCTTTCCTTCTGCTAACTTTGGGTTTTGTTTGTTCTTCTTTCTCTAGCTCCTTTAGGTGTAAGGATAGATTGTTTATTTGAGATTTTTCTTGCTTGTTGAGGTAGGCTTGTATAGCTATAAACTTCCCTCTTAGAACTGCTTTTGCTGCATCCCATAGGTTTTGGATCGTCGTGTTTTCATTGTCATTTGTCTCTAGGTATTTTTCAATTTCTTCTTTGATTTCTTCAGTGATCTCTTGGTTATTTAGTAACGTATTGTTTAGCCTCCATGTGTTTGTGTTTTTTACGTTTTCGTCCCTGTAATTCATTTCTAATCTCATAGCGTTGTGGTCAGAAAAGATGCCTGATATGATTTCAATTTTCTTAAATTTACTGAGGCTTGATTTGTGACCCAAGATGAGATCTATCCTGGAGAATGTTCCATGCGCACTTGAGAAGAAAGTGTAATCTGCTGTTTTTGGATGGAATGTCCTATAAATATCAATTAAATCTATCTCGTCTATTGTGTCATTTAAAGCTTGTGTTTCCTTATTAATTTTCTGTTTGGATGATCTGTCCATTCGTGTAACTGAGATGTTAAAGTCCCCCACTATTATTGTGTTACTGTCGATTTCCTCTTTTAGAGCTGTTAGCAGTTGCCTTATGTATTGAGGTGCTCCTATGTTGGGTGCATATATATTTATAATTGTTATAGCTTCTTCTTGGATTGATCCCTTGATCATTACACAGTGTCCTTCCTTGTCTCTTGTAACATTCTTTATTTTAAAGTCTATTTTGTCTGATATGAGTATTGCTGCTCCAGCTTTCTTTTGATTTCCATTTGCATGGAATATCTTTTTCCATCCCCTCACTTTCAGTCTGTATGTGTCCCTAGGTCCGAAGTGGGTGTCTTGTAGACAGCATATATATGGGTCTTGTTTTCGTATCCATTCAGCAAGCCTGTGTCTTTTGGTTGGAGCATTTAATCCATTCACGTTTAAGGTAATTATCGATATGTATGTTCCTATGACGATTTTCTTAATTGTTTTGTGTTTGTTTTTGTAGGTCCTTTTCTTCTCTTGTGTTTCTCACTTAGAGAAGTTCCTTTAGCATTTGTTGTAGAGCTGGTTTGGTGGTGCTGAATTCTCTTAGCTTTTGCTTGTCTGTAAAGCTTTTGATTTCTCCATCAAATCTGAATGAGATCCTTGCTGGTTAGAGTAATCTTGGTTGTAGGTTCTTCCCTTTCATCACTTTAAGTATATAATGCCACTCCCTTCTGGCTTGTAGAGTTTCTGCTGAGAAATCAGCTGTTCACCTTATGGGAGTTCCCTTGTATAGTATTTGTCGTTTTTCCCTTGCTGCTTTCAATAATTTTTCTTTGTCTTTAATTTTTGCCCATTTAATTACTATGTGTCTTGGCATGTTTCTCCTTGGGTTTATCCTGTATGGGACTCTCTGTGCTTCCTGGACTTGGGTGGCTATTTCCTTTCCCATGTTAGGGAAGTTTTCGACTATAATCTCTTCAAATATTTTCTTGGGTCCTTTCTGTCTCTCTTCTCCTTCTGGGACCCCTATAATGCGAATGTTGTTGCGTTTACTGTTGTCCCAGAGGTCTCTTAGGCTGTCTTCATTTATTTTCATTCATATTTCTTTATTCTGTTCCGCAGAAGTGAATTCCACCATTCTGTCTTCCAGGTCACTTATCCGTTCTTCTGCTTCAGTTATTCTGCTATTGATTCCTTATAGTGTATTTTTCATTTCAGTTATTGTATTGTTCATCTCTGTTTGTTTCTTCTTTAATTCTTCTAGATCTTTGGTCAACATTTTTTGCATCTTCTCGATCTTTGTCTCCATTCTTTTTCTGAAGTCCTGGATCATCTTCAGTATCATTATTCTGAATTCTTTTTCTGGAAGATTGCCTATCTCCATTTCATTTAGTTATTTTTCTGGGGTTTTATCTTGTTCCTTCATCTGGTACATAACCCTCTGCCTTTTCACCTTGTCTATCTTTCTGTGAATGTGGTTTTTGTTCCACAGGATGCAGGACTGTAGTTCTTCTTGCTTCTAAGGAGACACTCTTGAACACACAAATTCCAATGCATCTTTCACATTGAGGGCCCATGATGTCCTCCTGTCTGCTTTCTCCTCATGTTCTGAGAGCAGCTCTACAGAGGGTCACTCTTCCCAGCCCCTTCCCCACCACTAGGCTTTAGGCACCCCGAGGATGGACCATATCTAGTCATTCCACCTTTCCTCATCAGGGAAGTCCTTCCCCCTTTGATCCTCTAATCTCTATAGCTCCTTTCCCTAAAAGAACAGACAATCAAAAGTGACAGGAGAACCAGTCATGAAACCCATTTAGTTCAAGATGTGTTCTCCCATCTAAATTGGTACAGCCACTATGGAAAACAGTATGGAAGTCCGTCAAAAAATTAAAAATAGATCTACTATCTGATCCAGCAATCCCACTTGGGGTATATATCCAGAGGAATACTTTACACCAAGAAGGTATAGAACATTAACATCCCTACCAGTCAGTAAACATTCATTGAGTACCTGTCTCATGGGGCTAAGTGACATGGCTAGCCTAGGAATGAACTCCTGGGAAAGAACCAGCAAGCCAGATTCCATCTCAAATTCAGAGGAGGATTACCTTCTCTTTCCCTCAGAGTCCTGATTTTGAGAATGGCACCAATTAGAGAGTCACCCTTTTGGAATCCTCAACCTTGTGACTTATTTTTAAGTGCCAGTACTCAGCAGTTTTACCTATTAAACCATCCATTTAGGTCTTCCCGACCCCTCCCTCCAATGAAGTCACCCAACATGACCTTGATGGGCAGTGGGCACAAGTGTGTGTGGAAGGGGAAGAAGGAATCACAGTTACTATTAAGTTTCACAACTGTTGTTTGGCTAGCAAATAAGCCAGTTTTGGTCACCGTCATGTCACTTGGTGAAGGAATGTTGGTTTGGGTGCAGGTTTTTCTAAGTATCTCAGGCCTCAGGTTCTCACCAGGTAGGAAATCTTCATGACCCCCATCTTTCACAGCTTTAAAGTAACTTAACCAATTACAGGGATAAATAAGAAGCCTTTGAAATGGCAATGTGCTGTCTAAAGACTACATTCTTTAGTTTCTAATCACAAAGAAATGTGGATTTTCTTTTAACCTTTGGTGAGTGAAATTCAGGTTCTGTGATGCCACCTTCTGGATAAAACCTGTGCTAATAAAGCAATAGGGGAACCAGAGGTATCTATGAAACTAGAGGTTAGAAGTGTCTTTGAACACACTTTAGAAGGGTTCGTATTTATATTTAGCACTCCTCCCCCACCCCAACTGTCAAAACTCTTCACCTGATTTTCAACAAATTAACCACTGACCAGTAAAGAAGTGACCTTATACAGACAAGGAAAGAGAGGAGAACTTTTTGGCGCTGCCAGTTAACAAGCACCCTCTTGGTGCCCGAACTAGGTGCTGAGCCCCATCAGCTTCAATGTAAGGCGTCAGAGTTGGCCAAAAAAGAAAGCGGCTCAGAGCAAGGCAAGGTCTGAGTTGCCGGGCTACCTCTTGGCATCATGACAAAATTAAAGAGGTTGGTTTGCAAAGAGAAGCCCAGTAATATCTGAGGAAATATGCTGGTCCTGTGAAAGGAAACAAACGTTTGGTTGAAATTATGACAAAAGTCTAAAGAAATGAAGTGGGAGTGGGGTCTGGACAGGTGGGGAGAAGAGCTAAACCAAGCCACAATGTTCTTTTCCAATATATGGATTCTAGAAATGGTGTACTAATTCCTTCAGTACCTCCTGGGTGCTAAGCACTTTACACAGATTACCACACTTGATTCTTACAATATCGCTGACAGCAAGGTGTGATTCCCATTTTGCAAATATGGAAATTGAGGTTCAGAGGTGAGAGTAAGAAAGAGTCAGACTCAGATACTAGAAATTTATTGTGAATGAAACACAATGTATTGTCTCAGCAACATCTGCAAGGCAAAAAAAAAAAAGCCCAACAAAGTATGGAAGGGTAAATATTTAACGAAGTATTGACCTGCATATTACTTTAATTGTTAGCCTATGCCTCCAGGACCACTGCAAAATAAATGCCCACCCACCCATAGCAGGGGTAGACTGGTAGACTTTCATTCTCTGTCACCCACTTGGTGTACAGGTCTCATCTTTCTCCCCTTTCCTAAATAGAGCTAGCTTTAAATTACATTCAAATCCATGTTCTCCCACCTGAAAAAAAAGCAGCACTCCCACAGTCTCTCGAGTCCTGAAGTTCGTTTTTCACAATGCCTTCCAGCCCATCCTGCTTCTGCCTGGTATTACAAGGGTTTTCCAAAAGGAGAAAAAGACAGATCAAAACTTTGATGGGAGTATGTCATGATCAGGCTTTTTGGAAATCTGACATTCTAATAAATGCAACGTGTCTGTAATAGTGGCTCCCACAGTGAACAAAGGAACATGAATAAGGACTGGAAAAAGATGCCACTGACTGATTATAGACACAGTGCCTGAACCATGGAGTTAATAAGCAGTGCCCAGGGAGCGACCCTGACATTGTCGGAAGTTCCTATCTTAGAGACTAAGGGAAGGCATTTCAACACCACCTTAAATAATGTTATAGCTGACAGGGGATGGGTGCTACCCTCCACCCAGCATCTGTGGCCCCACATAACATAAGGGTGCACTTACTTGTCTGGCAGGTCCAGACAGTTGGTTCCAGGTCCACTCTCTTCTCATCACAGGCCCACAGGCTGACCAGTACTAGACTTTTCCACCACAGGTCCTGAAGGAAATGGTGATTGTACAAATCTACAAGGAGACTTGCTAATGGGTGGATAGCCTAACACAACTGCAGGAAACTTAGGTAACTTGGAAACTCATAAGATGCGTGGCCGGGGCAAACTTCCCCTTTCCCTTATCCAGAAGAATTTCTGCAAATGGTTGGTTGGGGCAGAGTACCCAGTCATGCAGCCTGTGTGAGGTAGGCCAGAAGAGTTTGTTAAGACAGGAACTGCATGAATCAAATCACGAGATAAGACTGCTGCTTCATAGAAACCTGATTGCCCCTTCAAAATGAACCTAGGTTCAACGTGCTTTAATCAAGCATCATAGGGGAATTATTAAATATTATGTTGCAAGGTGTTGCCAATTATTTTCTAGAAGGGGAGTCTCAAAACTCCATTTTTTTCTTTTCATTAATAAAGCAATTGACTCATACAAAATTATGGGTGAGAAACCTTTGGAATGGGTTATGTGTTCTCACTTTGTTACCAATTACTGACATTTTATATACTATGCAAGAATATGGGTAATAGATCATGCAAATGGGGTTTGTGTTCCACTTAATAGACCATGAAATGCACATTATACAACTGTGTTACTTTTATATTAGTTTCGGTAATTGGTAACATAGTAAGTTCAAAAATTGATAAAACTAGAAATGAGCTAATTTAATCCAGAAAAAATTCATGAAGAATTTTTTAAAATTACATAATGTTACTAACATTTGACACTGAACACAGGTCTTTGAGGAGAAAACAACAGAAAAAATTAAGACATTTGGTAATGTATATATAATGGGGAATTTGCTCTTAATTTGCAAGTATGCCCCTAGGATACTATGGGCAATGGGCATTTGTAATAAAAGTCAGGATTAGTGAGGCTACTGTCCAAGCTCCTGAAATCTGCATTCCTGCCAGTACCAATGACACAGACACAATAAAGCCCAAATACCAGCAATGAATCTTTCACATTTCTAAAAGTAATCAAGGTATGGATTTAGAGATCATCAATGTTCCACCAATATGAGTCATTACATCATTTCTACATGAAATAATATACATAACTGAAATCAAAATCAAGAATCAACCAGCAAGGGCTTCCCTGGTGGCGCAGTGGTTGAGAATCTGCCTGCCAATGCAGGGTACACGGGTTTGAGCCCTGGTCTGGGAGGATCCCACATGCCGTGGAGCAACTAGGCCTGTGAGCCACAATTACTGAGCCTGCGCGTCTGGAGCCTGTGCTCTGCAACAAGAGAGGCTGCGATAGTGAGAGGCCCCCGCTTGCCGCAACTAGAGAAAGCCCTCGCACAGAAACGAAGACCCAACACAGCCAAAAATAAATAAATAAATAAATAAATAAATAAATCCCATTTAAAAAAAAAAGAACCAGAAAAAAGGCTAAGAAGCAAACTTAACCATCACCATTTTCAAAAGGAAGTAACTGTTTTACTTAACACCAAGTATCAGAGTTACTGTCAGTGACTGGAGTCCTCAGGCTTTGGAGCAAAACAACAGTTATCCTTTCATTTAATTCTCCCCTTGAATACACAATAGGTGTCACACGATGAAGGCATGAGTATAAAAAGGAAGACTGAGTGGTACAAAAAATGTGGATGGAACTCAGAAAGTTTTAGTATCATCTCAGCCTGTAGATTTTAATTCTGAAGCTCACAAGCAGAAGTTCCAAAACCAATAAAAACCGTTAAAACCATTTTCATCCTCCTGTGAAGTTATTAACTAATGTAATAAAGCTTATCTTTATTTTAAAAAAATGGAACAGAACAAAGAAGATTCTCATGTTGTGCACCCTTAAAAATGTATTCTGGACGAGTGGAAAAGTTATAGGATTGAAAAATTAAAGAAAATCTGGGGGCTTCCCTGGTGGCGCAGTGGTTGAGAATCTGCCTGCTAATGCAGGGGACACGGGTTCGAGCCCTGGTCTGGGAAGATCCCACATGCCACGGAGCAGCTGGGCCCGTGAGCCACAATTGCTGAGCCTGCGCGTCTGGAGCCTGTGCCCCGCGACGGGAGGGGCCGCGATAGAGAGAGGCCCGCGCACCGCGATGAAGGGCGGTCCCCGCACCGCGATGAAGAGTGGCCCCCGCTTGCCGCAACTGGAGAAAGCCCTCGCACGAACCGAAGACCCAACACAGCCAAAAATAAATAAATAAATAAATAAATAAATAAGAAAATCCTTTAAAAAAAAAAAAAAAAAGAAAATCTGTAAGAGAAGATTGTGATGTTTCCTTCATCTTGGTCCAGTGTAGAGTCTAGTATAATGACCACAGAAATCGATTTGATTAATTAAAATGTCAACAATTACATTTGTCCAAAAATGATAATTCAAGGCAGCGAGAAGATATGTTTTATATTATTACAAATGCACAATATGTGCACTAATACTTTATACAAATAGATAAGCAAAACTTAGACCTCAAAAAATGTGCAGTCATATAATTAGACTCAACCAAGAAGATGAAAGACAATCAAAATATAAAGATACAAAAATATTTCCAGGGCTTCCCTGGTGGCGCAGTGGTCGAGAATCTGCCTGCCAATGCAGGGGACACGGGTTCGAGCCCTGGTCTGGGAAGATCCCACGTGCCGCGGAGCAACGGGGCCCGTGAGCCACAATTGCTGAGCCTGCGCGTCTGCTCCGCAAGAAGAGAGGCCGCGATAGTGAGAGGCCCGCGCACCGCGATGAAGAGTGGCCCCCGCTTGCCACAACTAGAGAAAGCCCTCGCACAGAAATGAAGACCCAACACAGCCATAAATAAATTAATTAATTAATTAAAAAAATATTTCCACTTTATCGGTAAACAAATATTGCAAATTAATGCACTTATAGACCCACTTTCTGATCCACTGTGTTCAATTGCTATTAAAAGAAAATCACTGCTGGTGGAGTTGTTGAGTGATGGGCAGAACACACACTGTTTAAAGGAGCTTAGAATCTGCACAATCCTTCTGGAAAGGAATTTGGCCAAACTTCAAAAAAGGGATTCCTTTATCCGGATCTTCCCTGTACTCTGATACTCTTGGTTCTCTTGGTGTTGGCAAAACCTTCCCCCAACCAGCCTAAATCTTCTTCATACTCACCCTCTTTCTTGACCCCCAGAACTCCTGAACAAACCCCCTCATCTCAACTGCTATAAGGGCCCTTGGCTTTTTCATTTTCCAGCCTGAGAATAGAATGCATCTGAGTAAATGAGCTTATTGTGTTTAAGGAACAGGAGGGCGGAATGGCTGGAGCAGTGAGGAGAGTGGTTGGAGTTTGGAAGGAGGTGGGTTGGGAGAAGTAGGCTGGATAAGGTTCTCATAGGACCTTGTTACGTCTGGCACAGTTGGAACTTTCCTCGAACTGCGATGTTGTAGCTCCCTGAAAAAGTCCCGTTCTCCGGACAGTGTTATTTCACCTGACTGGGAGCTAGCTGTGGGAAAGCTCTATCCCCAGGATATTTACTGAAAAAAAACAAAACAAAACAGAGGGAATTGTTTAACATCATGGCTACCTGAGGTTGCCAGGATCTTGTATTTTAGTCAGGGGAAAAAGACAATAAAAATATACCAATAAATAATAATATATATTTGTGATTATCTGTTGAAGCATGTCATCCCTCACTACCCTTTTGTTTCAAAAATTTCCGTGCTACTTTTCATTGTTTATTCTTCCATGTGAATCTTAAAGTGAGCTTCTCTAATCAAGACAAAATCTTCTTGGTGTTTTGGTAGGATTATGTTGGAGGGGAAAATAGTGCATATAATTTGATTAAACACAATATTGCCTCATGACAAGATCCCATCACTGGTCATGTGTTAGAAGTATAATTTAACTTAGGGAAATTGGACTTCCCTGGTGGCACAGTGGTTAAGAATCTGCCTGCCAATGCAGGGAACACGGGTTTGATCCCTGGTCCAGGAAGATCCCACATGCCGCGGAGCAACTAAGCCTGTGCACCACAACTACTGAGCCCGCATGCCACAACTACTGAAGCCCACGCGCCTAGAGCCCATGCGTTGCAACAGGAGAAGCCACCGCAATGAGAAGCCCGCGCACCGCAACGAAGACCCAACGCGGCCAAACATAAAATAAATAAATATATTTTTTAAATAGCTTAGGGAAATTTAACAACTTTATGATATTGAGTCAACCTACCCCAGATCTGGGATATCATGCCATTTGTTTGAGTGTTCTTTTGTATCCCTCTTTAGCATTTAAAACATTTCTTCATGTGGTTTTTACAATTTAAAAAATACATTTCTAGGCACTATTTCCTTTGAATTGTTTTTCTGAATAGGGTCTTCTACCATTATATATTTTAACTGGTTATTTTCTGTATTTATGAAAGCTGGTGATAAATTTATATTAATTTTATACTCAGTCACAAAATGGTATTCTGATAAAACAGGTAATGACTAATTTCCTCTCCTCCTTTCCAATTTGTTAAAACTCTTAGTTATTCCTTTCCTTTATTTTTACATTGAACATGTATAAAATCACTTTTGGAAAGCATCCATTCACTTTCACACTTGCCTTTCAGTTTCTCTATTGATTATTTTCTTTTGCTCTTTTAATACAGCAGATTAAGAGATTTCCTAACATTAAAACTTCCTTACATTCCCTGGTCATGGTACATCATTCTTTGAATATGCTGCTCTAAATTATGCTAGCTAATATTTGGGACTTTCGCATTAATGTGGCAGGCAACCACCTCTGCAGCGTGGGTGCCAATAATCTCTGGCTGAGAGATGCATGAAGAAGCAGGAAAATGTGTTCACAACGGAAACTTATGCAAGGGGCGTCCAGAGGCCGAGGGTTCTACAAGGAACTTGGAAGAAAAATGAGTGGCCCAAAGGCAGGGTGGGCACCAGGTCTACTTCTCTACTCCAAAGCACTCGGCCCTCCCCACTCCAATGGCAATGGACTCCGCCCTCACCACTTAACACTAGGTGTTTTGGGCTCTTCCCGTGGCCCCCGCCCCTCGCCCGCGTACCGCCTTAGGGAATATAGGCCCCGCCCCTCAGTTTCCTACCCCGCCTCCTTCCCCTACTCCTGCCCCGCCCAACTCGGCCCCCCAGTGTCGCGCCTGCGCACTAGCAAATGCCAGGCCATGTAGGCGGAGCCCCGCCGCGCCAGGTACCGCCCATGGCCCCGCCCGCCCCGGGACCAGGCCCGCCTCCGCACACACGCACTTCCCGCCACGCCTCCTCGTAAACCAAGCTCTGTGGAGCCCAGCGAAGCGAGCGAGGCGCGATGGACGGCCGAGTGCAGCTGATCAAGGCCCTCCTGGCCCTGCCCATTCGGCCCCAGACGCGTCGGTGGAGAAACCCGATCCCCTTCCCCGAGACGTTTGACGGCGACACCGACCGGCTCCCGGAGTTTATCGTGCAGACGGGCGCCTACATGCTAGTGGACGAGACCCTGTTCACCAACGATGCCCTGAAGGTGACGTTCCTCATCACCCGCCTGACCGGGCCCGCCCTGCAGTGGGTGATCCCCTACATCAGGAAGCAGAGCCCCCTCCTCAACGATTACCGGGGCTTCCTGGCCGAGATGAAGCGGGTCTTTGGCTGGGTGGAGGACGAGGACTTCTAGGCCGGGAGCCCCTCGGGCCTGGGGGCGGGTGCTCGGGGGAGGGTCCGCCGCGCCAGTCGCCGCCGCCCAGATCGCCACAGGCGGCGTCCTCCCGCCGCGCCTCCCCCGTCCCTCACCTTCGGGTCGCCGCGATCTCCCCCGCGCTCGTGTCCCCTCCCGCGTAGTGCTTGCCTTTGTTCCAGGAATAGCGCTCCAGGTTCCCGCTGCTGCCGCCGCCGGGCCTGGCTCTGGAGCGGCCGCCGCCCTCTCCCTCTCGGGCCAGCCCGGCCCCTCCCCTGCACACTTGGACTCGGTCGTGCGCTCCAGCTGCAAGCCGGGCTCCTGTTACACGCCGACAGACCACCCTCAGCCCGGCCACTGCCAACCGCCCGCCCTCTGCCAGACTCCCAGGCCCGCATGCAGGTGCCCAGAGACCTGCGCTGCCGCTGCCGCCGCCATCGCCACCGCCATCCACCGCATCCCGCCTACAGCCTGCAGCCTTCAGCGGTCTGGACTCGCCCGGGAGGTGTCTGAGCTGGCCACAGCCTCTGGACAATGCTTCCAACAGCTCGCCACTGCCCTGGAGGGGCCGGCCAGCCTTTCACCTTCGGCGGGACCCAGTCCCTCCCTCCTCCCAGAGACATCTTCCGCTCCTGCCAGGTGGCCGCCAGGTCCCAGGGGTGCCTGGCAGCCAAGTCGAGTCACTCATTGTCTCCTGTGGACCTGTTCGTTTCGCCCAGCATCCAGTTCTTTTCTGGATGTGCAGTGTTTTCTTAGTTATGTATTCATTGGTCAACAATATAACTCATATCTACCCAACTCCTCAACACTACTTGAACAAAACTCTTTTCTTATTTTCAATAAATGTCAGACACTATTTAAAAAGAAATTGAGTCTCAGTGAATATGGCACCTCTCCCTCCCTATTCATGGAAAAGTGGTCCAGAAGAAACATGCCTTGTTCTTCCATGGGGGATGTTAGAGGCACTCTCCTCCCTGTTGAGCCTTGCATATAAAATATCAAAGTCAGAATCCTGAGGTGTTCCTGGGGATAGAGACCCCACTGGTGACTGTTCAGTCCCAGATGAATAACCCTCTAAACCAGTTAGGATTGTTCCAAGCCTCTTAAGAAACGGATCTTCACTTTGGCCAAGGTGATGTGAGAAGTCAGCCAGGAGGCTTTTCTGAAAAGCTTTCCTCATTTCCAAAAGCCATTTGAAAGCACCCAAATTTTTACAAACCATTAACCCCACACAGATGGTGAACAATAAAGTTTTACTTATCTCATTATTCAGGGAGCCAACAGAATGATACAGGTGCTTTTGAAAAACATTTATAGAACCTTCATTATGTAGGTAGTGGAAAGGCATGCAGAAATGATATTGTTTGCACAAACCTGGTTGATGACCTGTAGGACAATAAAAGTATAAACTCCACTAATGAACAGAAAAAAGTCATCCCTCCTTGCTTATCTTCAGTTTAACCTCTTATGTTTATAGTATTGTAAAAAGCCTGTGCTCCCTTACCAATTGTTGGTCAACAAAGTTAACTATCCTGCATCAGATGATCCACGGGTGGGCTAATAGACAATTCTCTGGCATGATGTTCAAAGGTTGTACAATCTAACGTTTTGTCTCATTTCTAAATTTTGGTGATTTTCTAGAACACAGGCTAGAGGAATAAATCACACCAGTGTTTTTTCACTTTTTTTCCTCTATCCATCTCTTTCTTCATTTGAACAGGTAAGCTTTTGCTATTCATGTGTTGTAGTTCATAAGACTACATTGACATGGAGGTACATTACTTGTGTTATGCGTTCTTTATTATTTTTTTGTTCCTCCAAATACTGAAACCACCATTAACTTAAAATTTGGCATGTATTAGGTCAAAGTCTTAAAGTCAGAGGAAAAATTTGAATCGCTTAATGAAATGGAGGTTTTTGGTTCACAGGTTCTTAAAATAATTGAAAGCAGGCTAATTATGAGGTTCCAATTCAAGGTCCTGGCAGTCAGCCTTCCTGGATGGGTATGAAAGACGATTGTGTTAAGCATATTCACTGTTTGGCTTTAAACGTAGATTCTGCTGAAGTGGTTTGAAAAGGGCTTGGAAACAGTTTACTTTTTGGGGTAGATCCAGCATGCTCCCTACAATCTGTGTCCACCTGGCTCTTGAGGGAGGTAGAATGGGCTGTGAAGACTGGGCATCCTTTGAACAGTGTTGGTAACCCCCTACCCCCCTCAACAAAAATGCCCCTACAGTTTTCTTCCTCCTACCAGAATGGTTCAGTTAGGGATTGTTCCTTTGTCTACACCAGTTGTATCATTCCAAGTCCTTTTTCGTGATACAAATGTCTAGGAGAGGGTTAATGGTTTGCAAGAATTAATCATGAACATTTTTGAAAGATTCCATAAAGGGAGAGAAGAAGAAATGGCATTTGTAAGTAGAGAAGGGAGGTTATTTTTCATTAGCATCTCAGTTCAGGCTGCTATTATAAAATAGCATAGACTTGGTGGCTTAAACAGCAAAACATTTATTTCTCACGGTTCTAGAGGCTGGGAAGTCCAAACTCAAGGTGCTGGTATATCAGATGTCTTGTGAGGGCTCATTTCCTGGTTTGCAAACAGCTGCCTTTTTGCTGCATCCTTACATGGTGGAGAGAGAGAGAGAGAGAGGGAGAGAGAGAAAGAAATCCTATCTCTTCCTCTTATTATTATTATTCTTAAAATTTATTTATTTATTTATTTATTTTCGGCTGTGTTGGGTCTTCGTTTCTGTGCAAGGGCTTTCTCTAGTTGCGGCAAGCGGGGGCCACTCTTCATCGCGGTGCGCGGGCCTCTCACTATCGCGGCCTCTCTTGTTGCGGAGCACAGGCTCCAGACGCGCAGGCTCAGTAGTTGTGGCTCACGGGCCTAGTTGCTCTGCGGCATGTGGGATCTTCCCAGACCAGAGCTCGAACCCGTGTCCCCTGTATTGGCAGGCAGATTCTCAACCACTGCGCCACCAGGGAAGCCCCTATCTCTTCCTCTTGTAAGGACACTAATTCCATTTGGGCACTCCAACCTCATGAGCTCATCTAAGCCTTATAACTTCCCCAAATGCCCTACTTTCAAACACCATCACACTGGGGATTAGAGCTTCAACATATGGATTTGGAAGGAGGAACACAAACATTCAGTTCATAGCAATTACTTTGCCATCTCACCCATTACAGTTGTCATTCATGGTTTGTTTCCATAACTTCCTTCTCAGCAATTTATTCTGTCCCCCACCATTAAGCCCCACCTCAGAAGTGAATATCAAAGGTGGGAGAAACATAAAGACTGATAAAAAGAAGAGGAATATAAATATAAGAGGAATGAGAGAGAAAATGCAATTAATCTTTTTTTTTTTTGGCGGTGGTGGTTAGGGCCAATATTGACTTGAACTCTAAAACCTAAGATAATATTACACAAATTTTGTGACACACATGTACAAAAAATTTCATATAGGAAATATAGACACAGAGGGGACAAAGTGGCCTTTGGGTAGTTTAATGTCTTGAGATCTTAGATCCTGGAGCAATCGTGGTAGAGAGAACTCGTGTAATAAGTAGTGTGCAAGTACAACACTCACATTGTTACAACCATAATTCTTACACAGCTTGTTGATGAACACCTGTCAAACTTTTATGTAATGCATTAGTCAGGAAACCAGCAGAATGACAGAGCTAGTTTGAAAAATTATTTACAGATTGTGGGGAAAAGAATGCAGCAATAAGGTTGTTAATTTATGTACAAACCTGGTCAACATCCAGAAAAATATCACTTCTTACTATATTTCTACAAACTAATTCCTTAAATATACAGTATTTTTTTGCAATTTTTTTTGCAATTTTTATCTTTATTTCATTTAGAGAATGTCTTTGAATTAGAGATGAAGGCTTATATCATAACAAAATGGCTGGAGATGTTTGAGCACTCTCTATGTCCCAGAACCTTACATAGATATTCTTGTTTGATCTTCAACACTCTCGTGAAGTAAGCACTATTTATAGTTGAGGAAACTGAGGCTTAGCAAAAGCCATCTAATTTGCCCAAGGTCCTACAGCTAAAAAGTGGCAGAACTGGGACTCACATCGAAGATTCTGGAAGCCCTGCCCTCTTAACCGATATGCTGTCAGTCCTGGGACCATTTTTATTTTTAACAGCTTTATTGAGATATATTTGTCATACCATAAAATTCACCCATTTAAAGTGTACCAGTCAATGGCTTTCGGTTTATTTACAGAGTTATGCAAAATGCTCAACATCACTAACCATCAGGGAAATGCATATCAAAACCACAATGAAATGTCACCTCACACGTTAGGATGGTTATTATCAAAAAGACAACAAATAGCAAGTGTTGGCAAAGATACAGAGAAAAGAAACCTCTGGTATGCTGTTGGTGGGAATGTAAAATGGTGCTGCCACTATGGAAAATAGTATGAAGGTACCCCCCAAAATTAAAGACAGAACTACCATATGATCCAGCAATTCCACTTCTGGGTATTTAACCAAAGGAATTGAAATCAAGATCTCGAAGAGAGACCTGCACCCCCATGTTCACTGCAGTATTATTCACAATAGCCAAGATATGGAAACAACCTAAACGTCCATCGATGAGTGAATGGATAAAGAAAATGTAGTACATACATACAATGGAATATTCTTCACCCTTAAAAAAGAAGGAAACAAACTCATGTTGGCTTGAACCCAGGTAATTCATTTGGCACCTCCTGGTACTCCCTTGCTCAATTTTACCTGTGAATTGCTGCACATTTGCAGCAACCCCGGCCTGTAAGTATATGGTTGCCAAGGACTCAAGCCCTTATGACCAGGTAAGCCACCAAGACCTGCAAGGTGAAATCTGAAAATGATGGAATTTTAGGCTGGATAGTGGAGGAGGAAGAGGGTGAGTCACAGTTGTGGCCCGGGGACCAAGTACAGCAACAGGGGCTGTAGCTCATTACACTAACCTACGTCTTCTAAGTTCCCTCTCAGCAAGAGAGGCCATGGGAACCGTGAAGGAGATGCTCCCCTAACCAGCACAGAGAAGTAGATCCGTGCTGCACAAGGGGCACACTGAGGTACCCAAGGAAGGGTACCACTCAGATCTCCTTTCAAGACAACCTCCTATGACAATACGAGTGAGCAGCCTCCTTCCAGCTCCTGCACTTTTGGACCCAATGTAGTCTTCACACTGAGGTCATGCTCTCTTTAGGCTGCTACCAGCCAGTGACTGAGCAGAGCAGGGGTACTAGAGCTGGACCATTCCTGTCTGACACAGGAGACTCCAATAACAGACAATCTTTGCTCTGAGTTCCCCATTTGCCCAAATGGGATTTTTTTCAGAGTAAGGCTCTTTCTTTCTTCTCTCCTTGTACAGGTGTCAGCCTGGCATCATGGACTGAAGGCTCTCCACAGCTGTCCCTTCTTCTCCTCCTCTTCATTATCTTCCACAGGTGTTTCCCCCAGTAAGCTACTTGAATGTCTAATTCTGTCTCGGCATCTGCTTTTTGGAAGACTTCAAATCACAAAAGGCAAAAATGATAAATTGGACTTTATGTAAACTATGAAAAACATCATAATTCAAAAGACAACTTCCAGAAAATTGAAAAGCAAGGTACAGACCTAGAAAAAACATTTGGGATACATATATCTGACATAGGACTGTTATCTAGAATATGTAAAGAACCATTATAACTCAGTAATAATAGGAAAAATTACAACTAAAAAATGGCCCAGGGATGTGAACAGAACCTTCATAAAAGAAGATATATAAATGGACAATAAGGACATGAGTAATATGCTTAATATTACTATTCATCAGAGAAATGAAAATAAAAAATACAATGAGATGACACACACTAGAATGTCTAAAATTATTGATAAAAATAATAAATTAAAAATACATTAGGGACTTCCCTGGTGGTGCAGTGGTTAAGACTCCAAGCTCCCAATGCAGGGAGCCTGGGTTCGATCCCTCATCAGGGAACTAGATCCCACATGCATGCCGCAACTAAGAGTTCACATGCCACAACTAAGGAGCCCAAGAGCCGCAACTAAGGAGCTTGCCTGCCGCAACTAAGACCCGGTGCAACCAAATAAATAAATAAATAAATATTTTAAAAAATACGTTAAAATAACGTCAATATCTAGTGTTGGTGAGGATGTGGAGGAACTGGAACTTTCACACATTGCTGGTGGGAGTGTGGAGAAACCATTTTGGAAAACAGTTTGGCAGTTTCTTATAAAGTTAAATATACACCAGCCATATGTCTTAGAAATTCCACTCGTGGGTATTTGTCCTAGAAATAAAAACATATGCCCAAATAAAGACGTGCATAATTATTTTCATAAAAGCTTTATTCACAATAGCTTAAAAGTAGAAACTACCCACATTTTCATCAAACAGATTAATAAATAAAACAAATATGGTATATCCATACATTGGACTACTATTTAGCAATAATGAGGAATGAACTACTGATGCATGCTATAACATGGGTGAATATTAAAGCATTATGCTGAGGTGAAGGAAGCCAGACATAAAATGGTACATACTGTATCATTCCATTTATGCGAAGTCCTGGAATAGGAAAATCTAATCTAGATTGCCACGGTGCTAGATTGCTTGGACTAGGGGTGTGACTGGTTGCAAAGTGGTACAAGCAAACATTTTGAGGTGACAGAAATGTTCTATATCTAGATTGTGGTGGTGTTCACACACATATACATATGTACATACATATTTACATACTGTGGTTTAAGGCCTAAAATTAAGGCCCAATATTGTGCACTCCCTTGACCTGGGGAAACCAGGAGGACCTTAAATGCCCTAACCACAAGTTCCCCTCCCTACTCTGCTCCCACAGAGAGGGTCCCCCAGACAAACAACTCCTCTGATCACAGAGACCAGGTGCAATTCTTGCTTATCCCTGATTAGAGGGTTTCAGTTTACCACCGGCGTGAGGAATTATTCAAACAAGCCAATCACATCCTCCCCAGGGAAACAGGGGCACCGAATCCTCTTGATACTACAAAGCCTGCCTCGCATAGCCCCTGTTTGCTCACTGAGTTCCCAAGTGCAACCCCCCATGGAGTGTGCAGTGCCCTCCTCTGTTGAGCTGTGAGTATATGTGACCAATAAACTGTTATTGATCATGTCTGCCCAGTGTCAGGTGTCATGTGTTCAGCCATCCCCATAACCCTAGGGTAGGAATACCTCCCTCACCAATGGGGTGCATAGGAGACAATTAAAACACACTCATACACCCACACACATATACACATCCACGGGGGATACATTCCAAGACCTCCCAGTGGATGCCTGAAGCCACAGATAGTACTGAACCCTATATATACCCTGTTTTATCCTATACATACATGCTTATGATAAAGTTTAATTTATAAATTAGGCACAGTAAGAGATTAACAATAACTAATAATACAATAGAACAATTATATCAATATACAAGAATAAAAGTTATGTGAATGTGGTTTCCCTCTCTCCCTTAAAATATCTTATTGTACTGTACTTACTGACCCTTATTTTTGTGATGACGTGAGATGATACAATGTTTACAGATGACATGAAATGAGGTGAATGATGTAGGTATTGTGACGTAGTGTTAGCTACCATTGACCTTCTGACAATACGTCAGGAGGATCATCTGCTTTAGGTGATCGTGGATCATCAAGCCATGACAATGTGGATGGTTGGATGTCAGGAGCAGATGATGTCATGGTTGGGGATCCCAGGCGATAGGGGCAGGGTGGGGTGGGGCGTGATGGTGATAGATTTCATCACTCTATTCAGAGTGGCACGTAATTTAAAACTTATGAATTGTTTATTTTGGGGATTTTCCATTTAATATATTTGAACTACGGTTGACTGAGGGTAACTGAAACCACAGAAAGAGAAACTGAGGATAAGGGGGGATTCCTGTATATATGTATGTATTATTTCAAAATGCATTGAAATATATACTTAAAATGGGTGATTTTATTGCATGTAAATTGTAACTCAACCTACAGTTGATTTTTAAATCTGTAAAAAAGTGAGTTGAATACCCGCAATGTAATGAGAGTCATTCTATTTCAATATGGTGCTATACAAAAGTTTGAGGACCTATGAGATGCCCATTAGAGAAACTACTAAAATAAACTTGGTGGCTCAGGAAGAACTTCTGAATGAAGTCAACAGATCCAGTGAGTAGGAATTGGTCTAGTGAAAGTTATGGGAAAGCAAAGAGGAGATACAAAATATTCCAGGCAAAGGAATCAAAAAGCTAGAGAGAGACTGGCCCATCTCAGATCCAGGAATGGTCCAATTACTAAGCCAGAAACTTGGTCCCACCCCAGATCTCTACCTCTCCCCAACCTCCACGGTCCAACTAATCACCAAGTTCTAATGAATCCGAATGTCGCTTTTATCTGCCCATCCTCTTTGTCTTTAAGCCCTGGATAACTATCACCTACAAAATACTCGTTACTGGACTCGGCCCACATTCCATCTTCCCACAATTTATTTTCAACATCAGCAGAGTGAACATTAAAACACAAATCTAATCACATCAGTCCCCCATTCAATATCTTTCCATTGTTCCCCAGTGAATAAAGAATAATTGATATATGCCTTAGCATGATATATGAGAATGTTCATGATGGAGCTTCTACCTTTGCTATCTTAACTCTTTCCACGCCCTCTTCCTGACTTTTATATACTAAACACATTCTCTCATTCTTCTGAACTTCAGATAGAGGTGGCCCTCTTTCATTGGAATCAAGTCTCAACTCATTTACTACTTCCTCTATTGAGATGGTCCCTGCCTCATCTAGGGGAGATTTTTTTTTTTTTTTTTTTGGCTATGCTGCGTGGCTTGTGGGATCTTAGTTCCCTGACCAGAGACTGAACCCGGGCCCTCGGCAGTGAAAGCGCAGAGTCCTAACCACTGGACCACTAGAGAATTCCCAAGGGCAGATTTAAATGTTCTTTTCTTATGCTCCAACTGTGTTATATACAAGCCCCAAGTTATCATCATGCCCTAAAAAATAATTTAAATTGTTGTTGTTTTTATAGTTACAGCAAGCCCCATTTATTGAGTGCTCAGATTTTTTTAAAAAAAATTTTTGTTTCTGGAAAGCTTTCTTATGTTACATTTCATTTATTTATTTTTATTTTTATTTAATTATTTATCTATTTGGTTGCACGGGGTCTTAGTTGCAGCAGGTGGGCTCCTTAGTTGCAGCAGGTGGGCTCCTTAGTTGCCTCTCACCGGCTCCTTAGTTGTGGCATGCGAACTCTTAGTAGCGGCATGCATGTGGGATCTAGTTCCCTGACCAGGGATGGAACCCAGGTCCCCTGCATTGGGAGCACGGAGTCTCATCCACTGTGCCACCAGGGAAGTCTCAGTGCTCAGATTTTATTTTTGTTACTTAATTGAATTCTCATAAGGAACCCAATATAAATGTATTATTTTACCCACTTTACATATGAGGAAATAATGGCTTAGGAAGGTTAAGAAATTTGCATAACGTCATACAGCTGGTGTGCCCAAGCACGGATTCAAGAACTTCTTAATTAAATCCAAATCTGAGATTCCATATATACATGTTGTTTATCCACTACAGCCAAATGGACTCTGAATTCCTTGAAGGCTTGGACCATAACTTTGCAATGATGTATTCATAGTTCATAGTACAGTGCCTGGGACACAGGAAGTACGTGATAAGTGCCTGACTGCCAAATAAGAGAACCAGTCGTCTTTCATACACACCCAGGAAGGCTGACTGCCAGGACCTTGAATTGGAACCTCATAATTAGCCTGCTTTCAATTATCTTAAGGACCTGTGAATCAAAAAACTCCATTTCATTAAGCAATTCAGATTTTGCCTCTGACTTTAAGACTTTGCCCTGTTACATACCAAATGCAAGTGAATGATGTTTCCACTATTTCTGGTAATAAAAACATTCTGATACAAAATGAGGGTAATGTACCTCCAGCTCCACGTACAGCCCTACAAACCAGTGCACAAGTTTACCTGTCCACATGAAGAGAGTCAATGAAGTGAAAAACCGCTGTACTGATTGATTCTTCTTCGCCCTGTTCTGGAAAAATCACCCAAATTAGAAATGAGGCAGAGTCAACTGAGTGTCATCCTATAAGTCCATATTTTTATCTGACTCTACTAGGAAACTTAACTTTTCCCAGACATAGATGAAGTAGCAGCACCGGTGATTTAACGGGTTAGCATGAAGAGAAACGGTGAGGAGCAATATTTTTTGCTTTTCTTCCCATTGAAGAAAGTTATCATTTTATTGTCCTGCAGGCTCTCAACCTGCTTTCTACCTAGATTAACAAGAGCAGTTCTGCACTCCCTTCTCCACTTAACAATCAAGGCTGCATAAATGTAAATGCTTTTTCTGAACCACCTGTCATTGTGCTGGTTCTCAGAATAATGGATTAAATAAAACTTTGACAGGTGTTCACCAACAAATGTGCAGGATTCATGATTTGTAGAAATTAGGTATTGTGCTTTCAAGCGGCTGTTTGGAAGCAAGGAACTCTTTCCCCAAAGCCTCCTAGCTAATTTCTCCTTAACATCGCCTTGGCCAAAATCAGATCGAGATCCATTTCCGAAGGGGCACGGAACTGACTGGTTTGGAAGAGTCAGCGTCCGGGAATGAATGATCACCAGTGGGGTCTCCATCAGCAGGACCACCACAGGGCGATCTTTTCTGTTGGATAAAGCGAGACTCAACATCAGCCACAGCATGGCAGGGGACACACCTTCTGAGCAAGTCATGGACCCCACTTACTGGACCAGGGAGGGAGAGATGCCATATTCATTGAGACTCAATTTCTTTTTGAACAGCGCCTGACATTTATTGAAAATAAGGAAAAGACGTTTGTCCAGGTAGTGTAGAAGAGCTGGGCAGAGTGCAGGGGTTACTGTGTGCAACAAAAGGCACACATCAGGGAGACAGCTGCACATTCAGAAGAGAACTGGATGCTGGGCTAAACGAACAGGTCCACAGGAGACAATGAGTGACTCGATTTGGCTGCCAGGCACCCCTGGGACCTGGCGGCCACCTGGCAGGAGCGGAAGATGTCTCTGGGAGGAGGGAGGGACTGGGTCCCGCCGAAGGTGAAAGGCTGGCCGGCCCCTCCAGGGCAGTGGCGAGCTGTTGGAAGCATTGTCCAGAGGCTGTGGCCAGCTCAGACACCTCCCGGGCGAGTCCAGACCGCTGAAGGCTGCAGGCTGTAGGCGGGATGCGGTGGATGGCGGTGGCGGTGGCGGCGGCAGCGGCAGCGCAGGTCTCTGGGCACCTGCATGCGGGCCTGGGAGTCTGGCAGAGGGCGGGCGGTTGGCAGCGGCCGGGCTGAGGGTGGTCTGTCCGGTGTGTAACAGGAGCCCGGCTTGCAGATGGAGCGCACGACCGAGTCCAAGTGTGCAGGGGAGGGGCCGGGCTGGCCCGAGAGGGAGAGGGCGGCGGCCGCTCCAGAGCCAGGCCCGGCGGCGGCAGCAGCGGGAACCTGGAGCGCTATTCCTGGAACAAAGGCAAGCACTACGCGGGACGGGACACGAGCGCGGGGGAGATCGCGGCGACCCGAAGGTGAGGGACGGGGGAGGCGCGGCGGGAGGACGCCGCCTGTGGCGATCTGGGCGGCGGCGACTGGCGCGGCGGACCCTCCCCCGAGCACCCGCCCCCAGGCCCGAGGGGCTCCCGGCCTAGAAGTCCTCGTCCTCCACCCAGCCAAAGACCCGCTTCATCTCGGCCAGGAAGCCCCGGTAATCGTTGAGGAGGGGGCTCTGCTTCCTGATGTAGGGGATCACCCACTGCAGGGCGGGCCCGGTCAGGCGGGTGATGAGGAACGTCACCTTCAGGGCATCGTTGGTGAACAGGGTCTCGTCCACTAGCATGTAGGCGCCCGTCTGCACGATAAACTCCGGGAGCCGGTCGGTGTCGCCGTCAAATGTCTCGGGGAAGGGGATCGGGTTTCTCCACCGACGCGTCTGGGGCCGAATGGGCAGGGCCAGGAGGGCCTTGATCAGCTGCACTCGGCCGTCCATCGCGCCTCGCTCGCTTCGCTGGGTTCAGCGAGGCTCCGCCGAGGTGGGCGAGGAGGCGTGGCGGGAAGTGCGTGTGTGCGGAGGCGGGCCTGGTCCCGGGATGGGCGGGGCCACGGGCAGTTCCCGTCGCAGTGGGGCTCCGCCCACATGGCCTGGCATTTGCTAGGGCGCAGGTGCAACAAGGCGGTATACCTCGCACCAGAGAGGACGGGGGAGGGGCGCCATGCAGGAAGAGGGGGCGGATTTGCTAGGGCGCAGGTGCAACAAGGGGGAATACCTCGCGCCAGAGAGGACGGGGGAGGGGCGCCGTGCAGGAAGAGGGGGCGGAGCTAATGGTTCTCGAGGAGTTAGGGGGTCGAGTCAAAGGGCCGGGACCAAGGGTTTTTTGGGTGTGCCGCAGGGAGGGGCAGGAGCCAGGGGCAGAGCTCAGGACACTGAATCTTTTTTTCTGTTTAATATCAAATTATTTCTATTACCGTATTTTATTTTTTCACTGAAATATAGTATTATATGTTATAGGTGTATAATATAGTGATTCACAATTTTTATTGGTTGTACTCCATTTCTCGTTGTTATAAAATATTGGCTGTATTCCCTGTGTTGTACGGTATATTCTTGTAGCTGATTTCATACCTAATAGTTGTACCTCTTAATTTCCTACCCCCATATTGCCCCTCCCCCTTCCCTCTCCCTACTGGTAGCAACTAGTTTGTTCTCCATATCTGTGAGTCTGCTTCTTTTTTGTTATACTCACCAGTTGGTTGTATTTTTTTCCATTCCCATATAAGTGACATCATATAGTGTTTGTCTTTCTCTGTCTGACTTATTTCACCTAGCATGATACCTGCCAAGTCCAGCCGTGTTGCTTCAAATGGCAAAATTTCATTCTTTTTTATGGCTCAGTAGTATTCCATTGTATATCTACCACATCTTCTAAATCCATTCATCTGTTGATGGACACTTAGGTTGTTTGCATATCTTGGCAATTGTAAACAATGTTGCTATGAACATTAGAGTGCATGTATCTTTTAAAATTAGTGTTTTCATTTTTTTCGGGTATATACCCAGGAGTGGAATTGCTAGGTCATATGGTAGTTCTATTTTTAGTTTTTTGAGAAACCTCCATACTGTTTTCCACAGTGGCTGCACCAATTTACATTTCCACCAACGGTGTACAAGGGTTCCCTTTTCTCCACATCCTTGCCAACATTTGTGTTCTTTTTGATGATAGCCATTCTGACAAGCATGAAATGATAGCTCATTGTGGTTTTGATTTGCATTTCCCTGATGATTAGTGACAAAACAGTATAGGCTTATATGATTCTTTTTTATATCAATGGCAAGAATACACAAAACTAAATGTTTATAGAGTTCAGAATAGTGGTTATCTCAAGAGAGTGGGAATTATATTCTGCAAAGTTGCACGAAGGAATCTTACAAGATATACCAAAAGTGTCTTCCAAAGTGGCTCTACTATTCTGTATTCCCATCAGCAATGTATGAGAAATTAATTTGTTCTTCAAACTCAGTGACACTTAGTATTGTCAAGTTATGTTTTGGTTTGGTTTTGGTTTTGGTTTTTTTACTTTAGCCATTCTAGTAGATGTGAAATGGTAACTCACTGTGGTTTTAGTTTGCAATTCCTAATTATTAATGATGTTGAACATCTTTTTTGTGTGCTTACTTGCCATATATATATTTTTTCTTTTGTGTAGTGTCTGTTCAAATATTTTTCTCATTTTTAGTTGAGTTGTTTACTTTTTTATTGTTGAGTTGTATTCAAGTCTTATAAAGATATGCGATTTACACACATTCCCCCCCCCCCCCCCGCCTGTGCCTTTTCATTCTCTTAACAGTGTTTTTTGAAGAACACAAACTTTAATCTGAAGAAGTCCTATTTACCTAATGTTCCTTTTATGGATTATATTTTTCATGTCATAGGTAAGAAATCTTTGCCTAATCTAAGGTTGATCAGGTTTTTTCCTGTCTTCTTCTAGATGTTTTATAATTTTAGATTTTACCATTAGATCTATGAACAATTTTGAGTTAATTTTTTTGTATGGTATGAGGTATTGATAGAAATTTATTTTTTTTGTAGATGGATATCTAATTGTTCCTGTATCATTGTTGAAAGGACTATCCTTTCTCCACTGGTTTGCATTTACACTTCCATATATGTGTGGGTCTATTTCTGGATTCCATATTCTGTTCCATTCATCCGTTTGTCTATCTTTTTTTTTTTTTTTTTTTTTTTTTTTTTTTAAATTGACCATCTTAACCATTTTTTTTTTTTTTTTTTACTTGATTTTATTTATTTATTTATTTATTTTTGGCTGTGTTGGGTCTTCGGTTCGTGCGAGGGCTTTCTCCAGTTGCGGCAAGCGGGGGCCACTCTTCATCGCGGTGCGGGGACCGCTCTTCATCGCGGTGCGCGGGCCTTTCTCTATCGCGGCCCCTCCCGTCGCGGGGCACAGGCTCCAGACGCGCAGGCTCAGCAATTGTGGCTCACGGGCCCAGCTGCTCCGTGGCATGTGGGATCTTCCCAGACCAGGGCTCGAACCCGTGTCCCCTGCATTAGCAGGCAGATTCTCAACCACTGCGCCACCAGGGAAGCCCCGTTTGTCTATCTTGATGGCAATATTACACTGTCTTAATTACTGTAGCTTTATCATAAGTCTTGGAATCAAATAGTATTAGTCTTCCAAGTTATTTCAATTTCAAACTAGTTTTAGTCATTGTGTGTCCTTTGCATTTCCATGAGTTTTAGAATCAGTTACTTTTTACATATTAAAATTTTTCCTGAGACTTTGAATCTATAGATCAATTTAGGGAGAATTGATATCTTAAAAATATTGTTTTCCAACCCATGGACATATATCTCTCCATTACTTAGATCTTCTGTCATTTATCTCAGGAATGTTCTGTATTTTTCCGTGTACAAGTTCTGTATTTTTACATTTTTTGTCAAATTTAACTCTAAGTTTTTCACATTTTTATGGTATTTAAAAACTTTTTTAGTTTCTGGGACTTCCCTGGCAGCCCAGTGGTTAAGACTCCGTGCTCCCACTGCAGGGGTCACAGGTTCGATCCCTGGTTGGGGAACTAAGATCCCACATGCCATGGGGCAACTAAGGCTGTGCACCACAACTACTGAGCCTGCGTGCCACAACTACAGAGCCCATGCACTCTGGAGCCCGCATGCTACAACTAGAGAGAAGCCTGTGGGGTGCAACGAAGAGCCCTCGTGCCACAACTAACACCCGATGCAGCCAAAAATAAATAAATAAATAAAACAAAACAAAACTCTCTTGTTTGTTACTAGAAACATAATTGATTTTTGTGTATTCACCTTGTGTGCTGCAAACATGCTAAATTCACTTCTTAGTTCTACTTTTTTGTTGTTGATCCTAGATCCTAGAGAATCCGTTTTCTATATATATGAACAAGTCATCTTTGAATAACGAGTTTGCCTTCTTTTCCTGCCAATCTAGATGACTTCTGATTCTTTGTCTTCTCTTTCTTTTATTTATTTATTTTTTAAAAATTTATTTTATTTTATTTATTTTTGGCTGCGTTAGGTCTTTGTTGCTGCCCGCGGGCTTTCTCTAGTTGCGGCGAGCGACTCTTCGTTGTGGTGCGCGGGCTTCTCATTGCGGTGGCTTCTCTTGTTGCAAAGCACGGGCTCTAGGTGCGTGGGCTTCAGTAGTTGTGGATCGCGCTCTCTAGAACACAGGCTCAGTAGTTGTGGCACACGGGCTTAGTTGCTCTGCATCATGTGGGATCTTTTTGGACCAGGGCTCGAACCCATGTCCCTTGCATTGGCAGGCGGATTCTTAACCGCTGCACCACCAGGGAAGCCCCTCTCTCTTTCATTTTCTGTCTTCCTTTCTTCCTTCCTTCCCTCCCTCCCTCCCTTCCTTCCTTCCTTTCTTTCTTTCCTTCCATTATTGCACTGGTTGGAACCTCCAGTACAATACTGAATTGCAGTGGTGAGAGTAGGCATGCTTGTCTTCTTGATCTAAGGGTGGAATGCATTCGGGCTTTCACATTTAAGTATGTTATCTGTAGGTTTTTGTAGATGCCCTTTATTAGATAGAGTATTTTCCTTCTATTCCTAGTTTGGTGACAGGTTTTTTGTTATTGTTGTTCGTTTGTTTGTTTGTTTGTTTGAATATGACATAGAAATCCTTCTTCTAGGCATTTTCCCTACAGAAATGAAAATATATGCTCACACAAAAATCTGAATGTTTGTAGCTGATTTATTTATGATTGCTAAAAACCTTAAACATGCCACATGCCCTTCAACTGATTAATGAATCACCAAACTGTGGAACATACAACCATATTGCAGCAGACAGACTTTAGAGTGGCACTCACTATCCCAACCTTCTGATAATGCCATCGAGTGTGGGTGGGGACTGTGTTTTTCTTCTAACCCATAGAAAATGGCAGAGGTGATGAAATGTCACTCCTACGATTATGTTACATTATACACAACTCCATCTTGCAAGCTGACTCACTTTCCATCTCCTGCTGGCCATAAAAAGCAAGCTGCAGTGTGGTGAAATGCCTATAGAGTGGGCAACTGGCAGAGAATTTCCAGCAAGCTTTGTAACAAATTAACAGATTTTTTAACATTTAAGCCTCCTTTACATTCCCTGGTCACTGTGCACTATTCTTTGATTATGCTACTCTAGATTGCGTTGGCTAATATTTGGGGGGTTCCATTATGGTGCAAGGCGACGAAATCTATAGCCAGCGGTGCAATACTTCTCTCATTGAGAGATATATGAATAAGCAGGAAAATGTGTTCACAGAACCGCATTCAAGTGGCAACAGGAGACGAAGAGGCAGACGATACGCTAGGGCTGAGACAGAGGGGTGGGAAGGATGAAGTGGGAGGACAACTCAACCCCCTGAACAGGGACCCTCTACTCTCCTCCCTCACAGTACAGAGCCCTGTCCAAGGATCCACCACTGGTCCCAGCCCACTGCCGACCGCCCGCCTAAAGAACCCTTGGCCCCGTCTCTTTCGTTCCGACTCTCCCTCCTCAATAGGGCGGTAGGCCCGCCCCCTTCATCAACACGGCGCCCCTTCCCCCTCCTCTCTGGCCCTAGATTGGCCCTTTTGTCGCGCCTGCGCACTAGCAAATGCCAGGCCATGTGGGCGGAGCCCCACTGCGACGGGAACTGCCCGTGGCCCCGCCCATCCCGGGACCAGGCCCGCCTCCGCACACACGCACTTCCCGCCACGCCTCCTCGCCCACCTCGGCGGAGCCTCGCTGAACCCAGCGAAGCGAGCGAGGCGCGATGGACGGCCGAGTGCAGCTGATCAAGGCCCTCCTGGCCCTGCCCATTCGGCCCCAGACGCGTCGGTGGAGAAACCCGATCCCCTTCCCCGAGACGTTTGACGGCGACACCGACCGGCTCCCGGAGTTTATCGTGCAGACGGGCGCCTACATGCTAGTGGACGAGACCCTGTTCACCAACGATGCCCTGAAGGTGACGTTCCTCATCACCCGCCTGACCGGGCCCGCCCTGCAGTGGGTGATCCCCTACATCAGGAAGCAGAGCCCCCTCCTCAACGATTACCGGGGCTTCCTGGCCGAGATGAAGCGGGTCTTTGGCTGGGTGGAGGACGAGGACTTCTAGGCCGGGAGCCCCTCGGGCCTGGGGGCGGGTGCTCGGGGGAGGGTCCGCCGCGCCAGTCGCCGCCGCCCAGATCGCCACAGGCGGCGTCCTCCCGCCGCGCCTCCCCCGTCCCTCACCTTCGGGTCGCCGCGATCTCCCCCGCGCTCGTGTCCCGTCCCGCGTAGTGCTTGCCTTTGTTCCAGGAATAGCGCTCCAGGTTCCCGCTGCTGCCGCCGCCGGGCCTGGCTCTGGAGCGGCCGCCGCCCTCTCCCTCTCGGGCCAGCCCGGCCCCTCCCCTGCACACTTGGACTCGGTCGTGCGCTCCAGCTGCAAGCCGGGCTCCTGTTACACGCCGACAGACCACCCTCAGCCCGGCCACTGCCAACCGCCCGCCCTCTGCCAGACTCCCAGGCCCGCATGCAGGTGCCCAGAGACCTGCGCTGCCGCTGCCGCCGCCACCGCCACCGCCATCCACCGCATCCCGCCTACAGCCTGCAGCCTTCAGCGGTCTGGACTCGCCCGGGAGGTGTCTGAGCTGGCCACAGCCTCTGGACAATGCTTCCAACAGCTCGCCACTGCCCTGGAGGGGCCGGCCAGCCTTTCACCTTCGGCGGGACCCAGTCCCTCCCTCCTCCCAGAGACATCTTCCGCTCCTGCCAGGTGGCCGCCAGGTCCCAGGGGTGCCTGGCAGCCAAATCGAGTCACTCATTGTCTCCTGTGGACCTGTTCGTTTCGCCCAGAATCCAGTTCTTTTCTGGATGTGCAGTGTTTTCTTAGTTATGTGTTCATTGGTCAACAATATGACTCATATCTACCCAACTCCTCAACACTACTTGAACAAAACTCTTTTCTTATTTTCAATAAATGTCAGACACTATTTAAAAAGAAATTGAGTCTCAATGAATATGGCATCTCTCCCTCCCTGGTCCAGTAAGTGGGGTCCATGACTTGCTCAGAAGGTGTGTCCCCTGCCATGCTGTGGCTGATGTTGAGTCTCGCTTTATCCAACAGAAAAGATCGCCCTGTGGTGGTCCTGCTGATGGAGACCCCACTGGTGATCATTCATTCCCGGACGCTGACTCTTCCAAACCAGTCAGTTCCGTGCCCCTTCGGAAATGGATCTCGATCTGATTTTGGCCAAGGCGATGTTAAGGAGAAATTAGCTAGGAGGCTTTGGGGAAAGAGTTCCTTGCTTCCAAACAGCCGCTTGAAAGCACAATACCTAATTTCTACAAATCATGAATCCTGCACATTTGTTGGTGAACACCTGTCAAAGTTTTATTTAATCCATTATTCTGAGAACCAGCACAATGACAGGTGGTTCAGAAAAAGCATTTACATTTATGCAGCCTTGATTGTTAAGTGGAGAAGGGAGTGCAGAACTGCTCTTGTTAATCTAGGTAGAAAGCAGGTTGAGAGCCTGCAGGACAATAAAATGATAACTTTCTTCAATGGGAAGAAAAGCAAAAAATATTGCTCCTCACCGTTTCTCTTCATGCTAACCCGTTAAATCACCGGTGCTGCTACTTCATCTATGTCTGGGAAAAGTTAAGTTTCCTAGTAGAGTCAGATAAAAATATGGACTTATAGGATGACACTCAGTTGACTCTGCCTCATTTCTAATTTGGGTGATTTTTCCAGAACAGGGCGAAGAAGAATCAATCAGTACAGTGGTTTTTCACTTCATTGACTCTCTTCATGTGGACAGGTAAACTTGTGCACTGGTTTGTAGGGCTGTACGTGGAGCTGGAGGTACATTACCCTCATTTTGTATCAGAATGTTTTTATTACCAGAAATAGTGGAAACATCATTCACTTGCATTTGGTATGTAACAGGGCAAAGTCTTAAAGTCAGAGGCAAAATCTGAATTGCTTAATGAAATGGAGTTTTTTGATTCACAGGTCCTTAAGATAATTGAAAGCAGGCTAATTATGAGGTTCCAATTCAAGGTCCTGGCAGTCAGCCTTCCTGGGTGGGTATGAAAGACGATTGTGTTAAGTATATTCACTGTTTGGTTTTAAACATAGATTCTGCTGAAGTGGTTTGAAAAGGGCTTGGAAGCAGTTTACTTTATGGAGTGGATCCAGCATGTTCCCTACAATCTGTCCACCTGCCTCTCGAGGGAGGTAGAATGGGCTGTGAAGACAGGGCATCCTTTATTTTTTTTAACATCTTTATTGGAGTATAATTGCTTTACAATGGTGTGTTAGTTTCTGCTTTATAACAAAGTGAATCAGCTATACGTATACATATATCCCCATATCTCCTCCCTCCTGCGTCTCCCTCCCTCCCACCCTCCCTATCCCACCCCTCTAGGTGGTCACAAAGCACCGAGCTGATCTCTCTGTGCTATGGGGCTCCTTCCCACTAGCTATCTATTTTACATTTGGTAGTGTATATATGTCCATGCCACTCTGTCCCAGCTTACCCTGCCCCCTCCCCGTGTCCTCAAGTCCTTTGAACAGTGTTGGTAACCCCCTACCCCCCTCAACAGAAATGCCCCTGCAGTCTTCTTCCTCCTGCCCAAATGGCTCTGTTAAGGATTGTTCCTTGGTCTACACTAGTTGTATCATCCCAAGTCCTTTTTCGTGATACAAATGTCTTGGGGAGAGGCAATATTTTGTAAGAATTAATCATGAACATCTTCGCAAGTTCCCATACTGATACAAAGGAATGGCATTTTTAAGGGAGAAGGGAGGTTTTTTTCTCATAACTTTACAATCGCCCTCTTTGCAGTCGTCATTCTTAGTTTGTTTCCCTCACCACATTCTAGCAATCTCCTGAATACTCAACCAAGAAGCCTTACCTCAGAAGGGGAGAGAAATATAAAGATTGACAAAAGACAAGATGACTATAAGAGGGACCAGAGAGAATTGCAATTAACCTTTTTTTGTTTGTACTTGGGGCCAATAATAACTTGAAACTTATTATTAAGATAACACACAAATTTTGTGACACTGAAATCCACAAATATTTAATATGGGAACAAAGTGACCTTTGGGTGGTTTAGTGTCCCAGGGGACACTCAGGTCTCAGGGAAATCCTTGTAGAATGTACTGGTGAAATACCTTATTCTTCCCTTAACGCCAGTGGCCTATGTGTACCCTATACACAAAGGCAGCCTTAGGGTGGAGATGGAGTAGGGAACGGGATTCCAAATGTACCCTTTGTGAATGTCTCTGATCTGTCTACCAGAAACTTGGAGGGAGCCAAAGGACTCCCACAGGATGAGAGAGTGGGTACCAGGAATCCTGGATGCACCAAAGCTTCCTCCAGTAGCCTTTGCAGGGACGCCCTGCTTGCGTCTACAGATGTTGACATAACGCTTTGGCTTCCATCATGGAGGTACTGTGACTACTTCAGTTTATATCAAGCAGTTCTGAGCAGTAATGAGTCTACAGTGAAACGTAGGACATCTAATGAGACCGGATATGGAAAGGACAAAGATCAGTCAAAACACACACTCAGTGAAATAACATGAAAAAGTAAAATGAAAGCCCATCATGATGTCAGAGTATTTAGTGGCGTGGGGAAACAGCATGCCTGAACAGGAAGGAATAAAAGCAGTCTACCAGTTAACACATAGTGAGGGCAATCAGGATCCCCGTCTACCTTCCCACCGCAGCAGCTAGTCACAGACTACGGACTGAAAGTACCTGGACTTCGTGTTTATGTTTGTGTATGGAGGAAATCCCTGACATCATGATAAGGGAGGTCATGGCCCAGAGAAGCCTGTCTGGCTGGATTCAGCGGCCGCTGGCCTGGACTGCAGCTCCTAACCTTCCCAGTACTTTGCTCCTTTTGGTTCCCTCGGGGGTTGCACCGCCATCCCCTCCTCACCTGCCCTCTTTAGCCCTCTGATGGCAGAGGCCCCGCCATCAGATGCCTCAAGTGCCCTGCTGATCCCATTTTCCTATCCCTGCTGTTGCTGTTTCTTTATGTCTTATGGCAACTAAGAGCATATTGTCACATAATCAGAGGGGGAACTTTTAGAACTTTAGAACCTTGTTGGACCTACGGATATAGTAAGCCTGAATTTGGGCCTTGAGCCAAAGACTGCAGCCGTACCTGTTGTGCAAGCTGAGTGGAGGACTGCATATTTACATTCATTAGAAGCAAGCACATTCTTTGTAAGGTCGTTAGGCTAGAGTCCTAAAATGAATGTATAGATCAAAGTCCGTATAACACTAACTATTTTAACCTGTCAAAATCTCACCCCAGAAAGATTTTCAAGTTACATTCTCACTAGTAGAGTGAGGGAATGTCTCTTTACCCCTGTCATTATTAAATTTTCAATTTTCAATCAAGATACAATATGCCAACGATAAATACTCTTTCTCTCAATAAAATGTTCTCTTTTGTCCTGCTTCATCTCTGTCACCAAAAAGATGAGGCTTTTAGAATATATATACTTTCTGCCTCTCCTCTCTTCTACCCTACCATAATCAAGACATTTGGAACCCTTCTATTTCCACTTTCACACCTCACTCTCATCCCCAAGTGATGAGGTTGGTGGAGATAGGTGACATCTGAAAGTATAAAAATAATATAGCTAGGATTTTTATCATTTTTAGGTCTCTATAAGGAGCACTATTTAACGTGTAATATGAAAGGCTATCAATCAAATTTCAGATATTGGATGTTAAAAGACATTCTAGCGATGAAGACAATGGTGACGTTGAATTGAGACCTTTTCAAAATCCAGGGAGGTCTACAACAATGAGGGGTTCCCATCTTCCCAAAAGAAGAAATACAAGTATGTTTAAGTAATGAGTTAGCAAAGTTGCCAAGTAGAATATTGAATAAAAAAGAAAGAATACCTGCCATGAGATGTTGAGAGAAAATAAAAGGATCGAACATCAAACAAAACTTCAGATATAACTACCCACAAATGTGGAACCCACAGTTATATCCACCAAGAAATCTTAAGCAGAGGATTTAGTCTAAAGTGGTTCTGGGGACTTCCCTGGTGGTCCAGTGGCTAAGACTCCACGCTCCCAATGCAGGTGGCCCAGGTTCAATCCCTGGTCAGGGAACTAGATCCCGCAGGGTGCAACTAAGAGTTCGCATGCCACAGCTAAAGATCCCATGTGCCGCAACTAAGACCTGGCACAGCCAAATAAATAAATAAATAAATATTTTAAAAAATAAAGTGGCTCTGGACCGGTCGTTTAGAAAATATAGGGTTAAAGGATATGAACATTCAAACTGACTTTCAACTTGGAGGATTGTCTATAATCCTCCCAAGGGCTCCACTACTCCAGTTTGTTCTACCTTCATGGAATCACACAGAGACAGCCTATCTTGGAAGCCAAAGTTGGGTAACATCTTGACTATACCCACCATTCTCAGCTCTTTTCTGTTCTATCATTACTTGAATGGGACTATCACCTTGGCTGCATCCAGAGTCCTTCTCTCCTCAACCATCCAGTTATCTCCCAAATGAGTTGAATGGATATTCTGCCTGAACGTCCAGTTTTAACAGGTCACTAGATAGCTACGTGCTTTGAGTAGGACACTCCTGGGAAATCCTGGGACCTCAGGCCACCAGGGGTCATTTAAGTCCATTATTTGATGAATCGATATCCACACAATTTATGTAATCAAGGCCATAAAGATGAGGAGAAAAGAACTTGCTGTGTAAGGCAGCCATAACATCAGGGCCAGCCCTGTCCACTCTGCCTAAAATAAAACATGTGATTATCTAATATTAAAAGTGATGAAGGGGACTTCCCTGGTAGTACAGTGGTTAAGGATCCACCTGCGGGTTTGAGCCCTGGTCCGGGAAGATCCCACATGCCGCGGAGCAACTAAGCCCATGTGCCACAACTACTGAGCCTGCGCTCTAGAGCCCACGAGCCACAACTACTGAGCCCGCGTGCCACAACTACTGAAGCCCACGTGCCCAGAGCCCGTGCTCTGCAACAAGAGAAGCCACCGCAATGAGCAACCCCTGCACCACAACGAGGAGTAGCCCCCGCTCGCCACAACTAGACGAAGCCCATGCACAGCAATGAAGACCCAGTGCAGCCAAAAAGAAATAAATAAAATAAATAACTTTATTTAAAAAAGTGATGAAGACTTATGTGTATTGAGTTCCTAATATGTACCAAGAAATGTTAGGTGTGCCTCATTCACATGACCTTATTTCATCATCGTCTTAGATGAGGTCCATGTTTCTGCCTACTCCTTTGGGATGGCACAGATAGAGAAACAGGTATCTGCAAACAAAGGAATATACTCCAGGTATTTTAAGCAGGTATATTTAAGCACTTAGTGCAAGTAACTGTAAGAAGGGCTGGAGGGGCAGGCTCTAGCTGTCATTTTATTTTTCATGGTACTACGAGTATTAAAACTAATGCCCATTGAAGCAGATGCTGTTAATGCTCTGTTTTTACCCCTCTAGAACTCTCGACCATTTTCATGCACCTCAGCTCCCCTGTGCTTTTGCTCACAATAGCCAGAATCTGTGGCTCTTTCTCACAGGACTGCCTACAGGCTACCAAAACCCCCTTTGTTTGTAAGCATGAACAGCCAGTATCTCATAATTTAAGCCATAGCTAATGACTGATGGATATGTAGGTATAAATACCTCAGCTCTCTTGCTCCTGATTAGGAGAACTCTGAGTTGTGACCTACATTGCCTCCAGAGTTCCCCTATTGGATTGTGCCAAAGTGATCCTCTATGAGACTTTGGTTGATAACAAAATATTGCTTGGCTCTCTTCCCTTCCCCCCAAGTCCACTTCCCCACTCTCCTGTCTGTATATTTTTTGGACCACTTCTTGATATATATGACTTTTACATGAGTCCTTGGTGAAAGTCAGCTTATGGGGAACCTAATCTAAAGGCACTGCCAGTTGTTTTCCGAAATATTTCTTAATTTACGCTCTTACCTTCAATGTATGTGTTCCCATTTCCTCACTAGTACTTGGTATGGTCAGAGTCTAGGTTTTTGTCAATTATGTTTTTCTAATTTCCTTGTATTGGTTAACTTCCTATATTGTTAAATATGCATGTTAACTTTTCAGAGCAACCACTAAAAGTATGGAAATAGAGAATATAACTTCTTAACTAGTAGAAGAAATTAATTAAAGAATGCAAGGAACTTAGAACCTTTTAATTACAAATAATCACCTCCCAGGGTAAATACTCTTCATACTGTCATTACTTTAGCTTCATTCATTTTTGTTTTTGTTTTTTTAAATTAAATGTTTGTCCTATTGTTTGTTTAGATTTAGCCACATACTTATCCTTTTTTTTGCACCTGGCCAACAATTTATAAGGCTATGATTAATTGTAAGAAACACCCTTATATTAGAAATATTAAAATGTGAAAAATTTGAGTCATAGTGTTGAAAACAATATTATTCCATGGTCTTTTAGCTTCCATTTTTTACTGTTAATAAATCAGCTGTCAGTCTAATTTTGTGTTTCTTCTTTGGTTGTTTTAAAGATCTTCTCTTTGTATTTGATGTTCTGCAGCTTCTCTACTATTTAATCTAAAAATACATTACTTTTCTTTTTCTTTTCTTATATTTAAGAAATGAGATATAAATTACATCCAGTAAAGGATAAAAATCTTAAGCATAGGTCTAGATGAACATTTACATATGTATACATCAGTGTAACCACCACCCAGATCAATGTATAGAATATTTCCAGCATTCAAAAAGGTGCTTTCATGCTCCCTTTCAGGCATTAGAGTAAAGACTCTTCTGACCTCTGTCACCATGGATAAATTTTACCCATTTTTGAACTCCTTATAAATGAAATCATATCGTAGGTACTCTGTGTGTCTGTGAGATTCATCTATGTTTTGTTTCAAGTTTCATTCTTATTTATCAAAGTGTAGGTTGATGGGTCTGTGGTGAAATCTCATTGTGTTTTTACTTTGCATCTCTATTATTACTAATGATATTGAGTACTTCTTCATATGTTTACTGGCCACTTTGCTATCCTCTTTTATAAAATGCCCATTCAAAAATTTCACCCATTTTTAAAATCTGGTTTATCTATCTTCTTATTGCCTGGTGGTAGTTCTTTATATATTCTTGATGTTAATGTCCTCCAGCCAAAGACCACGAGGAACACATCTGTAATTGAACAAATTGGGTTTGTTATTCATTGCAGCAAAGGAGAACACAGATCCTGGAGAACCATGGGGCATCTCAGTAAGCGGGTGTTAGAAAAGACTTTGTAAGATATTTGGGCTTTGGTTGGGTAATTTTGGGAGGGTAAGGAAGTGAAGCTTTGCTCTGGATTGGATGCTGTCAGAAAGTGGGGGAAATTGTGTGATTGGGTGTCTTAATAAATATTATCTATAGGGCGGGCAGACTTATAATTAATGCCTTTTTGTGTCCTGTTTCAGAAATCTTTGCCAAACCTAACATCATAAAGATATTCTCCTTTATTTTCCTCTAAAACTTTCATTGTTTTAGCTTTCAAATTTAAGTCTATAATCTATACTGAATTAATTTTTATGTATGCTGGGAGGTAGGGGCCAATGTTCATTTTTTTCATTGTGGATATCTAATTGACCCAATAACATTTATTTAAAAGACCATTCTTTCCCCTACTAAACTGAGATGGTGTCTTTGTCATAAATCAGGTGACCATATACGTGTGAATTTCTTTCTGGATTGTTTATTGTATTCCATTTGTTTATCTGTCTATCCTTGCACTAATACCACATGCTCTATTTTTTTTAAACAATATGCCTTGATGTCCCATACTGTAAGTCATTCAGCTTTGTACTTCTTCTTCAATAGTGACTTGGCTATTCTAGATTCTTTGCCTTTTCATATAAATTTTAGAGTCACTTATCAATTTTTCTTATGGTTAATAATTTTTATATCCTGTTTAAGAATAACCCAAGATCATGAAGATATCCTCCTGTATTTTCTTCTAAAGCCTGCTTGATTTTGATTGGAATTGCATTGAATCTAAAAATAAATTTGGGGAGAATATATATTGTAACAATTTTAAGTCTTTCAATTCATTAACATCTTATAGCCTTCCATTTACTTTATTTAATTTAGCTCACTCATATTTTGGATTTTCCAATGTTGAAGTACTGCAAATATTTCATTCTCGGGCATTGGATAATGTATAACACTATCATAAATGGCATTATTTTTGTTAAATACTGTTCTCACTAGTTCATTGTTAGTAAACAGGAAAACAGTTAAGTTTTTATAACAGCTTTATTGAGATATAATCCACACACTATAATATCACTTATTTTATTTAAAGATTTATTTATTTATTCATTTTATATTTTATTTTTGCTGCATTGGGTCTTTGTTGCTGTGCGCGGGCTTTCTCTAGTTGTGGCAAGTGGGGGCTACTCTTCACTGTGGTGCACTGGCCTCTCACTGCGGTGGCTTCTCTTGTTGCGGAGCACGGGCTCTAGGTGCACGGGCTTCAGTAGTTGTGGCACGCGGGCTCAGTAGTTGTGGCTCAGGGGCTCTAGAGCACAGGCTCAGTATTTGTGGTGCACAGGCTTAGTTGCTCCGCGGCATGTGGGATCTTCCTGGACCAGGACTTGAACCCCTGTCCCCTGCATTGGCAGGTGGATTCTTAACCACTGCACCGCCAGGGAAGTCCAATATCACTATTTTAAATTACTATACAAGTGAGTAGTTTTTACTGTATTCACAGAGTTTTACAACCATTACCACTACCTAATTTTAGAATATTTCCATCACCCCAGAAAGAATCCCTGTGCCTCCCCATTATTCCCTCTCCCAAGCTGCAGCAACCACTAATCAACTAACTCTCTGCATCTATATATTTGCCTATTCTGAACATTTCATATGAATAGAATCATACAATATGTGGTCTTTTGTGCTAGCTTCTTTCACTTAAGCCCTATGTTTTCTAGGTTCATCCATGTTGTAGCATGTATCAGTCCTTCATTCCTTTTTATGGTTGAATAATATTCCATTATATGGATATACCTTATTTGGTTATTCTTTCATCACTTGCTGAACTTTTGAGTTGTCTCCACTTTTGAGCAATTATGAATAGTGCTATTATAAATATTCATGTACAGGTTTTTGTGAGGATGTATATTTTCAATTCTCTTGAGTACATACCTAGGAGTGGAATTGCTTGTTCAGTTGTATGGTAACTCTATGCTTAACTTTCTGAGGAACCGCCAGACGGTTTTCCACAGTAGCTGCACCATTTTACTAGCAATATATGAGGACTCATTTCTCCACACTTTCACCAATGCTTGTTATTGTCTGTTTTTAATTGTTATACATCATTCATGTATTCAGCAAAATTACTAACTTTATTATTTCTAATTGTAAATTCGTTGGGATGCTCTATGTCCACAGTCAGATCTTCAAATAATGGCTTTTATTTCATTTACAATCTTAATACCCTTTATTTCCTTTTATTGGCTAGTTATGCTGGCTAAGACCTCCAAGACATTGTGAACAAAAATGGTGAGAGTGGATAATTCTGTCTAGTTTGTGACCTCAGAGGAAAGCATTTGATATTTAACCATTAAATATTATCTTAGTTGTAGTTTTTTTCTAGATATACTTTATAATTTTAATGAACTTACTGTCAAATAATTCTGAAAAAATTATATATACATAGTGTTATACATGTATATGTACATATGTACATAATGATGCATATGATTCAGAAAATACACATTGTACATATATTACAGGTAGATACATAGATAGGGAAAGAGAGAAATAGTGAATGGGATAAAGAGACATGGGAGTTACTTGAACTATTCTTGAAACTTTTCTGAAATTTAAAATGACTATCTACATTTTTAAAAGAGGACAAAAGGAAATGTATATACGTGTGTATACGCATTTTCCTACTGATGATGCTTACGTTGTTTCCAATTTTCAGGGACTGCAAACGGGCTGCTGCATACGGTCCAATAGTTTATTCACTTCTGAAGTGCTTGCCAGACTGTGCACACGTGAGACTGCTTTCACCACAAGGGGGCACCTTTTATTAATGCAGGCAAAGGTGTTATACAGCTTAGCAGAGGTCCTAATCGTACGCACATTCTTTTAAAAAAGCTGTGGTCAACATCCTTATTGGAATTGCTTGTTTGTAGGGTATGTATGTCAAATTTTATAGGTCATTGCCACTTTCATCTCCAACTTTGTTGTACACTGTCAAAAGCAGTATATGAGAATTCTCATTTCCCCATATCCCTTCAACACTTGATATTGTCATTATTTTTTACTATTACCAGTATAATAGTTTTGAAACAGAATCCCATTTTTGCTCTATTGAAAATCTCTCTGATTACTAATGTGATTGTGCATCTCTTTCCATGTTCCTAACTTGGAATGAATTGTTCACATATCTCCTGGATATCTTCCATCTGTCCTTCTATAACGACTCTCCTCCACCCTACTCTGTGCCCAGGAGGCTGACCTTTATGGACTGCATAAATGGCTCCCTTGCCTTCTGGATTCTGGTTGAGTTTGGCCAATGGGAAGGCTCCATCTCAACCAGATTGAAAGGTGGCTGTGGCTGAGTTCCTCGACCAAAGGCCACAAATTCTACCCAGGGATTCTCTTCTATAGCCACTGTGTTCCAGTAACCATTCCCTGTCCTTCATGTTTGGGGGGAGGTAATGGTTCCTCACTATTGATAGCCTCAGGGTATTTCAAAATCCCTTGTTGGTGTCAGTCTTAGTCAGCTATTGCTACAATAATGCTGTATAAGAAATCTCCCCAAAACTTATGACAGTCACCTGTTCTTCTTGCTCATGTGCTATGGACTGTTTGGGGCTATTCTGCTTCAGGATGTAGTTAGGGTGGGCTTGGCTCTGGGATGCAAATTGCATTCAGATCTGCTCCACGTGAATTACTGTGTAGCCCAAACAGTAGGATTAGCAGCTACCTGGGGCAAGCTCTTCTCAAGGCAATCACAGGAGTGCAAGAAGACTAGCAAAACCGCACAAGCATGTTGAAACCCTCTAGGTACTTCATGTCTGCTCATATCTCACTGATGAAAGCAAATATAGGACCAAGCCTAGATTCAGAGGAACAGGTGTGTACACTCCATCCCAAAGGTGGCGGGGGGTGGGTGGGGGAGTGAGGGGTGAATATTTGCACAACAGTTATCCAATGTGTTACAATTTCTTTTCACCACACCGAAACCCTTCTACACAGTCTCTTCATTTAATTCTCCCTCATTACTGCATTTGTGTGTAACATCTGTTTCTTGTCGGAACGCTGATTAAGACTATATCATTCTCACAAATCTCTATAGATTTTCCAGTTTTCAGGGACACACATTAAGCCCCCCATTTTAGTGCCGCTTTTTGTCTTCCCTTTTTTGTGGGGGACCCCGCAAAAGTCCCTACTCCATCTATGGCATCAACACTTTCCCACCTCTTGTGACCCATACTAACAACCTAGTTTGTATATTTCTATATTTTCTTCATACCTCGCTAATCTTGTGTGTGTGTGTGTGTGTATTCATATGTAAGCTTTTTGGGGTTAATGTCTATTTAACAAAAAAAGGGGCACATTATGCAATTTTCTGCATATTATATTTCAAAACCTTGCAACAGTCTCTCCAAATCAGCTGGCATAAATTTATCTTATTCCTTTTAAGTGCTGAATTATGTTCCATTGTGTTGATTCTATCCCCCCCTTGATGAGTGAAGTGGATGGTGTAATGCACTGCCCAGATCCCACCCTTAGGATTGAGGCACTCATTCCCCCAGCTTTTAGGAGTATAGGCTGCTGAGAGTCACAGCTGAATCACCCTCTGGGAACTGCTATGGGTTGGAGGGAGCTGCCCTGCCCAGCGGTACACTACTTCCTCCAGGTAAGACCACATCCAATGACTACTCAGTGTGGAGGCACAAAGGCCTGGCCTCATCTCCTCCATTCATAATTTTTCTGAATGGCCATCCTAGCTTTAGATATCCCTGTAGGATCAGCTGAGGCCTCTTTTGCAACTGCATAGCTCTTCAAATTCTCCCTTTACTCAAACCTGCTTCCCTCACTCTCTTACAAGTGTTTATGAGATCTGTTTCTGGGGGAGCTTACAAGTATATTTGGTTCTAGAAGTGGTCCTAAGATGCAGATTATGAAATAGGATTTTGGAGCACAATAACCTGCCAGCTGGCTAGAAATGGGCACTACATCACTGGTGGTAAGCGACATAATGATAAGCCCTGTGATGTGGTCGTGGTGCAATTGTCAAAACTTTCGCTAGTGGTAAATTGAGATTGGACACCACTGGAAGGAAATTTCATGGAAGGTGAAATATCTCCGGAGTTTGAGTGGTCCTGAGTAAGTAGTAATTATAAAGATTGTGAAAACGGATGATTGTTACACAAGGCTATTGATGAACTGCAGAAAGACCATGAAAGGCTAAGGATGATTGAACACCAATTTAGCATAAAGTCGAAAGCCAAAGGATCTAGAGGCAGAAGGCAGAGAAGTCGAAGGACTGGCCTGTGAGCTTCAGCCCTCTTTGTCCTGCAGTCATGGTCCAGTTTTGCTTTCTACCACATATTAAGCCAACCCATGCCTGAACTAAGCTCAGCATTTTCCCACCTCTTTCATGTATTCTGGAAAAATAACCCCAATTAAAAATGAGGCAGGGTTGATTCCATGGCCTTTTAACATCACACCAGAGTACTGCCCTATAAGCCCATCTGAGGATCATCTGACTATCAGGATATTTAACTTTCCCAGCCATAGATGAAGTAGCAGAGGCTTTTTTCAGCACTCATGATTTAACAGGTTGGCATGAAGAGAAACGGTGAGGAGAACCATTTTTTACTTTTCTGCCCATTGAAGAAAGTTATCATTTTATTGTCCTGCAGGCTCTCAACCTGCTTTCTACCTAGATTAACAAGAGCAGTTCTGCACTCCCTTCTCCACTTAACAATCAAGGCTGCATAAATGTAAATGCTTTTTCTGAACCACCTGTCATTGTGCTGGTTCTCAGAATAATGGATTAAATAAAACTTTGACAGGTGTTCACCAACAAATGTGCAGGATTCATGATTTGTAGAAATTAGGTATTGTGCTTTCAAGCGGCTGTTTGGAAGCAAGGAACTCTTTCCCCAAAGCCTCCTAGCTAATTTCTCCTTAACATCGCCTTGGCCAAAATCAGATCGAGATCCATTTCCGAAGGGGCACGGAACTGACTGGTTTGGAAGAGTCAGCGTCCGGGAATGAATGATCACCAGTGGGGTCTCCATCAGCAGGACCACCACAGGGCGATCTTTTCTGTTGGATAAAGCGAGACTCAACATCAGCCACAGCATGGCAGGGGACATACCTTCTGAGCAAGTCATGGACCCCACTTACTGGACCAGGGAGGGAGAGATGCCATATTCATTGAGACTCAATTTCTTTTTGAACAGCGCCTGACATTTATTGAAAATAAGGAAAAGACGTTTGTCCAGGTAGTGTAGAAGAGCTGGGCAGAGTGCAGGGGTTACTGTGTGCAACAAAAGGCACACATCAGGGAGACAGCTGCACATTCAGAAGAGAACTGGATGCTGGGCTAAACGAACAGGTCCACAGGAGACAATGAGTGACTCGACTTGGCTGCCAGGCACCCCTGGGACCTGGCGGCCACCTGGCAGGAGCGGAAGATGTCTCTGGGAGGAGGGAGGGACTGGGTCCCGCCGAAGGTGAAAGGCTGGCCGGCCCCTCCAGGGCGGTGGCGAGCTGTTGGAAGCATTGTCCAGAGGCTGTGGCCAGCTCAGACACCTCCCGGGCGAGTCCAGACCGCTGAAGGCTGCAGGCTGTAGGCGGGATGCGGTGGATGGCGGTGGCGGTGGCGGCGGCAGCGGCAGCGCAGGTCTCTGGGCACCTGCATGCGGGCCTGGGAGTCTGGCAGAGGGCGGGCGGTTGGCAGCGGCCGGGCTGAGGGTGGTCTGTCCGGTGTGTAACAGGAGCCCGGCTTGCAGATGGAGCGCACGACCGAGTCCAAGTGTGCAGGGGAGGGGCCGGGCTGGCCCGAGAGGGAGAGGGCGGCGGCCGCTCCAGAGCCAGGCCCGGCGGCGGCAGCAGCGGGAACCTGGAGCGCTATTCCTGGAACAAAGGCAAGCACTACGCGGGAGGGGACACGAGCGCGGGGGAGATCGCGGCGACCCGAAGGTGAGGGACGGGGGAGGCGCGGCGGGAGGACGCCGCCTGTGGCGATCTGGGCGGCGGCGACTGGCGCGGCGGACCCTCCCCCGAGCACCCGCCCCCAGGCCCGAGGGGCTCCCGGCCTAGAAGTCCTCGTCCTCCACCCAGCCAAAGACCCGCTTCATCTCGGCCAGGAAGCCCCGGTAATCGTTGAGGAGGGGGCTCTGCTTCCTGATGTAGGGGATCACCCACTGCAGGGCGGGCCCGGTCAGGCGGGTGATGAGGAACGTCACCTTCAGGGCATCGTTGGTGAACAGGGTCTCGTCCACTAGCATGTAGGCGCCCGTCTGCACGATAAACTCCGGGAGCCGGTCGGTGTCGCCGTCAAATGTCTCGGGGAAGGGGATCGGGTTTCTCCACCGACGCGTCTGGGGCCGAATGGGCAGGGCCAGGAAGGCCTTGATCAGCTGTACTCGGCCGTCCATCGCGCCTCGCTCGCTTCGCTGGTCTCCCCAGGGCTCAGCAGAGGTCTGCGAGGAGGCGTGGCGGGAAGTGCGTGTGTGCGGAGGTGGATCCGAGCCCGGAGTGGGCGGGGCCATGGGCGGTACCTGGCTCTGCGCGGCTCTGCCCTCAGAGCCTGGCGGTTGCTAGTGCGCAGGCGGGAAGCTGGGACCGAGTTGGGCGGGGCGGGAGTAGGGGAAAGAGGCGGGGCTAACGCCCGCTCCTGGAGGGTCAGAATCTGGGGGGCGGGGCCGAAGTTTCCTGAGGCGGGATGCGGGAAACTTGAGTGGTGTAGGCTCCGCCCACGAGGCGGGTGGTCTGCAGTGCGCAGGCGCAACACGGGGGGTCGGGCACGCTGTTTGGAGAGGACCAGGACCCGCCCTGCGAAGGGGAAATGGGCTTGGCCAATGGTCGCTTGTAGGGGCGGGGGGGGGGGGGGCGTAATCGAAGGGGCGGGGCCTAGGTTTCCCAAGGCGGCCCGCAGGCCAGGGGCGGAGACGAGGGTAGGGGCCCAGGACTTTCCGCTCTACAGGACTAGGGGTGAGTCTCACTTAGCACGTGGGGAACAGAGTTCCTCTTCTTGGAATTGAGGAGGCCTCCCTTTCACCCCTTCTGCCCCTCAGCCCTAGCGTATCCTTTGCCGATGCTCGGACCCAGACACTACTTGGGTGCAGTTCTGTGAACACGTTTTCCTACTTATCTTTGCATCTCTCAGTTGGAGACGTATCGCACCGCTGGTTGTAGGTGTGGTTGCCTTGCATCATAATAGGAAAGGCCCAAATATTGGTCAACATAATTCAGAGCAGCATAGTCAGAGAATAATGCACCATGACCAGTTAATGTAAAGAGGGTTAAATGATAAGAAATCTCTTAATTTGGTATATTAAGAGACCAAAAGAAGATTATCAGTATAGAAAACGAAAGACAAAAGAGGTGTTGGATGCTTTCCAAATACGACGTTATACATTTCCATACGTGAGAATAAGGGAAAGAAATAACTAAGACATTAACCAGTTGAAGGAGGGAAGAGTAACCATTACAGGTTATATCTGAATTCATGTGTGTGGCTGAGTACAAAATTAATATATATTCTTTACAGGCTTTCATATAATTCAGAAAGTAATCAGTTAAAATAGACAATACTCTTAATGACTCAATTCAGAAAAGCAACTAAAAAAAATAGTGCCTAGGAATATACTTGAAAAATCATAAAAGTCACTTAAAGAACATTTTGAAATGCTAACGAGGGGATATAAAGGAATACTCAGGCAAACACAAATGCATACCCAGGTCTGAAATAGGATGGCACAACATCTTAAAGATGTTAATTTTCCCTGTGTGAGGAGATAGAGGAGGTGTGGACTTAGGTGCTGCCCCATACCAACAAGGTGACAGCAAATTTGTCTCCACCTGCTTGAGTTGCAACAGTGCTTGGTGATCCCATGACCTTCAAGTGCAAAATATCTCTTGTGGGCCCGGCTAATACAGAATTATTCACAAGTAAAAAAAATTCAAAGTATGTGAGACACTAGTTCTGTGACATTGGACATCAAGCAACCAGGGTAATATTCCCTACACGTGAAAAAACACTTAAAGTGAACTGTAGTATTGCCTCAGCTTACAGTCAGGAGCAAACATCCAACTTGCCTGTTTGTTTATGAGTGTGTGTTGGTTTGTTTGTTTACACTTGCTAATCCCAAATGGAAAGCAGATGTGAAAAGTCCTCCAAGACTCCCAAAGTTTTCTCTTGGTTTTTGCCCTGTAGGTCCTACCTTTCTGTTGAGGTAACACCTCCCTTCCCGTTATGTCTCTTTCCTCAAACCTAGGCCCCCTCCATCCAGAGCAGGCACCTCTTATTGCCACTGAGTCCCTCTGGGGGTGTTAGGGTGGGAGGTTGAACCAGCCCCAAGTTCTCCCTGGTCTGTGGATGGTGATAGCTCAGAGAACCTCCAACAGCTGAGGGAAGACACCGCACACTTGGCTGGACAGCCAGTGGGCCCAGGCATCCAAGCCACATCTGAATTGTGACAAAGATTTATTACTGGATTTCCATCACATGCTTGGGAAGGCCATCCGTTGCCACATGTGGCTATGCTAGGCTGAAATGGAGTCTAGTTGGTAATAATACCCCAAATGTCACTGAACTTCTGCTCATCTAACTCCTCAGTCCCTTACAAGCTGCTCACTACCCAGAACAGCATTTCTGAGAATCTCTGAAGAGAGGAATACACACTGAAACAGAGCAGGACCCTATGGTCCTTCCCTCCCCACTACCCCCCATGTCTGCCACCTGCCTTTTATCTGTAGAAAAGCTTTAGTCAAAGAATAAGTTTAATCAGAGAAGTGAGAAAATTTAGAAGCAAAGGAAAACAGTCAAACAGGACAAAATAATAATAACTTCGTCATTAAGCGAAGTTAGTTCCTCCTTAAGGGCTATAGATAACATTCTGAGCCGTATCCTGTGAGCTGTCTTATAGATACTGAAACCCACACCAGGTGGAAGAAGTTAACTACATGATGACCAGGCTGTAGCCATGACAGAAGCTGCCACAATTTCGAGAACTGGCCTCAAAGAAATGGGAACAAACCGACCCTGGAACTGAAGACTAACTGTACTTGAAACAATCAAGATGTCACTGATCAGACCACCGCATGACCAATTTCAAGATGACGGTCAGAGCTGACTGTGCTGTTTCTGCATGTAACCCCCTCCCTCCACCTATGCACCCCTGAAACTCTTGCCCACTGACTGTCAGTGGCGGGGAGTCGAGTCGGCCTTTGGACAGGAGTTCTCCCCTGCCACCTGCCTTGGCTGCCAGCCTCCGAAGTAAAGCAAACTTTCCTTTCCACCAGCCTTGCCTCTTTACTGGCTTCGGAGCAGCAAGCAGTCGGACCCCACTTTCAATAACAACACTATGGGGACAGTATACTGGTTGGGCTGAGGGTGAGCATAGCTGGGTGGGAGTAGCTCACACCCTAATGGGCGACTCATTCCTTAACACAGAGCTTAATAATAGGGATATTAAAAAGTTCCAGGTGCTATGGAAGATGAGGGGAGCTTCTTTGACCACTGCATGCTGAGGAACCCCTCAGGCAGGATGTGACACGTTGCAGCTTGGGGCCCTTCAGACTGGATGACATGAACTGAGTTGCTGACACCTGCAGCCCAAGGTTTTCATAAAATCCAGGGGAAAGACCCGTTCCCACCCACCCAGTGGGCACATCTTCAGTCAGAACAGACCACAGAGGTCTTGCTCTCTTTTTCTCTAGAAGATTTTAAGGTCTGCAATGCAAACATTTCTTAGGCAGCTGAAAAGTCATCTCACAATTCTCTGGGACTGGGGTTCCTGAAACCAATTTTCAACTAAAAATGCTAATTGGTACGATGTTTAATACACGATCAGCCTGAGAGAGGAAATGTAATTCCAGTTTATTGAAAATTTCACACAAACAGTGGGTAGAGTATTGCAGACAATGTCAAAAAGATTCTGACCTTGGCTTATGTATTTTGATTCTGGCTCCTCAAAGCCAGGTCTCACTTCTACACCCACTAGACTGCTTTCTACAACCACCCATGACTCTCCGCGTTAGGGTTTTTATCCTCACCCTTGGCGCATGCTGGACATGACCCAAAGCCAGCCGGAAGTGCGAGAGATTTATTACCCCTGGAAGTAGCTTTATTAAATAATAGTTGGGGTTTTGGTGGCTGCATACGCCAGCTTCCTTGTCCCATACTTGAGATGGATTTGAGGTGCATTCTACACAGTCTCCCATAGTCCCCCCTCTCTGAATAAGCTCCAGTTACCCACAGTTCTCACCTCCTAGATCATCCCCCTTAATTGGCTGCCTTCCTTCTAAGGCCCATTTCCCCACGCCCATACCACGGCTCCCTGGGATTCCCTCTCAAGTAAGCTATTTATATTCACGGGTCTGTCTCAGGGTCTGCTTCCTGGAAACGCACACACAGACACCTCATGTATTAAAAATGCATTTAACTCACCCTGACACTCGATTGTTTGGCTGGAAGTAGAATTCTAGGCTCCAAGTTATTTTCCACCAATATTTGAAAGATATACTCTATACCATTATTTTTCTCTTGGGCGTTACTGCTTGCCTCATTATCTCCCTTGTTCTTTTTCTCTGTTGATGAAGTATATCAGGAATATGAAAATGTATGGATTGTATGGGAAACAGTATAAGGAATGTCTGTATATTCACCTCCCAGCTAAGGAAATAAAACTTCAAACACAGTGACTACATTTGTCCCTCATGTAAACACTATCCTGAATTTGGGCTTTGCCATTCTCATGTCTGTGGAAGTCTTATGGAGAACAAGCAGGAGTCAAAACCCAATAATTTTGAAGCTTCCAGGTTGGTGGGCACGTGGAGATGCAGGGAGAGTGGTGCACCTGGCGAGGACATGGAAGCTCTGTGTCCTTTCCTCATACCTGGCACTATGCATCTCTTCCATCTGGCTGTTCCTGCGCTCTATCCTTTTATAATAAACCAGTCATCTAGCACTGGAAAACCTCCTATGTTTGGTGTTTATGAAGCAGAGAGACACTGGAAAGAAATGACTTATAATTTACCAAACAAGGGAATTTTAACAGCAGTGATAAAAATGTACAGTATTGGGGATTTGATTATTCACCTCTTAAGCTTATTGTTGTTTTTTAGATGCATATATGGCAGAGTTTATAAATCCAGACTAGATTGCTCTCTATATATCACGTGGATAGGAGATAAACTCTTGATGCGTACAACTGTGTTAATTGCTGATTGGCTGATTGACGTACCTGAAGTGGTTTTGTACTGTTGTTGTTTAAAAGAAATCTCAAGTAAGAAAAAGATTGCTAATGCATTATGCATATCGCTGTGCCCAGGCCTCATTCTAATCAACTATGGACACTTTCAGTATAATTCTGTGAGTCTTGGCTTTGCTTTGTGTGGTATTCTTGGAGTATCTTGTGACCGGAATGTGCTAGGGTCACTGTCATTTTGCTTAGCTATAAATTATAAACAGTTGAAAATTTACCACCCCTTACCTTTTTTTTTTTTTTTAACCTGGAAAGTGTTTTTTAAAAAGGCCTCAAAGGAAAGGGATTTGGTTTGTTAATTAAGCTAGCTTGTACTGTTGTGGCTTCCTTCGTTCTCTGCTGGCTGTCGTCCTTTACAGAAAGGGAACAAACCCTGCAAGTTCTGAGAAGACTCTTTCCAGGTGATCGTGGATTACTTGAGGATAAAGGAGCCAAGATCTGGTGCAGCTTCAGTGTCTTTCTGAACATTAAGGATATTCTGCCACGTCACATCCACATAATAATCAGCTTTCGTTTTACATTTTTCAGCCTGCTTCCTGTATGTAAAATGAACACTTCAGCCCTCTCCCAAAGGATTCAAATTCACTCTAGTTGGCTGTGCACTATCATTCTTTTCATTTTCTTTTCAAGTACATGGAAAGTCCATTCTCTCGGTATCATTACCAGTCTGCCTGGTGTTAAGTGAGCTTCCTTTCATGTCTGCTTGGTTTTCACTTGTGTCAACATTTAGAAAGCTACCTCTTCTATTGAAGGATGAACTCCTGATGCCCACAGTTGTGACAATAATGGCATTTTTTATAGCTTGTGCAACTTCCTTTTCAATATTTGAAAAGACTTCTGAAGAAGAACTGCAGTTGAAGTCCTTTTCCATTTCTGTTAGGAAATATCTTCCATGTTTTACATTTCTTCCCAGAATTATGCAACGTTTGTTTCTTATCTCAACAATCACTATGGTCCTTGTGACACTGATGACTGTCACACTGGATCCTCCTCAGACATTACCGGACTTCTTTTCTGTATTGGTGTGTTTGTCTCCTGATTGAACTTCCTGTTGTTCTTGGTATACTTTAACATTACAGTCATGTGGGATTCCAAAAATGGAAGAAATCAGAAGAAAATCAACTAGCTATATCCCCAAACAGATGTGAAAATGTTAACAGTACTAAAAGGTTTGGTGAACTTTTTACTATGAACGAATGAAATTATCATTTTGAGAATCATGGAATTATTGGAAAGGAAATGGTGAAAAGTCATTGTTGTCTACACAAAATAAATATATATGGAGACCAAAGCACATGGAGGCTTTTATTTTCTAACAATTGAGTGGCCAAGACATATTGTAGTTTTACAAAGCAGAGAGATTAATCTGTGTTCTATTTCCAAGAATGCTGACATACACGAACACAACTAAATGACTCCTCTTGGGTCTGACCAATCAGGCCCTGGCACTCAGAATAAGACAGGGAGAGAGAGAATTCTCCCTCTCACTTCTTGCTGTCTCTTCAGGACGCTCCTTCCAGAGAAACCTGAGTGGTCTGGGAGGCAAGGTATCCATATAGACCAAGGTAATGTAATATTGTTTTGTACCATCACCATACTACTCCACCTGATGAACCCCAACCCTACTAGAGAAAAGGGGGAAGGGTATGGGACTGTCGTTTGCTTATAGAGAAGTGATGTGTGAGTGTGGCAGGGAGATTGTTAGAGCAAGAGGCCCCAGGGTCCACTGGATTAAGTGGGTTTCATCATCTTTTTCAGGCCGTCTCGGTTGTGCTCTCTTCCTGAAGCCGTTTGTGGCGTCAACCAGTCATGGATAAAGGAACCTCTGAAGTCAGTCCCGACACGCCTACATTGACCATCAAGAAGAAAGAAAAATGCCTCAAATCCAAGGAGGTCCCCAAAAGTGTGCTGATCTTTTTACTTTGTAGGCAACTGGGGAGGCACAGAAGTGATGTGGATTTGTCCAAGTGGCTGTGGATGCTGACTTAAGTCACACCCAGGGCCAAAAAGTCAAAAAAGCTACCTACTTATGCCTGCTTGTAATTTTAGAAAAAAAAAAGCCAACAAAATGTAGAATAACAAACTCCTCCCTTGTTTCAGCTGTTAAAATAAAAGCTGCATTTTCACTCCTCTTGGCTTGATATTTTTTTATACCAGTAGTTTTCCTGGGTTACACTGGAGAGGGGATTCTATTCATCCTAACAGTCTATGCAGGGGCTCTCAGACACAGCAGAGATGGTGAGATCACACTGCATGTCAGATTTCTTTCACCTTGAATCCAAACAAAAAAGCAAGGGAATAGTTAATGTAGTTCTAGGTCACTCAAGGACCCAAGTCTCCTGTCCCCTAGTTGTTTTGGAAAGACATCCACTGTGTTCCCCTCTAAAACCTGGTTGCTTATCCTGGTGAGAAGACATTAAGAACAGGTCATGAGTCGGGGTTGGGGGGCATTTAGGATACTCTTTTTAAAATTTTGATGCTCATGAGAATATCAGTTAGATATTCTACAGCATCAAAGAGTCTTTGTTGGTTCTATTTAATATGAAAACATCAGAACACAAGGCATTTAGAAATGGGAACATCGTACCTTCAAGGCCTTCTAAAGGTACTTGTTCTTGTTATTGTAACCAAAGAAGTGGAATCCCCAGTTCCCTTTATTTGTGCCATGTGAAGCACACCTGTTCAGGCCACAGCTCGGGGGAGAAAATCCACTGGACTGAAATGAGGCCAGCTCCTAGGTCAACTGCGAGGGCGCCCACAAAGAGAGCTTCCCGAAGGGATGTGCTGGGAGAGCCAGATGCTCACTGGGAGACATCGGAAACGGAAGTACGTGGGAAATCGGGCACTCAGAGTGGGAGCTAAGCTGGAGGGAGGACAGGGAGAGCTGCGCGGCCGGAGCAGTGTGCGTGCGGGAAAAAGCCTGCTGACCAGTGAGATGTTTGGCTGATCTTGCCTGCCTCAGACTTGGCTGACTCCCCAGAGCGATTGGTACCCATACTCCACATCTCCCAGGGGTGGCCTGACCATCCGCGGAGGACAGACTGCTGAGGGAGGCATCACGTGCACTCGTGTGACCTCTGACCCCGCACCCGCACAGGGGGGAGGCGTGGACTCACGTGAGATTCTGGGTGGGTTCAAGCCCAGAGAGGGCCTCCTCACAGAGGTTCGGTGATGTGCTGAACTTACAGGAGGAAAATATCCCTCACGTACCGGGAGCATGAGGTCTCAAGCATCACAAATGCCAAATTCAAAAGGGGAGTGGCTGGCAAAAAGAGACAGACAGACAGACAGAAACAGACAGAGACAGAGGCAGAAAGAGAGATTTGGTTGGGATCCTCCTAAATGAATTTTTCTCAGGAGATGTTTGTGGAGGCTGTAACAGAGAATCTGGATGCAGGTGACGCTCGGGGACTACAGGCTGATTGGAGAGCGCCTCACGCTGTGTCACGGAATTACGTACTGTCTCCTTCAGCTCTTGAATTTCTGCCTGCTGTCTCTCATTGGCCAAAGCTATCTGCCAGCCAGAGGGCAAGAAAACCACAGTAACGCAGTCTATGGGTTTCAGCCTCCTGGGGCATAGAGCAGTGGAAAGAAGGGAGTAGGATTTACCTGCTCGGACAAACAGAATAAGTAGAACAATCCGCTGCTTTTTCCACAGCTAGCACCCACTGTTGGTTTGCTCAGATGAAGAAACGCTTTGCCCAGCACAGGGTAACATAGTGCCATCAGCCACCTTATCACCGAAAGGTGAGATCAATTTGGCCATAGTCCTGTCTGGAACCTAAACTATAACCTTAGTGGTCAGCTATCAGTTTTGTTGCCCAAAGACCTAAAACTGGGCAGGAGATAATGATCAATGTCAGTTTCCAATTTAACAGAACTATGACAATGTTCCATGGGAGAGGCGTTCTTGCCTTGAGTACTTTAACCTTCAGACCCTCCAAGCCCAGCTTTGAGGGGAAAGACAGGAAAAATTGTCTGTAATTGTCTTTTTAGGTATAAGAATGGGAGGAGTCACCGTCTCCCCATCCTGGCCTGGGGGAATGGCACCATAGGTCGCTTGTGGGTCCAGAGCTTGATCTGCCTTCTCTCGGACAGCCCTCCAGCCTTGCAGGCTTCTGTCTCCTATATAGAAGTCTCAGCACACTATTCCAGCACCATATGAGGCCAGATGCTTCTGTGGGATGGCAAGACCAGTGGATTACAAGGGCCTGGGCTCATATACAAATTCAGCTGCTGTTAAAAGTGTTACTGGACAAAAGCAATGTCAGAAAAATTGTTCATGAGTCCAAGAATTATGGCTCTCATAGAATGACTAAGAATGAGGAAGGCAAATCTAAATCCTGAATACATGTGTACCCTTTTGTGGAAAATTTAAGCAGCTCTCCCTGGTGAATTAATACTGGGCACATATTGGGTGTTTGCTAAGCACTTAAGGAGGTACTAAATAGTGCCTCTCATTTTCAGAGAACTTTGGAAATGCTCTTCTCTAGGGAAATGAGTGGAAGTGAGCCAATGCCCTCCCTTTGTGGTTTTCTGAACCAGAACTGACTTCTCCTAACCTCTCATGAAGCCAGTGGCTCTCCTGACATTTGAATAATACATTGATCTCAGCACCCTTGCCCAAGGGACGAAGGAGGGATTCCCTGGCCTAAATAGTATGAGATACCTGAACACACAATATCCAATTCTGGACAGATGAGATTGGCAGCAGTTATTAGTCACATATACTCACAGCCCAGGAAAGGAGGACACGGCACATTATGCAGGACCACACAGGGGTTGCACTCAGGAGCTGAGGGGACCAGCAGGAACCGGGGGAGGTAGGTTTTGTAGTGACAAGAATGCGGATTAGCCCTTCATTCATATGGGAGGATGTAATTGGTTTGTTTGAATAATTCTGGTTAAGGACCAGGCGGACTGCAGCCAGTCCAGCCGATATGGGAACTACCTGGGTGTGGAGCTTTTCCCACTGGGTCGGGAGCATACCTTGCAAAAGCAGGGGGAATCGTGGCTAGGCATTTGGGACCCTGTGAGGCTCAGAGATGTCAAGGCAGCACATGGAATTTCAGGCCTTGTGACACACAGCAGTGGATGAAATCACTGAGGAGAGGAGTGAGTCCACAAAGAACTTTGAAGAAGGCTGAGACTTTAAGGGTGCACTCAGCAATTGATAGACAGCAACTAGGCAGTCAGGAAGAATGAGCGATGGGTGTAGAAGCTACGATACAGTGGGACATGGCTTGATGTTTTGGTGTACCTACAATGCAAGGAATTTTAGAGCATCCTGGTATTAGTTCTATCATCTCTCTAGCTCTCACAACTTCTCCTCCAAAATCTGTAGGCCATTTGCCTTTTTGCTCTCAGGTGGATGCCATGCCATATGGGTTGGAGATGATGCCTCTGGGATCCCACAAGGTGTACGTATTTCAGAACAGATTCTTCAGAACTTGCCTGGGCACACAAAATCCACCACTAACCATGTTCACCAACTTCCCTCTTCCAGCTCCAGATATGTCTTCCTATGCCTTTACAAAACTGGCTTAAGGAGTGTTTCTACATAATGTCTAAAAATATTTATTCTGAGAAACAGTAGGACAACTTGTAGTAAAAATAGAGGAATTCTAAAACTGTAGATTTCAGTACTGTGCTTGCAAAATTAGTTGATGGAGATCCATGAAAAAATTTTGAAACCATTTGCAACTTTGTATCAATTTATTAATGGATGTGATAAAGCTAAGAGTTGTTACGATCTACAGACCAAGGAGTACTTAGGGCCAGTTCACCCCTCTACCCTGACTCCCCTAGGGAGCCTTTAAATGACAATTAGAAGCTCTCAGCCTGGATGGAGAGGGGCAGGACCTGGAGAAAGAGACAGCACAGAGGGACAAGTGGTGTTAAACTCCCTCAATATCATATATTCCCTGTATACATATATTTCCAGATATACTATATTTAAGTTGGCACTTTAATTATTGAAATAATTACTGATAATAACAACACTCATCAATTCATTCAAAGAATATTTATTGACATTTCTGTGTGCTAGCCATACAACAGTGACCAAAAGATATAAATATTCCCGCCCTCATTGAGCTTACATTATAATTAAGATTTGTTGATTTCTCAGGGCCCGTGCCAAACATTTCATGGGCATTGTATACTCCTTTCAATAATGCTATGGAGTAGGTACTTTTAGCGTTGTCTTTCAGATAAGGAAGCTATGATTCAAATAACTTCAATAACTTGCCTAAGATAAAGCACAGTACCTTGTAAAAATGGGTTTCAAATCCAAGTGGAGCAATGAGATTTCAGCAAAGCAGATATGCTCCACAGCCACTCTCTTTGTGCCTCTGGCTGGTTTCATTTTAACACATTACATTTTACAAATATTTTTACAGTTTGAATTTTATATTTTGTAGTTTTGTAATAGCTTAAAAATCATACCTCGTATTTAAAAAATCATTTATTTTAGTGGAAATTTTAGAACAGTGAAAATGTAAAAGAAAAAAATAGGAATCTTCTATAATTACATGCTCAAGAATTAACCAGAATTAAAATTCAGAAATATATTGCAACTATGTTTCCATATGATTAAATACTTGTCAGATGACATAGTCTTTTACTGACTGCATCATCATGTACTCATTCATTCATTAAAACATATTTTTGAACCTCTACTTATGTGCTCTAACATGTATGGTGTTTTTGACATATTATATAGAGTAAATAATAATTTTTAAACAAATTTCAGCCATATACCTTTATAGTTTGTGATTTAATTTAGTACATAAGCTTTAGAATTTATAGAACTAATCAAATGAAAATGTTAACATAGAGTATGGAAAAAGCATTGAACACATTTTTTTAAAACCTGGTTACATAATTAGGAACCAAAATATTTATTTTTCTTTATTATATATTTAAATTTTCATTAAAAATAATAAAATTAGTCCCTGAAATATGTACCTTTGAAATGAAAGTCATCTTTGAAAAACATTGACATTTTTGTTGAGTACATGTATGCTTAGGGAAAACGTAATTGCTTGTTTGGTTTCCAGGCAGCAAATTATGCTCAGAGACTGAGATTGTCTTTGACAATAATTTATTTAACACAGGTTCACTGCGGGAGTTAGAGTAATTTCACAACCCAATGGCATACAGGATAATGTCTCTTAATAAGCCAATGAAGAAATGACATACTCCAAACCAATACTAGATTAATCACACTATGGTTCCTGGCAAGGGGGAAATGAAAGGAATAAAGTCCAAATTTAGTTAAGTCCAAATTTCTACAGTGGGTTCTCGAAAGAGTGCGCTTATCTAACCAGGAGCTGACGTTCAACTGCCAGGGCGAAACGTTGCTAGGGCACGTTGCTAGGGAAGGAAGACGTCATGTTGGCGGCCAAAGCGTCTCCTTAGGCCGCTGCAGGGTTTTCACCACTGCAGGCAGAGTCGCTTTGTCCAGGCAGGAGCTAATACCCACCCCCACCCACTCTCAACCCGAAGTCTTAAGAGAACTATTTAGATCAGCAAAGAGTCGTCTTGCCCAGACCGAACACTCTGGAGATGCTGTTCACACGTCTTGGTATTTAAAGCGTAAATGTTCCCCAGCCATAGTCGCTCCTCCTCGCGTTCTTATGGATAAGCCCCCAGCAGTGCCTGTCAATAGTTGAACTAATGTGTGCTTATCGACAACCACAGATGTCAGTGATGACATCCTGACACAGCTTCCTCAGTGTGAACAACTTCACTCTTAGAGCAAAACAGCTTCATTCTTAGATCAGAACAAGTGGGTTTGAAATATCAAACGAACACACAATAATTCTCAAAACTCACAAAAAATACCACATCTTATGATAAATTAGCGAAACAATTTCTTTCAAGATATTTGCTTTATTCACTTTCCTCTGCTTTCGTCTAATGGAGATTCACTGCCTGATGGATAGAAACATTAAAACAATGCAGCTGGTGTAGTGGTCAAAATCATTACATTTTGTTAATAAAAATTTTAATTTTTTCTCTCAACAGATTTTCATGTCAGTATGATACAATTTTTCTGAATGGAATTACTTATTTCATATTAAACCCATAGTGTATACAGTGATGCTTTATATCAAAATTATTAATGATCAAGCTTTTTGTGGTAGAAAAGCTTTTTTTTTAATGTTTGCTTGGATGAGCACAAGAGATTGTGGAGTCACATGTGCTTTTTTACTGTGTTTCACCTCCCTTGTTACCATAGAAATGAAGTAGCATCAGAGATTCATGTCATTTTCAATAAACATGCTTTCTTATTTATTTGTAACATTGTTTGACAAATATAGTTTAAATACACTCTCCAGATTTTTTGGCTTTTCTTTTTAGTTATGCATTTAGGTTGCTGTGTTGTTGCTTAATGTTAGTCAACAGTTTCATGATTTTTATTAGCGTGCTAGTGGGCTGATATAATGGACTTCATTCTCTTCCAGCCCATTCTGACACTGATTTTATCTTCCCAACAAAGTGCACCTTAGTCTCTCTGTCTTTGTCTCTGTCACTTTCATCTTTGTCTCTATCACTTTTAGCTTAAGTTGTTCCTCAGTTGTGGCAATTTGAAAATTGCCAAATTTAGAATGGTGATCCTTTACAATTTATATCCAGACTATTATTTAAAAGAACAAGACAGATTTCTCTTGATATTTGACTAATGCTAAATATTCTTCACAATGTTGTATAGGAAGGAAGAAGAATGGCGATTCAATCATGTATTCACTTCCTGTCCTAGACTAAAGTCTCCACTGCTGTAGCAAAATAACTCCCATTGCATTAGGTTATACACTATTGAAAACAGAGATAGGATCAGGATCCTTGTATTAAATTGGAGGAAATAAATTTCATTACTTGAACCAAGCACTGTATGAAAATCTTTACATGAATTACCTCATTTGACCCTTATAGCTAAGCTATGAGTTAGATCCAGTTACCCACTCCATATTACAGCAGAAAAAGAACAGTTTAAGTAGGTATAGTACCTTGCCCCAAGCCACAGCTTGTTAGTAGTAGAAGTCGGTTTTGAATCTTGGTATACTGCTGCTAGAGTCCACATGTTTAAATTAATCATTACCCTAGAGTCTAGGTAATGGTTAGTACTGAAAGACGAAGGACAGTTCATGCAAAGTGATTAAGGTCAAAGACAGAAAAGAGACCATGAGTTGTCTGGGGAACTGGGAATGGCTTAAAATGATAAGTGTGATGGTTAACGGGCAGGAGGCCAATGATAAAGTTCCTTTGTATGCTTGGCGATTGTCTTAGTGCATTCAGGCTGCTATAACAAAATATCACACACTGGATAGCTTATAAAAAACTGAAATTTATTTCTCACACTTTTAGAGGCTGGAAGTCCAAGATCATGAGGCCAGCATGGTCGGGTGAGGGTCTTCTTCCTGGTTCATAGTCAGCACCTTCTCACTATGTCCTCACATGGTGGAAGGGTGGAGGGATCTCAGTGAGAACTCTTTTATAAGAGCACTAATCCCATTCATCAGGGCCCCACCTTCATGACTTAAGCACTCAAGGGCCCCACCTCCTAATACCATCACACTGGCATTAGAATCTCAACATATGAACTTGGGGGGGGGACATAAACATTGAGACCATAGCAGCGATGCAGTTTGGTTTTTGTATTGCGTATATGTGTCACTTATTGAAGGATGTTAAGCAGGAGAGTGACATGATCAGATTTGTATTTTAGAATGAATTGGAGAGGATTCAGTGTTGTGTTTTGGAAATAGGTTAGGAGATTATTGGAGTAGCCCAGGCAAAACATGACAAAGAACTTTACCAAGTGAATGGCAGTGAAAATCAGGAGAAGGGATAGGTTAAGAAGACATTTTGAAGGCAAAATGGACTGAATTGTAGTAAAAGTAGATATGAAGGGCATTTGAGAGGAAGAGTCCAGGATGACATACTTATGGGAAGGATGGGAGAAGAAGGTTTCCATTTTCTTAACTTTTTGACTAAGTTTTCTACTTCTCTATTTTAAAAATATTACTTCCAATAATAAATCATGTTGTTAAATATTTTAATATGCAAACATTTAGGAATGTGTTGCATTTCTCCCCATCAAACGATTCTTTAGAGAGTCATGCCTTGAGGAGGTGGGTTCTGTGTTTGATGTCTACACTCACAACAGAGATACTGGCTGTGGGGACCCCTATCTATTGCTCACAAATGCTCCTGGGAAATCCATTTGAATATGGCAAAAATGAAAAAATATATATACTTTATTAGTAACAGTATTATCATCATTATCAGCAACTTACACCTCCAAAAGATTGCTTTCCTAACCCTGCCTGGAGAAAAGATTACCAAAAATTAAAGTGGACTACTGCTGATAACAAATCAAGTTATCATTTGTTTTACACAAGTAATGCTTTATGTGAGATTTTTAAAAATACTTTGTTTACCTAATGCGTTTGCATGCTGAGGTTTGTTGCTGTTTTTTGTTTGTTTGTTTGCTTGTTTTTAGGGAACATGAAGATTTAAGGATAGCCTCTGATCCTCATTTCCTTGTCTCTAAACTGGGAAAAATATCACATAGGCTTAATGTGTGGAAATTACATGAGATAATATTTGTAGAGGTTCTTGGAACAAATATCAATAATTTTGTAGATGATAAGTGCTGCCACTTATTTCTCCAGCAAAAAAAAAAAAGGGGGGGTTATTTGGGATCAGCAGAGAATTGCAATTGGGGTCTGAAACCACAGCGAGTCACGTGCAAGTCCTTGGGTGGCAAGGGAAGGAGAACGCTTTTATAGAGGGGAAAGGGAAGTTGGGAGGGCTGTAGTAAACAAAGAGGCCATGGCTTTTCGTTGGCCGAATCCTTGCCCAGAAAGAAGAGGAGATTTTCTTCTTCCGGTTGAGCTCTGCTATTGTTGCAGGGCGTGAGAGCTCCCCCTTCTGGTCTCCCAACTCTTTAATTGAGGTTTCTGTTTATTAATCTTTTTTATAGTAGTAAGCTGCAAAATACTAGCTTAACGGTGATTTCATGAAGATGATGAGTAGGTCATCACAGTAACAGGGAAGAGGGGGTGGATTTTTCTCTTTGTTCTTGCTTATTTGACTATAGATAGTGGGAAGCATTCTAAGGAAGGAAGTTCAAGGAGTTTCAGAAATGGAGAAAATCTTCCTGTCTCTAAAGCCTTGAAAGAAGTAGATGAATTGCATAAAAATGCAAAGCAATGCAGGTGAGCTGACTTTCCAAAGAGATTGACTGAGAACAGAGTAACTATAGAAACAAATGGTGGATCACATAGTACAACTAATTTTTATTGTACTGTACAACATCCAGCCTTTTAACAGCATTGCTTTGATAGTATCTTAACCTGATATTTATAGTAAATCTAAAACATTATTTCTTTTTTTTTGTCTTTATGCAGTTTGTGTTCTTTACTGGGGTTCTCCTCCACTCTGTATTCTATCTTGTTCAGATGTTCCACTTAGCAAAATCAAAACTGTGAACATATAACCAGTTGTTGGTCTCCCATTCTGATTTCCCTGATTAGTCTGGCCAACATAACCTTGGCTTTGAAAGCTGCCTTGACGTTTATAATTAGAAGGAAACTTTCTGAAGAAAGCATACTTCTATCTGTCCAGGAACTAAAGTTCTACTGGCATTAAGTACAGACTCAAAGACTGCAACTTCTCTCTGAAAGCAAAATTGCCATAAAAACTACTTTGCCCCTTTGGACACACACTTCTCTAGTGAGTGGAACACAGGTCAACATGAGGCAATCACTCAATAAAACCAACCAACCAACAGCAAGCAAAGGCAATACGCCTTTGCTTGTTCTTTTTCCTAGATATAGCACAGCTGCACAAACCTTTTAAAAATTTGTCTCTCTTCCTTGAAATAACTCAATCATGATTCATGAAAGCACAAAATCACAATTATCGTCATAACATTTTAAAACTGTTGAAAGCTTAGAATGTATTTCCTCCAAACCCTTCATGTTATATGTGAGGATATTGAGACATGGGCAGGACATAGTGACTTGGAGCTTTACCTGGTCTGTTGTCCAATCATGGTGATGGTAAGACTCAGTCATGCTGCCTAGAGCTGTACACTGTGTTTCTCTATAGGGTTTCAACAGATATTTTTAGTTTACCCAACTTGATCCTAAGTGGCTTTTTATAGAATAGAGATTAGAAACTCACTATTATAGCTGTGAACCACAAATACAAATATTGGGAATAAAATTGCATTCACAAGAACAGTAGGAACAGAATCAGCCATAAACCACATAGAAAGGAGGAATGCAGAGCTCAGACTTCTTTTTTCAGATATTACACAATATACAGATTTCATTAAACAAAAGAAGGAAGGAAGGAAGGAAGGGAGGGAGGGAGGGAGGGAGGGAAGGAAGACATAACGTGACGTGACCCAGAGCTCTTGAACACTGAGTTCAGAAGGCATGAGAGGACATGAGAGAGTCGGAGAGCCCTATACATTCTGCTCCAACAAAAGGGAGTAAAGTCAGAGGTGGGAATCACACAAGAACTACCTTTTTAACTATCAGTGGCCTTCCCATTGTTTGGACTCAATCTGTTATTAAGCAATGCTAGGCTGAGGTAAGGTTGCTGTAATTCAAGTCAAATAGTGAGCAGAAAAGTTTAAATATGAGATGATGGGTTGACACTATTGAAAAGAAAGTAAGAAACAAAGAAATAAGAAAGAGAATAAAGTAACACAACAATAATATACAAAAGGCAGAGAGTATAATTCTGGAAAAAAAGAATTACTCCCAGGTAGTGTAAGAGGAAGTTAGTCATATTCTTCTTTAATACCACTAAGAAATTTGAAATAATGGGAAAAAATGAAATTAAAGAAGGGAAGAAATAGATAACAATGAGCTGACAAAATTCTTGTAAAAATAGGACAAAAATAAAGCCATTGCTGAAATGAAACCATATTAGAGGCATCAGGAATCAGAATGGATAATGCAGGGGGAAAAAGGACTGATACCAGGAAATAGAATAGAAAAGAAAAAACACAAAGAAACAAAAGCCACTAAAAGAAGGCAATAGACGTGGAAGGGAGAGAACAAAGCGCTAACCTATGGGTTGCTGTTATTCCTACCACAATGCTCAAACCAGAAATGTCATTTTTTACAAGGGGGAGCTATCAGGCTGGTTTTAAAATTCCCTTCTGTAATTTTTAGTGTCAAAACGTTTACTAATTAACTGCAAACTCAGTGGATTAAACAACAGAAATTTATTGTCTCACAGTCTGGAGACTAGAAGTCTGAGATAAAGGGGTTGGCAAGGTTGGTTCCTTCTGAGGGCTGTGAGGGACACTCTATTCCAGGCCTTTCTTCTAGCTTCTGGTGGTTTGCTGCCAATCTTTGGTGTTCCTTAGTCAGGGTTCTCCACAGAAATGGAACCAATAGGATGGATGGATGGCTAGATGATCAATAGATAGATAGAGAGATGATAGGCAGATTTATTATAAAGAATTAGTTCATGTGATTATGGAGACTGAGCAGTCCCAAGACCTGCAATCAGCAAGGTGGAGACCCTGAGTCCAAAGGCCTGAGAAAGCAGGAGAGCTGATGGTCTAAGTTCCAGTCTGAAAGTCAGTAGGCTTAAGCTGGAGATCCAAGAACTGATGGTTCAGTCCAAATCTGAAGGTCAGAAAAGATCAACGTCTCAGCTCAAACAGTCAGTCAGGAAGAGTTCTCTCTTATTCATAGGAGGGTCAGCTTTTTTGTTCTATTCAGGCCTTCAACTGATTGGATTATGGTCACCCACATTAGGGAGGGCAACCTGTTTTACTCAGTCTACCAATTCAAATGTTTATCTCATCCAGAAACACCCTCACAGACACACCCAGAATAATGTTTGACCAAATATCTGGATACTCCGTAGTCCAGTCAAGTTGACACATAAAATTAACCATCACACTTAGCTTCCATTTCATCACTCTGATCTCTGCCTTCATCTTCACGTGGTGTTCTCCATGTGTACATATCTGTATCCAAATTTCCCCCTTTTACAAGGACACCAAGTCATATCGGATCAGGGGTCCACCTTAGTCCAGAATGACCTCATCTTAACTAATTACACTCAAAACAACCCCATTGAAGACAGTGGAGTAGAAGGACGTGCTCTCACTCCCTCTTGCAAGAGCACCGGAATCACAACTAACTGCTGAACAATCATCAACAGGAAGACACTGGAACTCACCAAAAAAGACACCCCACATCCAAAGACAAAGGAGAAGCCACAGTGAGACGGTAGGAAGGGCACCATCACAATAAAATCAAATCCCATAACTGCTGGGTGGGTGACTCTCAAATGGGAGAACACTTATACCACAGAAGTCCACCCACTGGAGTGAAGGTTCTGAGCCCCACGTCAGGCTTCCCAACCTGGGGGTCTGGCAACGGGAGGAGGAATTCCTAGAGAATCAGACTTTGAAGTCTAGCGGGATTTGATTGCAGGACTTCAACAGGACTGTGGGAAACAGAGACTCCAATCATGGAGGGCACACACAAAGTAGTGTGTGCATCAGGACCCAGGGGAAGGAGCAGTGACCCTGGGGGATACTGAACCAGACCTACCTGCTAGTGTTGGAGGGTCTCCTGCAGAGCCGGGGGGTGGCTGTGTCTCACCCTGAGGACAAGGACACTGGCAGCAAAAGTTCTGGGAAGTACTCCTTGGCGTGAGCCCTCCCAGAGTCCACCATTAACCCCACCAAAGAGCCCGGGTAGGCTCCAGTGTTGGGTCGCCTCAGGCCAAACAACCAACAGGAAGGGAACTCAGCCCCACCCATCAGCTGACAAGTGGATTAAAGTTCTACTGAGCTCTGCCCACCAGAGCAAACAGCCAGCTCTACCAACCACCAGTCCCTCCCATCAGGAAACTTGCTCAAGTCTCTTAGATAGCCTCATCCACCAGAGGGCAGACAGCAGAAGCAAGAAGAACTACAATCTTGCAGCCTGTGGAAAAAAAACCACATTCACAGAAAGATAGACAAGATGAAAAGGCAGAGGGCTATGTACCAGATGAAGGAACAAGATAAAACCCCAGAAAAACAACTAAATGAAGTGGAGATAGGCAATCTTCCAGAAAAAGAATTCAGAATAAAGATAGTGAAGATGATCCGGGACCTTGGAAAAAGAATGGAGGCAAAGATCAAGAAGATGCAAGAAATGTTTAACAAAGACCTAGAAGAATTAAAGAACAAACAGAGAAGAACAATACACTAACTGAAATGAAAAATACACTAGAAGGAATCAATAGCAGAATAACTGAGGCAGAAGAACGGATAAGTGACCTGGAAGACAGAATGGTGGAACTCACTGCTGCGGAACAGAATAAAGAAAAAGAAATTAAAAGAAATGAAGACAGCCTAAGAGACCTCTGGGACAACATTAAACGCAACAATATTTGCATTATAGGGGTCCCAGAAGGACAAGAGAGAGAGAAAGGACCCGAGAAAATATTTGAACAGATTATAGTCAAAAGCTTCCCTAATATGGGAAAGGAAATAGCCACCCAAGTCCAGGAAGTGCACAGAGTCCCATACAGGATAAACCCAAGGAGAAACACGCCGAGAAACATAGTAATCAAATGGGCAAAAATTAAAGACAAAGAAAAATTATTGAAAGCAGCAAGGGAAAAACGACAAATAACATACAAGGGAATTCCCATAAGGTTAACAGCTGATTTCTCAGCAGAAACTCTACAAGCCAGAAGGGAGTGGCATGACATACTTAAAGTGATGAAAGGGAAGAACCTACAACCAAGATTACTCTACCCAGCAAGGATCTCATTCAGATTCGACAGAGAAATCAAAAGCTTTACAGATAAGCAAAAGCTAAGAGAATTCAGCACCACCAAACCAGCTCTACAACAAATGCTAAAGGAACTTCTCTAAGTGGGAAACACAAGAGAAGAAAAGGACCTACAAAAACAAACCCAAAACAATTAAGAAAATGGGAATAGGAACATACATATCCATAATTACCTTAAACGTGAATGGATTAAATGCTCCAACCAAAAGACACGGGCTTGCTGAATGGATACAAAAACAAGACCCATATATATGCTGTCTACAAGAGACCCACTTCAGACCTAGGGACACATACAGACTGAAAGTGAGGCGATAGAAAAAGATATTCCATGCAAATGGAAATCAAAAGAAAGCTGGAGCAGCAATACTCATATCAGACAAAATAGACTTTAAAATAAAGAATGTTACAAGAGACAAGGAAGGACACTGTGTAATGATCAAGGGATCAATCCAAGAAGAAGCTATAACAATTATAAATATATATGCACCCAACATAGGAGCACCTCAATACATAAGGCAACTGCTAACAGCTCTAAAAGAGGAAATCGACAGTAACACAATAATAGTGGGGGAATTTAACATCTCAGTTACAACAATGGACAGATCATCCAAACAGAAAATTAATAAGGAAACACAAGCTTTAAATGACACAATAGACCAGATAGATTTAATTGATATTTATAGGACATTCCAACCCAAAACAGCAGATTACACTTTCTTCTCAAGTGCGCATGGAACATTCTCCAGGATAGATCACATCTTGGGTCACAAATCAAGCCTCAGTAAATTTAAGAAAATTGAAATCATATCGAGCATCTTTTCTGACAACAACGCTATGAGATTAGAAATGAATTACAGGGAAAGAAACGTAAAAAACACAAACACATGGAGGCTAAACAATACATTACTAAATAACCAAGAGATCACTGAAGAAATCAAAGAGGAAATTGAAAAATACCTAGAGACAAATGATAATGAACACACAACGATCCAAAATCTATGGGATGCAGCAAAAGCAGTTCTAAGAGGGAAGTTTATAGCTATACAAGCCTACCTCAAGAAACAAGAAAAATCTCAAATCAACAATCTAACCTTACACCTAAAGGAACTAGAGAAAGAAGAACAAACAAAACCCAAAGTTAGCAGAAGGAAAGAAATCATAAAGATCAGAGCAGAAATAAATGAAATAGAAACAAAGAAAACAATAGCACAGATCAATAAAACTAAAAGCTGGTTCTTTGAGAAGATAAAGAAAATTGATAAACCATTAGCCAGACTCATCAAGAAAAAGAAGGAGCAGACTCAAATCAATAAAATTAGAAATGAAAAAGAAGAAGTTACAACAGACACCACAGAAGTACAAAGCATCCTAAGAGACTACTACAAGCAACTCTATGCCAAGAAAATGGACAACTTGGAAGAAATGGACACATTCTTAGAAAGGCATAGCCCTCCAAGACTGAACCAGGAAGAAATAGAAAATATGCACAGACCAATCAGAAGTAATGAAATTGAAACTGTGATTAAAAATCTTCCAACAAACAAAAGCCCAGGACCAGATGGCTTCACAGGTGAATTCTATCAAACATTTAGGGAAGAGTTAACACCCATCCTTCTCAAACTCTTCCAAAAAATTGCAGAGGAAGGAACACTCCCACACTCATTTTATGAGGCCACCATCACCCTGATACCAAAACGAGACAAAGATAGTACAAAAAAAGAAAATTACAGACCAATATCACTGATGAATATAGATGCAAAAATCCTCAACAAAATACTAGCAAACAGAATCCAACAACACATTAAAAGGATCATACACCATGATCAAGTGGGATTTATCCCAGGGATGCAAGGATTCTTCAATATATGCAAATCGATCAGTGTGGTACACCATATTAACAAATTGAAGAAAAACCATATGATCACCTCAATAGATGCAGAAAAAGCTTTTGACAAAACTCAACACCCATTTATGATAAAAACTCTCCAGAAAGTGGGCATAGAGGGAACCTACCTCAACATAATAAAGGCCATATACAACAAACTCACAGCAAACATCATTCTCAATGGTGAAAAACTGAAAGCATTTCCTCTAAGATCAGAAACAAGACAAGGATGTCCACTCTCACCACTGTTATTCAACATAGTTTTGGAAGTCCTAGCCACGGCAATCAGAGAAGAAAAAGAAATAAAAGGAATACAAATTGGAGAAGAAGAAGTAAAACTGTCACTGTTTGCGGATGACATGATACTATACATAGAGAATCCTAAAGATGCCACCAGAAAACTACTAGAGCTAATCAATGAATCTGGTAAAGTTGCAGGATACAAAATTAATGCACAGAAATCTCTTGCATTCCTATACACTAATGATGAAAAATCTGAAAGAGAAATTAAGGAAACACTCCCATTTACCACTGCAACAAAAAGAATAAAATACCTAGGAATAAACCTACCTAGGGAGACAAAAGACCTGTACTCAGAAAACTATAAAACACTGATGAAAGAAATTAAAGATGACACAAACAGATGGAGAGATATACCATGTTCTTGGATTGGAAGAATCAATACTGTGAAAATGGCTATACTACCCAAAGCAATCTACAGATTCAATGCAATCCCTATCAAATTACCAATGGCATTTTTTACAGAACTAGAACAAAAAATCTTAAATTTTGCATGGAGACACAAAAGACCCCGAATAGCCAAAGCGGTCTTTAGGGAAAAAACGGAGCTAGAGGACTCAGACTCCCTGACTTCAGACTATACTACAAAGCTACAGTAATCAATACAATATGGCACTGGCACAAAAACAGAAATACAGATCAGTGGAACAGGATAGAAAGCCCAAAGATAAACCCACACACCTATGGTCAACTAATCTATGACAAAGGAGGCAAGGATATACAATGGAGAAAAGACAGTCTCTTCAATAAGTGGTGCTGGGAAAACTGGACAGCTACATGTAAAAGAATGAAATTAGAACACTCCTTAACACCATACACAAAAATAAACTCAAAATGGATTAAAGATCTAAATGTAAGGCCAGACACTCTAAACCTCTTAGATGAAAACATAGGAAGAACACTCTTTGACATAAATCACAGCAAGATCTTTTTTGATCCACCTCCTAGAGTAATGGAAATAAAAACAAAAATAAACAAATGGGACCTAATGAAACTTCAAAGCTTTTGCACAGCAAAGGAAAGTACAAACAAGACGAAAAGACAACCCTCAAAATGGGAGAAAATATTTGCAAACGAATCAACAGACAAAGCATTAATTTCCAAAATATATAAACAGCTCATTCAGCTCAGTATTAAAAAAAACAAACAATCCAATCGAAAAATGGGCAGAAGACCTAAATAGACATTTCACCAAAGAAGACATACAGATGGCCAAGAAGCACACGAAAAGCTGCTCAACATCACTAATTATTAGAGAAATGCAAATCAAAACTACAATGAGGTATCACCTCACACCAGTTAGAATGGGCATCATCAGAAAATCCACAAACAACAAATGCTGGAGACGGTGTGGAGAAAAGGGAACCCTCTTGCACTGTTGGTGGGAATGTAAACTGATACAGCCACTATGGAGAACAGTACGGAAGTTCCTTAAAAAACTAAAAATAGAAGTACCATATGACCCAGCAATTCCACTACTGGGCATATACCCAGAGAAAACCATAATTCAAAAAGACACATGCACCCCAATGTTCTTTGCTGTGCTATTTATAATAGCCAGGACATGGAAGCAACCTAAATGCCCATCAACAGACGAATGGATAAAGAAGATGTGGGGGCTTCCCTGGTGGCGCAGTGGTTGAGAATCTGCCTGCTAATGCAGGGGACACGGGTTCGAGCCCTGGTCTGGGAAGATCCCACATGCCACGGAGCAGCTGGGCCCGTGAGCCACAGCTGCTGAGCCTGCGCGTCTGGAGCCTGTGCCCCGCAACGGGAGGGGCCGCGATAGTGAAAGGCCCGCGCACCGCGATGAAGAGCGGTCCCCGCACCGCGATGAAGAGTGGCCCCCACTTGCCGCAACTAGAGAAAGCCCTCGCACGAACCGAAGACCCAGCACAGCCAAAAATAAATAAATAAATAAATAAATAAATAAAATTTAAAAAAAAAAAAAAAAAAAAAAAGAAGATGTGGTACACATATACAATGGAATATTACTCAGCCATAAAAAGGAATGAAATTGGGTCATTTGTAGATTCATGGATGGATCTAGAGACTGTCACACAGAGTGAAGTAAGTCAGAAAGAGAAAAACAAGTATCGTATATTAATGCATGTATGTGGAACCTAGAAAAATGGTACAGATGAACTGGTTTGCAGGGCAGAAATTGAGACACAGATGTAGAGAACAAGCGTATGGACACCAAGGGGGGAAAGTGGAGGGGGGTGGTGGTGGTGGGATGAATTGGGAGATTGGGATTGACATGTATACCTTAATATGTATAAAATGGATAACTAATAAGAACCTGCTGTATAAAAAATAAATAAAATGAAATTCAAAAATTAAAAAAAAAAAGAAACAACCCCATTTCCAAATAAGGTCACACTCTATGGTACTGAGGGTTTGGATTTCAACATATGAATGGGGGGGCACAATTAATCCCATCACAGAAGGCATATCAATGATTTTTTCAGAATTAGGAGGGAGGAAATATATGACACAAATTGTGAAACTTTCTAAGCAGGGTCTTGAGTTGCACAACTCCAGGGGGCACAATCTCAGAGACAGCAAGGGGCATTCACCTATTTTGCAGGCAACAGGAAATCTCAAATATGCACTGACACAGGAAACACAGGCACCCGTGAACCCATCTTGCAAAACTGCCTTGAAGGCAAAACAGAATCAACCATGGCCTAAAGGAAAACGATTTAGGACTGGATGAACAATTATATTAAAAGGACAGTGGGACGGGGGTTGGAAGTGTGTGGAATAAGAACTACCCTTTACTTTATAAAAGTATATACTATTCAAATATTTTTATACTAAGCTTGTTTTATAATCAAAACCTAATTTTTAAGTCACTTTGTTTAGCTCTTATTTGAGCTAATAATACTAAATACAAGTCGTTATAAATGAGCACTATTACTGTTTCCTTTGAACAACATCAAATATCACCCTAACAATGTATATTTGTATATTGCTATAGAATTAAAAAATAATTTTACAGCACCACCCTATTAATTCTCACAGCAACCTAATTATATTGGAGCATGTATGTTATCTCTGTTTAAAATATCTTGCCTCAGATTACCTAGCTATAAAATATGAACCCGGAATCCATTTAGTACATAATTAATTAAAACATGTTTTAAATATTTTGCTGAATTTATGATTGTAAAAGTCTTGGCTAAAATAGAAAGTTTTGGCTAAAAAGAATACTCAGGGCTTCCCTGGTAGTGCAGTGGTTAAGAATCCGCCTGCCAATGAAGGGGACACGGGGTCAAGCCCTGGTCCGGGAAGATCCCACATGCTGCAGAGCAACGAAGCCCGTGTGCCACAACTACTGAGCCTGCACTCTAGAGCCCGCGAACCACAACTACTGAGCCCGTGTGCCACAACTACTGAAGCCCGTGCACCTAGAGCCCATGCTCCGCAACAAGAGAAGCCACTGCAATGAGAAGCCCGCACACCACAACAAAGAGTAACCCCCGCTCGCTGCAACCAGAGATAAAGCCTGTGCGCAGCAATGAAGACCCAACACAGCCAAAAATAAATAAATAAAATAAATAAATTTATTTTAAAAAAAAGATTACTCAGAGGAGTACCTTGAGGGAATTCCCTGGCGGTCCAGTGGTTAGGACTCAGTGCTTTCACTGCCGAGGGCCCGGGTTCAATCCCTGGTGGGGGAACTAAGATCCCACAAGCCGCGTGGTGCAGCCAAAAAAAAAAAGTTAAAAAAAAAGAGTACCTCGAGGTGCTAGATGTGGGTGTGGGTGGATATCAGAACATAAAAGTTAGCTTTAAATCAGCATCCAAACATTCTCTTTTCTGTGAGCCTTTTCTTGGTTCGATTTTACCACATTTGTTTTACTTCTGTTGAATTGCACTCTCATTTCAAAAAATGAAACAATTTGAATAAACTCATGTTTGTTAAACAACTGTCCATCTCTGAAATAAAATTAAACTGGCCTTAAATATGAACTCTACACAACCTTGAATCTCTCTCCCCTGTGAATATCAAGGAAACAGAGCCCTAAATTCAGTTTTTAAATTATTTTGCCATTTTCCAGGATGTTTAAATAGCAAGATACAGATAGCTGAGGATTAAGATACAAATTCAGGGCAAAGAAATGAAGATTAGAAGAGTAAGATTTGCTAGACAGGCTAGTGGGATGGATCTTTTGTGCTGCACAAATGTTGCTTATGGGGATGTAAACTCACCGTTTTCATGGAGACCTTTGTGCCTGGCTGAAATCTATTATTTTCTTTACTAAGATGGCAACCACTTAGTTTGTGGGATCTCTGATGCATGTTGCTTTGCTTTCTCTTAAACTGTTTGTGAATGAAACCAGACATTAAACTATGTTAATGCAGTGTCCTGACTTTGGGAGCTGTTCCTCCACTACATTTGTGATTTTTTAAAGCTCATCTATGGTTCATTTAGCCATGGTGCTGGGAGGAAGAAGCAGATAAGTAGGATGCCTGGAACTGCCTGCACGGTTGCCTGGGAAGGAGGGGAAAGTGACCTTTCATCTTTGTTTGCCTAGACTATAGTTTTCAAGTATTTAAAGACCATTTCTTTGCAGACAATATAGAAAGGGCAAAAATAAAAGTGAAAACTAAATGCATTTGTTTTTTAAATGCTTTCATTATTAATGTTGTTGTTATGATGATTTTAGCTTTCTTTAATAATTCAAGCTGAGAGCTATGTGTAGAAAACAGTAATAATTTATTTCTGGCCCCATAGTTGTCAGTTTACTTTAGTCAGTAACTCAAATATTGATAAAGTAAAAGGCAAATAACCAAATTAAACAAAAAGCAGTTTTAAGGATGGATGCCATTTCCCATGTGCCAGTTTTATAGAAGAACCATTGTAAACATTTAATAAGTGTTTTTAATAAAAAGTGGCGTGTTATAAATATATACTTTAGATTTTATGAAAGTTATGAATATCCATGGTTAAATAGCAATTTATAACTCAGTAAGAAATCAACTAACTCATGTCAGTATTTAATTTGATAATGCTTTGTTGTATGGTGTTTGGGGCTACTTTAAAGAAAACCAATTTTCTCTTCTACATTATCACGTCAGAAGCAGAAAAAGTACCTTTCCGCTCTAGCTCTCCATCTATTGTTTCAGTCTTGTGGACATGGTATGCAACTGCTTGCCTAGCAGGCCATCAACATAAATGCAAGAAAGTCAGGTCCCACAGCAGCCTAACCACTTGTACTCAAATAGAGCTGTGAAAAAGAGAACCTTTAACACACCAAAGCAGATTCTTTTTTTTTAATCTATTTATTTATTATTTATTTTGGCTGTGTTGGGTCTTCATTGCTGCGCACGGGCTTTCTCTAGTTGCTGTGAGCAGTGGCTACTCTTTGTTGCGGTGCGCAGGCTTCTCATTGCGGTGGCTTCTCTTGTTGCGGAGCACGGGCTCTAGGCGCGCGGGCTTCAGTAGTTGTGGCACACGGGCTTCAGTAGTTGTGGCTCGCAGGCTCTAGAGTGCAGGCTCAGTAGTTGTGGTGCATGGGCTTAGTTGCTCCACGGCATGTGGGATCTTCCTGGCCCAGGGCTTGAACCCGTGTCCCCAGCACTGGCAGGCAGATTCTTAACCACTGTGCCACCAGGGAAGCCCCAAAGCAGATTCCTGCTTTTGTCCATAAAAAAGGAAATGTTTATAAGCAAATTTCTGTTGGTCAGAGCACAAAGCCAGATTTTTTTGGTAGCTGAATTATTCCCTGACAATAACTCCCTATAGAAAATAGTATTTTATATACTCAAAGTAATTCTAAATCCCAATAGCCATAGGATAAAATTGAGGACCTTAAGACAAAGTTATATAGTCAATAATGTAACTGTGTCACCTTCCTCAATAGCCAATGCCTACAAAATAAAATTACTCTTCTTTGCATGCCCAAATCATCACGGCATAATTACCTATCCCCCCTTATTTGCTGGAGTTCAGCCCACTCCAAGAGTTATCACTAAGTATTCCGGAGCATTGAACGTGGGACCTGCTCACCTGTGCTCTGGAACATGCTGCTCCATGGCTTGACCTTGACTTCTATTGCTCCCAGGCCTCTGGCGCTGCTGATAACGCAGAGAGGTGCTTGATCTTCTGGGAACAGCTGTTGGTCCTCCGCTGTGGATGGCGACTCATCCTCCAACTCCAGGTTGTGGGACGGGACCCTGCTCCACCCAGTTTCTTACAGCACAGACCACATGGAGCTGAGCGCTGTAAAGCCCTTGTTGGAGGCTTAGGGAAGATCCCATGGAGAAAACGGCTTATACCCACTCCCGGACATGGCTGCTCGCTGATCACCAGCCCGTTCCAAGCATCTCAGCAGCCTCGAGGTGGGGAGCCGTGGCACGCTTCATTACCCCAACCCAGAACCCAGAACCTTTAGCCACAGAAAAAGGAGGAAATTCTTTCCCCAAGCATACAACTCCTTTTCTGCCTCTGAATGGAGCCGGGACATTCGTTTTTCTCAGAGGGAATCCCACGCCCATCTCTACAGAATGGACTCTGGATCCTATGGCCTGAAGAAGACCATCACAATACAAAGCATTTAGCCAACGTTTGGCCTATTCCCGACTTAAATTCCACCACAAAGGGCTCCTATGGTCCAATGCAGGGCATGCGGGATCAAACTCAGTCTAATTTCTAGCCAAAGGTTTTCCTTTAGTGACAAGTCAAGGGAAGATCAGGCCACTTATGCTCCCTGATTTGCTGAGAACTGTTCAAAATATTTATAGACATCTTTCAAACCCAACAGTGATCTCAGGCATAGGGCACTTTTTGTCTATATATGCCTCTGTGTAGGCATAATCTGTTTTAAAATGCACCCAATTTATATTACTAAACAGTTAAAATCCTGTCTGTAGTACCTTCTGGATTCATACCTGCCTACTATCTGAATGACTGACCAGGCTCACCAAAGCAATCCCACCCTAAAAAAGGAAGCCTTCTGTAAAATCAAACTCCATTTGGCAGTGTAAAATGCAGGAACTGCAATTTTTATAAATGCAGCGTTCCAGCTTAAAAAATTCCAAGATCCCATCCCCAACAGGCCCCACATTCATGATAGAACCATTAAGTTATAATTATCTCAGAATATAAGTCAGTCATACCAGAAGAATGACTGCATGCTCCAAAGGTATCTAACGTGTTCCCCCAAAATGAATGAGCCATTTGGGAGTTCTGGGGAAAAAACATAGGGATGAAGAAGAAACAGTTATTTCTCAATTTGAAGTAGTCATTCCACAAACATTTAACTGACAGTCACTTTGTACTGGGGATTTTAATAGAATTAGGAGATACACATATTACAAATAAAATTTCTTACTATCCTCTAAGGACTCAAAATCTAGTGAAGGAGAAAGTCAGGTGAATAGTGCACAATTGGGTGGTAAATATTAAAATGAAGTTATGAAGTAAAGCACCGTTACAGGGTGGGTCAGACACGGTCCTCTGAAGAATGCTGTCTGGGGACTTCCCTGGCGGTCCAGTGGTTAAGACTCTGTGCTTCCACTGCAGGGGACACGGGTTCCATCCCTGGTCAGGGAACTAAGATTCTGCAAGCCGCGCAGCACGGCCAGAAGAAAAAAAGAGTGCTGTCTGAAGTGAGTGCTAAAAGGTAAAAGTTCTCCAGTTAGCAGCATACTAACTTAATGGTACATTTGGTGTAGCCTAAAGAGAATGGATGGATATGGATAAGTTACAACTAAATATATACATATATCCATTGAATGCTTACTGAACTAGGGACACAAATCACAATTTGTGCAAAGATCTTTTCAATGAAGAGTTTTTACAGCTCTTTTGTACATGGCTTTGTTTAAGCAAATAATCTGAATAGTGCTTTTATTCTCGCAGAAAGTGGCTTTTAATCAGATTGTCCTTTGTTGTACGTGAAAGGGAGATCTCTCTCAAACACCAGGTTGTTGAGTCTCCTGCCAGAGATTTGTATCAGGTTAACAGAATTCAGGCATCTGTTAAGGAAAGGGTTGATGTAAAGTATGATTGCTACTGCAAACATTGCCTCAATAGCCTCTCCTTGAATAGTACATGGAGTACTAGAGCTTTAATATTTGTTTTTAAGTAGAAAAATTATCAAAAATATATCTTCTAGGGTAAAATAATACAACTTGGCAAACTTAAGAAGATAAATTTGGAGACTTCCCTGGTGGCACAGTGGTTAAGAATCCGCCTGCCAATGCAGGGGACACGGGTTCGAGCCCTGGTCCGGGAAGATTCCACATGCCACGGAGCAACTAAGCCCGTGCGCCACAACTACTGAGCTTGCACTCTAGAGCCTGTGAACCACAACTACTGAGTCCACGTGCCACAACTACTGAAGCCCGCGCACCTAGAGCCCGTGCTCTGCAACAAAGAGAAGCCACCGCAATGAGAAGCCCGCGCACCGCAAAGAAGAGTAGGACCCCCTTGCCGCAACTAGAAAAAGCCCCAATGCAGCCAAAAGATAAATACATTAATTTTTTAAAAAGAAGATAAATTTGTCTATAAACTTACTTTTATTGCAGAAAATGTAATTTTGTTGGGCAATAGTTAATTTTTGGATGTCTAAGTCAATTTTTATAGGTATACGTTTATACTGTCAGATCAAATATTTGATCAAGTTTTATGAAAAAAATGGCCTCTTAAAAATTTGGTGGGCTTCCCTGGTGGCGCAGTGGTTGAGAATCTGCCTGCCAATGCAGGGGACACGGGTTCGAGCCCTGGTCTGGGAAGATCCCACATGCCGCGGAGCAACTGGGCCCGTGAGCCACAATTACTGAGCCTGCGCGTCTGGAGCCTGTGCTCCGCAGCAAGAGAGGCTGCGATAGTGAGAGGCCCGCGCGCCGCGATGAAGAGTGGCCCCTGCTCGCCGCAACTAGAGAAAGCCCTCGCACAGAAACGAAGACCCAACACAGCCAAAAATAAATAAATAAATAAATAAATGTATAAAAAAAAAGAAAGAAAATAAGAAACTTGTTTTAAAAAAATTTTGTGATATATTTCTTAAGTGCTTTAAATTAAATTAAATATTTTCTATTTTATTTGTTTTAAAAACGCAAACAAACGGAAACTTCTATTTATAATAAGGAAGTTAGTTCACCCTCTTCCAGGCCATTTGTTTCATTTAATTCAATTTTAATCAAGGTTCTTTTTTTACTCACATCTATTTTACATAAGACTCTTTTTAAAATCTTTTTACTATGCTTTTTATTAATCTCCGAGACAGTGAACTGAAAGTTCCTTAGTACCCACTCAGTAGTATGCTGGTAAATAGTTGCCAACTGGCTCTCAAAAAATATACATATAAATAAATAAAAGTCCTGATTTTTAATGTTTGCCAATTTCCATCATGTAAATACTATCATTATGGTCAATTTCAACCCACCAACATCATGTCACTAACATACAATCAGCTCTTGGCAGTTGTGAGGCAATGTACTCTCAGGAACTAGTGTCAACCACCTCCAGCACACTGCAGGACCCACCCTCTCACTTCCCAGAGTAATATTGAAGACACTCACAAATATACTGACTTTTGCAAGACAATCCGGGTACAGGGTAATCATCATCTGTATATAGGTGTGTATATTATTATTGTTAAGAGATAATCTGGCTTTATGATAGCAATTCTGACCTATTGCTGATTTATGGGACAAGGAACAAAGTTTTCTTCGTTTGTTCACTTAAGGATTGTTCAGCCTGCACAGAAGGATGCCTGCAGATGAAAGGGGAAAAATATTTTTTCAAAAGGCTAGTTATTTTTAAGTACACTCTGCTCTTTAAATTGAGACTAATTTCTTCTTGTAACAATTGATTCAAAAAGCAAACCTAAATGGTTATAAAGTTATTGAAAAGCACCATCTTTCTTTTTAAAAACGTAAGTGATTGAATCTTCGAAAAATTAAAATTAGAACTACCAAATGATCCAGGAATCCCACTTCTGGGTATATATCCAAAGAATTGAAAGCAGGATCTCAACAAGATATTTGCATACCCATGTTCATAGAAGCATTATTCACAATAGCCAAGAAGAGGAAGCAACCTAAATGTCCATCAATGGATGAATGGATAAAACAAAATGTGATATATCCACACAATGGAATATTATTCAGCCTTGAAAAAGGAAGGAAATCCTGTCACATGCTGCAACATGGATGAAACTTGAGGACATTATGCTAAGTGAAATAAGCCAGTCACAAAAAGACAAATAGTGTATGATTCCACTTATATGGGGTATTTAAAGTAGCCAAATTCATAGGAACAGAAAGTAGAATGGTGGTTACCATGGGCTGGGGGGAGGGACAAATGGAGAATTGTTGAATGGGTACAGAGTTTCAGTTTTGCAAGGTAAAAATTCTGGAGATATAGTGCATAACAATGTGAATATACTTAATACTAGTGAATTGTACACTTAAAAATAGTTAAGAGGGCAAAATGAGTTTTTTTACCACAATTAAAAAAAAACTTAAGTGATTGAAATGTTATGATTTGCAGTGTTCTCTTTTTCTAATCCATTTGTCTTCAGGAAGACAAGGTACCAAGTTCATGGAGAGAATGTGGTCTCTGGAAATTTGGGTTGGACACAATGTGGTTGTCCTATGCCTGAGTTGTGTGGAGCTGTGGACCTGTAGGGCTTATACAGAGAGGAAGAAATTGCCAGAAATGGGATAGGACTGAAATAGAAGGGGTCAGAAGACAGTGAATGCTCAAAGTGAAAAGATGGCAGAACTTGAAATAATTCTCCTGTAGGCACTAAGACATTTCACGTGATTTATACCATTATATCAGGAATATGTGAATTATCCTACACAAAATGAGTGTAATTCAAACTCATTCGAACTCTGGTCTTAATTTTTTTGACCAGTAAATTTACTTCGATTATAAATAGGTCAGTGTTAACTAACAAGTTTTGGATTTCATTTTACATGATTTTGAAAAATGTATTTCCTGCCACATATTTTACAGTACATTTCAAAATACCATTATTCGTAATTTAATTTATACACTAGAATACATTCATACATTTATTCATTCATTTTTTAACCCATCCACCTCTGTGTTAAGCCCTATGATTAATATCAAGTAAAGTCTTCAATTAACTTTATTAGAAGAGACAGATATATACACAAATCATTATTAAACATAGACAAATAAGTGTTTTAAGACAGTTTTAGGGAATATCATGGAAAACTGAATGTTTTTTGGGGGGGCAAATTATACTCAGAGACTGAGATTGTCTTTGCCAATAATTTACTTAACACAGGTTCACTGGGGGAATTGTAATAATTTCACAAGCCAATAGCATAAAGGATAATATCTCTTAATAAGCCAATGAAGAAATAACATACTCCAAACCAATACTAGGTTAAGCACACTATGGTTCCAGGCAAGGGGGAGATGAAAGGAATAAAGTCCAAATTTAGTTGAGCTGCACCTTTCTACAAGTCGGTTTTCTACAAGTGGGCTTAGGCAACCAAGGGCTGACATTCAGCTGCCCCAGCAAAGCAAAAGTCCCCTGTTGCTAGGGCACGTTGCTAGGGCATGTTGCTAGGGAGGGAAGTAGCCATGTTGACGGGCAAGATGGTCTCCTTCAAGGGGCCGCTGCTCGGTTTTCACCACAGCAGGTAAAGAGTCCCTCCCCTCCCCGCTCCCCGCAAGGTCTTCAGAGAGCTATTTAGATCAGCAAAGAGTCGCCTCGCCCAGACCAAACACTCTGGAGATGCTGTTCACACCTCTTGGTATTTAAAGCTTAAATGTCCGCCAGTCATAGCCGCTCCTCCACATGCTCTTATCGATAAGCCCCCAGCAGTGCTAAAGCTGAACTACTGAGTGCTTATGGTCAACCACAGATATCAATAATGACACACTTCCGCAATGTAAACAGCTTCATTCTTACATCAAAACAAGTGGGTTTGAAATCATATTACTCAATACACAACACTGGAGAAGGAAGCTCTTAATTCCAAAAAAGTTTATTAAGGAAACCAGGAAAGTGAAGGGGGTTGAAGTATACGTACAAAATTCAGAAATCGAAACAAAGTGCATTCTACACTAAGGGAATACGATGACTAGAGTACTGGCACTGTGAGAAAGTGTGCCATGCGCAGGGAATCAGTTGTCTGCCTGCGCCTGAGAAGCCTGCCCAGTGATAGAAACACTGAGTTGAAGGTAAAGGATTAAGTTTTGGACAGATTTAAGGTGTTTGGGAGACATCAGTGAGACAATATCTACCAAGCAGTTAAACAAAGGTATTGTTTATAGAGGGCTTATTATGTGTTGGGTTGGACACTCTGCTAAGCCCGTGACATGCACTACATTGCTTAATACTTACAATAGCTTTATAAGGCTTGTTTTGTTCCCATCCCTCTATTATAGATCAAGAAAAAAAGCCTTAGAAAATTTAAGTAACTTCCTCTGAGCCACACAACTTGCTAGTAACTGAGCCAAGGTTTATACCTAAACACTCTTATCTAATAGCCCACCCTATTAGCCACTGCCCTATATTAGTTCCCTAACGTGTAGATTTGGAGCTTGGGAGAGAATCGAGGCTAACAAAGTAGATTTGTAAGTTTATTCCACAAGCCGGTATTAAACTCTTGCCAACGTCCAAGCACAGTGCTCTGAGTTGCAAGCATGCGAACACCATTAGTATGACCCTAGAAGTGGGAATTAAAATAATGGACTGAATCAATGAGTGTGAGCAATAGGAAGAGAAGAGGATAAAGGTTGGGCACCACTCAAGAAGAGGGAAAATAGGGCTTCCCTGGTGGCGCGGTGGTTGAGAGTCTGCCTGCCAATGCAGGGGACACGGGTTCGAGCCCTGGTCTGGGAAGATCCCACATGCCGCGGAGCAACTAGGCCCGTGACCCACAACTACTGAGCCTGCGCGTCTGCAGTCTGTGCTCCGCAACAAGAGAGGCCGCGATGGTGAGAGGCCCGCGCACCGCGATGAGGAGTGGCCCACGCTTGCCACAACTGGAGAAAGCCCTCGCACAGAAACGAAGACCCAACACAGCCATAAATAAATAAATAAATTTAAAAAAAAAGAAAAAAAAAGAATTCCTAGCTTAGTGGGGAGAAAGACGTATAAACATTTATAAAAAAAAAAAAAAAAAAAAGAAGAGGGAAAATAGACAATCGTCCTTCCGTATCCGCAGCTTCCGAATTTGCAGTTACAGAGGGCCAACTGCACTAGACCATTTTATATAAGGGACTTGAGTTTCGGTGGATTTTGTTCTCCGCAGGGCTCCTGGAACCAATCTCCCTCGGATACTGAGGGTTGACTGTATAGTTATTGAAGTAAATAAGCTGAAAAACTTTTGATAATTACACGGAGTATTCATTTTTCCTACAACTATTATATGTGAACTAAGAATTGACTTCACCCTCCTAAGTTGTTTGCTGGGCCTTCAGCCTTTTGACTAGCTTTATTATTTATTTGTTGGTTGGTTTTTTATGATCAATTTTGGGGTACCAGACAATCACAAAATTCTCTAGAAGTTGAAATTGTTTGTGCCAATGAATAGGAAGGGGTATTTTTATTCTTTACTCAATACAGAGAATACCTTAGTTTATATTATGGGGGGGGGGTCTAGAGGATTTTGTTTCCCTCAATCCAGAAAATGATTATTTTCATAACTAGACATACAATTATTTTGAGTGAGGATTGAACTTATTTTGCTTCAGCATTAACTAACAGTTACCAGCTTGAGATGTCTTAGGTATTATGCCAGAAACTTCCATGCACATTGCCTCAGTGCTGGATTTGGAATACATTTTATTACAGCCTACATGCTCTTCAGAATAGAAACATATGCAGGAAATGGAGGGTCCCTATATCCGGAAAGGCCTCTGTTCCTTAGCACAGAAATAAACCAGCAAAATAATGAAACAATCCATATTATAGAAGACATAAGGAAAGTTTGGATGAAAAGATATGTCTTTCCCACCCTCTATGAGGCAAGAGGATTCTCATAGACTCTTGCTCCTCTTTTATACTAAACAGAATAGAGCAAAACATAAACATTATCTATCTCTAATTCCCAGGTTTTATGATTACATGGAACAGAATATGGGAGATTCTTCAAGAACAAAAAGCTCATTCTTAAATCAATAAAAAGGGGTGTCAGGAGCAAACTATTGAATGAATGAAAGATACTTAAGAGGTACAAAAGGCAAATTAACTATGTGGATGTTATTTAGGTCTTCATTTGAACAAAACAATTAAGAGAAATTTGAATATAAACTTAGAATTAAATGATATTACGTGATTTCTATCAATTGGCCAGGGAATTACTATTAATTGGGATATGGCATATCCTTATGATTTAGTGATGTATAATGCAGTAATCACGAGTGAAATAACATGATGTCTTGGATTTCTTTTAAAATACTTCAGTCAAAATTGTCAGGGGACGCCAAATGCCCATCAACAGATGAACAGATAAAAAAGACGTGGTACATATACGCAATGGAATATTATTCAGGCACGAGAAAGGAAGTTATCTTTCCATTTGTGACAGCATGGATGGCTTTGAGCACATTATGCTAAGTCAGATAAGCCAGAGAGAGAAAGACAAGTACTGTATGATATCACTTATATGTAGAATCTGAAAAAGTTAAACTAGTGAAAAACAGAGTAAAATGGTGGTTACTAGGGGATGGAGGGGGGATAAGAGTGATGGTGTTTAAGGCTACAAACTTGTAACAAGTAGTAAATAAGTCACACAGATCTAAGGCACAGTATAATGAATATAGACAATATTGTACTATAATTATATAATGTGATAAATATAGCCACATTAGCAATCATATTACAACATATAAATGTATCTAACATCTTAAATTTGCACAATGATACATGTCAAATTTATTCAATTAAATTTTTTAAATTGATTTTTAAAAAAGAAAAAGGAAAAGAAAAGCTGTCAGGGGAGGGATAAATGAAACAAGGTGGCCAAATGTTGACATTTATTGAATCCGGGGGACAGATCCAGGAAACTTGTTAAACTTATCTTTTAAAAATTGTGAATGTTTGAAGTTTTTATAATAAAACTTAAGAAATTAATCGAAAGCAAGTTAATGAATTAAGCAGTAATCATGCAATCATCCAGCCTTTCATTTTATTTTTGGCTGCCACTAAGCCCATAGGGCACTGGAGAATTAGCTAGACAAGGACAGGGAAAACTGATTCTCATTTTATTTTTTTTGGTGATGCCACGTGGCATGCGGGATCTTAGTTCCCCGACCAGGGATCGAACCCGTGCTCCCTGCAGTGGAAGCACAGAGTCCTAACCATTGGACCGCCAGGGAATTCCCCTGATTCTCATTTTTTGAGACTCGTAAGGTGTCCATAGACATGTTTCAAGAGAGTCTGAACTCCCTGTAAGTATCTACCAATTTTTTATTTGAAATTGTTTCTGGGGAGGTGGTTTATAGGTTTCACTACATTTTCAGAGTCATTACTGACTCACAAAAGTTTAAGACACACTACATTAGAGGATTTCTAAAGTCTCTTCCAGCTCTAAAATTCTACAAGCCTGAAAGGGATCAGAATATGCCACTGCAAATATCCCACCTTGGCATAAAGATTATTTTGAGCTGAAGGCAATTGAGAAAAAGCAAATACAGGAAGAGCTCTTTGCCTTTCTCCTGTCTGCCTAAAGCAGGACATAAATTTCCCTTTTGAAGGTGTCCCTTCTCCTCTTGTTCCAGGAGGAAGAAAACAACCCTTATCATTAGACATTAAAGATGACATTGAGATGAGTCTGTACCAAAAAACCCTTACTAAATTACCCTTATCTTGATAATTTCCCATATATTTACCTTCCCTCAATTTACTGCCCATAGAAGCCCAACACCCCCTCCCCCACTTTTCTTTGTCTAGTCACGTCTTCACAATTTATCACCCTTTGTTTAAATGGTATATAAACTCCCAAGTCTAATAGTTTCTTTGAGTTTTCACTTCTTTTCTGTCAAACCTTTGTGCACATAAAATTAAAATTAAATTTGTATGCATTTTCTCTTGTTAATCTTGCTTTCATCAGTTTAATTTCCAGGTCCCAGTTACAGAACATAAGAGAGTAGAGTAAAAGTTTTTTCTCCTCTACAAACCCATATATCTAAGGACAAGAAATGTAATTGTCCTATAGTAAGGACTCCCTGCACAGTGGAAAGTATTCCAGACTTCATGAACAACTCATTTAGAATGCATTTATATATATATATTTTTTAATTTATTTATTTATTTATTTTTGGCTGTGTTGGGTCTTCGTTTCTGTGCGAGGGCTTTCTCTAGTTGCGGCAAGTGGGGGACACTCTTCATCGCGGTGCGTGGGCCTCTCTTGTTGCGGAGCACAGGCTCCAGACGCGCAGGCTCAGTAGCTGTGGCTCACGGGCCCAGCCACTCCGCGGCATGTGGGATCCTCCCAGACCAGGGCTCGAACCCGTGTCCCCCGCATTGGCAGGCAGACTCTCAACCACTGCGCCACCAGGGAAGCCCCCAGCATTTATATTTTTATCTTACAATAATGCATAAGTGCCATCAGATATATTTTAATAAAATCACAGATACTAGACCAGTTCAATCACTAACAAATGGCAAAATATATCAATGTAATTGTCTCTTTTTTAGATGCTCATCAATGTCACTCCTAGAGTCTATGCAGTAAAATCTCACTTTTAAAAGATTTGTTTCCCAAAAGCCCTTAAGAAGCAGGAAGCATTACAGCAACATAAAAATCCCCTGGCTAAACAGGAGAGGGAAATATAATACATTTAAGTGCCAGCATCTTCTGGACTGTGAAGAAAAAAATATATGCTAGAAAAGACTGAGGCTTCTCTAAGCCAGAAATTGAGATCATGAATGTGGTAGCTTGTCAATACAGTTCTCTTTGCCATTGCATTGTGCTATTATCCTACCTTTTTTTTAAAGTAATTTTGCAGGATAACTGAAATATGATGTATAATGGGTTTATTAAAAAGCCTGGAGCAGCGCAATCAACAGTAGCAGCCCGGTTTAAATTCAGTGACAAAATTATGACCCAACTGCTCATCATCTACTGTTGTTATAGTTAATAATCATGCTTTACACCCTGCATAGACTCCTAGTCATCATTTTCCTGTTCTTGCTTTAGTCAAGCCTGATGATGAACCAGTGCAGAGCAGATAGTGTGTGCATGTGTCTGTGTGTATTAGTGAGGGTCACTTATTTCTGTTAAAAGTCTGTGTTAGCTATTACAGCAATAACGTCCAAAACTCAATGACCTATAATAACAAGCATTTATTTGTATATTCACAGTTCTGCACGTTGTTCATGAGCTAGGGTTTGTCAGTTCTTGCCTGGGTAGCCCTGTTTCAGATGTGAGTTGTCTGAGTTTGGCTCCACGCTGCAGGCCAGATTCAGATCAGCTCCGTGTGCTGTCATTCTGGGCCTAGGATGAAGGGGCATGTGCTTCTCATGGTGGGTCACCACAACATCAGGGGCACTTACTCACATCACATACTCTCACATCCCATTGGCTGTATCGAGCCATCTGGCCAACCCCAAGGCTTTTCAAGTCTTTAAAATGCACCAGCTCTTTTCTGCTTCAGGACTTTTGCACATACCATCCTCTCTACTCAATAGCCTTTACTCAATAAATGTCTACTTACTCTTCCTTTCTCAACTTAAATATGACTTCCTCAAGTGGTCTTCCCTGACACCTAATCTAACATGGGCCCCATCACCACTATTATCTCACTTTCAGAACAGCCTATTTCTTCCTCCCCAGTCCATCATAATTTTTATTTTCATGGTTACTTAAGTGATCACATCCACCTTTCCCATTAGACCAAAAGTGTCATTGACCAAGAGGCTAAGCCACGGCCTCTTTTTTTTTTTTTCACCTTTGCATTGAGAGCATTATATCCAGCCTGGTATTTAAAAAAATGTCTGTTGAATGAATGAGTGAAAACCATTAGAACCCTGTAGGGAGAATTTCCACTTTTCAGATGTACTGAGTTTACAGGTTTGGAGACAGACAGACAAACACGACTGATTCCCAGCTCTATTTGTTAAAAGGCCTGTCTTTTACAAAATCACTTGACTTCTCTGTGCCTATGTTTACTAACTCTGACCATATTTTTGAGGATTAAATGAGATTGTGGATGTAAATTCCTAGCCCAGTGCTGTGAGGATGTCGTTGGTCAAAATTCACTCCCCGGGCTTCCCTGGTGGCGCAGTGGTTGAGAATCCGCCTGCCAATGCAGGGGACACGGGTTCGAGGCCTGGTCTGGGAGGATCCCACATGCCGCGGAGCAACTAGGCCCGTGAGCCACAACTACTGAGCCTGCGCGTCTGGAGCTTGTGCTCCGCAACAAGAGAGGCCGCGACAGTGAGAGGCCTGCGCACCGCGATGAAGAGTGGCTCCCGCTTGCCGCAACTAGAGAAAGCCCTCGCATAGAAACGAAGACCCAACACAGCCAAATAAATAAATAAATAAATAAATAAAATCCAGCCATTCATTAAAAAAAAAAATTCACTCCCCAACAACAGAGCCCCAGTCTCATTCTCACACCAAAGAGCCAGCATTTTAGAGCCTTTGTCATACTTTCTGATTAATGTAGTGCAAATCGTGCTCTTAGATACTATAAGAAAGTAATATGATGTGTGGAACTTGAAACTAATAAACACTTTCCTAACTGATTCTTTGTTTAAGTCTCTATTTCACATTTATGTTTGTCTTTTGCCTGAAATAGATGGGATTTTTACAGGCAATAGGAATTGTAAAGATTATAGAGATGAAATTCTAGAAAAGAGTGAACAGCATTAACAAGAATAAAACAAAAGGAAAGCATGAAGCACATTAGAAGAGCAGTGCATGTCCCCTTTGGATGAAGAATTTGCTGGTCCTAGTCACTAGGACATAGAATACAGTGAGTCCAAGGTGTAGTTCCAGAGATGGCAGGTGAAAAATTGTTTTATGACACTTGAGTTTGAGCTCAAGGCAGACTGCAGTAGGTGATTGGTTACACATTTAAGGAACTTAGGCAGCACACCTGGGTGGGAGTGGAGATTTGAAATTCAGATTGTAAGTGGCATCTGGTGTCATATGTGTGACCAATCGAATGCACTCGGGTCTCATGTTTACAAGGCTTCAGAACCACTTGAAGAGCTGACTTTAAAATGCAGTAAAGAGAGCGAATTTGTCTATGACGGAATCAAAAAGGTGAAATGTACAATCTGATTTTTATTCCTGATATGGGATGTTTTCAAGCGGGGGTGAAAAATGTCCTAAAATTAAGATTGTGGTGATGGTTACATACTACTGCAAAGATACTAAAAACCACTGAATTGTACACTTTAAATGGGTGAATTGTAATGTTATGTGAATTACATCTCAATAAAGCTGCTTAAAATAAAAAAGGCACAGGTAAGATTTGGCCCAAGGGCTGTTGTTTGCCGACACTGCTCAAAATGATTGTCTTCTTTCTTTTCCTTCGTTGTATTTATCCCTAAATGAGCTGAGGGGAATCTGTATATCAGCACTTCTGCTACCCGTTCCCAGCACACCGGTTGGGAAGCTCTACCACAGAACACTGGGGCCCCAGAAGTGTGTGGTGGCAGGTCCCTGTGTTTACATGTGACTTATTAAAACCCCGTTTCTAACCCAAGCCAGACTCATACTTTCTGCTCCCCGGTCCCAGCACCATGACATCATCCAGTTAGGGAGACCAGGTGCTGCACTGAGGAGGGTGAGATGATCAAGGACCCTGCATTCAAAACGGTGGCAAAGGCCTCAGAGTCAACATAGCCCTGAGGCAAAATGTTCAAAGTAAAGTACTGCTGGGCCAGCCCTGTGAAAGCAGACAGATTCTGGAGTTTGCTAAAAGGATGAAGGAAAAGTATTCACCCCCCCACCCAACCACTGCACCCCAGGTGCTGACGTGATTCACTCACTCCAGTGAGGAAGTTTGTGAAATGGCAGCTGGGATTGAATCACCACCGATTAGGTTTATGATAATCCACTGTCACTCTCCAAGAACAGTCAGTCTTCCACAACAACCAAACAGGAGAATTCACTGGGGAGCTGGTAGAATCCACGGCCCACGTGTCTCTCAAGTCCAATGGTGGACTTTTCTGGAATTCCTGCAGCGTGTGGTGCTGCTTGGGAATAACCACTTTCCTGGGGACTTGGAGCCGCAACAAAACAGCTCCCACACGCCCCTTTCTATCCGAACACTCCAGGGGTCAGGAAGCCAGGCAGGCGTTCACAAAACACAAGTTCCATCAGGGCACAGAATTTTGGCCTTTGTGTTCAAGGCTATAACCCTAGCATCTAGCACATAGGAGGTAATCACTATTTCTGAAGTGAACCAATAGGTGACTAAAATTTAGAGAATATTGACTCCAACTACTCACCCATAAAGTGGGGAACTAACCACTGGATGGTTGAGTGGTCCCACTGGACCTGTGACACAAACTCGGAATATCAAAAAAACCGAACTATGATGCACAATGTGTTCTAAAGAAACATTTCTCGGATTAGAAACTCTATTCTAAAGGTGAAAAAAACCCCATGGAATGTAGATTAATATTTTAAAATAAACAGATCCACTAAAAACAGAAAATCATAGACATAAGATTATTACAAAGGATGAAGATGAAATGTCTTTAATCAATAATGAAAAATGCCAAACACCCTCCAGAAGATGCACTCCATTCAGCCAGCCCACACAGGATTTGAAAGGTTGTCTTTGAATTAACTGTTGAGGTTTACTAAGCTGCTGTTGTGGTGGTTCTTTTTTCCAAAACACCTTTAAACCAGGCCCTTTACTGCCAAGAGAAGAAAAGCTGCACAGGGAATAAAAACGTTGCTTTCTTTTTTTTTTTTTTTTTTTTTTTAACGTTGCTTTCTTATTACCCCCTTTTCACTAGAGTCATAGGAATTGCTCTCCAAACATAGCAGGACTGAATGCTCTCCACCACGACCGCATCGACGATGTCAGATACTTGAGGTATGTAGCCATCAGGAAGTTTCAGAGAATCCAGGGTGAAAAAGATAGTATCATCTATCACCCCATTTCTTCCCTGTAGGCTAGTAATGCAGACCTGTAATTACAAATAATGGAAATATTTATGTAAAAGGGTCGTGCACTGTCACAGGGTCTGCACCTCCTCGCTCTGGCTTTAATCTGTAGGTCACTCCAGGGACTTCCCTGGTGGTCCAGTGGTAAAGAATCCGTCTTCCAATGCAGGGGATGTAGGTTTGATCCCTGGCCAGGGAACTAGATTCCCACATGCCGTGGGGCAACTAAGCCCATGTGCCACAACTACTGAGCTCACATGCCTCAACGAGAGACCACATGCCGCAAACTACAGAGCCCACATGCCCTGGAGCCCGGGCGCCACAACTAGAGAGAGAAAAACTGCACGCCACAACTAGAGAGAAGCCTGCATGCCACAACTAGAGAGAAACTGTGTGCTGTAACGAAAGATTCCGCATGCCTCAGTGAAGATCCCGTGTGCCGCAACTACGACCCGACACAGCCAAAAAAAAAAAAAAGAATAATCTGTAGGTCACTCCAAATCAGTGATTCCCAACCTGGTTGGCACATTTGAGACACCAGAGTGGAGCGCTTTGTAAAACTACCCATGCCAAGACCCCACCTCACACCAATTAAGTCAGAGTCTTTGTAGATTTCAGTCTAAGATTAGAAACTCTGCTCTAAATAAATAACACACTACATCCATTAACCTCTGTAGTTACAATGGAGAGAGTGAAAGGGATTGAGTAAGAAAGGATGTGGTGGCAAACAGAATATCATTTCCCCCTCTTCTTCTGTCACATTTCAAGCTTCATCTGTACCTTCGTGCAAACTGTATTTCTCACTCATTTTCAGTCTCCACTACCAAACCACACCCAGCGTTTACTGTAAGCTTTAGTCCCACCACCCAAACCATTCATTCTTCCCCAACAATTCCCTGAACATGATTTGTTGTCTGTTCTTGTTGCTCTCAGAACATTTTAATACCTCCCGAATAAACTGTAAAATTTAGATCTTAATTATATGTCTTCTATATTATTTTCTAATTATTTCCTTTCAGAAGCACCACCTTTTCAATAAGAAAATAAACTTCTCTTTGGCAAAGAATATACTTTCTTTTAGGTTTCCCAAAACATCCAGTAGAATCTCAGGCAGCAAAAATTATCACCACAGGCAGGCTAAGCAGAAACAAATAACAAGGCCAACATCAGATGAACTACCTTGTGCACGTGCTTGTGTCTCAAGAGGCTTCACTGAGAGGGCCTTTCTTCTCCGTGTGTCTGGATGGATGGAAAACTCAACTTCTACTCGGTCCCCCTGATAAGGCTCAAAACCTAAAACAACCAGGGAGAGAAATAAGTTGGAATTATCTCTTAATGTTGTCACGTGAAATTTCACAAGTTACTTTGACATTGGAATACCCTAAAATAGTTTCTATGACTCTGAAGGTACATTTTGAACATTTAAAAACAGGTAACCTGTAAGTCTTCCTGTCAGAAAGGAAGTTTATAATCCTTTAGGCATTGATTCTCTCTACTGACTTAAGGTCGACTGTGATAAAGCATTAACTGTGCATCTCAGAGCAATCTTTGTGAAAGCAGCACAGGATTTATCAAACCGTGGGTCGCATTCACAGCTCCTTCTGGGGAGGAAGGAAGGTACGTAAGTAAGAGCACACCACGTATGAATCTTGCTGCCTGAGTTCAAACCTTAATACTGCCCCTTACTCAATTTACTTAACTTTCTGTGCCTTGATTTCTTCATCTGTATAATGAGAAGCATGATAGTAGTACTTACTACATAGAGTTGAAGAGACAATTAATCGATACATTCAAAACTCACAGAATAGCAGTTGGCACAGAATCAGCACCAAATAAATGGTGATTGCTATTAGTGGGAGCAGTAGAACATATTGCTACAGAAAGAACCAATTTTCTCAGGTGTTTTGGACCGATGATGAACTCTATATATTTTATATTTTTCAGTTATAAACAAATATTTACAGATTTACACAATAAGTTAAAAGCGAGTCACAGGATACAAAGGTACCATGGACGATTTGAAGCAAATGGAATTCTCAAATGCTGCTACTGAAAGTGAAACTTGGTACAACCACTTCGGAAAGTTGGCAATATCTACTAAAGTTAAACATTTCTGTACCCTATGATCCAGCATTTCCGAGTTCCATCATAGCTCTTTCCTTGTTCTCCTTGGTTCCATTACAACTAAATTTTAGAATGACCTAAGACCACATGAGGGACCTCTTCTGTCTCTTTCTCTCCCTCTTTCTCTCTCTCTCTCTCCCTTCCTCCCTTCCTCTCTCTCTGTCTCTCTCCACATTTCCTTTGTGTGGCGTTATATAATATCCATAGGCTGATAATTCCAAAATGTATATAACTGGAGCTCTAACCAACTTCAGATTCATACATCCAAGTGTTTACTCAAATTATTATGTCTAAAGCTAAGCTCTTGCTAGTCTTCTCCTCAGTCTTCCCACATCTCAAAAATGGAAACTCTACCCTTAGCATTTTTCCAACAAGACAGTTAGGAGTAATGCTTGACTCCACTTTCCTTCACACCAAATGTCTAATCCATCAGTCAATACTTTCACTTCTACCTTCAAAATATTTCTAGAATCAAATCAATCCTTATAGCCTCCCTTTCTACTAACCTTAGCCAAGTCTCCATCATCCCTCATCAGGACTACTGCAACAGATTCCTAACTTGTCGTCCCAATTTCATCCTTGTCCCATATACTCTGTTCTCAGAATGACAGCCAAAGTGAACATCTTAAATCATTGTCCAAAGCCCCTCAAAAGGCCAAATCCTCACAAGGATCTATAGATCCCTATGTGGCTCACCTTCTTACTCTCCTCTTTCAGGTCTTTACTGAAACTTTACTTTTTTAGTAAAACCCTCCCTGAATACGTTGCCTATTCAGCAGTTTCAGGCCTAGTCCTAATAATTTAGCCCTGAAAAATAAAATCGTAGGTTCACAAAAAGACTCATATAAGAATTTTTTTAGCAGTTTTATTCATAATAGCCAAAAGCTGATAACAGCCAACATGACCTTCAATAGGAAAATGGAGAAACTGTGATATACAGAATGAACTACAGACACATGCAACAACATAGATGAATCTAAAAATATCCTTCTGAGTAAAAAAAATATTAAACAAAGGAGTATGTATGTCTGAGTTCATTATATACGTAAAATTCTAGACAGGCAAATTAAATCTATGGTGGGGAAAAACCCCAAAACTGTATTTGCCTTGGAGATGGGGACAGGGGTTGACTGGGGAAAGGCATGAGGGTAATGTTTAGGTACATGCATTTGTAAAAATCCAAAGACACTCAGAAAAAAACTATAAACAAATGACGAACTCGAGTTGCTGACACACCTGTTGAAGTATTTAGGAGACACTATATAAATGTTTGCATTTTCCTTTCAAATACATCAAAGATATAAGATATAATGATGGATGGATGGAACGATGAATACATGGATAGATACGTGAAAAAAATAAGTATAATAAAATGTTAATGGTAGACTCCAGATGGTAGTTGTGTAGTTGTTCACAAAATTCTTTCAAATTGCTTTTTTTTTAAAGAACTTTCTTAATAAAAACACAAAAACTTAAGCCAGTATGGTAAACTTCCACTTCATAATTCCAGCTGCAGTTAACAGAGTTCTCCATAACATGGTAAATCTGAACTACAATCAGCAATAATCTGCCTCCCTTTTCCAAACTCTTTCCAAGATACAAGATAACTAACTCTCCTCTTCCAAGGACCACATGGAGGGTGCTTGATGATAAAACAAAATGTCCTTAATGGTGAGTGACTAGGGACAGTTAACTCCAACCAGTCTCAGGTGGTGATAGGAGAGGTAACAAATGCTTCTGGTCCAACCAACTACTTGGTAGACCAGTTAGTCATGCTGTGGCACATTCCATGGCCTAAAAATGGCAAGATTCTGTCACGCCATCAAGTTGGCAGGATCACTGAGAAATGTAAGAAACTCTATGTCAGGTTTACATGAAACATTTGTGGGAAAAATCAGCTCAGATGTCCTCTCATAAAGTGTAGAGATTAGTCCTAATGCTCCTGTTATAGTATAAATCTATAACTACTTATTTGTTTAATAATTTGGTAACCCTGTTTTAGTTTTCAGTAAACCCTTTTGGCAGTAATGAGCTAAAAATGAATGCATGTTTAGGGAAAATGAAAAATGAATTGATTTTCCAAGAAGGTTGATGAACACATGTCTTGTGCAATTCATCTGTGTTATGGACTGAATGTTTGTATCCCCTCCAAATTCGTATGTTAAAGCCCCGACCTCCGGTGTGGCTGTATTTGGAGATGGGGACTCTAAGGAAGCAATTAATGTTAAATGCGGTCATTAGGATGGGGCGCTAATCCGACAGGATTAATGTTCTTATTAGAAGAGACACCAAGAGCTTGTTCTCTCTCTCTCTCTGTGTCTCTCTGTCTCTGTCTCTCTCTTGACCTGTGCACACACCAAGGAAAGGTCATATGTGGTCTTGGTGGGGAAGAGAGCTCAAGAAACCAAATTGGCTGAAACCTTGATCTTGCACATCTAGAACTATGAGAAAATAAATGTATGTTGTTTAAGCAGCGCAGTCTATGGTATTTAATTATGGCAACCCGAGTAGACTAAAACAACATTTAGTCCGCCAACATTTACTCTCCACCATGGGGGCCATAGTGATATCACTAACCACAAGAAAACCAGAGACCCAAATCTCCTTAATCATTTACTTTATAATGTAGTAGATTTTTAAAGAAACAGTGTCCAAAGACAAAAAGTTCACATGAGAAGATGAAAAAGGCTCATTTACATATAATTCTATGATATAGGACTTTCATCAACTAACTGCTCTAACATAATTTCAATGTTTTATTCCAATTTCTCTTAGGTACATTGGAAAAGTGAAACAATAGCTGTTAATATGTTAGCTCCATTAGGAGAAGAACTTCACAGACAGTTAAATGTTGTACGTAAACAATCTCATAGGCTACAATTTCAGATACTACCCTGAGTCCATGACAGAATGAAACAAAACAAGGCCATTTAATAATTTTGTCTAAGCACAGAAAAAAAAACAAGGCTACTATGCCACCCACAAAATACCCAATCATAGAATTGCCCCTGCTTTCTGAAAGCATCCAATCTAGGGCTAACCACTGCTTCCTTAGACTTCCAAATCAGCTAACTAAATCTCAAATCCTATAATAGGTTCTTTCTAATACCTTCTTACTGAGACATGCCATGGTTCCCCCGTAGTGTGTGTTCTCTCTCTCTGAAACAAGTCATCAAGCCAACTTGGTCTTTGGCTGAAGAGCATTGACAAAAGTTGTGAAAGCCTTTTTTCTGGCAAAAGTGAAATATCTAATACTAATATAAATGCTGTTATAAATGCAGTTTACACTGGGGATACAATGATTTGTTTTTGCAGTGCTCATACAAATACAAATCTGGAACAAAACATCATAGTAAACATAAGGTTGTTAGAAACTAAAACAAAAAACAAAAACAACTGATGGAGCAGAAATATACTTGGAATTGGTTGTGGTGCAAGCATAATTCATAACCACATCCAAACATTTATGGTGTTCAACCAAGTGAAACCGAAGCCATAGTAGTCAAAATTTAGGAGATGTGTGTCTGTGTATTTGTATTTTCAAAATAACTGAACTACAGAACTTCTGGGGCAAAGTTAATACTGAATACAAAAGGAAAATGACTCAGCATGTTTAGTTTTCTCTTTTTTTCACACTAGTTGTCTCTTTTCGTTGTACTGGTCAGATTTCAGGCATGCTTGAGCCTCTGAAGGACTGCTGCGTAAATCAGCCCAACTGTCTTAACATGGCAGTGATTTTTTTTAATGAGTATTTTCAATTTTAATTACAGTCTATTTAAAATCAGCTGGAAATATTTAATCAAAATATTCAACATACTGCCCAAATTCAGGTTTTAAAGCTTTTGGTGAATTACAATTATTGATATGAAGTTTGCAAAGAGAAAGATGTTGAAACTTTTCCCTAAAATAATGGAGGAAGGGAACAAATTGAACCACCAGAGCTCAAACTGTGTACAAACTTGAAATCAGCTAATTGTACTTGGGAACATTTCAGCATGTGGCAAGAATCTTTGAATGTAGCTCTTATTTTGTATTGGAAACATTTCTATTGTCTAACAGAATGGAAGGAAATTAAGGAAACCTACGAATTCGCTGCTGGATTGCAATTTCATGAAACATGTAAAAGTTTCCATTAATGTTTACAGAAGGGTTTTTTATAAATAATTCTACTTTTGAAAAATTTATAATATTATTTTAAAGGTCAAAACATAAAACCATAGTTAGTCATATATAAATACCCCAAAAGCAGATTTAACTTTAATCACTTATAACACCCCCTTTTAGCCTTAAAAGTGACTCAGTTTGGACAACAGAGGATACGGTTACCCCCTACAGCTAAGGCGGTAGGAGAGGGTGGCCCTACAGAAGCTCTGGCCTTTGGAAGAAGTATAAAGTCACCGCCAACGTGCAGCCTGGCAATGAAGTAGCTAGGGGAATAAATATTGCAACATTTCCTTGCCCACTCCAGTCTCCTACTTGTGCTTCCCACTGGCCAAATCCCATTATAAGAATGTCAGCAGCTGAAGAACAGGGTCCTTTAGTCACTACAGAGGCATATTGAAACAGGGAAGCTGCCTCTGGATTAAGATGACTGACTATTGGGCAATTCAAGGTATAAAGTCCAAAAAAGATAAGAAGCCTCCGTGGAACTTCCTTTTAATCTTTCCAGTGAATACTCAAGCCAGTATATTCTGAAAAATGAAGAAATAACCTTATTTGTGACCCCAGGCTTCTACCTCAGGTTGCACTGGTTACATAAGGATACATAGGATTTTCTAGGACTGTAATAGACCATGGCCTGAAACATACAAAAGAAATAGCAACATTGTGCACTTTGGTGGATGTCCCCCCCCTCACCCCTAGGCTGAACGCCCAATTCCATTTTAGCATCCTTCAGGAAAATGGTTAAGATTTATTGTTTATTCACATAAAATAACAATCTGAGGGAATTCCCCAGCAGTCCAGAGGTTAAGACTCCGTGCTTCCACTGCAGGGGGCGTGGGTTCCATCACTGGTCAGGGAACTAAGATCCCACATGCCGAGTGGCAGAGCCAAAAAAAAAAAAAAAAAAATCTGAGACCCATCACTGATGTTAACCATTTCCTGTGAGCAACATTCATAGATCCAAACCCTCAAAACCTGTCTGCCAAACGGGCCTAATCACTACGATCCTGTGAGGCAGATAAAACCCAATGGGATCTTGGACCTAGAAGCACCCATGAGACCATCTCCCACTGGCATATAAACACATTCAGGTTGGGCAGAGAAGAACATACACACAGTTCCTCCCTTTCACACACTCCTGTCACACACTTCTGCATATATTCACCGCCCACACACTTCTCAAGCAGCTTACAATTTTTTTTTTCATCTATGCCATCCTATTAGAACTGACCACACCAAGGTTACCTCAGAAGGTTCCTGAGAGGATTAAATCTGATAGGGTAAAGTCCGTACTTAACACAATACCAGATTCTATAACATCTGGATCCTACTGGCCCTTACAATCTCATTTCATACCCATCCGTCATTCGAGTCATATGACACCTACTTACTATACTGCAGTCACCCTGCCCTCCCTTCAGTTCCAAGGACGTGCCAAGATTTTTCCACCTCAGGAGTTTTCCAATGTTTCTTCCCTTTGAAATATTTTCCCCAGCTGGCTCCTTCTTCTTCAGGTCTCAGCTCAAGTGTCACCTCCTCAGAGAGGCCTTCCCTAATCTGCTATCTATAGTAAACCTCACTCCACTCCCAGTTTTACTATCACAATGCCTTCCCCAAGTCCCAGAGAGCAGAAAGCAATCTGTATCTCTTTTGGTGGGGGTGGGGATAGGGGTGGGGGGAGGCTTACTTGCATATTGTCTGAGTTCCATCTCATTAGAATGTAAGTATTATGAAAATAGTACCTGGAACAGAGTGAGGCACTCAAGTATCTATTGAATAAACATAAACAAGGAAAGTACGTACACGGACTCCCCATTATGTGGAGCAAAAAAATTAACACAATTTTTCCTTCTTGTAGATTCCTATTATGTTTTAAATTGTAATTGGTTTTTGCCATTTTCATTGGGTTTTATAATCAGATTAAAGTAGTTAAGACTCCACGCTCCCAATGCAGGGGGCCTGGGTTCCATCCCTGGTCAGGGAATGAGATCCCACATGCCGCAATGAAGATCCCATGTGCCGCAACTAAGACACGGCATAGCCAAATAAATAAATAAATAGTTTAAAACAAGAAACAACCCTCCCCCCCAAAAAAACCCCAGCAGCTTTCTGACAATTAGTATGACTGGTTAGGTGCTCAGGTCTTCTTTTTCATTTACTCTCTCTTTCACCCTAGAGAGTCTATTGCTCCAATTCACTCAATTTATTTTGCAGCAGTAAATCCCTCCACCTGTGCTTTGGGTCCCATCCTCTCTTTACAACCAGGGACCTTGTTCCATCAGTCCTTCCTGCTCTCTTTTTCACCTTCAATCAATCTCTTTGGCATTACAAACATCTTCAAGGGTTTCCCATCTTGAGAAGCATTCTCCTAGCGAAGGCTACCATTGGTGGTGACTTCCTGTTGGCATAGTTATAGGGACCAAAATATTGCCTTTGGAGCTTAGCAATCACAGGGGACGTTTCTCCTAGAATTAGGCATTTCGACTAAACGGGTCTTAAAATCCTAGTTGCCACCAGACAATCATCTTTGGGGACTTCTCATTGGGCTTAAACAGGTAGAATATTTTTACTTCTATTCATCTTTCAAAATCCAGCCTGGCAGGGGGTTGCAGGGGTATGGAGTCCAGCTGGGAAAGCACCTCAAAGAGGCAGCCTTCCCCAGTTGTCTCCATAGCACTCAATCATTCTCTCTCTTATGCTCAGTAATGAGGTATTTTTACATTCTTTTAATTACATTCTTTTAATGCCTGTCTCTCTCAATTAAACTATGAGCTCTTTGCACACGGGGTTTAATAAAGTCTTAGTTATCTTGGTCTTGCCAATATCTAGCACTGTTATCTTGAGCTGAATTAAACTCAAACAGCATTAACAAATTATCGCTTTAGGCATAAAACAACAAAATGTTATACCTGATAATTAATGGACACACACACACACACACACACACACACACACTTGTAAAGTGTTGGAGGAGGTTACTGAGAAGACATGACCACTGGTTGACCCACAAACTGGACCTGGGCAATTAGAGGCTCCTCATCTCTTCCATTGTCCTTGGAATGTATGATCCACCCACCGTTCCCATATTTCAAGGACGCAGCCTTGAGAGAGTAAGGTATTGCTGAGACCATTTGGGTGGTATACGTGACCAAACCCTGTTAAGGCCTCTGTATAAACAGTTTAAATTCTGGTGGGCAGGTACGGAGATCTACTTGTCTTGTGCACTCAAGACAAACCTCATATATTAAGTTCCCTTGCTTTTTAAACCTGCTCCCTACCCATCTGGAGTGGCCTGCCTCTTTCTAGGTCTCTCCTTGCCCTCTATGTACAGGGCCAGTTTGCGAACCAACAGAAAGGTACAAGGCTACAACCAAACCTTATTTTAAATCTTTTAAAGAATAAAAAAAAAAGGATCCCTATATACTTGTAAGATTTTTCAGTTAGATTAGAAACTCAATGCCTATATGAATGGAAAAATTACACAAATACTAGTAACTGCCTCCAATAAACGAAAATGCAACAAGTGATAGCATGAGCTTTTCAAAACATTATGCATCTGTCCCTTGCTGTACATCATTTTCAACTCCAAAAGTCCACCTCAAGTATTAAAGAGCCTCCAATTGGAGCCAGGGACAATGGAGAAGTAATTCTAGTATAAAATCCTCTCACCAATTAAGCATGTCCCAAATTTGACCCCAGAAATGATACCTGTAACCATTTTCAAATGCAATCTATAAAATTAAAAAATAGGTAAAACCTAATTTTAAACTTTTAAAAATGTAAATTGTACCTTTACAAACAACGTCTAGAGAGAAGGAAGTTGTGTGATGAATGTAATTAACACCTTCCATCAGAGAGTTAATACAGCCAAGTGAAACTCTAGAACAGGAGTCCGGCAGTCCATCACCATGGCAATTATCACAGAAAGCATCCACCTGTGAGATAAAGAAACAGTTACTTCACACACAACAAAAGTTTAAAAATCAGAAACATATGCTTAAATCGTTGTTTGAGAAACGGTTTAAACAACTAAAATAAACAGTGGTGAATATATTTCACCTGACAAGCATATCATAGACATGAGATGAGAAAAATAATGCCTGAGCTTCATATCTTTTTTATTCTATTTTTTAGAGCAGTTTAGGAAAATTGAGCAGAAAGTTCCCATATATTCCTCTCCTCCACCCTCAGTTTCCCCTATTACTAGCATCTTGCATTTGTTCAATTGGTACATTTGTTCAATTGATGAACCAATATTAATAAATTATATTTAATTAAAGTCCATAGTTTAAATGAGGGTTCACACTTTGCATTGTACCGTTTTTTAAAACGTGTCTGAAAACATTATTTGTGCACCAACAAGTTAAATGCACTGATCACATTAGATTCGAAGATAAAAGATATACTGTTCCTGCCCCCAGGAATTTAAAATCAAAGGGAAGTAAAAGGCAAAAGTAACGAATTCAAAGCAAGTTCTGAAAGTTGGTAAAAATATGTGCAAAAATTGGTTTCTGGGAATTCCCAGTACAGAGAGAATTTAAGATTCAGAGAATAAAGTGTCAATTAGTCGAATAAAGTTGAAGCATAATTTGATCATACGTATTAACATGGTAAATATCTGTACTGAGGTAATGGTTGCATGACTCTGTAAATTTACTAAAAGTATCTTTGAACTATACCCTTAAAATCGGAGAATCTTTTGCTATGTAAATTGTACCTCAATAATAATGTTTTTATTTTTTTGCATTCCGATAAAACCTTTTACTTTATTTCTTCTTAAATTTTTTATTGGAGTATAGTTGATTCACAATGTTGCATTAGTTTCAGGCGAACAGCAAAGTGAATCATTTATACGTATGTATATATCCACTCTTTTTTAGATTCTTTTCCCATATAGGTCATTTCAGAGTATTGAGTAGAGTTCCCTATACTACACAGTAGGTCCTTATTAGTTATCTACTTTATATATAGTAGTGTGTATATGTCAGTCCCAGTCTCCCAATTTATCCCCACCTTCCCCCCCTTGTAACCATAAGTTTGTTTTCTGCATCTGTGACTCTATTTCTGTTTTGTAAATAAGTTCATTTGTACCATCTGGCCCCTGGGGGGTACAAATGTATGGCACAAAAACAGAAATATAGATCAGTGGTACAGGATAGAATGCCTAGAGATAAACCCACGCACATATGGTCACCTAATTTACGACAAAGGAGGCAAGAACATACAAATGGAGAAAAGACAGCCTCTTCAATAAGTGGTGTTGGGGAAACTGGACAGCTACATGTAAAAGAATGAAATTAGAACACTCCCTAACACCATACACAAAAATAAACTCCAAATGGATTAAAGACTTAAATGTAAGACCAGACACTGTAAAACTCTTAGAGGAAAACATAGGAAAAACACTCTTTGAAATAGACCACAGCCAGATCTTTTTTGACCCACCTCCTAGAGTAACGGAAATAAAAACAAAGATAAACAAATGGGACTTAATGAAACTTAAAAGCTTTCGCACAGCAAAGGAAACCATAAACAAGACAAAAAGACAACCCTCAGAATGGGAGAAAATATTTGCAAATGAAGCAACTGACAAAGGATTAACCTCCAAAATATACAAACAGCTCATGGAGCTCAATATCAAAAAAACAAACAATCCAGTTAAAAAATGGGCAGAAGACCTAGACATTTCACCAAGGAAGACATACAGATGGCCAAGAGGCACATGAAAAGATGCTCAACATCACTAATTATTAGAGAAATGCAAATCAAAACCACAAGGAAGTATCACCTCATGCTGGTCAGAATGGCCATTATCAAAAAATCTAGGAACAATAAATGCTGGAAAGGGTGTAGTGAAAAGGGAACCCTCTTGCACTGTTGGTGGGAATGTAAATTGATACAGCCACTATGGAGAACAGTATGGAGGTTCCTTAAAAAACTAAAAATAGAACTACCATATGACCCACTGATGAACCTAGTTGCAGGGCAGGAATAAAGAGGTAGACATAGAGAATGGACTTGAGGACATGGGGCGGGAGGGCGAAGCTGGGGCGAAGTGAGAGTAGCATGGACATATATACACTACCGAATGTAAAATAGATAGCTAGTGGGAAGCAGCCGCGTAGCACAGGGAGATCAGCTCGGTGCTTTGCCATGACCTAGAGGGGTGGGATAGGGACGGTGGGAGGGAGGCTCAAGAGGGAGGGGATATGGGGACATGTGTATGCATATGGCTGATTCGCTTTGTCATGCAACAGAAACTAACACAGTCTTGTGAAGCAACTGTACTCCAATAAAGATCTATTAAAATAAAATAAAATAAATCTAGCCCAAATGGGCATCTGAATCACTTGGGTTTATTTTTTTGTGAACAAACACAGCTAATAAACCATAATTTGGGATCTGAACCTGGAGAGCCAGCCTGCAGAGCCCACGCTATGAACCACAATGCCTGAGGTGCTTGTCCAAAGACTTGGGTGAATTGACTGGGGATGGCTGGGGAAAATCTTGATTATAATAGATCATGGAATCAGAAGCCAAGAAAATCCTGAAATTTTGAAAAAAATGGGTCAAATTTATTACTTTAAATCATAGCACCGAAAAAAGAGGAATACAAGAGAGAGAAGTTCCACTCAGGCACGTGAAAACTTGTCAAAGACTCTCCTGTGTCGCTCCGTTGGTAGCAGGGAGGGTGGCAAATCGTGGACGCTGCAGTGAGAGATGTCAGCTCACAGCTCCGCAGCAGCCTCGCGTCGCAAACTTCACTAAGACCCAGCCACCTCTGCGGGGCTCAGACTCCTCGAGCTCTGCTGGCAGAGAAGCTGCAGGGAGATCCTGGCACCTGGAAGCCGGGGCGCTGCTGAGGGAATAATGCTGCGCAAAAGCCGTCTCTGGCAAACTGCCATCCCGAGCGAACGCACAGCGCACGGACTCCCGCGCAGCAGGCGCCCGGGGCGGAGCGCAGAGGTCAGGAAGTGGCCGCGGGGCTTCGGGGCCGCGTGAGACTGGCCTGTGCCTGCCCTCCCCTGCCTGCGTCTCCCCGACCCCGCCGTCAGATGGACTCGGAAACACTGCGACTTGTAAGGGGGGCGGGGGTGGGGAACCATGCAGACATGGTTACATTAAGAATATTAAATGAGGATTTGGATTGTCTTCAATGAACCACTTACCAAAAAAATCTGTTTCTAAAACATCACGTAGCTTTAAGAATCCCCATGTCCAGAGATTAGGTTTGACATAAATACACTACCACGTGTAAAATAGATAGCTAGTGGGAACCTGCTGTATAGCACAGGGAGATCAGCTCGGTGCTCTGTGACGACCTAGATGGGGTGGGTGGGAGGGAGGTCCAAGAGGGAGGGGATATAGGTATACATATGGCTGATTCACTTCATAGTACAGCAGAAACTAACACAACATTCTAGAGCAGTTTTACTCCAATAAAATAAGTAAATAAAGTAGGTAGCTAATGGAACCTACTGTATAGCACAGGGAACTCTACTCAATGCTCTGTGGTGACCTAAATGGGAAGGAAATCCAAAAAAGAGGCGATATATGTGTATGTATAACTGATTCACTTTGCTGTGCAGCAGAAACGATAACACAACATTGTAAAGCAACTATACTCCAATAAAAATTAATTTAAAAAAAAAGAAAGAACACACACACACAGAAGAATCCCCATGTCCAGGTCACAGCTGGAGGCCATGTACATGAGAATGTCTGGAACAAGATTCAAGTGTCTCCAAGGTGCCCCCAAGACTGTGAAAAACTGTTAGAGGCAGGGTATCCACTTCCCAAAGCCCACCAATAGATAATTTAGTGGGTATTATCCTTTTGACATGATGTTGGTCAGTCAGGGGCTCCCCATGGTCTTGAGATCTAAGACAGAGACCTGAATCAGCCTCCCTGCCCCTTTTTATTACCAGTGTTCATCCTGCATTCCAGGCTGCTGCCTAGGACTAGGCCTTTCCTTCTGCACCTTAAGCCCACACCCCTAGTGCCCTGCATTGCTTCCCCCATACCCACTGTCTGGCACAACCTAGGCCCTTCTTCCAGGAAGCTCTGGCCAGCCAAGTGCTCTGGATCCTAGGAGGTATCCTCTAGTGAAGGAGAGGTAGAAGCATTTACCCATCCGTGAGGGCCCTTTCTGAAGCCCAGGCCCTGCAGTCTCACTCCCCACCTGCCATCCCTCCCTTGTCATCAATGTCCTCCCAGTCTCAGGTGATCCCAACTTCTCAGTTCTCCTGGGCCGTTCGTTGCCAGAGTCCCTCACTTCCAGTACCTTCCTCTGGACTACCCTCACTGCCCACGGCCCCTTGGCCCCCTCAGATACATCACTCAGAAACCTCATCAGCCTGCTCTCTGTGGACCCTCTGTGCCTCATCAAGCCACCAAATCCCTTAAAAGCCCTCTCTTTCCGGCTCTGTTACAATCACATCTGCTATTTTTGTCAATATCTTTAAAGCTGCTGCAGGCTGGACCTGTCACTACCTAGTTCTGACAAGCCCCAGAAATAGCCCCAGACTCCCAGGTGGGTGGCATTGCACACTATCTCCATATGCAACCTGCCCTGGACCCTGGGCAGCTTAATATCCATGGTATCTAGTGGCTGTCCAGCTGTTCCTCCCCCATTTATCAAGTTGAGGAATTTCCTTTCTACTCTCAGTTTTCTGAGTGACTTTATCATGAAAGGATGTTGGATTATGTCAAATGCTTTTTCTATTGAGATGATCATGTGATTTTTGCCTTTATCCTATTAATATGGTGTACGACATTGATCGATTTTCATGTTTAACCAACCTTGTGTTCCTGGGATAAATCCCACTTGGTCATTGTTATGGGCTGAATTGTGTCCTCCTGAAATTTGTATGCCAAAATCCCCAGACTTCAGAATGTGACTGAATTTAGAGATAGGGTTTGTAAAGGGGTAATTAGTTAAAAGGAGGTCATTAGGATGGCCCTGATTCAATATCAGTACTGTCCTCATAAGAGGAAATTTTGGCACAGATACAGATAGAGGGAAGGCCAGGTTAAGACACAAGGAGAAAATAACCATCTGCAAGCCAAGGAGAGAGGGCTTAGAAAAAAATCAACCTTGCTGACACCTTGCTCTTAGACTTCTTAGCCTCTAGAATTGCGAGAAAATAAATTTCTGTTGTTTAAGCCACCCAGTCTGTGATACTTTGTTATGGCAGTCCTAGCCAACTATTGATAATATTGTCATTGTATACAGTCCTTTTATATGTTGCTGGATTGATTTGAGGATTTTTGCCTCTATATTCATAAGGGATATTGGTCTGTAGTTATTTATTTTTTTCTTGTGATATTTCTGTCTAGTTTTTGTGTCAGGGTAATACTACTCTCATAGAATGAGTTTGGAAGTATTTTTCTGCTTTTTTGGAAGAGTTTGAGAAGGATTGGTATTCATTCCTCTTTAAATGACTGGTAAAATCAACAGTGAATCAATCTACACCTGGGCTTTTGTGTGTGTGTGTGAAGTGTTTTACTTACTAATTCAATTTCTTTATTATAGGTCTATTCAGATTTTCTATTTATTTTTTTTAAGGATTTTGGGTTTTATTTTTTATTTTTATTTTTTTAAAGGATTTTCTTTTTTATTTATTTATTTATTTGTTTATTATTTTTGTCTGTATTGGGTCTTCGGTTCGTGCGAGGGCTTTCTCCAGTTGCGGCAAGCGGGGGCCACTCTTCATCGCGGTGCGGGGACCGCTCTTCATCGTGGTGCGCGGGCCTTTTCTCTATCGCGGCCCCTCCCGTTGCGGGGCACAGGCTCCAGACGCGCAGGCTCAGCAATTGTGGCTCACGGGCCCAGTTGCTCCGTGGCATGTGGGATCTTCCCAGACCAGGGCTCGAACCCGTGTCCCCTGCATTAGCAGGCAGATTCTCAACCACTGCGCCACCAGGGAAGCCCGGGTTTTATTTTTATAACAACTTTATTGAGATATAATTCACATACCATAGTATTGACCTATTTAAAGCATACAATTCAATGTCTATCTCTTTTTCAGTTAGTTTTGACCGTTTTTGTCTTTCTAGGTCATTTAAATTTTTAGCATACAATTGTTTATATCATTCTCTTTTAGTCCTTTTTATAGACAGGGATGTCCTCTCTTTCATTCCTGATTTTAGCAATTTGAGTCTTTTCTCTTTTTCCTTGGTCAGTCTACCTAAAGGTTTGTTGATTTTCCTGAACATTTCAAGGAACAAACTTTTGGTTTCATTGATTTTCTCCCTTGCTTTTCTATTCTCAATTTCATTTATTTCTGCTCTGATCTTTATAATTTCTTTCCTTCTGCTTTCTTTGGGTTTAGATCACTCTTCTTTTTCTAGAGTCTTAAGACACAAGGTTAGATTACTGATATGATATCTTTGTCCTTACTCTGCAATTCCTAAATTGATTCTCACCTAATACTCTTTAGTTGCCCTCACAGTAAGGCCCAAGACCCCAGTGGGCCCTGGGGTTGGTGACTTCATCTTGGGTTCCTTACACTGGGTCAGCTGCCAGGGTGCCCAGGCGTACCATAGGTGCTCAGAGCCACCAGCACTCTGAAAGTCTCCTGTGAACATACCCTACCTTGAATTTTTTATTCATTCTTCATTATTCGTTTGATGTCTCTCTTTCCTCCAGACACTGAGTCTCATTTCTCCATATTTCTTAGCATCGTGCCTGGGACTCTGGCATAAGCCCTCACCAATTTTTATTGACTGACTGACTGACAAACTGACCAGTGGACCCTTCATGCTGTATGGTAACTACCTATTCCCTTGGCCGTATCCCTCTCATTAGAAGTTCAATGAAGGCAGGACCTTGTCTGCCTTGCTCCCTGAATCAGTCAAGCATGGTCAGTTAAAAAGAAAGCACTACAGGCATTTCAAAAAAGAAAGAATCTAATGCTGGAATTAAATGCTGACTAATCTGTTTAAGATCTGGAGGAGCAAAGGTCAAGGGTTATGGGTACCACTAAGGAATCAGGACAGTGCAGGAAGCTGTACCAAAGTCAGAGAGCTTCCCTGATGCCCCAGGGCTGGAGACTGACAGGTGAGTGTGCAGTCCAAGACAGCTGCAGGAACCGCCACCCCTTAAGCCTGCCACCGCCAGTACCAGAGAAAGAATGCATCCCTTCTGGCCTCCACATCTTGCAGCAATGCCTCTCAGAGAAGACTCTGATTGGAACCTTGCCTGCAAGTGGTTGTGGACATGAGAATGGGACCAAATGCAAACAAAACCCAGAAGTAATGACTTGTTGCTTGAATGAAGTGTGGGTGTGTGTGTGTGTGGGTGTGTGTGTGTGTGGGTGTGTGGTCCTATGGGCACTTAACGTTTTAGGAATGGCCAATACCTGTCTTTTACACTCTGACTCCCTTTATAGATCCCAATGGTAATTTATCGTGGACTTCTTTCTTAATCATTACTACCATTTATTGAGTGCTTACATCATTATGCCAGCCAGTTACTCTGCCAAATGCTTTCCATTTATATGTTCATTTAATTAATATTTGTTGAGTGCTATGAAACAGATACTTTTCTGAGCACTTGGAATAAATCAGTGAACAAAGAGACAAAAAACTTGGTCCTTGTAGAACTAACCTCATGGGTGGGGGAAGGGTAGATGATAAAAACAAAAAACAAGTATAACATATGGTATGTTGGAAAGTAATAAGTGCCATGGAAAAAAATATATCAGGACAAGGAAGTTCTGGAGTGCTGGGGAGGAGTGGCGAGTTGTATTTTAGAATAGGGCAATCAGGGTAAGCTTCATTAGGAAAATAATAGTTGAGCAAGGACTTGAAGGAAGTTAGGGAGACAGCGAGGTAGGTATTTGGAGTAAGAGCTATTCAGGGTGAAGCTTTGAAGGCATCCCCTTTAAGATCAAGATAAAGACAAAGGAAGCTCCTGAGACTAAAAGTTTTAACGAGGTTTATAATGCAAAAAAAATTAATATAAGGCTTGGAAAGGAAGATACAAAATGGTCATTCTTTACAGATGATAGGATTTTCTACTTAGAAAGCACAAAGAATCAGATATTAATCATTGGAATTAATAGGAGAGTTTAGCAAGGGTGCTAGATGTTAAGTCAATGTAAAAATCATATTTCTACCAAACAGTCCAATAAAAAAGTAGACAGAACATATGAAAGAAGAAGTTCATAGAGGAAACCAAATTGCCAATAGACATTGACAAGATACTCAGCTTCATCGGTAACTGAAGAAACGTAGATTAAACACACAATGACAAGCCAATTCACATGTCTCAGATTGGCACAATTTTTAATCTGGTTATATCAAGAATAGGAGAGGACATGCTGGTACAACTCTTATCCACTGATGGAAGGCATATCATTGCTGCAGGCACTTTGGAAAACAAATTAGAATTAGCTGTTAAGTGTTGAAGATGCACGCACATTTTGACTCCAGATTCCACTCCTCAGTGTGCACCATAAAGAAACTCTTGCACATGTGCATCAGCAGGCAAGTAGAAGCATGTTCACATCAGCACCATTCGTACTAGCAAAACACTAGAAATAACCCATATGTCCATCAACAAGCCCCTAGAAGAGTGCCTGGCACATAGTAGGCACCCAATAACTCTAGGAAGAGGAGCTGCATAGATACATAAGCTATGAATGATTCATAAAATGGCATGCTACTTAGCCTTCTACTCGAAGTGTGGTTCCAGGACCACAGGGTTTATTTGTGCCTTCCTTCTTGTTTACCTGTAACTTCTTTTTCCAACAGTGAAAAACATGGCTTCCAACGTCCCGTGCAGGTACTTTCATTTGACCAAAATGGTGTCTTGTATAGGTCTCATCCTCTTTCCTACCTTTTTTCATTTGCACTTTGTCAAGAACCACCTATGTTGCTGTGTGTATATCTAGTCTCTTACTTCCAACTACAGCATACTATTTCATCATGTGCATCCCCCTATCTTACTGACCTGCATCTTTCTTTGCAGAAAAAAAATGTTACCTCCAAAAAGAGCTTAAGCAAAGACCTCATCAACAGTCACTAGGGAGAATCAACCTCAATGCCTTTGCAGTTGCTGTTTCCTCAGCCTGGAATGCTCTTCCTCTAGCTTTTCCATGGCTATTTCTTTCCCGCAGTCCCTCGGATTTCAGCTCAAATGTAACCTTAGAGTTGTTTTCCCTGACCAGATTCTATAAAAGAGTTCTCCTTCTACCATGAAACATTCTATCACATACTCAAATACTGCTCTATTCTCTTTATGTCCCTGGTCACTAGCTGGAAAATCTTATTTATTGATTTATTTACAAATGTATTGCCTGTTTCCCTCCACTTGAATATCAGCTTCTTTTTAAATTTCATTCTGATATTTTTTAATGCTCAAGATTCCATAAAATGCTGAGTTTCCAGAAAATAGGGTTAGTCTCAGGGCTGTCACATGTGGCTCCTTGGGTTGTGTGCTGCATATTTACATCTTATTCCATTGTGACCAAATAGACTTCCAGGAGAAAGTTGCTAGAAGGCCTGGAGACATGGGCTCTTGACTGGTCCTTCAGGAACAGCTCTCAGAATCACACCTCCCAACCTGCCCACCTTGGAAGCTGCCTGCTCTGTCACAATCAGGAAGGTGGGGAATCTGCTGGATTTGTTGACTGGAACTTTCATCTCAGGGTCAGGAAGCTGTTGCTTGCCACCACCACATCTGCCTCTCAGCTTCCTCGAAGCTGGTCCCTAGAAACTTATACAGAAAAACCAACATCTCCATGACGACACTTGCCGGCATAAAAAAAGAATGTCAACTTCTTGAGGGCAAGGATGGTGTTGGTGTTGTTCTCTGCTGTGCTTCTAGCACCTAGAACAATCCCTGGCAGATAATCAGTGTTCAATAAATACTTGAAGAATAGTTGAGTGAGAGAAAAGTAATGTTCTGGGCAATTCCAGGTGACCTATGGAGAGGACATGGTTTTAATGTGAGTCAGACCAAATCAGAATATTTCACTTTCCCACTTGTCCATTACTCAACAGAATTCGTCCTTACTCCTGATAATGTTATACAGTTGGCTGTAAACAGAAGGGGTATTGCTCAGAAGATGTGAGATTCAGTCCTAACTCTTCCTCGTCCTGGTTTTGTGATCTGCTCTTAGAGCTCAGGTTATGGCAACGACTTGTAGGTGAAATCACCCAATAACTTGGAGTTTCTATGATATTGGTGATATTGATTAATTCCTCAGTGTAAATGAATTTCAGTCTATAGTAAAATGATGTTCTTAAAGCTACAAAAGGTCTTTTGCCAATAAATATTTTACTAATGTTTACAGAAACATTTCTCTAAGCCTACTGTAGCACTGCTTTAAATAACATATAACATTAGGCGTGGTATTCATTGTGAATCAGTGAATGGGAGAAATTTCCCAAATAGCAGAAAAAGAAAATAAATCACTAATAGATCTATTAATATCCTGATATTTCTCCTTCCATTCTTTGTCCTTTTTTGCCTAAGTTTGGAGGAGTAGTTCATCTCTCTCTCTCTTTTTTTAACATAGTTTTAGTGCTACTGGGTCTACAATTTTTAAAATTGAAGTATAGTTGATTTACAATATTGTATTAGTTTCAGGTGTACAGCATAGTGATTCAGTTTTGTTTTGTTTTGTTTTTGCAGATTATATTCCATTATAGGTTATTATAAGGTATTGGGTGTAATTTCTGGTGTTATACAGTAAGTCCTTGTTGCTTATCTATTTTATATGTAGTAGTTTGTACCTGTTGATCCCAGACCCCTAGTTTGTCCCTTCCCTCCTCCTGCTCCCCTTTGGTAACCGTAAGTTTGTTTTCTATGTCTTTGAGTCTGTTTCTGTCTTGTACATACATTCATTTGTATTATTTTTTAGGTTCCACATATAAGTGATATCATACAATATTTGTCTTTCTCTGTCTGACTTATTTCACTTAGTATAATGTTCTCTAGGTCCATCCATGTTGCTGCAAATGGTAGAACTTCCTTCTTTTTATGGCCAAGTAATATTCCATTACATGTGTGTGCATATATATGTGTGTGTGTGTGTGTGTGCGTGCATGTATACCACATCTTCTTAAGCCAGTCGTCTGTTGATGGGCCCTTGGGTTGCTTCCATGTCTTAGTTATTGTACATAGTGCTGTTATGAACATTGGGGTGCATGTATCTTTTCAAATTAGAGTTTTCATTTTTTTCTGGATATATACCCAGGAGTGGAATTCCTGGATCATATGGTAGTTCTACTTTTAGTTTTTTTTTAGGAACTTCTATACTGTTTTCCATAGTGGCTGCACCAATTTACATTCCCACCAACAGTGTACAAGTGTCCCCTTTTCTCCGCATCCTGTCCAACACTTGTTATTTGTAGACTTTTTGATGATAGCCATTCTGGTGGGTGAGGTGATACCTCATTGTGGTTTTGATTTGCATTTTTCTAGTAATTAGCAATGTTGAGCATCTTTTCATGTGCCTGTTGGCCATCTGTATGTCTTCTTTGTAAAATGTCTATTTAGGTCTTCTGCCCATTTTTTCATTGGGTTGTTTGGGTTTTTTTGATACTGAGTTGTATGAGCTGTTTGCTTATTTTGGAAATTAAGCCCTTGTCGGTCACATCATTTTCAACTATTTTCTCCCAGTCTGTAGGTTGTCTTTTCATTTTGTTTATGGTTTCCTTTGCTGTGCAAAAGCTTATAAGTTTGATTAGGTCCCATTTGTTTATTTTTGCTTTTATTTCTTTTGCCTTGGGAGACTGACCTAAGGAAACATTGGTAGGGTTTATGTCAGAGAATGTTTTGCCTATGTTCTCTTCTAGGAGTTTTAAGGTGTCATGTCTTATATTTAAGTCTTTAAAGCATTTTGAGATTATTTTTGTGTGGTGTGAGGGACTGTTCTAACTTCATTGATTTACATGCGGCTGTCCAGCTTTCCCAGCACCAGTTGCTAAAGAGAATGTCTTTTTCCCTATTGTATATTCTTGCCTCCTTTGTCGAAGATTAATTGACCAGAGGTGTGTGGGTTTATTTCTGGGCTCTCCATTCTGTTCCACTGATCCATATGCCTGTTTTTGTGTCAATGCCATGCTGTTTTGACTACTGTAGCTTTGTAGTATTGTCTGAAGTCTGAGAGGGTTATGCCTCCAGCTTTGTTCTTTTTTCTCAGGATTGCTTTGGCAATTCTGGGTCTTCATAGTTCCATATAAATTTTAGGATTATTTATTCTAGTTCTGTGAAAAGCGTCATGGGTAATTTGATAGGGATTGCATTGAATCTGCAGATTGCTTTGGGTAGTATGACTATTTTAACAATATTAATTCTTCCAATCCAAAAACATGGGATTTCTTTGAATTATCTTCAATTTCCTTTATCAATGTTTCATAGTTCTCAGCGTATAAGTCTTTTACCTCCTTGGTCAGGTTTACTCCTAGGTATTTTTTTAAAAAAAGGAATTTTACTTTCTCTTTCTGATATTTCATTGTTAGTGTAAAGAAATGCAACAGATTTCTGTATGTTCATCTTGTATCCTACTACCTTGCTGAATTCATTTATCAGTTCTAATAGTTTTTGTGGGGTTTCTATATAGAGTATCATGTCATCTGTGTATAATGACAATTTTAACACTTCCCTTCCAATTTGGATGCCTTTTATTTCTTTTCTTTCTGTCTTTTTTTTTTTTGTCTGATTGCTGTGGCTAGGACTTCCAATACCATGTTGAATAGAAATGGTGAGAGTGGGCATCCTTGTCTTTTCCTTAATTTAGTGAGAAGGCTTTCAGCTTTTCACTGTTGAGTATTATGTTGGCTGTGGGTTTGTCATAAATGGCCTTTAATATGTTGAGATATGTTCCCTCTATACCCACTTTGATGAGAGTTTTTATCATGAATGGATGTTCAATTTTGTCAAATGCTTTTCCTGTGTCTACTGAGATGACCATGTGATTTTTGTCTTTCCTTTTGTTATTGTGGTGTATCACATTGATTAATTTGTGTATGTTGAACCATCCTTGTGAACTTGGGATGAATCCAACTTGGTTGTGGTGTCTGATCGTTTTTATGTGTTGTTGGATTCAGTTTGCTTATATTTGGTTGAGGATTTTTGCATCTTATCAAAAATATCTGCCTACAATTTCTTTTTTTGTAGTGTCTCTGTCTGGTTTTGGTACCAGGGTAATGGTGGCCACATAGGATGAATTTGGGAGTGTCCCTTCCTCTTCAATCTTTTGGAATAGTTTGAGAAGGATAGGTATAAGTTCTTCTTTACATGTTTGGTAGAATTCCACAGAGAAATTGTCTGGTCCTGGACTTTTGTTTACAGGGAGTTTTTTAAATTACAGATTCTATCTCGCTTCTAGTGATTGGTCCGTTCACATTATCTGTTTCTTCTCGACTCAGTCTTGGCAGGTTGGATGTTTCTATGAATTTGTCCATTTTATTTTGGACAAATTTTATTTTGTTTATTTGGGTCCTCTCTCTTTTCTTCTTGGTGAGTCTGGCTAAAGGTTTGTTAATTTGTTTATCTTTTCAAAAAACCAGCTTTTAGTTTCATTGATCTTTTCTATTGTTTTTTTAATCTCTATTTTATTTCCTCTCTCAGCTTCATTATTTCCTTCCTTCTGCTGACTTTGGGCTTTGTTTGTTCTTCTTCTTCTAATTCTTTTACATGGTAGTTTACGTTGTTTATTTGAGGTTTTTCTTGTTTCTTGGGGAAGGCTTGCATCGCTATGAAGTTCCCTCTTAGAACGCTTTTGCTGCATCCCATAGATTTTGTAAAGTTGTGTTTTCATTTTTGTTTGTCTGGAGGCATTTTCTGATTTATTCTTTAATTTCATCATTGATCCATTGTTTTTTTCTTTTTAGTAGCATATTGTTTAGTCTCCACATGTTTGTTTTTTTCGTGTTTTTCTTTTTGTAGTTGATTTCTAGTTTCATACCATTGTGGTCGCAAAAAATGCTTGACATAATTTCTATCTTCTTAAATTTATTGAGGTTTGTTTTGTGACCTAATATGTGGCCTATCCTGGAGCATGTTCCATGCATGCTTGAAAAGAATGTGTATTCTACTTTTTTGGAATGTAGTGTCCTGTAGATATAAATTAAGTCCAGCTGGTCTATTGTCTCAGTTAGGACCTCTGTTGCCTTACTGATTTTCTGTCTGGATGATCTGTCCATTGATCTCAGTGGGGTGTTAAATTCTCCCACTATTATTATATTATTGCCAGTTTCTCTCTTTATGTCTGTTAGTATTTGCTTTGTATATTTAGGTGCTCCTGTAGTGGGTGCATATATATTAACAAGTATAGTATCCTCTTCTTGTATTGATCCCTTTATCATTATGTCACGTCCTCCTTTATCTTTCTTTATGGCCTTTGTTTTAAAATCTATTTTGTCTGATATGAATATTGGTACCCCCACTTTCTTGTCATTTCCATTTGCATGAAATATGTTTTTTCATCCCCTCACTTTCAGTGCGTGTGTGTGATTCGCCCTGAAGTGAGTCCCATATAAGCAGCATATTGAAGGTTTTTGTTTTATCCAATCAGCCACTCTATGTCCTTTGATTGGAGCATTTAGTCCATTGCCATTTAAAGTAATTATTGATAGGTATGTACTTATTGCCACTTTATTCCTTGTTTTCCAGTTGTTTTTGTAGTTCTTCTTTGTTTATTTCTTCTTCTTTTTGTTTTTCCTATTGTGGTTTGATGATTTTCTTTTGTAGTATCCTTGAGCTCTTTTTTTTTTGGTTTTTGTGAATCTATTGGAGATTTTTGATTTGTGGTTACCATGTATGTTCACCCACAACTATATCTACTTGCATGAAACTGATAATCATTTAAGTTCAAACACATTTGAAAATATCTACATTTTTACTCCCTTCCCCCACATTTTGTGCTTTTGATGTCCTATTTTACATCTTCATGCTTATCCTTTTACTGTTTACTCTAGTTATAGTCACTTTTACAAGTTTTAAAAATATATGTACTGGTTTATTTAAATGATCTTCAGTCCTTACTATATATTTGCTTTTCCTATTAGGATTTTTCCCTTTCCTGCAGCTTCTTGCTTCTTTTCCGATTAGAGAAGGCCCTTCAATATTTCTTTTAGGGTAGGTTTAGTATTACTGAATTCTTTTAGTTTTTGCTTGTCTGAGAAACTCTTTATCTGTCCTTCTATTCTAAACGGTAATCTTGCTGGGTAGAGTACCTTAGGTTGCATGCAGGTTTTCCCTTTCAAGACTTTGAATATATCATGCCACTCCCTTCTGGCCTGCAAAGTTTCTGCTGATAGCTTTATGGGGGTCCCCTTGTAAATGACTCATTTTTCCTTCTTGCTGCTGTTAGAATCCTTTCTTTAACTTTCGCCATTTTAATTATGATATGTCTTGATGTGGGTCTGTTTGGGTTCATCTTGTTTGGGATCCTCTGTGCATCCTATACTTGGATGTCTGTTTCCTTCTTTAGGTTTGGGAAGCTTTCAGCCATAATTTCTTCAAATACATTTTCGATCCCCTTCTCTCTCTCTCTCCTCCTTCTGGAACCCCTATATGTGTAGGTTGGCATGTTAATATTTTCCCATAGGTCTCATTTGTTGCTTTCATTTTTTTAATTTGTCTTTCTGTCTGCTGTTCTGATTGGGTGATTTTGATTATTCTATCTTCAAGATCACTTATTTGTTCTTCTGTGTCATTTAGTTGGCTGTTTATTGCTTCTAGATTGCTTTTTATCTCAGAAATTGAATTATCTATTTCTGATTTGGGCATCTTCATAGTTTCTAGCTCCTTGTTAGAATGATCTGCATTTGTATCAATAGTCTTCTTAATTCAGTTAGCATTTTTATTACCTCTTCTTTTTAAAATTCAGTGTCTGGTAGACTGGTGATCTCTGTTTCATTATTTAGTTTTTCAGGGGTTTTCTCTTGCTCTTTTAATTGGGAGTAGTTCCTCTGCCTTTTTATTTTACTTAACTTTCTCCGTGTCTATAAATTTAGGAGAAACATTTATGTATTGTGGTCGCGAAAGGGTGTTTTTATGTGGGAGCATCCTTATGTAGGCTGCATGTGTCCAGTGTATTTGGTGCAAGGGCTGTTTTTGATGTGGATGCCAACCATGTGTTTCCTCAGTGTGTGCTGGCTGCTACCACCTTGGTAGGGGATGTGGTTAGTGTTGGGGGATCTAGAGCCTGTGCAGGGTATGAGGTGGCACTTCCTCTCTGCTCCATGGCTGTTGTCACCCAGTTAGGGGCCAGGTCTGCTCCCCGGTTGCTGGAGCAGAAGACCTGAGGGTTGGCCTCTAGCAGTCTCTGTTCCCTTTGAGTGCATGTTTTGCCCCAAAGGAGGGGAGTGTTGAAGTAAGTGAGGCTCATGTGCTCACAGAGGGTGGTGTGTTGCCTGTGTAGACATCTGCAGCTCTGCTGAGATGCAGCCCAAGGTTGCATCCTCTCTCCTGTTGTGGTTGTCTCAGATCTAGTGCAAGGCTGTGATGTGGAGTGGGTGGGGCTGGACTGTTTGCTAGGCTGGGGCTGGGGGTCGGGGCATTGTGGGTGCAGGATTTGAAGTGGTTGTGCTGCCATCAGAGATCTGAGCTTCTGATTAAGCTAGTGCCAACACTGGCTGATGCCACCCCACCTGGACAACACTCTAGGCCTCAGGGCTGTATCTGCATAGCTAGACATAGTCTTTTCCCAGGGCCCAGCTGGCCCAGAACCTGCACCAGGCTGCGGTGTGCAGTGAGCAGGGCTGGGGTGTTTGCCCCTTTGGAATGGGGAAGTGCAGCGTGGTGGCAGCTGACAGTGCATGGCTTTCTCTGCCCTGTTTGTTGGTAAGTCAGCACCCCACACTCTTTGCAAGTGGAATCTCGGCTTCTCCAGCCCTTCTATCTGTCCCAGTGGTTCTCCCAGCAGTGAAGGCAGCTTGTCTGCTCAGCACAGGACCCCAGGCCTGAGATGTCTGGTCTGTGGCTCAACCCACTTGCTCCCCAGGGTGAGGTTCTGGACCTTCTCTTCCTTGCAGATCCCTCCCAGGGGCAGAGGTCCTGACCCTATGCCTTTTTTCCATCCTACCCTGTTACATGGAAATATTTTTTGCAGCTTTTGTTGTATAAGAGTTCTTCTGCCAGTTTCGAGTTAGTTTTCTGTGAGAATTTTTCCACATGTAGATGTATTTTTAATGTGTTTGTGGGGGGAAGTGAGCTCCATGTCCTCCTACTCTGCCATCTTGATCTGACCCTCCTAGGTCCTCAATTTTTATCTTTTTCTTCTTTTAGCAATTTTCCATCACTATAAAAGGACATTTAAATGTCTTTGTAGTAATCCTCCAAGTGGATGCATTGATACTTCTTGAATCAATCTCTTTTATATGGATCTTCAGGTTGTTTTCAATTCATTGCTTGTGTAAATAACCCCAGTCAATCCCATAGTGTATGTTCTCATAGTGCTCTGTACTTTTCCTCCATGGCACTTTCCATAATTTTCTGTTTCATGTGTATCTTTCCACTACACGGTAAGCTCCATGAGGGCAAGGACCATGCCTGCCTGATTCCTTATGGTGTCCTCAGCACATAACATAGTGCTTAGGGTATAGCAGACTCTCAATAAATATTTGTTGAATAAACAGATAAAAGAATGAATGAATGAAAGTCATGTTGTCTTAGTCAGCTTGAGCTGCCATAACAAAATATCATAGACCAGGTGGCTTAAACGACAGAAATTAATATTCCCTCAGTTCTGGAAGCTAAAAGTTTAAGATCAAGGTGCCAATATGGTTGTTTTCTGATGAGAACTGTCTTCCTGGCTTGTTGACAGGTGCGTTCTGGCTGTGTCTTTACGTGGTGGGGAAAGAGAAAGAAGACAAGCTCTCTGGTGTCTCTTCTTACAAGGGTACTAATCCCATCATGAAGGTCCCACCCTCATGACCTCATATAAACTTAATTATCTTTCAAATAGTATCACATGAGGGTTAGAAATTCAACATATGAATTTAGAGGAAACACAATTTTGAGGAAAAATAGTCCATAGCACATATATAGGTTTATGTTTTCCAGTAAACTCCCAGAAAAGGAAATTATGGGTCAAAGATATAAGAATTGTATGGTTCTCTTTATATTATCTAGTTTATTTCCAAAAGAATTATTCAAATTTACATTCCCACCAATAATGTATGAGAATTATGTTATATACCACACCCTTATCACCACTGGGTTCTAGCTATTCTTTTTTGGTTGGTGATGGTGGTATATATATTTTAATTGTGTTAATTAGATAGGTAAAAAGAGTATCTCATTACTGTTTGAATTTGAATTTCCTTTGTACCAGAGAGCCTGAACATTTTTCCATGTCTGTAAACTAGTTGTGGTTCCCATGTTGTAAATTGCCTGTTCATGTCCTTTGTTTATCTAATCGATTCATAGGAGTTTCTTACACAGGAAAGATGTCAGCCTTTTGTCTGCTGTATTTGTGAATATTTTCACCAGCTTGATGTATGCCCTTAGATTTTGGATATTTTTTGACAGAAGAATATTTCTCATTTTAATGTCATCATGATGGTCAATATATTCCTTTATTCAAAAATCCTTTTCCTTAGCTAGGGGTCCAACATGTGAATTGCAGTTCCCAGTTAAATAATAATGAAGATTGTGAGTTCAGATTAACTGAGTCCACAGACCCCCACCTAACCTGTCCCAGAGCCCCAGTTTCAACTTCCTTTTTAGCCCTCTTCCCTGAAAGTCCATGCAACAGGGACCATTCACAACTCTTAGTCCCCTCCCCTGTAAACTACTGGATTTTAGATGACGATTACCCTTCAGGATCACTGTTGAAAATTTTAAACACACTAAAAGACAAGAATGCAACGTGAATATGATGATCAAATTCTTTAAATGGAAATATTTGATGACTTGGTAGAAATCCGACACCACTACCACCATGCCTCCTCTCGTGTGGCGGCCAGCATGGTACCTGAAGAAGAAAAATGAGGCTAATACAAATTCTTTGGGCCCAATTCTGAATTACTCCCACAGACAAGTTGCCCGATAGCGTTGGCCACAAACGGGGAATTGAGTCTGTGACAACCCTGCAGAGTTTGGAGTTTTAACAGCTGGTAGGCAACAATTTTAAATACATTTACAAAAATGTTTTAAAAACTCAACAAAGAAGAAGGTTCTCCTCTCACCTCAAACAAAATATTAGCAACAGACATATAAAATGACTTATACAATCCCCTCCATGGATTGCAGTGGCCACCTTCCTGGGTTCAAAGTTCTCTTGGGATGGAAAAACAAAAGTCATTAGTTCTGGAAAGGAAATGGATGTTCAACAGATTCTGCGGCTGGACAGAAGAAACGGCACTGGCTGTTGCATTCCAAGAGGCATCAACAAAAAGTCCCACGTCCGTCCGGGGCACAGAGTACTATATAGGGGGGTGGGAGGGGGATCCTGGTGGGCACAGCCTGAGTGCTGGGTGCCCTTAAGCACAGTGTCTGGGAATCCAGGCTGATTTGGAAAATGCTGATTTATGAAGAGCCGATATCCAGTCGCTTCTGAAGCAAGGGCATTTTCCTTCCTCCAGCTGCAATGCTCCTTTGCTGGAGGCCGTGGAGTGCCGTCAAAGAGGCCAGAGCGGAGGGCTGAGTGTCTCTTTCGGGCGCAGGATCATGTTGGGGTGCAGTTTTTCCAGCAGCTCTCCCATTCCACTAAAGTCTCCCCGAAACAAATCTGGACTGGGACGATATACAGTCGTCCTTCTGTATCTGCGTGGAGTTGGTTCCTGGAGCCTCACCCCCTCCCCCATACCAAAATCCATGGATGCTCTAGTGTGTTATGTAAAATGGTAAAATGGCTAGTACAATGAATACAATCAGCCCTCCGTATGTGCAGATGCAGAACCAGCAGGAATGGGGGCCAATGGTAGTGAATTTGAAGGATTACAGGGTTAATCAAGGGGCAAATATGACCACGAGGAAGTAGTACAAGAGTTTCATTTGGGCAATGCTGTGACAGATTTGCATGTAAGGGGAAGTCCTCTACGGCATGAGACCTTCCAGAGGCTAAGGGGTGAGTGGCGGGAGGGGAGGACGAGGTGCAGCTACTGTGGAAAACAGTTCCCTCGTTCCTCAAAAAGCAAACATAAAATTACCATATGATCCAGCAGTTCCTCTCCAAGGTATATACCCGAAAGAATTGAAAACAGATGTCCAAACAAATACGTGTACCCAATGTTCACAGCAGCATTATTCACAATAATCAAAAAGTTGAAACAACGCAAATGTCCTTCAATGGATGAATGGATAAACAAAATGTGATCTATCCATACAATGGAATATTATTCAGCCATAACAAGAAATGAAGTACTGATATACGCTAGAACGTGGATGATTTTTAAAAACATTATGCTAAATGAAAGAAGCCAGACACAAAGGCCACATACTAGATGAGTTCATTCACATGAAATATCCAGAACAGGCAAATCCACAGAGAGAGGAAGCAGATTAGTGGTTGCCAGGGGATGATAGGGGGGAGTGGGGACGAGTTGTGACTGCTCAGTGGGTATGGGGTTTCCCATTTAGGGTGAGAAAAAGTTCTGGAACTAGATAGTGGTGATGGTTACACAACTTTGTGAATGTACTTGATGCCACTGAATTGTACACTTTACAATGGTAAATTTTATGTAAAGGGAAACTTTCTCTGCTCACAATACTTCTCGCACCAAATGTGTGGGTTTTCTACACCAAGCAATTCTCCAGTTCTCTGTGGACACCAACTGGTTGCCCTACAATTTAATTCAGTCTTGACACTAACTACCCAGAGTTAGCACAGATCCCACAGATTAAGGGCTCAGTCCCGTAAGACTGCCCCCACTTCAGATGCCAATCACGAGTAATGAGTTTCCAGGTTCCCTACACTTCTCTACAGCTTGGCTGTAATCGGGGGTTCCCATGATCTCCTCCTCGGGTTTGATAATTTGCTGTAACAGGTTATGGAATTCAGGGAAACACTACTTACACTTACCAGCTTATTATAAAGGATATTATAAAGGATACAAGGGAACAGCCAGATGAAGAAGTATTTAGGGAGAGGTCTGCAAGGGTCTCGAGCACAGGAGTTTGTGTCCCTGTGGAGTTTGTGGTGTGTCATCCTTCCAACACATGGACACATTCTTCTCTCCTTGGGGCTGAAAGCACAAAGCTTTTAATCATTACTTGGTCCTTCTGGTGACCAGCCCCCATCCTGAAACTACCCAGGAGCCCACCAAGGGTCACCTCATTAGAATGAAAGACACTCCTATTACCCCAGAAAGGGATTTAGGCACTCTGAATAAGACGCTTCTAGCACCCCTATCATCCAGGACATTATAAGAGTTTTAGGAGCTCAGTGTCAGGAATCAGGGTCAAAGACCAAGTATATCTTTCTTATTACGTCACATATGATACATCTATTTTACTACAATAAAAAAAATCAGCAAAGGGTCTGAATAGACATTTTTCCAAAGATGGCCAACAAGCACATGACAACATGTTCAACATCATTAGTCATTAGGGAAATAAAAATCAATACCATAATGAGGTGCCACCTCACATCCACTAGGATGTTTATAATAAAAAACACAGGCAAAACAAGTGTTGGCAGGATATGGGGGAAACTATAACCCTCATACATTGTTGGTGGGATTGTTAAATGGTGCATCCACTTTGGCAAATCCTTTCGCTGTTCCTTAGAAAGTTAAACATAGAGTTACCATATGGCCTAACAATTCCACTGCTAGGTATATACCAAAGAGAAATGAAAACGTATGTCCACACAAAACTTTGTACATGAATGTTCCTAACAGTATTATTCATAATAGCCCCAAAGTGGAAACAACCCAAATATCCTTCAACTGATAAATGGATAAACAAAATTTGTCCTAGCCATACAACGGAATATTATTTAGCCATAAAAAATGAAATACTGATACAGGTTACAACAAGATGAACCTTGAAAACTTTACACTAAGTGAAATAAGCCAGTTATGAACAGCTGCAGAGTGTATGATTTCATTTATATGAAACGTCCAGCATAAGCAAATCCACAGAGATAGAAAGCCCATTAGTGGTTGCCAGGGCCTAGGAGAAGGGGGTGATGGAGTTTGACTGCTAAGGGGTACAGGGTTTCTTTTTGGGGTGAGGGAAATTTTCTAAAATTAGATAGTGGTGCTGGTTGCACAACTTTGTAAATATACTAAAAACTATTGAATTGCACATTTTAAAAAGATGAATTCTATGCTATGTGAATTACATCTCAATGAAACTGTTATTTAAAAACAGAAACACAAGCTTGTTTATAAGCATTTCCTAATCTGATTTTTTCTGAAGCCAAATATCTGGATGGGATAAAAAAGACCAATACCCACCATATGTAATAAAGTGCTCCATTGTATTTAGATGGCAGCAGATGACATTATAATTTTTGCTTCAACCATCAAAATAATTTTTGAAACTCATGAGCAAGACGGTCTATTTACCCCTATTTTTACCCATTCCAATTGTTCTTTTTCCTTCCTAAAGTGCCATCCTCCTCAGGTATCATTTTCTTTCTGTCTAGGGAACTTTCTTTAGCCATTCTTTAAGGGTAGGTCTGCTGATGAAAAATTCTCTTAATTTTCTTTCATCTGAGAATGTCCTTATTTCCCTTTCACTTCTGAAGGAGGTTTTCACAAATATAGAATTTGTGTATGTGTGTATGGGTGGTAAACTGAACCAGCGATTAGTTTCGCTCTGTACCACCTCTTTCAGTGTCCTTGACGCTTCAGGATTGCCTTTTTTTCCTTGACCATGTAGGTAGGACAATTGCCCAATCAGTGTATACGAATCTGTTGGGTTTCTTAAACAGTCACACGGATGCCATAGAGATGTTCAAATGTGATGGTGAGCAGGCATTTTGAGAAAGCCTTAATACTCAGGCCAGCCCTCATTGTGAAACTGGGATGGGGTCGTGGTGACTATACCTCTTGCAGACAGCTTTTTAAAAGTTACAACTATAAGGAAACATGAGCATTTTCCCACTTCATTAAATAGTCTTGAAAACATGATCAAGTTTGGGTTGGACTTGGTTTACAATAAAGATGAGATGAGGGCTTCCCTGGTGGCGCAGTGGTTGAGACTCTGCCTACCAATGCAGGGGACACAGATTCGGGCCCTGGTCTGGGAAGATCCCACATGCCGCGGAGCAACTAGGCCCGTGAGCCACAATTACTGAGCCTGCGCGTCTGGAGCCTGTGCTCCGCAACAAGAGAGGCCGCGATAGTGAGAGGCCTGCGCACCGTGATGAAGAGTGGCCCCCGCTTGCCGCAACTGGAGAAAGCCCTCACACAGAAACGAAGACCCAACACAGTCAAAAATAAATAAATAAATAAAAATTAAAAAAAAAAAGATACAACAAACTAGTAAATATAATAATATGATATTTAAAAAAAAAAAAAAAAGGATGAGATGAAACCATGAAAGGGCTTTTAAACACACCAGCAAGAAATGCCATGAACGAGGGCAAATGAAAACCTGAGAGATTCTGTGCAGTATCCAGGACAAACAATGAATTAAGAGAAGTGCTTAGAAATCACTATAGGGTATGAAGGACTTCAGTACATTCCACCCCAAAATATGCCACTTCGGTTATAATGATTATTTTTCGCTGAAGTCATCTGAAAAAACAGCTTTCTCTGAAATCCCCTTATCTGCTTAAAGACAGAGCTTCTAAAAGGAACTCTGTCATAAATCCCCTCCTTGGAAGTTTCATCAACCAGGGAGGATTGACTCTTACCGCAGGAGAAGAACTAGAAGTCAACACCACACCCAGACAAACTCTGTCTCAAACTGTGAAATCTCCCCATCTATGCTTCTAAGGTGTCATCCAACTTTCTACAAATCATTTACTCTCCCCTAGATTGCCTACATCTTCTCTCCCCTTCCCCTGTTGAGGTGACATATAAGATCTCAAATCTCACTGCCTTTCTGGGTATTCTTTTTTTTTTCTTATGATGACATCGCCCAAATCACATTAAAAATTAATAAATATGTATACCTTTTCTCCTGTTACTCTGCCTGTTGTCGGTTTTTTTCATTGACCTAAGAAGTGTATATATTGACATATTGAATCTAGGAAGATAGAGGGAAAGTCTTTCCTCCCCTACAGGTAAAAGGGAAGGACAATGGGGCAATTCATGAATAAAGAAATACACAACACCAGCAAATATACCAGAAAGGGGGAAAAATGCGCATGTGGGTTTGGTGAAACTCCACAATGCAGAATTACCAGAAAAATGTGAATTAAAGAAAAGTACAGAGCAGGGCTTCCCTGGTGGTGCAGTGGATAAGACTCCCCACTCCCAATGCAGGGGGCCCAGGTTCCATCCCTGGTCGGGGAACTAGATCCCACATTCATGCTGCAACTAAGAGTTTGCATGCCACAACTAAGGAGCCCGCCTGCTGCAACTAAGACCCGGCACAACCAAATAAATAAATAAATAAATAAATAAATAAATAAATAATTTTAAGAAAAAGTACAGTGGGTTGGCTGGCCCAGTTTTCTGTGGAGACAGGGAGGGAGAGGGGATGGTGTAAACGGGCAGAGCGTTCAGGGTGGGCCTTCTGTGCAGAATCAGCCCAGAGGTCCAGACCCTTCGGGCCTCTACTGCCCCTGCTCTAGCGCATTCTGCAATAGTATCCCAGGGCAGCAGCACCTTCCTAAGCACACAGGCCCTCTGGGCTCTCTTCTTGGCAGTCCGGGAGGAGGCGGAGCTTGCTGGGGGGCGGGTCCGGGGGTGGGGCTGAGTCCGCGCCAGCAGCTCTATGGCGCCCGGCAAGGGGCGTGACCACGCTAGGGGCGGAGCTACGCTGGCGGCCGCAACTCGGGGAGCAGGCGAAGGGGCGGAGCTGTCCCTGGGCGGCTAAGGTGGAGCCTTGGCCGTGGGTGCCACTGCAGCTGGAACCCAGCCGGGTAGGCGAGACCGAGAGCGGGGCGGGACGCGAGGGCTGCTGGCCGCCGGCTCAAGGCCTCGCTTCCACCTGCCCGCCCGCCTGCGGTGCGATCGGTTGGCGGAGCCTACGCCGGGCCGGGCCCATGGCGGCGTCGGCGGCCCTGTCTGCGGCGGCGGCGGCGGCGGCCCTGTCGGGCCTGGCGGTGCGGCTGTCTCGTTCGGCCGCGGCCCGCGGCTCGTACGGCGCCTTCTGCAAGGGGCTCACGCGCACGCTGATCACCTTCTTCGACCTGGCCTGGCGGCTGCGCATGAACTTCCCCTACTTCTACATCGTGGCCTCGGTGATGCTCAACGTCCGCCTGCAGGTGCGGATCGAATGAGCGCCCGCGACCACCGCCGCCCGGCCGCGACGGCAGGGGAGCCGGCATGAGGCTCCGCGGGGCCCGGGGCCGCCAGGACGCGGCGGGGGAAGGAGGAGGGGCGGCCCGGGCCCCCGGACCCTAGACCTCGGCGGAGGTCACGGCCACCGAGCCCCAAGCCCCGGCTCTGGCCACCCACGTCGCGGCCGGTGACGAACTGCACAGAAACTGGCGAAACGGGCCCTTTCCATCGAACTCGAGAAAATTACTTGAGTGCGGCCGACCTGTTGCCTCACCTTGGCCGAAGGGGAGAGCAGGAGGAAGAAATTCTGCAGCAGGAACGTGAATGACTGGCCCTGACCAAAGAGGTAGGCGGCCAGAGGTTGGACTTCGGGCTGGAGGGAGGCGGTTGCCATGACATCTAGATGTCCAGGCCCCTCGGTGGTTTGGGGGAGCCGTGGAAGGGGCCCGAGGAAGCCAGCCCGGAAAGCTGCCGAGCCACGAGCAGGCAAGGCAGGGCGGGCGCAGGCCCTCCGGGCTCCCTTGTCATATTTCCAAGATGGGGGTGAGAGGCGGCGGCCTCGGCATCTTGGAGGGTCAGCCCATCACCTCCCGCCCACGGCCCCAGTGGTGTCACCTGAACACGGGGGAGTGGAGGGAAATGGGCTCGGGGAGGCCCAGGGGAGGCCCAGGGAAGGCCCTAGAGGAGAAAAGATGCTGCTACCCTTGTCCTCTACCCGCTGGGAGGCAGCCTGGAAGGGTGGTTGTGTTCTTGGCCAAACCCCAGGTCTGTCTCTTTCTCAGCCCTTTGCAGACCGGCCTCCTGCCTGGTCTCTGGGGCCAGGGGACTGCTCTCTGCCTGCTTCTGCTGTCCCTGTTGCTCCCCTCTCCGCTCTCCTAGGGCATCCTCCAAAGCTCCGCATCTGGGGACAGGGAAGAGCAGGAAAGGTGCATTCCTCCCCGGCCCTCCCCCCATCTCAGCCACGCTCCCTCCAGCTCGTCCCAGTGCCCTCCCGGCGCCACAGCCCTGGACGGCCTCCAGCAGCCCCCGTGTCCCAAAGGATTTGGGAAAGTGGGGATCTCCTTGAGCGGAGGGCAGCTCTCAGGCTGGGGTGGAGAGCAGATGGAGAAGGGGCTTGTAGAGGAGGTGACGCCTGGGGAGACAGGGACCTCTCTGGGTGGGGAGGCAGCTCGCAAGTCCCCATCTCTTTCTTTGTCTCAGGAACTGGTGTTATAGGAAGTGACCTGCCCCTTCTCTGGTCTTGTCAAGAGAGTCCCTAACCCTAACCCTGACCCTGACCCTAGAGCTGCCTGGGGAGCAGCCTAGAGAAGGGCCTGAGCCACGAGGAGAGGAAGGGACCAGGCAGAGACCCCGAGGGGGTGGGGTGGCCCAGTGGTCCGGTTCTGGCGTGGGGAAGGAAGGACAGACCTAGCGACACTCTGGGGGAGCTCTGTCCTCCCCACGTACTGGGGCTCTGAGAGGGGAGAGATTTGCCCTTATCACACAGGTAGGAAGTGGTGGAGCCGAATCTGCCTCTCGGCCTGCACTCTCCCACCTTCTTCTGGAAGACCTAGCACAGTGGGATGGGGGAAGGGAGCAGAGGCTCCCAGGGGACCTAGAGACAGAGGGGCCCATGGTAGGGAAAGTGGAGTGTATGGGAAGTCACAGGGAAGACCGGGGGACAGTCTGAGCTGAGATGGGTGCGGGAGAGATGAGTCCCAGCACCCCCGGGCAGCAAGGTCCTCACCCACAGAGCCGGACCTCCTCACCCTGGCGCAAATCCCACCCAAGGCTGGACCAAGGGCTCCTCGGTGTTGAGTGGCGCAACCCTCTCAGTTTGGGTGGCGGGGTCAGGAGGGTGGGTGGCTCCTGGGGACCGTGTCAGCAGGAGGGGAAGGGACAGTGGTGGGTGGGATGGGGCTGAGCCCCACACCTGACCCCATGTCTCTGTCCCCAGGCTGGCCCCTGGGCCCAGCATCGCACGGGAGAGTCTCCTCTGGATGGGCCTGCATTGGTCCTGGAGGCCTTGGCTGCGCTGCTGACTGCCGCACCAGGAGCGGTGCAGAGGGGAGGCGGGAGAGGCCCTGGCCCTCGCCCCGCACCGGTCCCACGTCTGCTCGGGCGGTGGTTGCTCACGGTCGATGCACTCAGAGTTCCTGGGGCTGAGGACCCCAGCAGCCTGCTTGCCCCCAGGACAGAGCGGCCGAGCCTCACACCATGTGCCCTCCTCAGCTGCCCAGCTGGAGCCGGGTCCCAGGTGAGGATCTCTGCCTGCCTCACCGCGGGGCCGGAGGCTGCGCCAAGGCCACCACGTGCCGCCCACAGATGCCCACCGACGGGGCCTGATGGCTTCCTTCCTTGGGCCAAGTCACCCGGGAGCCCTGGTCCTGGTGGCCCCTCCTGCACCCCAACTGTGTCCACTTCTGGGAGCCTGCCAGCCTGCGGACTGCATCCACGGAGCTCTGGGTCAGCCTCTGAGAGACTGTGGCACGGGGCTGCACGGGAGGAGAGGAGCAGAGGGCGAGGGGCCTCCTTGGGGCTGACTCGCAGATGTGCCCCTTTCAAGCCCAGCTCTCACGCCCCGGGTGGCTCGATCCCCAGCTGCAGCCTCTTGCTGGGCCAGCCTGAGAGGGCCTGAGAGTGGCACAGGGGAGGCTCTTCGCTGACCGCGTGGGTGCCCGTGTGTGAGTGCGCGTGTATGAGTGTGGGCGGGTGTGAGCGTGTGTGTGGGTGCTCGTGCACACACACGAGTGGCTGTGCGTTGCGGCGGGCGCGGAGCTGTTGCGCAGAGTGAGGTGCGCAGGGTGCCCCGTCCTCGCTGGGCTCGGGGCTCAGCCGGAGCTGCCTGGGGCTGCTTGCCAACAGGGAGAAAGCGTGCTGGAGGCCCAGGGGCCCGGGCTCACAGACCCCCTGCCACCCGCAGAGAACCCCCCCATCGTGGGAGGGGCAGGGCGGTGGCCCTGGCTGGGGCTGTCTGCGCTCCGAGGGACTGGCCGTGGGAGGGGCTGGGGACGCGTCCTTAGCATGCGCTCCTGCCGCAGCTGTTCTTATGGTTCTGGCCTTGAGTACTTAGCTGCCTCTGCTTTCCCACCTCTTCCTCGCCTCCCCCACTGGGCCCTTGCCGCTTGACGGGCTCTCAGAGCACTTTATTTATTTGCCCTCTGTTTCTCAGGCAGTGGAGCTTCTACAACATCAGACACCGACTTGAATAAGACAACTTCCACTTTTCTGTGTGTGACGTACTCTGCACCGGGCAGCAGCGTCCGGTCAGAGAAATGTTCTTGTTTCGGGTGTTGTCAAATCTTGTCTGTCTCAGTTAAGAAGAAAGTCTTTTGAGTTCAATCACATAAAAACTGGAGGCCTCCTGTTTCTGCCGCCTCGGAGGAGAGAGGGGCCGGCGGCGAGCTCACCCCACTCTGGTGGCCGGGAGCTGGGGGAGGGGAGCACCCCGAGGGCCCTAAGGGGGCGGGGCTGAGGGCGGGGCTGGTGCCGGGTCAGAAGATGCAGGGAGACCCGACCTGACCCGGACCACTGCTCCCGTGAGGGGAAGGCAGCAGCACAGGCCTGGCCCAAGAGGCGGCACTTTGTCCCATTCACAAACTTCATTTGAATCAACTAACACCTAAGCCTTTTCTTCATCTTAGAGGCTGGTGTTAGAAGGCGCGTAGTTCAGCTGAACCCCGGGGGTGGGCTGGGGTAGGTGAGGAGGAATGGACCGTCTGCAGATCATTTTGTGTCCCCGAAGGCCCTTCCGCAGCAGCAGGTGGCAGGGTCTCCATCACCTACCAGCTGGCCAGGTGGTGCCTGAGTTTTGGAGAAGATCAACCCCCGGGACTGGAAACCTGCCTCCCTTACTCCCACCTTAGATGCAAGCTGTCCCGTCAGAGAAGCCGGGGCGGGGGCTCTGAGGCTGCTGCAGGGGGAGGGTGGGCCGAGGACAGAGGGCTGGGGGAGGGACGCCTGCAGGGGAGGGCAGCACCCGCCTGGGAGGAAGGAAGGCCCATAGGACCCAGGAGAGGGGTGTCGTCAGGACTCGGGGTGTGGTCACGCGAGGAGCGCAGCCTGGGGTAAGACACCTGTCGCCAAGAGCTCCGCAGGGGTCAAGGCACCTTGACAAGAGGGCCCCATCCAACATCCGCCACCCTAGGAGGGAGGGGTAGACCCCAGTCCCGGCCAGAGCCCCGGGCTTCCCGCCCCTTGGTCCAGATGGTCCTGTTCAGCCCCTGATGGCTCTGCACCCACTTCGGGGACCAGGTAGCCTGGCACAGCCCGATGGGGGAGAGGATCCAGCACCCAGGGGCCAAGGGACCGTGATGAGGGAGGACCGTGTTCCCCCGCGAGGGAGGAAGGCAGGCTGGTGCTCTGGTTAAGAGGGGCACCTAGGGGACCAGAGACCTGCGCGCTGAGCCCAGCTCTTCCCCTGACCACGGCGGAGCTCCAGGCCAGCCCCGGGCACTCGTGCATTTTCAGGAAGGAGGCTTCAGGGTGCTGTGGGCCTTCAGTGTGAGGATGTCTCTTCAACAAGTGTCCGCAGGTCTCAGTCAGAGCAGCCCTGTCAGCATGAGGATAGGAAACGAACCGACAGGTGACGAGAGCCTGCCGAGCTCCAGGCACCGTGCCTTAGCCTCATTATCCCCGTGGCCACCTTCTGGAGGGGTCACCACGAGGATGTCACTGAGGTTGAACCTCGAGCTGGCCCCCGGCAGTTGGAGGCTCCTCACCCTTCCCCGTCCTTGGGATGCACGTTCTGCCCACTGTTCCCACAGCCAGAGCCCTTTTGAGGACGCGGCCTTGAGAGAGTAAGGCGTCTCTGGGACCATCTGGACTGAATATGTGACTGAATTCCATTAAGACCTCTGTACAAACTTTTAAGATTCTGGCAGGTGGGTGGGGAGATCTGCTTGTCTCGTGCAGACAAGACAAGCCTCATCTGTAAGTTCATTTGCTTATTAACCTTGCCCCCTTCCCCATCTGGAGTGGTCTGCTTCTTTCTAGGTCTCTCCTTGCCTTCTGTGTACAGGACCAGTTTGCAAACCAGACCACGGTTATCCCCATTTTTCAGAGAACCTGAGTCTTGGAGCGCAGTCTCAACTAGAAACCCAAGCAGGAGCTCCTTTCCTGAGGCCCCAGGGCCTCTTGGAGGGGCAGGGAATTAGGCTGGAGGGGTGGTGCAAGGACACAGCCTGAAGGCGACCCTGATCTTTCTGGGTAGGGGCCAGGGGTCAGATAAGAAACCCAGGGCTTGGGGGCAGAGCCGGGAGCCTTATCAGCATGGAGCTCCGCATTGGAGCAGCTGGGGCCACGCTGAGGTGGGCCCACCTGTCTTCTCGCGGACCTCCCACCTCTGGAGACTGACTGGGATCCAAGCAGCTGAGTCAGGGGAGGGCGAAAGAGCAGCCGAGAGGGCAGTTCCAGGAGGGCTGGTCAGAACACAGCACAGTCAGAACCCGAGAGATAGACACGGCGTACGGAGTCCCAGCCCATCCCACCACGAGGGAAGCTGCCGAGTTTCGGATGAATTTTCACTTTGTGTGCATGTCCTTTATATATGTGAAATTAGGAACATATGAATTTTTTCACTTTATGACAGAAATACTTCCTGCTCATCTTCCTGTGTGATTAAGTATGCTTCTGCTTCCAAAGCCACAGAGTATCTCTGGTATGAAGGTTTCATCATGTATTTCGCACTGCCTCTTGGTTGTTTTCCTTTGTTGTTGTTTGTTTGGGGGGTTGAGTTTGAGGTTGTTGTTGGGTTTGGTTTGCTTTTGTGGTTTTTGTTGGTTTTTACCGATGACGCGGTGACAGATGTCCTTGTGGATAAATGCTGTGGTGCAGTCATGGTCAATCTCTTACCATACACTCGTGCAAGTGGGCCGGAGGGTACGCACGCCTCAGGGGTTTGACACCCTCCAGAGCAGCGGTGCCAAGTCACTCTGCTCATGCCACTCAGGAGTGAGACTGTTTTGAGACAAGGGTGGCAATTGTGGGTCACAACACGTTTCAAAATTGGTTACTGCCTTTCCTGCCTCAAGCTGGGTGCACTTCTCTCTCCTCAAGATCAGTGTGATCTTTCATTTAACTCATCATTTCCCTAAAACTCTTCCTTTCCCATCATCCCCAATTCGTGGCTAGAATTAAATCCACTCTCAAATTGTCCTGGGATAAAGTCGTGGATCCTTTCTTTCTGTTCCTCACCTTTATCCGTACCGAAGTCTCAAGACAGGTTTTAAACCTCTCAATTGGATAAGCCAAATTGTTTACTTTGACATTTTATTTTGCATGTCTTTGAAAACATATCAAGATAAAAGTTTTTCATATGGCCATTGGCCATTTGTAGTTTTTAACTGTAGGGAGTAATTTTTTATTGAGATATAATTGACGTATAAATTGTCTACCTTCAAGGTGTACACATGTTGGTTTGATACATTTATATTTTGCAGTTTGATTACCACCAGTAGTGTTAGCTAATACCTCCATCACATCACATAATTACCATTTTTTTGTGTGTGTGATGAGAACATATAAGATCTAGTCTCTTAGCAACTTTAAAGTTTATAATATAGTATTGTTGACTATAATCACTATGCTGTGCATTACATCCCCAGAACTCATCTCCTGTTTGCAAATTTGTATCCTTAAATAACCTTTCCCCAATTTCCCCACCTCCCAGCCCCTGCTATCCATGGTTCTACTCTTTGTTTTTATGAGTTTGGCTTTTTTACATTCTACATAACGTGATGTCAGATAGTATTTGTCTTTCTCTGTTTTTCTTATCTTACTTAGCGTAATGCCCTCAAGTCCTATCCATATTGTCACAAATGGAAAGATTTCCTTCTTTCTCATGGCTGAACAATGTTCCTCTGTGGTATACAATACCATATATAAAATAGATAAACAACAACAATTTCCTTATAGCACAAGTAACTATATTAAATATCTTATAATAACCTATAATGGAAAAGCATCAAAGAAAAGAAGAATATATATATTATATAATTATATATATAATTCTTATAAGAATATATATAATATATATGAATCACTTTGCTGTACACCTGAAACTAACACAATATTGTAAATCAACTATAATTCAATAAAAAAATTCCTCTATGGGACTTCCCTGGTGGTCCAATGGTTAAGACTCCGCTATTCCACTGCAGGGGGCACGGGTTCCATCCCTGGTCGGGGAATTAAGATCCCACATGCTATGTGGCCAAAAAAAAAAAAAAGAAAAAAAATTTCTCTATGTGTGTGTATACATATGTATGTGTGTGTGTGTGTGTGTGTGTGTGTGTGTGTGTATATACATATCACATCTCCTTTATCCTTTCATCCATTAATGGATTCTTAGATTCTTTCCATATCTTGGTTATTATGAATAATGCTTCAATAAATATGGGAGTGCAGATATCTTTTCGATATTCTGTTTTCATATCCTTTAACTGTATACCCAGAAGTGGGACTGCTAGATCACACGGTAGTTCTATTTTTACAACCTAGAACCCAGGGGCGTGGGAGTTGTCCTGGTGCTGAGGCCAGCCTGCCTGGGGTCTGGGGTGAAGTCAGGTGCTCACCTCCCACTCCTGCCCGGGCACAGACGAGCGCTCAGCACACATGAGCATCAATGCAACCAGAGCAGGGACACCACGCTCCCCAGCAAACCTTCTCAGTTTAAAGGATCCCCGCCAACAAAATGATGCCTTATCAGTGTCCCCCGAGTCATCCCCTCGGTGCCAGACTCCCGGGCAGGTTTTTAGGGCACAAAGGTGAGCAAGTTAAACACGGCCCTGCCCTCCGACCGGGGACAGATACATGATTCGTCCACTTGGTTTCAAATACATGGGCGTTTGTGAAATATAATCAGAGTCACGCTCAAATCGGGCCGATGCACCGTAGGGGAAATCTGGAAAGGCATCTGCTGCAGGAGCAGCTGGGGAAATGCAGGGCCGGGAAGTGCCCCTGTGGGCCTTCTGTGCGAGGGTGCTGTGGGGGGACAAGGGGACTGAGAGGGTACCTGGTGGGAGCCCTGGCTGCCCGGGGCACTCCCCCTCTGCGGGGTCCCCCTCCTCCGGAAGACGGGCACCGCCCTGGTCAGAGGCCTGAGCGTGGTCACCGCGGCCTGGGCACGCGCCACACGAGATGATGCACGAGGCTGACGCCGCTGCCTCGCGGATGCCCTCTGGTCACAGTGACCTCTCAGGGCCTCTGGTCACAGTGACCTCTCAGGGCCTGAGCCTCCTGCTGTCTGTCCTCAGCCTCGGTGCCCCCAAGGGACCCTGCTGCCACCCTAGGAGGTGACACGGGCCCCACGCTCAAATCCCTGGATGTGCGATGCACAGGGCCCACCTCCGTGGCCGTCCAGCCGATGAGGGTGCAGCGGGTGGGCTCCTGTGGCCGCTAAGAGGAGGTGGGCGGGGACATCCTGGCTCCTCCCATCATTGGTGAGGGCGCCAATTTGGTGGCCATAGGGAAATGGGCTGGGGTCTATGCCCTGTGTGTGCTTCAGGGGGGTGAGGGGCTCCTCTGTGGGGTCCTTGGGAGGATGGGAGCCTGGCATGGAAGGTGTTGCTTTTTGATGAGGGATGCAGCCCTTGAAGAAACTGGGCGCTCCACACCCCCCTCACTATGATTCTCTTTTTTCTGCTTCATGGATCACATCCTCTGTGAATGGGAAGTAGGGAGACCAGGAAAGGCCTGGTCCAAACACCCTAGACATACATACCATGACCAAGTGGCATTTATCCCAGGAACGCAAAGTTGGTATACATATATATATATGCAATGGAATATTACTCAGCCATTAAAAGAATGAAATAATGCCACTTGCAGCAACACGGATGAACCTAGAAGTTATCCTGCTAAGTGAAGTAAGTCAGAAAGTGAAAGCCAAATACCATATGATATCACTTATATGTGGAATCTAAAATGCGAAACAAATGAACATATCTATGAAACAGAAACAGACTCACAGACATAGAGAACAGACTTGTGGTTGCCGATGGGGAGGGGGAGGTAGGGGAGGGAAGGATCGGGAGTTTGGGATTAGCAGATGCAAACTAGTATGTATAAGACGATAAACAAGGTCCTACTCTATAACACAGGGAACTGTATTCAATATCCTGTGATAAACCATAATGAAAAAGAATATGACAAAGATTATATATATGTATAACTGAGTCACTTTGTTGTACAGCAGAAATTAGCACAACATTGTAAATCAACTATACTTCAAAAAAAATTTTTTTTAATGAAAAAACAGCTCTAAATAAATAAGACATTTTGTGAATTAGAAGACTCAATATCGTCAAGATAGCAATCTTCCCCAAATTTATCTGTAGACCGAACACAGTATCTATCAAAATCTCAGCTGACTTTCCTATAGAAATTGAAAAGCTGATGCTAAAATGTATGTGGAGTGTATATTACCTTAAATAGCCAAAACATTTTGAAAAAGTTGAATCACTTACCATACCTATTTCAAAACTTATAAAGCCACAACAGTTAAGACAGTGTGGTATTGGTGCAAAGTAGGTGTGTAGATCAATGGAACAGATTGAGAGACTATGAACAAATCCTTACATTCATGATCAATTGTTTTTTTTATTGTGGTAAAATACATATAACATAAAATTTATCATGTTAAAATATACAATTCAGTGCTATGAAGTACATTCACAACGTTGTGCAACCATCACCACTATCTAGTCCCAGAACAATTCATCACCCCAAAACAAAATGCCATGCCCATTAAGCAGTCACTCCCCATTCCCTCCCTACCCCAGCCCTTGGCAACAACAAATAGGCTTTCTGTCTCTATGTATATGCCTATTCTGGATATTTTATAAGAATGGTATTATACGATATGTGAATTTTTGTGTCTGGCTTGTTTAAATTAGCATAATGTTTTGGAGGTTCACTCAGATTGTTGCATGTATTAGTACTATGTTCCTTTTTATGGCTGAATAATATTCCATTGTATGGCTATACCACATTTTCTTTATCCATTCATATGTTGATGGACATTTGTATTGTTTCCAGCTTTTGGCTATTGTGAATATTGCTACGATGAACATTCATGTGCAAGTTTTATTTAAACACCCGATTTCAATTTGGGGCATCCATACCTAGGACTGGAACTGCTGGATCATATGGTAATTCTATGCTTAACTTAGAACCACCAAACTGTTTTACATAGGTTGCACCATTTTACATTCTCACCAGTAGTGTAGATGATTCAAATTTTTCCATATCCTCTCCAACACTTGTTATTTTCCTTTTTTAAAAGTTATGGCTATCCTAGTGGGTGTGAAGTAGTATTTCATTGTAATTTTTGTTTGCATTTCCCTAGGGCTAATGATGTTGAACATTTCTTCATTTGCTTATTGGCCATTTGTGTATCTTTGTAGAAATGTCTATTCATGTCCTTTGCTGATTTTAAAATTGAGTTGTCTTTTTTTTGTTAAGTTATAAGAGTTCTTTATATATTTTGTATATTAGAATGATCAGTTGATATTGACAAGGGTACCAAGACAATTCAACGGGGAAATGATGGTCTTTTCAACAAATGGTGCTGAGACAATTGGAAATCTATACAAAAAGATGAATTTGCCCTATTATGATGGCTAAAGTTAAAAATAGTGAAAGCATCAAATACTGGGGGAGGATGCATAGAAAGTGGATCTCTCATATGTTGCTAGTGGGAGTGTAACGTTAAACAGCCACCCTGGGAAAAGTTTCTGCATTTACTTAAAAAAGTAAACATGCAACAATGCAATAAAGTTTTTTCAGGGAATACATATAGGAAAAGAAGACATAAAATTTTATTTGCTGAGGATTTCATTATCTATGTAAAAAATCCTAAGGAATTATTTTTAAAAAGCTTATAGAATTAATAAACGACTTTAGCAACATTGAAAGACACATGGTCAATAAAAATACCAACTGCACTTATGTATACTAGCAATGGATTTCCAGCAATTGAATTATTTTTAAACAGGACCATGTACCCACCAGAGGTAGGGGTGGGAGGAGAGGGAATTGGATGAGGGCAGTCAAAACGTACAGACTTCCAGTTATAAGATAAATAAGTACTAGGGATATAATGTACAACGTAATAAATAGAATTCACACTGTTGTATGTTATATATGAAAGTCGTTAAGAGGGTAAATCCTGAGTTCTCATCACAAGAAAAACTTTTTTCTATTTCTTTAATTTTGTATCAAAATGAAATGATGGATGTTCACTAAACTTATTGTGATCATCACTTCATGATGTCTGTAGATCAAATTATTATGCTGTACACCTTAGACTTATACAATGCTGTTATGTCAATTATGTCTCAATAAAACTGGAAGAAAAAATAAAGAGAAAGAAAAAGAAAACAAAACATAAAGGACCATGTACAATACATGAAAAAAAATGAAATACTTAACAGTAGTATGAAAAAAGTATTAAGTAGTTGGAGTAAATTTAACAAAAGATATGCAAGACCTGTACACTGAAAATTACAAAAGAAATTAAAGAATACATATATAAATAAATGGAAAGATGTACCATGCTCACAAATTTGAAAATGCAATATTGTTAGATGTCAACTCTACCAAACTTATCTATATATTCAATGCATTCCCAATAAAGTCACAGCAGGACCTTTTTTTTTTTTGAGTCAAGGAATAGCGACTTTATTCGGAAAGCTGGCAGACCGAGAAGATGGCAGACTAGTGTCCCCAAAAACCATCTTATCGGGGTCTGGATGCCAGTTTCTTTTATAGAACAGAGAGGGGGAGGAAGTGAGGAAGTAAAGTAAAAAGGCCATAGCAGTACCTTTTTTAGAAATTGACAAGGTGAGTCCAACATTTGTATAGAAATGTGTGGACTGAAAGAAAAATGCACAATGTGAGAATTATGAGTTAAGTTTTGTTCAGGGTCTTACTGAAGAGTATAGCCCAGGAGACAGCCTCTCAGATAGCTCTGAGGAACTGCTCCAAAGACGTAGCGGGGGTAGAGGCTAGTTTATCTGTGATTTTTGTGTGTGTGAGGGAATACAAGCAGTCAGCATACACTTTGGCAAAACATTACTGCTAATCACCAAAAACAGATATCTCAACTCAATGAATATAGTGCTTTTCTACGTATGGGAAGGTGCAAGAAGCAGGTTCATTAAAATTTGTCCTGAAATGCATCTTAACTATCTAAAGGTCTGTTTGCCCAAAGAACAGAGCACCCCGTTATCACCTTTAATTTCCTCTGTCTGAAGCAAGTGCGCTGTCGGTCAGCAGCTGCAGCGGGTTAAATCATTGCAGACTTGAATGGTGAGTGCAATGCTCTTTGCTCTTCTTTTGTTTGCAATTGCAAAAGGCTTAGGACAGCCCAAACAATTTTGGAAAAGACCAAAGTTGCAGGACTTTACACTACCTAGTTTCAAGACTTAGTATAGAGCAACAATAATCCAGGCAGTGTGATCTTGGCATAAAGATAGATTGAGAGATCAGTGGAACAGAACAGAGTTCAGAATATACTCACAACTATATGGACAACTGACTTTTGACAAAGGTGTCAAGGCAATACAACGGAGAAGAGATAATATTTTCAACAAATAGTACTGAAAACATTGGATAAGCATATTTTTTAAAACAAAACTTGACCCTCACCTTACATCAAATACAAAAATTAACTCAAAATCATAGGCATACAGGTAAAAGACAAAACCATAAACTTTTAGAAGTAAACACTGGGTAAAATCTTAATGACCTAGGTTTTAGGAAAAGATTTCTTAAATAAGACTCCCCCAAACCCCACAAAATATAAAAGAAAAATTGATAAAGTAGACCTCATCAAAATTAAAATATTTTGCTCTTTAAAGGACACTTAAGAAAATAAAAAGACAAGCCACAGATTGGGTAAAAGTATTTGCAAAACACATGTTGTATGAAAGACTTGTATCTAGAATATATCTGTAAAAAACTATTACAGAGACTTCCCTGGCAGTCCAGTGGTTAAGTCTCCACACTTCAACTGCAGGGGGGGCGGGTTTGATCCCTGGTGGGGGAACTAAGATCCCACAAGCTGCACGGTGCGGCAAAAAAAACTATTACAATGCAATAATAAGAAGACAAACAATCTAATAAAAAGGGCAACCAGTTTGAATAGACACTTGACCAAAGAAATTATATAGATGACATATGAAAATATGCTCAACCATTATTAGTCATTAGGGAAATGAAAAATCAAACCACAATGAGATACCACTCACTAAACACTAATAAAAAAGCCAAGGACTTCCCTGGTGGCACAGTGGTTAAGAATCCGCCTGCCAATGCAGGGGACACGGGTTCGAGCCCTGGTGGGGGAAGATCCCACAGGCCCCGGAGCAACTGAGCCCATGCGCCACAACTACTGAGCCTGTGCTCTAGAGCCCGCGAGCCGCAACTACTGAGCCCGTGTGCCGCAACTACTGAAGCCCGCGCACCTAGAGCCTGCGCACCGCAACGAAGACCCAACGTGGCCAAAAATAAATAAATAAATAAATAAATTTGAAAAAATAAAAATAAAAAAGCTAAAAAATTTTAAAACTCACCATACCAAGTGTTGGGGAGGATGTGGAGCAGTTGGAGACCAGTTTGTCAGTTGCTTAAAAAGTTAAACGTACACGTCCCATGTTACCCAGTAATTCCACTCTTAGATATTTACCAAAGAGAGAAGATGACACACGTACACACAAAGACTTGTACATGGATGCTCAAGGCAGCTTTCTTTGTAATAGGCAAAAACTGGAAACCACATAAACGTCCAAGACCAGGTGAATGGATTAATAAATTGTCATATATCCATACAATGGAATACTATTCAGCAATATTAGGGAAAGAATGATTGATAAATGCAACAAACTGTATGAACCTCAAAATCATTAGGTGGAATGGAAAAACACTGGTAAAAAGAAGTACATACTCTACAATTCAATTTATTTAAAACTCTAGAAAAATCTCAAACTATTCTGTGGTGACAGAATGTAAATAAGTGGTTTCCTGAGGATGGAAATAGAAGGAAGGATGGACTACAAAGGAGCAAGAGGAAACTTTTGGTGGTAACAGGAATGTCTATCTTGATTCATTGTGTATACATATGTCAAAGTGGACTTTAAATAGGCGCTGTTTATTGTACATAAGTTATACCTCAATAAAGCTATTTTTTAAATAGATCTTTATTGGAGTATAATTGCTTCACAATACCATGTTAGTTTCTGTTGCACAACAAAGCGAATCAGCCATATGCATACACATGTCCTCATATCCCCTGCCTCTTGCGTCTCCCTCCCACCCTCCCTATCCCACCCCTCTAGGTCATCACGAAGCACCGAGCTGATCTCCCTGTGCTACGCGGCTGCTTCCCACCAGCCAACTATTTTACATTCGGTAGTGTATATATGTCCATGCTACTCTCACTTTGCCTCAGCTTCACCCTCCCACCCCATGTCATTGAGTCCATTCTCTGTGTCTCCCTCTTTATTCCTGCCCTGCATCTAGGTTCATCAGTACCTTTTTTTTTTTTTTTAGATTCCTTATATATGTGTTAGCATACGGTATTTGTTTTTCTTTTTCTGACTTACTTCATTCTGTATGACAGACTCTAGGTCCATCCACTCAATAAAGCTATTTTTAAAAGGTCAATGTCTGAGAAAAGATTAGGTCTTAGTAAAGCAGTGGTCAGGGCAAGAGTGGATAGAGCTATCTGTGTAGCATGAGGAAAATGACCTGGGGCATCCTCTCAGAGCACTGAGCACAGTGGTGCCCAAAGGCAGTAGCACATTATCCCAAGGTCACAACAAGACCATGATGGATAAAGCAGACACCTTGTGCAGTGAGAAATCAGACATGGAGGTGGAGCAAAAATTGTCGGTAACAGTTTAAATACCTGCAGAGAACAGCAATCAATCAGCCTACTCCTAGCTGAAACTAGAAGCAGAGTATTGTATGCAAAGTTAACTGTCTTAGTGCGGTCAGGCTGCTGTAACAAAATACCACAGACTGGGAATCTTACAAACAACAGAAGTTTATTTCTCACAGTTCTGGAGGCTGGAAGCCTGAGATCAGGGTACCAGCTCGGTTGGGTGGGGTCCTTTTCCTGGCTCATAGCTGGTGCCTTCTCTCTGTGCCATCACATGGCGACATGGTGGAAGGGGTAACAGATGGATTTCTCTCTCTCTCTTTTTTTTTTTCTAATTTCCTTTTTTTTTCTTTTTTCATTTTTTTTTCCAACTCCGAGTGGCTTACGCCATCTTAGTTCCCCGACCAGGGATTGAACCCCGTCCACGGCAGTGAAAACGCCAAGTCCTAACCACTGGGCCACCAGGGAATTCCCTGGCTCTCTTTTTTTTTTTAATAAAACACTAATACTATTCGTGAGGGCTACAGCCTCGTGACTTAAGCACCTCCCAAAGACTCCACCTCCCAATACTATCATTTTTGGGGGCTAGGATTTCAACATATGAATTTTGGAGGGACACAAACATTTAGACCATAACAACAGCTAAGGCTACTACAGAGGAGATATCAGTCCATTTGGGAAGGAAAAATAGGCATGGGGGCCCAAGGACAAGCATTACTAGCAGAATTTATACATCATCAGCATATTCGTTATCTAATGGTGGGGAATAATTTTAAGACAAAATTAGCAGATTAAAACAACAGGCATTTAACATCTCACGGATTCTGTGGTTTGAGGCTGGCTCAGCTGAGTCCTCTGCAGTAAAGTCTTCAGCCCATGTGTCAGCTGAGGCTGTGGTCTCTTCTGAGGCTCTACGAGCAAAAGATCTGTTTCCTCACTCACATGACTGTTGGCAGCGTCCGGTTCCTTGTGGTCTTCGGACTGAGGACCTTAGTTTCTTGCCGGCAGTCAGCCAGAGCCCACCTTGAGCTACTTGTCACGTGACCTTCTCCTTAGGGCAGCTCACAACACGGAAGCTTGCTTCTTCAAAGCCTAAAGGGAGTGAGAGTCTTCACACAAGATGAATGCTACAGTCTTACACACTGTCACCATGTTCATCCTATCACCTTTGCTACATTCTGCTGGTTAGAACGTCCCACTCATACTCAAGGGGAGGAAGTTACACAAAAGCATGGATACCGAGAGTTGGGGATCATGGAGATCACCCCAGCACTGTCTGCCACCCTTGGTGAGCAGGGAGCTGTGGCTCAGGGCAGATCATGTGAAACGGAGACTGCAGAAGGCCATACACTGGCAGCTCATCTTAAGTGTCCCATCCAGAATAGTATTATTCACTGTAGTGACTGTAAAAAGCAACTGAAAGGTAAAAATGAGGTTAACCCAGCAACTAGGGTACCAAAGGGGAAGCTACCGCAACAGGGCTGTGATAGGGGGTTCATCGGCACGTTTTATCAAGGAATGTGCAAATATCCAAGTGCAAGGCCGTGTTCAGTCGCAGAGTTTAGACCTCCTCGGAGACCAGGGAGCAACCTGCCTTGGAGCCAGCAAAGCACAGTGAAGGGGAACGGGAACCATCGCAGCAATGCAGGGGTATATCCACAGATCGTCTTTTTCACTTTTAGCGAATGCAAAGCCAATTACTCAGGAAAGGTCAGGCCATCCCAGAAACTAGAGGACAGAGGGGAGGCTAGGCACGATATGGCTTTAACATTAAAAAAACTTCCAAACCCCATATGAGAACAATAGAAAGCACCAAGGACGGGCTCCAGGTGCAGGGACCCCCTCCCTCGGACAAGAGGCAGAACTCTGTGTGTGGGAAGAGCAACCAGTGGGGGCTGAGGACGGCTATGCTCTCCAATCACACCTGAACCCCCCAGAGAGCAGGGGCGAGTGCCCTGGGGAAATGCAAGCTGTACTCAAATGCTGTGAATACGTAGTTCAGGGGGGCAGAGCATCCCAGCTCCTAAAAGAGATGCTCTGCTTGGGTGGGGTGAATACAAAGAAGAGGGTAGAGGTCAGATCAGCAAAAGGGAGTTAGCCGATCTGGGAAGAGCAGGAAACTGGCGTGGGGAGCCAGGGATTTCAGAGGCAAGACTCACAGCGCAGAGAGAGGGAAATGACAAACTTCTTTTGAGATGTACGGTGGGGAGGTGGCCCCTCAAAGTCTGCTCTTACTCAGTTCGATCCCCTTGGAAAGCAGCCTGTATCCACCCTAACATCAGAAACATTGGTTAACGGAGACCTACCTGAGGTCCCTTTAGCAGGCCAACACCCCAGGAGGAGGGGGCACTCACTCTGTGTCCCCAGCTTCCCTACACAGTTCCCCATTGGAAAAGCAGGCCAGACTCAGCAGTGTAAGTGCTGTGTGTCTGTGCAGAGAGCCGAGAGTCCTGGACGGGGGAGAGCTTCCCCGGAGCAGGTGGCGATGGTGTGTGTGTGTATGGTGGGGGGAGCCCTGTGGTCACAGCAGTTCTTTAGTAATTGTCCCAAACCCCATCTGCTTAGTTTAGTGAATTAGGCATTAGCAAACAAAAATGCCAAAGAGGCATTAGTGAAAGGGAACATGAGGCCAGGCCAGCAACCAGAGGACTGAAAAGCAGAAAATAGTTTCTTACTTGATCTCTTTGGGAAGCCCAGCGAAGCAGACAAACCATAAACTGGGAGAGCTGGGCCAGCCTTTCAGAGGAGCATAAATAAGGTCGGTGGACAGAGGGATGTCTCTCCGAGCCATCTGAGCTCCCGCCGTGATGGTGGAGAGCAAGGGGGGTCTCTCCTCAGTGCAGAGGAGGAGGGGTAACTGATGCCGGGAGACTCAGTGACCCCCCCCAGCACCCCACCCCACCGCCCTGTTCCCCGCAGCATCACACACATGGGAGAGAGCAGACTCTCTCGCTCTGGTGTGATGAACCTATCAGAGGACCTGGCAGGACCCACACAGCTCCTGTGAGAGCAGAGATCACGAGGCCCCCTGGACACCAGAGTGACTGAAAGAGCAAAAGGGATCCAGGACCACACACGTCCCTCACATACAGAGAGGAGCGAGCACTCCTCACGTGCAGGGCAAAGCAAAATTTGGCAAAACACTGTACAAATCTCAGTGACACAATTAATCCCCTCCGGGGGCAAAGAAAGTGGCCCCCACATTTTTCTTAGTCTCTCAAGGCACATCCCAGGTTGCCAAAGTCAACCAGCTTCAGGGTCTGAGGCCTCTTGGGCTCAAGATTTCTTGTCCATGTTTGTACTTTTTGCTTCCCACTCCCACACCAGCCATTCATCAGCCTGACCCTGTACAGTGGACCTGGCTCCTGACCGGGTCACCCTCGGTCAATTTCCAAGCTCGGGGGCCCTAAGGCACTTGGGCTGACTTTCTGGTTCAACCCTTGGCCTCCAGATTGGACCGAGATCCATACATGACCTCAGACCTCCTGTGCTTCTGGTCTCTCCAGGTACTACTGTTGGGGAAATACAGGCAGACCTCACTTTATTGTGCTTTGCAGTTACTGTATTTTTTTATAAATTGAAGGTTTGTGGCAACCCTGCATTGAGCAATTCTATTGGTGCCGTTTCCCCAGCAACATTTGCTCACTTGGTGTCTCTGGGTCACATTTGGTAATTCTCACAGTATTTCAAATTTTTTCATTATAATTATATTTGCTACGGTGAGACTACAGTATAGTGTAAACATAACTTTTATATGCACTAGGAAACCAAAATAATTCGTGTGACTTGCTTTATTGTGATATTGGCTTTATTGTGGTGGTCTGGAACCGAACAGGCAATACCTCTGAGGTAAGCCTGTATAATTAAACACGAAAATCTCCTCTCAACCTAGAAAACCCGTCTTCAAAGGTACTAGAGAAAGAAAATAATTTTATATTGAATAAACATTAAACAAGAATGTGATGCATGTCACAGGCAACCCACTACAGGAATTGTAGAGACAGAAAGAGAGCTACTCTTTTATAAAGCTAAATGGCGTTTAGAACTCATTCCACTATGTAGGTTTTGCAGTTTGGAGTCAGGTGGGGTTAGGTCCACAATTCTCCCAGGAGATGGCTTCCAGGTCCTTGAGGAGACATTCCTGAGTTGTGAGACTGGCAAGAGGTTTATCTGGCCACTATAAAACTTACATACATTTGAAAAGTACAGAGGAAGAAGTTCTGAAGGAAAAACAATTCTCCTTATTTTCAACAAGGCGAATTGTTTTGTTTGGTTTCTGGCAAATTATGCTCAGAGATTGAGACTGTCTTTACCAATAATTTATTTAACACAGGTTCACTGAGGGAATTATAGTAATTTCACAAGCCAACAGCATACAGGATAATCTCTCTTAATGAACCAATAAAGAAATACTCCAAACCAATTATAGATTAATCGCACTATGGTTCTTGGCAAGGGGGAGATGAAAGGAATAAAGTCCAAATTTAGTTGAGCTGCACCTTTCTACAGTAGGTTCTCGAAAGAGTGGGCTTAGCCAACCACAAGCTGAAGAGCTGACGTCCAGCTGCCTGCACAAAGCAAAAGTCCCCTGTTGCTAGGGCACGTTGCTAGAGAAGGAAGACACCATGTTGGCAGGCACAGTGATCTCCCTCTCAGGCCACTGCAGGGTTTTCACCACTGCAGGCAGAGTCGCTTTGTCCAGGCAGGAGCTAATCCCCATCCCCACCCCCGCAAGGTCTTCAGAGAACTATTTAGATCAGCAAAGAGTCGCCTGGCCCAGACCAAACACTCTGGAGATGCTGTTCACACCTCTTGGCATTTAAAGCTTAAATGTTCCCCAGCCATAGTCGCTCCTCCTCGTGCTGTTTAAGCCCCCAGCAGTGCTTGTTAGTAGTTGAACTACTGTGTGCTTATTGACAACCACAGATGTCCGTGACATCCCGACACAGCTCCCTCAATGTAAACAACTTCCCTCTTAGAGCAAAACAGCTTCATTCTTACATCAAAACAAGTGGGTTTGAAATCATATCAATCAATACACAAGAAGTAAGCCTCTTCTTTTTCATTTGTATTTGCCCTTCTACTTCCCATGTTTATTCTGTTTCATGCCATAGGGACAAATCCCAACTACCTGACAGCTTTTCCCAGTGCTAGACGCTGAATGGCTAGCTCCTCCCAACCACACAAAGTGGGAAAATGGGTCTCCACCCACCTCTCAGTGAGGTATGACTTGTTTGGGACCAGAATTTTGGTTGAGAAAGGAACCACACTGACAGAAGATGTCCTGTGTCAAAGGGCACAGTGACAGGTTGCAGAGTTGTGTCACCTCTTCACCATGACCACTCGAGTGCTAGAAACAGCAGCTACCTTTGCCCAGCCCTCTCCAGGGGCCACAGTGGACACTACCTCGCCCCTTTGACATTTGGCTCTTCCCCTCACACAGACCTCTGGGAATTGCATGGCTACGGATTTGGGGTCTGATTTGTGAGTTCCAGGCCATCTTTGCTTCTTGGAGTTGAGAAAGTGTACTATGGCTTCCTGCACGGATCCCAGACATTTTCTACTTCTCTGGCTCCACATTTGCTCTGAGGCCTGTCCAACAACATTTGACCGAAGAAGAGGCAGAATCCCCGTGTGATAGGACGACTCACCGATGGGGGGAAGAGGACAGATAGACCATGTAGTAGGGTTGGAATCACCTCAGAGCCCAGGGAGCGATTCCCTTGGGACAAATGGGTGCAAAACCCAAGAGCTGTGAGTACATGGGTCAGGAAGACTCTGTAACCAATTGCCTTAAATAGATGAGAAGAGTTCCTCTGCATTATTCAATATAAACATGGAGGCCCGTCAATAGAGGTTATCGTGAAGAGTGGGAACGGTCCATATGACCACTGGGCATTTTTAAAGGAGACCCACCCCAGGTCACATTTCCAGGCCAAAACTGCAGTGGGGGAGGAACCGCTGTGTCCCCACGTTCCCCCAAAATTACCTGTGGAAAAGCCAGCCAGTCTCAGTTGCAGGCGTACCCTGGGACTCCGCAGAAACCATGTGTCCTGGGCTGGGTAAGTTGCCAGAAAGAACTTCCCACGAGGGTGACAAAGAAGTAGGGTCATAGCAGTTCCTTAAAAAGTGACCAGAGTGAGTCATTCTTTAGTAATCCTATTCAGATTAGTGAATGAAAAAGTAATATTGCAGAGGAAAGCTGGGGCCCTGGTGGTAACTGGTGCACCGAAAGAGAGATCACCCACAGCGAAGCTGGGACAGAGGAATTGAAGCGATCCTTCAGGGTATGGAAAGAACCAGCACTGCCTCGAGGGGATAATGCTCACTGACAGACTCCCGACACCTGCAGAGAGCAGAGAGCACCCATCCCACCTTCCCACAGAGATGGCTGGAGAAGACGGCACACCTGCTTTCTTCAGAACATCTGGTATCTGTTGAGGAGGAAGGAGAACTTCTTGCACGTGACCCACATGCCACTTTTCCCAGGCAGTGGACAACCCTCTCTCCCCCGGTTTGGAAGCGTTCTTCCCAATCTTAGGCCTGTGAGGATGGTCTACCCATAGTCATGAGACCGGGTGAGCCCCAGGTGTGAAGGGGCTCCAAGATCCCAGCTTTGTTCAAAACCAAATGTCAGACAAGTGCTGCTAGCGGAAAGCTGTGTTTTGTAGGCTAAATGGTCCAAAGACTGGGGAGGGGGGCATCGGTGGTACGAGGACATCCTACTCTCTCCCACTGGGGTGCATGGGCGCAGCAGCCTCCAAGACGGGGTTCACATACTCTGTCTCAGAAACTCAGTCCCAACAAAGAGGCCAAAGCTGGGGTGGCGGAGTTTCCTCTTGTCTTCCTCGGCCAACCTAATTGTTGATGGCAGGGCCCTCACTTGCACTTCCCTCAATTTGAAGAGGAGAGAGCATCCATCATACAACATGTGACCCAAATACCGTGATGGCAGCAAGACAGCCAAGTGAATATTCAAGAACAAAGTAGACGGCAGCTTTCTAACAGTGACTCTGGAGAAGAGTAGAAGGCAGTATTTCATACCGTCAAGCCAGGAGTGGAGTGAACAGCAATCCTCACCAGCTTAGGGGTAAGAGCAGTGGCACAAAGTAGAAGGTTCCAGCCATGTTTCTATCCTTTGAAGGTACTGCCATAACAGAGATGAATAGGACATTGTAAAGCAGAGAATTATTATTTGTCTTTGATCCAATATTAAGTTGGAGACCAGGGGCAAGTGTTCATTTCTACATCTGGATTTTTCTCTGCACCACTGCCAGACATACCCCTTTTATCCAGCTTGTCCAAATAGACAGAAAACTCTCCTGAATCTACCCTAATGGTGAGTTTTGGCTTTGGATCAGGACTTTTTGCTTTAAAAAGTATTTTCTGATGTACATTTGTTTCACCAGTGGGCCTCTTCCACAGATGAACTTCTCTCCTGGCCCTACAACCCCTTGCCCCACCCCTGTGGTCTTAGAAGCTCACAAAGGTAGCCCCATCCCATCCCATCAGTTCCCGAACAATCCTAGACCTCAGTTCTTTCCGCATCAGGCTGGCTCACACAGAGAGCAGGGACGTCTAGTGAATGATGGGCTCATGTAGGGCTGGGCCACCACTTCCCCCAGGGCCTGCCTAGTGGGGAGCAGCAGGGACAGTGCTCCTTAGGAAAAGAGCAAGAGTGAGCTTCTCCCCTCACTCCCACCGTGACGGACTTGTCCCCACTGCCCTTGGGCATGGCTCTCTGCTTGGACCCTGGGTCTCTTCCTTGGACTCAGGTCATCCTGGGCTTCTGGGCACATTGATGCTGCCTCCACGTAAATACCTGCTCCCTCTGGACCAATCCTATATCACCTGCCATTTCCAGCACTCCCAGAAGGCTGCCCCCAGCTCCCAGGAAGGGGATTAGAGTGGGCAAGCAGGACCAAGGCAGTGGAGAGAGAGCCCTGAGGGGACCATGGTCACTTGCTGGGACAGTCCAGCTATCGCCCAGATGGGGAGCAGAGAGTGAGTCCCTCCAGTGGGGTGACCGGACCCTCAGGGAATGCCGGGGCCGGGCCTTCAGATCTGCCAGTACCTCATAGTCGTGGCCCTGCCGTGGGACTCTGCTTAAGCACAGGTCTCACCGACCCCATGGCCTGACGTTTCTGCAGGCAGAAGGGGCCCTTCTGTCCCAGCCCCATCCCCACAGGTCCTAGCCCTCAATGAGGCCCTTACTCTTGGCTCGCTATAATGTGCTGGGCTTTTCCTGGCCTCAGGAGCCCCGCCTCGCAGCCGGCACCTCCAAGCGATGCCCAGGTGCAGCCCTCCCCGTCTGTCTCCTGACTCTGCCCACCCTTAGAGCAGGATCGAGGTCAGACCCCACCCCAGCATGTGCACCCCCCTACCCAGGCAGGTGGGAAGAGCACACAGCCTCCCCGGTCCTCACATGGGCACCTCCAGCCACCCAGGAGCCGATTCCGTCGGCTCTCCCTTCCTCAGCCTCAGCCTCTGGCCTCAGCCAGGTGTCTCCCACTGCGCGTCCCCTGCCACCTCCTGCTCTGCTCCTGCGTTTCCACCGCCCCGAGCTCAGGGCTCACTCAGCATCTGGGCCCAGGCACAGCCTGTGTCTTCCGGTCCAGCGTTCTCGGCACCCACGTTTGTCCCAGGCCTGAGGCTGCCTCTGGGTCTGCAGACTGCACCCCATCGCACGCCCCGCTCCCTGAACCCACTTCCCCAGCCCCGCCAGGGAGGCCCATTCCAGCCCTTCTGCTGCCCTCCCCACCCACCCAGGCAGGAGGAGGGTGCCCTGACGGGGCCTGCCCACGAAGGCCAGCGCTACAGGCCCTCCCTCTGGCTGGAGAGCCCCTGGGGCCCATGACTGAGCCGCCCGACCTTCACAAACAGCCGGCCTCCACAGCCCACGCTCCCTCCCACCGAGGCAGTGGATGACCGACCAGAACGCCCAAGGGCTTGCCCCCGACCCCGAGCACTCGGAGGCAGTCTCACTGCCCCCTGCACCAGACTGGCTGACCTCCCCACTGGCCCGCTGACAGTGGCAGAAGCCCCTGACCGCCTCCAGTCACCGTCACCATCTCCAGGCTGTGTTCCACCTCGGCCACTGGGAACCCAGCTGGACCTGGGGCCCTCTGCTCCTTCTACAGAGCAGTCCTCAAGGCTACCCCGGTCCAGCTTCTCCCTTGCCCCGCACACACCCCCAGCAGCTCATTAATGTTCACACTGATAATGGGGTCACAGTGACACCCAGAGGGCCTGAGGGAAGGCGATTCCTCAGAGACCCTCGGCCATTCGTTTGGTAAGACATATTTCCTGGGCCCCTCTCCGTGGCTGACCCCAAGGTGGGCCCTGGGCACACACCCCTGTAGACCAGTCAGAGGAGCCCATACAGAACATGTGAGAGCAGAATAGGTGCAAGGTTTGTGGGAGGGCCCAGCCAGCAGGAAAGCGACCCCTGACGCACCCAGGAAGTAATCTGGGCTCTGGGTGCTATGGCTACCTCAGGGTCCAAGGTCGACTCAGAACAACCTGACCGCCCAGACCAGCAGAGGCATAGGTGGCCTTTCCAGTTCCCAGAGACTGGCAACCAAAGGTTGCTTTTTTACATGCTGTAGGTTAAAAAGAAATGTCAGGGCACATGTGACAAGAATTCCAGTGAATGCGCCAGACACAGCTGGAAAGTAATTCCATCGATGCTCTGAAAGTGCATTCAATGCAAGTTTTCTGGAAGGTCTTGTTAAAGCCGTTTCCTGGTGAATATCATGGCAGATCTGAGCACTTTTAAAAGCATCTTTTATTCAGATGTCATGCAAAACCTTGACGCAGACCCTGTGTAGTGTTTTCCATCCTGCTTTTCCTACCTCCCTCTACAACAGATTTTTGTGCCCAGAAGTGCGGAGGGCAGAGCACCAGCCTGGGAGCTCAAAGGCCAGGTTGGGGTTCCAGCTCCACAGCTCACCAGCTATGGGGACGTGGGCATGTCACCGTGCCTCTCTGCACCTGTCTCCTGGTCTGCCCCACGGGCACAGTAATGGAGGCCCCGGGAAAGCAACATCCCAATTCTTATTGATGTTTTGAGACCAGCAGATTCATTTTTCTTATGTATCTAGTTTCTCACTTTCTATGACTTCATGATGATGGCAACTCTCCACGTACATGCCACCTGCGAATTACTGCAGTTTGACCTTGCACTGCTGGATGCCCTTTCCCCAGTGTCAAATTTAATAAAAAGCCAGACTTTATCACCCTGGGAATCACAGCGAAATGGCTAAAGCAGAGGCTCTACAACCTCACGTTGACACCCACTCCCCTCACTCCCTTCCTGTGCCCCAAGTCCTCCCTTTTCTTCCCCTTATCTTGTGCCTGTTGGCAATCTGTATGTCTTCTTTGGAGAAGTGTCTATTTAGGTCTTCTGCCCATTTTTTCATTGGGTTGTTTGTTTTTTTGATATTGAGTTGCATGAGCTCTTTGTATACTTTGGAAATTAAGCCCTTGATAAATTAGGAGTATGATATTAGCAGATACACATCATTATATATAAAACAAACAACAAAGATTTACTGTATAGCACAGAGAATAATATTCAATATCTTGTAATAAACTATAATGGAAAAGAGTCAAATATATATATATAACTGAATCACATTGCTCTACACCTGAAACTAACACAATATTGTAAATCAACTATACTTCAGTTTAAAAAAAATACACAACTGGCTGTGCACGGGTGCTGTCCCTGTGTCTCAAGGCCTTGGCAACACAACACCCTCCAGCGGTTTCTGATGTAGTTCACGGAATCCACCAGGAGATGGCGCTGCTCCACTAGCGCCGGCCAGCCTCGGGCTGGAGCGTGGAGCTTTCCCCCAGCTTTGGCAGAATTCGCTTTCTGTAAATGAACAAACCATGAGGACGAGATATATAGGTTTTCGAGTTATACGAGGTGCAAGATCTTGGGCAAATAAGAACCTATGAACTGATTACGTGCTTCCGATTTCCATGCACGCTACAACAAGACTTGCAGATGCATCCGGCGGGCAGGGCATCCCAGTAAGTCACCAGGGACTTTTCAGAACACCATCAGTACTGGAGATGGGCCGTCCCATCTTTAAACCAGGCGCACGGCGGTTGGAGCAGGCTTGGGAGGGGGAAACCAGCTGGGCTCGAACCCGGCGTCTTCAGGTTACGAGCGGAGTCACTTTGGCCAGGTCCTTCAGGCTCTCTGCGCTTCGCTTCCTTCATCTGCGAGATGATTAGTAATTCCCAGGTTCTCTGAGGAATCGGTGAACTAACGCACATCAGTCAGTGAACACTGAGCGCGGTGGCAGACACGTGGGAGCAGTTCGTACACGAGGACTCGCCTTTATTAGTGATCAGCCTGATTCGGAGCTGGTCGGACGAGCTGCTCAGTCTCAGGACGTCACAAGGCAGCAGTGCGTCAGGGTCGAGGGTGCAAACTGTCGTTGGACACAGCAGCTCTACCACTTAATCAGGGCGGCGGCATGGCCCTGGCCTCTCTGAGCCGCAGCGCCGTGACTGGTCCAATTGGCGTGGGCAGCACGCAGCTGGCGGGCTGTCGCGGGGTCCTAGGCGGCCGCGAGCGTGGGGAGGGCCTGGCTCGTGGGAAGGGCTGGGTGGGTGGCGGCTGCCGTGGGAACCCGGCCGCAGGGGCGGCGGCGCCGCGCACCGCCCGGAACCAAAGGTCTCCTTCTGCCTGGTCCGCGCCTCGTTCCCCCAGTTCTCGTCCGCTCGCCCTCAGTTGCACAGAGGGGGTAGCCGAGCTCCAAAGGGAGAAAGAGAAAACAGGAAACACAGGCGATTCTATCCATCAACATTTCCCCGGATTTGGAAAAGACAAAGCCACCCTGTGACTTTGATGGCGGTACTACCGCTGAAATCCGCGGTGAGCCTCCCTCAAGCTCACAGCCTGCCTCTGCTGGCTCCCAGCTTTGCTGGAAACGTCCAGAGGCCTAGTTCGCCGGAACCTTTAACCTCCCGCCGCCTCTTAGGGCTGTCTCTCCTCGCCAGTGCCTCTGGGAGGACAACTGAAGGCTGGGAGCTCCGCTAGATTCCTGCCCTCACTCGGTTCTGCCCTCTGCCTACACCAATCCCCATCTAGGCGCTGTCCATCACCTGTGTCTCCCAAGGAGCATATGGATTTGCTCTGCCTCTTATGCCACAGAGGTCTTAAAACTGCAAAGTCAGCCACATTTTTTTCCCTCTGGAAACCTTATGGAACTCTAGACTACTATGCCTCACCTGGCTCTGGGGGTCTTTGTCCCCACTACCCAGTTAAAATACACCTGTCCTAGCATCCCTTTCCCTCAAGAATACCTTCTGCTTTCTAATTCAAGTTGGTATTTTATCCTGACCGTTATAGTTCTCACTGTAGTTCTCAATCATGAAAGCTGATTGGCATTCTAGTTTGTAGATCAGTCTCTGGTGAGTATGCCTCAATTTTTGACTCTTGCAAAAATGAGTTCATTACCCTGCAATGTCAAGAACCAGCCCTTAGTGGTGACCAAGCAGGTTCTGATCATAGATCTAGCCGCCTATGGCACACTTAAGTGTTCAAAGTCAAACTGTTCCAAGTTGAGTTTGTCTTTTCTAAAAACCAAAGATACCCTTCTTTTCTTTCTTGGTTCCCTATCTTGGGTGGTGTCACCACCATCCATTCCAAAATCAGGAGTCATTTCTGAGTCGGCTGTGTCCTTCTCTCCCATGTACCCAGTTAGTAAGACTCCCTTTCGTGTGGTTTCTGGCTTCCATCCCCCCCATCAGCCTTACCTTGGTTTAGATACAAACTATTTCGCTGTTGACTCTCTACAAGCTTCCTGTCACTTTCTACCTGTTCCCAGGTTTTCAGCCCCCACTCCCAACCAATGCCAAGTTCACCCTCCTTACGCCAGATAATGTGGTTCAAGGAAACCATAAATACAGCCATTCCATTCTCCTCTCAACATCTTTCAACAAATCTCAAAGTTTAGGATTGAGCCACATCTCCAGAGCACCTCTGACCCCTTCTCTCTGAGTCCAATTTCCAATGCACATTGCACAATAACAAGCTTAACGGAGCACTTCATGTTCAGAAGGGCCTGAATTTGCAGTTGCTCTCCAAGGCAGATTGCATTTCACAAACATCATGAAAATGATCAAACACGTGGAAGTTGAAAAATAATACAGAGAAACTTCATGTCCTCATCATCTATGTACAATAAGTATCAACCCATAGTCAATCGGACTTGGTCTCTGCCCCCTCCTCTTTCCTACCACCATGCAATTATTTTAAAACCAATCCCATACATCCTATATGAGTCTGTATAGGAAATTGCTTTCAAAAAGCAATCTGGAAAGCCTTATGAATAACACTAAATATGCAATTTTCAGATCTGTTGCATTCATCCATTTTATTGGCTTGTGAAATACTTCAGACATCCCCCATGCAGGAATACATTTTTGAGTTTCTAGGTCCATGAAGGATATCCAGCCCAATAGGAGAAGAAACCTTTGCAGGTGACTCCAGCTGATCCAAGCAAGTGTATTAGGCCATGTGGTGCAGTGCATGAGGATGCTGTACTGCATATCAGGCTGCTGTATGAAGCCTATGGGAAGCCGCCAGATGAGAGTCTTCCTGGTGTATACTAGTGTTCTAGAGGAGGCACGTGCTCTCTTCACCTTTTCATTGCCTCCCTTGGCTTGATACTAGGCCCTGATACTAGGAGACTAAATGCCCCACCATGAGATACCAGGTCCCCCAAGCTGCCCTGCATAACTTGTGATTCCCAAGGTTTAACACTTTATTAAGGAAAGAAAGGGAGTAGGGAAATTAATAGATCCCTATGAGAAATGATCCTTTGGGCCACGACATGAAGGCCACACATACATATTTAAGGACTATAGGAGCATTGAGGGAAACCTCCTGACCCTGCTAAGGTAAGACAGAGTTAGAGTGACTGGTATGGTCTTACACATGATCATATAAGAAGTCAGGAGGTTCTGACACAAAAAGCAAAAGGAGCAAAAGCAAAAATAAACAAGCGGGACCATATTAAACTAAAAGGCTTCTGCACAGCAAAGGAAACCATCAACAAAATGAAAAGGCAACCTACTGAATGGGAGAAAATACTTGCATATATCTGATAAAGGGCTAAAATCCAAAATATATACACAAATCCCACACGACTCAAGAGCAGAAAAGTGAATCATGCCATTAAAAATGGGCAAAAGATCTGAATAGACATTTTTCCAAAGAAGATATAGAGATAGGCAACAGGTACATGAAAAGATGCTCTACGTTATTAATCATGAGGGAAATGCAAATCAAAACCACAATGAGGTGACTTCCCTGGCTGTCAGTGGTTAGGACTCCGGGCTCTCACTGCCAAGGGTCAGGTTCAATCCCTGGTGGGGGAAATAAGATCCTCCAAGCCAAAAAAAAACGAAACAAAAAAACAAACAAACAAAAACACAATGAGATGTCACCTCACATCTGTGAGAATGGCCATTATCATAAAGACTAGAAATAACAAGTATCGGGAAGATGTGGAGAAAAGGAAACTTTGTACACCGTTGGTGGGAATGTAAATTGGTGCAGCCACTATGGAAAACAGTATGGAGGTTCCTCCAAAAAAAAAAAAAAAGTAAAAATAGAACTACCGTATGATCCAGCAATTCCACTCCTGGGTACATATGTAAGAAAGGGGGGGGGGGAGAGAGGGAGAAAGAAAGAAAAGAAAGAAAGAAAGAAAGAAAGAAAGAAAGGGAGAGAGAGAGAGAGAGAGAGGGAGGTAGGGAGGGAGGGAGGAAGGAAGGAAGGAAGGAAGGAAGGAAGGAAGGAAGAAGGAAGGAAGGAAGGAAGGAAGGAAGGAAGGAAGAAGGAAGGAAGGAAGGAAAGAAAGAAAGAAAGAAAGAAAGGAAGGAAGGAAGGAAGGAAGAATGAAAGAAAGAAGGAAGGAAGGAAGGAAGAAAGGGAGAGAGAGAGAAGGAGGGAGGGAGGGAGGAAGGAAGGGAGGAAAGAAAGAAAGAAAACATACAAACCTGAAAAGATACATGCAGCCCTTTCCCGAGTGTCTTGGAGGAGACAAACCCAGTTGGCAGAGGAAATTGTAAAATACTTATGTTTTTCCAATAAAATGTGTATGTTGGAAAAGCTCCCACTTGTAGATGTTATTATTCACAATGACTTCAAGAATGATCGATGAAGATGTGGCTCTGTGTGTGCATCATACGGCGTACCAGGCGGGGCTCTGAGCTCGGTAATCTGGGGTATTGATGTCAGGGGGTCAGTGGCAGGGTGAGGGGTCTCCAGGCTGGGATTGAAGTTCTCCCCTTGTTAAGGTAAGAAAGGTAGTAGGTAATCTGACACCTTCCTATGTGAAGTGATCCTTTTGGCCTCTACATGAGGACCACAGATACATGTTCAGATATTGTGAAGGTGGTGGGCAGTTCCTGCTAGAGTGAGGCGGAGTTAGGGTGACCAGCCCGGCTCTGCAGAAGATCACGTCAAAAGTCATCAGAATCAAAACTGGAACCAGCAAGCATGCAGTTAATTCCTGGTCCAGCCTGCATTAGAATTTTGGTACCTTAAGTCTGAAGCGTTTCTCACCGGACCACACTACCTGGTTTTATAAAGTCTCGGTAAAGGCAGAATCCAGAGAGGCAGGTCAGTGAAAGATTATTTGTGGCACTGTCCCTTTAAAATGTCAATACATTTTCCATCACTTGTATAAAATTTCCAATTAACTAAAATTGCATGCTTTCTGTACATGTTTTCTGGTTTAAACATTCATCAAATAGCCTTATCATTGTGGTCATGAAAATCTCCCCCATGGGAAAGGAGAGCAAGACTGTGATGATCTGTCCTGACTGAAGACGTGCCCGCTGGGTGGGTGGGTTAGGGTTAGGGTCGCTCTCTGGGGTTCTATGAAGATCTTGGGCTGCAGGTGTTAGCAAGCCTATTCTTGTCATCCGGTCTAGAGGGCCCCAAGCTGCAACATGTCACGTCCTGCCTGCGGGGCTCCTCAGCATGTGAAGGTCAAGGAAGCCCTTCTGTTCTCCCATGGCAGCTGGCATTTATTGATATCACTATTATTACTACCTCCATGTTAAGGAACAGGTAGCCCACCAGGCTGCTCCCACCCACCTACGCTCATCCACACCCACAGCCAGCATAACGTGCTCATAATGTGTGCCCCTCTCCACACGGATTCTCAGAAATGCTGTTCTGGGTGGTGACTCCACTTCAACACCAACACAGTCACTGGTGGCCACAGATGGCATTCTCAAGCTTTGATGGGAATCCAGCAATGAATCTTTGTCATAGTTCGGATGAGGCTGACAATGCCCAGCTCCTCTGTTTGTCATTTTTCCCCTCTCCAGTCCCACCAGTCATCGATTATTATCAAAATGTCTGAAAGCTATGACGACTTCAGGCTGCAGTTTTTGAGCATCATGTAAATGACTGGGGACACCTAGCGGCTTGGGGAGAACGCAGCTGCTTGCCCTCTGGATTAACTTTAAAAGAGACAGATCAGACCCAGCACAATTCCTGCTTACGATAAGACAGGTTAAGAGAGCTTGGGGGCTTTCCTGGTGGCGCAGTGGTTGAGAATCTGCCTGCCAATGCAGGGGACACGGGTTCGAGCCCTGGTCTGGGAAGATCCCACATGCCGTGGAGCAACTGGGCCCGTGAGCCACAACTACTGAGCCTGCGCGTCTGGAGCGTGTGCTCCGCAACAAGAGAGGCCGCGACGGTGAGAAGCCCGCGCACCGCGATGAAGAGTGGCCCCCGCTCGCCTCAACTAGAGAAAGCCCTCACACAGAAACGAAGACCCAACACAGCCAAAAAAATAAATATATAAAAAAAAAGAGAGAGAGAGAGAGCTTGGAAAGAGCTCTGTTTAAGTGGGGTCACTACCCTCAGAGAGAAAACCAGGAAAGGGATTCAGAACATGAATCCAGCCCAGGGGCAATCACAGCAATTTTGAGAAGAAGGGAGCGTACCTTTAGAGTCTCACTGCCTATCCTGTAGGGATCCCCATCACTTCCCATCTGTGTCCTAGGCCCAGATACATGGCTCATCACTTTAAATGATAGAACTACAGCTCCCAAATTCTTTCAGGGAATACTAGACCTATGAGATATTAATCACTGTTCTGTAAAGAAAGTACTCCCTTGAGCAGTATGTTTGGAAAACTCTTTATATTGCGCTATATCCTTCTTTGGGTGATAGACAATGTCCACGAGCACTGAAGACTCCAAGAAGCCTTCTTGTACTGTACCTCTCCTCTCACTCTTCACCTTCCCCTTTCTCTTCTTCTTTTTTTCCTCCTTCCCCTCCTCTCCCTCCTATTCACATTCCTCTTCCTTCCCAAGAAGGTATCTGGATACAGAGGGAGCTTATATAATTGCAGAAAAAGGGCGGATCTGTCCCCTCTGCTCGCTCAGCGTCCTTGGTCTTTGGATGCTGGCCATGGTATAACTGACTCTGGCTGGCTATAGGCACACACCAGCGATGCTGGTGTCTGGCTGCTGTGTGGCTTCCAATAAGGAGGGATGCACACTTGGGCCATCCTCTTCCCTCTCCCAGGCTTCTACTTGTCAACCAAGACTCTTCTCAGCATTTCTATGGAGTCTCTTTCTGAAGCCTGTAGCTGGAACTCATTCATGCTACAAATAAGCCACGGCGAACCCAAGGGCACCATCTCAGGATCTCTCCTAAATGTCAGGCTGTCATTTCTGACCTCTTGTTGCCTCATCTTGTTGGTGGGAGGCACTGAGTGGATGTCTCCATCCCAGAGTTCCAGGCAGGATATGGGGCCAGGTGTCATTCTGCCCCAGGATTCCCACCGTGTCCTGAATCTCTGTTCCTGTTTCCTGTCCTGGTATTCTCCCCTTCCTTTCCAAGTCTCTCAACACCTTGCCTTTTCTCTCCAGCGTTACCGCATACAGTTATACAGGTCTGTGTACCTGGGGAGAAGCTCCTGAGAGAGCCTGGTGCTTGACGTGCAATATGATGGGAGCCACGGAGCCCCCAAGGGTGGAGTCAGGCACATCTGGGCAGGCCAGGGGCTTGGGTGGAGGAGTGAGGTAACGGGGCAGGGGTGGGGCCGACAGGTCCAAAACCCTGCAAAGCGTCTCTTGGGAGCTCCGAAATCCAGTGGGAAGGAGAAAAGCAGGGAGGGAGGCGGCACCCACAGCACTAAGCATGCTGGGAAGAAAACAAGCAAATTCTCTATATTTCAAAATGTAAAAGTTGGAGGATGAATGAAAAGGTTAAAAGTTGGGGGATAGGCTAAAGAGAAAACACTGTACTCAGGTTGCTAAATTCTCAGGAAGGCATAGATTAACATCTGTGAAGCTGCTTTGCACATATACAGATTGCACAAATTAGTTAGTGGATGGTGGATGGTGGGAGCCGCGTTTCTCACTGTTGGTGAGGAAAGTTCTAGTTAAACAAGAAGGGACAGTGATTCATATGGTAATGGATTAGAGCTGGAGACACCAGTATGAAGTCACATTTATCTTAATATAGACACAGATAGATAGATGTAGAAATATTTATAGATAAGTGTGTATTCAAGTTACATTAGTTTCCTATTGCTGCTGTAACAAATTACCACGAAATTCGTGGCTTAAAACAAACACATTGTTTTTCCCTTCGCCTTCTGAGGTCAGAAGTCTAAATTCAAGTTGCTATTAGGGCTTCATTCCTTCTGGAAGCTTTAGGCAAGAATCCACTTCCTTGCCTTTTTCAGCTTCCAGAGGCCGCCTGCATTCCTTGGTTCATGACCCCTTCCTGGCATCATTCCAGCTTCTTGCTTCCATAGTAACATCTCCTACTACTCACCCTGCTCCTCCTTTCTCTCTGTTATAAGGACTTGCGGTGAGTTCAGGGATTTGGGAGGTGATGAAGGAAGAGACAGGACCACGAGAGGCAGTAGCACACAAGCTTTCTTTGGGCCGCACGTGGAAAGGGTTGTATGAGAGGGGAAGTCCCACCCAGCAAGAGACCTTCCAGGGAAAGAAGCATGGGCCACCACCCAGATGCGACTAGGGCGAGGGAATTTCCAAGGAAGATGGGGAAGTCAGAGAGGGGACTTCTTACATGTCTAGGCGATGTCACTCAGCAGCTTAGTGGGCAGTCTCCGGGTCCGACTGCATCTGCTGAGGGTCTTTCATAGCCCCAGGATTTGACTTACTTGATGTTGAGTGAAGTTTTGTGGAGTATATAAAGTAGGTAGGCTCTAAATGGCTTTAAAAATATGTTTTTTGTACTATATTTAAAACAGTTGGATGTATGAGAATTTGAGTTGGGCTTTAGGCTAATGGTGACAGCCTGCTGTGAAAAAGTTAACGACAAAGGGGCTTGCCTGGAGGAACCGCCTGCAGCTGACAACAGGACAAAATGAGAAAGGAAACAGCAGTGGTTACCAGAGGGCAGACTTACCTCCCTTAACTTGCTTACTTTTCTCTAAAGCCCCGAAGCAGCAGATTGTAATCTTTTTGGTGGTTTTGAGAATCCGATGAAAGCCATGGATTCACTTCTAGAAAAATACGATACACATCCAATTCTGCATCCAATTTCCAAAAGGAATGTCCAAGCCCATCTATGGACCGTCTAGAAATGTGCTGTCCAATATTGTAGCCACTAGGCCCATGTGGACACAAGTCAAAATTTACTCAAATAAAAAATTCAGCTGCTAGCCACATTTCAAGTACTCGACAGCCATCGGATCAGAGACTTCTATTGGACGGCTCTGCTCTAGAATTCCCCTGACCAAAGCTAAAACCCCTTGCCTTAGACAAACCCCTAGAGATTGGGTGGCCTTTAAAACCACTCCCAGCCTAATTTCAAATGTCTTGTGTTTCTGAATATAGCTAGGCCACAGAAGAAATGGAGGAGCAATGCTTACAATGGTGAAGAACCATGAAAGTCCATCTACCTTTGAGTAACCTTTAGTCACCTTCAACCATGGGCATCTTAGCTAGGGCCATGCCTTGCAAAGACAGCAAACCACCAATCAGTCCCTCATTCCTCTCCACTGGAGGTTCTGCATAGTTCAGGCAACATCACCGTGACCCTCATCCTGAAACAGCATTCTAAGTGACTTTCTCATGAGCAAAACACATGGCAACAGGGCAGGCCAGCAGGAATCGGGTCTACATTAATAACCAAGAACATCTGTCACATTCATCACGCCTCGTGCCAGCTACTGTTCTAAGCCTCCCACATGTATTGGTTCATTTAGCCCTCACCCAACGTTAGGAGGTGGGCTCTGGTACTGTGCCCTGAATACAGACGAGGGGACTGAGCTGAGGCTGAGGGGGACTGCATAACTTTGTCCCAAGTCACACAGTAAACGTCAGAGGGAAGTGGGGAGGAGGTTGGAATCTACAGACTCCTGCACTGCTCACGTCCAAAACATCCACATGTTCTCTGAGTGCAGCCTCTGAGGTCACAGAGGCCGTCACGTACATGTCCCCACAGGTCTCAACACCGGTGCCCGCTCCCCCCACCGCCCCGTGTGCCGTGGCGCCTCTCTGTCTGCATTTGCCAGGACGCCTCACGTACCTGTCCTCTTCCTTGGAGTGGTGGGACAAGGAAAACTATGCTCATGATCCCACCCAGTCATCCCAGATGGACACTGCCCCCATAGCACCGTTATCTTGATGGCAGCCTGGGCTTCAGCGGCAGACCCATCTCGTGATAACATGCTAGCTCTGAGGCCCTGACGCCCAGGGCTTCTGTCGCTAACACGAGATAATCACAGCATCTCTTTCACATAAGTTCCTGAGGCGGATCCCAGCGCAGGGAAAGGAACAGCAGTGTGCCTGGCACAGAGGAAGCGCTCAGGAAAGCTCACTTCCCAAGAAGCTTCTATTTCCTCCCACCCCACCCCGCCAAGGCACCTAACCGTCGCTGGAGGGCATCCAGGGACCGTGCTGGTTTGGGCTACGGACCCGCCTTGAGCGCGCTCCAGCCTCACAGCTGGGCAGCCCTCCGCGGACGGTCCCCAACCTTCCACCACGCCGACCAGGGACTTGACCCTCCGGCTTTCTCCCCGTCGGCCCTTCCGGAGGAAAACTTCACTCCACCCCGGGGCTGATGGCTTCTCCTCAAAGCCTCCTGAATGAAGCCGGCCCACAGGGCCCGTGGATGAAGAAGGGTGTAAAGAGAGGGCACTCGGGGAAAGGATAGGGGGACAAGCCTAAAAGCCGGATCAAAATCGGGTGGCCGCGGTGCGGCCCGAGCGTGCTCCCCGGGGAGAATGTCCCGCCGCCCGGAGGGGCGCTCCCCGCCCCGGAGAAGCCCGGGAAGGCCCGGCCGGGTCGCAGGGAGCGGCGGCGGGGACCCGGGCCGGACAGGGGCCCGCCGCCCGTCGCTCCTTCCCGTGCCCGCACCCGCATCGGGGCAGGAAGCGGCCGGTTAGCGCAGCCCGAGCGGGAAGGGAGCCCCGCTCCCCGCGCCCGCGCCCCAGGGACGGCCACGCCCTCTGACCGCTCCGGGACTCACCGCCTCAGCGCCCACGGCCCTCCCAGGCTCACCGGGGGCAGCTGCCCAGGGCGCAGGCGCGCGGCCGCGTTGCGCGCCGCAGCTCTGAGACCCACTGAGGCCAAGTTGGACTCCTTGGTCTGGACCTGGCTTTCCGGGTCGCCGGCTCGGGGCGACGCCTCGCATCCTCGCAAGGGGCTCGGGGCGACTTCCCGGTTGAGCGCGGTTGGTTTTCAGTACAAGGGCTCCCAGGAGGAACGGGCTTCCAATAGTGAAAGTGCAGGAGCTGCTACCTTTTGGAGGCTTCCGCTTCCAGGAGGTCGTGGGTCCCCGGGAAACCCTCAGGCGGCTTCTGGAGCTTTGCCACGGCTGGGTAGCTTTGGCTTGAGATGCGCACCTTGGAGCAGGTCCTGGCGCTGCTGGTGTTGGAGCAGCTGCAGACCATCCCGTCCCAGGAGATCCACAACAGCGTGCAGAAGCTGCACCCGCACAACTTGCCAAGAAGCTGTGAGTCTTTTAAAATACATGCAGACAGAGGTTGCGAGACTGAGGGAATAGGTGAGTGAGTGAGACAGAGATGTTTTATGTGCGGTTTGGTGGCCGCGACTGGGACATCACGGTGTCGGACTTCCCCACCCGGAGTCTCTTGATTGCCCTGAGTAGACCTACACGGGCAAGTGACTTTGTAGTTTAGTCTGGAACTTCCATCCTCCAGATTTCCCCCCAAGCGCACAGAGGGAACAGTGAAGAGTGCCTGTTTCCACAGGGAGGCAGGTCACTGCTGCAATAGCCAGTGTCAGCTTGGATCGAAGGGGTTCGAATCTTGGCTCTGCCCTCTGCCCACTGGCTCAGTGCCTTGGGACAAGTTACTTTCCTCTTTGCGCCTCAGTTTCCCCTTTGGTAAAATGGCTTCTGGTATTGTTTTGAGGATTAAAGGGAGAGCAGCGCGTACATTTGGATCACACTGCTGGCACGTGGTCAGTGCTTAGAACTGTGAGCTGGCCGGGCGCGGTGGCACACGCCAGCGGTCCCAGCTACTCCGGTGGTCGAGGCGGGAGAACCCCTTGAGCCCTGGACTTCCGGGCTGTAGGGCGCTCTGTGATCGCGTGTCTGCACTAAGTTCAGTTTCAATCTGGGAACCTCCCGGAAGCGGGGCACCACCAGCTTTCCTATGGAGGAGTGAACAGGCCCAGGTGTGAAATGGAGCAGGTCAAAGCTGCCCTGCTGATCAGTACCACATGGCGCCTGTGACCAGCCACTGCCCTCCAGCCTGGGCAACAGAGCAAGACCCCCGCCCTGGCAAACAAACAAAACTCTTAGGCGTAGAATTCCCTGGCAGTCCAGTGGTTAGGACTCTGTGCTCTCACTGCCGAGGGCCCGGCTTCGGTCCCTGGTCAGGGAACCAAAATCCCACAAGCCGCGCGGCCAAATCTGTTAGCTGTATATTAGGGTCAGCAGTCAGGGCTGTGGAAGGGCCTCGCTGACACCGAGAGGGTGGAGCGTGGATACTAACAAGAAAGAGTTTCTGAAGTCAAGGTTCCTCAGCGTGGAGTGAAAGACCTCAGAAAGGGTGGTTTGGGGTTTTTCTTGAAGGGGGCTGGGGAATATCTCTTAGTAGAGTCCCTCTTTTAAATTAAACTTTTAATCTTGACATGATTGTAGAGTGGCAGGCAGTTGAAAGAAATAGAGAGGTCTCCTTTCCCCTCTCCCTCCTTTCCCCAGTGGTAGATAACATCTTGCAAAACTATAGCACAAGGTACAACCAGGATACTGACATGAATCCAGTCTGGGTTCAGAACAGTTCATCACTGCAAGGGGCCCTCCGGCTGCTCCTTTGTAGACTCACCCACACCTTGTCCTTCCCATCCACCCCTCTCCTGCCCATTCCCAGACCCCTCAGCCCTGGCAACCACGAATCTGTTCTCCTTTGCTAGAAGTTTGTCATTTCAAGACTGTTTTGTAAATGGAATCATATAGTCTGTAACCTTTGGAGATTGGCTTTTTTTTCTTCCCCCACTCAGCATAATTCACTGGAGATTTATCCACGTCCTTCTGTGTAACAAGTATTTGTTCCTTTTTATTGCTGGGCAGCATCCCATGGTATGGACGTACCACGGTTTGTTGAACCAGTCACGCACTGAAGGACCTGGGGGTGGTTTCCAGCTTTTGGCTATTAGAAGTAAGCCCGTGTGAACATTTAATTGTTTGCTGAATTATTTTTACGATCGATGCTTTACAATCATGGTCAGATAATTCTGACACCTAATTCATTTTGGAGTTAGTGTCACTTGATTGTCTTTTCTCACTCAGGTTGTGAATTTCCTGGTTCTTTGTATGAAGGATGATTTTCCATTGTGTCCTGGACATTTTGGTGTCGTGTTAGGAGACACTGGCTTCTGTTGCAGCTGGGTACTGTAGCACAGCGGTCCCCAAACCCCGGGCCGAGGACTGATACTGGTCAGAGGCCTGTTGGGAACCGGGCCGCACAGCAGGAGGTGAGGGGCGGGCGAGTGAGCGAAGCTTTGTCTGCTGCTACCATTGCTCACGTTACCGCCTGGACCACCCCCGCCCACTCCCGTCCGTGGGAAAATTGTCTCCCATGGAAACCGGACCCTGGTGCCAAGAAGGTTGGGGACCGCTGCTCTAGCTTGCAGTCCCCCTGTTGAGGTTTGGCGAGCAGGCCCTGGCCTCCTGCCGTGGGCTGTGCTTGGGAGGACAGCGTGATTTTCCAAGCGTCTGCGGTGCTGTTCTGGTTTGCTTGGTTTACCGCAGGCTGCTGGGGATGCTGCCTGGGGAAATGGAAGGCGCTTCCCCAGGCCGGGCCGCCTTGGGATTCTAGGCGGGGGAAGGGATTCCCCCTGCTGCCTCTGAGAAAGGGATGCTTGCTGTGTGGGGGGCTGCTGGAGGCAGGAGCCCCTGCCAGTGGGCAACGGGGAATGTTTCCTGGGCCTGGGCTTTTTGTGGCCGGTGCCTCCCAGCAGTAGAGTGTCTCTTGGGGGCGGGGAGGGCAGTTTCAGGGCCAGCAGAGAAGCAGTGTGCTTGCTTGGCAGGCACTTTATTGTGATCCAATCCCCCCTTTGGGTGTCTTTGTACGGAGGAATGGAGTCTCAGCTGTGAAGAAAAGAATTTCCCAGGTTGGGTGCTCCTTTTGGTGACCCGTCCCTTGCCAGTGCCCCCAGTTACAAGATTTCTCTGTGTGAGGGAGGGGAGCCTCAGACCGGGTGGGGAGGGGAGTCCTGTTCAATGTAGAAGGAGGGCCCCTGGATGACAGGAGCCCTACAGCCGGCAGGGAAAGATGGCCGCTATTCCTTTACTATGACCTCACCATTTTGGATATTGTTAAGCCCTAGTTGCCTTCTCTTTTTAGAGTGTTTAGTCCTAAGGAGCAGGGACTGGGTTTGGGGGATGCTGTTGTCATTGTGATTTCTGTCGCCTTCAGCATTTTCTGCCCCCAGACTTTCTCTCCTTCCTCCTGAGGGAACCATGGAAGACAAAGTGATGATGGCCCCGGGTGGTGTGACAGATGCTACTGTCTCTCCACAGTGCCCTTCCCCCTCCTGAGTGCTCCTCTTGGGGGGCCCTTCCCGCCACTTGCAGAGGGTCCTTTTTCTGTCACCCACACGTGTCACCCCACCCTCCTTGTTTGTCTCCCCCCATCTCAAATGCAGGCCTGCTCCCCTTCTCCCCCATGAAACCTGTTCTTGGCCCGACCATTTTTCCCCTTTACCCCCTGCCTCTTTTCTAGAACTGTTCTTGATGGATCTGGGGCTGAAGGGGACCTTGTGCTCTTTCCAGTGACTGTGTACTTCTCCCAGGAGCCGTGGGGTGTCAGGGTCCCAGCAAGAGGGTCCTCTCCAGGGACACGGTACAGGAGATTAATGGGAATGTGGACTCAGTGGGCGAGGACTTCTTTTCCAGGGATGAAGACTGGGCTGTTTCTGACCAGGGTCCTGTCCCTTAGACACCCACCTCCTGACATCAGCTCTGAGTTGGGCCAAGAAAGCGCCACAGGAGGTATCCCTTGATGTGATGTCCCCTTGACTAGGATCAGTTCAGCATCAGCCAAGCAGCACAGTAGCCTCAGACTCAAGCCCCAGCCACCAGAGCTTCCGGAAGGGAGGTTGCACCATAGTGGACGTCCTAGGGCAGGACAAGGAGACTCCAGTGACGCCCTCACCCCACACACACTCACGGTGTCTCAGGGTACTGCGCCTGCTTGAAGTTCTTGACTCCTTGGAATTTCAAGGAACTTGTGCTTCGGAATCTCTCGTACTTTCTATTCTCCAGCAGTATATTTAGGCTCTTTCCCAAAGACAAGTATTTCAGGGGCACTCACTCAGTGTTTCAGTTTATCAGCTGTCAAGGGCCTTAAAAATTCAGGAAGGAGGATCTGTGTGCTCAGAGATTTTCAGCAAGCAGTACTTATAATTGTGGAAGTTTGGAACCAAGGAATATGTCCAAAATAAGAGGCTGTCTAAATAAATAATATGCATGGATGTGATGAACTATTACACAGAAATGTACAATGATGCCCATAAAGTATGACAAAAAGCTAATCATTGGATTTTGCTGGAGGGTATAGAGGTGTTCACGGTCCAATTTTTCCAACTCTTCTATACGTAGGAAAATCCTCATGGGAAGAAATTTGGGAAAGGCTTAAAAAACAACATTATGGTTCATGCCCACCCAGGGACCCCAAAAAAGAAAAAAAGAACATAAAACAAGATCCATATACATTCTGATGACAACCACGACGAGGCACACACCAGGCAGTATTCCAGGAGTAGGGAACTGTGATGCCAGGAAGGTATCTCAGGATATGGCTCTGGAGGAAGACACCTAACAACTATTATTTGGGAGAAAGAGCAGGTGAGAAAATTCTACTGGCAACAGGCTGTCCAAAATAGCAATTCAAGTGATGGAAACACCCTTGCTTCCCTTTCCTTAACAGCCTTGTCTTAGCCCTGCCCCAGTTTAGTACGAGTTTTTCCTTGGTTTTCTTAGCCAATTAAAAAAACGAATGTTCTCTTATTTTCTCCCTTTCTTTGCTCCATATTGTTCACAGGAGGAAATCAGTGTGGGGGACAGGGAGGCAGGGATTAGGAAGATTAGGAAGGGCAAGGGAGAGGGGTATCAGAGAGAGGTTGATATATGATCACCAATGGTGGGACCAGGGCCAAAGTCAAATACAGCAGGGCAGGGCTGGTATATGTGTTGAGGACATGAAATGTGTTGGGGGGAGTAAAGTTGACATTATTACTAAGCATTCTCTCTGGTTAAGATGGCAATTTATGTGGATGGTAAAGCTCGTAAGGATGTGGCCTCTCCTCACCACCGTGGCCACTGTAACAGCCCCCATGCGGCTCTTATGATGTCACCAAACTGATGTTGCTCCTACTTAGAGCATTGCGCCTGGGGCTGGAGCAACGAGAAGGCCCAGATAATTGCCCTTAGGCACTAAAAAAAGGTGTTCCAATAGGGGTCTTCCCGCAGTCCCTAATTTAGTTCCCCTTCCGGCAAACTTTACAGGCACTGCTGTCCTCTGCTTTGTTTTAATGAGATGATGTTATACAAAATATTACATGTAAAACACTTAGCACAGTGCCTGGTGCACACATGTATTGTGTCAACTGTGGGCAGATAAAACTGGCAGATTTCCTTTCTTCTAAGTCCCTGGCACTGGGGTCAATGTAAGACAATGTTGGAAGGAATTTCAAAGAGTAATCTGCTGTTGATCAGCAGGACTAATGACCTTCTAGCCACTTGTAGTCATATTTCAAACAGCAGTATGAGTGCCTTACTGGAGGCTCCTATGAGGTCACTACAAAGGATGGCTAAGTTCATACTTTTTACATTCATATTTGTACATCACATGCCTACTTTTACGTTTATACTTTTACTCTCAAGTCCTCTCATAAAAGAAGCCAGAACAGATTTCACTGTCTTTTATATCAAAGGGAGACTAAAAGTGGGGTCATAAGAATCCCTGGCCCCCAAATCCAAGTGGTACAAAAGGAGACCTGGGAACTGTGGACTTACCTTGAGCAAGAACCACAACTCCCTGTAGCAAAGGTAGCACGTGAGACTGGCAGAAGTCTCGTGGGTGAAGCATCAGTACCACGCTAAAGTAAAGTGAAAGGCTCGGCAGAGCCACGTTCAAAGGTAAAATGAGATGCCCAGCCTAACAGTGAAAACAAAGCCTGTGGTACCAGGGGGGGACAGGGAGTATGGAAGAAGTTTTATAGCAACAACAACAGAATCACTGTATTGTTTTCACTTTTTTTTTTTCTGGGAAAATCCCTTAGAAATCACTTTATCTAAAGTTTTTTTTACTGAAGTCATAAAGGAACTTATGGGTCTAAACATCATAATCAGAAATTTGAGGTTTTATACTCAGCACCTTTTTAAGAAGAATTTAGAAGCTTACTGTTGAATCACTCCATCCTCTTATATAATTTTGGAATGTGCAAAATCACCACCACTACTTAACAGCTGCAATTTATCTAAATATTTTACAAGTGGCTGAAACAGTTGAGTCTTCATATGTGTCATAAGAAAACCAACTAGCACTAAGAGAATTTCTAACTTTTCTTTCTCCCCAAGAGCTCAGGAATATGAAGATCAGTGAAAGGAAAAATGGGTTTGTTTTGAAGCATTTTCTTTTACCCTTCAATCTATCTTACAAGCACTTTTGAATAAAAATTGACTTCCATTCTTGAAAAGAAAACTCATTTCATTATGGTCATATAATTTCTTACGAAGAAGGGATTATGTGTGTTTCTTCTACAGGAGGAAAGGTTTAAGAGTGCCTCTTGCCTGCAATAGGTACACAGAAAAGAGGCAGTAGGAATGACCCAGGAAAATCTTAAAATATTAGACAATGCTTGTTGATATCACACCCTCAAAATGTTTGATAAATCTTGCAGTTGATATTAATATCCTTATACAAATGGCCAATAAGCACATGAAAATATGCTCAATATCATTAACTATCAAGGAAAGGCAAATGAAAACCACAATGAGATACCATGTCACGTGTACTATGATGGAGCTAACAAAAGAGACAGATCATAACAAGTGTTAACAAGAATGTGGAGAAATTAGAACCCTTATACACTTCTGGTGGGACTATAAAGTGGTGTAGCTTATTTGGAAAATAGTCTGGCAGTTCCTCAAACAGTTAAACATAGAGTTACCATATGATCCAGCAATTACACCTCTAGGTATATATGCAAAAGAAATGAAAACATATGTCCACACAAAGATGTGTACATGAATATTCATAGCAGCATTATTCATAATAGCCAAACAACCCTAATATCCATTAACTGATCCATCTTGTTTATCCATACGACGGTAATACATGTTTATCCATACAATGGTAAAAATGTAATCCATACATTTTGAAACACTAAAAATAGAAACTATGTAAAATCTAAAAGGCATATTTTGGGCTTCCCTGGTTTTTGGGCTTCCCTGGTTTTGGGCAGTGGTTAAGAATCCACCTGCCAATGCAAGAGACATGGGTTCGAGCCCTGGTCCGGGAAGATCCCACATGCCGCGGACCAACTAAGCCCGTGCGCCACAACTACTGAGCCTGCGCTCTACAGCCTGCGAGCCATAGCTACTGAGCCCATGTGCCACAACTACTGAAGCCTGTGCGCCTAGAGTCCATGCTCTGCAACAAGAGAAGCCACCGCAATGACAAGCCCGCACACCGCAACAAAGAGTAGCCCCCGCTCGCTGCAACTAGAGAAAAGCCTGCGCGCAGCAACGAAGACCCAATGCAGCCAAAAATAAAAATAAATAAATAAATAAAAGCCATATTTTTTTCCCCTAAACACTTCAATATGTATATCCATACAAAACAAAATGTGGTCTATCCATAAAATGGAAAATTATTCAGCAGTAAAATAGAAATGAAGTATTGATACATGCTACAACATAGATGAAGCTTGAAAACATCAGGCTTAATAAAAGAAACCAGACACAAAAGATCACATATTGTATGATTCCATTTATATGATATGTCCTGAATAGGCAAATGTATAGAGAAGAAAGTAGATCAGTGGTTGCTTAGGGTTGGTGGGGGAATTATAGGAAATGAGGAGTTACAGCTAAAGGGTTTGGTGTTTGTTTTGGGGGTGATGTAAGAATTCTATAATGGATTGCCATAATAGTAGTACAACTCTACATATATACTAAAAACTACTGACTTTTGGCATTCTACAAATGGGTGAATTGTATGATTTGTGAGTTATATCACAATAAAGCTGTTTGAAAAATCTAATTACTAGAACCAGAAGTCAAAGTCATGTTTAACAACTCCTTAATATTATGAGGCCTCAGTTTCAAAAGCTACCACTTTTACAACGGAATCTGCATTAGAACTGTTCTTTGATTACTACCTGTTGCATCTCCTTCAGCACGAAATAAAACTTTTAAAATTCCTTTGTAGTATCAGTAGAATCATGGAGGGAGTCCAAACTCTGTCTTACAGCAGATAATTTCAATTCAGCAGCCTGCTGTTATTCTCCACCTGTCTTTCCTCTTTTCCAAACAACTCCCTTTGTAATCACAACTTTGGTTTTTGGAGGCAATCCTTTTCTTTCTCATTCTCATTTAACCACATCCTTTCTCTTCCAAGTTGGTTTCTAATTCTCTCTATTTCTCAAGAATTTATCTACAATTGCCCTCTGCTAAGCCTTCCAGAACATCTTCAGATTCCTTTCTGTAAAGATTTCCTATGCAGTTGCTAAACAAATTCCTCTATCCCAACTCTTGGCCCAGTTAGAAATTACAACATTTTTGTGTTGTAGGCTTTAATTTTAGAAATTCCTTTTCCTTCTTTGTCCTGCTCATATGACCTTATTCAAAAATTGCAAGATCTTCTTCAAGTTGCTTCCACCTATAATGCTGTTTGCTGCCCAGGATCACATCTTGATTCCTTGGGTGAATCGAGGTTGAAGTGTTTAGGGGAAAGAAAATGCCCTTTAGATTTTACATAGTTTCTCTTTTTTACTTAGTGTTTCAAACATATTAGCCAAGACATAACTATGGATGGGATCTGGGTGTTATGGGTTTAAATTATAAACCTTTACTTTAATTTTGTAGAGTTTTATAAAAGAAAACATGACTCAATGTATGCTTTTACCACTAACCATATTAATAATATGTAATAAAATTTGTTTTAAGTGAATTACAACTTGTCTTCCTGGAGTCTCTAGTCCTTTTCAAGAATTTTCTCTTTTCTTTGAAGCATATAAGCCATAGTAGGTTATAAGGAAAATTGAAGAGATCATTATATTTATGTCCATATTCGTTCTAAACGGCTAACTATATAATCTACAGATAATTTCTATTGAAGGCAATTACAAGGGATAACTTTGGCAGATTAATATTAAACTCCACACGGTTTAAAAACCTTACTATTTCAAATAAAAAGGAAAAAGAAAAGAAAAAGAAAATGCCGTTATCCGACCGTCCTCATTGGTTAGTGACTCAGCTGAAAGGTAAGCCTGGGACTTGTCCAGAAGCAACAGTGCTCTAACTTCCCCTTCATTGTCATAAAACATTCGGTTGACAATGCCTGACCTCAGGAACAGAGCTTTGAAGGAATCATTCTGAAAATGATTCTCTGGTGAAGCAAACATCTTTACTAGGTTTACAATCACAGAGCACTGTGTCCTCTCGCACACTTCTGGGCAGCTTTACTTTGCAAATATGGATTGACCTTATCTTCTGAGAGTAATCCTCATTTGCATATAAAAAGGCTGACAGGTGATCCTTGTTTATTTTCCTCCCAGGCATGCAGAGCTCTGGTTCCCTAGCCTGAGTGGTTTCTCACACTGATTTCCAAAAGAGGTCAATTTCATCCCCACTGTACAACTGAGCTACATACAGTTTCTCCTCTTTGATTCAGATGGATAACTTCTGTCCAAATGGCTCAACACTAGGTAAACACTGAAAATTTGGAGACACTGACAACCCGAGATATTCGGGTTCTTAGAAAGAGGCCTTCTCCAGAGGACTATGCTAAGCATTACAGAAGATATAAGACGAAACAAGGTTCCTCTCCTTCAGGGAAGCATAACGTAGTAGCAGAAACACGGGGTATGACAACAGGAGACCGAAATTGGTCTACAATCTGCCACCGGTCATCCAAGTGACCCTGCGGACATCGCGTCCTACATCTCAATTTTTTTATATGTCAAGGAGAAATATAAATGGAACCCACACCATAAGGTTAAAACCTACCTAACAAGAATAAAACAATAATAGCTGGGAAGGACGTGCCAGCGAACCAGACAAGGGTTTTAAAAATATAAGGGACTGTTATTCCTGACCTAGCGAGGGGTCTGACCAGGAGGACCAAAGGCCTCTTAACCTAAGGAGTCCCGGGACGAGCCTAGGGATGACTTTCGGGGTTGGTGGCCCTAACCAGGCGAACTTCCCGGTAGAAAGGGCCACCGACTGCCAGAACGCGACGCAGGAGTAATCTGGACGCCACTCCGCAAGTCGGGGGTCCGAGATCACGGCGTCGGGCGTCAGCAGGCTGCATCGTTCCCAGGCGACGAGACGCCTTCGGGGCGCCGCTAGGCCTCCCGCGGGCCCGAGACTCGGTGACCAGAACTCTTTTTTTTTGCATCCGGGGCTAAACCCGGGACGGGAAGGACCCGCGAGACCGTTCCGGCGTGGCTGTGCTGCGCCTCCCCAGGCGGAGGGACGGCGATGCTGGGCGTGGCTGTCACGGAGCCACCGGAAACGCATTCTTCCTTTTCCGGTTGGGGCCAGTCCACCGCCCGAGACCCCAAAATGGCGAGTTGGGGAAGGGTCTCGGGGCGTTAGAGCGCTCGGGCTGGAACCGAGCTGCCAACGCCCCGTGCTCCCGCCGCTCGCGGGGCCTCGCGCTTTCCCGACATCGCCCCCGGGAGCGCGGGAACCGGACCCTCCTTCCTCCCCGTGGGGGCGGGAGGCGTGACGACGTCACAGCCGAGCCGAGAAAGAGGGAAGTGGCGTCCACGGAAGCCGGAGCTGGGTGGAGGTAACCGACAGGCTGCTTTTCCTTCTGGGTTTGGTCAGGAGGGCCCCCGAGAAATGCCGGCCGCACGCGCCAGCTGCGTGGCGGCGAGCGGGGTTGCGGGCGCGCACCATTTTCCTTTCCGCGGTGGCGTCGCTGCCGGGCGGCGGGTCGGCCTGAGAGCCGGCGGGACCTGTTCTCAGCGAGGCCGGCACTCAGTCTCCTACAGCCACTTCTAATCTCCGGAAGCAACCTCTTTGTACCCTGTGTGCAGATATAACCCAGGGCTGCTGCCGAAGCACGCTCGGAGGTTGCCGGTGTGCTGAGAGCACGCGGGCGTCCTCGCGGTCGGTCCAGCCTTCTGGACCCACTTGTAGGTGTAGACGGGGGATGGGGCGTAAGGCCTACGAATGAGCCCAGCGAAACTTGCCGGTTTCCGCTGGCGTATGAGCATATCACTGGAGAAAGGGTCATTTCAGCTTCTGAGACATTAGTTTTGGCTGACAAAGAAAAACAGGAAGTGTCCCTGTACCTCCTGAGCCTGGACAGGCAGCAAGGAACCAGCCAGATTATTTCTTTGAATACCGGTGGCATCCTTGAAAGAACTTTGTTGTTGTTTCCGCTGCATCACCTCCGAGAAAAGCAGACTCTCAAGGCCATCCTCAGCCTTGCTTAAAGATCTCTATGACCCTGAGGAAGTGTAAAGTCAAGAGAAGGCTTACGTTTACAAGGACCCTTCCTGTCTCTGAAGAACCTTAATCGTCACCGTTTCTCCTTTCCTTTTTTACAGTTTGACGTTTGGGTATCTTGTAGACAAAGCCAACTGTCAGTTTTTCCAGTAAAGTAAGCAAAAATTTTCAGACACAGGTACAAAGCCGCTCAGTGCCCTTTATAAGTCTTTCCAAAAAAACCAGTGTTGATGCCATTTGATTGCTTAGTGGGGAGATACTTGCTGAGAGGAATAAGGTTACTTTTTCTCTAATTACTTTACTTCTTTTCTGATCTGGCCACCTCAGTTTCCTTTCCAATATTAATATGATGGAAAAGAGAATATCAAATGTTCCATGAAGCAAAGACATCAGTCTCCATAAGAGGACAAAGGGGCAGAGAAGTTGTTTTCCCCCTGACTAAAGACAAAAAACTGGGGTGATCTATTACAATTTAGAGAAAGTCAAATATGCCCCATTTGTAAAGGTGGGACAGGGGGCACACAGATGAAGTATTGGATGATATCAAAGCTCGTTTTAGTGAATGGGTGCCAGTTTTTTCACCCATCAACCTTAAAGAAAAAAGAAAAAGTGATCACCTGACATTTGTCTTCCCTGAGCCGTGCTTTGTTTCAAAGTTGGGTAACAAAGGAAAGGGGAAAAACATGTCCTGAAGTAGTCTTGAGTCATCCTGAGTGGCAGTTGATTTTAAAGGCGAGGCAGGACAGGAACTTTTCTGTTCGTTCTTCTCTGATAACTATAAATAGCAAGTAAATATGTGTCATGTGGCTTTCTTCTTGACGTGTACTTTTTTTTTCTACCCTCCCTCAGTGACCTTGGGGAGAAGATCCACTCATTGGTTTTGTACCAAGCCTGACAAGGCCTCAGTTGTCAAAGGTGGCCCAGGAGGATATCACACATAGGAGTAAAACTATTCCTAGAGCAAATGATGATGAGTGATCTGAACGTGAATGCATGCTTGTACCCACACGTGGAGGCTTTGTGGGAGACTAAGGGGTCTGTGAAAGAGAGCTCCAGTCAGAGTAAGAAATCCAGCCCACAGATGGACAGTCTTGGTCCTGAGAGCGCTCGCCAGCACTTCCGGAGCTTCTATTATCTTGAAGCACCTGGACCACTTGAGGCTGTCAGCCAACTGCAGGAATTATGCCATCAGTGGCTGAGGCCAGAGATCCACTCAAAAGAGCAGATCTTGGAATTGCTGGTGCTAGAGCAGTTCCTGACCATTCTGCCCAGGGATATCCAGAACTGGGTGCAGAAGTATCATCCACAGAGCATCAGAGAGGCTGTGGCCCTGGTAGACCGTTTTCAGAAAGAACCTGGTGGAATAAGTAATGAGGTGAGCGGAAAGATTCCTTACGTGTACACTGAAATAGGGTAAAGGTCCGGGGCGGGGGCTGCTAATTGGAGAATGGGATGGATTAGGTCACTCTTCTGTTGTTGCTTTAGAACAGCTAAGTGCGATCTGAAATCACAGACTTGCAGCGACAGTCAGCCTCCAGGTTTCGGAGTTCCTGGGAGTCTTACCTGGCCTTTGAGAAAAGAAATGCATTTTGCCCTCTTCAGGGCCAGGGTGAATTGAGGGTGGTGGGCCTGGTCTAGCATGGCCGAGGAGACAGGACTTAGCAACAGAGAAATAAAAGGCAAGAAAGACTTGGGGAAGGAGAAGAAAACCTGAAAGCGTGGACAGCATTTAGAGATCAAAGGCAAGCGAGGGTAGCAGCCGAAGTATAAATCAAACATCTCTGGGGAGACTGCAGAGGAAGAGAAGAGATAGAAAGAAAAAAGGGAAACAGGGATACGGAAAGAAGAAAAGTGCCAACAGAAAAGTGGAGAGAAAGTGCTGAGGGGTGGTGCCCTCTGTGGTGGGGACACACATCTCAGGGCCAGGAGGAAAGAGCCCTGTGGCCTCCCTCAGTGCTCGGCCTTGGCCTTGCTGGTGAGTGGGGAACCAAGGTCTGTCCTTGGGAGATGGCAGCACACTTCCTTTCCTCGAGAGTCCACCTTGAGGAACACAGGCATCTTATTACAGCTGAAGCATATGGAGGAAAGTTAGGGTCCAACTCTTCCCCCAGTTTTTCCCTCTACTGCATCCCCTTTCTCCATGAAATCGTTCCCTGGGCATGGGAGGATTGGAAAATCTGACTGACAGGAAAACCTTTTTTATTCGCGTCCTCATTTTTTTAGAGAAAACTAGAAGATACAAATCCACTAGGTCAAGGATCCAAGTCTAGAAAGCAAGAGAGTGGAGGCAGCGAGAGGGCAGCCTACCCCACCCTGCTCGTGGCCTGAGCTGTGGCCACCTGTGGAGGGCCGGAGGCCGGCAGCGGTCGCAACTTCTCTCATTTTAGCCTAATCTTCCTAGATCACGTGTATAGTTCCTTGTGAGAAAACCATGGTGCAGTATCTCATCGTTTTTAAAAATGACTTCCTTTAACGTTACACGCTCCCCAAACCTGGGCTCTAGTCTTGTTTGTTCCTCCACCACCACCCCAAAACCAAAAGTTCTTTGCTAATGAGGATGGGGATTATTTCTAGGTCACAGCCCATGAGACATTGCTCTTGGGAGGAACAGCAGTGGCCCCAGGCTTTCAGTGGAAGCCAGCAGAGCCCCAACCAATGGATGTGTTCCAGAAAGAATGTTGGAATACATACTGGGTACTGCAAGAACAGCTGGGCTGGAATACTCAGAAAGAAACCCAGCTTTTATGTGGAAGAGGTGAGGAGCTTCATAATAATTCTCTTCTCCTGGGAGCTGTGGTAGTAATTGGTTCAGCTAGAATGTCACAGGAATTTTCCAACTGCCCAGCCCTGCTGGCAGTTAGGATGTCTCTCTGGCGGGAGTATAGTAGGCCAGTGGTGGGTGAAGGTGAGGGTCATTCTGTGGTACAGAAACATCCAAATCACAGAACCCTGGTATTCACAATGTGGACCTTGCTCCTTAGAAATTTGAGAGGAGAGAGGAAGATAGAGCAGGGACAGGCAGGGTCATCTCACCTTTACAAGTTGGAGGAGAAATTGGGATCAGAAATGGGCTGTCATTGGCAGAATGGGAAGAGAATTGTACACCAGGAAAAAAGTAATGAAAGAAATCTCCCACATTTCCTACCATACACTGGAGGACCTGAGGCTTTCATTTTCAAACACCTCTAATTCTTGCCCAGCTCAGCGAAGAATTTAGTTTATGAGAGGAAAAACATAATGGATTTCCTTTTATTTCATGAAATCTGTGGAAAGAGTCAACTGGGAACCAGCTCTGTGGAGTGGTGGATATTTGGTTCTTGTTTGCAAGGAGAAGGCCACTTCTGGCACAGTACACCACACACACACGCACGCACGCACGCACGCACGCACACGCACACGAAGGTGAGCCATCTTTACCAAAGGAGTCCTATATTGTAGAAATTGGCTCAGGGTATTCATAAATAGAAAAGAGAGAAATTTTTTTCTGGTTCTTTTCCCCCCACAGCTGTGCCTGCTCAACAGATTCTAGACTTTTTTGAGCAGACAAGCACCCCAAGCTGGAAGACGGCATTTGAGCTCATCCTGCCTGAGTCCCAGGTGAGCTGTACTTTCCAGCTTTTCCAGGCAGCCTGAACGTGGCTTTGTCTGCTTTTCTCTGCTACCCATGACCCAGTACCCGGCAGGTGCTCTGAGGTGCGTTAGCCCCAGGTGTTCTCTAGGCAACTAGGCTTGGCCCTGTGGGAATTGGGCACCTCCCAAGCTGTGTACTGATCTCTTTGGTGCCTTTTCTTCCTTCATCTCACTTCTTTTCCCTTAAATCTTATACTCTTACCATCTTCAGTGACTGGCCTCCCGTGTCATTCGGAGATGAGTGATAGGACGGCTTCTGTCGTGGCAAGTACTGAACTACAACTTATTCTCTTCTTTAGAGTCCGTTGACATTTGAAGATGTGGCCTTGTTTTTTACCGATGAAGAATGGCAATTACTGGACCCTTCTCAGAAGATCCTCTACAATAATGTAATGCAGGAAAACTATGCGACTGTCACCTCTCTAGGTAAAGATTCTTCGTTTCCTTTGTGTAGAACTTGTGTAATCTGTCCCGTCCTCAGTTCATGGAAAATGAACTCCTGTGAGAGAGTCCCAGTGTTCCAGTGGCGGGTTGGTTCTCAGCTTGATGGTGTGGGGAAAAGGAAAGGCATATCCAGACAACCCGGAGAGCTTTTTACGAATACATGTCTCACTTCTTTATTCTAGGTAGAGTTCTTGATCTCTCATACTCCTGCCCCGCCCTGCAAACCCATCTTCCATATCTTTTCCATGTCAGTAGCGGGCACCACGACTTACCCAGTTGCTCAGGCCCAAAACCTCTCAGTTATCCTTTATTCTGGTCTTTTTGTTATACCCCCCAGCCGATCCGTCAGCAAGTGCCCTGAGCTCTGTCTTCAGAATAGGTCCTGCAATGCCGTTGGAGTATCCTATACTCCAGTATAAGATAAAAAAGTTTTTAACAAAAGGTGCTGAGTACAACCACGTCTCAACCTCTTCTGCTCTCACCATCTGGTCTAAGCCACCTCATCTCTAAGCAGGTCTGCTGGAATACCACTGGACTCCCCGCCCCCTCCACGTCGTTTCCATCTGTCCTCCTCATAGGTTTAGTTCTTCGCTTCCTCATTGCATATCCACCTACAACCACAGTAGAGTATAAAGAAGATGTGGAATCTAAGATTCTGCCCATTTAAATGTTGGGAGTAAATAAAAGTAGAAAAGAGTCATTCACTTTTCCTGAAAATAGTCTGGAATTAAGATGGCAGTCCATGACCTCAAAGTTTTATTCTCAGAACATTATCGTTGCACCCTAAACTTAAAGCGATCTGTTTAGCACAAGGGCAAGAACCATAGACCCGAGGTCCCCAAGAGTTCAAGGACAGTCTTGGAGAGTCTCCTTGAGGTAAGTGTATACATAGGAAGAGGAGAAGATTCCTTGATAGGAACCTTCATAGGAGCTTAACATTTTTAAGATTTTGTTCCTGTATTTTTTTAATTAAACTTTTTATTGAGTTAATTGTAGATTCATGTGCATATTTAAAATGTAATACAAAGAGAACCCATGTACACTTTACCCATTTTCCCTCAATGATAACTTTTGCAAAAGTATATAATATCACAACCAGGATATTAATACTGATATAGTCCACTGACCTTATTCATGTTTCCGTTTTTCCTTGTATGTGTGTGTATTTAGTTCTATAAAGTTTTATCACATGTGGAGGTTTGTGTATTCACCACCACAATCAAGATACTGGATAGTTACATAACCACAAGGAGCCCTCCTGTTGCCCTTTTATAACCACACACACTTCCCTCCCACATCCCACCCCATCACCAACCTGTGCCAACCACTGATCTGTTCTACAGTTTTAAAATTTTGCCATTTCAAAAATGTTATATGAATAGAGTCATGCAGTATGTAGCTTTGGGGGATTAACTTTTCTCATTCAGAATAAGTCCCTGGAAATTCATCTTAGTTATTGCGTGTATCGGTAGTTCAGATGAACTGCTGAGAAGCATTCCATGATATTGATATACCACAATTTGTTTAACCATTCACCCATCGAAAGGTATTTTTGCTGTCTTCAGTTTTTGGCTATTGCGAATAAAGCTGCCGTGAACATTCACATACAGGATTTTGTGTAGAGATAAGTTTTCGTTTCTCTGGGATAAATGCCTTTAAGGGTGCAATTGCTGGTTCATATGGTAATTACATGTTTAATGCCAAACTGTTTTTCAAAGTGGCTGTACCATTTTACATTCTCAGCCAGCAATGGATGTGATCCAGTTTCTCCACATTCTTGCCGTTGTTTAGTAGTATCACCATTTTTAAAAAATACTTTTTTTGCCTTTCTGCTAAGTATGTAGTGTTATCTCATTGTGCTTTGGATTTGCATTTCCCTAATAGCTAATGATGTTTTGTAGCTTTTCATGTGCTTATTTGCTATCTCTATGTTATCTTCAGTGAAATGGCTTTTGCCCATATTTTAATTAAGTTGTTTTTTAACTGTTGAGTTTTGAGAGTTCTTTATAGATTGTAGATTCCAGTGCTTTCTTGGATATGTGGTTTGCAAGGAGTTTCCCCAAGGCTGTGTATTTTTCTTTTTATCCTCTTCCCATGGGCTTCCACAGAGTAAAAGTTTTGAATTGTGATAACCAATTTTTTATTTTTTCCTTTTACAGATTGTATTCTTGTTATCAAGGCTAGCAGTCTGACTAGCTATAGATCCCGAAAATTTCCTATGTTTTTCCTAAAAGTTTTATAATTTTATATTTAAGTCCATGATTCTTATTGAGTTGATTATTATATAAGGTATGAAGTTTAGGTTGAAGTTCATTTTTTCGCCTATGGAGGTCCAGTTGCTTCAGCCTCGTTTGTTGAAAAGACTGGCCTTCCTCCACTGAATTGCTTTTGCACTTTTGTCAAAGATCAGTTGGGCATATTTGTGTACATCTATTTTGTTCCATCGAGCTATGTGTCTATCCCTCTGCCAATATTGCACTGTCTTGATTACTGTAGCTATACAATTTAGGAAGCCTTAATATCTATCAGGTAGAGTGATTCTTCCCACTTTATTCTTTTGTCAAGATAAAATTTTATTTTAGCTATTCTAGGGCCTGTTCCTTTCCATGTAAATTTTAGAATAAGCTCATCTATGTCTAAAATAAACTTTGTTGGAATTTTGCTAGAAATTACATTAAACCTATATATTAATTTGAGGGGGATTGATATCTTTACTATGTTGATCTTTCTAATCAATGAACACAGTATGTCTATTTATTCGGGTCTTCCTTGACTTCTTTCATCAGCTTTTTGTAATTTTCAGTGTACGGATCTTCTGCATGTTTGTTACGTGTATGTAGAAGCTAATTTTCATTGGAGCAATTGTAAATGGTATTATTTTAAATTTGGTTTCTGCATGTTCGTTGTTTTTGTATAGGCGTGCCACTAATTTTGTTTTGTTCTTTTATCCTGTGACCCTACTGAACTCACTTATTAGTTCTAAGAAGTTTTTTTGGTAGATTTCTTGGGATTTTTACACATAGACAGTCACATGATCTGCAATGCCTTTTATTTCTTTGTCTTACCTTGTTGCAGTAGCGCCAACTTCTGGTACTTTGTTGAATAAGAGTGGTGAGAGCCGACTTCTTGCCTTATTCCCAACTTTATCATAAAAAGTTTAAGCCTTTCACTATTACCTATGATGTTAGTACAGGTTTTTTTGTTGATGCTCTTATCAAGTCGATATAATTCCTTATTTTCTGAGTGTTTTTTATCGTGAATGGATGTGGGCTTTGTCAAATACTTTTCTGTGTCAGTTAATGGGATTATGATCTTTCGAAGCTTGTTGATATGGTAGGTTATGTTGATTTTTTTTTAATTTAATTAATTTATTTATTTTTGGCTGTGTTGGGTCTTCGTTTCTGTGCGAGGGCTTTCTCTAGTTGCGGCAAGCGGGAGCCACTCTTAATCGCGGTGTGCGGGCCTCTCACTATTGTGGCCTCTCTTGTTGCGGAGCACAGGCTCCAGACGCGCAGGCGCAGTAATTGTGGCTCACGGGCCTAGTTGCTCCGTGGCATGTGGGATCTTCCCAGACCAGGGCTCAAACCCGTGTCCCCTGCATTAGCAGGCAGATTCTCAACCACTGCGCCACCAGGGAAGCCCCGGTTACGTTGATTGATTTCAAATGTTGAACCAGCTTTGCATAGCTGCAGTAAATCCTACTTGATCATGGTATATAATTCTTACTTATTGTTGCGTTCAGTTTGCCAGTATTTTGTTGAGGATTGTTGTATTTAAGTTCATGGGAGATGTTAGTCTGTAGTTTTCTTTTTTAGTACTGTCTTTGTATGATTTTGCTGTCAGGGTAATTACTGGCCTTATAAAATGATTTGGGTAGTATTTCTTCTTCTTCTCTTTTCTGGAAGAGATTATATAAAAGTGGTGTTAATTCTATAAATATTTGGTAGAATTCTCCAGTAACACTATATGAACCTGGAGATGTCTTTTTTAGCAGCTTTTAAATTATGAATTCAATTTCTCTAATGGTCAGAGTGCTATTCAGATTATCTATTTCATATTGGTTGAATTCTGGTAGTTTGTGGATTTTGAGAAATTGGCCCATTTTTCCAAACTTTTAAAATTCATGAACATAAGTTGTTTATAGTATTCCCTTATTATCTTTTTAACTGCTGCAGAATGTGTAGAGATATACCCAGTTTCCTTCTTGACACTGATGGTTTGTATCTTCTCTCCTATTATTTTTGTCAGTGTTGATATAGGTTTATCAATTTTATTTTCTTTAAGAATAAGCTTTTTGTTTGATTGTGATTTCTTCTGTGATCTTTATTATTCCTTTCTTCAACTTCTTTTAATTTTATTTTGCTTTTTTTCTAGTTTCTTGAGTTAGGAACTTAGATTCTTTATTTGAGACCTTTCCTCTTTTTTATTGTAAGCATTTAGGGCTATACATTTTCCTCTGAGCATTCCCTTAGCTGCATTCCATATATTTTGATATATTTTAATTTCATTTTCATTTAACTATGTATTTTTAAATTTCCCTTGAGACTTTCTCTTTGAATCATGGATTATTTAACAGTATACTGTTTCATTTCCATATATTTTTAGATTTTTCTGTTGTCTTTCTGGTTTTGATTTCTAGTCTGATTCCATTTTTGTCAGATTGCTTTTTCTCACTCAAGCTGTGATTTTTTTTTTTTTTGGTTCTAGGTGTGACGTGTTATTTTTTTTATTGCATCCTGATCATTTTGTCCATTATGTTAGGAGAGTCTGGGTCCTATTTAAATATTTTATTTTAATGGGCAGTCACTCTGTTTTAATTTAGCACACAGGTTCTTTCCTACTTTTGTGGAGTATGTGTCTAGTGACAGTTTAATTTTCAGAGCCTTTATAGTGTTATTTTGGTCTCCTTGGTTTATATGGTACTGCTAGGGTTCCCTTGTGTCCCCGCTGGTGCTGCCTGATGGTGAGGAAGATATTTACCTAGGCCAGAGTGTCTCTCAGTGGGAATCTCTGACCTATAGGGATGAAGAGGCTTCCTGGGCCTGGCCACTTGTGGCTAGGTCCCTCTTGCTAGTTCTGCATGCTTAATTTGGTGTCTCCTCACTGGGGTTCTACTGTTGTCAGAAGGTTTCCCATTCAGATTTGGGAAGGAATAAGCCTATCCAGGTAGCCTTCTGTTGCTAGGTTGAGGTTTGGAAAACACTAGATCTGGTTTGCCTTCTTTTTTGGGTGTGGAGATGTAAGACACCTGCTGTGTTACTCTTGTAGTTCTGGGGTCCCAAACCATTTTGCCTTCTTTTTACCACTTTTTAGAATTCTCTGATCATTGTGTCTTGCATTCTTGAATGGGTTTGTTGTTGTGCCTAGCAAGGAGGATCAGGGAGAAATGGGCCTATGCCGTTTTGTCCAGATTGGACCAGAAATCACTTGTTCTTGTATTTTTTAAAAGCTGTCATCATTGATTTTTCTTTTCATTCCTACAGTTTTCTTGTTCTGGGATCAGATGTCTGATTCTTCTGTTTATTCCAACAGGGTTAAAGCTCAAAAATGACACTGGAAATGAGCAACGTGTATCTCTTTCTACATTAGAAATACAAGCATCAGGACGCAAAGTATTAAGAAAGGCCAGAATGAAAGTTGCCCAGAAAACAACGGGCAAAGAAAATCATGGTGGTACACACAGGGTACGGAAACGGCATCGAGCTTTTCCAGGGAAGAAAAGAAAGAAACTTACAACTTGCAGACAAGAGCTTCCAAAACGTATGGATCTTCATGGGAAAGGCCATGCAGGAGAGAAACCTTTTAAGTGTCAGGAATGTGGGAAAAGCTTCAGAGTTAGCTCTGACCTAATTAAGCACCAGAGAATTCACACTGAAGAGAAACCCTATAAATGTCAACAGTGTGATAAGAGGTTTAGGTGGAGTTCAGATCTTAATAAGCACTTACTGGCACACCAAGGAATAAAACCATATAGATGCTCATGGTGTGGGAAAAGCTTCAGTCATAACACAAATCTACACACCCACCTAAGAATTCACACAGGAGAAAAACCCTTTAAATGTTATGAATGTGGGAAAAGGTTCATTCAGAACTCCCACCTTATTAAACACCAGAGAACCCACACAGGTGAGCAGCCTTATACTTGTAGCATATGCAGGAGAAATTTTAGCAGGCGGTCAAGCCTTCTTAGACACCAGAAACTCCACAGGAGAAGGGAGTCGTGTCCAGTGTCTCCAGTCTGAAGAAAGCAGCTAGAGCTTGACACTAGAGGTGATAAAAGAATACAAAATGATGAGGCACCCAGTGATAGGAATCTATCATCAGCAAAATTTGGGAGGGGCATATGTCATGTTTCACAAAAAGGAATCTAAAGTCTGTAATTTTATTCAGCATTGTATCCTCAGTGTCTGGCACAAGACTGATGCATAATGACTTCTTTATAAATAAAAGAGTGAAATAGTTCTCATATATCTAAAGTTGCCTGTCTGTCTATTTCTATCTGTATCTGTCTGGTTACTCAGCTTCCCCACCCTCCGTGATCTAAATTCTTCAGGTGTCAGGTGCTCAGCAAATACGTGATGGCCATGAGTCCTACTCCCATTCTTTCTCAGGAGAGACAGAAAATACGAGTATTCAGGTCCTCTGAAGGGAGCTCAGAGAGAATTACTAAGTTCGAGGCAGTTTCTGTGGCTACCATTCTGTCTACATGAACAACCAAGCCAGGGTTCAGGGAACTTCATTCTGGAACAGGAAGAGAGGGTTCAGTGTTTGCCCTGGGAGAAGTACCCCCATTCTAGTTGCCTCTCTCCTGAGCACCCACTACTGCAGTGTTTTCTGTCAAGGAATTCCAAGCAGCAAGCAGAGGCCTGAATGCCAGCACAGACCTAGGGACCCTGGAAGCACTTGATATCTTTCTTCCTGCTGATCCTCTCAGCACTGAGGTATTTAGAATGAAATGATGAGGGAGGTGGTCGGGGCCCTCATCCAGGTATCTGTAGAAGGCAGAGGGCGATAGTGAATGGCCTTCTTTTGACTCTCACTGTGTGGACTGCAAGGCTTTAAAGTTGATGCCACCCTGCCCAGGACCTAACAGGAGGCCGATTTCAGCCGTAGCCCCGTACACATGGATGCTTTGCAAGAAGGTCTGGAGATACTGCAAACTGATTTACTAGAGTGGTAAGGAGAGCCACGTGGCCTCGTGGCCTCATAGCCTCGGTGAACATTGGATGTGAGGAGGGAGTGTCCAGTCAGAGCAGGGTGAGGCCTGTGACGTAGAGTGATGGCTCAGTGAGAGCCAGGTCAGACAGAAACTGGTTTGGTCATGTTGGTGGTTCCTCTTCCTTCTCCACTGGCCTCAGGGAGCGCAGTTGGCCCTCTGTCCACAAGTTCCACATGCACAGATTCAACCAACCACGGATCAGAAAAATTCCAGAAACTTAGGAAAGGTAAAACATGAACTTGCTGCATGCTGGCAACTATTTACATAGCATTTACATTGTACTAGGTATTATAAGTAATCTCGAGGTGATTTAAAGTATATGGGAAGATGTGTGTAGGTTATATGTAAATACTGCGCCATTTTACGTAAGGGACTTAAGCATCCTCAGATTTGGTAGCTGCAGGGGGTCCTAGAACCAATCCCCTGCGGGAGAGACAACTGAATCTCCTGAGAAGACAATGTGATGTCAAGGGAAGGGCAGGGAAGTTGGAAGACATGGGTTTATACCCGTGTCAGATCCTAGTTTAGGATGTTGGTCAAGCCATTTATATGCTTATTATTTCATAAAATTTTACTTTTTAAATGAAAACGGCATGTTGTTTCATATGAGATTTAAACATCAGACAAAATTCCATTGTTTCCATGTTACCCAGAGATGACCAACGTTCACTTTTTTAGAATAGGTGTCTTCAGGTAATTTTTCTTTTTTTTTCTTCTTTTTTTTTTGGCCACACCGCACGGCACGCGGGATCTTAGCTCCCCAACCAGGGGTGGAACCCGGGCCCCGGCAGTGAGAGCGCGGAGTCTTAACCACTGGACCACCAGGGAATTCCCCAGATAATTTTTCCATGAAGTCTCCTTTCTAAGCTTGTTTACATGTTTATAAAATGGAGATAGTGTTTCCTTCCTATCAGGGCTGCTGTGAGAATTAAAAGAGACTGGTGAGCATGCCTAACACTGACTGGTTACAGGAGATGGTCCATAAACATTTGGAACATTCTTCCTTCATCTTTCATCTAGTTGTTTTAAAAAATCAACTCTGTCTACTTATTCAGCTTTTAAGCATCCTTACTGAGTTTTCCATCATTTCCAGCTGTTTTTAAAGCTGGCTCATGGTGGTCAGAAGGGTAGCCTTCTGGTGTGACATTCCTTTCTAGAGATGCTCCTCTCTAGTCAGTGGTAAACAATAAGCTAATGTCCCCATTCAGCTAGATACACTGCTAATGAGTAACAACCACAATATTTTAGATTCCTTCAACTTGAGATGCTTGAAAAAGGAGGGCAAGTGATGGCTAGGGGTGGAATTTTTGTGGACAGTATTTACACTATTAAGTGTATCCTCAAACTCATGAGAGGTGACTGTAGAGCGGCCACTAAAAAGAATGAAAGAGCTAATCTCACAAGAGGAAGTGACCTGGAAGGAAAGGAGCCCATTATACTGCAAAAGGCTTGGAGAAGGACTGCCCTGCCATCCCTTCCAGATCTCTCTGGGATTGTGCCCTTGGAACTAAGGGGAAATTCAGCTTCCTGCAGAGGACACTCTCCGTGTGAATCCATGTTTGGTAGCACCCTAGATAGCTGCTATCATGCTGCCATGCAAAGGACATTTATTTGTGTAGCTTTTTTTTTTTTTTAGCCGCGACACGTGGCTTGCGGGATCTTAATTCCCTGACCAGGGATCTAACCTGCGCCCCCCTGCAGTGGAAGCACGGAGTCCTAACAACTGGACCGCCAGGGAATTCACTGTTTAGCATTTAGAAAGAAGAGATGGACTCAAAAGTTGAAGGAAGTACTGCGTGGATGGAGCCCGCAGTTACTGCCCCTTCATGAGATTCAGCAAAGTTCCTGAAAACGGGTCAGCAAAAGGGCACTCTGTTTTCCCAAAGCTGCCATCCCCAGTTACAACACCTTTTAGCTTCAGAGCTCATCTTCCAGGTCCTCGTCTATGCTGACCTTCCCAGGAGAGGTCAGAAGCAGGGAACATGGGTCCTGTTTTAGAGAGAAATTTTTTTTAAGGCAAGTGGCAGGAAGACCTTTAGATGTGAATGGGCAGAAACAGGAAAAGAATCGAGGATTCCTGGTTCCAAGTTCAGATACTCCACCGCCCTTTGAACACAGGGGCTCCAGGAAGAATGGACATTCTTGTCCCAGCTGTTGTGGAACAGGATGTAGAAGTTGGGGGTCCTAGCTGACTCATTAGTACCTCTTCTTCCCTTTCAACCCTCTGCCACAGCCTCGCAGGGGCTCCTTGCTCATGCATCCTGACCACTCACATCAGCCCTCATCGTCTCAGACAAAGGAGAGGCGTGGGCACTAAGGAAAGAAATGGCAGGAGGGAATGGAGGGGAGATGTCATTCTGCTTCACACTCACCCGCCACCTCCCCAGCGGGTGGCTGAAAGACGAGAACTCTGATGCTCTTCTGAGGACACAACAGGAAGACATCACACAAAAGCCCGGGGGCTGGAGACACAGGCTGGATATTCACTCAGGGGACAGAATGGAGAGGCAGAACACTCCAACTTCAGATCCCACAGGCGGAGACGGCACTGAGGAGGCGAAAGCTGACCTGAGCCAGGTGCGAGGGGTGTGGGCGCCTATCCCCACCCCTGTGCTCCAGCCCTCAGCAAGTGAGGGACATCAGGGAAAAGATGGGCTGAGCAAAGAGGATGAGAAAGGAGCCGGGAGAGCAGAGGCCAGCGGTCCTCTTGCACTCTGATCGGTCTGCATTTGTGATGCCTGAGGTTGGCAGTCAAGGGGTCGGGGAGCAGGGGGCCGCTGCCCGCTGTGGCCGAGACGCCAGGGCGTGTCCGCGTGTCCAGGCCGGATCTGTCCAGCCACGTGCAGGGCCTGGCTCTTCAGCTTCTCCCTCCCAGAAAACAGCGAGGTGACTGCTACTCAAGAGCCTGTGGGGGGGGGGTCCCTTCCAGCCCTTCCCCCACCCCAGGCTTTGTCCTCCTTCACTGCCTGGCTCTCTTGGCCATGGCCACTGCCAATAGTGAGTGTAAACTGTCCCACTGTTCCCAGAGGAACGGCCACGGTGACTGAGAACGGGCAGGCAGGGCCGGGGAGAGAAGAAGAAAAAAGGAATCATGGTCTCATCTTTGTCAGGAGATATAAATGCTCTCCTTGCTACCTTCTCTCTCTGTTCTTTGAAAATCATTAAATATTAGGTTGTCGGTCACATAAAGGAGGGGACTCCCTGCCAAAGTCTGTCCCAGGCTCGGCAGCCAGACACAGTCGCTTCTAAGCCCTTCCACTCCCGTGACCGTCTTTGCCTTTCTTCCCTCCCTCTGTGCCCCCTGCTCCTTACTACCGTCGTGGCGCCAGGCAAGGGACGCAGCTGTGGACAAAGTGACAGGGAGTCAGGGAAGCCCTCCCGAGGATCAAAGATCATGAGCATATGAGGGGGAGAGGGCGGGAGGCGAGGTGAGAGGAGTGGTGGTGAGCACCCCGTCACCCTCAGATCTGGACAACCCAGGGGAAGGAGGGAGGGAGGTGGCCAGGCCAGCTTCCGGAGGGAGCTCTGGTCCAGGGTTGGGATTTAGGGGGGAAGTAGAGAGGAAGAGCCAGGAAACACCAAGAAACATTTCCCTCGTCCCTCCTTAGGCTCTGGTATGGCTGTGTGCGACTTGGGGTGACAAGAAGGAACTGACTCCGACCCAAGGGCTGCAGACACCTCAGAGGAACTCAAGTTTGGTAGCAGAAAATCTCATGGCTGAGAGCGTTCTCTCTTCAGGTGGTACCCATATATCTGCCATCCCCAGGCCTCCCTTGGGGAGGCTCTCAGCTTCCCTAAAGGGTGTTATTCTGGGTTTTCTTCTTCACCTCGTGCCCCATTCACTGGAGTGTCAGCACCTTATTTTTTGGGCATTCCCCCTGTTGGAGCTGGTGCAGGATCTCACATAGAGTAGAGGTAGTATGGGCATAAGCTGTCTGCAGATTTTTGTGTGTGAGAGAAATAAACCTAAAGGGATAAATGTAACCCCCTGCCAAGATTGAAAAATAATCATCTCAACTCTATACATCGTTTGCTTTTAAAATCCTTGCTACAACAGGTAAGCGGGAATGTGAGCTGAGAAAAATACAGCAGCATAGGGCAGTCTCTATGGATTATACTCTGCTTTGTCCAGTCCCCACTCCCACAGATCCTGACACAGTGGGTGAAACCTTCCTGAAAATTCTCAAGAATGGAGAAAATTCTCAAGTCTTCAGGCTCAGTGGACATAGGCCTACCCAGGACCAGGCTCCTAATGGTCCTTGTGCAAAGACTCGCCCCCTCCCCTGCCAAAGGGATCCAAAGCCTTTCCACCCGTTTTGCTGGCAAGGGCCCCTCTGGGAGCTGGGCATACCCACGGGATAGATCAGCACACAAAAAAACATTGGATTGGCCAAAAAGTTCGTTCGGGTTTTTCCTCACGTCCGATGGAAAACCCGAACGAACTTTTTGGCCAACCCAATATATCAATATCTTTCCTTCAATGGTCTTTGACAAACCTGGGAAGCAAGGCTTCCTCATCTGGGGGTCCATGGATGACTTCAAAGGGCCTTCAAAGTTTTGAGTATGTGGGCAATTGTCCAAGAAGCTAGGGCTTCCCTGGTGGTGCAGTGGTTGAGAATCTGCCTGCCAATGCAGGGGACACGGGTTCGAGCCCTGGTCTGGGAAGATCCCACATGCCGCAGAGCGGCTGGGCCCGTGAGCCACAATTACTGAGCCTGCGCGTCTGGAGCCTGTGCTCCGCAACAAGAGAGGCCGCGATGGTGAGAGGCCCGCACACCGTGATGAAGAGTGGCCCCCGCTTGCCACAACTGGAGAAAGCCCTCGCACAGAAACGAAGACCCAACACAGCCAAAAATAAATAAATAAATTAAAAAAAAAAAAAAGAAGCTAGCCCGTACCTTTTTGGGGTTATCAAAAGTCTTCGTGACCCCCAAGCATTTAGGCACAATTACAGCTGCAATTACTTAAAGCTGTATCCCCGACTCCCTCAAGTCTTGTAGTGCATTAGGGCTGAAAGAGCCCTTGGAGAAGCCGTGGAAACCATGCCCCTGGTTTTACAGAAGAGGCAACTGGAGCTTAGGGGGTTTCCTTTCCGGGACCTTGAGGCAGAGGGGGGATTGGAATAGAGTCTCCCAAGCCCCAGGCCTGGAGACTAAGGTCCCTCTTTCTACACATCACAATACCTTCACCTCCTGGCAGTGGCATCTCAGGAAATGTTATCACTCTCAAATTGTGATCTCTTGGCTGTCTCCCAGGGGCTAGGAATTCCTTTTTAGCGATGGTCTGTTCTGTTCTAGGAGGGCTCCAAACTCTATTCTTCTTTCAGGATAACCACTCAGGCAGGGATTCCACTCCTGAGCTCTGTAAGAAAGGGCTTCCCTGTGAACGGGATACTGTGTCCTTCAAAAGTACTCCTTGTCCCTGTACACAGACTGTGACCAGATAATCATCCCCATTCTTACGCCCAAAGGGGTCTGGGACTTGTGGGAGAGTCACAGGAAAAGCTGGACAAGAGGGGCATGTCCCTGGAGAGGCAGACTCTCCTCCAAATACCCCCTCCTCATTTCTTGTTTTTTTTTTTTTGGCTGTGCCACGCGGCATGTGGGATCTTAGCTCCCCGACCAGGGATCGAACCCGTGCCCCCTGCAATGGAAGTGTGGAGTATTAACCACTGGACCGCCAGGGAAGTCCCCCATCTTCTCGTTTCTGTGCTACATATTCATTAATTGTCCTCCAGCACCGTGGTCACCAAGTCACTCTTCCACTCAATTTTCAACAGCTCCCATATCGTTTAAGTCCCCGCTCCCTGCTTTGGCTCAGTAGATCACGTGGCTCCTCTCTCCTCTCCCAGCTCACAGACTGTTGCTGCTGAACCAGGCTGTTAGTCTGTCTTCAATTATTCTTTGCGTTTAGCCCCCAGTGTTGCCTCCGGGCCTGTCCAAATCCTTCTTTCGACATCGCATCCTCCTCTTCCTCCTTCTACCTCCACCCCAAACTCACTCCATCCTGACTGTCCTTTCTACTAGAACAGTATTTAAAACCCAGATTTTGCTAAAACACTGATTGCTGGGCCTCACCCCCAGAGTTTATACTCCAGTTAGCCGGGGGTAGGGCCAGAAAACTGGCATTTCCAGCAAGTTCCCCCGTAATGCTGATGTGCCAGCAACCCCACTTTGAGAACCTCTGCCTTAGCACCTGTCTCATGTACTTTCTCCTGAGGGCAGGGGTTGTCTTAGAAGCTTAGTAACTCTATCAGAGGCTGGCCCAGGGCTGCATAGCAATCGAAACTCCCTGAACACATGGGCCTGACCACTCTAGGGTTAAATGTGATCTTAATCTGCGCTTTATTTATTTTTTTTATAAATCTATTTATTTTTATTTATTTATTTTTGGCTGCGTTGGGTCTTCGTTGCTGCGCACGGGCTTTCTTTAATTGCAGCGAGCGAGGGCTACTCTTTGTTGCAGCGCGCAGGCTTCTCATTGCGGTGGCTTCTCTTGTTGAGGAGCATGGGCTCTAGGCACGCGGCCTTCAGTAGTTGTCGTGCATGGGCCCAGTAGTTGTGATGCACGGGCTTAGTTGCTCTGTGGCATGTGGGATCTTCCCGGACCAGGGCTCGAACCTGTGTCCCCTGCATTGGCAGGCAGATTCTTAACCACTAAGCCACCAGGGAAGCCCTGTATTTTTTAAAGTTATTTTCTAAGTGTTTACCCTGGGGACTACACTTGACATATTAAACTTTTAACAATCTAGTTTGAATTAATAACAACCTAGTCTCAACAGTATACAAGAGCTTTGCTCCTATACAGCTCAGTCCCCACTCTTGTAGTTATTATTACAAGTTAAGTTTCTATTTATTGTTTCCATTAACATAGATTTGTAAGTATTGTTTTACGTGTTTGCATCTTAAATAATGTAGAAGAAACAGAGGTATTACAAACTGTAAATATGATAAAAGTGGCTTTTATATTTACCTGTTTTGTTATCTTTACCACGGTTCTTTATTTCTTCATATGACTTACATTTACTGCCTAGTATCCTTTCATTTCAGCTGGAAGAATTAACTTTAGCATTTCTTCTAGGGCAGGTCTACTAGCAATGACTTTTCTCAGCTTTTTTAAAATATGGGGATGTCTTAATTTCTCTTTCCATTTTGAAGCATAGTTTTGCCAGATATAGAATTCTTGGTTGAGAGATTGACAGATTTTTTTTTCTGTCAGCACTTTAAATATGTTATCCCATTACCTTCTGGTCTCCATGGTTTCTTCTGAGAAATTGACTGCTAATCTTATTGAAGATTCCTTTTACTTGAGTCACTTCTTTCTTGCTGCTTTCAAGATTCTCTCTTTATCTTTGTCTTTTTACAGCCACTGTGTCACCATGACAGAGTTCTGAGTTGGGTGAAAAAAAGCTTGCACCTTGTATCTGTCCTCAGGGAAACCCTAGACAGGTCAAAATAGACAAATACAATTCCTTGGGAACAAGGTCTACTCTGTTCCTCCAGAACAAGATACCTACATCAGGAATGAGGGCTACTGTCTTCAAGACTATCACCGTGGAGGGGAGGGGAAGGGGGCAAGGCTCAGTTAAAACACCACAAAGCCCTCCTGTCGAAGGCTTCTTTTTGTTGATTCAGCATTCATTTGGTTGCTTCAAACCTTTATTTCCTAGAGTCTGACCAAGTTAGTTCTGACAGTTTTTGCTCATTTTGGTGTTTCTGTGGAAGGACAGGCCCTCCAAATTCCCTACTCTACTACTTTTGTTGATGTCACTCCTCTGTATTCTACCCATCTATTCTTGACTGTTATCTATTTTTTTTTCCATTATAGCCCTTAACGTATTAATCATAGCCATTTTTAATTCCCTGTTTGACCATTCTAAACTCTGTGCCATATCTGAATGTTGTTCTGATGTTTGCTTTGTCTCTTCAGACTCTGAATATTATTTTCTTCTAACATGGATTGTAATTCTTTCTTGAAAGCTGTAATGATATATTAGATAACAGGAACTAAGGTAAATAGGCCTTTAGAGTGAGGTTTTATGTTAATCTGCCTAGGAGTTGGGCTTTGTTTAGTGCTTGCTCTAGCTGTAAGTGTCAGACGCATCAATTTCCTCTAGCATCCTTATTTTTATCTCCCTTGTTGGTTTGGTTGTCCCTAAAAACTCCTTCTTAGAGTCTGGACCTTGCAGCCTTTTCCACTGCAGTGTAACAGTATAATAATCCCCTGTTATTATTCTAGAGCCTGTTACTGTGGTGTCATTATGTGGGGAGAAGCGAAGTATTATGTTATCAATCACCAGAGCCTATGGATTCTGCTTCCTTATTTTTTCCTTATCTCTTTTCCCTCTTCATCTGCTGTAGCACTATTTTAATTCAGGCTTTCACTCTATTTTCTGTCTAGATTAATGTAGTGGACCTTATCTTAATCAGAACTCCATGCTTTCAGTCTAAGAAATCAGACTGTGCATATTAGTGCACAGAAATCAACCACCTTGTTTTCAATGGCTGCAGTGTAGTCCATGGAATGAACTCACCGTGACTCATTCAGACAGGCCCCTATCGAGAGACATTGTATTAATCGCAATTTATAACTCGCTGGCAAGAGGGACAGGCAGGTTCCAGGAGGATGGCAGGAATGAAAAAAGAGAAAGTGAACACAGTCTAGTTTTTTCATTGAAGAAAGTAAACAAGGAAAAAGCGTCTCGAAGGGTAGAATTCTTACTAATGTTTTGTTGAAAGAGATAACACAGAGAGATCCTCTAACTTGGTGTTTCTAAACTATTTTCTGGGAGAGTGGGGCCCACAACTCACTTGGATCAAATAAAATCTTTCTTGAAGGTCCAATATGCAAAAATAGTTGACAATAGGAGCTGCTCTGGCAGAAGGATGGAATAAGCTTAGAGCCACCCCTACCAGCTTCCTGCAGATAGACTTCAGGTAATCTATGAAACCTAAGAGAGAGATAGGAAGTTATTGGTTCATGTGCTTTTTCACTAAGGAAATCCATAATCCCCATGGCCCATAATTTTCATTTGATTTTAACAAGGAACACTGATACGCTAAAGTTTAAGGATCTGTTCTCTAGGGGTTCAAGGGGCATATTTTGAAAACCAATACTCTAGTCCAAATCTCTACCCATTTATAAATTAGAAGGCTAATAATGCTTGCATTTGGGTTGAATGGCTTATTTCATTCATAGCTCTTGCTGTAATTGGAAATTACTGTTTCTTTATGTATGGTGTGTGGCCCCCCTCCCCCTAGCCTGTGTGTTAAGCTCACTGGAGCAGGGATCTTGCCTATCATGTTCACTGTTAAACTCATGGAACGTACAACTGGCAGTGTGAGGGGTACATAGGAGACTTTCAATAAATATTTGAGGTAAACGTGAATGAATAAAGGGCATTATCAAGAAAGTGAAAGAGCAACCCACAGAATGAGAGAATATATTTGCAAATCATATATCTATTAATAGAGGCAAGGGTCTAGTATTCATAGCATTATTATTTGACGAGACTGGGATGTTCCCTGGAAGGTTCCATTTGCAAACCTGATTTTATTTGTCCTGACTTGGAGTTAACCCAGGGTGAAAAGCCTTTCCTGAGGCCATTTGTCAAAAAGAAAGTTACTGGCAACTGGCTAATTTTATGGCTGCCTGAGGCTATGGTACACTTGAGAAGGCTGATGCTTTTGCTCTGGCTGATCTTGGGTTTCTGTGTAAGCAAGAATTGAGACTAAAGTAGACTTGTAAACTGTCTACATGTGCATTGAAGGTATGACCTAACATGAACACAAAACCCCTTAACAAAAGTTGGGAGACTTATTGATTCAAGATGTTTAATAAAATCTATTTCCAGTCGTTGGTTCACCACAAAGGTAACTGAGCAGAAACTTCAGTGACCGCAAGTGACAAAGAATACAAACAGTAAAAATTCATTCAGGAAAGTCACTAAACAAACAGCAAAAACAAAAACTAAAAAACAAACAAACAAACTCCCAACAACAACAAACCTGGAAGAAGGGGAAAATGTGACTTCCAGAGTTGGCACATTATAGTATTTGAAATGTATAATTTAAACAAAATGATCGAGGCGTGCAAAGAAGCAGAAATGTATAACCAATACAGAGGGGAACAAAGCAGTTCGTGGGAACTGTCCCTGACAAGGCCCAGATGTTGCCTTACTAGATAAAGCCTTTCAAGAGCTGTATTGAACGTGTCCAAAGGTATAAAGGAAAACATGCTTAAAAATGAAAGGAAAGTAGGAGAACAATGTCTCACCAAACAGAGAATATTAATAAAGACGGGGAAATTATAAAAAAAAAAAGAACTGAGTGAAAATTCTGAAGTTGTACAATACAATATTGGAAATGAAAAGTCCCTACAGAATCTCAAAAGCAGATTTTTGCAGGCTGAAGAGAGAATCAGCAAGTGTGAAGACAGCCTAATGGAGACTATCCGGTTTGAGGAATGGAAAGAAGAAAGGGTGAAGAAAAATGAACAGACCCTCAGAGCACAGCAGAAGTGATGTGTTATGAATCCCAAGGTGAGGTCATGTAAGACCATGGAGTGTCCATTTTATTTTTCACTAGGTGTACAGTGGAGATATTTTGTGCCTCAATTAAAGAGTCTGTGGCTACATTAACTTAATGCCTGTTCTTAATCTGTGTGTTTATATTTACCTTGGAGGTAGAACCACACTGTTTTGATTACTGTAGCTTCATAGTAAGCTCTGAAATCAGAAAGTGTGAGCCCTCCAACTTTTCTTCTTTTCAAGATTGTTTTGGCTATTCAGGGTCCCTTGAGATTCTATAGGAATCTTAGGATGACTTTTTCTATTTCTGCCAAAAAAAATGTATTTAGGGTTTTGATAGGGAATGCCTTGAACATATAGATCACTTTGGGGAGTATTGACATCTGAACAATATTAAGTCATCCAGCCCATTTACATGGAATGTCCTTCCATTTATTTCTTTAATTTCAGCAATGTTTTATAGCTTTCTGTGTACAAGTCTTTTGCCTTCTTGGTTCAGTTTATTCCTAAGTATTTTATTCTTTCTGATGATGTTGTAAATGGAACTGTTTTCCTGATTTCCTTTCTGGACTGTCCATTGTTAGTGTATAGAAACACAATAGACTTTTGGTTTTGTATCCTGCAACTTGGTGAACTCAGTTATTTGTTATAACTGTTTTGTGGGGGAATCGTTAGGGGCCTCTGCTTTTTTTAAAAAAAATTATTTATTTATTTATTTATTTTTATTTATGGCTGTGTTGGTTCCTCGTTTCTGTGCGAGGGCCCCCTCCAGTTGCGGCAAGCGGGGGCCACTCCTCATCGCGGCACGTGGGCCTCTCATTGTCACGGCCTCTCTTGTTGCGGAGCACAGGCTCCAGACGCGCAGGCTCAGTAATTGTGGCTCACGGGCCCAGCTGCTCCGCGGCACGTGGGATCCTCCCAGACCAGGGCCCGAACCCGCGTCCCCTGCACCGGCAGGCAGACTCCCAACCACTGCGCCACCAGGGAAGCCCCGGGGCCTCTGCTTTTTAAGTGTCTTCATATACTATACCTTCAAGAGAGATTTCTTTGACCCAAGTGAACTGCAGCCTTTACCCATCCAAAAAGTAGTTTAGAAATACCCACCTAGATGGTCCGTCTCTACTTATAGTTCCAACATTCCATTTGTGAAACTCCTACGCAGCAAGATATTTTCTCTCTTTACTTTCTTCTGTTAAAAAAAAAAAGATTGTGTTCACCTGCACTTTTTCAATGGCCTAATGGCAGTCTCACTGGCGCTATTTCTCTCAGATCACTCATCCTGCTAGAGCATGCAGCTGCCCACCGCACTGGCCAATGTGTTACAAATCGGAAACACTTAAATGAATATTGACAAGGCCTGCCTGAATAAACTAGAGTGAATGCATTCCACAGACTACACTGAAGACACTGAAAACAATGTAATGGATTTCTGTGCACTAATGTGCAAAGATGGCCATATATATTAATGAATGAGAAAGCAAGTTTGGAAGACAATGTACATAAAATAATACCATTTTTGTTATACTGGAAAAATATTTTTATGTTGAAATATCTGGATAGATACCCAAGATATAAAAAGGGCCCCTCTAGAGAGTAGAATTGGAGGGGCTGGGGTTCAGCTTGTACTTTTCACTCTGTGTTCGCTACACGTTTGATATTTTTCAGAGCTACTGAAAGTTTTATGCCATGCTAAACATAGCCCATGAATATACATATATTCAGGGTAAACCAAAAAATATAGCCAGCTAAATGTCAGAGGGGACCTTTGAAGTTTTCCTCTGTAGCTCATATAGCCTTAACTTGTTAAAATCTCATTAACTGAGATATTTGTTGCACTGGGATGCAGAGGATTCAGAAAGTGATTGTGAAAAGCAGACAGTGCCCACTGAGAAATTTGTGAAGTTTTCAAACTAGGATGCAACTGCGTCTCAAAGTCAAATAAGTGACTTTGAGCCTATATGGAAGTAAACAGAGCACAGACCTACCTCCAAATTGTCAAAGACTCTCCTGTGTCGCTCCGTTGGTAGCAGGGAGGGTGGCAATTCGTGGACGCTGCAGTGAGAGATGTCAGCTCACAGCTCTGCAGCAGCCTCGCGTCGCAAACTTCACTAAGACCCAGCCACCTCTGCGGGGCTCAGACTCCTCGAGCTCTGCTGGCAGAGAAGCTGCAGGGAGATCCTGGCACCTGGAAGCCGGGGCGCTGCTGAGGGAATAATGCTGCGCAAAAGCCGTCTCTGGCAAACTGCCATCCCGAGCGAACGCACAGCGCACGGACTCCCGCGCAGCAGGCGCCCGGGGCGGAGCGCAGAGGTCAGGAAGTGGCCGCGGGGCCTCGGGGCCGCGTGAGACTGGCCTGTGCCTTTCCTTCCCTGCCTGCGTCTCCCCGACCCCGCCGTCAGATGGACTCGGAAACACTGCGACTTGTCTCCGGGAGTTGCTTGAGGGTTAAAGGACGCGGATGCCTCTCGGGCCCTGAGCCCAGTGGTTGGCACAGACGTCGCTCAGCACCCACGGAATCAATGCAACCAGAGCACGGACGCCACCCTCCCCAGCAAATCTCAATTTAACGGATGCCCACCAAGAAAATGACGCCTCCTCAGTGTCCCCCGAGTCATGCCTTCAGTGCCAGACTCTGGGGCAGGTTTCTAGGGCACAAAGGTGAGCAAGTTAAACACGGCCCCTGCCCTCCGACCGGGGACAGATGTATGATTCCTCCACGTGGCTTCAAATACGCGCGCGTTTGTGAAGTTAAATCAGAGTCACCCTCAGATCGGGCCGATGCACCGTAGGGGAAATCTGGAAAGGCATCTGCTGCAGGAGCAGCTGGGGAAATGCAGGGCCGGGAAGCGCCCCTGTGGGCCTTCTCTGCGAGGGTGCTGTGGGGGGACAAGGGGACTGAGAGGGTACCTGGTGGGAGCCCTGGCTGCCCGGGGCAGTCCCCCTCCGCGGGGTCCCCCTCCTCCAGAAGACGGGCACCGCCCTGGTCAGAGGCCTGAGCGTGGTCACCGCAGCCTGGGCACGTGCCACACGAGATGATGCACGAGGCTGACGCCGCTGCCTCGCGGATGCCCTCTGGTCACAGCAACCTCTCAGGGCCTCTGGTCACAGTGACCTCTCAGGGCCTGAGCCTCCTGCTGTCTGTCCTCAGCCTCGGTGCCCCCAAGGGACCCTGCTGCCACCCTAGGAGGTGACACGGGCCCCATGCTCCAGTCTGTGGGTTCATCACATGCAAGGCCCACCCCTGTGGCCGTCCAGCCAATGAGGGTGCAGCTGGCGGGCTCCTGTGGCCACTCTCTGGAGCTATCCAGATGCGGGAGCAGCCTGTGCCAAGCTTCTGAGGCCAGAGTGTGCCTGATGTGTTCAAGGAAAAGCCAAGTGCTTGGAGCAGAGTAAGTGAGAGATAGAATAGTAGGAAATGTGATCGGAAAGAGAATAAGGATTCCGGCTTCTACTGCACATGAGATCTGAAGTCCCTGGAGGGTTTGGATCCTTAGAGAGGATTCTGTCTTATGTTTTGGAAGGATGCGTGTGGCTGCTTGACTGTGAACAGGTTATAATGGGCTGAAGAGTGAAGCAGGAAGGCCAGGTAGAAAGGTACTGCTTCATGCCTGGGCACTGTGGCTGGAACTGTGTGCCCTTCATGCCCTGCGGAGGGAAACGGCAGAAGAGCCGCAAAGAGGATCATCTGATGGAGGAGAAGGAAAGGGAGAGGCCCGAGAACCAGGTGAGAGCAGTGCTGGGACAACAAGGGGAGGTCTGTAGGGAGTGGGGGACATGGGTGTTGAGTGCAGGGGGCTAAAAATGTCTGCTGGGCTTAGGTGATCACCAGTGGTTGTGGGATGGATTTGGGCAGCAACAAGTCACAAGGGGAGAATAGAGAGTGTGGTCTGTCCTTTCAGCAAGTGTCAGCATGAAAAAAAAATGAGAGAGATGGGGAAGAATGAAGGCAAGGTTTTTCCTGAACGTACTAGTCATGGTTGAGCCTTTAGAGTGTGTGCTCTGTGCTGGTACTGTGCTGAGCACTTGACGTGCAGCAACTGATTTCATCCGCAAAGTTTTTCATGGTAGGTGTTATTATTATTATCCCCACTTTACAGATGAGGGTCCTGAGGCTAAAGGAAGTGGAACAACTTGCCTGAGGGTGCCAGCCAGGGGGAAATGGGATGTGGGCCTGAGCAGTCGGGCTCCATCATTGGTGCCCGTGAGCACAGGGTCACGCTCAGCGGCCAGAGCCTGGACACACCCATCCTTCTACTCCTTCCCCCTTCATTCCAGAAACACTCCCCAAGAGAGTGGTAAAGACCCCGGGGAGAGGGGCTGGTTGACAGATCAGGAGGAGGTCTGGGGTGTGTGCTAGCATCTTTCCCTGGCTTTCTGGTCCTTGTAAGCTGTGAGTCGGTGTATTTGCTTCTCGCTCCAACTTTAGGGGCAGTGGTTTTCCTTTAACATCTGATGTATCTGAAAAGAGTTGTTGATTTTCAATTTGTTCATCTTTTTTCTTGTTATGAGGATGAGAGTCATGACTTCCAAGCTCCTTACTTGCTGGGCAGGAAACCTGGTTTTATTTTTATGTCGGAGAATGTTCTGGTTTTTAGGAGATATATGCTAAAAAAAATTTAGGAATGAGGTGTCATGAGGTTAGAAAATGTCTTTGAAAAGGTTCAGCATGTTGGGGAGGAAGAGATTTTCCTCTACCCTTCTAGCTTTTTCTGGCTGGTCTAAGAATTAAACTTTTTAAAATTTTAATTTTATTGGAGTATAGTTGATTTACAATGTTGTGTTAGTTTCAGAAGTAATAAGACTTAAATTGACATGAGACTGATTAACAGGAGAAAATCACACAAAAGTTTAATAATATGTATACATGGGAGAGACCCCAGGAGAACTGAGTAACTCCCCCAAATGGACAAAACCTTCATCTTAAATACCAACTTCAGCTAAAGATAGAAAAGGATGTTGGGCGTAGGGGTTTGGAACGTAAAAGGGGAGGAAGGCATTTCACATGAAGATGGAAAAGCAAATGTTTGGTAAACAGATGTTTGCTGGGCCCTGCAGAGACAATGGGACACGGGGTGGAGTCTGATGTCTGAGAGTTGCCCCCACCCAGACCCAGCCCATATTCTTACAGATGTCTCTGGTGATAGTTCTATTCTGAGAACAAGCCCTGTATCTAAATTCTTTAGGTGGTTAGGGGGAAAGTCAAAGTTTCTTCTTGAGTCTTTTGGGCCTAAGAGACATTTTGGAGGGGCAAATTTTGCTCTCCTATGTGCACAGTGTTCATGGCAAGAATGTTAATGATAGTTGAGTTTCGATGGTGAACATTTGGGTGTTCATGGTGCTATTCTTTCAATTTGTCTGTATATTTAAACTTTTACATATCATTTTGAATTTAAAAATCAAAAGGAAAATAGGAATCTAATCATGTGGAGGAGCATGGAAGTGACTATTTCCCTAAGGGAATTGTCAGCCTGGTGAGGTTTGACATCCTTAACTGACAAGGTGAAAGAAACCAGAGGCACACAACATGAGAATTCTAACTCTGCCAGAAATGATCTGGGCCCCCAAGTTGCTATGATCTAACGGCTGGTAAGAACAGGAAGTGGACTTAATATTGGGTGGAATTATAGACTAGTTTCAAATAACCTGGTTTGTGTAGGGGCCTCAAATTTTGCACTTGGTTTTCTTGGACCCCATCTAGAATGACCCCAGGCATGTGGCAGAAGCAAATGAAAATCCTCTCTGGAGTAAGCTGCTAGCATTCTAGGTCTCAAATTATTCTTACAGATATATTTTAAACACAATGGACAGCAGGAGTGCAAAAACACGTAGGCACAGATAGAAACAAGTCTCTGTGAATGCAAACCAGCAGAAACGGAGTCACTTTGCCCAGTTTGACAGGCACTTGCCAATAGGTTTTGTTTTAGTCTGTTCAGGCTGCTCTAACAGAATATCATAAACTGGGTGTCTTATAAACAACAGAAATTTATTTCTCATAGTTCTGGAGGTTGGGAAGTCCAAGATCAAGATGCTGACAGATTAGGTGTCTGGTGAATGCTCACTTCCTGATTCTTACACAGAGGTCTTCTTGCAGTGTCCTCACATGGCAGAAGAGAACTCTGGTCTCTTCAGCTCCTTATATGGGCACTAATCCCATTCATGAGGGCTCTATCCTCATGACCCAATCACATCCCAAAGGCCTCACCTCTAAATACCATCACACTGGGGGTTAGGATTTCAACATCTGAATTGGGAAGAGGGGGAACGCAAACATTGAGTCCATAATAAGTTTGTTTTGTTTACTCTGTGAAGGTCTTTTGGCCACTAATATTTTATTTTCTCATTATCATATTCTGCTTCACAGCAAATAGTTTGCATAGTCAAAGAAGGAATTACCTTGATGATTAAAGGCTGTTTAAAAATGCAGATTTTACGTAGGTAAACATCAGGTAGATCTGGGTGGGCCATATTCCAAGTCTGGCAAAATCCACTATTAGACAAATTGTAAAAAAGGCAGAGAAGAAAAAGACATTAGGTAATAAACTTCTAATTGCATATTAATTACATGTTGATCATATGTAATATTTACTATGCCTGGAAAGCATCTCCAAACGATTTATTCTGTAATGACTGAATAATAGTGATTTGGTTAGTGCTTTCATTTGCAAGAGCATATCTCCAATACTAAATAAGATAAGCCTGTTCTAAAATTTTAGGGTATAAGTAATATTTTTAAAATATTATACTTGATTATACTTACCAAAGGAATATTAATTTTTTTAATAATTTTTTTTTGAATTTTAGAATTTTATTTTTTTATACAGCAGGTTCTCATTAGTCATCCATTTTATACATATTAGCGTATACATGTCAATCCCAATCTCCCAATTCATCCCACCACCGCCCCACCCCCCCGCCGCTTTCCCCGCTTGGTGTCCATACGTTTGAGGAATGTTAATTTTTTCCCCTTTGTGTTAAATATGGATTTAGTCTTTTACCTAAAAAGGAATTAATGTGATCAAAATGATTAACTCCCGGGACTTCCTAGGAGGTCCAGTGGTTAAGACTCCGCACTTCCACTGCAGGGGACGCGGGTTCTATCCGCCGTCGGGGAACTACGATCCCACATGCCGCGCTGCAAAAAAAAAAAGAAAGAAAGATTAATTCCAGCCATCACTGTTGATTCATACCTAGTATCCAGTCAGTCTCTGAAACTTTTGCTTCTGTCCTCCTTTTCATTGCACGGTTGCCGGAGTCAATGCGTTCAGGTGAATTTGGGGCGAGACCAGTGGGAGGCCTCACAAGAGCTACAGCAGGTCCTTTCCTCAGGCTGCCCGGGTGTTCCAGAACCTCTGGGTCTGCATAATGTCTCATGGCTGGTAATTGTGTGTGAGGATGATTCCAGGGCAAGGTACACTTACGTCCTTGTACAGTTGACTTATAATTTGCACCTGACTATACTCAGCTGGCAGAAAAACACGGGCACAGTGGGTTAGTACTTCCACATATTTGGGGGGGGGGGAATTCAGCCCATAATTCAACCCCTGTTTTAATGTATATTGGGCTGTATTAACTATTTTATGTGGGATTGAAGGTCCAAGGGCTTCCGTTTTGTAAAACCAATTGTGCCAAAGACTTTATCTTTCATTGAATCAGAGCATATTTTTGGGTAATGGGCATTTGACTATGGGGGAATTTATGCAAGGCAACAGTTCTGATGGTTAGGGTGAGGCATATTTTTGTCCTTTATTTTGTGTTTGATAACTCTCTCCTAAAAGTATAATTGGTACCTTTTTAAGATTTAGTGAAGATCTCCAGGTATAACTGTATTTGTTTCCTAAGTCTGATGCTGATTAAGGCTATGAAGCTTTGCCAATTGGTGCATATCAACAGATGCTAAAGTTAATTCAGAACCTCTCTCGTAGAAGTACAAAAGCCAATTAGCATAATTTAATCTTTTGTTGCATAAATTCTTTTAGTAAATTTTGGATTTCCAATTGGGTAAAACTATGAACCTCTATTTTAGTTTTTTGTCCCCCTCACCATCCAATGTTTTGCTTTTTGAATAGTTGCTGGATACTTCCAGGGTCCTCTCTGTTCTGCTTAACCCCAAATTTGGTTTCAATATCAAGACAGGTTATGCCTCACATGCATTAAAGCACTAGTAACAGGATTACTACTCACATATTGAGGCTTTCTTGGGAGACCAGGGCAGCCTCCCCAAGTAGGTCAGAAAATGGCTTGAGTGAACAGGGAAAGGAAATTGACTTTGGGGCTTTATTGTGCTTAGGAGATGGAGCTGGGGTGAGGGATTTTGCTTCCACTGGGTGGGGCTGGCATGGTTTGAACTTCTGGCTTGCATCAAAGGAGGGAATATATGTACCACATCTTCTTTAAAATGATGTGGTCCATATATACAATGGAATATTACTCAGCCATTAAAAAGAATGAAATAATGCCATTTGCAGCAACGTGGGTGGACCTAGAGATTGTCATACTGAGTGAAGTAAGTCAGACAGAGAAAGACAAATATCGTATGATATCACTTATATGTGGAATCTAAAAAAAATGGTACAAATGAACTTACTTACAAAACAGAAACAGACTCATAGACTTAGAGAACTGAACTTATGGTTACCAGGGGGAAAGCGTGGGGGGAGGGATAGGCTGGGAGTTTGGGATGTACACACTGCTATATTTAAAATAGATAACCAACAAGGACCTGCTGTATAGCACAGGAAACTCGGCTCAATATTATGTAACAACCTAAGTGGGAAAAGAATTTGGAAAAGAATAGATACATGTAAAGAAAAAGTTGTAATAAGAGGGAGAAATTGGGAAATGTATTCCACAATGAATGCATAATCCATGTACACAAAATGCTAAATAAAAACTAAGAAAAAACAGAGACATATAAAAAAAGGAGGGGATACTCAGGCTCTCTTATCAGCTTGCCCACACGTAGGGGAGAAGGGGAAGGGGTAGTAGTAGGGCTTAAAATCTCTCAGCAAACATTAAAACCGAAGTAAAACACATTACTACAGACGTTTCCTTGACAAACTCTGGGGTAGGAGCAATTATGACCTTCACTTTACAGATGAAGAAATGTGGCTTAGATAAATCATATTCTCACAGTGATGGGATTTGAACACACATTTATTTTACGTCAGTCAGTGCTTGTGTCTTTAACTGATATAAGGTAAAGTGGGGAACATTTGCACTAACAAGTTGATTTCCAAAGCAAGTGAGCAGAGTGTCCTTATTATGTCTGGATTCCTGTAACTTAATGACAAATGTTGCACCAATTATGTACAGTGTACAATTACCCTTTAAATTTCAGGATGTTACTGCTGGTATATGAATCCTTATTTCAGTTGGACATGAAGTTCACCTTTACATCAGTGCCTTGTACTGCATTAATGAAAATGTTCTGGCCTGAGGACACACATGTCCCTCTCTGCCACCAGCAATGCTGTAGACAGAGGCTGTAGGTTGGTGTGTCTGTAGGCTGTGGAACTTCACAGTCTTGTGCCTGACTTGGGGCAACGACTCCCTGAGCACCATTAGTATCACCAGCAGCAGTGCTTCCGGCCTAGATGCCCAGACTGGCACCCATCTGGGTCACAGGCAGACCTCGGGATCCCCAGCCCCAGTGAGAACTGGAATTGAGCTCACGCATGGCTGCAAGAGTAGTTGTCCTAGCTCTCTGGGAATATGCACATGCCGAGTTATTCCAGCAATGCTTCTCAACAGCAGATGCTAGCAGAACTTTCAGGGATACAAATGGAATGTTCTCTCTTGAGAGAATACAAGTAATTGCATAGCCAAGGACCTGACCATCAGCGTGTTGTGGAGACCAGCTCAAGACTCAGGAGCCCCACCCCTTCTGATACTGTGAGGAGCATGAGCTTTGCCTCACCCCAAGACCTCTTCTTTGGAAATGGGATGGAGAGGAGGGGAACAGTGCCACTGGGGAGGTGAACTTTGAAGGGATTGAATATACAGTAGATCCAACCAAGACTGAGCCAAATCAAAGAGGTTGGCTGAGATGACCACAATGGTGAATGCTAAGGTCATCTGAGCACTCCCTGCATGCTAGACACTGTTCTGAGCACCTTAGTAGTATCATCTCATTCAATCCTCACAAACTCTTAAGGAAGGAAGTGTTGTCGTCCTCTCCCTTTTACAGAGGGGGAACTTGTGGATCAGAGAGTTTAAGGGACTTGCCCGAGATCCCACAGAACCGGGACTGGAGTTTAGCAAGCCAATTCATTTTGTGGTGGCAGATAAAGATGCTACGTTAGCTAGATGTATCTGAGTGTTTTATCCCAGGGGTTGTTCTGATAAGCCACATTTCTCACAGCAGTAACAATTGGTCTGGAAGAGAGAGCAAACAAGGGGAGAAAAATTCTTTTTCCCCTTCTCCCACTACCTTTCTCTAAGTCCCAGGACCTGATTCGTTAGGCACCAAGAGGAGTCACGGTGACGCACAATGGCTCCGAACACTGTGGCCACGTGCAATGGCAAGATCTGACAGTGGCTGCCACCACCTGAGTTACTCCATGTTCAGGGCTGAATACACTGAATTAGAGGTGCTGGAAGGGCAGGGCAGACATTACCTATGTTTGGGTACCACCTGTGTATCTGTTGCCTGGACACTCAGCTCTCTTCTCTCAGGCTTTTCCTTGACCTGAGCAAAATCTCTCCATGAAAACTTCTCCCATGGGAGGAATTACAAAAAGTGTCCTAACAGTGTTCATTGCATTTCACCAGGTCCACTGGGTAATGTCAGCGATTGTGGTCTCAAGATCCAATTACCCAGTGAAAGCTGCAAGGCAATTCAGTCCCAGGTAGGATTCTCTACACTTCCTTGATCTCTGGATCCAGCCTTGGCAATGACTCTCAAATTACTGCTTTTTGTAAAATACAGATTCACATAAATGGGGTGTTTAATTGTAGAAAATATGGTTGTGAGTGGTCAGACTTCTCACGCCATATTACCCTGTGAGTGTCTGATATAGAACAAGTATATAGTTAACATTAAAGTGCGTGACCCACGTGGATATTGTCTAGAAGTAGGACCTGGATTTTTCCAGGATGTTTTTTACTAACAGTGAGGACAGGGCTTTGTGTTTCTTACAGTGCTGCTGTTTAAGGCACTAAAATGACTATGATGACGAAATGCGCCTTGCCCGCATATTGGCTGTCCTACTCAGTCTCACATAACAACTGAGGAAATTGAGACACATATGTGGAAGAGAGATCCAGGTCACACACCCCCTTCCTAGAGTGCAGGGAACGCTCAGTCATCCAGGTTTCTTCTCACCCACGTAGAACCATGTAAAGGCACTAAGATACTGTTTTCAGTGTTCAAAACAAATAGAAGGATGGGAATTGTTTCCTTGTCTTCCACAAGGATCAAGAGGAGGCACACTGAAGGGGTGGAAGGCTGGGGCTCTGAAGCCAAACAAATTGGGTTTACACCCTGGTTCTGCCACGCACTAGCTATATGACCTTGGGCCAATTACATGCCTTTCCCGTACCTCAGTGCCCTGCTCTGGGTAAATGGGCATGGCAGTGGCACTCACCAAACCTGTTAAGACATGAAATGAGCCAGTGTATGTTAAGCCCTTTGGAGAAGTGCCTGGCAGGCAGACTCCCTGAGCAGATGTCTGCTGCTGCTGGTGTCGCTATTCTTATCATGAATGTATTCCTGGTAAAATGGGGGGGGGGGACTAGGAAGCCTAAGAGGCTGGAGAATGGGTGTCATCACCTCCACTTTCCCTCCTGAATGAGAACCTCTTAAAGCCACAGACAGGTAGAGAGTCTTCCCTGGCTAAGTCTGTGCTCTTGCCTTCAACTCCAGTTACAGGTTGGTTCACTGTTTGTTTGGGGGTTTTGATGTCTTTCTTCTGAGCCCCAGTGCCCTTCCCATGGAGAAAACAGGCTGAATCTGGGTCAATCTGCCTTGGTGTTTGCACCTGTCTGCGTCTCAAATGTATGCTTCTGAGGAATCTTGTTTTATTTAAATAATTTTACAGAATTGATTTATATTTTTACATTCCTATAGAAAATACAAGTAAGAATTACATTTATAGAGATCAACTAATAATCCATCTCCCCACTCCTTTCTTATATTCCCCCATCTTACACACCTACACCAGAAGAACTGCCATTAGCAGTTTGCTGTAAAATTTTCAGATCCTATTCTTTGCATTTACTTTTATTGATATAGACGACTCTGAAGAAAGACAAATGGGATGATAAGACACATTGTTTTTCGAGTTTCTTTCTTCAACTACCATTTCTTGGAGATCTTTCCAGGTCAGTACGTAGAGGACCCCTTTATCATTTTCAGTAGCTGTAATTTATATCATATTATTGATATACTATAATTTATTTACATAAGGAAATTGAAAAAATTGCCTTTGTCTTCTTAAGTGAGTGTCTCTTTAGAATAACAAGTCATTCAACCAGATATTTTACAAAAAAGTAAGATTGGCTACAAGTTAAACACAGAAGATATTATATACTCGAAGAATAAAATATGAAATAACAGAAATGATATGTCCATTTCACACGGGCCACAAAACACATGTGAATATCATTTTTAAAACTAGAGGGTAATATGCTTGAAACGTTTTTATGTTTCCTGTTTTGAGACTAAAAATACCATTTCTTGCAGGATAGGAAAACTAATTATTGTCATCCTATCAATTCTTCCTAAAATACATCTATGAATTCAGTGTAAACATAGTCATGAATCTCAACAGGATTTTGCCATGAAATGAGCCGACTGAAGAGACTCTATGTGGAAACAGCCATGATAGTGAGCTGTTTCAAGATATGAAAATCTACCTTATAGATTTAGCAATTAAAACAGGAATCAAAAATTTGTCAATGGAACAGAACAGAGATTCTCGACACAGACCCATGTATATGACAGAATGAAGGAAATGATAAGGTTGACATTTCAGATCAGACTATGCCCCAAAGCAAGGTCTTATGACCACTGCTGGAAACAAGTGTGTGTGGTGGGGAGGTGGCCGGGGGGCGGGGCAAGAGGTCCCAGGGTCCACTGGATTAAGTGGGTTTCATCATCTCTTTCAGGCCACCTCGGTCGTGCTCTCTTCCTGAAGCTGCCTCTGGCGTCAACCAGTCATGGATAAAGGAGCCTCTGAAGTCAGTCCCAGGACGCCCCACCCATCGTGAGAAGGATGGCAGATGAATACCTAAAACCCTCCCTGGCCTCCAAAAACATAATGAGTTTCTTACTCGGTAGGCAACTGGGGAGGCACAGAAATGATGTGGACTTGTCCAAATGGCTATGGATGCTGACACGAGCTGCACCAGGGTGGAGTTGGCCATTGCCAAAAAGTCATATAACCTACCTGCTTATGCCTATCTTTAATTTTGGAAAATGAAAAAAATTGTAGAGGACTTCCCTGGTGGCACAGTGGTTGAGAATCTGCCTGCCGATGCAGGGGACACGGGTTCGAGCCCTGGTCCAGGAAGATCCCACATACTGTGGAGCAACTAAGCCCGTGCACCACAACTACTGAGCCTGAGCTCTAGAGCCCGCAAGCCACAACTGCTGAGCCCACGTGCCACAACTACTGAAGCCCGTGCTCTGCAACAAGAGAAGCCACCACAATGAGAAGCGCGCGCACTGCAACGAAGAGTAGCCCCCGCTTGCCGCAACTAGAGAAAGCCGTGTGCAGCAACGAAGATCCAACACAGCCAATAAATAAATAAATAATTGTAGAATAACAAACTCCTCCCTTGTTTCACCTGTTAAAATAAAAGGTGCCTGTCACTCCTTTTCATTTGATATGTTTGTATGTCAATACAGTTTTCCTGGGTTACACTGGAGAGGGGATTCTATTCTAACAGTCTATGCAGGGGCTCTCAGACACAGCGGAGATGGTGAGATCACAATGCATGTCAGATTTCTTCCATCTTTAATCTGAAAAAAAAATGGAATAGTTATGTAGTTCTAGGTCACTCAAGGACCCAAGTCTCCTGTCCCCTAGGCGTTTTGGAAAGACATCCACTGCCAAGCAAGCACACTGCTTCTCTGCTGGCCCTGAAACTCCCCTCCCCGCCCCCAAGAGACACTCTACTGCTGGGAGGCACCGGCCACAAAGAGCCCAGGCCCAGGAAACATTCCCCATTGCCTGCTGGCAGGGGCTCCTGCCTCCAGAAGCTCCCCACACAGCAAGCATCCCTTTCTCGGAGGCAGCAGGGGGAATCCCTTCCCCCGCCTAGAATCCCAAGGCGGCCCGGCCTGGGGAAGCGCCTTCCATTTCCCCAGGCAGCATCCCCAGCAGCCTGCGGTAAACCAAGTAAACCAGAACAGCACCGCAGACGCTTGGAAAATCACGCTGTCCTCCCAAGCACAGCCCACGGCAGGAGGCCAGGGCCTGCTCGCCAAACCTCAACAGGGGGACTGCAAGCTAGAGCAGCGGTCCCCAACCTTCTTGGCACCAGGGTCCGGTTTCCATGGGAGACAATTTTCCCACGGACGGGGGAGCGGGGGTGGTCCAGGCGGTAACGTGAGCGATGGGTAGCAGCAGACAAAGCTTCGCTCACTCGCCCGCCCCTCACCTCCTGCTGCGCGGCCCGGTTCCCAACAGGCCTCCGACCAGCATCGGTCCTCGGCCCGGGGTTTGGGGACCCCTGTGCTACAGTACCCAGCTGCAACAGAAGCCAGTGTCTCCTAACACGACACCAAAATGTCCAGGACACAATGGAAAATCATCCTTCATACAAAGAACCAGGAAATTCACATCCTGAGTGAGAAAAGACAATCAAGTGACACTAACTCCAAAATGAATTAGGTGTCAGAATTATCTGACCGTGATTGTAAAGCATCGATCATAAGAATAATTCAGCAAACAATTAAATGTTCACACGGGCTTACTTCTAATAGCCAAAAGCTGGAAACCACCCCCAGGTCCTTCAGTGGGTGACTGGTTCAACAAACCGTGGTACGTCCATACCATGGGATGCTACCCAGCAATAAAAAGGAACAAATACTTGTTACACAGAAGGACGTGGATAAATCTCCAGTGAATTATGCTGAGTGGGGGAAGAAAAAAAAGCCAATCTCCAAAGGTTACAGACTATATGATTCCATTTACAAAACAGTCTTGAAATGACAAACTTCTAGCAAAGGAGAACAGATTCGTGGTTGCCAGGGCTGAGGGGTCTGGGAATGGGCAGGAGAGGGGTGGATGGGAAGGACAAGGTGTGGGTGAGTCTACAAAGGAGCAGCCGGAGGGCCCCTTGCAGTGATGAACTGTTCTGAACCCAGACTGGATTCATGTCAGTATCCTGGTTGTACCTTGTGCTATAGTTTTGCAAGATGTTACCTACCACTGGGGAAAGGAGGGAGAGGGGAGAGGAGACCGCTCTATTTCTTTCAACTGCCTGCCACTCTACAATCATGTCAAGATTAAAAGTTTAATTTAAAAGAGGGACTCTACTAAGGGATATTCCCCAGCCCCCTTCCAGAAAAACCCCAAACCACCCTTTCTGAGGTCTTTCACTCCACGCTGAGGAACCTTGACTTCAGAAACTCTTTCTTGTTAGTATCCACGCTCCACCCTCTCGGTGTCAGCGAGGCCCTTCCACAGCCCTGACTGCTGACCCTAATATACAGCTAACAGATTTGGCCGCGCGGCTTGTGGGATTTTGGTTCCCTGACCAGGGATCGAAGCCGGGCCCTCGGCAGTGAGAGCGCAGAGTCCTAACCACCGGACGGCCAGGGAATTCTACGCCTGAGAGTTTTGTTTGTTTGCCAGGGCGGGGGTCTTGCTCTGTTGCCCAGGCTGGAGGGCAGTGGCTGGTCACAGGCGCCATGTGGTACTGATCAGCAGGGCAGCTTTGACTTGCTCCATTTCACACCTGGGCCTGTTCACCCCTCCATAGGAAAGCTGGTGGTGCCCCGCTTCCGGGAGGTTCCCAGATTGAAGCTGAACTTAGTGCAGACACGCGATCACAGAGCGCCCTACAGCCCGGAAGTCCAGGGCTCAAGGGGTTCTCCCGCCTCGACCACCGGAGTAGCTGGGACCGCCGGCGTGTGCCACCGCGCCCGGCCAGCTCACAGTTCTAAGCACTGACCACGTGCCAGCAGTGTGATCCAAATGTACGCGCTGCTCTCCCTTTAATCCTCAAAACAATACCAGAAGCCATTTTACCAAAGGGGAAACTGAGGCGCAAAGAGGAAAGTAACTTGTCCCAAGGCACTGAGCCAGTGGGCAGAGGGCAGAGCCAAGATTCGAACCCCTTCGATCCAAGCTGACACTGGCTATTGCAGCAGTGACCTGCCTCCCTGTGGAAACAGGCACTCTTCACTGTTCCCTCTGTGCGCTTGGGGGGAAATCTGGAGGATGGAAGTTCCAGACTAAACTACAAAGTCACTTGCCCGTGTAGGTCTACTCAGGGCAATCAAGAGACTCCGGGTGGGGAAGTCCGACACCGTGATGTCCCAGTCGCGGCCACCAAACCGCACATAAAACATCTCTGTCTCACTCACTCACCTATTCCCTCAGTCTCGCAACCTCTGTCTGCATGTATTTTAAAAGACTCACAGCTTCTTGGCAAGTTGTGCGGGTGCAGCTTCTGCACGCTGTTGTGGATCTCCTGGGACGGGATGGTCTGCAGCTGCTCCAACACCAGCAGCGCCAGGACCTGTTCCATGGTGCGCATCTCAAGCCAAAGCCACCCAGCCGTGGCAAAGCTCCAGAAGCCGCCTGAGGGTTTCTGGGGGACCAGCGGCAGAACACATAGAAGCGCAGATGACATGCTTCCAAGCTGGGCCTCGCATGGCTCCAGGCGCAGAAATTACTCTGCTATCACAATGAGGACTACTTTTTGCTCCTGGGAGTTGGGGTCAAACGCAGACCACCTTGGCCCAGAAACCAGCTGCGACAGCTGGGGAAGGCGCCTGGCGCCTCCTCCAAGGATACACAGAATCCGCAGGAGTCGGCGTACCCCTGGGGCCACCCCGTCCATGAGCCCAACTCCAGCCCAGGCGGAGCAGATTCAAGTGCCTTGGCCTCTATAGGCTCGCGACAGTGGGGCGCCTGCCCCAGGTTTCGCTTCCACCAGAGCCTCTGGGAGGCACAATCGCAGGCAGCTCTTTCTTCTCTGTCTTGGACCAACACTAAACTTTGGCGTCCAAAGACACACACACTCACAAACTAGCTCGGGACGAATGTGAGGACTACATCTGCAGAATGACATCATCGCCTCTGGCCTGGACACAACTCACGGCTGACCACCCAGAAGGGAAAATTTGACTCCGGGGGCGGGACCTGCGGACGACCAATTGGAAGACAAGAGGCGGGGCCATTTGGGCTAACCTAAAGACCCAAGAGCCCTCTGGTGGCGGCCGAAAGCAGAGAGGAATGCACCGGGTAGTTTTGTCGAAGCTCGGTTCTTTACGAGAAGAAAATACAAAGGTAGCTAGGCCACTGTGACCCGGGAGCGGAAGATCAGAGTCATTATACCCAGAAAAGTTTATTAAAATGCAAATTCTCGAGTTCATGCGCGATCCAATGAGTACGGGTGTCGGGGTAGAGCGCAGAAATCTGAATTTTTAAGATTCTCGCAAAAACATTCTTCCTAAAAAGAGAGGTTTGAGAATCACTGATACAGTCATAACAGATTTAAGGATGTCCCCAGTCGCTCCGGTTACTCTAAGGGCTGACGGGAGAGAAGCCCTCGCTAGGATCTAGAACTGGAGCACGCCCCACCCAGTCCCCGGGAATCTAGAGTCGCTTAAGACCGGAAATGGGATCGCTTCCAAAAGCGGCCTCAGGCCGAGGGGAGACCAAGGAAACTCCCAGCCTCTCCCGCGTCAGCATCCTTAGGGGCCGAGATCTTTAGGCGAGTGGCGTGTAGCCTGCCGGGGATTGTAGTCCGCAGCGTGGCCGCGCGCCTGCGCCCTGGGCAGCTGCACCCGGTGAGCCTGGGAGAGCCGTGGGCGCTGAGGCGGTGAGTCCCGGAGCGGTCAGAGGGCGTGGCCGTCCCTGGGGCGCGGGCGCGGGGAGCGGGGCTCCCTTCCCGCTCGGGCTGCGCTAACCGGCCGCTTCCTGCCCCGATGCGGGTGCGGGCACGGGAAGGAGCGACGGGCGGCGGGCCCCTGTCCGGCCCGGGTCCCCGCCGCCGCTCCCTGCGACCCGGCCGGGCCTTCCCGGGCTTCTCCGGGGTGGGGAGCGCCCCTCTGGGCGGCGGGACATTCTCCCCGGGGAGCACGCTCGGGCCGCACCGCGGCCACCCGATTTTGATCCGGCTTTTAGGCTTGTCCCCCTATCCTTTCCCCGAGTGCCCTCTCTTTACACCCTTCTTCATCCACGGGCCCTGTGGGCCGGCTTCATTCAGGAGGCTTTGAGGAGAAGCCATCAGCCCCGGGGTGGAGTGAAGTTTTCCTCCGGAAGGGCCGACGGGGAGAAAGCCGGAGGGTCAAGTCCCTGGTCGGCGTGGTGGAAGGTTGGGGACCGTCCGCGGAGGGCTGCCCAGCTGTGAGGCTGGAGCGCGCTCAAGGCGGGTCCGTAGCCCAAACCAGCACGGTCCCTGGATGCCCTCCAGCGACGGTTAGGTGCCTTGGCGGGGTGGGGTGGGAGGAAATAGAAGCTTCCTAGGAAATGAGCTTTCCTGAGCGCTTCCTCTGTGCCAGGCACACTGCTGTTCCTTTCCCTGCGCTGGGATCCGCCTCAGGAACTTCTGTGAAAGAGATGCCGTGATTATCTCGTGTTGGCGACAGAAGCCCTGGGCGTCTGGGTCTCAGAGCTAGCATGTTATCACGAGATGGGTCTGCCGCTGAAGCCCAGGCTGCCATCAAGATAACGGTGCTATGGGGGCAGTGTCCATCTGGGATGACTGGGTGGGATCATGAGCATAGTTTTCCTTGTCCCACCACTCCAAGGAAGAGGACAGGTACGTGAGGCGTCCTGGCAAATGCAGACAGAGAGGCGCCACGGCACACGGGGCGGTGGGGGGAGCGGGCACCGGTGTTGAGACCTGTGGGGACATGTACGTGACGGCCTCTGTGACCTCAGAGGCTGCACTCAGAGAACATGTGGATGTTTTGGACGTGAGCAGTGCAGGAGTCTGTAGATTCCAACCTCCTCCCCACTTCCCTCTGGCGTTTACTGTGTGACTTGGGACAAAGTTATGCAGTCCCCCTCAGCCTCAGCTCAGTCCCCTCGTCTGTATTCAGGGCACAGTACCAGAGCCCACCTCCTAACGTTGGGTGAGGGCTAAATGAACCAATACATGTGGGAGGCTTAGAACAGTAGCTGGCACGAGGCGTGATGAATGTGACAGATGTTCTTGGTTATTAATGTAGACCCGATTCCTGCTGGCCTGCCCTGTTGCCATGTGTTTTGCTCATGAGAAAGTCACTTAGAATGCTGTTTCAGGATGAGGGTCACGGTGATGTTGCCTGAACTACGCAGAACCTCCAGTGGAGAGGAATGAGGGACTGATTGGTGGTTTGCTGTCTTTGCAAGGCATGGCCCTAGCTAAGATGCCCATGGTTGAAGGTGACTAAAGGTTACTCAAAGGTAGATGGACTTTCATGGTTCTTCACCATTGTAAGCATTGCTCCTCCATTTCTTCTGTGGCCTAGCTATATTCAGAAACACAAGACATTTGAAATCAGCCTGGGAGTGGGTTTAAAGGCCACTAAATCTGTAGGGGTTCATTGGGTCCATGGAATTCTAGAGCAGAGCTGTCCAATAGAACTTCCTGCAAAGATGTCTCTTTTTTAAAATTTTTATTGGGGTATAGTCGATTAACCATGTTGTGTTAGTTTCATGTGTACAGCAAAGTGAATCTGTTATACATATACATATATCCACTCTTTCTTTACATTCTTTTCCCACATAGGTCATTACAGAGTACTGAGTAGAGTTCTCTGTGCTGTACTCAGTATTAGTTATCTATTTTATATATAGTAGTGTGTATGTGTCAATCCCAATCTTCCAGTTTATCCCTCCCCCACCCCTTACCCCCCGGTAGCCATAAGTTTATTTTCTACATCTGTAACTGTATTTCTGTTTTGTCTATAAGTTCATTTGTAACCTTTTTTTAGATTCCACATATAAGCGATATCATATATTTGTCTTTGACTTACTTCACTAAGTATGACAACCTCTAAGTTCATCAATGTTGCTGCAAATGGCATTATTTCATCCTTTTTTAATAGCTGAGTAATATTCCATTGTATATATGTACCACACAAAGATGTCTCTTGAGCACTTGAAATGTGGCTAGTATGAATGAGAAATTGAATTTTTAGTTTTAATGAATTTAAACTTCCACATGGAACTATTTTGTTTTTACTGAGGTGTAGTTAATTTACAGTGTTGTATCAGTTTCAAATATACAGCAAAGTGGTTCAGATATATATGTATTTGGTCGGCCAAAAAGTTTGTTCGGTTTTAAGTGAAAATAAAAGACACATTTTTCATTTTCACGAGAAACCTTATGGAACAACGTATTCACTAACCAAACGAACTTTTTGGCCAACCCAATATGTACATATATGTGTGTGTGTGTGTATATATATATATATATATATATATGTATATATATATATATACACACACATATATATATATACACACACACACACACATACACATATGTATATATATATATATATATATATATATGTTCTTTTTCAGATTCTTCTTCCATTATAGGTTATTATAAGATATTGAGTATAGTTCCCTGTGCTGTACAGTAGGTCCTTGTTGTTTACTTATTTTATGTATAGTAGTGTGTATCTGTTAATCCCAAACTCCTAATTTATCTCTCCCCCGACCCACATGGGACTATTGAATACCGTATTGGATAGCACAGTTCTAGAGAATCCGTGGATGGTCTTGAAGATTTTGTAAACTTTTTGAAATTGAATGCAGAATTTGCTGTGATATGTATCTTTCTAGAAATTGTCCATGACTTTTATCAGATTCTCAAAACCGCCCAAAAGATTATGATCTGCTTCTTTAGGGCTTTGGAGAAAAGTAAGCAAGTTAAGGGAGGTAAGTCTGCCCTATGGTAACCACTGCTGTTTCTCCTTTCTCATTTTGTCCCATCCTCAGCTTGTAGGTGGCTCTGCCCGGAGGATAACACAAAGAAAGAAATTGGAATCTGCCGCTTCGGGACCCAGATAAATTGTACAGTGCTGGAAGGTGGCGATGGCTGTGGCCCTGGGTTGTGCAATCCAGGCCTCCTTGAATCAGGGCTCGGTGTTTCAAGAGTATGATACCGACTGTGAGGTCTTCCGCCAGCGCTTCCGGCAGTTCCAGTACAAAGAAGCAGCTGGGCCTCATGAAGCTTTCAACAAACTCTGGGAGCTCTGCTGTCAATGGCTGAAGCCAAAGATGCGTTCTAAGGAGCAAATCTTGGAGCTGCTGGTGTTGGAGCAATTCCTAACGATTCTGCCCACAGAGATAGAGACCTGGGTGAGGGAACATTGCCCAGAGAACAGAGAAAGAGTTGTGTCACTGATAGAAGACTTACAGAGAGAACTTGAGATACCAGAGCAGCAGGTGAGAAAAGAGGTTGGGATCTTGGGAATTAGACCAAAAGAAGTAGCAGAGGCAGCTGGGACTGGATCAGACATTCTGTCTGGTGCCTCAGGATTTCCCTGCAGGGCTTTCCATTTTTTCCTTCTGCTGGAATTGTCATATGTTTCAGTGATTCTCAGCTATTAAACCCAACTCCACTTCTATAACAGATATTTGGTAATGTCCCCTTTACTGTGCTAAAATGAAATTTATAGATAATGTAACCTCCTTACATACACCGAATTAGAAAAAAAAATCAATATAATAAGTGCTCTATGGGGCAAATATTGGACAAAGCCTGTTTTTATACAACCCATGAGCTAGTAATGGTTATTACCTTTTTGAAGAATGGTTTAAAAAAAAAGAAGAGACAACAGACCAATACTACCCACAAAGCCTAGAATATTTACTGTCTGTCTCTTTACAAGAAAATTTTGCCAACCCTGAGTCAAGTAGAGTCTAGAAGGAATATAAAGGAAAAGGAATGTGATTTCTTATGAACTAATAAGCATGTGAGTGTGCACATATTTGGGCCTGACTGCAGCAAAACTTCAGGAGGTTGTCATTTGCTTGAATCTATGCACAGATACACTGGGAAGGCAACAGGCAGAACTTCTGACTGATGTGATACAGCTCAAACACTGTGAGCGGTGTTGCTGTTGGTCATATGATGTCTCAAAGTGGCAGACAACTCTTGGTCAGTCCAAACAATAAGTAATATAGTCTTCATTTGATTTCCAAAGTAATGCTTTCCTAGAGCATTCAAGTCATGCTAAGATATGCAAAAATATTTTGTGTTTATACGACCAACAGGGTGAGGTCCTTGACAGGTTCTTTTTACCTACATGAATGTTTGAGGGAACATTCCTAAATTGTTTGGGAGGTGGAACAATTCTGCCCTGTGAATTATTGGGTTGGCCAAAAAGTTCGTTCTGGTTTTTCCATGTTACAGCGAAACCCAAACGAACATTTTGGCCAGCCGGATATATAGACTCCCACCTCTGGCTCGTTACATTCTGATAGCCACCACCTGCCATCATAGGCAAAATGCCCCATGGGGGCAGTGGCGCTGGTCTCTGTTCAGAACCATCGAGTGAAACCCATAGCTGAGCACGGGCAGAATCTTTGGGAGAAGAAAGTGTTTGTTGGTGGGCATTAGGGGCACTTCTGCCTGGTGTGTTGATGGGGTCAACTCTCCTTGGAGTCATCCAAGGTTCCCTGTCCCCCTAGGATAGAATGAATTTATGGTTTCCCTTCCTTTCTCCATCTTCTTGGTTTAGCTTACCAAATATATTTTATCTTTGTATGGTCTAGTCGTGCACCACCCAGAACGGTAGCCACTAGCCAGGTGTGGCTCTTGAGCACTTGCAACGTGGCTAGTCCAAATGGAGATGTGCTGTAAGTATAACATGCACAGCACGTTCCAAAAACTTAGTATGAAACAAAAGTCGGTGTAATATCTCGTAACAATTGTTTATATTGATTACATTCTGAAATTATGATATTTTAGATATATTGGGTTAAATACTGTGTGTTATTAAGATCAACTTTACCTATTTCATTTTTTGGTTCATATGGCTGCCAGTACATTTAAAAGGACATGGGTGGCTTGCATTATATTGCTACTGGGCAGGGCTGGTCTGGACTTCAGTGACGGTTCTGGCATTTCCCCCAGCTCGATAGGCAGGAAATGCTCTTGGAAGAACTGGCACCAGTGGGAATGGCACACATACCGCCAAACATCCACCTGGAGTCACCCCCACTCCAAGTAATGGGACCTGCCCCGGAGGTCCCAGTGGCAGAGGCGTGGATCCCACAGGCAGGGCCGCAGGAGCTGAGCTTCGGTGCTGCTGGGGAAGGCCAGCCCTTTCTGGACCCTGGTAAGGCAAGGGTTTTATTTCCTTTCTTTGGTTTCCATTTTGAGAGCTCAAGAGCTCTCCAGGGTTGAGGTTGCTTAGAATACCGATTACCTGATGGAAACAGGCCACTCTGATCAAGAGTAGAAGGAGGAGGGACTTCCCTGGTGGTCCAGTGGTTAAGACTTTGCCTTCCAAATGCAGGGAGTGTGGGTTCGATCCCTGGTCAGGGAGCTAAGATCCCACCGGCCCCGCGGATAAAAAAAACCAAAACATAAAACAGAAGCAACATTGTAACAAATTCAGTAAAGACTTTAAAAATGGTCCACATCAGAAAAATCAAAAAATAAAAAAAAGAGTAGAAGGAGGAAGTATCTCTCTGGGAATAGCTGGGCACAAAGCACCTTCGATCGAATGGAATTGAAAACCCCTTAAGCTAATGACCCTGCTCAGGAAACCTATTTTTCTCTTTTCAATTTTTTTTTATTGTGGTAAAATACCCACGACTTAAGATTTGCCACCTTAACCATTTTTATGTGTACAGTTCAGTGGTATTGAATACATTTATAATTTTGTGGAGACATTACCAATATCCATCTCCATAACTATTTCCATCTTGTAAAACTGAAACTCTATACCCATTTAAATAATAACTCCCCATTTTTACATTCCACCACCGCCCCCCGCCCCCGGCAACCACCATTCACCTTTCTGTTTCAATGAATTTGACTACTCTGTGTACCTCATATAAATGAAATCATACAGTATTCATCGTTTTGTGACTGGCTTATTTCACTTAGCATAATGTCCTCAGGGTTCAGAATTTCCATCCTTTTAATAGCTGAATAATAATCCTTTGTATGTATATATCACATTTAGCTTATCCATTTTCTATAAATGTATACTTGGGTTGCTTCTACATCTTAGCTATTGTGAATAATGCTTCTGTGAACATGGGTGTAAAAATATCTGTTTGAGACCCTGCTTTTAGTTCTTTTGGGTATATAACCAGAAGTGAAATTGCTGGATCATACGGCATTTCTAGTTTTAATTTTTTGAGGCACTTCCATTCTGTTTTCCACAGAGACTGTACCGTTTTACGTTCCCACCAACTGTGCACAAGGTTTCCAATTTCTCCACATCTTCACCAACACCTGTTATTTTTTTTTTTTGATAGTAGCATTCCTAATGGGTTTGAGGTGGTATCTCATTGTAGTTTTGATTTGCATTTCCCAAATGATTAGTGATGTTGAACATCTTTTCATGTGCTTATTTACCATTTGTAAATCTTCCTTGGAGAATGTCTAATCAGGTCCTTTGTACATTTTTGATTTTTTTTGGTGTTGTTGAATTTTAGAGTTCTCTCTATATGCTGGATATCCATCCTTTATCAGGTATATGATTTGCAAATATTTTCCCCATTCAGTGGGTTGCCACCCTGGGGTCTCTAGTACACAAGACAGAAAATCAGTCCCAGGCACCTTGGAGCTTCAGCTCCTATGGATGATTCAGATATGAAAATAGGACTGTAAAATGATGTATTGGAGGGAGTAGGATGCTATGGGAGCTCGTAGGATTGCCACCTAACCAGCTTTGGCAGAGAGGGAAGGCATCCTTGAGGAAGGGGGATCTGGGTAGACACCTACAAGATGGATTGGAGTAAGCCTGCTGAGTGGTGGAAGTGGAGAGGGGAGAGGGCTTTGGACAGAATGGACAGCCTATGCAAAGGCTCAGAGGGGTAGAGAGAATGGCATATTTGAAGACTTCCTGCTGCAGTGTGAGGGCGCAGAGGAGAAGCAGAGGAGCCAGAGTTGCATTGAAGAGGCTGGAGAGAGAAGCAGGGTCCTGGATCTTGAAGAACTTTGTCAGCCTTGTTGAGAAGATATGCTTTATTACCAGGGCAGTGGGGAACCACTGGATGTTCTTAAGTAAGGCAGGGATATACACAGATTTGCATTTAGAAGGTCACTCTGGCTACAATAAGAGAGGGAAGACTAGAAACAGCTATCCTGCAATCATCCACCTTACAGAGGATGATTTTCTGGACTAAGATTGTGTCGGTGGTGGTAGAGAGAAAAAGACCAATTTGAAAGATAGGTAGGAAATAGAAATTATGGGACTTGGTGATGACTGAGTGTGGGATGAGGAAGAAAAAGAGGTTAAGGATGGTATCCAGGATTCTGGCCAGTGAACTGGGAAGATAGATAATATTATTCACTGACACAGAGAACAGAAGAAGAGGATCAGATTTGGTGGGTCAACGTGAGTTTAGATTTGACCATGTTGACCATGTGGAGTTTGAGGTGTTTGTGGGTCTCTAGAACATTTTAAAATAAAGGTGACAAAAAAGAAAAACCGACAACTACATATGTATGTATATTATGGTCAAAGCAGAACTATATAATATTGTCATTTACCTTCCAATCTTTACATTACCTATAGTTTATAGTCTGTTTAAAAGTTCTAAAAAAGGGGGCTTCCCTGGTGGCGCAGTGGTTGAGAGTCTGCCTGCCAATGCAGGGGACGCGGGTTCGAGCCCTGGTCTGGGAGGATCCCACATGCCGCGGAGCAACTGGGCCCGTGAGCCACAATTGCTGAGCCTGCGCGTCTGGAGCCTGTGCCCCGCAGCGGGAGGGGCCGCGACAGTGAGAGGCCCGCGCACCGCGATGAAGAGTGGCCCCCGCTCTCCGCAACTAGAGAAAGCCCTCGCATGAAACGAAGACACAACACAGCCAAAAATATAAATAGATAAATAAATAAATTTAAAAACAAAACAAAAAACAAAGAGCTAACAGCCACCGTGCTGTGATTGGAGCCACATGGGACTCTGGGCTGCCATGCGCTGCTTTAAAAAAAAAAAAAAAATTTCTAAAAAATCTGTAATTTTGTATTTATGCCAGCAACAAGTAGTAAAACTTAGCTAGAAATATTTAATGATAAATGTTTTTGCACATGCACTCTCATTCCCCATGTTAATTTGCTCCTCTTAGCAACAGTCCCAGGTACAAAGATCACAGATGATGCCGAACAGCAATGTTGCTCTTGATTGTAATACTTTACTCTTTAAAGCACGGAAATGTCCAGTGTATTCAACAAGGAAGAGATAGAATGAATTAAACAAGTAAAATATACCAGTTTGGAGGAGAGGAAACTACCCCTTTTTCATCACTGTTAAAGTGATATATTATGCTTTGCAAAATGATGCAAGACTTATTGTTCCATAATTTAAAGGTTGCTTATACTTTTACTGGTTTTTTTTAAATGAAAACATCTTCGGTATATTACATGAAGCACATCATATTGTAGGCTGACTGAAAAGCACAGGATGCTGGCAGAATAGAAGAACTTTCAAAGTAATGGAAGAGGTCAGTTGATTTTATATTAAAGTTTGGAATGTATTCCCTGTTAGCAAAACATTAAGTTGTTGGGTATGTATAAAATGGAAAAAAATATATGTATATACACACATATATTCACCTAATGATATTCATTTAATGTGAATACAGAGGGGGGTGGGAAGAGAGAATAAGAGAGAAAGAGGGAAAAGAACTTAAGTAGAAAATATAAAGAGATCTAAGAAATACATAAGCTTTAAAAAATCCCTTATTTGAATTCAAGCCAGACACACCAGATGTTAGAGATAGGCAAAAATATTAGAATGTCTGCAATAAGAAAGAAAAGATGTGCTGGTCCTAAAAATATAAAGTATACCATGCTTATCTTTGAAAGTCTGGAGTTCAAAAGTAGTACACCAAATTTGGAACAATTTTCATTTGCCAAAGCCTCGGGTTTTTAAAATTTAACTGCATGAGCTTACACTAGAAAATTGTATGCAAAATGTCAAAGGTCACATCTTTTTGGTGATGCAGGATATGAGAGATGAAAATTTAAAGTAAAATGTAGGGCAAAAATTGCTGTCCACAAAGCAACAAAAGAGTCTTGTAACTTAAATTTCTTCAGATTATTCTATTATACTAAATGATGTATCATTAGCTAATATCCAGCCCTAACAATAGTAATGATATTTCTTGGTACAGTGGAGAGTTTATGACATAATGTTTGATAATGGGGCTTAATGAAGTCATTCCCTGAGCCTGGGATGGGGGGAACATTCATCAATCAAGCACCTTCTTTGTTAACCTCAAGTTGCTTTTTCCCTCTTTGTATTAGATAGCTTTTGCTGAATAACAAATTACCCCCCAAAATTTAGTAACTTAAAAGAAAAAGCACTTATCACTTCACAGTTTCTGAGAGTCAGGAATTTGGGAGTGGTTGACAGGGTGTTTCTGGCTCAGAGCTGCTCATGTAGTTGCTGTCAAGATGTCAGCAGGGGCTGGCAGGAGACCTCAGTTCCCTGCTAAGCAGTCTTCTCCATAGGCTGCCTGAGTGTCCTCACAACAGGGCAGCAGATTTCCCCCAGAACAAATGAATCAAGAGAAAGCAAGGGGGATGCCACAATGTTTTTGATGAACTAGTCACACACCATCACTTCTACCATATTCTATTCATTAGAAGAGAGTCACTAAATCCAACCCACACTTAAGGGGAAGAAAATTAAATTCCACCACTTGAGGGGAAAAATATCAAAGAATTTGGAGCTATATTTTAAAACAACTATGCACCTATGCTTCCCTGTCCCTACTAGCCTTTTACTTTATACTTCAGTTTTTTTAGGTCAGAAAGTAGTTTTTAAATTGAAGTATAGTTGACTAACAATATTGTATTAGTTTCAGGTGTACAACATAGTGATTCAGTATTTTTATAGACTATACTCCATTTAAAGTTATTATAAAATATTGGCTATATTCCCTGTGCTGTACATTATATCCTTGTATCTTTTTTTTTCTTTTTCTGCAGTCAATTTTTCTTGAGTAAATTTCTTCAGTTAATTAGGTCAAATAAAATATACCCATGATGAGTCTCTTGGCTATAACCATGAGGTGAGTTTAACATCCTGGACAACACATTATCATCACTTGGAAACTAAGGTTCTAGACTATAAAAGATGGAAGCAATGGTTGAATTTAAGGTAATAGGCTTTGGTTTCTATTTGTAGGACCCTCTTATTTTATACCAACTGACTAGCAATTGATGTTTCTTCTATTGCTGTAAAACCACTCATCCAATGGTAATAGTAGCTACACAGACTAGTCTGTATTGAGGGTGAAGAGAAGAGCCCCCTGACAGAAGTAGAAATTAGAGCCTGCTTTCTGACTGCCATTCAACATTGATTCAAAGCCCTGGAGCCAAGCTATAAAATATACAGTGAGCATCCTTGTGTATATGCAGGTGTCGATAGGATAAATTTCTAGAAGTGGGGTTGATTGGTTAATGGGTATTTAAAACTTTAATAGATATTGTCAAATTGTCCTCCAAAATTGTTGTACCAATTTATTCTCCCACCACAGCATATGAGAGTGCCAAATTCTCCTTGCCTTCACTTATTCTGTATCATCAAAGTGTTTGATCTTGGCTGTATAAAAGTCATAACTGTTATCACCATGTTAGCAGATAGAAGGAGGGCTGATACCTGTGAAAACCTTTTCAATAAGCGTCCAATTCATTCAGCATCTGTGATGGTATTCTATGGAGTGTGTAAGAGTAGAGGATAGGAACTAACGTCAGAAGGGTGGAAGATGGGTCAAGGAATGGTCAGTGGCCTCCGCTGACATGGGTCATGAGCATAGGTTGGGAAATGCAAACTGGTTATAGTGTCAGGAGCAGGGCTCTGAGAGCCCAGGAAGTGGAGGCTGAGTGCACCAGAGGCACAAGGATCTGCATGTTATGTAGGATGTAGGACGACAAGGTGAGTGGGGGGCGAGGTTGGTAGATAATTAAGAAGTTCATCCAAGAAGAAGCTCAAGTATGAGCACATGTTCTCTGTATCCAGAGATGGTGTAAGGTGCAAAGTTAGGTTATTGAGATTTTTCTTCCTTTCTAATATAGGCATTCATAGCTATAAATTTCCCTCTAAGCACTGGTTTTACAGTAAGTTTTCATTTTCATTTCGTTTCCATTTACCTCAAAATACTTCTGATTTCCCTTTTGATTTCGTCTTTGACTGATTGGTTACTTAGGAGTATGTTGTTCAATTTTGAAATATTTGTGAAGTTCCCAGTTTTCTTTCTGTTATTTATTTATAATTTCATTCCATTTTGGTGGCAGAATATACTTTGTAATTGTGATCCTTTAACATTTTTAATAAATTTTTATTCGTTTATTTATTTTTATTTTTGGGCTGCATTGGGTGTTCTTTGCTGCGCGCGGGCTTTCTCTAGTTGCGGCGAGCGGGGGCAACTCTTCATTGTGGTGTGCAGACTTATCGCGGTGGCTTCTCTTGTTGGGGAGCACGGGCTCTAGGTGCATGGGCTTCAGTAGTTGTGGCTCGTGGGCTTCAGTAGTCGTGGCACGCAGGCTCTAGAGCACAGGCTCAGTAGTTGTGGCGCACGGGCTTAGTTGCTCCATGGCATGTGCGGTCTTCCCGGACCAGAGCTTGAACCTGTGTCCCCTGCATTGGCAGGCGGATTCTTAACCACTGTGCCACCAGAGAAGTCCCCTTTAACATTTTTGAACATTTGTTTTATGGTATAGTATCTCAACTGTCCTGTAGAATTTTCTCTGTGCACTTGAGAAGCATGTATATTCTGCTGTTGTTGGTTGGAGTGTTCTATAAATGTCTGTGATGTTTAGTTGGTTTATGGTAATTTTTAAGTCTTCTGTTGTTGATCTTCTGCCTAAATTTCCTATCCAATAGTGCAAGGAGATATTGAAGTCTCCAACTATTACTATTCAATTGCCTATTTCTTTTACTATTTCTGTCCATTTTTTCTTCATGTATTTTGGTATTCTGTTATTAAGTGCACGTATGGTTATAATTGTTACATCTTCCTGATGGATTGATTCTTTTATCATTATAAAATGATTCTCTTTATCTCTAATAACTTTTTTGTTTTAATGTCTATTTTGTCTGATATTAATATAGTCATTCTAGCTGTCTTGTGGTTACTACTTGCATGATATATCTTTTTCCATTCTTTTACATTCAGTCTATTTGTATCTTTGAATCTGAAGTGTGTCTCCTTAGACAGCATATAGTTGGATTTTTAAAAATCCAGTCTGACAATCTCTGCCTTTTGATCGAGTTGTTTAATTCATACCATTTAATCTTATTTTTGATATGGTTGGATTTATATCTGCTATTTTACTTTTTGTTTTTGTATGTGTCTCATATCTTTTTTGCTCCTCTATCCCTCACTTACTGCTTTCTTTGACACTAAGTAAATATTTTGAATGTAACATTTATGTACTTTAATGAATTTTCACTATTTTTAAAGTTATTTCCTTAGTGGTTACTCTAGGATTTATTATGTACACCTTAACTTATCATAATCAGCTTCGGATTTATACTAACAATGTCAGTGAGCTATAGAAATATTTCTCCTATGTAACTCTATTCCCTTTTTCCCCTTTTGGGGTGTTACTATCATACATATTATATCAAAAATGTTACAAACTCAATAATATCTTGTTATAGTTATTACTTTATATATTTTTAAGACTTTTAAAGGAGCTGGGAGAAGAAAGGAAAACAAGTATATGTTATAGCTTTTGTTATATTAACATTATTTATCATTTCTGGTTTTCTTCATCTTTCCTGTGGATTCAAGTTACTAACCGGAGTCATTTCTTTAGCGCAGTACAGCTTTCTCCTACCCACTTCATTTGTGCTGTTATTGGCAAATATAATACATTTCTATATGTTATTTGCCCAACAATATACTACATACATACTGTTTTATATAATTGCTTTTAAAATCTTTTAAGACAAGAAACAGAAATTTGTATTTGTACTATCTTTTATAATTAAATAATTACCCTTACTTGTGCCCTTTGTTTTTCCATGTGGATTCAGGTACTGTTTGGGATCACTTGCTTTCAGACTAAGGAAATTCCTTTAGTGTTTCATGTTAGGCAAGTCTGCTACCAATGAATTCTCATCAGTTTTTGTTTATCAGAAATGTTATTTCATATTCATTTTTGAAAGATAGCATTTCTGGATATAAGATTCTTGGTTGACAGTTTTTATTTTTCTTTGAACACTTTGAATATATTATCCCACTGTCTTCTGGCCTCTGTTGTTTCTGATGAGAACTCAGCTTTTAATCTTGCTAGGGTTCCCTTGTAAGTGGCAAGTCATTTTTCATTTGCTGTCTTTCAAGGTTTTTTCTTCTTATTTGGCTTTTAGGATTTTTACTCTGATATGTCTGTTTGTAGATCTCTTTGTAGTTATTGTACATGGAATTTACTGAGCTTCCTAGATGTGTATATTGATATTTTTAAATACATTTGGGGAGTTTGGGGCCATTATTTCTTCGAATATTTTTTCTGCTCCTTTCTCTCACTCCTCTCCTTCTGGTTCTCTCATTATATATCTGTTGGTGCACTTAATGGTGCCGCACTTTTCTCTGAGACTCCATTCATGTTTCTTCATTCTTTTCTGCCTCTGTTCTTTTCATAGCATAACCTCTATTGATCTGTCTTCGAGTCCAGCAATTCTTCTGACAGTTCAGATGTACTCTTGAGCCACTGTAGTGAATTTTTCATTTCAGTCATTGTACTTTTCAACTCCAGAATTACCACTTGATTCTGTTGTCAAACCCAAGTTTTTGTGCCTGGCACACAGTGAGGCCAAACAAACAGAAATGTCGGAGTTTGGAGCAAAGAAAGGTTTATTGCAGGGCCAAGCAAGGAGAACAGGTGGCTCATACCTAAAAGACCTGAACTCCCTGATGGGTTTCAGGGAAGAGTTTTTAAAGGCAACATTTGGAGTGAGGGCTGCAGGGTGCATGACTTTCTTCTGATTGGTTGGTAGTGAGGTAGCAGAGTGATGTTTCAGGAATCTCAGTCATCAACTTTCTGACCAGTCTGGGGTCTCAGAAGGTAGTTACCATCCTCCACCTGGGTGGGGAACCTTAGCTCCTTCAGAACAACTCAAAGATATGTATCAGATTATTTTATACACACACACACACACACACACACACACACATATGTATATCTCCCTTGAGGAGGAACTAGGACTCTGTTTACTGAACTATTGTTTCTTGACTGCTTTTGCTTTGTTTCTGCATTCCCTCACTTCCCTAATTAGTAACTGCTTGAATTTGCTCTTTGGAAGTCAGGGAAGGCCTAGGAGGCTAAAGCCTTTTTCTACAAACAAGAAATGGAGGACACAGAGAGTCCTGCTTGGTTTCAATCCCCCCTTTGCATTGATACTCCTCAATCCTGAGGGAAACAGGTGCCAGACAAGAAAGGGAATAAAATTTGGGATAGAGAGGTTAATCATAAACTCAGCAGAGGAACTCAGTTTTAGGGGGACTCTGTTTCAATTATTTTTTAAAATAATTTCTATTTATTGATATTTTTAAAATTTAATTATTTATTTATATTTGGGCTGCGTTGGGTCTTCATTGCTGCGCACGGGCTTTCTCTAGTTGTAGCGAGCAGGGCCTACTCTTTGTTGCGGTGTGCAGGCTTCTCATTGCACTGGCTTCTCTTGTTGCGGAGCACGGGCTCTAGGTGCGTGGGCTTCAGTAGTTGTGGCACGCGGGCTCAGTAGTTGTGGCTCACGGGCTCTAGAGCACAGGCTCAGTAGTTGTGGCGCACGGGCTTAGTTGCTCCACAGCATATGGGATCTTCCTGGACCAGAACTTGAACCCGTGTCCCCTGCATTGGCAGGCGGATTCTTAATTACTGCGCCACCAGGGAAGTCCCTATTATCAATATTCTCTATTTGATGTGATGTAATGTCATCGTAATTTACTGTACTTCTTTAATCATGGTTTCCTTTAGTCCTTGAAACATATTCATAATGGCTACTTTGAAGTCTGTTAAATTAGATATCTAGTCACTTTCATAGGCAGATTCTGTTGCCTGCTCTTTTTTTTTTTTCCAGTGTAGGGGTCATACTTTCCTGTCCACATACATGTCTTGTTTTTTGTTGGAAACTGGACATTTTAGATTACATACTGTAGCAACTGTGTGTCCTTCTTCCCACTCTCCAGAGTTTATTTATTTGTTTGGTGAGTGGCTGGATTATTTTAGTGAACTCTAGTTCACCCTGCAATATTAAGCATTTGATGTTGCCCTCATGGAGCACAGCCTTGGGTGTGCACATAGTCACCCTGGAATGACAGTAGTTTTTGCAGGGCTTTCTTTGGCTGTCTCTTGCCCTGACCAGACCCAGCTATTAATTGCCAGCTAATTGCTCTATTGCATTCAACAATGCCCTGGAGCATAAATTGCTCTGTAGACTAATTCAATCAAATTCAGACACCTTAGATGGGCTAGTTCCTGAGGTCAGTTTTTGAGATTTGTTCTGATCCCAGGAGGGCTCCTCCCAGCTGTCTCTTTCCCCAGTTCTCTTCTGCAAACTAGTCAGCCTACAGTTTAGTGTGTATATGCAATAAATCTATCACTCTTTCCAATTGCCTTTCATTACAGCCTCCACTCTTTTTGAGAGTATCCTTAGGCTTGAACGTCTCCTCTCTCTCTTGGAAATGAAGTCAGTTTCTTTGAGAAGACTTTAGGAGCTACCTCTTTTAAGGCCTCCTTGTCCTCCCAGGCCAAATCTCTTATGCATTGCTCTGAAGCTGGAGGTGGGGACAATAATGTGCTTATCTCTGAGTCACATTGCCACTTTAGGAGCTGAGCACTAAGTCTGAGCCTCAGGTCTTCTTGACTTGCCTCTCCAGGCAAGAAACCACTGCCTTACAATCACAGTTGCCTTACAAAACCACAACTGCCTTGCAAGGGCAATCAGGGCCCTAGTATTCTCACCAATACTACACCCAAGGTAGATAGATCCTCTATCCCACCAGTGGAGACTGGGTAGATGAAAGGAGCCCTCACCTCTCAGCCACAGTGGCCTGGAATTTAGACTCAACAGTAGATAGCTAAGGGTAGGGTGACAAATGCTGGGGTCCTGCCCCTCCCAGGAAGATATCCCTCTGAATGGGAGCTGGGGGAAAGAGTGCCCCAGGCTCTTGGCTATGCCAATGTGGAGTGGAGCTGGGAGAGGGACTAAAGAGAACAGTTTTGGTTTAAATACGTAAGACTCTTGCTGTTCTCTATAAATTTTAGCAGAGTTTTTAAAATATTGGGCTGGCCAAGAAGTTCGTTCAGGTTCTTCTGTAGCAGCGTATGGAAAACCCGAATGAACTTTTTGGCCAACCCAATAGATGTTTCCTAATTTTCTAGACTTTGACTGTTTCTTTGTTATTTTTAGTAATTTTCACCAGTTTCATTAGGAAATAGGTCTGCAAAGCTCCTCATGGTATCGTGTTGGAAGTCTGTCTCCCTCCCTGCATTTAGATTATAAATTAGTGCTTCACACCTAGGCCTTTGCTACTCTCTCTGCTTATTTCAAGTTTCAGTTTGCTCCTACTTTTATGTAATCGCAGCTTTCCTTTGATCTATGACCTCCATTTTTATTTGACCTCGGTCTCATTACCCTCTCATCCTATTCTTAGCTTTGAAACCCAAACAAAAACAATATAGTGAATTTAAACAGAATTTTATTTGCAATGCATTTTTGTTTCTTAATCTTAAAAGGTCCTTTTTTCCATGAAAATATAAAATAAGGTATTTTAGTCCACTTCCTATGTTTTGATATGTTTTAAATTTTAAAGTTTCATCAAATTAACTTGCTGATATTATTTTAATGATGCTAATATTTAAACATCATGCTGCATTTCGATCTCAGATGAGCCACTTCCAACCCAAACTTGATGGCAGACCGGTTAACTTGGCCAGAGCAGAGGAAGGCGAGGAAGGGGCGTGGAGAGAGGATGGGAGTCAGAGTGGCTCTCCTCAGTGAGGAGAGGGTGGTAGGACACAGCAGAGCACTGAGTGTAGAAACTTCTCTGGTTGTCCTTAGCTTGACAGTGAGAAACACTCTTTGATGGTTACTTGGGTTAATTTCAAGAGGATCCACTTCTAGTCTTCAGCTGAAACAAGCATAAAGACTGCTTTTCTGGTTGCTAACCCAGTCAGTTTCCATTATAATTTGAAAATCTCAACTGAAATTATTCCAGTAAGCAGTTGTATAACTTCTGGCTTTACCTCTCTCTCTTTACGTAGTACTCAATAACAGCATTTCTCAGTTTTAATGTGCCAAAACTTTATGAAGATTTACTTCATATTTTGGCTCTAACCTAAATAAATCTATTATCAAAATAGATACAGTAGCAATTTATTGTATTGATTTCTGCACAGAATTGATTTACTCCCTTTCCATAGGTTAGAAGAGAATAGGCTTGTTTTGTTCTTATCTTAAAGAAAAAAAAGACTCTTGCAAGAGATTCCAGATGACATAATAGTAGTTGAGGAGGAAGTAGATATTAAGGGCCATATGTCCAAGATATCAGCCTGAACTCTGGAAAAATCTTTGATGACCTAAACTATTATGCTTCTCATCTTTCTTCTGGCCAGGATATCCAATACCAAAACTCGACGTGAGCTTTCCATTGGAGCATAGAGAAGAGGCATGGGTGAAGGAACTACAAGATTCCAAAGAAATTAAGCAATTACTCGATTCCAAGTTAGGTAAGTAATCATTCGTTGGTAACACAGAAGAAAGAAAAGAAAAAAAATCAACTTTGAACAAGGTAAAGAGTTTTGGGTTCTATTGTACTTAAGAATGTCTCTATTTCTACTGGTGGTTTAATATAACTCTTCATTTTCCCTCATGTTCTTTTCAATGTGGGACACAGTGACATCTGCATTCTGTTTCTTCTCTCAGGTTTTGAGATCGGGATAGAAAATGAAGAAGCTACTTCAGAAAAACAGAAAAAAATGGAGAATATGTATCCATTTATTGTTACTTTAGAGGGGAATGCTCTTCATGGCCCCATCTTGCAAAAAGACTATGTACAGTTAGAAAATCAATGGGAAACCCCCCCAGAGGATTTACAGAGAGATTTAACAAAACTTGTAGAGCATCAGAACCCCTCAGCAGGAGAGAAACCTGAGAGCTCCAACTTGGAAGAACCCCTCAACCCTAGACCCCATAAGAAAAAGAGTCCAGGAGACAAACCTCACCGATGTTCTCAGTGTGGGAAATGTTTTGCTCGGAAGTCACAGCTTACAGGGCACCAGAGAATTCATTCAGGAGAGGAACCTCATAAGTGCCCTGAATGTGGAAAAAGATTCCTTCGTAGTTCAGACCTTTACAGACACCAACGACTTCATACGGGGGAGAGACCCTATGAATGCACGGTGTGTAAAAAGCGATTCACTCGGCGGTCACACCTTATAGGGCACCAGAGAACCCATTCTGAAGAAGAAACATATAAATGCCTTGAGTGTGGGAAAAGCTTTTGTCATGGATCAAGTCTTAAAAGACATCTGAAAACTCATTCAGGTGAGAAACCTCATAGATGTCATAATTGTGGGAAAAGTTTTAGTAGGCTGACAGCTCTTACTTTGCACCAGAGAACTCACACTGAAGAGAGACCATTTAAATGTAATTACTGTGGGAAAAGCTTTAGACAGAGACCAAGCCTTGTTATTCATTTAAGAATTCATACAGGGGAGAAGCCATACAAGTGTAGTCATTGTTCTAAAAGCTTCAGACAGAGAGCAGGCCTTATTATGCACCAAGTCACTCACTTTAGAGGTCTTCTTTAAGGATTGTTAGAGGAAACAAGTCCTACAGAGATTGACAGTAACTCAAAAAACAAAATCTTAAACCTGCAACATCCTGTTTGTCTTGGAAGAATTTTTTTGTTTGCGCTTATAAGAACAGCTTTTTTTTCTACTTTAAAAACCCATCTTCCAAGTCATATGAATTCTAGAGTATCCATCTACTCTTGCAGTTTTCCTAGATTTGATTTATTCTGTCTCTACAACTCTTATTTTTTTATTACATTGAAAAATTTTGTGAACCAAGCCAACTGTATCATAGATGTAAGCATAAAAATAATGGCAGTCCTTTTCAGGGTAGGGTCAACTAATGGATAATCATATTTATCTGACATATCTATTATAGCAGCACCATAATTATTCTGCTGTCATTATTAAAGGTGATTATATTAGTTTAAAGCTTTATATGTGTCCCAAGTGGCAAGAAAGGAGACAGTGTATTTTATGAAATAATGAAAATGTGTTAGGAACACATAGATGAAGACGATTTCATTTACCTGGTATGAACTGGGTTCTTTCCATTGAAAATTTTATTTTTGAGGAAATTAGAATTTTAATCTTTACTTTTGAATTTTGCAAAGTTGGCTAGTCTGCTTAGTTGCAGCCTGGGGTGATGCCGCTTAGAGCTGAGTATTGATTTGATGATTTATTTTGTTCCCAGAATAAGTCAGCTCTTTGTGGAAGAACCCACTTGACAGTTGAAGTTATACAAGTGGAATCTAATTTAATTTAGATTGACTGAGGAACCAGTGTCCATTGCTTTTCACTCTCCTTTGCTATCCAACTATGTATCTCTCAGTGCTTTTGAATTTTACCCATCCTTTAATTCAGTGTCTCCCTAAGTGTGTGTCATAGAACACCTAGTTCTACAAGATAGTCTGCAAATAAGTTTGGGCATCACTTCCTGCTGTTTCAGCTTTGTAGGTTCACAGCACACATCAGCATGTAAGAATTCTGAGAGGTCCTCTGGTAAAGGCAGAAAAAGCACCTCTTTTGGCTCAGTGTTTTACAGTCCTGTTTGAGCCCAGAACCCTTTTTCATGTATACGCAGTAATGACCCACAGAGCTAGTATTCTGCAAATATTCTTTGGAACACACTGCCTTTAACAGATATTTCTATAGCTATCTGTATAGTCTGATTGTTCCCAAGCCTCGTTATCTCCAGTTGTCTCAAGGGTGTTATGAAAAACTCTTTAAACTTATATGTTTTTTATGTAACACACACACACATTATTTAAGGAGGTGAAGGTCACTAATTCAGATATTTATACGTTGCTCAGTGATTCACAGCCTCTTTGAATTTTACTTATAATCTCACACACACACACATTGCTACTTATATAAATGTTCTCATATAATAGTGGTAATGACTCAAGTTCCTGTAGCAAGGGAAGAACTCTCTTTGTCAGGTAAAGCTGTTAATACATGAAAATATTCATTCAGCCTAGTTCCTTGTTGTAAAATACAAGAAAGAGGACATTCAAGTATTTCCCCTTTATGAGGATACCAGTCATCCTTTCCTTAAACCAGAATTACGGAAAGAATATTTTTTTCTATTCCATTGAAGTTCTTGGAAGTGATATTTAATATAAGCATTTTGGGGGTATCTACGATGTGCCTAACTAGTCCTGTTCTAGGCTTAATGAAAACTAGTAAAGAAAGTAATTCATAAAGAGTTTATAATATCTTTAGTTAAACAAGAGTTGGGAAACAAATGGAGAGCAATGCAAGAGAGTTTGTAGTTAAGTGCCAAATCATATCAAGTGCTAGAGCCAGGATGTGTCTTTCATTTTTGTCATCTAGGTCCCAGTATGATGCTGCTATAAGTTTGGGGTTAGAATTGAGATCCCAGTAGCAATAAACATGGAACATGGGAGGAGTCTGAATGTAGAGGTGAATAATACCGAATGTAATGGCTTCTCTTTTCTCTCTTGTGGAATTGCATTCAATCCAGGACAGTGCCTTAGAATGGATGTGCCCAACTGCTCTGTATCTATGCAATATTTTAATAAAGTGGAAATGTATGTGCCCTTCCTGCTTCAATCACATTAACTAATTGTTTGAACAACTTAGAGATGCTTCCCTGAGCAGTGGCAACAAGCCCCACGATGGACTCCTGCCCCCAACCTCAGTTGGAATCACTTTACTCCCTGCAACCATGGCGCTGGGTTTACGTATCAGTTTTAGCATTTAATGCAATCAATTTAGCTAGTAGTGTTAGTTGCAATCATAATATGAGCTGTATCATCTATATCATAAACACACATGACTGGATTTTACAGGGTAGAGAACATCTATTATCCATTTCTTTGTCATAGTGTCTTGTATATAATAAGCACTAATAAATATTTGTGGCATTGAATCAAGAATTATGTGAAATAGTCCTTGGAAACATATCATAGTTAAAACATGGTGTGGATGTGCCTAATTATACTTCTGAGCATTTCAAAAAGATAAGGGCAAAATACAGTACGTACCTCCTAAGTATTACGAATGGCAAAACACAGTACCCACCTCATAAGTACTATGAAGATTAAATGAGATATATTTTTTTCAGGCCCTCACAGTGTACACTTTCAATAAATATCCAGCATATCGTATCTTAAGTATTTGTTGTTTAATGATAAAAGCATTTAAGGCTATGGATTTTCCTCTAAATATGTCTTTAGTCACATTCCATACTTTTTATATATAATGCTTCTATTAGCCAGGATCCTCAGAGAAACAGGTAGGATGGGTAGATGGATATATATATACACACACATACATATACATATGTGTATGTATTTATATATATACACATATACATATACATATGTGTATGTATTTATATATATATAAAATTAGATTTATTATAGAACTTCACTCATACAGTTATGAAGATTGACACATCCCATAATCTGCCGTCTGCAAGCTGGAGGACCAGGAAAGCTGGTGGTGTAATTCAGTCCAGGTCCGAAGATGTAAGAACCAGGGGAGCCAATGGTTTAACTCCCAGTCCAAGGCCAAAAGCCTGAGAATGGGGGGTGGGGGGAGAGCTGCAGGTGTAGGTCCCTGAGTCTAAAAGCCAGAGATAGATAACTAATGAGAACCTACTGTATAGCACAGGGAACTCTACTCAGTGCTCTGTGGTGACCTAAATGGGAAGGAAATCCAAAGAAGAGGGGATTTATGTATACGTATAACTGATTCACCTTGCTGTACAGCAGAAACCAACAACATTGTAAAGCAACTCTACTCCAATAAAAATTAAAAAAATAAATAAAAGCCAGAGAACCAGGAGCTCCAATGTTCAAGGGCAGGAACAGATGGACATGCCAGCTGAAGAAGAGAACGAGGGAATTCGCCCTTCCTCTGCCTTTTTCTTCTATTCAGGCTCTCAACAGATTGGGTGATGCCTACCCACATCGGTGAGGGCGGAACTCTTTACTCAGTCACTGAATAAATGCACATCTCTTCTGAAAACACTCTCACAGACACGCCCAGAAATAATGTTTTACCAGCTATCTGGGAATCCTTTAGCCCAGTCAAGTTGGCACATAAAATTAACCATCACAATGTTATTATTGATGACTTCAAAATTATTTATTATCACAGTTTTCATTATAATTCCTCTTTGACCCAAGAACCGTACAATATTGCCATTTTCCTCTTAAGTTTTGGTTCTCCTGCGCTGTGATTAGAAAATGAGGTTCACTCTATTTCTACATTTAAAGTTCATTTAGGGTTTTGAAAAAGACACATATTTGACAAAATTTGCTAAGTGTCCTAAAAACCCTAGAGAATCAGGATTCTATTTGTAAGGCACAAATTTAGAATACAGTCTTGGACCTCTAAATTACTTTAATGTCTTTGGCAATGCCCTTGGTGTTTGTGAAGAGGCAGTAACTTAGAGGAGATTGCCTTCCTCCCCATTTGGCCCCCCTGCAATTTTGTACTCCCCATTCCCTTGGTAAGAGTTTTATTGGGTCCATTTTATGGATGTTATATGGCGATTGTTAACAGCTGTCCAGCTATCAAGGCTGGCCCTAAAAGCAGGAGGCTAAAAGACCTCAGAGAGACTTAACCCTTTCCCAGCCAGACTGAGAAAACTGTCCCTCGGGGTTCCACAGTGGTCTGTCCTGAAAGCAGCGAGGACCTGCAATGGGCACTTTGAGGTTTCTGCGACAGTGGCCCTCCTGAGTCAGCAGGGATTGCTTCCCAGGGTGCTGGCGAGGTTGTCTAGGGAACAGACAGGTGAATCAGTGCCCAACTGTCTCACCATCAGGTGGGGGAACAGAGACATGAAGCTTTGCCCTCTTGCACCTGCACCACCGTAACATTCTGAAAAGAAACAGTCTTAGGCACTTCCAGGAAACTGCATGCTCTTTCTTTCTGCAACCCTCTCTCCTTTCTAGCCCAGTGTATAAACTGAACATTCTTAGAAAGAACCAAAGCTTACACTTCAGCCTTGGGCAGCTCCTGCTTCTTTTTGAGTCCTCTGTAACAGATATGGAACAGACGGGAAGGGAGCTCATCTCTTAGTCTTTCTTCAGCATTAATAATCAGCTTAGTCCCCCATTTCTGGAAATTTAACTCCTGGGATTGGGGGGTGGCGGGGGTTAAGTCCTTTCCTCACCAGAGTGATGCGTAAGTTAGTCACTATCTAGTCTTTTTCAGCTTGCATTGTCAAACAGGACTTCTCAGAGGTCTAGCATGGCCTAAGTTCACATTTTTTAAGGATCAAAAGGTATTAAAATGTCATATCTTTCCTCTGAGCGAGTGAAGCCCATCACAATCCCCAACATGATACACTGATTTTCAAAACCAAAATTTTATCTCCAAGGATTACCTGGAAACCTGATTCATATATTAGAGAACCAGTTTACATTCAAAATATATATAACTCCTGAGTCACTGAAGAATTCCTCTAGATGTTTATTAGAAATAAACAATGTTAGTAGTCCAGGTTGATTGTATGCAACCACTTACTGCTGCCCTCAGAGTTTCCTTTCAACACAACAATGATGAGTCTGTCCGAGGTCTTCCCTCTCCTGGATACTCCTACTGCTGTCTTAACCTTTCATTGTGGCCTGCATTTTGAAGTGCTTAGTGCTCAAGGGAATGTTACCAAACTCAGGTTGGGCTGTTCACCACTTGAAAAGTCAATATTAAAGAGACAAGAGTTGGTTGGAAAGGAAAAGTTGCTTTAATCAGGAAACCGGCTACCCAGGGAGAAGGTGGAATCCCAAAACCAACTCCAAAGATTCTGCTCAGTCATGAAAGTTTTTAAAGGGAAAAAGGGGAAATAATCTCAGTTAATCATTAAGGTAGAGGGTCAGATTCTTCGTCATTTTTCTGTTGCGTGCAGATCTGCTGACTCGTGATCTTCCTTTGGATGCTATCTTGTCCACATGGTTCGCCTGCAAATTTGCTAACGGGGAAACTCGGGGTAGAGGGTCAGTCATTCTTCAACTATTCAATTCTTCATTCTTACTCTTTAGAATCTGGGAAATAACTCAACACATTAGGGAAGGCATTGTGTACCTTCAGAAGAGCATAAGTCAGGAGTTAGTTAGGTTAAATGTTACCTAGTGATCTCATTTTTATAACTAAGGTCTGAGGGGAAACAGAGATGGACAAACAGAAAAAGGGCAAAAGAGCTGCTTACAGGAAGATTGTGCAGGATGAATAATATTCTGTACTTCACACCACACTTTATATCCCTTAAACCACTTGCTTCTTCATACTCTCTTTCAAAACACAATACCTTTCGGCTCAGTCTTACCAAAGCCCCTGCTCTGACCCCTACATACACTGACCCAGATTGGATGCCCCTAGAGAAGTCAAAAGCATGAAATAGAGAAGCCGGACCACCCTTCTTCATGCAACTTCATGCTTATCTTTCAACTACTCCAGCTGCTGAAGAGCTATAGAAGTTAAAGAAATCTCCCTGTGTTGTGTGTGCAGCACCTTCCTTGAGAGCGATGAAGTCAAGCCAAGCTGCTCCCCTGTCCAGCTCAGCAAGCTTCGGGTTCCATTCAGACCTCCTTCTTCACACACTGAGCTTCGAACAATAGACTCTCCAAGCTTCTGGAATTCCCTGGCAATCCGGTGGTTAGGACTCAGCGCTTCCACTGCAGGGGTCACAGGTTCTATCCCTGGTTGGGGGACTAAGATCCCGCAAGCTGCGGGGCGCGGCCGGAAAATAAAAGAAAAAGAAAAGAATTTCCAAGCTTTGGAGTCTGGTTTTCCACTTAGAGAGCATTATCTTAACTTTCCCACACCACTACATTCCGATTCACCTCTCTAAAGGCCACCAAGATTAAGAGCATCAACTAGCCCTTGGATTAATATATGCAGCTGTACCAAGACCCATATACAAGGGGAGAGGTCACCCATATTGGTAAAGGTGGGACTGAAAGTTCAATTCTTCTATGCGATGCCAGGAAGCCTCTTTTTTTTTTTAATTAATTAATTTATTTATTTGTTTTTGGCTGTGTTGGATTTTCGTTTCTGTGCGAGAGCTGTCTCTAGTTGGTGGTGAGCGGGGGCCACTCTTCATCGCGGTGCGCGGGCCTCTCACTGTCACGGCCTCTCTTGTTGCAGAGCACAGGCTCCAGACGCGCAGGCTCAGTCATTGTGGCTCACGGGCCCAGCTGCTCCGCGGCATGTGGGATCTTCCCAGACCAGGGCTCGAACCCGTGTCCCCTGCATTGGCAGGCAGATTCTCAACCACTGCACCACCAGGGAAGCCCCCCAGGAAGCCTCTTAGTAGAAGTCATTTGTTCATAGTAGAGGTGCACGTCGCTACTAGATTTAGCTGCCTAACAGCTTTAATATGGAGAAGTTGATTTACCCTCAAGAAAATGGCTCACTCTCCTTTCTTCTTTGCTAAAAGCCATTGGCTGTTGGTCGTCTGAACACAGCTGTCAGTTTGACCTTCTTGGAGGGGCACCAGCATTGCCTCAGAGGGGCCTTGTTTACCAGTCTGCATTCCACTCTACAAAATGAATTGCAGGGTTTCCCCTTCTCCGCACCTTATAGTGTGATGACGTTGCTCCCCTAAGGAGTAAACAATACGTGCCTTAAAGTGGACTTGTAGGATTTGAGTGTCTTTCTTTTGATTTGAAACTACATCAAATAAACTTGTACAGAGGTGGTCTGCTTCTGAGTCATAGCTTATGGTTCCTGGGATAATTATATTTGATGGGAGCTCCACGTGATTCAGGGGTTCAGTACTTGTCCTGATCCCAAGCCTGTGTCATCTTTGTTTTGTTTTTTTTTCTTTAATTGGAGTATAGTTGCCTGTGCCATCTTTGTAACCTAACCTTTACCTGCCTTTGAGGCAGCCCACGGGTATGTGCCCTCTTAGGCACTGAGGAATAGTAGGGGTTTAGCAGCCAGTCTGGAGACCTGATCTGGGAGAGAGCCAGGCATTCAGTTTCATCTACAAATGCCCATTAGGACTCAAAGTCGACCATCCTGAAAAAGGGTAAGGTTCACAGTAAGACAGCATGAAGCTGGCCTTGGGATAAGTTCAAGTTAAAAATGAGATAAGTATAAGGATGTTCAGTGGAGTAACTTTAAGGTTTACTGGGAGACAACGAGAATGATGATAATACCTGGAACTGTTACTGGTCAGGAGACAAAAAACATTAAGACAAAGATTTGAATAATGCTAATGTCGTGTGTGACAACAGCATAAAAATGACTGCTCCGGGTCCTGGCTCAGCGGGGAAGCGCGGTTGCACCTCAGAGCTGAGTGCGGCCGACAAAGGGCGGCCTTCACCGGGTTGCTGGGCAGAGGTCTAGCATGGCCTAAGTTCACATTTGCGCCTCCCAAGGGGCAGTGGGCTCCTCATCTCCACACCCTCCCGTCCGTAATCAGTGACCAGGGCCACTGCAGAAATCACATCGCGGCAGGATAAATGAAGAAGGAAACGGGGAAGGGGCAAAGCATTGATTGCAAATGGCATATGTCTTAATAATGAGCAAATGTGGCAGGAAAAAAAAAATAGAAGACAACTGACCATGGAAACAGTTGAATCCCAGCCGGATGGAACAGATTCTGTGTGACAGATTCTGTAACAGGTGTAACAGATTCTGTGGCAGAGAGTGAATCTGCTCATATGCAGACTCAGACTGGTCAAAATTCAATCCCTGGTTTAGCTCAGGTTTCTGTGGCTGCATCAGGCACCAGAAGAGGCTCCCCAGCTGTCACTCTAGTGCTGTCACCTTCTGGCCAAACTGCACATGCCCGGGGAATAATAACTGAGACACCACAGCCATTGGTTATTCAGTCACCACGAATACAAACCGTTCAGACAGCAGCGATTGCAGAGACAGATGAGTCTGCAGAATCAGGAGGTGTGATTGAGTCTCGTAGAGAAATCCTTTCACGAAGACCCTGGATAGAAAAATACTGAATGAACTTTTCTCTAATGTGCCTAGTATTCCCAAGACTGAGGAATAAAATACAGAGGACCAGGGAATGTCCCCTAACCTGACTACCATGGCAGTACCAACTAGCATATATCAGACTAGCCAGTGCAATACAGTGTTTAAGATACAGTGTTAGGTTAGGTATCATTAATACCTAACCTGTGTATATAAAACTAAAAGTGAATGTTAAAGTGAGACATTTGCACTGGTAGCTGTCATATACTTTTGAAAAGTAAAAAAAAAAAAAAAATTATTACTGAATATAGAAGAAAACTGGGGGTAAAAATAAACAAGGGACAGTTTTTCCTATTTATATGTTATATCTACCTCTCATGAAAGTTTTAAACATGTTTTATGTTGTCTTTATGATGCATGCAAACATGATAAGATGTAAATGTCTGTATTTCATTCTTGGTTTTGTTACCAACAAATACATATCATACATACTAACCTAAAATAAGCACATTTGATTTCAAAATTATGTTTTAAATGTAATTCTGTTTACACTACTTTCTACTGAGTTACTTTGTGCTGCAGTTTTTTTCCTAAAAGAGAATGGAAAAATGATCTACTTTCTAAAACTATAGCAATTGGACAGATCATTTTATTTTAAATGTTAAGCACCAAACAGATACAGTCACATTTACTTTTCAAATGACTTACATGAATTATATTAAGGTTCAGAGTGAGACAACAAGCATAAGTGACACCTGGAGTAAAGTTAGGGTTCAGTATTTGATAACAGGAATATAGATCTTCTATGGTTCAGCATGAAACAACACACATAAAGGGGACCGCTGGAATAAAGTTTAAGATTCAGGCTGAAACCACAAGCACAGAGACAGCTATCTGTTCAGTGTGAGACAAAAACAGGAAATTTTCACTGGGAAAAGGTTATGGTTCAGTGTGAAAAACAAACCTGAAGATTGGATTGGAATCTTCAATCTTCATTCTGCTGGAATGAGGTCAAGGTTCACTGGGCAACGCAAGCTATTAGATGGCTGCTCAAATAAGATCACGTTTCAGTTTAGTGCAGGAAGCATAACAATGAATGGCAGAATTTATTCTTCAGTGTGAGACCAAAAGCACCCAGCTGACTGCTGAATGAGGTAAGTTTGGTGTGCGACAAGAAAGAAGATCACCAGGGAAATAAGTGTAAAGCTCAGTGTGCCACAGCGTTCCTGAACATGATGCTGGAATTAGGTAAAGGCTTAGAGGATGACAACAAGCTGGAAGGTCACTGCAGCAATAGGATAACGTTCAGTGTGACACAACCACCACGAAAATGATGGATTATGGTTAAGGATCAGAGTGAGACAAGAGCGTGAAGATGACTTCTGGGAGAAGGTTAAGGCCCAGTGTGAGATGCAATCAGAAAGATAACCACTGGACAAAGGTTATCCTTCAGTGTGGGACAGAAAGCTAGAAGATGAGTGCTGGAATAAACTTAGAGTCAATGGGAGAAAACAGGCCTGTTGCTGACTGCTAGAATAAAGGTACATACGGTTCAGTGTGACCTGACAAACATGTTGGTGACTGCTACAATAAAGGTTCAGGATGAGACCACCAACCTGAAAATGACTGTGGAAATATGGTTAAGACTCAAAGGGTGACAGTGTGTATGAAGATGGCTGCTGGAATAAGGTTAAGGTTCCGTGTGCAACAATAAGCAAGTGGATGGATTATAAAAATAATTAGGCTTCAGTGTGAGGCAACAAGCAAGAAGATGGCCTCTGGAATAAAGATCAGTTCAGTGTGAGACTATAATTATGAGGAAGACCACTGGAATACAGATAAGGTTTATTGAGAAACATCAAGCATGAAGCTGACCACTGCTATTCCGTTCTTGTTCAGTATGAGTCAACCAACTTGAAGATGACCACTGATATAAGGTTAAGGTTAAGTATCATAAGGTTAAGTGTCAAACATTGTCAGAAACATGATTGCTTGAATGAGATTAATGTTGAGTGTGGGATGGCAAGCATGATATGACTGCTGGAACCAACTTAAGATTCAGTATCAGACAAAATGCGTGAAGATGGCTGATAGACTCATGTCTTGCTATGATGTGTGATCAAGCATTCAGTTGACTGCTGGAAGAAAGTTAAGGTTCACCAAGCCAACACAAACAAGATGAGTGGTGGAAAAGTTAAAGTTCAATGTGACACCAACAAACATTAGCATAGCCACTGGAATAAGATTAAGATTTAAAGAGTGTCAACAATCTAGAATATTACTGATGGAACAAGTTAAGGTTCAGTGTGACACAACTACGAAGAGGAAGCCTGTTGGAATAAGGGCAACATTCAGGTGTGATAAGAAGCATAAAAACAACAAGGTCCTACTGTATAGCTCAGGGAACTATATTCCATATCTTGTGATAAACCATAATGGAAAAGAATATGAAAAAGAATGTATATATGAATAACTGAATCACTTTGCTATACAGTAGAAATTAACACAAAACATTGTAAATTAACTATACTTCAATAAAAAAAAGATGCATGAAGATGACTACTGGAATAAGTTTAAGTTTCATCATATGTCTGACCACAAGCATGATGATGAATGCTGATAGAAGGCAATTATTCAGGGCTTCCCTGGTGGCGCAGTGGTTAAGAATCCTCCTGCCAATGCAGGGGACACGGGTTCGAGCCCTGGTCCACATGCCGCAGAGCAACTAAGCCCGTGAGCCTACAGCTACTGAGCCTGCACTCTAGAGCCCGCGAGCCACAACTACTGAGCCCGCGTGCCACAGCTACTGAGCCCACTAGCCACAACTACTGAAGCCCACGCACCTAGAGCCCGTGCCCTGCAACAAGAGAAGCCATGGCAATGAGAAGCCCGAGCACCGCAACGAAGAGTAGCTCCCGCTCCCTGCAACTAGAGAAACACCCGCGCACAGCAACGAAGACCCAACGCAGCCATAAATAAATAAATAAATAAATTTATTTAAAAAACCAAAAACCAAAAAACAAATGGTTCAATTAGAACATGACAAAAGACATTTCACTAAAGAAGACATACAGATAGAAAATAAGCACATAAAATGATTTTCACCATTATTAGCCATTAGAGAAATATAAATTAAAACCACAATGAGATATCCCTATACACCTATCAGAATGTCAAGAATAAAAAATAGTGATAATACCAAATGTTGATGAGTAAGAAGAGAAACTGGATCTATTCATAAATTGTTGATGGGAATGTAAAATGTTACAGCCATGATGGAAAAGTTTGGCTGAGTCTTATGAAACTAAACACGCACTTACCATACAACCCAGCAATTGCACTCTTGGGCATTTATCCCAGATAAATAGAAATTTTTGTTCACACAGTAACCCGTGAACAAATATTCACAGCAGCTTTATTCCTAATAGCCAAAAACTGGAAACCCTGGTGTGCTTCCTGGGTAAGTGGTATACAAACTATGGTACAACCATACCAAGGAATACTAACTCAGCAATAAAAGCAGTGAACTATTGACACTTGACATTCCCAGCAAATTGGATGACTCTCCAAAGAATGATGTTGAGTGAAAAAGCCAATCCCAAAAGGTTACATACTGTATGATTCCATTTGTATAACATTCTCAAAAAGACAAAATTATAGAAATAGATAACAGATTAGTGATTGCCAGGCATTAAGGAGGAAGAGCAGGAAGGAAGTGGGTGTGGCCAAAAATTGGCAACACAAGGGATCCTGACAGTTATGAAACTGTTCTATATCTTGAGTATGATGGTGGATGCATGAATCCACACGTGATAAAATTGCATAGAACTAAACACACACACACACACACACACACACAAAGTAAATTGGGGAAATCTGACCAAGATAGATAGATTTGTGTCAATATCCTGATTTTGATATTGTACAGTACTGCAGTTTTGAAAGATGCTACCACTGTGGAAAACTGGGTAAAATGTACATGGGATCTCTCTATTTTTTCTTGCAACTGTATGTAAATCTACAATTAACTCAAAAGAAAGGGTTTAATTAAAAAATCAATTGCAATTCTATATACTAACAATGAACATGTGGAAACCAAAATTAAACACACAGTACCACTTACAGCCACTCTAAAGGAAGTGAGATAGATGTAACTCTAACAAAATATCTACAGGGTTGCTGAGTAAGTACAAGGAGGTAGCCCAAAGCAGTTCTTTTGTGGTGATGGAATATTTTTGTATCGTGATTATAGTAGTGGTTACATGAATCCTGACATGGGATAAAATTGCTAGGGCTATACATGCACACACGCACACACACACAAATTAATGCAGGTTAGAAAAATAGTGAAAACTGAATTAGGCCTGTAGTCTAGTCAAGAGTAATATATCAGTGTCAATTTCCTGGTTTTGATATTATACTGTGTCTATAGAAAATGCCACCATTGGGGAAGCTGGGTGAAAGGCACAATGTCTTTTTTGTTCTATTTGTGCAACTTCCTGTGAGTCTATAATTATTTCAAAATAAAATGTTAAAAATAAATGAGATGAGGCCAAGGAGAGGTTTCAGAAATGATTGGAGGGAACAGGTTCTGCAAATGAATGACGCTGGATCCAGTCTGGAACAAAGGGTTTCTATAAAGCTTAAGTCTATATTCCTGTGCCCCTTCTTTTTCAAATAATTTTTATTGCATTATACAAGTAATACTTAAAGATATACATATGGATATATGTACATATACATGGAGAATAAAAAGTATGTCCTCCTTCCTACTGCCTTAACCAGAGTAAACAATGTTCTGTAATTTGATATATATCTGCCCTGGTGTTTTTTATGCATTCATATCCATGCATGGTTATATTGTTGATAAAATCATGATGCAATCCAATAACCTAGTGCCTCTCAAACTTACTTTTCTTCCTTGATCATGCAAGTAGGACAATTGCTCAGTGTATATGAATCTGCTGGGTTCCTTCAACACTTATACAGAGGCTACAGAGATATTCAGTGTGGTGGTGAACAGGCATTTTGAGAGGGACTATTAAGGTATTAACTTAGGCCAGCCCTCCTTGTGAAAACTGGGATGAGGTCTTCGTGAATCAGCTTCTTGCAGACAACTTCTTAAAAGTCCTGACTATAATGAAGCATGCGCATTTCAATAGTCTTGAAAACGTGACGGAGTTTGGAATGGATGTGGTTTAGAAAAAGATTAGATGAAACCACGAAAAGGCTTTAAAGCCCAACAGCAAGAAAAAGGCAATGAGTGAGAGCAGATGAATACCCGAGAGGACCTTGTGCGGTATCTAGGGCAAAGATAGACTAAGAGGAGTGCTTAGAAATCACTACGGAGTGAAAGGTAAGGAAAATGAGGCAATGGAGCAATTCACGAATAAAGAAATACACATGACCAGCCAATATACCCGAAAGGAAAAAAATGCGCGTGTGGGTTTGGTGAAACTCCATAGTGCAGAGTTACCATAAAAATGTGAATTAAAGAAAAGTACAGTGGGTTGGCTGGCCCGGTTTTCTGTGGAGACAGTGAGGGAAAGGAGATGGTGTAAACGGGGCAGAGGGTTCAGGGTGGGCCTTCTGTGCAGAATCAGCCCAGCGGTCCAGACCATCACGGCCTCTACCCCCCTGCTCTAGCGCATTCTGCAAAAGGATCCCAGGGCAGCAGCGCCTTACAACGCGCTCAGGCCCTCGGGCTCTCTTCTTGGGAGTCGGGGAGGAGGCGGGGCTTGCCGGCGGGGCGGGTCCCGTGGGTGGGGCTGAGTCCGCGGCGGCCAGTCTGTAGCCCCCAAAAGGGGCGCGGCCACGCTAGGGGCGGGGTTAGGCTGGCGGCCGCCACTCAGGGAGCAGGCGAGGGGGTGGAGCTGTCTGTGGCTGTGGCTGTGGCTGCGGCTGCCTCGGGAGACGGTGGAGCGGGCGGGGTGGGCTGTCGGCTTCAGGCCTCGCGTCCACCTGCCCACCCGCTCCCACTGCGGTTGGTCGCCGGGGTGTGCGCCGGGCCGGGCCCATGGCGGCGTCGGCGGCCCTGTCTGCGGCGGCGGCAGCTGCCCTGTCGGGCCTGGCGGTGCGGCTGTCTCGCTCGGCCGCGGCCCGCGGCTCGTACGGCGCCTTCTGCAAGGGGCTCACGCGCACGCTGATCACCTTCTTCGACCTGGCCTGGCGGCTGCGCGTGAACTTCCCCTACTTCTACATCGTAGCCTCGGTGATGCTCAACGTCCGCCTGCAGGTGCGGATCGAATGAGCGCCCGCGACCACCGCCTCCCGGCCGCGACGGCAGGGGAGCCGGCATGAGGCTCCGCGGGGCCCGGGGCCGCCAGGACGCGGCGGGGGAAGGAGGAGGGGCGGCCCGGGCCCCCGGACCCTAGACCTCGGCGGAGGTCACGGCCACCGAGCCCCAAGCCCCGGCTCTGGCCACCCACGTCGCGGCCGGTGACGAACTGCACAGAAACTGGCGAAACGGGCCCTTTCCATCGAACTCGAGAAAATTACTTGAGTGCGGCCGACCTGTTGCCTCACCTTGGCCGAAGGGGAGAGCAGGAGGAAGAAATTCTGCAGCAGGAACGTGAATGACTGGCCCTGACCAAAGAGGTAGGCGGCCAGAGGTTGGACTTCGGGCTGGAGGGAGGCGGTTGCCATGACATCTAGATGTCCAGGCCCCTCGGTGGTTTGGGGGAGCCGTGGAAGGGGCCCGAGGAAGCCAGCCCGGAAAGCTGCCGAGCCATGAGCAGGCAAGGCAGGGCGGGCGCAGGCCCTCCGGGCTCCCTTGTCATATTTCCAAGATGGGGGTGAGAGGCGGCGGCCTCGGCATCTTGGAGGGTCAGCCCATCACCTCCCGCCCACGGCCCCAGTGGTGTCACCTGAACACGGGGGAGTGGAGGGAAATGGGCTCGGGGAGGCCCAGGGGAGGCCCAGGGAAGGCCCTAGAGGAGAAAAGATGCTGCTACCCTTGTCCTCTACCCGCTGGGAGGCAGCCTGGAAGGGTGGTTGTGTTCTTGGCCAAACCCCAGGTCTGTCTCTTTCTCAGCCCTTTGCAGACCGGCCTCCTGCCTGGTCTCTGGGGCCAGGGGACTGCTCTCTGCCTGCTTCTGCTGTCCCTGTTGCTCCCCTCTCCGCTCTCCTAGGGCATCCTCCAAAGCTCCGCATCTGGGGACAGGGAAGAGCAGGAAAGGTGCATTCCTCCCCGGCCCTCCCCCCATCTCAGCCACGCTCCCTCCAGCTCGTCCCAGTGCCCTCCCGGCGCCACAGCCCTGGACGGCCTCCAGCAGCCCCCGTGTCCCAAAGGATTTGGGAAAGTGGGGATCTCCTTGAGCGGAGGGCAGCTCTCAGGCTGGGGTGGAGAGCAGATGGAGAAGGGGCTTGTAGAGGAGGTGACGCCTGGGGAGACAGGGACCTCTCTGGGTGGGGAGGCAGCTCGCAAGTCCCCATCTCTTTCTTTGTCTCAGGAACTGGTGTTATAGGAAGTGACCTGCCCCTTCTCTGGTCTTGTCAAGAGAGTCCCTAACCCTAACCCTGACCCTGACCCTAGAGCTGCCTGGGGAGCAGCCTAGAGAAGGGCCTGAGCCACGAGGAGAGGAAGGGACCAGGCAGAGACCCCGAGGGGGTGGGGTGGCCCAGTGGTCCGGTTCTGGCGTGGGGAAGGAAGGACAGACCTAGCGACACTCTGGGGGAGCTCTGTCCTCCCCACGTACTGGGGCTCTGAGAGGGGAGAGATTTGCCCTTATCACACAGGTAGGAAGTGGTGGAGCCGAATCTGCCTCTCGGCCTGCACTCTCCCACCTTCTTCTGGAAGACCTAGCACAGTGGGATGGGGGAAGGGAGCAGAGGCTCCCAGGGGACCTAGAGACAGAGGGGCCCATGGTAGGGAAAGTGGAGTGTATGGGAAGTCACAGGGAAGACCGGGGGACAGTCTGAGCTGAGATGGGTGCGGGAGAGATGAGTCCCAGCACCCCCGGGCAGCAAGGTCCTCACCCACAGAGCCGGACCTCCTCACCCTGGCGCAAATCCCACCCAAGGCTGGACCAAGGGCTCCTCGGTGTTGAGTGGCGCAACCCTCTCAGTTTGGGTGGCGGGGTCAGGAGGGTGGGTGGCTCCTGGGGACCGTGTCAGCAGGAGGGGAAGGGACAGTGGTGGGTGGGATGGGGCTGAGCCCCACACCTGACCCCATGTCTCTGTCCCCAGGCTGGCCCCTGGGCCCAGCATCGCACGGGAGAGTCTCCTCTGGATGGGCCTGCATTGGTCCTGGAGGCCTTGGCTGCGCTGCTGACTGCCGCACCAGGAGCGGTGCAGAGGGGAGGCGGGAGAGGCCCTGGCCCTCGCCCCGCACCGGTCCCACGTCTGCTCGGGCGGTGGTTGCTCACGGTCGATGCACTCAGAGTTCCTGGGGCTGAGGACCCCAGCAGCCTGCTTGCCCCCAGGACAGAGCGGCCGAGCCTCACACCATGTGCCCTCCTCAGCTGCCCAGCTGGAGCCGGGTCCCAGGTGAGGATCTCTGCCTGCCTCACCGCGGGGCCGGAGGCTGCGCCAAGGCCACCACGTGCCGCCCACAGATGCCCACCGACGGGGCCTGATGGCTTCCTTCCTTGGGCCAAGTCACCCGGGAGCCCTGGTCCTGGTGGCCCCTCCTGCACCCCAACTGTGTCCACTTCTGGGAGCCTGCCAGCCTGCGGACTGCATCCACGGAGCTCTGGGTCAGCCTCTGAGAGACTGTGGCACGGGGCTGCACGGGAGGAGAGGAGCAGAGGGCGAGGGGCCTCCTTGGGGCTGACTCGCAGATGTGCCCCTTTCAAGCCCAGCTCTCACGCCCCGGGTGGCTCGATCCCCAGCTGCAGCCTCTTGCTGGGCCAGCCTGAGAGGGCCTGAGAGTGGCACAGGGGAGGCTCTTCGCTGACCGCGTGGGTGCCCGTGTGTGAGTGCGCGTGTATGAGTGTGGGCGGGTGTGAGCGTGTGTGTGGGTGCTCGTGCACACACACGAGTGGCTGTGCGTTGCGGCGGGCGCGGAGCTGTTGCGCAGAGTGAGGTGCGCAGGGTGCCCCGTCCTCGCTGGGCTCGGGGCTCAGCCGGAGCTGCCTGGGGCTGCTTGCCAACAGGGAGAAAGCGTGCTGGAGGCCCAGGGGCCCGGGCTCACAGACCCCCTGCCACCCGCAGAGAACCCCCCCATCGTGGGAGGGGCAGGGCGGTGGCCCTGGCTGGGGCTGTCTGCGCTCCGAGGGACTGGCCGTGGGAGGGGCTGGGGACGCGTCCTTAGCATGCGCTCCTGCCGCAGCTGTTCTTATGGTTCTGGCCTTGAGTACTTAGCTGCCTCTGCTTTCCCACCTCTTCCTCGCCTCCCCCACTGGGCCCTTGCCGCTTGACGGGCTCTCAGAGCACTTTATTTATTTGCCCTCTGTTTCTCAGGCAGTGGAGCTTCTACAACATCAGACACCGACTTGAATAAGACAACTTCCACTTTTCTGTGTGTGACGTACTCTGCACCGGGCAGCAGCGTCCGGTCAGAGAAATGTTCTTGTTTCGGGTGTTGTCAAATCTTGTCTGTCTCAGTTAAGAAGAAAGTCTTTTGAGTTCAATCACATAAAAACTGGAGGCCTCCTGTTTCTGCCGCCTCGGAGGAGAGAGGGGCCGGCGGCGAGCTCACCCCACTCTGGTGGCCGGGAGCTGGGGGAGGGGAGCACCCCGAGGGCCCTAAGGGGGCGGGGCTGAGGGCGGGGCTGGTGCCGGGTCAGAAGATGCAGGGAGACCCGACCTGACCCGGACCACTGCTCCCGTGAGGGGAAGGCAGCAGCACAGGCCTGGCCCAAGAGGCGGCACTTTGTCCCATTCACAAACTTCATTTGAATCAACTAACACCTAAGCCTTTTCTTCATCTTAGAGGCTGGTGTTAGAAGGCGCGTAGTTCAGCTGAACCCCGGGGGTGGGCTGGGGTAGGTGAGGAGGAATGGACCGTCTGCAGATCATTTTGTGTCCCCGAAGGCCCTTCCGCAGCAGCAGGTGGCAGGGTCTCCATCACCTCCCAGCTGGCCAGGTGGTGCCTGAGTTTTGGAGAAGATCAACCCCCGGGACTGGAAACCTGCCTCCCTTACTCCCACCTTAGATGCAAGCTGTCCCGTCAGAGAAGCCGGGGCGGGGGCTCTGAGGCTGCTGCAGGGGGAGGGTGGGCCGAGGACAGAGGGCTGGGGGAGGGACGCCTGCAGGGGAGGGCAGCACCCGCCTGGGAGGAAGGAAGGCCCATAGGACCCAGGAGAGGGGTGTCGTCAGGACTCGGGGTGTGGTCACGCGAGGAGCGCAGCCTGGGGTAAGACACCTGTCGCCAAGAGCTCCGCAGGGGTCAAGGCACCTTGACAAGAGGGCCCCATCCAACATCCGCCACCCTAGGAGGGAGGGGTAGACCCCAGTCCCGGCCAGAGCCCCGGGCTTCCCGCCCCTTGGTCCAGATGGTCCTGTTCAGCCCCTGATGGCTCTGCACCCACTTCGGGGACCAGGTAGCCTGGCACAGCCCGATGGGGGAGAGGATCCAGCACCCAGGGGCCAAGGGACCGTGATGAGGGAGGACCGTGTTCCCCCGCGAGGGAGGAAGGCAGGCTGGTGCTCTGGTTAAGAGGGGCACCTAGGGGACCAGAGACCTGCGCGCTGAGCCCAGCTCTTCCCCTGACCACGGCGGAGCTCCAGGCCAGCCCCGGGCACTCGTGCATTTTCAGGAAGGAGGCTTCAGGGTGCTGTGGGCCTTCAGTGTGAGGATGTCTCTTCAACAAGTGTCCGCAGGTCTCAGTCAGAGCAGCCCTGTCAGCATGAGGATAGGAAACGAACCGACAGGTGACGAGAGCCTGCCGAGCTCCAGGCACCGTGCCTTAGCCTCATTATCCCCGTGGCCACCTTCTGGAGGGGTCACCACGAGGATGTCACTGAGGTTGAACCTCGAGCTGGCCCCCGGCAGTTGGAGGCTCCTCACCCTTCCCCGTCCTTGGGATGCACGTTCTGCCCACTGTTCCCACAGCCAGAGCCCTTTTGAGGACGCGGCCTTGAGAGAGTAAGGCGTCTCTGGGACCATCTGGACTGAATATGTGACTGAATTCCATTAAGACCTCTGTACAAACTTTTAAGATTCTGGCAGGTGGGTGGGGAGATCTGCTTGTCTCGTGCAGACAAGACAAGCCTCATCTGTAAGTTCATTTGCTTATTAACCTTGCCCCCTTCCCCATCTGGAGTGGTCTGCTTCTTTCTAGGTCTCTCCTTGCCTTCTGTGTACAGGACCAGTTTGCAAACCAGACCACGGTTATCCCCATTTTTCAGAGAACCTGAGTCTTGGAGCGCAGTCTCAACTAGAAACCCAAGCAGGAGCTCCTTTCCTGAGGCCCCAGGGCCTCTTGGAGGGGCAGGGAATTAGGCTGGAGGGGTGGTGCAAGGACACAGCCTGAAGGCGACCCTGATCTTTCTGGGTAGGGGCCAGGGGTCAGATAAGAAACCCAGGGCTTGGGGGCAGAGCCGGGAGCCTTATCAGCATGGAGCTCCGCATTGGAGCAGCTGGGGCCACGCTGAGGTGGGCCCACCTGTCTTCTCGCGGACCTCCCACCTCTGGAGACTGACTGGGATCCAAGCAGCTGAGTCAGGGGAGGGCGAAAGAGCAGCCGAGAGGGCAGTTCCAGGAGGGCTGGTCAGAACACAGCACAGTCAGAACCCGAGAGATAGACATGGCGTACAGAGTCCCAGCCCATCCCACCACGAGGGAAGCTGCCGAGTTTCGGATGAATTTTCACTTTGTGTGCATGTCCTTTATATATGTGAAATTAGGAACATATGAATTTTTTCACTTTATGACAGAAATACTTCCTGCTCATCTTCCTGTGTGATTAAGTATGCTTCTGCTTCCAAAGCCACAGAGTATCTCTGGTATGAAGGTTTCATCATGTATTTCGCACTGCCTCTTGGTTGTTTTCCTTTGTTGTTGTTTGTTTGGGGGGTTGAGTTTGAGGTTGTTGTTGGGTTTGGTTTGCTTTTGTGGTTTTTGTTGGTTTTTACCGATGACGCGGTGACAGATGTCCTTGTGGATAAATGCTGTGGTGCAGTCATGGTCAATCTCTTACCATACACTCGTGCAAGTGGGCCGGAGGGTACGCACGCCTCAGGGGTTTGACACCCTCCAGAGCAGCGGTGCCAAGTCACTCTGCTCATGCCACTCAGGAGTGAGACTGTTTTGAGACAAGGGTGGCAATTGTGGGTCACAACACGTTTCAAAATTGGTTACTGCCTTTCCTGCCTCAAGCTGGGTGCACTTCTCTCTCCTCAAGATCAGTGTGATCTTTCATTTAACTCATCATTTCCCTAAAACTCTTCCTTTCCCATCATCCCCAATTCGCGGCTAGAATTAAATCCACTCTCCAATTGTCCTGGGATAAAGTCATGGATCCTTTCTTTCTGTTCCTCAGCTTTACCCGTACCGAAGTCTCAAGACAGGTTTTAAATCTCTCAATTGGATAAGCCAAATTGTTTATTTTGATATTTTATTTTGCATGCCTTTCAATACATATCAGGATTAAATTTTTTTCATATGTCCATTGGCCATTTGTAGTTTTCTTTTAAATTGTAGGGAGTAATTTTTTTATTGAGATATAATTGACATATAAATTGTTTACCTTTAAGGTGTACATGTGTTGGTTTGGTACATTTATATATTGCAATTTGATTACCACTGTAGTGTTAGCTAACACCTCCATCACATCACATAATTATCATTTCTTTTTTGTAGTATGAATAATTAAGATCTAGTCTCTTAGCAACTTTGAAGTTTATAATACAATATTGTTGACTATAATCACTATGCTGTGCATTAGATCTCCAGAACTTATTCATCTACTTGTTGCAAGTTTGTATCCTTAAATAACTGATCCCTGATTTTCCCGCCTCCCAGCCCCTGCTAACCATCGTTCTACTCTCTGTTTGGCTTTTTTGGATTCTACATAATGTAATATCATATAGTATTTGTATTTCTCTGTTGTTCTTGTCTCAGCCTAATGCCCTCAAGGTCCATCCATGTTGTCACAAATGGAAGGATTTCCTTCTTTTTCCACTGCTGAATAATATTCCTGTGTGTGTGTGTGTGTGTGTGTGTGTGTGTGTATCTCAAATCTTCTTTATCCATTCATCCATTGATGGATAATTAGCCTTTTTTTTTAATGGCCACACCACGTGGCTTGTGGGATCTCACTTCCCCAACCAGGGATTGAACCCGGGCCATGGTAGTGAAAGCCCAGAATGCTAACCACTAGGCCACCAGCGAACTCCCCACTGATGGACACTTAGATTGTTTCCATAGCTTGACTATTGTGTATAATGCTGCAATAAACATGGGAGTGCAGATATCTTTTTGATATCCTGTTTTCATTTCCTTTAAATAGATACCCAGAAGTAGAATTGCTGGACCATATGGCAGTTCTGTTTTTAAAACCTAGAACCTAGGGACATGGGAGTTGTCCTGGTGCTGAGGCCAGCCTGCCTGTGGTTCAGGGTGAAGTCGGGTGCTCACTTCCCTCTCCTGCCAGGGCACAGGCAAGTACTCAACAAACAATAGAATTAATGCAATCAGCACGGATGCCACCTTCCCCAGCAAACTTTCTCAGTTTAATGGATTCCCACCAACAAAATGACGCTTTCTCAGTGTCCCCCAAGTCATCCCTTCAATGCCAGACTCTGGGGCAGGTTTCTAGGGCACAAAGGTGAGCAAGTTCAACGTGGCCTCTGCCCTCCGACCGGGGACAGATCCATGGTTCTTCCACTTGGCTTCAAATACACGGGCGTTTGTGAAAAAAAAATCAACTTCACCCTTAGCTCAGGGTGATGCACCGTAGGGGAAATCTGGAAAGGCATCTGCTGCAGGAGCAGCTGGGCAAATGCAGGGCCAGGAAGCGCCCCCGTGGGCCTTCTGTGCGAGGGTGCTGTGGGGGGACAAGGGGACTGAGAGGGTACCTGGTGGGAGCCCTGGCTGCCTGGGGCACTCCCCCTCTGCGGGGTCCCCCTCCTCCGGGAGACGGGCACCGCCCTGGTCAGAGGCCTGAGCGTGGTCACCGCAGCCTGGGCACGCGCCACACGAGATGATGCACGAGGTCTGCTTCTGTCGAAGCTGCTGCCTCACAGATGCCCTCTGGTCAAAGTGACTTCTCAGGGCCTGAGCCTCCTGCTGTCGGTTCTCAGCCTCGGTGCCCCCAGGGAACCCTGCTGCCACCCTAGGAGGTGACACGGGCCCCATGCTCGAATCCCTGGATGTGCGATGCACAGAGCCCACCTCCGTGGCCGTCCAGCCGATGAGGGTGCAGCGGGTGGGCTCCTGTGGCCGCTAAGAGGAGGTGGGTGGGGACATCCTGGCTCCTCCCATCATTGGTGAGGGCGCCAATTTGGTGGCCATAGGGAAATGGGCTGGGGTCTATGCCCTGTGTGTGCTTCAGGGGGATGAGGGGCTCCTCTGTGGGGTCCTTGGGAGGATGGGAGCCTGGCATGGAAGGTGTGGCTTTTTGATCAGAGATGCAGCCCTATAAGAAGCTGGGGGATCCGCACCCTCCTCACTATGATTCTCTTTTTTCTGCTTCATGGATCACATCCTCTGTGAATGGGAAGTAGGGAGACCAGGAAAGGCCTGGTCTAAACCCCCTAGACTTATATACCATGACCAAGTGGCATTTATCCCAGGAATGCAAAGTTGGTTTAACATCAGAAAACTAATTAATGTTATACTCCATATTAATAGAACAAAGGGGTAACACATGATCATTGAAATAAGTTTAAAAAATGGATTTGATGAAATCCAACACCCATTCATGATTTTTTTAAAAATATTTATTTATTCAGGCTGCACCGGGTCTTAGTTGCGGCCTGCGAGATCTTCGTTGCGGCATGCAGACTTCTTTGTTGCAGCAGTCATGCAGGATCTAGTTCCCCAGCCAGGGCTCGAACCCAGGCCCCCTGCATTGGGAGCGCAGAGTCTTACCCACTGGACCACCAGGGAAGTCCCCCCATTCATGATTTTTAAAACTTTTTTTTTGATAAATTTTTAACGTTTTTTATTGATTGCTGGGAAGATGTTTTACTTATTTATTTGGTTGTGCCGGGTCTTAGTTGTGGCTCGCTGGCTCCTTAGTTGTGGCAGGCGGGCTCCTTAGGTGTGGCATGTGAACTCTTAGTTGCGGCATGCACGTGGGATCTAGTTCCCTGCCAGGGATCGAACGCAGGCCCCTTGCATTGGGAGCGTGGAGTCTTAACCGCTGTCCACCAGGGAAGTCCCTGATTTTAAAAACCTTTAACAAATTTTGAATAATAGGAACTCATTCATCCTGGCAAATAGTGTCTACAAAAACCTCAGTGTGCATAATACTTAATGGTGAAAGAATGAATATTTTCCCTAATATTGGGAACAATGCAGGGTGTTCACTTTTGCCATTTCTATTCAACATTGTACTGGAGGTTCTAGCCAGTGGAATAAGCCCCCTACCTCACTGAAATAAAGCCATCCTGATTGGAAAGGAAGAAATAAAACTGTATTTATTCACAGGTGATCCTATATGGAGAAAATCCCAAGAAATGCACACACACAAAAAAGCTAGTAGACCCACAGGCAAATTTAGCAAGGCCATGGGACACAATATCAACATCAAAATATCAATTGTATTTGTATATACTAGCAACAAAAACTCCAAAAACGAAATTAAGAAAACAATTTGATTCACAATAGCCTTAAAAAAAGAATAAAACACTTAAGGATAAATCTGATGAAATATGTACAAAACCTGCATACTAAAATTTACTACAAATTATAAAACATTGCTGAGAAAATTTAAAGAAGCTCTTAATAAATAGAGATAGTTCATAGATTGGGAGACTCAATATTGTCAATATGTCAACCTTCCCTAGATTTATCTGTAGATTGAACACAATATCTATCAAAATCTCAGCTGACTTTCCTGTAGAAATTGACAAGCAGATCTTAAAATGTATGTGGAATATACATTTATATTACCTTAAACAGCCAAAACATTTTGAAAAAGGAAAACAGTTGAAGGACTTACCATACCTATTTCAAAACTTATAAAGCCACAGTAATTAAGACAGTGTGGTATTGGTAGAAAGATAAGTGTGTAGATCAGTGGAACAGATTGGAACATAAATCCTTAAATTTATGATCAATTGGGTCTTTTATTGTGGCAAAATACATATAACAAATGTTGCCATTTTAACCATTTTAAAGTATAGAATTCAGTGACATGAAGTCCCTTCACAATGTTGTGTAACCATCACCATTATCTAGTTCTAGAACATTTTCATCACCCCAAATGAGAACACCATGCCCATTAAGTGGTCAGTCTCCATTCCCTCCCTACCCCAGCCCTCGGCAAACACAAATATGCTTTCTGTCTCTATGTATATGCTTTTCATGGATATTTCAAAAAAATGGAATCATACGATATGTGACCTTTTATATCTGGCTTCTTTAACTAAGGATAATATTTTGGCAGTTCATTCACATTATTGTATTATCAGTACCTTTTTCCTTTTTATGGCTGAATAATATTCCATTTTATGGATATATGACATTTTATTTATCCATTCATATGTTGATGGACATTTGTGTTGCTTCCACCTTTTGGCCATTGTGAATAGTCCTACTATGGACATTCAAGTACAAGTTTGCTTGAACACCTGATTTCAATTTTGGGGGTCCACATCTAGGAGTGGAATTGCTGGATCACTTGGTAGTTCTATGTTTAACTTATTGAGAAACCACCAAACTGTTTTACATAGAGGCTGCACCATTTACAGTCTCACTCAGTAATGTATGATGGTTCCACATGCTCTCTAACAGTTGTTATTTTTCTTTTTTTAATTTATGGCTATCCTAACATATGTGAAGTAGTATCTCATAGTAATTCTCATTTGCATTTCCCTAGGGCTAATGATGTGGAGCATCTGTTCATTTGCTTGGTGGCCATTTATATGTCTTCTCTGCAGAAATATTAAGTACATAGGGATAAATTTGACAAAAGGTCTGCAAGACCTGTACACTGAAAACTACAGAAGAAATTAAATAATACATACATAAATAAATGGAGTGATATACCATGCTCACAGATTTGAAAACTCAGTGTTGCTGGATGTCAGCTCTACCAAACTGATCTATAGATTCAATGCATTCCCAATAAAATCACAGTAGGACTTTTAAAAGAAATTGACAAAGTGATTCCAACATTTCTATAGAAATGCAAAAGGCTAAGGACAGCCAAAATTTTTTGAAAAAGAACAAAGATGCAGGATTTACACTACATTTCAGGACTTAGTATAGAACAACAATAATCCAGGCAGTGTGGTATTGGCATTAAGATAGATTGAGAGATCAATGGAACAGAACAGAGAGTTCAGAATATACTCACAACTATATGGACAATTGACTTTTGACTGAGGTGCCAAGGCAATATAATGGAGAAAAGATAATATTTTCAACAAAGTACTGGAAACATTGGAAAAACACATCTTTAAAACCAAACTTGACTTAAAAAAATTTTTTTTAAATTTATTTATGTATTTATTTATTTATTTGGCTGTGCTGGGTCTTAGTTGCAGCACGTGGGATCTTCGCTGCCACGTGCAAAACTTGACTCTTAACTCACATCATATACAAAAACTAACTCGATATCATGACATACATATGAGATAAAACCATAATACATGCCACCTGCGAATTACTGCAGTTCAATATTGCACTGCTGGGTGCCCTTTCCCCGATGCCAATTTTAATAAAAAGTCAGATTCTATCACCCTGGGGATCACAGCGGAATGGCTAAAGCAGAGGCTCTACAACCTCACATTGACACCCACTCCCCCCACTCCCTTCCTGTGCCCCCAAACCTCTCTTCTCTTTCTTCTCTTCCCCTTATCAAAACTGGCTGTGCACGGGTGCTGCCCCTGTGTCTGAAGGCCTTGGCAACACAACACCCTCCAGCGGTTTCTGATGTAGTTCACGGAATCCACCAGGAGATGGCGCTGCTCCACTAGCGCCGGCCAGCCTCGGGCTGGAGCGTGGAGCTTTCCCCCAGCTTTGGCAGAATTCGCTTTCTGTAAATGAACAAACCATGAGGACGAGATATATAGGTTTTCGAGTTATACGAGGTGCAAGATCTTGGGCAAATAAGAACCTATGAACTGATTACGTGCTTCCGATTTCCATGCACGCTACAACAAGACTTGCAGATGCATCCGGCGGGCAGGGCATCCCAGTAAGTCACCAGGGACTTTTCAGAACACCATCAGTACTGGAGATGGGCCGTCCCATCTTTAAACCAGGCGCACGGCGGTTGGAGCAGGCTTGGGAGGGGGAAACCAGCTGGGCTCGAACCCTGAGTCTTCAGGTTACGAGCGGAGTCACTTTGGCCAGGCCCTTCAGGCTCTCTGCGCTTCGCTTCCTTCATCTGCGAGATGATTAGTAATTCCCAGGTTCTCTGAGGAATCGGTGAACTAACGCACATCAGTCAGTGAACACTGAGCACGGTGGCAGACACGTGGGAGCGGTTCGTACACGAGGACTCGCCTTTATTAGTGATCAGCCTGATTCGGAGCTGGTCGGACGAGCTGCTCAGTCTCAGGACGTCAAAAGGCAGCAGTGCGTCAGGGTCAAGGGCGCAAACTGTCGTTGGACACAGCAGCTCTACCACTTAATCAGGGCGGCGGCATGGCCCTGGCCTCTCTGAGCCGCAGCGCCGTGACCGGTCCAATTGGCGTGGGCAGCACGCAGCTGGCGGGCTGTCGCGGGGTCCTAGGCGGCCGCGAGCGTGGGGAGGGCCTGGCTCGTGGGAAGGGCTGGGTGGGTGGCGGCTGCCGTGGGAACCCGGCCGCAGGGGCGGCGGCGCCGCGCACCGCCCGGAACCAAAGGTCTCCTTCTGCCTGGTCCGCGCCTCGTTCCCCCAGTTCTCGTCCGCTCGCCCTCAGTTGCACAGAGGGGGTAGCCGAGCTCCAAAGGGAGAAAGAGAAAACAGGAAACACAGGCGATTCTATCCATCAACATTTCCCCGGATTTGGAAAAGACAAAGCCACCCTGTGACTTTGATGGCGGTACTACCGCTGAAATCCGCGGTGAGCCTCCCTCAAGCTCACAGCCTGCCTCTGCTGGCTCCCAGCTTTGCTGGAAACGTCCAGAGGCCTAGTTCGCCGGAACCTTTAACCTCCCGCCGCCTCTTAGGGCTGTCTCTCCTCGCCAGTGCCTCTGGGAGGACAACTGAAGGACAAGAGCCCGGCCACATTCCTGTCCCCACTCCGTCCTTCCTGTGACTTCACCGTGTCAGGGAGAAGCCGGCCTTGTAATGCTTTGTGCAGTTCCGTGTCCCTGCTTCCCGAGGTCGCTGCAAACCCGGCCCGCTTATTCCCCACTTTTCCATTCAGTCCAGCCAGTGAGGCTGCGGAGCTTGTTGGTAGTGCGAAGAATTTTGAACCCCAGCATTTCAGAAACCAAAGATTGTCTTCAGGGTCCCTTGTTGTTGCTTTCAACAGAAGGCAACAAACAAATCAACCAAACAGGTTTAACAAAAAGTCTGGTTTGGTTTCATCGTCATCGCTAATGGTATTGTGACCACCTGGAGGGGTGGGATAGGGAGGGTGGGAGGGAGGGAGACGCAAGAGGGAGGGGATATGGGGATATATGTATATGTATAGCTGATTCACTTTGTTATACAGCAGAGACTAACACACCATTGTAAAGCAATTATACTCCAATAAAGATGTTAAAAAAATAATAAGAATATTTATTGGACCCTGAAGAGGAACAAGGTTCTGGCCTAGACACCTCATAGTACTGGATTCTACAATGCTCTTTATAGACAACATAGATGAAACAGAACAGCTTGTGTCAGATAAACATAAGGCATTCAAGGAACAACCAAGTTTTTTTTTAATCTTGAAAGCTTTTCCCCCCCAATCTTTTAAATCTGGCTTCAAGCAGAACAATAGAATAAATGCATTAAAATTATGCCAGAAAGATGGTAGTTGGAGGGGAGGAAGTAGGTTAGACAAGGAGAGGCATCTTACAGCCACCTCCTCAACCATTTTCCGGGTCCAAGCTGTCCTCATGTCTTGCCTGGATGATGGCGAGAGCCTCCTACCTGAAAGCCTTTTGCCCCTCTACACAGCAGCAAGGTTGAGTTTTTTAAAACATGAATCACGTTTCTTCCCTGCCTAAAGCCCTAGGATTCCACACTTAAACTACGCAGCAAACACCATCCTTGTGTTCTCTCGTGCTCCCCCAATGCTCCTGCTGCATGTGCCTTGGGAAGAGCTGTCCCTTTTGAACCCCGATCATCTCATGGGACCTCCTTCTTGTCATTCAGACCTCAGCTTAACGTGACATCTCAAAGAGGCCCTTCCTGACTACCCTCTGCTTCGTTTGGTCAGTTCTTTGTCACACAGGACTTACTTGAGATGAGTTATTGATCATCTGGCTCTCACTAGAGAGCGTGAATCCCAGGAGGGCAGTGTCCTTGTCTGTCCTGCCCCCCAGCTGTCCCCAACACTTAAATGGTGCCTGAGAAGCACTGGTTTAATGATGATCAAGATAATCCCACCACCTTTTCCCCTTTCCCTAAACATATAGTGATTTTTCACCTGGTTTTGTGACACTTCACGGTGACTTTACGCTTGCAAGTGGAAAAGGGAGCCGGATGTGAACTCTTGTACTTGAGAAACCTTAGATAAGCGCTTTGACTTTTTGAAACTTCAACTTGACTTACACTCTACTTACCCTGTGGGCTGTGAGGATTAGATAATAAATGTGAAAGCTCTTATGAAATGCAAAGCACTGTACTAGGCCACCATAGTCGAACTGCTCCCTCTTTTTTTTTTATTGAAGTAGAGTTGATTTCCAATATTGTGTTAGTTTCAAGTGTACAACATAGTGATTCAGGGTGGTTTTTTTTTTGCAGATTCTTTTCCATTATAGGTTATTACCAGGTATTGAATATTGTTCCCTGTGTTATACAGTAAATCCTTGTGGCTTATCTATTTTATGTATAGTAGTTTGTTAATCCCAAAGTCCTAATTCATTCCACCCCCAGCTCCTTTCCCCTTTGGTAGCCATAAGTTTGTTTTCTATGTCTGTGGGGAAAGGAAGCCAAGAAAAAAAATTCTTTTAAGTGATAGCAAGTCAACAGAGATCTGCCTACTGCACTCAGCTATAAAGCACAAATATTAAACAATATGTAAATGCATTGATTTTAAGGAGACAAAATTCCAATATGCTTTTTTTTTTCCAATATGCTTTTAGGAGAGGGAATAGGTGTTGAACAGTGTTGAAAAACTTCTTTCAATGGATATTTTCCTTTTTAAAATTGTTCTCTCCTGTTTGTCAAATTGCTGGGCCTTGAGAATTTAAAATGAGCTTGTAGCGGCCTTCTTGCCGTGTTTTTCAGTCCTTCCCCTTCCCTAGAGTCTACACTACATGAACTGCCTTCAAACAGACAATAGTATTGCTTATCATCTTTGTCTTCTGTAGTTTTTTTAAACCTGGGATAGAATTTTCTGAAATTCTATTCACATAATCAATGACCCCAATTATTTTAAATTTCGATAGTGACTGCAGAATTATGTTATAATGTAATGGAAATGTCTTGATTCTTTTAGGCATTTGCGGGTTTTCATAGAGACAACCTAGTGGTTCCAGCACTGTGAGCTCTGGGGTGAGGTGCCCTAGGTTGGAATTCCAACTCTCATGTTGGGAGGATTCAGTGAAAATCGTATATGTGCAATGCCTCAGACACAGTAAATGCTCAGTCATAACTATTCTATGGAATTTTGCCTCATCTTGGAATCTTAGATCAATAAAATGTTTAATGTTCTCCCAGATACATTCTACATGTGTCATTCAGTAGTTTAAACAACTTATTAGAAGCATAAAAAAAACAAACACATAACTAGTTTTTACTGCATAATAATGTTAAAGTGTACTTAAGAGTTTTGAAGGACACTGTCCCGCATATGAGAAAAATCAAGTTTACCATGAAACCTGAATTATATGACATTGCAAACTGAAAAAAGAACTATCCCCAAACCACCACTCACTCATCTGTTTAACTTGCCATTATATTCCATTTCAGTGAGAATAATCTTTATTTCAAAATATCATTTTAATTATACAAAACTATAAAAATCTAGCAAAACCAGAGATATGGATATATTTTCCTGGAGGTTCACATGTCAGTTTTTATTCACAATCTCTTTTTCAATACAATTTACAACCTCATCCCCATTTCCAGTCTGATTATACAAATGCTAAGTGGCAGAAAGGTCTGGAATAAATCTATCAAAAAAAAGTGGGGTGGGAGGGAGCTGTGAAACCAAGTTGCATTCAACAGGTTCTATGAGGGTGGGGTTAAGTGTCTGGGAAATAAAAAAGAGCAAGACACATAAAATAAGCTACAAGGATATATGTAACAATACAGGGAATATAGCAAATATTTTATAACAGTAAATGGAGTATAACCTTTAAAACTTGGAAATCACTATATTGTACACCTGTAACATATAATATTGTATATCAACTATACTTCAATTTTAAAAAAGAGTAAGACAAACTACTATATATAAAATAGATAAACAACAAGATCCTACTGTATAGCACAGGGAACTATATTCAATATCTTGTAATAAAGTGTAATGGAAAAGAATATGAAAAAGAATAAATATATGTATATTTATACATATATACATATATGTATAACTGAATCACTTTGCTGTACACCAGAAGCTAACACAACATTGTAAATTAACTATACTCTAATAAAAACATTTTTTTAAAAAGTAAGATATAGTAAGTAGAAGTTGTTTTTTTGTTTTTTAAAGATTTTTTTGATGTGGACCGTTTTTAAAGTCTTTTATGGAATTTGTTATAACATTGCTTCTGTTTTATGTTTTTTTTGGTTTTGTGGTCCCAAGACATGTAGGATCTTAGCTCCCTAACCAGGGATCAAACATGTACCCCCTGCATCGGAAGGCGAAGTCTGAACCCCTGGACTGCAAGGGAAGTCCCTGGAAGTTTTTTGGTTTTTTGTTTTTTAATTTTTTAAAACCATTTATTTATTTAGGCTGCTCTGGGTCTTCGTTGTGGCATGCAGGATCTTAGTTGCGGCATGAGGGCTTCTTAGTTGCGACATGCGGGATCTAGTTCCCTGACCAGGGATCGAACCCAGGCTCCCTGCTTTGGGAGCACAGAGTCTTACCCACTGGACTACCAGGGAAGTCCCAGTAGTTGGAAGTTTTTAGCTAAAGTTCTTTCAATGTCTTCTTTGCCTTTTGCTCCAAGTTTAAGAATGCACGTGAACTCAGTTAAATGAAAGTTTCCCTTTTTGTCAATTGTCTCTGTACAGCTCATCCACTTCCTCATCTACAAACTGATCTCCCATTGTCGTCAGATCTCTCTTGGATAATCCTCCTGAATGGTGCCTACTGCTTCTTTATCAAAGCAAGCAAGAGCATTTCTGATGACATCTTCTGGATCTGCACCATTTAACTTCTCACCAAACACCGGGAGGAGCGAGGTGAAATTTATGGGCCCTGGGACCTAATTCATCATGGCATTGAGGTATGCATCAGCTGGATTCTTCCCTGGAGAAACAAGCACATCACGCAAATTTTCCTTGATGAAACCATCTCTGTTCTGATCAATTACATTGGAGTCCTCTTTGAACTCTTGAATCTGTCGTTGGTCAAATATGGCAAACACATTGGAGGTGGTGAATTGAGGATATTTCTTGGTGGTCTTAGTCTTTGCCATTTTGCTCTATGTGGTGGCTGTTTAATTCTGGGAATCGGTCCTTCAGAAGTTGCAGTTAATCTTGTCCAAATTCAGTCCCATTAAAGCATGAATGAATATCCCAGTCAGCCGCTGTAGAAGTCTCTTCAACAGAGCCCAAGGCCAGACACAAGAGCTGCCCTGTGCCCTGGTTTCTTAAGTTCCTATCAGTTGGATATGAAACAAGATTGACAAATTGTGGTACTTGTTGAATCTTAGTAATGGGTACTTGCGAGTTTGTTAGACTTTTCTTTTGAATTTGTTGTATGTTTGAAATCTTCCATAATAAAAATAGGTTAAATTATCCTATCCCCCCAAAGGGCTGCAATTCAATGGTTGTCAAGCTCTTAAAAAAATAAACAAAATGACTCCTTTTATTTTTCAAATAAAATCTTAGGTGGAACCCTAATATATAAAACAAATCAAAGGCGAGGTGCTCTGGCTGAAGCTGGGGTGGGGGGTGACTAGAGTCCTGCGTCTGGCCTTCCATCCACACCAGCAGTGAGAGCCCTTGAGCCACTTCTGTAGTCTATGCTTACTTGCTACTCAAAGTGTGGGTCACGGACCAGCAGCATCAGCACCACCTGGAGGCTTGTGACTCTGAGGCCTCCACCCCAGACCAGCTGAATGAGGACTTGCACTTTCATAACGTGCCCAGTGATTCCAGTGCACATTAGAGTTTGAGAAGCACAACTCCGTGGTAGCTTGAGGCTGGAGAGGCTGACATAAGTGAACTGTATTTCACAAATGAACTAAGGAAGGCTCACAACGATGTGCACAAAGCCACACAGCTAGTGGGTGGGAGAGCCAAGGTTAGCAGCCAGGTGGCCTGACTTTCAGCTCAGCCATTTCTGCACTATTCTTGTCAACTGCACCCTATGGCAGATTCCCCTCTGGTCCCAGGGGACAAGTTCACGCTTTGTTTCTGGGACCAAGCCCCTGTCTCATGTCCTTGCATCTAAATCCATGACTTGCTTCCTTACCTAACATCAAGGTGCTCCAGAACTGGGGTCAAGGGGCTTCCCTGGTGGCGCAGTGGATAAGAACCTGCCTACCAATGCAGGGGACATGGGTTTGAGCCCTGGCCCAGGAAGATCCCACATGCTGCGGAGCAACTAAGCCCACGAGCCACAACTACTGAGCCCACAAGCCACAACTATTGAAGCCCACGTGCCTAGAGCCCGTGCTCCACAACAAAAGAAGCCACCACAATGAGAAGCCCACGCACCGCAACAAAGAGTAGCCCCCGCTTGCCTCAACTAGAGAAAAGCCCATGCGCAGCAACGAAGACCCAATGCAACCAAAAATAAATAAATAAATAAATAAATAGATTAAAGAACTGAGGTCAAACCTGGTCCCCACTATTCCCCTCTCCTGACACATTCCTCACCCTGGTCCCTGCTAGAAACTGTCTTTGGAGTCCAACAGCCTGATAGGAAAAGGTCTAGGAGGGTAGGCATTTGGCACTGTGATGTCCCTAAGCTGGTGGGAATTCAAGGCTAGGATTCCAGTTTCTGGCAAGGACTGGGATGAACAATATGGGGACCGCTGTCCACTTCTTTGGACATGTGATCACCAATTGCTTCTGCTTCTGCTGTCAGGCAGGGCAGCTGCCACATACAATAAACATTTCAGCCTTGCTCCTTCTAAAGACCATTTTAAAATATAACAGATGCACCGAAATACTCTTTTTAAAAATTACACCTAATAAAATAATTTTATTTTTAGTTTTTAAAATTTAAGTATTGTTGATTTACAGTATTAGTTTCAGATATACAACATAGTGATTCAATATTTTTATAGATTATACTCCATCTAGCATTATTATAAAATATTGGCTATATTCCTTGTGCTGTATAATATATCCTTGTTGCTTATTTACTTTATACATAGTAGTTTGGACTTCTTAATCCCCTACCCCTATCTTGCCTCTTCCCTGCCCCTCCCCACTGGTAATTCCCCGCCCCTCCCCACTGGTAACCACCAGTTTGTTCTCTATATCTGGATACACCAGAACATTCTTAAATAGAAAGCCTTAGTTTCTTTTTTTTTTTTCACGGCTTGTGCGATCTTAGTTCCCTGACCAGGGATTGAACCCGGGACCATGGTAGTGAGAACACGGAGTCCTAACCACTGGACCGCCAGGGAAGTCCCAAGCCTTAGTTTCCTGATTCCTGATCCCAAAACCACTCTCACCGAGGCTGGGAATGCTTGATGTAGCCCTTGTCCTCGGCCACCCTGGCCTGGGTAAAACAAGGAGTAGGGTTTCATGGTGCTTGTGGTGTGTCCTGGCCCAGGACTGCAGGAATGGATTCCTCTGCAGAGCCTTGGCACCTTGTGGCCAGCAGTAAGTAGGCTGGCACTATTTATTTAATTGGACTCTGCATACACATCTGAAATGCAACAATCTACCAGCAGATGGCGATGAGGAGGGAAGAAAACAAATCCCAGGACTTCTTCCTTCCTCCTGGGCGTTATTCAATGAAAACTAAACATCTGAGTAATGATGGCTTTGCCCATCGAGTAGAAGGAAAGGCTGGGAGGGCAGGCGAGCCTTCTGCCTAGTACTAAGGTATATTTTTCTCAGCATGAATAGGATGTGGGTATGGATCAGGGGAGAAGCACCCTACATTCTGAAATGACTTAGAGGTTTTCTGGACGTGACTTGCTGAAAATGAAAGATTTACTGATATGCTAAAGAACTGCTGTGAACATTTCCAAAGCTCAAGTCCATGCATGTGTCCACTTGTGGGAGTAAGAAAAAAGGCTGGAAAACTGGAATGTTCATGGGTTCTTTTTCTATACCTTTCCTGGCCAGCCTGATGCTGTCTCGTGTACAGTACCCATGAATGTAAAATGCATGACTTGGGCTTCCCCGGTGGCACAGCGGTTAAAAATCCACCTGCCAATGCACGGTACACGGGTTCGAACCCTGGTCTGGGAAGATCCCACATCCTGTGGAGCAACTAAGTCCATGCGCCACAACTACTGAGCCTGTGCTCTAGAGCCCGTGAGCCACAACTACTGGGCCCACGAGCCACAACTACTGAAGCCTGCACGCCTAGAACCCGTGCTCCACAACAAGAGAAGCCACCGCAATGAGAAGCCCGCGCACAGCAACGAAGACCTAATGCAGCCAAAAACAATAAATGAAAATAAAATAAGTAAATTTAAAAAAATAAAACATTAAAAATAAATTATTTCCTCACCACCTGGCCACTTTCCAACAACTACCAGGAATGAAAGACTTCTGGTTTCTGTGGATCCTAGAAGATATTTGTGAAAACTAACTCCATTAGTGCAAGCCCCTTAATTGTCCTAGAGGAAGGGTGTCCACTCTGAACTGGGGCCTTGGCAGGGGAAGGGGCAGGCCGAGGAGAAGTAGGGCAAGAGTCAGGAGTCTGGGAACAGGTTAGCTGCGTCCTCTGCTCTGGGTTGAAACCATGTTGCAATTTTCATCTGAGGCTCAGAGTCCTCTTCCAGGATCCCTGGTTATTAATAGAATTCCTTTCTTTGTGGTTTTATGACTTTTTTGTTGGCTGTCAGCTGGGGGTCGCTCTCAGGTTCTAGAGGCTGCCCACAGTTCCTTGCCAAGTGGCCTCCATATTTTTTTAAAAAGAGAGAAATTAAAAAGGCTTGGATAGTGATGGGAAGTCCGGAATGGCAGGGTGAGGACGTCCATAAACCTGCTCCCCCATAAAAGCGAAGAAACGCAGGCAGAAATTGTCAGTATCCGCTTGTTCACAACTCTGGAAATTAACCAAAGGCTTGCAACACTCTGAGATGCTTTTATCCAAGCAAAACTGCTGAATCTCATAAGAACAGTGAGAACAGCAGGCTTTATGGCTTTTTAACTTGGACTATTCCCATGCCCTTCTCCCCAGCTTCACGGGACCCTTAAAATCCAGCAGCCTCAACCATCAACCTGAAAAATGAACCCAAAAAAGCCCAAATGGAAACAGCCCAAATGTCCTTCCATTAATAGTGATTATCTATGACTAGGGAGTGAGATTTGAGAGACTTTTGCTTTTTTACTTTATAGCACTTCTATACAATTAAATTGTTATAAGAGTGCTACTTTAAAAATAAACAACAGTAATAAAGATAAAACAGAGGAAGAGAGGGCTCCTAAAAATGCTGTAATGATTAAGGAATGGTAGATGGAAATGGTACAGAACTCTTCATGGCTCTTTCTAAATTAAAACCTATATAAAACATGGACGTTCTTTTTATCTGATGTACCATCTTTAACATTTCATTTTAGTGAAAACCAAAAAAATGTCTCTAAGAGCTTTTATAGACACAGATTTGACTTTCGGTTCCTGATTCTACTTTCCCTGTAAGGTTCTAAGTTCATCAACTGTAAATTCTCTTACCATGATGGTTTTCAGGGACATAACCATAGCAAGTGGGGAGAGACTATGGTCAAGGACTTTATCTGGCAAGCTTACTTTACTACTCTGCAAAAATAACTATGCATTAACTCGGCTATAATCTTAAAAGCTAACCAAAAGCAATTATAAGCAGCTTTTTGTTCCCAATGTTAAAGTCCCTCCTGGAGACTGAAACTATTTTTGACAGTCAGTGCAGGATAATGTATCCCGCGCCCAAGAGGTACATTAATTAGCAGGAAGACTTCGGGTAGCCACCTACTGTGATAACATCCCTACGGTTCTCTAGGAGGCCATCCGTGTGAATGAGCCTAGGAAGAAAACCTGCCACGGAAAAAATCCCCCACCTTCCACTCCAGACACAACAATTATCCATGTTCTGTTTGACACAAGGAAGTAACCTGCAGGGTTCAAATTCTCCCCATGATTATTAGAAAGTATCTCTGCTGAAGACTAGGATGTAACCACTGTGATCGAATCTCTTACCATTACCCGTTGACCTTGGATGGGATTCAGATGGTCTTTGATGACCCTGAAATTGTAGGTATAATTTTGTGCTAATGTGAATTTGAGAGAGTGTCTGTTGCTTTCATCAGTTTCCTAAGGTGGCCTGTGGCCAAAAGAAATATAAGATCCACTGATCTAAGGGTTTCCTGGATTGAGACTAGAAGTAACAGACTGATGAAAGGCATTCCTTCACCCCCACTTCCCCCCACCTCCAATTCTTCAAAGACAGCTCTGAGTCTGGGGTTATCCCTGTACCTGCAGTTTCCTTGACACTATATCCAGGCAGAGGATGGAAGCCCTGAGGGGAGGGCTGGAGGCGGGAAAACATGACAATGCCAGAATGGTATTTGCAAGCTCCTGAACTGAAAGGGTCTTCAGGGAGAAAGATCTGTCCCAGCTTTGAGAGTAGCCCCAGTCTTAGCCAGTCTGTGGAGCCTAGAGGAGAGGGAAGCTGGATGTTTCCGGATGTGAGCACCAGGCAATGAGTAATGACTGCCATGTTAAGAACCACCATAGTCCCAGTTTCTAGCGGCATCACAAGTCCAGAAATCTCAGTCCTGGGCTAACTGTGTGCCCTTGGGCAAGACCCTTAAACTTTGGAGATCGTATTTTCTTCTCTGCAGACTATGAATTTTGGACTAATGACACTCACAAGCACGTATCATTTTGAGTTTCGGGTTTAAAATTTTGTTTATGTTTCCAAAACTTGGAAAAGCCTGACTTAGAAGCTAATTTGAACCAAATAAGATGTGACTAAAGTGATCACCTATATAGAGTACCTACCTGGGACCCTGAGATGCCTCACACCACACTAGAGTAGATTTTGATGTCTCAATTGCTATCTTAGAGTGTTCGGATTTGAATGAGATGCCGGGAGGAAAAGGCAGGAAGTGGAATGATGCTCTGAGCTGCAGCCAGAAAATCGCTGTCCGAAGAGGAGAACTACGTGCATTAATCCCTCTGGTGGCAGCAGAATTGATCAGAGGGAAACTAGGAGAAGATTCTCTTTGGGGGTGCAGCTTTATCACATGGATCACAAATAAACTTGGAGGGGTGATTCTTAGTCAATCTATGTAGAGGATAACCATAGAGGCTTGCCTGTTCCCTCAAAGCTGAAGGCTATATCTGTGGAGCATTAAACTTCAGAAGTAGTTGATGAAATATATAGGAACACTCTCCTATATTACTGGTAGGAATGTCAATTGCTCTAACTCTTTTTGGAAGCAGTTTTCAAATATTTAGTGAGAGCCATGAAACTATTTGTACCTTCTGAAATTCCAATTTTGGACACTATCCTAAAGAAATGATCCAAATGATTGGAAATTCGTCGTGCACAGATTGTCAGCAAGGTGCCATTGATCCTACTAGAATATGGGAAAATGATGCATAAAGTATGTAAAACAACTGATGTTCACTGTCGCCTAACCTCTCCCCCCTTCCCCAGCCCCCAGCAGCTGCCTAGCACCCACATGCACACTCTTCTTTCCATTCATTTACTTGCAAAAATGCTCCTTATCATAATGCCACTATGTCACATGCGTTATGCCAAAGGCACTCACCCCCCTCCCAAAGGAGACAACCCAAAGTCTCATCCTTGTTTTACATCGAGCTTCAAGTGCAGTACCTCTGGGTGATGATCCTTCTTCTTGTTCCTTTCTGGATGTGGCACCTCATAGTTCAAAGACCTACAGTTAAAGGATAACATTAACCGTCCCTAACAGTCACAATACAAGATGAGAATAAGATAACAGAATACCTGCAATACAATATCCATTTAGAAAGGGGGAGGGGAGAAATCACCCTCGGTGGTCCCCAAATTCTCACATATCTCACGTTCTGCTGGAGAAGAGAAGCAGGGCCTCCCCACTCTGACAAAGGTGTGAGTTTCTTAGGCGACCTTTCTGCTGCTCCTGGTTTCTGCTCTCTGGGAAGATCAACCATGTCCATTTTTGTCGTGGCCACATCTGAGGAAGGCATGGGGAAGCAGTCCCCTTCTGGGATGTAGCACCCACTTCCTGGTGGTAAGCTATGTGCATGGTGGGGTAAGCACTCACACGTCCTTGATGGTGAAGCTAGAGGTTTCTCCAGCAAGATGACCTCTTTATCAACTGAGGAGGTTAGGCATCTCTTTGCTTCTGGTCAATTCTATAGACTGATGACAAAAGCAGACAGTTACCAAACACTAGATTCCAGACTGCGTGGTTTTGTCTCTTAGCATCAATCTGTGCTGGCTAAGCCCATTCCCCTGTCTCTGAGTTTAATGACCTCCTTGGTTTCTGCTTTAGGACAGTTCACAACAATACCCTGGGATGGAGAGGCCCCGTGAGGATAATTGGTATCTTTCCCAGGCCTAAGGTGTTTGGGAAAGACTGAGAAGATCAGGCTTTGGCTCCCCCGAGGTCTCTGCCTTCACTGGTCCTACTTCACCTTGGGGCAGATAATTGGGCTTTGTCCACCTTGTACAATAGTCATCACTCAGCCATCTTGGAGTGTAGGCTACAGGGCTTCTATTAGGAGAGCTGTGTTTTCTTCCCTCTCTGCTTTCAGATGGATCAGGTTCACCACCCAAAATTTGTCTCTTGCTTGTAGAACCTTTCTGAATGCCACAAGGAGCAACTAAATCAACACCAGTATCTCGATCCTCTACAAAATCCCATAAGGCCCTAGCCTTACTAGGCACACAGTTTACAAAAAATGACCACTTTGAGGCCATATAACTGGTTTGCCCATTTCCCAACTCAAGATAGAGGGCTTTTCACTGCCATTCACCCAACCTTGCCTTAGACAATTCCACATTATTTGGCTTGTTTCTTTTCCCGGCCCTACTTCTAGGGACCAATTTCTGCATAGGAACCCTTTAGTTGCCTGTGACAGCAAAACCTAATTGCTATGTTCTTGTGATAAATTCAGCTGAATGGGTGTCAAGTAATGCTGGTTTGTGAGATGGGGATGGAGGAGTGAAAATTTTCCATACTTCATTCTTAGTCTTTCTGATGCCTATCAGTGCTTCTTATGCCCCAATATTTGGGTAACTTGAAAGTGTCAGTGCCCTTCAGGCAATGATCGCCAGGAGCGCACCTGCAGTCAGACAAGTTGGGTTTATTACTCACTTTGCAGTGAGGAAGAATGAACACCATGCAGAAACAATGAGGTCTTTCAGTAAAAGAAGTGTGATGGAGTTCTTCCAAGTACATAGGACTGAAGGGTAAAGGGGGCCAGAAAGTGACATTAGCAAGAAAGTAATTGAAGGGTTGGATCTTGCAGTTCAGGCTAAATAAGAGGTCATGTGTGAAGGATAATTTTGAGGACAGGGGAGAGGAGGACAGCAATCAACAATATCCAATACTAGGAAGATGACCAGAAAGAAAAAGACCATTTTGTCAAGACCATATCAATTGAATGATGGGGGTAGAAGCCAGATTGCAGTAGTTGAGGAGTACATAGGAGAGTAAGATGTGAAGGCAGAAAATATAGACAATTCTTTGGAGAAGCATGACCTTGAAGGAAGAAGAAAGGGCAATAGCTAAAGATGGACAGAGTCGAGGGTGCTGATTACGTTGGTGTTATTTTAACGGGAAAGACTTGAATTTGTTTAAATGTTGATGAGAAACATTAAAGAGTAGAGAAGGGGTTGAAAATAGAGAGTACAAGGGAGGAATGGAGGAAAGGGGTCAGGAGAGGATTCATTCAAATGTTTGAGGGGCTACCATTTCCCTCACACTATATAGGTCCTGAAAATGCAGCAGTAATCAAACCCAAAGCACAGGTGGAGAGGCTGGGCTCAGAAGCAATGACCCCTCTTCCTCTGTGACAAAAAGAGAGGAGGCAAGGATGGCTGCTGAAATGAGTGGGGTTTCAGTGGCTTGAAGGTAGAAAGCTGAGGGGCTTCCTGCTTTAAAACATCCATTTTCCCTGAAGAGTAAGAAGCATCTTTTACTGAGGGTTAAAAGTGGGACATGGAAAAATGTGATGGTTAATTTGATGTGTCAACTTGGGTGGGCCACACTACTGTGATATTTGGTCAAACACTAGTCTAGATGTTGCTGGGAAGGTATTTTTCAGATGAGATTAACTTTTAAGTTAGTACACTTTGAGTAAAGTGGGTTACCCTCCATAAAATGGGTGGGTCTCATCAGTTGAAGACCTTAAGAGCAAAAGACTGAGATCCTCTGAGGAAGAAGGAATTCTGTCAACTCAAAGGAACTGAGCCTGTGGACTCAAGCTGCAACATCAACTCTTCCCTGGGTCCCCAGCTTGCCGGCCTGCCCTGCAGAATTCAGACTTGCCAGCCCTCACAATCGTGTGAGGATTCGGAACTCCTCAGAATCCTGATAGATAGGTAGACATATGTTTACATAGAGATATATCCTATTGGTTTTGTTCTCTGGAGAAGCCTGACTAATACAGAGAGAGACTGAGACTGCTGGCTTGGGATACAGAGAAGACTGCTAGATGGCATCCAGGACTGAGTTCGGGGTGGCGACCAGGAATTTGTAGTGGCCGGCACCCATCCACATGGTGGCAGGGTTTCCTCTTGCAGCACTCAGCAGCCCTCCAGTAAGGAAGCAGAAGGAAGGCAGGTGCAGTTGGATTGATCCAGGATTGGAGTTCTTCTGGGGAAGTGGAATGAAAATATAAGAGGATACGGAGTCATTGAATTATGTACCACAGGTCTGTTCTGGGTCGGGAAGGAACTGAAGACAGAGGTTAATTGACTATGAGAACATGGAAGCATCAGAGGACTGAAATCTGGTGAGATTAAAAACCAAACCAAAACAACAACAACAAACACGTATGTTATGGGTTGAATTGTGTCCACTCCAAAAAAGATATGTTAGGGGCTTCCCTGGTGATGCAGTGGTTAAGAATCTGCCTGCCAATGCAGGGGACAGAGGTTCAAGCCCTGGCCTGGGAAGATCCCGCATGCCGCGGAGCAATGAAGTCCTTGTGCCACAACTACTGAGCCTGCGCTCTAGAGCTCCCGTGCCACAACTACTGAACCCGCATGCCACAACTACTGAAGCCCACGCCTAGAGCCCGTGCTCCGCAACAAGAGAAACCCGTGCACCACAACAAAGAGTAGCCCCCGCTCACTGCAACCAGAGAAAGCCCGCACACAGCAACGAAGACCCAACGCAGCCAAAAATTTTAAAATTAATTAATTAATTAATTGATTTTTAAGAAAAAGATGCTGAAGTCCTAATCTCCAGTGCCTCAGAGTGTGACCTTATTTGGAACTAGGATCTTTATAGAGGTAATCCAGTTAAAATGAGGTCATTGGTATAGGCTCTAAACCAATATGACTTTATATGTCCTTATAAAATGGGGAAGTTTGGACACAGAGACAGGCATGTATAGAAGAAAGACAAAATGTAGACACAGGAAGAACATCATGTGAAGAGAGAGGATTGGAGTGATGCATCTACAATCCAAGGAATTGCCGAAGATTGCTGGCAAGCCACCGGAAGGTAGTAAGAGGCAAGGAGGGAATCCCTTAGAGGTTTCAGAAGGAGCATCACGCTGCCAACACTTGAATTTCAGATTTCTAGCTTCCAGAAGTGTGAGACAATACATTTCTGTTATTGTAAGCCACCCAGTTTGTGGTACTTGTTATAGTAGCCCTAGCAAGCTAATACTAGCTATATGGAGAGTAAGAGAGTCAAAGAGCCTGAAGGATCAGAGTTGAGTAGAGAGTAGACGCTAATTGAGTTCAGATCCCTGAAGCAATTAGGACGTTTTGAGGGGATGTACAGAATAATCAGTTGCCCCAGAGTTTCCGAAAAACCCAGATTTATAGAGGGTGATACCAGGTAACTAGGGGGCTTCACTGGAGCCACTGGACTCTTTCTTATCTCAGCCCAAATCTTGCTGGTGGTCCTAGGGCACCCCAGAGAAAGCCAGGGGTTCAGAATGTAGCCTCCCCAAGGTAACCATTTTGGGATGAAATGATCACTCTCTTGCTTTCACCAAACATTGCTATGAGGGCATTTTGTGTGAAACTGTAATGACAAACAGACTTTCGGTTCACCAGAGGGTGACTTCCTTTGGCCGTCACTAGGCAACAAATCAAGATGGATCCATCTGTAGCCAATTACATGCTCTCCAAAAAAAGACACTTTCTTTAGGAAGCAAACCTACAAGTCCTGTACAATACCATACCCACAGCAGAAATCCTTTACTTTGCTAAAAGCACTTTCACCTTTTGGAGTTTCTTCAAAATGAAGACCAAAACTTCACGCCATACACTGGGTTATACATGTAGTTAAAACACTCATTATTGTATGTTTTATAAAGCGAGGGTGGCAGGTGACCCATTTCATTGACCTACTTTCAGTCTAAATCGAAAGTGCCAACTAACACCCATCTCATGTCAGTTGCAGAGATCTGTCTTTCAAAATTGATGTACTAAAGAAAAATATTACTTCAGGTTTCCTCGTAATCAACAACAAATGTCTATTGGACATCAGCTCCAAAGATGAATAGCACACGGTTCCTGCCCTCAGTGATATGTGCTACGACCTAGTTGGGGAGACTAGGTCGTAGCACATATATGTATATGTAAATAGGAAGTATATGTAAATAGGAAGATAATAATAAAAAGTAGCATAGAGATGATCTCATTTAATCCTCAGAAGTGTCTTGTGAGGGAGGTACAATTATTGTGGCCATTTTACAGATGAGGAAATCAAGGCACAGAGAGGTTAAATAAATTGCCTAAGAAAACATAACTATCACGTAGTACCTCCAGTATTTGAGTCCAGGTAGTCTGGTTTCAGAGTCCACACTCTTAAAACCACACGAGAGTACAAATGAATGACTCTTTGAATGGCTGCCTCTTAGGTGTTCTAAGTCTTGGACTAGGACAAGAAGATGGATTATTGAGAGAGAAAAGCCTTTTGATCAAAATTTCATATTCAGGTTCACAGGAGCTTTAAAATATGCATAGCTTTTTCAAAGTACACTAAGTTGTTATAAATAGAAAGTCAGCCAGTACTAATCAATTATAAAACTCATAGGTGGGTGTGATGAAGGCTCTGGCTTCTTGCCTTAATCATTTCCATCATCGTCCTCTAACTCCACTGTGATGGTTGGCCATCTGGCCAGTTGAGAAAACACTACCACCAATAAGAAACATGCAACCTTCCATTTGCATTTAAAGAACAATAGCTATTATGACTATGTACAATAGCCAAGACATGGAAGTAAGCCAAATGTCCATCGACAGATGAATGGATAAAGAATATGTGGAATATATATATATGTATATACAATACACACACACACACACACACACGCACACACACACTGGAATATTACTCAGCCATAAAAAGAATGAAATAATGCCATTTGTAGCAACATGGATGGACCTAGAGATTATCATACTAAGTGAAGTAAGCCAGACAGAGAAAGACAAATATCATGTTACATCACTTATACGTGGAATCTAAAACAATGATACAAATGGACTTATTTACAAAACGGAAATAGACTGACAGATATAGAAAACAAACTTATGGTTACCAAAGGGGAAAGAGGGAGGGATAAACTGGGAATTTGGGTTTAACAGATACACACTATTATATATAAAATAGATAAACAAGGGCCAACTGTATAGCACAGGGAACTATATTCAATATCTTGTAATAAACTATAATGGAAAAGAATCTGAAAAAGAATATATATATATATATGTATATATATCTGAATCACTTTGCTGCACACCTGAAACTAATACAACATTGTAAATTAACTATACTTCAAAAACAAAACAATGGCTCTTATGCATTAAGCACTATCATGTATCAGCCTGTTTGTATATATTACTTCAATCTTCATGAAAAACCTATGGAATTAGTATTATCATTACCCTATTTGATATCTGAGGAAACTGAGGCACACAGAGGTTAAAGTACACACAGCTAGTGAGTGGTGGCTGGGACTTGAACCAGGTCTGACTATGGTCTGTTCTCTTAAACACTTCACCCTAATCAATTCCATACAGTATTGAACGAGAAAATTATGTCTACGTGTCAATTGACTGTGCTGTTTTATATTCCTATCAATGTTTATATGTCCATTCTGGTTGCCTCTTTTCAGCTTATTTTGAATATCATTGCTCTAGGACTTACAGTCATTAATTTTTGTGGAGAAACCAGAACTCCCCTATTTCTATAATGTATGGCAAACGTCTCTAATTTGGGCTAACTCATTCAATTCATCCACTCTTCCTATTTAGGGGTGCGCAGGTGCATGTGCACCAGTGTGTGTGTGTGTGTGTGTGTGTGTGTGTGTGTGAAGCAACAAGTTAGCTCAGGATAGCTATCAAATGAAGGACCGTACCTATAACAGCCTTGCATTTCTAGATGCTATTGCTGTGAGAGAGCTACTACTACTACTACTACTGCTACACACACACACACACACACACACACAACGTGCCTCAAGTTAGCAAAATCATCCCCACCTTAAGGTCAGTTGGGGAAGTGGCCTTGGGAGCCCCCCATGCTGGAACTCATGTACAGGAAGTGCTGGGAGAAAAAAATAAGTGTCTGACATAGAAAAATCAAACTTACCTGAGGCTGCCTAAGTGAGGCTGCAAAGTGCTCAGAGACCAGCTTCTCTGGCAGCCGCTCTTCGACATCCACTGTCAGTCATCTGCTCTGTGACTCCTTTTCCCTTTAAAACAATCTTGGCGTGCATTTGAACTTGATTTTCTCTGGATTTGAAAAACAGACTGCAATGATCAGAGATGGCGTTGTGAGGTGATTTTCCGAGGCTCCTGGTGATGGGGACTTAAAATGTTCTGTCACCATCGATTCTTCTCCAGTCCCACCACCTCCACCGTAGCCCGGGCTCCCATTTTCTCCTGCCTGCGTGATCACTGGGTGGCCTGGATAACCACAATGACTCCCCCCTTCAATCCATCCCACATACCGGATACCCGAGTAATAATCCTTAAATATCCACACGTGACACTTACTCCTCTGAGCTAAGCTTTTCAATGGCTCCCCGGATTTCCAATAGCAGAAAGTCTAACCTTACCTGTTAGTGGGAACTCTGCTCAATGTTATGTGGCCGCCTGGATGGGAGGGGAGTCTGGGGCAGAATGGATACATGGATATGTATGACTGAGTCACTTTGCTGTGCACCTGAAACTGTCACAACATTGTTAATCAGTTATACTCCAATATAAATATATATATATATTTGCCTTGAAAAAAAAAACTTACCTGTTAGCCTATCCAGACCTTCCCCCATCAGGCCTCATCTCGGCCTCCACCCACTCTAACTTCCCAGACTCCTAACACGCCTCTTCTACTCTGATCAAGTCTGTCCCATCAGTGTCCCATGAACCCGGCAAGCACATTCATTCACAGGTTGTCATATTACAATGAGATGCTGTATCTGTTTCATTCAAAAACATATTGGAGGCCTGCTCCGTGCCAGAATCTCAATCAGCTTCTAGATCACAAAGTTGAACAAGATGGTCCCTAGCCATCTGGTGGAGGTGACAGACAGCTAACCAGGCAATCAGATTGCAGCGTGATGGGTGGTGTGATGAGGGAGGCCCAGGGAGCTGTGGGAGCCCAGAGGAGAGGCCCCAAACCCAGGCTTGGGAGAGCAGGGAAGGACTCAAGTTCTGGAGACATGAAGGATGAGTAAGAGCTCGCCAGGCAAGCAGCTGGAAAGGGGAAGAGGCATCCCCAGAAGAAAGAGTAGCATTTACAAAGGCCTGGAGAGAGATCCTGACCTGTTCCCAGAACTGCCAGTAACTAGTTCAGCCTGGCTGCAGGGTTGAGAGTGAGGGCGAGGAGAAAGGGTTATGAGAGCACACAGGAGGAAGCATTCAGTTCTGTCCACTGAGTAGCCAGGGGGATGGGGGCTAGGCAATCAAAGAAGACGCCAGAGGCAGTGAGAGTTTGAATATGTTTCGGACATCTTTGCACTGTGCGTGCACCTAGCCCTCTCCTGGGCACACAGGAATCACTTAGGAATTAATTCTTAGTTGGACATCAGCCTCGTCAGCTGATAGGCCATATAACAGATGCATTTTGGCCAAGGGATGCTGTATTAGTTATGCCTTGGTAACAAACAACGCTAAAATCTCAGTGGCTGACGTCAATAAAATTTAAATTCTTGCCCTCACAAAGTCCATTGCCAGTCCAGGTGACACTCTGGAGCAGCTTTCCCCCATGTGGTGACTCAGTGATACCTGCTGCTCTGATTTTGTGTCTCTACCTACGCTTCCACAATCACTGTGGGAGGCAGAAGAGAAAGTGGAAGGGCTCACACTGAAAATTGAAATATGTCACGAAATATGTCACTTCATCTCACAAGTCATTGGCCAGAGTGAGTGACATGGTCCCTCCCAACAGCAAAAGGGCACGGAGAAGAGGAATCTTCCAGAGTGCTCAGAAGAAGAGAACCAGCTCAACTAACACCAGCTAGGTGAGGGCGAGACTTCTCCTAAACATATTACTTAGGATTATTGTGTGCTAAGTGGGTCAGTTGGATTATTGTTTTCAGAGAGCCAAGTACCCAAATGTTTGGGCTTAGATGGTTTTGTTACAGTTGTTACTTTTCCTAGCTGGAATCTATGCCATCATCTGTTCTTGGGTTTGAGCCAACAATGCTAGGCCATTTGGCAAAGTGATACATTACATGAGCTGCAGTATTAGTGAAGTTGTTGTCACCATTTGGAAAATGCAATTTGTCCATGGTGTGAATGAAACAAGACAAAGAGGTAAGCGGCAGACCCAGGACAGATGCACTGCACTCGCTAGGTATTTATTGCCTGATGAAGATCTTCTTCATCTATGACTTTTGACGGGCAATTCGGCTGTTTCCTTGGATCAGGCTAGTGTGTAACCTATGTTACACTTTTATCCATTTTTATCTATATTTCCTATATACAAACTCTATGAAGTAATATGTACAAGGCATATGTCTGGTGTGTGCTCCCAGAGTGGGTACCTAACATGGCAGCTCCTGGAAAATGGCCCTCAGAACTTTCTGAAGACATTTGCAACTTACATGCAAGAATGATAGAGACCAGTTAACACTAGCTTCCTAATTCACTCTAAATATGGATGCTTACCGTATATGCATTGATTGTTGGAACAATAAGATATCAATTTTTGTCCATCATAGTAGGAAAGGTTTAAAAGTTTGATAATATTAAAGAGGATGTGGAAAAGCTAGCACACTCTTGCTGAAAGTGAAAATTGGTATAATATTTTCAAAGGGCAACTTGATAGTATCTGTTAAAAGATAAATTTCAGACCCAGTGATCCACCATTTCAAGTGCTAGAAATTTATCCTATAGAGACGTCACCACAAATGTGCAAAGATTTATGTACAAAGATGTTTATTGCAGTATTGTTCATAAGAGAAAACAACCCAAATGTCTATTAATAAAGGAACTGAGAAGATATACAATAGTGCATTAAAAAAAACCTAGATAGATCTAATGTACTAATATGGAAAAATGTTCATGTTGTACAGATCAGTGAAGAAAGAAAGTTTAAAAATAGTATGGGACTTCCCTGGTGGTGCAGTGGTTTAGAATCTGCCTACCAATGCGGGGAACACGGGATCAAGCCTTGGTCCAGGAAGATCCCACATGCCGCGGAGCAACTAAGCCCGTGCGCCACAACTACTGAGCCTGAGCTCTAGAGCTGCGAGCCACAACTACTGAGCCCGCGTGCTGCAACTACTGAAGCCCGTGTGCTCTAGGGCCTGCGTGCCACGAGTACTGAGCCCGCGTGCCTAGAGCCCGTGCTCCGCAACAAGAGAAGCCACCGCAATGAGAAGGCCGGACACCGCAACGAAGAGTAGCCCCCGCTCACCGCAACTAGAGAAAGCCTGCACGCAGCAACGAAGACCCAATGCAGCCAAAAATAAATAAATAAATAAATAAATAAATAAATAAATAAATAAAATTTTAAAAATAGTATGAATAGGTTGTTTAAAAAATTGTTTTGTCTTAATAAATGCTATTATACATACAAGAAAAATGTTTGGAAGAATAGATACCAACTCAACAGTCATAATCTTTGTAGTTCTGGGACTATGGGATACTTTCGCTTTCTAGAATACTTGTATGGCTCTGTAATGATTTTGGAATCAGGAAATGACATTAAGTTTTTTTTCTAATTTAAAAAACAATGTAAAAACTTCCTCTGAGAAAACATATAACAGCATTCTTTGAATAAAACCTAACTTCTGAGAAAATCCTGGTTTACTCTATAGCTCAGGGAGTAGATTTGACAGCACTTAACTTGACCAGTCATGTGTAACAGAGTAGAGTTTAGCAAAAGGCTCTGAGCAATTAAAGCTGCAGCATAATTACCAGGCATCAGAGCTTCTGATGGAACCCAGGCCTTTGCACTGCTGTCTTTGATCTGCTCTCAGGGCCTAATGTTCTAAGCACTTAACACTTTGGGGGATGAGAGCACAGTTCACATGAGACTACCTTCCTTAAAACCTTCCATGGCTACCAGTTGCCTACAGACTAAATCCAAATCATTTAACATGGCATTCAAAGCCCTACGCCATTTCCCAACCCTAAATTCCCAACCCAGTCAAAGGGCTTATACAGCATAATGTTTAAGAGTTTAGGCTTTAGATCTCCAGCCAGATCTAGGATTGAATTTTCTGCCTCATCTCCCTTTCAACAAACCCTAAACTATTTGTAGCTCGAAGCCAAGTTCACCCATCCTTTCTCCATACGCTGCCCTTCCCAGATCCCCATCAGAAAGCATCAAACTGTTTTCCCCCTAAACTCTTGCATAGCTGTATCTGCACTGCTTTCATGGTATGCACTTACACTATCTTACAGAGTGGTTTTTTTGTGATGACTTCCCTTAAAAAGGTCAGCCCGATGAAGTTAAACCCCATAGTGCACAGCATATTGCTTGCACATGCCAGGCTGATAGCAAATATTTATGGAATTGAATGAACACACGAATGAATTTCCCTTTTAATAACCACCCGGCCAATTCATTCCTGCTGCCAGCAGGTGGCGGTATTCTCCGTTGGCTCGTACCATTCAGCACACTGCTGTTCACCAGAGCCTAAAATCATTCTGCAAGTCGAGCAAATCCCAGTTTAAGATAGTTTGGCAGAGATGAAAGTTCTGAACTCAGGGTCAGGTAACCTGGCCTTTTAGCTCCAGATCTGCCACTAACTACATATGTGACGTTCAAATCTGTTCCTTCACTTCCTGGATCTGTTTCCGTGTCTCCAAAATGAAGTAGTAGGATGGGATCATTTGCATAGCTTGACATTCTGTGATTTTCATACTCTGCAAACTCAAGATAACTAGAGGTATGAGATCCTTGGATAGTTGCCACCATTATTTCTCATGTATTCTAGAATGTTCTTGTGATAACAATATGGTCAGAGGCATTTCCTTAGAAGTCCTCTCCAAATGCTCTTGCCTTGTTTGGATATAATGGGCTACACCAGGGCCTGATCATCCTGAGTCTCTGACTAGTGTTGACTCTCAGGAAGAAACTGGGTAATGATCCTTAGAAGTGGGGGAAAGAGGTGGATGAGGGGAGGAAACTCAGTTCAAGAACTGTGGAGTCAGCCAAAGCCTCTAACAGTGGGAAGAAACTCTGTTGTATGTATTTTGAAACTGCTTTTCTTCTATATAAATGTGTTTCAAAAGTCAGATTTTGGGGGAAAGGAGTAGTTACTTCTTATCATTACTATTATAATTCAGCTGTTTAAATTTTTTAAAAACCACAGTTCTACATCAATTAAGCACTGTCCCTGCCTTCCCAGTTGGGGAGTAGACAGGAGGCCTAGGGAAGTACAGGTAGGACTAAGGAGAAGAGAAATTCTTATTGTCCAGGTCAGGTTTTAAAGGCAAGAAAGGACAAAGGGCTGCCAAGTTACTTAAAAAAAAGATGTACATAAATAGGATTTTATATTTGGTTACCAGAGTTAATGGGCATTGCATTTAAAGTTTTGGTACTTATACGCTTGTCATAAAGAGATAGATTCTTTTGATAAAAAGTTGAACTTAGTGGGCTTCCCTGGTGGCGCAGTGGTTGAGAATCTGCCTGCCAATGCAGGGGACACGGGTTCAAGCCCTGGTCTGGGAAGATCCCACATGCCGCGGAGCAACTAGGCCCGTGAGCCACAACTACTGAGCCTGCGCGTCTGGAGCCTGTGCTCCGCAACAAGAGAGGCCGCAATATTGAGAGGCCCGCACACCGCGATGAAGAGTGGCCCCCGCTTGGGGCTTCCCTGGTGGCACAGTGGTTGAGAATCTGCCTGCCAATGCAGGGGACACGGGTTCGAGCTCTGGTCTGGGAAGATCCCACATGCCACGGAGCAACTAAGCCCGTGTGCCACAACTACTGAGCCTGAGCATCTGGAGCCTGTGCCCCGCAACAAGAGAGGCCCCCACAGTGAGAGGCCCGCGCACCGCGATGAAGAGTGGCCCCCGCTTGCCGCAACTGGAGAAAGCCCTCGCGCAGAAACGAAGACCCAACACAACCATAAATAAATAAATTAATTAATTAATTAAAAAAAAAGAGTGGCCCCCGCTTGCCACAACTAGAGAAAAGCCCTCGCACAGAAACAAAGACCCAACACAACCATAAATAAATAAATAAATAAATAAATAATTTTTTAAAAAGTTGAACTTAGTATAGAAGTCCGATTCTAGCTCCAAGGGAGAATCTTCACCCTTGATGAAATTTGGAATAAGGATCTCCTCTGAGAGGGAAACTAACAGGTAGGGGAAAAAATGCTTCCTAATTACAAAGAAAAACTGCTTAAACTTTAGCTGAATCAATGATCTTAATGCATCTAAAGAAATAATGTCTTTATAGATGACAGCAGGAGAGAGAAAGAGAGAGAGAGAGAGTTTTTTTGGTACATGTGCAGCATTAAGGGACAGAGAGACTGAATCTCATAATATTAAGTGAAAAAAAACTAGATTTCAACCTCTGTAGACAATATGATCCATTGTCTTTCACTGTAGTGTATACACATAGAAAATGAATGGCAGAAAATATAAAAAATGTTCATAGCAATTATGATGCAATGACAGGTGATAAGCAATTTTTGTTTTCTTCTGTAAAATTTTCTGTATCTTCTCAATTCTCTGTGGAACTTGTAGAATCTTTACAACGTGAAAAGCGAAATGAATGTCAAGTCCTATTATGTTAAGAGTGGAAAAGGCAGGTAAGGTTAAAGTTCTGTGGATCCTTGAAGCCCATCTTACTGCCCAACCCCACAGATTCCCAAAGGTAAGATATAGTCACAAAGATGGTCCAGGAAAGAGCCTACTTAGTACTGAATCACTAAGTAGTTATGTATCCTGCTAAACTGACCTGCATTACGTGTGAGGTGAAAAGAGCCCTTTAGCCCCTTGAGCTTAAGGAACTTGGGCCAGAAGCAGGCCTCAGCAGAACTAAGGTAGGCCTACTTTTTTCTCCTTGGTCCACCCTGCTTTCCTGTTTGGGCAAGGTCAAAGGTGCCTGCTCGTAACAGGAGGTGACCCTGGTCTGTCATGTCATAACAGCCCAGAAGATGCAGGGGTTAGGGCAGTGGTCCCCAACCTTTTTGGCACCAGTGACCTGTTTTGTGGAAGACAGTTTTTCCACGGACTGGGGGTGGGGGGATGGTTTCGGGATGATTCAAGCGCATTACGTTTATTGTGCACTTTATTTCTATTATTATTACATTGTAATGCATAATTAAATAATTCTACAACTCACCATAATGCAGAATCAGTGGGAGCCCTGAGCTTGTTTTCACTTGCCACTCACTGATAGGGTTCTGATATGAGTCTGCAAGCAATGGATTTATTATGGTCTCTGTGCCAGTCAAACCTCTCTGCTAATGATAATCTGTATTTGCAGCCACTCACCAGCGCTAGCATCACCGCCTCAGCTCCACCTCAGATCATCAGGCATTAGATTCTCATAAGGAGCGCACAACCTAGATCCCTCACATGCGCAGTTCACAGTAGGTTCCTATGAGAATCTAATGCCGCTACTGATCTGACAGGAGGTGGAGCTCAGGCGGTAATGCGAGTGATGGGGAGCGGCTGTAAATACAGACGGAGCTTCACTCACTCGCCTGCCGCTCACCTCCTGCTGTGCAGCCCGGTTCCTAACAGGCCATGGACTGGCACCAGTCTGTGGCCCGGGGGATGGGGACACCCCTGGGTTGAGGGATAACGTGGAGAGAACTTGCTCCACACTGAAGAGCAGGCCCCAGTCCTCTTCCAACTAAAAGAAGTTACCACACGCCCCCTGAAAAATCTCCAGCCCCTAGTAGAGGAGGGGAAGGGGAAAAGCAGGGGCTCTCAAACTTTGATGACAATCCCAGTACACACATAGCACACGCTCATTCACACACCTGGAATAAAATATCCAAAGACAATACCTCCTTTTTTTAAACTTTTTTTTGAAGTATAGTTGATTTACAATGTCGTGTTAGTTTCAGGTGTACAGCAAAGTGATTCAGTTATACATATACATATACCCATTCTTTTTCAGATTCTTTTCCCATATAGGTTATTACAGAATACTGAGTAGAGTTCCCTGTGTTAGACAGTAGGTCCTGTTGCTTATCTATTTTATATATAGTAGTGTGTATATGTGAATCCCTAGCTCCTAATTTATACCCCCCTCCCCCTTTGGTCACCATAAGTTTGTTTTCTATGCACAGACAATACCTTATGATCAGGGCCGGCTGCCTAGGCATGTGACCTCTAAGGTAGCACAGGATTCCGTGCTCGGGCCCACATTTGGTTTAATGTCCTGCTGTCATTGTCTTGAAATTCTGAATAATTTGATTTTTGAACTTGTGCTTTGCAAGTGAAGTCAAGTGGAAGAGTAGAGCATGGCTGCGAGCAGACGCCATTCAGGCAGTATGTGTGGGGGCTGCCACCGCTTGCTGGCCCACTGGCACGTAGTGTTTTTGATGCCCCGTAATCAGGGAACTGCCCTGGGCCTGTGCGGTGTGGGAGTCCAGCAAGGCTGAAAGCAAGGGCAAGGTCAGTGTGCTGAGGAAGGCGGGGCTGGGGTGGGGGAGTAGTGGTGGTGACAAACCAAAGAGGCCCTCCTTTCCTCTCGCTGGAGAGGAAACTTGTTTCCAGCGCAGAAGGCATGCAATTGAGTTCTGAGAAACATGAAGGCCGAGGAACCGTATCACATCCTATTGTGTTACTTTCCTATATTAGCTAACCTCTTATGCTGGAAATGATGACAGAGAAGGAAAGGGGACGATAAGCCAAGGCTTTCCCTCTCATCGTCCCTTACTCATCAGTCAGCTGAAGGGAGGGTGTGGGTAGAAGTCTTGTGTGCGAAGCAGTGCAGAGTGAAGTAAGTCAGAAAGAGAAAAACAAATACCGTATGCTAACACATATATATGGAATCTAAGACAAAAATGGTCATGAAGAACCTAGGGGCAAGACGGGAATAAAGACACAGACCTGCTAGAAAATGGACTTGAGGACACAGGGAGGGGGAAGGGTAAGCTGGGACGAAGTGAGAGAGTGGCATGGACATATATACACTACCAAATGTAAAATAGATAGCTAGTGGGAAGCAGCCGCATAGCACAGGGAGATCAGCTCGGTGGTTTGTGACCACCTAGAGGGGTGGGATAGGGAGGGTGGGAGGGAGACGCAAGAGGGAGGAGATATGGGGATATATGTATATGTATAGCTGATTCACTTTGTTATAAAGCAGAAACTAACACACCATTGTAAAGCAATTATACTCCAATAAAGATGTTAAAAAAAACACAACAGTTGAATTAGTTTTGTGCAGCCAGCCGATTGTCCTGGTAAGTACGACCTACATAATATATATGCATGTATGAGCTGTAGAATTATGTAATTTTGGTGATTTTGCATATAAGTTAGATGCTCTTACATTTGCGTTTATTTTATTTTTTAATTTTTATTGGAGTACAGTTGATTTAAAATGTTGTGTTAGTTTCAGGTGTACAGCAAAGTGAATCAGTTATACATATATGTATATCCACACTTTAAAAAACTCTTTTCCCATATACATCATTACAGAGTATTGGCATTTGCGTTTTAAACTGGCATTGCAAGACAAAAAGATGTAAGGTAAAATTCCCATTAATAATGAAAAACATCTTTTTTAACTTAGGAAGACAATCAATAGCACATGAAAAAATACTATGACAAGTGAAGCGGGAGGTTGTGGAAGAAAGGAAAAATGCTTATATTTGAACAACTTTAACAATACTTTTTATCTGCTTTTTGATCAAGGAGTCCCACATTTCCATTTCGCTCTGCAAATTCTGTCACCAGTCCCGCTTATGGTGTGTGAGGCCTTTTGATACTCGCTACTCTGGTCTCTTCTATTTGTTTTCAAATGTTGCTCATGATCCACTGGATTGATTTCCTGACCCCGAAAGGGTTGTGACAGGCACTTGGGAGAACATTGCATTAGAGGTTAGAGTGCGTGGTCTACACTCCCCCAAACATTTTTCTCCTCAACTAAAGCAAAGGGCTTAACAGCCAGGCCTGGGGTCAATCAGAGGTGGTATTGTTCCCCCTTGAGGGAGATAATCAAAGGTATCAGAAAGAGTCCTGCCAACACCTTCACAAGACTGCTTGATTCATTATCGCCATGGCTTCTAGAACCAATGAGATGGGTAATTTGGTGCCTCGAGGCCTTATTCGCATCTCTTTGATCTTACCTCAGAAGACTCTGTAATCCATCAAAGTAATGCTTCAATTACGTTTATCCCAAAGCTATTCCAGGTACTAGGTCAAGAAGTCACCCTCTATTCTATTTCCCATTTAAAATCATGCATGATTCTATGATCCCAGTAAGGTCATCAGACAGGATTATACAATGTGTGCCAGTATTAATATACTGCAGAGGACACTACATTTCTAACAAAACTAATACTATGGTGTATAGAGCATAGCTTAGGAGTCAGTTAGATGAAGATACTAATCCCAGCTCTGCTCTTCTCTTAGGCATGTGACTTAACTTTTCTGAGTTTTTATTTCCTCATCTGTAAAATGGGAATATTAATACCTACCTCCTAGTGTTGCTGTGAGGATGAAATAGTTCATGTTTACAAAGCGCCTAATAGGGCTTAGTAAATGATAGTTGTTGTCATTTGTATTTTCAACCGAGAAATTTAAGTTATCTACAAATACATATTCCTTATAATACAACTTTCATCCTGAATTGTTCAGTCCAGCCAAAAAGGTTCTTTCTGGAGTGTCTGTCCAGTGGTTCTTGATCAGGGGTGACTTCACCCCACCAGGCGATATTTGGCCATGTCTGGAGACATCTTTGGTTATCACGTGTTGGGGAAGGTGATGTCTAGCGGGTAAAGGCCAGGGAGGCTGCTGAACATCACATTGTACACAACAAAGAATGATCCAGTGCAAAATATCAAGAGAGGCGAGGCTGAGAAACCCTGCTCTGGTTGAAGCCTGAACTAGCACCTGTAGGAAGGTACAGAGCTCCTTCAACGCCTCCACAATTGGATTACGGCAGCCCCACCACCCCAATCTTCCAAAGTTCCCAGAGCTATCAGAATACATGGCACGTGATGTAGTATCAAAGAATATCCATAATTATTTGAGAAAGTTATTAACACCCTCCTTTTTTTTTTCCAGCTTTGTATCTATATAAGTCCTGATTCTTTTCACATACTGTAACCAAAACAACATATGACAACCGACTCAACACAGAAGCAGATTATGTGAATCTAGCTGTCTTTTATTATACCAGACATTAAAGAGATTTTTAAAAATGCAAAACAATGTCACTTTTCTCCCTCATTTTTTTTAGTTTTGGGAAATGTAAGGTTTTAAAACAATTCATTTTACCAGTTTTGAGAAATACATATACTCTCTATGAAATTAAAATCGCAAATGAGACACAGCCTTCATCACCTACCTGGATTACTATCACATCTAGGAATCATTTTTCCAGAAGGAAATATATTCTAAATAAGAATCTAGCTGACTTTTATCATCTGTTTACTAGGGATAGATACAACTGGAGTGAGAATATGAGTATTCCTGGAAAATGTGTAACTGGAATTGTTTGAGATAAAAACAGAAGGGTATTCCCATAGAAAAGGTTAAAAGATTTTATGGAAAGGAATTGATAAATAGAAGGGTAATAAGAGGTGGAATTTGAAGTAGAAAATGATGAGATAAGGCTTAAAAGTGAAAAATGAATTGAAGCTGGACCTTGGTCTACTAATGAAACTGGAGACAGACTGAAAGTTAACTAATGAGAAACCATTCAAATTTTCATTAACAGGACGATGGGTGAACAAACTGTAGTGTATTCATACGATGGAATGCTATTCAGCAACAGAAAGGATGACTGTCCACAACATTGTGATGAGAGAAAAAAGCCAGACACAAAAGAATATATACCGTATGACTCCACTTATATAAAGGGAAAGAGCGGGCAGAAATAACTGATGGGGACATGATTCAGGACAGTGGGTACCTACAAGGCAGTAGGGATTGCCTGGAAGGAGGCACAAGGGGACTTTCTGGGGTTACTTGGGTAATACTAACACGGATGCTTACATTTTTCAAAGATCATAAAACTGTACACTCAAGGTCTGTGCCTTTAACGGAATTAAATTACACCTCAATAAAAAAATAAAAATAAGGTAACCAACCAATGGATCAATAATGCTTTGAAAGAATCTGTCACTGATTTCACCTAAGATGCTGGTTTCTTTCCAACTGAAATGGTTGAAGCAAAGCTGTCACGTCTTGTGGTCTGTTTTTGTGTGTTGGCATCTCTAGCCTTACGTGCCCCTGTGTCCTAACATGGAGCTTTATACGATTTCTCCTTCTTACAGTACAGAGAGGGCTAGAGTGGGGGAAAAGACTCGTTTTTCCAGCAAAAACATCCCAAATCATCTATTTCTCCCCACCTCCGCTACTCCACCAGGGTACACTAAGAGCCTCCCATGGGAATCCCCTGCTTCCCATCCTGCCCTGCTACAATTTTGGTCTAGACAGCAGCTGTGTCAATCAGATCACGCACTTCCCCCGCGTCAACCTTACACTGGCTTCCCACCACATTCAGGAAGAAACCAAGCTCCTTCTTCTCTCCCACAAAGCCCTGCATGAACTGTCCCTGCCCTCCTCATTAGCTGCTCTGCCACGTGTTACTGTGTTCCAGCCTTCTTTCAGTTCAAAAGCACCACGTTCTTCCTTGACACTGGACACCCACGTTGGCTATTTCATCTGCCTAGAAAGCTCTCCTCTGCCACTCTTCAACTGACTAACTCTCAGACATTTTACAAATCTGCTGGAATGCTGCTTCCTCAGAGAGGCCTTCCCTGATTCTTCAGTCTGTTAGTGTCTCCTGTAATTCAACCTTACAGCACATCACATTCTTTTCTTTCATGGAACTTCTCATGATTTATAGGTATATATTTATTAGTGTGTTCATTTGTTTGGTGTGTGTTCATTCCCTACTAGAATGCTGTTTCTTCAGGGTCGAGGGCTTATTCATCAAGAAATATTTGGTGAATGAATGAATGAAAGCTCTCATCCTGCTAACTACTTTGAAAGGGTTTCATAATGGAGTACTTTGGAGGATGCTATGAAGACTGGATTAATGAAAAAGACAAGGGAACATTAGTAGAACTACTCTGGACAGAATAGAAAGAAAAGCAGTAGTGCGATAAGGCACGGTATCTGTTGTTTCAATGAGTGATTCTGGGGTGATTCTCAGGTGATTCTGGGGCAGATGATCCTAAAATGGGACTTATTCTTTAGTTGATGATACAAACACATAATTAGCACTGGGTGCTGGGGATACAACAGAGAACAAGATAGACAGTCCCTGCCCTCACGGAGTTCACATTCTAGTGAACAAATGACTGTCTAATACAATGCACTCGAGCTGTAACAGTGACTCTCCCTACTCCATCTCCACCCCTGCAATTAGAAGCCAAGCAAGGACCAAGAAGTACCACTCTCACCTGATCACGTTGCTTCTTTCTGCCTTCTCACTATTTTAGAGTAAATCCTGACCAGGTCATTGCCCTTCCTATTTTCACTGTGTTTCCCAATCATGACTGAACAACAAAACTATTTAGAGAACTCTTGAAAATACTGACATCCTGGGCTCTCCTCCCTCAGACATTGTTTTAATTATTCTGGGGTGTGGTCAGGGCATGTAGACTTTTTTAAATCCCCAAGGTGATTCTAATGTGTAGCCAAGGTTGAGATACTTCATTAGAAAGAATACTGCAAGACATAACAAGGCTTGGGTATCTGTGATTTTTAACAAGCCTTCCGCCTTGCCTGAACACTCGAACCCTAACCAGAAGTTCTTCATGTGCAGTACTCTGAGTGCCTGAATCTGCTGGGGAGCTTGTTAAATGCAGACTTCTAGATTCTACACCCAGAGTCTGAGATGAAGCCCATGCGCCTGCATTGAAACAAGCATTCTCCATGGCTCTTAGGCACACGACAGCCTGAGAACCTTGGGTCTTAGAGACTGACCACTCCCACCAACAGTGGGTGCAAAGCCCTGTTCTAGGTGGTGTTGTGGATTACAGAAAGAAAGAGTACATTAAGGACCTCACAACCTAGTAGAGGAGAGGAAAGCGGGGCGTGGATAGCTGAAAGTCAAGGTACAGCAACAGAGATGACATAGCAGAGATATTTAGGTAGAAAAATATTAAATTGCTGATATTCAAATATTTTAAAGATGGGGAAAACTTTAATAGGTCAAAATAGGGCTGGAAGAAGGAGGTCCAGACACCCTCACCAGCCCCCTTTTCTGGTCTGGTGCATTGGGTCTTAGTAGTGTCAGGTTTTAAGGGTGGAGTTTTCATTTCTCTGGGATAAATACCCGAGTGGCATTTATCATGGGTAATATGATGAGTTTTTTTTTTTAATTTTTAATTTTTGGCTGCGTTGGGTCTTTGCTGCTGTGCGCTGGCTTTCTCTGGTTGCAGCGAGCAGGGGCTACTCTTCGCTGCGGTGCGTGGGCTTCTCATTGCGGTGGCTTCTCTAGTTGCAGAGCATGGGCTCTAGGCGTGCAGGCTTCAGTAGTTGTGGCACATGGGCTCAGTAGTTGTGGCGCACAGGCTTCGTTGCTCCACGGCATGTGGGATCTTCCCTGGCCAGGGCTCGAACCCGTGTCCTCTGCATTGGCAGGTGGATTCTTAACCACTGCACCACCAGGGAAGCCCTATGATGAGTTTTTAAGAAATTTCCCAACTATTTTTCGGAGTGGCTATGCCACTTCACATTCTCATCCACAATATGTAAGTGATTCAGTTTCTCTGCATCCTGGCCATCCTTTGGTATTGTTACTTTATTTTTGTTTCAATTTTAGCCATTCTGATAGGCGAGATTTCATTGTTGCTATAATTTATATTTCCCTAATGGCTAATGATATTGAGTATCTTTTTATTTGCTTATTTTCCATCTTTGTATCCTCTTCAGTGAAATGTCTGTTCATGTGTTTTGCCCATTTTCTAATTGAATTACTTGCTTTTTTACTGTTGAGTTTTGAAAGTTCTTTATATATGCTAGACACTAGTCCTTTGTCAGATGTGTGGCTTAAAAGTATTTTCTTTCAGTCTGTAGCTAGTCTTTTCATCTTCTTCCCAAGGTCTTTCACACAGCAAACTTTTTTTTGCTTTTTGATGAAGTCCAATTTACTGATTTTTTCTTTTTTAAAAAATTTATTTATTTATTTATTTATTTATTTATTTATGGCTGAGTTGGGTCTTTGTTGCTGCGCGTGGGCTTTCTCTACTTGTGAGTGGGGGCTACTCTTCGTTGTGGTGCACGGGCTTCTCATTGCAGTGGCTTCTCTTGCTGTGGAGCACGGGCTCTAGGCGCACAGGCTTCAGTAGTTGAGGCTCACAGGCTCTAGAGCACAGGCTCAGTAGTTGTGGCGCCCGGGCTAAGTTGCTCCGTGGCATGTGGGATCTTCCCAGACCAGAGCTTGAACCCATGTCCCCTGCATTGGTAGGCGGATTCTTAACCACTGTGCCACCAGGGAAGCCCCCAAACAAATTTTAGAATAATCTTGCTTATATTTGCAAAAAATCTTGCTAAGATTTTGAATCGTGTTAAAGCTGTACAACAATTTGAGGAGAACTGAAGTATTTGCTATGCTGAGTCTTCCAATCCATGAACACAATATTCTCTATATTTATTTAGGTAGTCTTTGATTTCTTGATCAGTCTTATGTGGTTGTCAACATACAAGTCATAGTTCTTTACATGCTTTGTTAGATTTACGCTTAATTATTTCATTTTTGAGCAATTATAAATGGTATTGTATTTTTAATTTTGGTGCCTACGTATTCATTTCTAGTATACAGAAATGCAATTAATTTATATGTCTATCTTGTATCCTGGGAACTTGATGAACTTACTTATCAGTTCTAAGAGTTTTGTGGTAGATTCCTTGGGATTTTCTACATAGACAATTATATCATCTGCAAATAGACACAGTTTTACCTCTTCCTTTCTGATCTATATGACTTGTTTCCTTTTCTTGCCTTAATACATTGTAGAGAACTTCCAGTAGTATGTTGAATAGCCACAGTAAGAGCAGACATCCTTGCCTTGTTCCCCATCTTAGGGAGAAAGTATTTATTCTTTCCCCATGAAGCATGATGTTAGCTGAAGACTTTTGCAGATGTTCTTTATCAAGTTGAGGAAGTTACCCTCTATTTCTATTTTCCGATAGTTTTTTAAAAATCATAAATAGTTGTTGGATTTTGTCAAATTTTTTCTGCATCAATTGATATGATCATGTGATTTTCCTTCTTTAGCCAATTATTATAGTGGATTACATTGATTCATTTTTTAAAACTACTGACCCATCTCTGGAAAAAAAGTCATTTGGTTAAGGTATAAACTTGTTATATCTCTGGATTCTATTTGCTAATATTTTCTTAAGTATTTTTTTCATCTAAGTTCATGAAGGCTATTGGTCTATAATTTTTGTTTTTGCTTTTGCAACCTCTTTGTCTGGTTTTGATATCAGAGTAAAACTGGCCTCATAAAATGAGTTGAAAAAGTGTTCCCCTCTTCTATTTTCTGGAAGAAGTGGTGGATTATTGGCGTTAATTGTTCATTAAATGTTTGGTAAAATTCTTGAGTGAGACTATCTGGGCCAGGAGATGTCTTTTAAGGGAGACTTAAAATTACAGAATCAATTTCCTTCATTGTTATAGTGCTATTCAAATTTTCTGTTTCATGTTGGGTGAGTTTTGGCAGTTTGTGCTTTTCAAGCAATTGGTCCATTTTATCTAAGTTCTCAAATTTACGTGTGTAGAGTTGTTTGTAGTATTCTGTTATTATCCTTTTAATGGCTACAGAGTCTGTAGTGATATTCCCTGTTTCATTCCTGATATTAGCCATTTGTGTCATCTCTCTTCTTTTTCATTCTTGCTAGAGGTTTTTAAATTTTATATACTCTTTAAAAGAACCAGCTTCTCTTTTCATTGATTTTCTGTAATGTTTTTTCTATTTTCAATGTCACTGATTTGTGCTCTTTACTATTTCCATCCTTCTTGCTTTGGGTCTATTTTGCTCTTCTTTTTCTGGGTTCTTAAAATGGGAGCTTGGATTACTAATTTGATACTTTTCTTTTTTTCTAACATAAGCATTTAGTGCCATAAATTTAGTGCCCCTTTAACACTGCTTTAGCATGGTCTCAAAGATTATATGTTGTATTATCATTTTAATTTGGTTCAATGTATTTTTTAATTTCCCTTGAAACTTCTTTGATCTATGAATTTATTTAGAAGTGTGTTCTATAGTTTCCCAGTGTTTAAAAACTTTCCTGTTATCTTTCACTTATTAATTTCTAGTTTGATCCCACTGTGATCAGAAATCAAACTCTGTTTGCCTTCAGTTCTTTTACATTTGTTGACGTTTGCCTTAGGGCCCAGAGTATGGTCTATCTTGTTATTATGTTCTATGGGTGCTTGAAAAGTAGATGCATTCTGCTGTTGTTGGATGGAGCAGGCTGTAAATGTTGATTAGACCCTTTTGGTTGATAGTGTTGAGTTCTTCTGTATCTTTGCAGATTTTCTGCCTGGTGGTTCTATCAATTGTTGAGAAAGGAGTGTTGAAATTTCAACCATAACTGTGAATCTCTCTATTTTTTCCTTTCAGTTCTATTCTTTTTCTGCTTCACAAATTTCTCAGCTCTGCCATTTGGTGCATACACATTTGGGATTGGCTCTTTTATCATGTAATGATCCTCTATTCCTGCTACTTTTCTCTGTTTCATTGTTCCTGCCTTCCTGTGTTTTTTTTTTTAATAAATGGAGGGTTTTTTTGTTTTTTTAAATTAATTATTTATTTATTTTTGGCTGTGTTGGGTCTTCGTTTCTGTGTGAGGGCTTTCTCTAGTTGTGGCAAGTGGGGGCCACTCTTCATCACGGTGCACGAGCCTCTCACTATCGTGGCCTCTCTTGTTGCGGAGCACAGGCTCCAGATGCGCAGGTCAGTAGTTGTGGCTCATGGGCCTAGTTGCTCCGCGGCATGTGGGATCTTCCTGGACCAGGGCTCGAACCCGTGTCCCCTGCATTGGCAGGCAGATTCTCAACCACTGCGCCACCAGGGAAGCCCCTTCCTGTGGTTTTTAAAACATTTATTAGAATTCTATTTTGAGTTATCGATAGTGTTTTTAGTGTATCTCTTTGTACAGCTTTTCTAGTGGCTGCTCTAGGTATTTTATTATGCATACATAGTTAATCACAGTCTACTGGTATCATCATTTTACCAGTTCAGGTGAGTGTAGAAACTTCATCTCCCTTTATGTCCCTTTCATTTCCCCCAACTATAATATAATTGTCTCAAATAATTGACAACCAGGTCAAGGTAGTGTTGTCGTTTTTGCTTCAAACATCAGACATAATTTAGAAAACTCCGAAAGAGACAAAAGTCTATTGTATTTACCATATTTTTTGTTCATTCTGTTTTTTTCTCTTCCTGATAATCTGAGACTCCTTTTATTATTTCCTGTCTGTTTATAAAAGTTTCTGTAAACATTCTTTCCCACTGGCATCATATTCTCTTAGTTTATCTTCATCTGAGACACTCTTGATTTCACCTTCATTCCTGGAAGATACTTTTGCTGAAAACAGAATTTTGGACTACCAGTTCTTTTCTTTCAGCACTTGAAAATGTTGTCACTTCCTTCTGCCCTCCATGGTTTCTGATGAGAAATCTGCTGTTATTTGAAGTAGTTTTCCCCTGTTGGTAAGGTGTCATTTCTCTCTGTTTGATTTCAAAATTTTCCTTTTGTATTTAGTTTTTATTGTGATTTATCTTGGCCTGAATTTCTTTGGATTTATCCTGTTTGGGGTTTGTGCAGCTTCTTGGAGTTGTAGGTTTGTTTCTTTTGCCAAAATTTTTTGGCATTATTTTTTAAAATATTTTTTCAGCTCCTCCCTCTTCTCTGTTGGGACTCTGTTGACATAAATGTTAGATCTTTTGTTATAGTCCACATGTCTCCATTATAAGAGTTTTTATAAAAGGATATTTTTATTGCTCTATTTTCAACTTCAATGCTTCTTTCCTCTATCCTGTCCATTCTGCTGATTGGCCATCAATTGCATTTTTTATTTTTGTATTTTTCAATTCTAAAATTTCAATTCGTTTTATTTTTTAACTTCTTTCATTTCTTTTCTGGGATTTTCTTATTTTTGTTTCAAATGTGTCCATAATTGCTCCTTGAAGCATTTTTATGATGACTCCTTTAAAAGCTTTGTTGGCTAATTCTAACATCTCTGTCATCTTGGTGTTGGCATTCACTGATTGCCTTTTTCCATTATGGGAGAGCTTCCTGATTCTTTGTATGACAGGTGATTTTGTTTTATGGACATTTTTTTATTATGCTGGGAGACTCTGGCTCTTATTACGCCTTCCATTTTAGCTACTTTCTTCTGACACTGCTCTGGCAGGGGAAGGGCAGACACGGCCTCTTTACCGACAGGTGAAGGTAGAAGTCCAGGTTCTCCACTTGGCCTGCATCGACACCTAGGGTGGCTCCTCATTACTGTTACACAGGGATGCTAGCTCTGCCTCTCGGACTCTTCACTAGGCTTCCTCTGACTTCACCCTAAAGGGGGGTCGGGAGCCTTGTTACAGGCTGTGGAGGGTGGAAGTCTAGGTTCCACACTAGGTCTTCACTAGCATGAGTGGGTTTGGGCTACAGTCTTTTCTGTGGGGTTTGGCTGGAGTAGAGCGTTCATTGTCTAAAAGGTTTCTGTCTTGCTAGGCTGCCCCTCTCCTTGTCCTTTGGCTGGAGAGAGCAGGCTTTCCTTGGGGATTTTCCGTCTTTGCCTTTTCTGCCTGTGTACCCAGTCTGGGATCTAGGAGGCAAAAAGAAAACCAAGACAATTCACCATTGTTTAGAGCCTTGCATCCTCCAGGTTCCTACTCCTTCTGCCTTTTTCTCTCCACCTTTCAGTGTCTTCTTGGGTTTGTTTTTATAAAAAATGTCCAGAGTTTTAAACTGTACTTCATGGGAGGAAGAGGGGAAAGCACATCTACTCCATCTTTCTGGAAATGTGTTTTGAAATTCAGAATTTGGGGGATTTTAAGATGGTAATTGGATGCACAGTGGTTCTCACACTTGAGTGTGCATCAGAATTGCCTGGAGGGCTTATTAAAGCACAGTTTTCTGCCTGCATCTCTCAGAGTATTCTGATAGGGGAGGTGTGGGGTGGGGCTTGGAAATTTGCATTTCTAACAAGTCCTAGCCAATACTGCTGGTTCAGGGACCACATTTTAAGACCACTCCCTTAGGGATATCTAGCCTGATTATTCTCCATTCTGGATGCCCATTAGAATCACCTGGTAAACTTAATTTTCAAAAAAAGAATGTCCAGTCATCACCTACCCCCCACCCCTCAGATACTTTTATTCCATTGGTCTGAGGTGAGAACTGGGAATCGGTAGTTTTAAAAGCTTCCCAGACGTGAATGTTCACAGCAGCATTATTCATAATAGCCCCAAAGTGGAAATAACCCACATATGCATCAACTGGTAATTAAAATGTGCTATATCCATACAGTGGAATAATATTCAGCCATGAAAAGGAATGAAGTACTGATTGATGCTACAACATGGATGAATCTTGAAAATATTATGTAAAGTGAAAAAAGTCAGATACAAAGGGCCACATATTATATGATTCCATTTATAGGAAAGATCCCGAATGGGCAAATCCATAGAGCCAGAACTTAGTGGATGTCAGGGCTGGTGGGATTGGGAGAAAATGGGGAGTGACTGCTAATGGCCATGGGGTTTCCTTTTGGGGATGATGAAATGTTTTGGAATTAGTGAGTGGTGATGGTTGCACAATTTTGTGAATATGCTAACTGCCACTGAATTGTACTTTTTAAAAGGATTAATTTTATGGTATGTGAATTATATCTCAATTAAAAAACATTCTTCCTGGGTAACACCTAACACATTCCAACAACTGGCAGCATTATACTTCACATGAAGTTGCAAATGCTGACAGGAGTTACAGAGATTTTAAGTGTCCAGGTAAAGGGTTTGTATTTATTTCTGTAGATCACAAATTTAGTTTTCTGAATATGTCTGATTAGAAGAATTATCTGAGAGCTTGTTAAAACTACAGAATCCCAGACCCCTTCAATGAAGATTTAGATTCTCGGTCATAATTAGATTCAGGTCTGGGGTGGTGCCTGAAAATCTATCAACAATACCTGGAATGATTTTGATGTTCAAACAAGTTTGGGAATTACAGTCTTAAGTGATGGGGAGCCATTAAAGGTTTTTTCTCTTTTAATTGAAAATTATGTTATTTTCTGAAATGTCTCCTTGTTTCAGCAGCTTATTTGAAGAGTGTTAATTTAATCAGAATTTTGATTTAGCACAGATGTTTGCCAAAGAGCAAGGAAGTGTTCTTATATTTGAGCTACATTAAACAATGGGAAATGGTCTGTGTATTTGTAAAGTCCATTTGATGTTAAGTCTAATTATGTCTCTGTAGTCAGTTCCCACAGTTAACAGATGTGAATTGATGTCAACCGTAGTTTTCTAACTGCTTTCTCATTGTTTCCTCCATCGTGTTCCTTTTTTCTTTTATCCATGTGTAGCACGTTTCTAACACTCACATCATTCATGCAGTGTTTTTCTAAATGAAAAAATATCTCTCTTTTCTGACAATAATAGAACAAAATTTTTAACTATAAAGAAAAAAATTAAAGTTCTCCATAGACTTGCTTACTTCACAGAAAGAACTTCTATTAAAGCTGTGGTATATGTACTTCCAGACATTTTATGCATATATATAAAGGTGGAATCATACTATGCCTTCTGTCTTTTTCACTTAATTTGGTAAACAACTTTTTAAAAATTAATTAATTTATTTTTGGCTGCGTTGGGTCTTTGTTCCTGCTGGCGGGCTTTTCTCTAGTTGCAGCAAGCAGCGGCTACTCTTTGTTGCAGTGCGCGGGCTTCTCATTGCGGTGGCTTCTCTTGTTGCGGAGCACGGGCTCTAGGCGTGCAGGCTTCAGTAGTTGTGGCACGTGGGCTCACTAGTTGTGGCGCACGGTCTTAGTTGCTCTGCCGCACGTGGGATCTTCCCGGACCAGGGCTCGAACCTATGTCCCCTGCATTGGCAGGCGGATTCTTAACCACTGCGCCACCAGGGAAGTCCTGGTAAACAACTTTTTTTTTTTTTTTTTTTTTGGCTCCTTGTTTTTTTTTTTTTTTTTTTAATGAGGATCTTGAATCAGATGCGTATGTTTGATTGATTGATTGATTGATTTTGGCTGTGTTGGGTCTTCGTTGCTGTGCGAGGGCTTTCTCCAGTTGTGGCAAGCAGGGGCCACTCTTCATCGCGATGCGCGGGCCTCTCTCGTTGCGGAGCACAGGCTCCAGACGCGCAGGCTCAGCAGTTGTGGCTCACGGGCCCAGCCGCTCTGCGGCATGTGGGATCTTCCCAGGCCAGGGCTCGAACCCGTGTCCCCTGCATTAGCAGGCAGATTCTCAACCACTGCGCCACCAGGGAAGCCTAAACAACTTTTTAAGGATCTATCTACCTTATCAATCTTAATAGCTGCCCAGTATGTATGTATACACCATAATTTGCTTTATCAGTACCATTTTGAGAGACTGAAGTTATAATCCATTTTGTTGCTAATGTGATTATTTTTTAGCCTTTGGAATGAAGATCTAAACATTTGAAAAATAAAACCATGAATGTACTAGGAGAAAATATAGAACATTTTTTATAATCATGGATTAGGGAGAGCTTCTTAAAACACAACAACAGGGGCTTCCCTGGTGGCGCAGTGGTTGAGAATCTGCCTGCCAATGCAGGGGACACGGGTTCGAGCCCTGGTCTGGGAAGATCCCACTGCCGCAGAGCAACTAGGCCCGTGAGCCACAACTACTGAGCCTGCGCGTCTGGAGCCTGTGCTCCACAACAAGAGAGGCCGCGATACTGAGAGGCCCGTGCACCACGATGAAGAGTGGTCCCCGCTTGCCGCAACTAGAGAAAGCTCTCGCACAGAAACGAAGACCCAACACAGCCATAAATAAATAAATAAATAAAATTAAAAAAAAAACACAACAAACCCAGAAGCCATAAAGAATATGTCAATCAAACTTGATAGCAGAAAAGTTAAAACTTTTAACAGACACCATGAACAAAGTTAAAACACATATCAACAGGTCGGATTAAATAGTTACAACAGAATTAAGAGTCATACTGTATAAAAAGCACATAGAAAATATTAAGAAATATTGAAAATTCAATAGGAAAATGGATAAAGGATATGAGTCAATTCATAGAAGGGGAAATATAAGTGGCTCATAAAATTCTGAAAAAACTATTCAACTGCGCCAATTAAATAAATACAAATTAAAACAACAATGCAGAAGTACGTTTTATTATTAGCTTTGCAAAAATTAAAAATGATTAATAGTAGCCTGTTTTGGCTGGAGTGTGGGAAAATGGGCACCGACACAGTGTTATGAGGGTGAAAATCGGCACAACCACATGAGAAGGACAGTTTAGTGCTCCCTGTCAATCCGTAATTGTCCACACCTTATGATCCAGCGGCTGCATTTTCTAGGACTCTAATCTACGGAAATGGCACAAGTCCATAAAGATATTTGCACAATACTCATTGCAGCACTGTTTGATAGCAAAATGTAGAAACAACCAAATGTTTTTCAATAGGGAAATGGTTAAATAAATTATGGTGCAATACTGTGCAACTTTTAAAATGAAGTAGAGCTGCGTTGTGCTGTCATGAAAAGATAACCAGGAAGTAATGTTGGGTAAAAAACAAAATTGTAGAACAAGATGTGTGCTGTGATCCTATTTTTATAAACAATGTTTTTTAAATGTATCTATCATGTATGTGTATATAACATGCAGCATGCTCTTTCTCTCTCTCTCTCACATGCGCGCGCACACACACACACACACACATGCCTAGAATACACACAAACACTCACATTTACCTAGAAAAATGTCTGGAATGTAACATAGCAAATGTTAACAGTAATTACCTCTGGTGAGTGAAACATTCACTTTTTTGCACACGTCTGTATGATAACAAACCTGAATTTGTTACAATGAACAAGCAAAGCATTATTTCTGTAAACATATGTATAGAGAGAATATATATATATTTAGAATATATATATGCATACATATATTCCAGATGAAATTATAGAATTCATCTAGAAGGTATGTTTTTGTGAAAGTTGACAGTTTTAGAGCAGGGGTATGAAAATGATGAGAGCTGGGCTTTAGTTTAATATGGAGAGAGACAGTACCGAGGAAAAGGATAGATGGCAGACACACTGTAGAAAGAAAATCTATAGGACCTGACAACTAATTATATGTAAGTGGACAGACGAGGGTGAGTTAAAAATAGCTCTGTCACTGAAAGAACTTGGAGATACCATTAACCTGGGTAGGGAAGCTAGAGGAGCTGATTTTGAAGGGAAAATTGTAACTTCAGAGTCTAGACAGATGTATTAGTTACCTATTTCTCCAAAACTTAGCGGCTTAAAATAACAATAATCATGCATTATCTCTATGGTTGCTGTGGGTTGGGATCTCAGGCTAGACACAGTAGGGAAAACTTGTTTCTGCCCCATGATGTCTGCTGGGAGCTGGAATCATCTGATGGCTCTTTCACTCACATGTCTGATGATTGATGCTGGTGTCAGCTGGGGGCGTAGTTGGGACTGTCTGCCAGAATACCAACATGTGGCCTCTTCATGTGGCCTGGCTTCCTCACAACATGGTGGCTGAGTTCCAAGAATAATCATCCTGACAGAGAGAGAGAGAGAGAGAGAGAATCGATCCAGGTGAAAGCCATTGCCTTTTATGACCTTGCCTTGGACATCTCCTAGTATTTCTTAATATATATATATATATTTATTTATTTATTTATTTGGACGTGACAGGTCTTAACTGTGGCACATGGGTTCTTCACTGCCACATGCGGGATCTTCATTGTGGCATAGGGAATCTTTAGTTGCAGCATACAGGATCTTTAGTTGTGGCATGCGAATTCTTAGTTGGGGCATGTGGGATCCAGTTCCCTGACCAGAGATTGAACCCAGGCCTCCTGCACTGGGAGTGTGGAGTCTTAGCCACTGAACCACCAGGGAAGTCCCTGGCCATCTCCTAGCATTGCTTCCACTGCATGCCATTGGCCAGTGCAATCACAGCCCCCATCCCCAGATTCAAAGGCAGGAAGCATAGACCCCATCTCACAGTGGGAAGAATATTAGTAACATTATAAAAGCATGCAGGTGAGATAAATACATAGATGTGGCCATCTTTGGACAATACAGTCTCTCACACTCTATCATATCTTAAGGTGAATTAGACTATTAATGGCTCTAAGTAATGGATTATCACTTTCAGAGCTATTTGTATTTAACTAAGGACCTCAGTAGTCCCCCATGGCTCAACCTAAGTGAATAAGTCATTGAAGGTGAGGAGGCTACATCATTAAAAGTGGGAAGCATGATTCGAGGAAGAGTATTTTATCTTATTTTTTTTGAAAGACTTATTCTTTTTTTGTTTGTTTTTGTTTTTTAATATTTATTTATTTATTTATTTGGCTGCACCAGGTCTTAGTTGCGGCCCACGAGATCTTTAGTTCCAGCATGCAGGCTCTTAGTTGTGGCATGTGGGATCTAGTTCCTTGACCAGGGATTGAAGCTGGGCCTCCTGCATTGGGAGCGCAGAGTCTTAACCACTGGACCACCAGGGGAATCCCCGAGGAAGAGTATTTTAGCCTTTAATATAAAAGGCTCAATATAGAAAGACTTAATATAAAATTAAAAAGTCTCAAAGTCTCTAATATGGCACACAAGGTTGTCTATGATCCGGTTCTTGCCTAATTCTTAGATTTAATCTTCCAATTATTCCTTAACTCACACCTTAAATACAAAGTATGTCAAAATACCAGGTATGCCAAATTTCGAGAAGTTCATCAAACACACTATCTTAGGTCAGGTTCTCCGGAAGCAGAGCCTGGGACAAGGATCCGGGTCCTTGTCACTTACTGAAGGAGAGCTCTCAGGAAGAAGGACGAGAGAGAGAGAAGCAGGGTAGTGCAGGGAATGGAGCTAAGCAAGAATGTGGCCTCATTTGGAGTCTAGCTTTGGCCAGATCCCTAAAGCTGTAAAGCACGAATGACACCACAAGGTGATCCCATTCTGAGGCAAGGGGGCTGTGTCGCTGGCTGCAGGCTGGGGGAGGGGAGGCGGGCAGGCTGCCCACATGGCATGGAGCCTAACCTCTGGGCCCAGGCAGCTCTCCCTCCTGAGGGGAATTTTCCAGAGCAGGGGGAGCAGCGGTGAGCCTCCAGCAGCTCGTGTTCACAAAAGGGGACGTGGGCTGGGCACCAGCAGAGGCCACCACGCACAGTCACCTGTTTCAAGGCCTCAGAGCCTGGCTCATACTAGTCCTTTATCCTGGGATACAACCGCCTCTCCTTTTCTTCACTGATATCACCTCCTCCAGGACGCCTTCCCTGATAACTAGCCGGCTACAGCCTACCCTTCTGGGCTTGAATAAAACCCTGTTACAGCTATCTCTCTAGCTCAGCACTTACCACGTTGTATTGAAAGTACCTGCGTACATAACCAGCCTCCCTCGGTGGAGGAGAAGCTCAGATGCACAGGAAGTACGTCCTGCTCATCGTTTAGCCCCAGGCACTTAGCAGAGTGCCAAGCAGAGTGGGCCGAAGTACATATCCGGGTAACTGAACACCAGGTAAGTGACTTCCTAGGTGACGGTGCAAGGCCCTCCAGCTCTGCTATCAAGAGCTCTTCCATCCCCACATAGTGGGGGGGGGGGCGGGGAATGGAAAACCTGTCAATATATTTGGGACAAATTAAGTGATTTACGACAAATAAACTAGCTGTAGAGGTTCTTGCTACACCTAAGTACAAATACAGTTCTACCATTGTTACATTTTAAAAGGTATGTGCTAACATGGTTTAAATGCTGTCAATTAAAAAAAAAATAGCCTTAAGAAGGAGAGGGGGGCTTCCCTGGTGGCGCAGTGGTTGAGAATCTGCCTGCCAATGCAGGGAACATGGGTTCGAGCCCTGGTCTGGGAAGATCCCACATGCCGCGGAGCAACTAGGCCCGTGAGCCACAACTACTGAGCCTGCGCGTCTGGAGCCCGTGCTCCACAACAAGAGAGGCCGCGATAGTGAGAGGCCCGCGCACTGCGATGAAGAGTGGCCCCTGCTCGCCGCAACTAGAGAAAGCCTTCATACAGAAAGGAAGACCCAACACAGCCATAAACAAAACAAAACAAACAAACAAAATTTAAAAAAATTAATAAATAAAAAAAAAGGAGAGGGAAGAATTATGAAATCTATGCCTTAGCAGGAATAGAAAACCCAGAAGTTAAAAAAGAAACTAGAGGTATGTCATTGCTGTGGGCTAACTAATATGCAAAGGGCCTAAACCAAGGGAAAAGGAGTGAGATGAATTTGAGTTATACCTACAAGGTGAAAGCTCCCCAGGACCTGATGGCCTGGTGGATGGGGGGAGGGGTGGAGGGCTCCAGATGGCTGTGGTTACGCCCTGTGTGTGCTGTGCCCCTGGAGCTCCACAGAAGGGGTGAGGATGCCTTGTGAGTTCCTGACTGAAGCCCCACACCACAGGGGACGTGGGGCGGTGGCCTCAGGGCGGTGAGAGAGAACGAGGGGAGCAGCACAGAAGATATGAAAGGAAAAGAGGGAGATTCCAAGATGGCCACCCAGAGGCTCCTACCCCCTGACTGGTGACAAGAGGTTAGCCAAGTGGCAAAACCCGCTGGGGAGCTTGTCTGGGGGCTGCCCTGGGCCAAGTTTCATCATCAGCTCTTTTTATTTTTAGCCTACGCCACCTCTCAGAGTAACCAGGTCTATAAATGTCCATACCACTTGCTGTGCCTGGGCCCAGGGCAGAAGGGAGCTGCTAAAAAGCCTTGGGCTAGGCCTTCTGCTGGAAAATTCGCTGCCCTCAGTTGGCAGATGCCTGGATCTCTGGTGCCCCAGGTTACCTCCTGGGCCACTGCCCTCAGTTCTCTGGGCAGCCCACCAGAGCCATTACCCCTCACCAGCTCTCCTCCAATCAGGCTTCAGAAATAAGGCTCCCCGAGCACAGGCAAAATCAACAGGTGTCAGGAGGCAGATCACAGCAAAGCCAGGTCCCACACAATCCCACAGGGTGGGTTATCCAAGGCCAATGTGTCGGGGAATAAGAGGGCACTCTCCCAGGCCTGTGGTGCTTGCCTGGAGCTGGTGGGCTCCCTCCCACCCTCCTCTCTCTCTTCTGGCCCCTCTGCACCCTGCTGGCCAGCTGCTCCCATGCTGGGCTCCTGCAAATGCGTTCAGGCTCTCAGGCACCCCGCACAGCCCTCTCATTCTGGTACTGCTCCTGCAGAGACGGGGAGGGAAGCTTGGCCTCCAGCATCGGGAGGCTGACCACCTGAGCAAACTCAGTTTCCTCCCCTGGCAAAATGGGACGAAAAATAATAGCCCTTAACTCGCAGGAAGGCTGCCCTGGCACATAGTGCTTAAGAAATGAAGCACTCACGACTCTAGTGTATCCCCCCAAAATCTGTCAGAGGGGGGCAGCTTCTCCCCACTCGGAGACTTACTTTTACTTTTATACTTCACTCAGCCAGCTTGTGCCCTTGCACGCAGGGCACTGGGCTTTTTTTTTTTTTTTTGCCACCGCAGGGCATGTGGGATCCTTGTTCCCCAACCAGGGATGGAAGCTGCGTCCCCAGCACCGGAAGCGCTGACTCTTAACCGCTGGATCACCAGGGAAGTCCCATTGGGTCTACCTTGTTCACTGATGTATATCTGGCTCTTGGGAAAATCTCCCGGCACATAGCAGATGCTTAATAAACATTTGTTGAATGAACCCCTCCCCGCCACCCCGCTCCAAATATGCGTCTCTTCCTTTGTCGCCTGTGTCAGCGAGTGGACCCACAGTTTCCACATTGCCGGATAAAATCCCAAGTTCTCAGCAGGGCCTAGTAGGCCTTACATGACCTGATCCCTCTCACCCCTGCAAGCTCATCTCTAGCCACCTCTCTCCCCATCGTACTCCCCCCCCCACCCCAGCTCCCCTACACTCTAGCAATACAGAACTTTCTTTTTTCCATTGGTTTTCTTTCAATGTCTCTCACCATCTGACCACCTCACCATTGCCTGCCTAGAACATTCTCTCTCCTCGCCTGCCCCATTCCTTACCTCCACGAGCCCTCCTTCACCAGGCTACTTCCTACATTTCCTGCAAGTCATATCCTTCAGGAAACCTTCTCTGTATGTCCTCCTGACCTCTGCAGCCCTTCTAGAATATACGTTCTTTCCACTGCTCCCAGAGCACTATGCATTTCCTCTCTCATAACACTTAATAAAACATTGCATCTACACTTTTGATTATTTTCCCCACTAGAATGTAATGTATGAGGCCATGGACTATATCTATTCTTTTATTTAATGCTTACACAGAGATAACTCTGTGCTAAGCACTTCTGTAAACTCTGTAAATATTAATTCATTTAATCCTCATAACAATCCTATGAGGTACTATTGTTATCGCCATTATACAGATGATGAAGCTGAGGCAGAGTTAAGTAACTTGCCCAAGGTCACATAGCTAGTAAACGGCAGAGCTGGGATTTGAACCCCCAAATCCAAGTTCTTAACCGTTATAACATGCTGTGTCCCTTGTTCACCAGTATATTCTCGTTGCCTGTCATATAGAAGGTCCACCCAAGGAATATTTGAATAAAAGAAAGAATGGCTAAATGAATAAAGATTGTGGAAATAACACAGTCCTTTGTGGGACCAGTGGGAGGAAAAGCGGTAGCCACAGACCGAGACAGAGATTAAGTTTAGGAGTCAGAGAAGTTGAAAGCAAATAGTCCAAGGGGTAAGGAAGATTCCAGGACAAGTGGCAGGTGATGAAAGGCAAGGTGGCGGGGGCAGGGGAAGCTCAGAAAGGCAAGTGACAAATGGCTCTACAGTCGACAAAGGAAAATATAGAACAGACCATTGGATTTGGCCAGGAGCTGGCCCCTGGGACCTCAGAGTAGTTTCTAAAGAGTGCTAGGGAGAAAAACCAGATTGCATGGCCTTGAGGAGGGAGTAGATGGTGGAATTTGGAATTTGGGAGGGGGTAGTAATCAGGTTAAGTAAGGTCTTTTTGTCAAGATGCGGTGATTAGGGCCTGCTTAAAGGCAAGAAGTAACAAATCTTTGGCGAGTGAGAAATCAAACCAGCCCTCATCAAAACAAAGAGTCTATTGTATGGTGGTGGACCACCCCAAGGCCAGCCACATGAAATGGAAACATGCACAAAGTATGCTAACATTTGTTGTGAAGAGAATGAAGGCCAGGAGAGCAGTGCTTGGTAGGAATTCCTTCCTGAGAGATGTCTGGTAACCTCAGACATGAGGTACAATAGAAAGGCCTGCAATGAGGGGCCATGGTGAAGTATTAAAGTGAATTGATTTAGAGGCTACGAGTGGAAGAAAAGCAAAAAAAAGAGTAGAGACATGAAGAGAAAAGAGGAAACTATTTTCAAAAGCTCAGGAGTTCAAAAAAGCAAGAGCAACCCAGAAAGAAGACAGGGGCATTGGTGTAGGTCATAGAGCTGCCGCGAAAAAAGAATTCTGTTAACTGGCCAGAGGTGGCAGCGAAAGTGGGCCTGAAAGTTGGAAGCTGCAGGGGTTCTGCCCGGGGGCGGGGGGGGCAGTCAGCTCCAGGGCTTGGTCTGAAGGGGCCTACTGGGCCCCAAATCCCAAAGACCCTGCATCCACAGGGACAGGGAGCTAGGCCTCCCGCCCTGCTGGGGTGGGGTGGCAGGCAGGGCTGGGCACCCCGAGGAAAGGGGCACCTGGGAAGACAATGAAAGAAGGGCAGCCACAGCACACGCAACTGTTTCTTTCAACAACCATTGATCGAGCTGGAACTTGGCACCAGGCATTGGTTACAGGCTCAGCCTGCCCTCTAGGAGCTTACATTCCAACAGCAGCAAAGCCAAAGCACAAGTCAACCTATAACAAGGGGGGGTGGTGCTGATATTCTGTAGCAGAGAAAGACGTAGAAAGGGCTCTGGGGGTCTTAGTGTTGGTGTGTGTCAAAGAAACGCAATAAAAATACCCACCCCAGCATAATGCAGGGTTTACTTTCCCCTAAGAAGTGAAGAAGAGAGGCTTCAGGCTAAGGGCTTGGAATTTGGTTTAATCTGAATAAACTCGTAAATCCACCAGAAGGTTATTTTTTTTATTGGGGTATAGTTGATTTACCATGCTGTGTTCGTTTCAGGTGTACAACAAAGTGAATCAGTCATACATATACATATATCTACTCTTTTTTAGATTCTTTTCCCATATAGGCCATTATAGAGTATTGAGTTCCCTGTGCTATACAGTAGGCTCTTATTAGTTATCTATTTTATATATAGTAGTGTGTATATCTCAATCCCAATCTCCCAATTTACCCCTCCCCCCCGGTTAGTTTTTGTATATTGTCACTTTTGTAGTTTATAATGAAGACATGGATGTTGTCCCACTGGAGCACCTGGTGACTAAGACTATTTGTGCTTCCTTAGCATTTTTTGGAAAACTGTTTCAATAGTATTCACCTTGGAGGGTTTTTTTCTTCTTTTTTTGGTAAATTTGTAATTTGTATTTGGGATACTTTGTAATTTTTTAACATAGCCTCTTTCCTGATTATAAAAGCAAAGCACACTCATTGTAAAAAGTTAGGGGAAAATTGTAAAGAAGATTTTTAAATGTCATCTTAAAATACTGTCTGTGAAGACATAGAGAACAGACTTGTGGTTGCCAAGGGGGAGAGGGGGGATGGGAGAGGGATGGAGTGGGAGGTTGGGGTTAGTAGATGGAAACTATTACATATAGAATGGATAAACAACAAGGTCCTACTGTAGAGCACAGGGAACTATATTCAGTGTCCTGGGATAAACCATAATGGAAAAGAATAGGAAAATGAACATTTATATGTATAATTGAGTCACTTTGCTGTACAGCAGAAATTAACACAACATTGTAAATCAACTATACTTCAAAGAAATAAACAAACAAACAAAGAGATAAATAAACACTGTGAACTGGGGCCTATCACAGTCCATATACATTTATAATATATCATATACATAATACATAAATATTTATTTATATGTTTATAATTAAATATCTTGATTATATTTATTATATAAATATGTTTGTTTATATATATTTAAGTATATAAATAAGGACTGTGATATGCCCCAGTTCACATATATATGTGTGTGTATATATATAGCTCCTAATAGGAAATCTTGTATTTCTTCACCAAAGGATAGTCTAAACAAGCAATCAACCCCATGCATGTAATCCAGTGGGCTGAAAGTGCTATATTATGACTTGGAGTTGACTTCAACAAAAACTGTGAATGAGGCAAAGTTTGTTTCCAGGTAATAATCTCATCCCCACCTAATGCAAGGCAGAATTCTTAGATGGTCCCCATGATCTCCCCTGCGTGATATTATGTCCTGTGTAATCTTCTCTCCTTGAGTGAGTGTGGGTAAGACCTGTGACTTGCTTTTAGTCAATAGAATATGGCGAAGGTGACGGATGGCACTCTCATGATTAAGTTACATTATATAAGGCTCCATCTTAGAAGACTGCAGTGAGTGACTTTCCTGCTGGCCCTGAAGAAGCAAACAATCATACTGTGAACAACCTATGGGAGGGAGGTAAGTGCAGGTGGACCCAAGGGTGGCCTCCACCCAGCAGACAGCCACAAGGAAATGAATTCTGCCAACATCCATTCAGGATTCAGATTCACCTTGGAATCTGATTCTCTCCCAGTCACGCCTCCAGATGAAAACACAGCCTGGCTGACACCTTGATTGCGGTCTTGTGAGACTGAGCAGAGAATCCAGCTACACCGTGCCCAGACCCCTGACTCATGGCAACTGTGAGATAACAAATGTGTCTTTTTCATCCTTATTTCCCCATTAATTCCCACCAGCTGTATCCCAGATGGGCCTGAATTGTGCTATGCATGTTAGTATCTCTGGCTGAATTTTTGTTCCCACCATTCCTTTCAATCCAGAATCCCTCCCTTCCTGCTAAGTGCCTCATCTAGGAAACCTTCTGAACTTCGAGACCACTGGACCATTGCTTCCACCGCTTTTTTTTTTTTTTTTTTGCCACACCACGCGGCTTGTGGGATTTTAGTTCCCTGACCAGGGATCGAACCCGGGCCCTCGGCAGTGAGAGCATGGAATCCTAACCACCGGACCACCAGGAAATTCCCCCACTGCACTTTTTATTTGCATCACTTGTTTGTCCCTGATTCATACATTGCTATATGGCCTCTTCTGAAATCTTATTTTTATGAAAATGTTATTGAATATGGATTTTATATATATTACAAGGAACATATCAAATGAAGTTGTAAACTCACTGAAGTTCAGGATTCCACGTTGTGCACAGCATACTGCTGGGAATACACACCTCCATATTTAAAATTCGAGTTACATGAAGCAGTCAGCCAAGCGTGGTTGGCCACTCATTGAGACTCTCCGTAGAGCCAGACCTGAGAACATCCCTCAGTGTTGTCCTCATCTCCCTGAGCTGCACTTTCCTTTACTGAAAATTGAACATAATGCCACCTACCACAATTATTTCAAAGACTAAATGAGACTAACATGGGTGGCTGACACTTCACAGGTGCTCAATAAATGTGAGATGAATCAGAATCCAGGATGGCAAACCTTCCATGTGTAAAGGCTGCACAGACACGACAGTGGGTGGAATTATCACAGGCAGGGCAATACTTCAAAGTGCTCAATGAAACTGAAGAAGCTTGTGCACACAAAAGGCCAGTTTAGGTAACTGTGTTTAAGTTTTAGTTTCCTTTCTAAGTAGATATACGCGGAATGCAAGGCCAGCGACCGACTCACAAACACTGATCAAGCGTGGGGAGGGATCTGAAGGAATGCGAGTAGGTCTTGCCAGGAAAGAAGTTTGCTGCTTCTGAAATGTTTTGGTCTTAGCCACTGGCAGGATTGATCGATTGCAGTTAGCAAAGCGTCTTCTATACAGCCTGTCCAAGCATCTGTTTCTGTACCTCTGCACAACTGTTGCTCAAATTCACTCTTCCTTTCGAATTATCATCTTTGAAGAGCAAGAGAAAAGTCCATCCAAACCACCCTAAGTGTCCTAACAGCTTCCAAGTCCTTTAAATGAGGGTCCTTAACATTTCCCCTTACCCCCTGCCTGGGTTCAAACTTCAACTCCCAGGGTTCGCCCAAGTCCCTCCCCTTGCCCTGTCATCTAATGAATATGCAAATAACATATAATTGGCAGCCAATGGCGTGGGTTCTGGTCACATGGTGCCCATGGTAGGTGAGCGGACAGAAGTTGTGTGTTGGTTAACAGACAGCTCTCAGTCTGGGGCGAGCGCTTCAGTGAGCTTGGACCGATGCTCGGGCAATAGTCCCTGCGGCGGCAGCGGCGGCGGCGGCAGTAGTGGTGGCAGAAGAGAGGAAGGGGGAGGGTCCCGAGGGCTACACACGCTCACACTTTCAAGTTCCCTTGGAGGGAGAAGAGGTGCGGCTGCAGAAAGAGGAGGCCAGGAGCAGTTCCATCCGTCCCGTCCCGTCTCCCCCTCTTACTCTTGCTCCCTGCACCCTGGCTCTGCGAGAGTTGAGGGTTCGGGTGGCAGTACGCGGCAGTGAGGGCAAGAGGGCCAGGAGAGTGGGCACCGGAGCCAGGGGTGCGGGGGAAGATGCCCATCCTGCTGTTCCTCATAGACACGTCCGCCTCTATGAACCAGCGCACTGACCTGGGCACCACCTATTTGGACATTGCCAAAGGCGCTGTGGAGTTATTCTTGAAGGTAAAGGGAGGGGAGGGGAGAGATGGGGAGAGTTCGCTAGGGGTGGGGGTGGTGGTGGATTTAGGTGCTTCTGTAACGTTGGTATCGCCCCCTCCTCCCCCTTTCCCTTCGCGGCCCCCTCCGTCATCCCTCGTCCCGCAGCTGCGCGCCCGGGACCCGGCCAGCCGCGGAGACAGGTACATGCTGGTCACCTACGACGAACCGCCGTACTGCATCAAGGTAAAGGGGCCATCCAGGGGGTGGGCCGGGCGGGAAGCGGGAGCCGGTCGGCCTGGGCAGCCGAGCCCCCCTGCCCCCGCCCGAGGCGGTCCTGCGTCGCCCGGCGGGGCGGGCGGGGCGAGGTGGGGGCGAGGGCGGGAGTGAGTGGCGCCTCCGCGGCTTCCGAGGAGCCGCGGCGCCGGGGGTCGGGGAGGGGGCCGGGGGAAGGGCGGCCCCGGGGAGAAAGCGCAGGAGAGCCGGGCCGGTGGCGGCGACGAGCGCAGCCGCCTCGGAAGATGGCGGACATTTTGCTTTTGTATGAGCCGGAGAGGGAGACCGAGGGCGCTGCTGAGATGGAAAGGAGGGAGGGGAGGGAGGAGAGGGGAAGGAGGGCCCGAGACCCGGAGGGAGGCTGCGGGCGGGCCCGCCCCTTCGGGGCGCACCGCGCGCGGTGGAGGCCGAGGGGCCGGACGGAGCCGGCGACTCCGCCCCGAGGTGCTGCGGGCTCGCGCGCGGGTTTTCCTGGAGCCCTGGCTCCGCCTCCGACCCTCCTTCCCCCCCTCCTCCCTTCCTTCGCCGCTTCTCCTCCCCCTCTTCCTCCCGCTCCCCTCCCCTTCCTGCTGAGAGCGTGGCAGAGCCGGCCGCCGGCCTTCAAAGATTAGACTACTGCTTTTGCGCTTCTGTGGTCTCTAACCCACCCCCACCCAATGGAAAATCAGTCCGCGGAGCCAGCCTCCCAACCCCCAGGCCCGGAGAAACTCTTTTCACTTCTTCTCCGGCATCGGTCCGGTTAAGCCCGGCTCTGTTACCTTAGCTACTGTTAGTGTTTCATTGGCGATTCCACCCAAGCCGCGACAGGGTGGGGCGGAGAGATGCAGAGTCTGAACCCGCGGGGACAGAGCTTTTTAGGGACCTGGCCTACCTATTGACATCATAAATTAGGTTTGTGTTAGTCACGTAGGGATTTGTCCAGGGAAAAGAAAGGAAGGAAGGGGAGGACTCGCTGAGCGCGGTTACAATAGTCAAATGCGATGACTCGATCCACAGGGTTCTGACCTACAGGAGAGAAGTAGGGAGCACTTCACCTCCCTACCCTTGTCCTAATGGTGAGGAGATAAAGAACTGCTTTGCCTGCAGTAGCCCGATAAAATAGAACTCAGACTATTAAAGCAACCTGCATAAGACTCCTGCTTGCATATTGAAAATTTTAAAATACATCACTATAATCCTTGACGTCTTTCGCTAGATACCCTCTTTTTCTCAGAATTCTCTTAACAGGGTCGGGGAGGCACTGGATGTGTTGTAATCCGTTTTAGCCGAGTGAGGTGTTTGAAAGAATGGAACCTACCAAACTGAATAGTTGGCTATAGAGAGCGTTCCTTCAGAAATAAAACCAGAGAGGCTTTACTTTTGTAACTCGTAGCTTCGGTTAACAGTTTGATTAGTAGGGTCCCCTGAAGACCGGTCTGGTTTTGATGCTTTGTTTTCCGTTTTTGATTTATCTATTTAGAAAAATGGAGCAAGTAGACATCTTTAAGAATGCCATAAGCTTTTTAAACATGTCAGTTTCCTACAAGGGTGTGACCATTTTTTCCACATAGAAAAGCAGATGTTTGTCCATCCTAAGTATGAAAGTCTACACCCTTTGAGTACTCATACAGATAAGAACCCACCGTTTGTAGTGTGGCCATTTGAAATCCTCCTTAATTTGAAGTAGTAAAAAGGATAAACTACAAAGCAGTGTGCCTTTTTTTTTTCTTGAAAGGAATAACTTATTTAACATTTTCCTGAATGCCAAGACTCATAGTTTAAACATGATTTTTGATCTATAAAACTTTTATGGCAATATTTACAGAATCTTTGGAAAGGAAAAAGAAAGTCTGGCCCCCTTCTTAACAACCATCATTACAGCTTTTTACCTAGCATTGTAATCATAGTGTACATATTACTTTGAGTTCTGCCTTTTCCACCTATTTTGTCCTATGAATTATTCCCGGTTGCCACATAGTCTTCATAATTAAAATTTTTAGTGGCTATGTAACTTATCCATGGTATTTTAGAGGCTCCAGATAGTTCTGTGAACAGAGGGGAAAAGTTGAATTCTGTTTTTAGTGGAAATTTCATCTGTCAGCTCGTTTTATCTTGCCATCTTCTACACTACATTTTTTCCTAAAGCAAAAAACCTTCTTCCAAGTTGACATTGATCTTTCTTTTCTTATGCAGGGCAGGTATGGGAAGATACTTTGTATAATACTTTCAATTGCTGATCATGAGTTATCTTCTTTAGTCTTTAGGCTTCTCTAAAGTCATTCAGGTTTTTTCATTTTAATCTTACATGATAACTACATGTGCTAGGGAATGGTTAATGATCTTAATGATGTTCTTGTCATTTTGCTGTCTATACCTGAATTTCTAATGATATGCCATATTTTGGTAGCATTTTCTTTCTGTGAGTCCCTTTCAGTCACTCCCTGCTGCCTGCCCCCATCCCTCCCCTCAGCATGTGGTAACTATTTGTTCTTTTGCTTTTAGGATCTAGCCATTTTGGAAGGTCTGAAATTTTAGAACATTTGGTGAATTTTTCTTAAAATTTAGTCTAATCTTTCACTTGCTAATAGCTGGGAGCCATAAATGTTCTGTTTTCTGTCACACTGATTATCAAATAGGTCTTTATTTGACTGTCAGCAGGCATCTTAGTTGCTACTTAAAACTGCACTCTTCGCTGGGAGCCTGAGGTCCTTTCAGCAAAGTGATGTTAGATAGGGTTTTATTTGTTAACTTGTTTTTCTGCAGAATAACGTGAAGTGTATTTTTGGATTTCTGTACAGTTGGAGGGCCATTGTTTATCTCTTGTCAAAGTAACTGCCTACTTATTTCTCAGGTCTTGGTTATATCCAACTCTAAACACTGCAAAACCGATTTTTTTTCCTAGTAGAAGATTCAGTTCTGCTGGTGGTGTAACAGGCGTGAGTTGTGCATTTGGTTGGAAGGTTTTTTTCCTAATAGGCGTGGAACTATTCCCAGTATATCCACTTACAAGCTCTGACAATAAATCTTGTTGTGAAAAGTTACTGTGACTGGAATTCTTCACTAAAGTATACTGTTGAGCATGTGAATATAGTATTTCACCCAGGACTTAGTAGCTTCTTACTGCATACCCCTTAGGACATGGCTATGTGCTCTTTTAAAATTAGTCATACCTGTTTCTTGCAGTCAGCTGGGCATGGATGGAATTAAGTTTGATTTGGGGAACCATATAAAAAGCATATGAAATGCAAGTATTTTGTGCTACATCTGTTTCAAGTGTTGCTTTGTAGACAGGTTTTATACATAGTGTCACAAATGTTAACACTACATTTATACAATGGTATCTTTAGTGTACACAGCTGGGATGAAGCCTTTTAATATTTTTAAATTTCCAGTGTATCCTTATAAGACTAATACATGGTTTTAAGAAGTGGGGTGGGGTTTTTTTTCTTTTTCTTTTTTTGGTATAATAGTTCTTAATAGTTTTGGCTGAGGTTCTGCTGTCTTGTATGTTTTGTTTTGCTATGAGTCATAATTTCCTTTTATTCAGTGAATAGCAGAGGTAAGCTTGTCGCTACTACTAACTCTGAGCAAATTGAGGGCACCAAGAAGAAAGTGAGCCGTGAGACTGAAGTAGATAATAAGTATTCAAAATGGTTTGATGTTTGAAGCTACTTTCTTAAAGCGATTTCTTTTTTATTGAAGGAAATGCTTTTTTTTTCTAAACATAAAACTGAGTCATTTTTCTAGAAATAGCTGAAACACATGTATAAATCATGTACAGACTTTTTTTTTAATAAATAGGGAGAGTTGTTTCAGAGAAATATCCCAAGTCTGTAATTTGAAACAGAGAGCATTTGAAAAAGTGCAATTTTCCCTTGAGTGTTGCTTTTTCACATCCTGTAGCCAGCCTTGCTTACTGGTATCTGTGTGCCTTCGTCAACATGTATCAGCAAAAGGCAGTATTTTGGCTTACAGATTTAAGAAGTAAACCTATGCTTTTTAAAGGATCTGTGTTCCAAGCATTTAGTGGTATTTTTAACTAAGGCTTAACTTTTTCATATGCCCATGAGTATATTTTATGGGGCTTATTTGGAAAAGGAGTGACTTTTAGGGGAGCCTTTCATTGTGGTTGGAAGCTAAGGAAGTGGTTTTGGGTGAAACAGTGGCAACGTGGCCTGTGAGAACAACCGGAGGCAATGGAAGGTGCATTGAAAACTCAAAATGCCACAAAAGTGGGGCATTGACTTTTATAATTAGTTGTTCCTCCCCTGATCTTGCTTCCTTTTCACCTTCCTCATTGGCCATTTGAAGCGTGTGATGATAGTTATTTTGAGACGAAAAAGGGGGAAAGAAATCATCAACAAAATGAGAAGGCAACCTGCTGAATGGGAGAAAATCTTGTCAAATTATATACCTGATAAGGCGTTAACATCCAAAATATGTAAAGAACTCATATAACTCAATAGCAAAAAAACTAAACAATCTGATTAAAAAATGGGCAGAGGATCTGAATAGACATTTTTTCAAGGAAGATATACAGATGGACAGCAGGTACATGAAAAGATGCTTAACATCACTAATCATCAGGGAAATGTAAATAAAACCACAGTAATATCACCACAGGCCTGTTAGAATAGCTATTAACAAAAACACAAGTAACAAGTGTTGGAAAGGATGTGGAGAAAAGGGAACCCTCCTCCACTGTTGGTGGGAATGTAAATTGGTGCAGCCACTATGGAAAACAGTATGGAGATTCCTCAAAAAATTAAAGATAGAACTAACGTATGATCCAGCAACTCCACTTCTGGGTACTTATCTGAAGAAAATGAAAGCATTAACTTGAAAAGATATATGTACCCCCGTGTTCATTGCAGCTTATTTATAATAACCAATATATGAAAACAACCTAAATGTCCATCGATGTATGAATAAAGAAAATGTGATATATACATACAATGGAATATTATTCAGCCATAAAAAAGAAGGAAATCTTGCTATTTGTGCCAACACAGATGGACCTTGAGGGCATTATGTCAAGGGAAATAAGTCAGACAGAGAAAGACAAATACCATGTGATCTCACTTAAATGTGGAATCTAAAACAAAACAAAATGAAAACAAAAACAAAACAAGCTCATAGATACAGAGAACAGATTGGTGGTTGCCAGAGGCAGGGGTTGGAGGGTGGGTAAAGTGGGTGAAGGGTGTCAAAAGGTACAAACTTCCAGGTATAAAATAAATAAGTCGTGGGATGTAATGTACAGCATGGTGACCATAGTTAACACTGCTGTGTGGTATATTTGAAAGCTGCTAAGAGAGTAGATCTTAAAAGTTCTCATAAGAAAAAAGAAAAAATGTTGTAACTTTGTGTGACAATGGATATTAACTAGCTTTTCTGTGGTGATCATTTTGCAGTATATACAAATATCAAATCATTATGTTGAACACCTGAAACGAATACAATGTTATATATCAATTAAACATCCATACATACATACATAAAAAGTAAATGCTCCCAGACTTCTATCCAACCTGTGAATTAAATATAGTTTACTAGAAAGAATTTTAAGAATGAGGTACTCTGCCTGATAGCTCTTTTTCTTTGTGTAAGAGTAGAAGGAGGAATTAGAACTTTAGTGAAAGCTTATACAGAGAACCCTCTATCGGTCATGTGTATACTACTATGTTTATCTGCACTTTTGTTTGTTTATTGTTTTGTTTTGCAGTGAATAAAATATTTCTTGTTTAAAAAAAAAAGAAAGAAAGAAAAGGGGAGATTTAGGGGTAGAAGACTAGATCCCTGGTCAAGGGAGTAAGTGCTACTTTCACATTAGGTACCAGCTGGGAGATGACTAGGGAGTGCTGAGACAATTATGGAGTCCTGTCTGTTCTGTATCCTAAACCTGTCTTGTATCCATTCTTTCTTATTTGCTCCTCCCTTGTTTCAACTTTCATCTGGACCATTGTTTCAGCAGGCACTCAGTTGGTCTCCCTCCTGGTCTTGCTTGCCACTGATTCTTCATCCTCATCGCCACTAGATTGCTGATTCTTAAAATAAAGTAAATTAAAAAGTCATTCCCCTACTAAAAATTCTTCAGGGACTCCCCATTATATTTCAGAATAAAATCCAAACTCCTTAACCTGGTTTTGCCAACAGTGTCTCTCCACACTCTTCAGAGTCACTTCTCCAGACTCACTCTGCCTCTTGCTTCTGTGACATTGCATATGTTGTTCCCTCTGCCTGGGACACACTGGTTGGCCTGACATGCCTCACGTCTTCATTCTACGTTCTCAAAAGTCATCCTGCCCCTCTGCCCACCCCTACTCCAAATAGTGTAACAACTTCCACTATGATCCCTTAACCCTCTGTCTAGAACTTAACCCAGAAAATGCTTCTTGCTTCTTCCTGCAATCCCTTCCTCCCCTGAAGGTAGCCGTTGGTCTGACTTTTACCACCATTGTGGTGATATGACCAAAATGGTGTTTCTGGAAGATAAGTCTGACTTTGGATTGCTACTATAGCAATCTAGGCTTTCATATACCGTATGTTCATTCAACACCCTCTGTGGACTATACTATACTATACTTGGGGCCAAAGGAGACACCAAGAAAGACTTGGCCCGAGGGGAAATTGGAATAGTAAAAGATATGGTCCTAGTCCTCAAGGGTCTTGAGAATAGTCATTGGAAAAAGGTGACTGGAGAATGTGGATTAAGATACGGGAGATGTCAACAACAGTGGACTCTTAACCAACAGATTGCAGGTGAGGGAGGGAGAATTGACAGGACCCAGTGATGATTCAGTTTATCCAGTCAAGATTGCAACTAGTTAAGACTGGATCACAAAAGGGCTTCGAAACCTGCAAGCTAGAGTTTGTACATTTCTCCTGGAATGAAGAGCTATGAGGTGGATTTGAAGACAAATAGGGTAAGGCTTGTTGTCTGTGTGCTTGCATGGTTATTATGCAGAAGCGTACGTTGAGGTGGGCTGGGGAGATGAGAGAATGAGAGGTGGGGGAGATCTAAAATATGTAGTTGAAATTGCCTAGTTTTGCATTAGTGCTGGCCACTTGAGAGCTTTTGACTTTGAGGTTAGGATGGGGGTAGGAGGGGTGGCAGAAGGGCAGGGCACACATAAGGAAAGGGCAACTATTGTCCTTTTCAGTTTGCCTTTGCTTCAGGAAGATGACTAGAACTGTTCAGAAGACAGGGTTCTCAGTTTCACGGAGTGTTCCAAAATGGCAGCTGTTCCACATCTCAGGGAGAAATGTGCTTTCCAGAGAAGGGCAGGATTGAAGGACCCTCTGAATGCGGGGAGGAGGGGACAGGGATGAAGAAGGGAACCAACTGGCTTAATTTAAGTACTTAAATGAAAGCTCTTTGTAAACATGGCTGTCAGTTCCCTTTTACGAAGAGTGTAGATGAGAGATCCAGGCAGTCTCTTTGTGTGCCTATTGGAAGGTTGGAACACGCTATCTCCTGGATAGTGTTCTAAATGGTGATTAGGTTCCCAGACCTTCCTCCCCAGGAAAGCCTATTTAACCCTTAATGCCACTTAGCCATAGAACTATTGTGTTTGCTATTGTTTCTACTGGGAAATGGAGTTGGGTTTCCAAGGTGCTTTGTTAAAAACACATCCTTTCCCCCCCCTTCTTCCTCACAACTCCAGGTGGATTAGTGGTCCCAGAGAGGGGTGGGGACACTGTAAGAGCTCCAGCAAAGAGGGTGAAGGGCTGAGGTGTCCGTGAGTCATTCATGTCAGATTGGCTGTATTTGCGCCGTTCAGTACAGCATCTGCTAGCCACGTGTGGTTATTGAGCCCTTGAAGAGGCGGCTAGTTTGAATCAAGATGTGCTGTAAGTGTAAACTAAACACGGGATTTTGAAGATTTAGTACCAAAAGTATATAAAATATCTCATTAACAATTTTTATATTGACTACAAGTTTAGACAATATTTTTGATATATTAGATTAAATTAAATATATTATTAATCTCACCTGTTTCTATTTTTTTTTTTAAGATTTTTAGAAATTTCATGTAATGTCTGAAACATTTATATTAACATATTTCCATACAAATAACCCAATGAAAGTTTAGTATTAGTTGTTTTGTTTGTTGTTTTATACTGCAGGTTCTTATTAGGCATCAATTTTATACACATCAGTGTATACATGTCAATCCCAATCGCCCAATTCAGCACACCACCATCCCCACCCCACTGCAGTTTTCCCCCCTTGGTGTCCATATGTCCATTCTCTACATCTGTGTCTCAACTTCTGCCCTGCAAACTGGCTCATCTGTACCATTTTTCTAGGTTCCACATACATGCATTAATACACGATATTTGTTTTTCTCTTTCTGACTTACTTCACTCTGTATGACAGTCTCTAGATCCATCCACGTCTCAACAAATGACTCAATTTCGTTCCTTTTTATGGCTGAGTAATATTCCATTGTATATATGTACCACATCTTCTTTATCCATTCGTCTGTTGATGGGCATTTAGGTTGCTTCCATGACCTGGCTATTGTAAATAGTGCTGCAATGAACATTCGGGTGCATGTGTCTTTTTGAATTACGGTTTTCTCTGGGTATATGCCCAGTAGTGGGATTGCTGGGTCATATGGTAATTCTATTCTTAGTTTTTTAAGGAACCTCCATATTGTTCTCCATAGTGGCTGTATCAATTTACATTCCCACCAACAGTGCAAGAGAGTTCCCTTTTCTCCACACCCTCTCCAGCATTTGTTGTTTGTAGATTTTCTGATGATGCCCATTCTAACAGGAGTGAGGTGATACCTCATTGTAGTTTTGATTTGCATTTCTCTAATAATTAGTGATATTGAGCATCTTTTCATGTGCTTCGTGGCCGTCTGTATGTCTTCTTTGGAGAAATGTCTATTTAGGTCTTCTGCCCATTTTTGGATTGGGGTGTTTGTTTCTTTGATATTGAGCTGCATGAGCTGTTTATATATTTTGGAGATTAATCCTTTGTCCGTTGATTCATTTGCAAATATTTTCTCCCATTCTGAGGGTTGTCTTTTCGTCTTGTTTATGGTTTCCTTTGCTGTGCAAAAGCTTTGAAGTTTCATTAGGTCCCACTTGTTTATTTTTGTTTTTATTTCCATTACTCTAGGAGGTGGATCAAAAAAGATCTTGCTGTGATTTATGTCAAAGAGTGTTCTTCCTATGTTTTCCTCTAAGAGTTTTATAGTGTCCAGTCTTATATTTAGGTCTCTAATCCATTTTGAGTTTATTTTTGTGTATGGTGTTAGGGAGTATTCTAATTTCATTCTTTTACATGTAGCTGTCCAGTTTTCCCAGCACCACTTATTGAAGAGACTGTCTTTTCTCCATTGTATATCTTTGCCTCCTTTGTCATAGATTAGTTGACCATAGGTGCGTGGGTTAATCTCTGGGCTTTCTATCTTGTTCCATTGATCTATGTTTCTGTTTTTCTGCCAGTACCATATTGTCTTGATTACTGTAGCTTTGTAGTATAGTCTGAAGTCAGGGAGTCTGATTCCTCCAGCTCCATTTTTTTGCCTCAAGACTGCTTTGGCTATTCGGGGTCTTTTGCGTCTCCATACAAATTTTAAGATGATTTGTTCTAGCTCCGTAAAAAATGCCATTGGTAATTTGATAGGGATTGCATTGAATCTGTAGATTGCTTTGGGTAGTATACTCATTTTCACAATGTTGATTCTTCCAATCCAAGAACATGGTATATCTCTCCATCTGTTGGTATCATCTTTAATTTCTTTCATCAGTGTCTTATAGTTTTCTGCATACAGGTCTTTTGTCTCCCTAGGTAGGTTTATTCCTAGGTATTTTATTTTTTTTGTTGCAATGGTAAATGGGAGTGTTTCCATAATTTCTCTTTCAGATTTTTCATCATTAGTGTATAGGAATGCAAGAGATTTCTGTGCATTAATTTTGTATCCTGCAACTTTACCATATTCATTAATTAGCTCTAGCAGTTTTCTGGTGGCAGTTTTAGGATTCTCTATGTATAGTATCATGTCATCCGCAAACAGTGACAGTTTTACTTCTTCTTTTCCAATTTGTATTCCTTTTATTTCTTTTTCTTCTCTGATTGCCGTGGCTAGGACTTCCAGAACTATGTTGAATGATAGTGGTGAGAGTGGACATCCTTGTCTCGTTCCTGATCTTAGAGGAAATGCTTTCAGTTTTTCACCATTGAGAATGATGTTTGCTGTGGGTTTGTCATATATGGCCTTTATTATGTTGAGGTAGGTTCCCTCTATGCCCACTTTCTGGAGAGTTTTTATCAGAAATGGGTGTTGAATTTTGTCAAAAGCTTTTTCTGCATCTATTGAGATGATCATATGGTTTTTATTCTTCAATTTGTTAATATGGTGTATCACATTGATTGATTTGCGTATATTGAAGAATCCTTGCATCCCTGGGATAAATCCCACTTGATCGTGGTGTATGATCCTTTTAATGTGTTGTTGGATTCTGTTTGCTAGTATTTTGTTGAGGATTTTTGCATCTATATTCATCAGTGATATTGGTCTGTAATTTTCTTTTTTTGTAGTGTCTTTGTCTGGTTTTGGTATCAGGGTGATGGTGGCCTCATAGAATGAGTTTGGGAGTGTTCCTTCCTCTGCAATTTTTTGGAAGAGTTTGAGAAGGATGGGTGTTAGCTCTTCTCTAAATGTTTGATAGAATTCACCTGTGAAGCCATCTGGTCCTGGACTTTTGTTTGTTGGAAGATTTTTAATCACAGTTTCAATTTCATTACTTGTGATTGGTCTGTTCATATTTTCTGTTTCTTCCTGATTCAGTCTTGGAAGGTTATACCTTTCTAAGAATTTGTCCATTTCTTCCAGGTTGTCCATTTTATTGGCATAAAGTTGCTTGTAGTAGTCTCTTAGGATGCTTTGTATTTCTGCGGTGTCTGTTGTAACTTTCCCTTTTTCATTTCTGATTTTATTGATTTGAGTCCTCTCCCTCTTTTTCTTGATGAGTCTGGCTAATGGCTTATCAATTTTGTTTATCTTCTCAAAGAAAAAACTTTTAGTTTTATTGATCTTTGCTATTGTTTTCTTTGTTTCTATTTCATTTATTTCTGCTCTGATCTTTATGATTTCTTTCCTTCTGCTAACTTTGGGTTTTGTTTGTTCTTCTTTCTCTAGTTTCTTTAGGTGTAAGGTTAGATTGTTTACTTGAGATTTTTCTTGTTTCTTTAGGTAGGCTTGTATAGCTATAAACTTCCCTCTTAGAACCGCTTTTGCTGCATCCCATAGGTTTTGGGTCGTCGTGTTTTCATTGTCATTTGTCTCTAGGTATTTTTTGATTTCCTCTTTGATTTCTTCAGTGATCTCTTGGTTATTTAGTAACGTATTGTTTAGCCTCCATGTGTTTGTCTTTTTTACGTTTTTTTCCCTGTAATTCATTTCTAATCTCATAGCGTTGTGGTCAGAAAAGATGCTTGATATGATTTCAATTTTCTTAAATTTACTGAGGCTTGATTTGTGACCCAAGATGTGATCTATCCTGGAGAATGTTCCGTGCGCACTTGAGAAGAACGTGTAATCTGCTGTTTTTGGATGGAATGTCCTATATATATCAATTAAATCTATCTGGTCTATTGTGTCATTTAAAGCTTCTGTTTCCTTATTTATTTTCATTTTGGATGATCTGTCCATTGGTGTAAGTGAGGTGTTAAAGTCCCCCACTATTATTGTGTTACTGTCGATTTCCTCTTTTATAGCTGTTAGCAGTTGCCTTATGTATTGAGGTGCTCCTATGTTGGGTGCGTATATATTTATAATTGTTATATCTTCTTCTTGGATTGATCCCTGGATCATTATGTAGTGTCCTTCCTTGTCTCTTGTAACATTCTTTATTTTGAAGTCTATTTTATCTGATATGAGTATAGCTACTCCAGCTTTCTTTTGATTTCCATTTGCAAGGAATATCTTTTTCCATCCCCTCACTTTCAGTCTGTATGTGTCCCTAGGTCTAAAGTGGGTCTCTTGTAGACAGCATATATATGGGTCTTGTTTTTGTATCCATTCAGCCAGTCTATGTCTTTTGGTTGGGGCATTTAATCCATTCACGTTTAAGGTAATTATCGATATGTATGTTCCTATGACCATTTTCTTAATTGTTTTGGGTTTGTTTTTGTAGGTCCTTTTCTTCTCTTGTGTTTCCCACTTAGAGAAATTCCTTTAGCATTTGTTGTAAAGCTGGTTTGGTGGTGCTGAATTCTCTTAGCTTTTGCTTGTCTGTAAAGCTTTTGATTTCTCCATCAAATCTAAATGAGATCCTTGCCGGGTAGAGTAATCTTGATTTTAGGTTCTTCCCTTTCATCACTTTAAGTATATCATGCCACTCCCTTCTGGCTTGCAGAGTTTCTGCTGAGAAATCAGCTGTTAACCTTATGGGAGTTCCCTTGTATGTCATTTGTCGTTTTTCCCTTGCTGCTTTCAATAATTTTTCTTTGTCTTTAATTTTTGCCACTTTGATTACTATGTGTCTCGGCGTGTTTCTCCTTGGGTTTATTCTGTATGGGACTCTCTGTGCTTCCTGGACTTGGGTGGCTATTTCCTTTCCCATGTTAGGGAAGTTTTCGACTATAATCTCTTCAAATATTTTCTCTGGTCCTTTCTCTCTCTCTTCTCCTTCTGGGACCCCTATAATGCGAATGTTGTTGCGTTTAATGTTGTCCCAGAGGTCTCTTAGGCTGTCTTCATTTCTTTTCATTCTTTTTTCTTCAGTGTGTTCCACAGCAGTGAATTCCACCATTCTGTCTTCCAGGTCACTTATCCGTTCTTCTGCCTCAGTTATTCTGCTATTGATTCCTTCTAGTGTAGTTTTCATTTCAGTTATTGTATTGGTCATCTCTGTTTGTTTGTTCTTTAATTCTTCTAGGTCTTTGTTAATCATTTCTTGCATCTTCTCAATCTTTGCCTCCATTCTTATTCCGAGGTCCTGGATCATCTTCACTATCATTATTCTGAATTCTTTTTCTGGAAGGTTGCCTATCTCCACTTCATTTAGTTGTTTTTCTGGGGTTTTTTCTTGTTCCTTCATCTGGTATATAGCCCTCTGCCTTTTCATCTTCTCTATCTTTCTGTAACTCTGTTTCTATTTTTTTAATGTGGGTACATGAACATATAAAATTACATATGTGGCTTTCACTGTGTTTCTATTGGACAGCCGTGTTGGTCTCTATTTTTTCTTAACATATTTATGATGTTCATGTCCTAGAAATTGTTTCTGAAGGGGGATCCTCCCTCTCAAAGTTCTGTTTTAAGTGAGCACCTCCATAATGGAGTCATTTGTGCATGAAAGGTTATCATACAGTTCAGAGTTGATTGGGTTGATAACCCTTGGCCCTGGGGTAAAAATATGAAAGCATCCCATTCTTGTTTGTATTGAAAGCCAGTTTGGTTGCTTAGACTTTTGGATACAGTTGGTGATCCAACTGGTTGGGTTAGAAGTTTTTTTCCTGGGCTAAGTAGAAAAAAATATGTATGTGAACTCCTAATGTAACTACAGTAATTCAGAATTCTGTTTGTAATATGTGGTCACCAGTGGCACAAAATGTTCCATGCTTCTAGTGCTATTAGAAATATGTAACATATCCCTTATTAGATTTACATAGCTACTTGGCCCAAGAATTCCCAGGAACAGTATTCATCAACAGAAGGAGGATAAAGGATAAATTCTTTAGCTTGGCATAGTGTAAAACCTAAGAAACAAAGAGGGGTTTGTATCACTGCTCTTGTTGAAGGGTTTCTTGAGGTTCCCTAGCAAGGCCCTTGTCTTATATCATGGGAAGTCATCAGTAGCATTAAAAGGAGGGGGGAGGTCCAAGTGGAGCCATGGGCGGGGTCCCATGATTGTTACTTTCTCTAAGCTCAATCCTCCTAAGGGGGATTACAGGAGTGACAATGTTATTTTTTGTTACTGTAATGGCTCCCATTTAAGGAATAAATACCAATGTCTAATTCTGAGCCTGGGTGAGAGTACAGATATGTTGATGAATAGCATGTATATGATGTGGAACCATTTTATAGCCCTAGTTTTAGATCCTCCTAAAACCTATCTTATAGTCAAAGGTGTTATCTGGCTTTCACAGATATGACTCGACTTATATCTACTTCCTTATAATAATGAACAATAATATAATAGCTTTCTAATAATAGCAGCTGACATTTATTGAATAATGCTTATGTACAGGGCAATGTGCCAATGAATGTACAGTGCTTATTTCATTTATCTTCCCAACCAGCCTACATCACAGGTACTATTATTATCCCCACTTAACAGATAAAGAAACTGGGGGCCAGAGAGGTTAAGTAACACAACTGAATAGTAAACCAGGTCTGTCTCTATTCCGAAGTCTTAAGTAATGAGCCACTTCACTTTTCCTATCAACTATGGTAGAATATTCCTTTTAATAATTTCTCAGTGGTATTTTCTCATTATGGTATATGTCCTGGAATCATGTTTTTTTTTTTTATAAATTTATTTATTTATTTATTTTTGGCTGTGTTGGGTCTTCGTTTCTGTGCGAGGGCTTTCTCTAGTTGTGGCAAGCGGGGGCCACTCCTCATCGCGGTGCGCGGGCCTCTCACCGTCGCGGCCTCTCTTGTTGCGGAGCACAGGCTCCAGACGCGCAGGCTCAGTAGTTGTGGCTCACGGGCTTAGTTGCTCCGTGGCATGTGGGATCTTCCCAGACCAGGGCTCGAACCCGTGTCCCCTGCATTGACAGGCAGATTCCCAACCACTGTGCCACCAGGGAAGCCCATGGAATCATGTTTTTTAGACAGAGTTGTCATGCTATTATTTATAGTTGCTTTTGATATAACAGTGTTTGATACTAGAGCAAGCACTCGATGAATGAAAATGACTACTGCTAGTGTTACCATTTTTATTATTTCTCTGATTCTTTGTAGGTGAATAGCATGGTGCATTTGTTTGTGAAACACTTTGGTCTTTGATATCACAGTTATGCCCCTACTCAGGGAAAGAGATGGAGTTGTTGGGACTCTCAGTTGATGGCACTTGAGATAGTTGGGGAGTAGAGGTTGAGCACTGGGGCCTAGGCCGAGTAGGCCCCGTGGGAAGAACGGTAGGCTTGAGAAAGCAACAGGGTGGTTTTTGGCGATCTAATGGCCTCCAGAAATTGATACATCATCTTCACCCTGTCACTCTCCTGATAAATGTTTCTCTTGTAGGGAAAAGAAAGACAGTCAGTGTACTCCACAGTAGCCATTTAGTTTCCTTTAATCCACAACCTGTGGGAGAGGCAGAAGCCATTTTGTAAAAGGCCTGAGTACGCCATACTGCCTTCGCCGAGTTTTATCTATCAGCCTGTGCCTGATCTAATGGTCCGCTCCTCATTTCAGCCAGATCTCCCACTCTCCTCAAGCCACACCCCTGCCATAGGCAGATAGCTTTTTCCCCCGCTTCCTGCTTAGTTACGTTGGTAAGGGATGAATTTCAGAGGATTGGAGGTGCTGCCAACTTAGCCACTGGGGTCTTAACCAGAGAAAAGTTACACGAAGGCTTTTGTTCCAGATGTGCCAGATGTTCGTAGAAAAAATAGAATTCTGTATCTTAAACCATATGTGCGTGATTATCTTAATATATATGTGCCTGTATCTTCAGCCATATGCACCTGCTCTTTCGTTAGTTATATCCTGCCCTGTTAAGTCGAATAGTTCACTAAACTTAGTACTAAGAACCAAACTCTGGACTTGAATGCTATTGAACGAAAGGCTCAAAACATTTGTTTGTGTGAGTAGGGAGTAGTATTACTGAGGAAAGTAAATATAGTTTATTAAGGTCTTAGGATTTACTATATAGCTACTTGGGCTAATTTACTAATGTTTATTCTTTTTGTCCTTGCCTATATTTGAAACTGTTAATGCTTCTTCCTTCCAGAAACTTATCACCTCCTCCATTCTGTTTCTCCACCCCTCTCTCTGATAATTCTTTCCCTATCTGCCAAATTCTTTCCCTTGCTGAATGCATCCTACCTCATTCATGATTTCAAATATGCCTTCTACTCCCCAACTTCAGCTTCTCACCTGGGCATCGCTAGCTGACGACGGGACATCTCTCCACTTGCCTGTCTATCCTGCCATCAGCTCATAGTTAGCATGTCAAACAGACCTCCTTATGGCTCTAAAACTATCCCCTCTTCTATATTCCCCATCGTTTAGTCACTCAGGATTGCAAGGTGGACATTTTTCAGCTTTGATCCTGTCCTTCCATCTTTTTCTGAGGCCTATCCCTTTGCAATGTCCCTTACATATGTTCCTTCAACTCAGTGTCTGCTGCCAACACTTCAGTCCAGGTCCTGACTTCTATGCTTTGGCCACTATAACAACCTTCTTATGTAGTCTTCCAAGTGCTTCCCAAATTCCTACTCTCTACCCATACCAACTGCTAACTTTCTAAAAAAACATGGTTTCATCGTATCACTCCCCCACTCATAAGCCTTCAGAGACTCCCCAGTGCCTATGGGATCAAGTCCAAATTGCTCAGTCTGCCATTCTGAGCTCTCTAGGACCTGCTCCATGTGTCTGTATAAACGTATTTCCCATCATTTCCCCACAGGAGCCCTGCCCTTCAGCCAGACCTCTCTCTTCCACCCCCTGAGTTTGTCTCCCCACTCCTGATGCCAACTCTTAGACCATCAGTTAACCAAAGGGAGAAGAGAGAGAGAGCCAGAGGAGCCGGAGGCCTGGGGGAGGAGAGAAAATGAACCGAAAGCATGCCAGCAAGGGTGTGACTTGAGGGGGAGGATGTGACAGAAGGTGCTTTAAATGCTGTTATAATGATGAGAAGTTGCAGGAGGAAGGGGGAGAGAGCTGGACTCTGACCTTTAGTGGTTGATTAGCCTGAACCAGACCAAGATGTTTTGATTTAAATTGGCCTCAAGATGCCGGGAAGCCCTGCCGTTTATCTAACCAGTCCCTCTCTGCCTTTGTCTCTGTGGAAGGGAGGCCACGCAGCTAGACAGTGGATAATGGGATTCCAGGGAGAATATCTAGTCTTTAATACAGCCGTGACATTGGAAAGTTGGGGGTCCCTCCTGTTATATGTCTCGTAGGAGAACGTGCAAGATGTTTGGAGCAAAGCGCTCCTTTTTCTTAAAAGCTTACGTGTGTATAGACATTGTAAATTCCATTTCATAGTGAAGTTTTTGAGCTATATGTTAGAAGTCTATTTAAAGTCTTCCTAGGTACTTTCATAAAAATTAGATTTGAAAAAGTGGTCATAGGATAGCCTGTCTGGTAGCTACTGATTAGACACATGACCCTGGGCAAGTCACATAACCTTTTACGTGTCAGTTTTCTTATCTGTAAAACAAAGGGATTAGACTAGATTATTTCCACTATTCCTTCTGAAAAAAGTCAGGAGAGAATTGTATAACTGAAAGGCAGGAAGTGGAATAATTCTGGCTGGGACGTCAGGGGTATTTCAGAATTGCTTTAATTTTTGGGGGGGGGGGCTGCGCCGCATGCCATGCGGAATCTTAGTTCCCTGGCCAGGGATTGAACCTGCGCCCCCTGAAGTGGAAGCGCGGAGTCTTAACCACTGGACCTGCAGGGAAGTCCCAAAATTGCTTTAAATTTTAGAAAACAGTTTCTGTAAGTGGTTAAAGTGCTGTATCACGTACCTACTGGTTAAATCGGTCACTCCATCTTATTGGTAAATGTCACTTCATCTTATTGGAGTCATTTCTGCTTGCTGCCAACAGTTTAACGTTCAGGACAGATTCCTAGCAATGGTTACCTCTGAATAGTGGAACTGACAATTTGGTGAAGAGATAGACTAACTTTGTATTTCTGTTGGGATTTTTAACAATGAATGTGCGTTACTTTTATAATGTAAAAAACAGCTCATAAAAAATTTTTGAGAGAATTTTTTTAAAAGAATTAGTCTGGAGGAAAGAGATGCCATAAGATCTTTAGAAAGTAAGGAATGGCCATTCTGCACTCTCCTCTGTTCAACTCTTTCTGTAATGTTTGGGTGGCTTAGTCTCACTCCTGTCCTTGTGTATTTTCCAAGGCCACTTTTGTTGATTTTTATCTTGTGTATGTGTTCATAAAAATATCTCCTATCAGAACCCCAAACCTAAGCAATTGAACATGTGCTCTGCATGATAGCGTTATTTTGTTTGTTTGGTTGGTTGGTTGATTTTTGTTTTTGTTTTTGTTTTTCTAATAATGAGTATTGGTCAGTAGCTACAGTTGAAATGAACTCGGAGTGAAAGAGGAAACTTAACATTTATATCTGACCGAGTTGTTTGGTAAATTCTTTGCAACTCTATGGTATTTTTCTTTCAGTAACAGTTCAGTTGCCTCTTGGACAGAGGAGAAAATTTGGTTTCTACATGTTAGCGTCCTCTGGTGAAGATCAAATTTCTTTTGATCTTATGCTTTCACATGAACTCTGAGAGGTGTGCTACTTCATAATTTTATCTTAATTCCCTTGGGTAAGAATTGAAAAGTCATAAATGAATTTTGCAGATATTTTAGATTAATCCTTATGATTGTTAATCCACTAAAAAAAAAAACCCCTCATCCTAGGTATCTTAAAGAGACCAGTAACACAAAATGGTGAACTTTGTGAGGGTGGAATCAAACTGAATCATGTCTTTGCCTGGTTTACTTAAAAATATGTGGTTATGAGAGTCTTTAACCATCTGCTGAAAAAACAATTCAGCAGGCCACAGACTGTCAAATAAGTTTCTGCAATATATTAGGGGGTCAATTTCTAAGAATTTTTTTAAAAAGTAGAAGACTCAAGTAAGCTAGATTTCTTTTTTGTGGTCTTGGCTGGTAGTATTTCCTGAAGCTTATGGATGAAAATTGGTGGACTCAACCACAGAATGATAACATTCAGAGTTCTCTGGAAGAGAACTGATGTAATCAAATAAAATGGGCTTCGAGTATCTTAGCAAGTTCAGGACACTAAGAAGTGCCCCTGGGGAAGTAAATTTGACAAAAAGGAATCCAAGAGAACTGGATATTCTGTTTTGTTTTGTTTTTTAACATCTTTATTGGAGTATAATTGTTTTACAATGGTGTGTTAGTTTCTGCTGTATAACAAAGTGAATCAGCTATACATATACATATATCCCCATATCTCCTCCCTCTTTCCACTCCCTCCCACCCTCCCTATCCCACGCCTCTAGGTGGTCACAAAGCACCGAGCTGATCTCCCTGTGCTATGCGGCTGCTTCCCATTAGCCATCTATTTGACATTTGGTAGTGTATATATGTCAATGCCATTCTCTCACTTCGTCCCAGCTTACCTTTCCCTTCCCCGTGTCCTCAAGTCCATTCTCTACGTCTGCGTCTTTATTCCTGTCCTGAGAACTGGATAGTCTTAAAACAAGTAACTTTACAAGAGAAAGCTTTACTAGTACACATAAAACACAGAATAATAGAATGTCTCCTTTGAACCTAGAACTGTATCAGTACCTTGAGTCAAGTGAGAAAACCACAAAAAAAAGTGAAATCAGACCAAATTGCTAGAGTAGTAAGGGAAAAATATTGCGTCAGATAGGGTCAGAAAATATAGTGCAAGAAGAATTTTCAAAGTTGATACAAGAAGCGGGACAATCCTATTCTTTCAATGATATAGCGTCTGCCTAATGTGTATTTCATGGTTTTAACAACCTCCTTTAAAGTGCTCTAGCTGTAAACACAATTTAAAAAGACGTTTTATATGGAGACACACACAAAAAATAAAATAAAATAAAATACTGAAAAAAAGACATTTGAACATATTAAAGTGATTTCAGCTGCTACAGTGTTCTGTTTACCTAAAAGGGCAAGTAAACCTCATCTTATATGTATCAGAATTGGAGTCCATTTTAGTTGTGAGAAGAAAATTCTCGAAGTTGAAAACTTTTAACTTGCACAAATATTCCATATAAAGCTAAGGGCAAAGACCAAGGGAAAAGTCATTTGTCTTCTCAGGAGAGAGAGTTGATTGGAAAAGCAGGGCTTCTTATTTTTCATGTCATCCTGTCCCACTGGTCACTTCACCAACACAAGAACAGTTTGTGATGACAAAGATGATAGAATGTTAAATTGGAGAAGAAAGTTAAGTTAGTTGAAAAATGCCGTTGAAGTTGATTTATTCAAATTGTCTGGGTTGTTGCAGAGCAAGTTTCTCCCCAACTTGTGGAGAGCAGATGGAAAAAGGAAAATAGTTTATCTTTCAACAAGAGAAATGATGGCCCTGCTAAATTTAGACTCTTTGGCTTTAACTTGCAACATCTGGGAAAATACTTAAATCCGTTAATCATCTTGTTTGTAAGCACCTAGAAGAAGAGCCCAAGGTTCGGGATAGCCCTCTATATGAGTTTATGAAGGGCAAATATTACCAGGCTGATTTCATTTCCTTTAATAGAAGTTAAAAAGTCTTGTCAAGGAGAGGAAACAACATGTATTTTCTCTCTGCAATCCAGTGAGGCTTTTTATTCATTGTGAAGGGTTTGCTAACAAGCTAGGAAGCCTTGGATTGAATTGAACTGCTCTTCAGGCTAAGGTCCAAAGAGGCTTTCGGGTGCATTTGCCCAAAATGGGTTAGTGCAGTGGCTCAGCACCCAGTCAGAGGGACAGAGCAAGTGATGCCCTTCCAGTGAGAGGTTCTCTCGCTGCATGTGAGAGCCTGGCTTGTGACAATCTGTAATAGAGAAGGATTATTTTTGCTGTTTGAAAAGATTCACTGCCATTCTCTTTCAGGAGCTGTCACCCTAGAGGATTTTAACTATTCAACTGTTTTTTTTATTTATACATATTCCATTTATATGGTCTTTTAAGGGGCACTTCTTCTGTGGAAAGCTAGATGCAGCTGCCCTAAAAAATGTTTTTCAGTTACCTTGGATGGAGAAGTTAATACCGTGTTCATTAAATCTGCACTATATACTGAGTCTAACACGATCATTTATATTTTGGAAAAGGATTGCAAGTGACCTTCAGAGATAGAGCAGGCGTTTACAGAAAGGGCCCTAACACCACTGCCACATGGCCCTCTGGCTCCCCAGTGCTCCTGCCACATCCTCTTCAAGGACAGTTGATCTGTTTTTATCTCTTTTACTTGTTTATACTTCCTGGCAAGATTTCCTTGGAGGAAAGGGTTCTTCATTTTAAAAAATAAAAATAAAATAAAAATCAATGAATCAGAGAAATGGTCCTGCCGAAATGGGATGAAGTTCAGGAAGGACAAGTGTTCGGATGCTGAGGTTTGGGGGAGCCATTAAATAACACCCCTACCTTTCCCTCCTCCATTGACACCAATGGAGAAATAAGACACAGGAGCCAGCCAGAATTCTAAGTAACAGCGTTATTCCTGAGAAAAGCTAGACTGGAGGGTATAACTTAGATGTGTGTTCATAAAAAGCTTCCAAATAGTTTGCATGTTGACAGACCTCCACTATAGTTCTGTCATAGGGGCAAAACCTACCCTTTAAACACCATATGGCAGAGAACATACCAGATAAGGACATGGAAATGGGGTGCAGAGGGTAGCAGAAAATATTTCTTTTAGGCTTTGCCCTTCTGAGGAAAGGAGTACAGACTCTCTCCTTTTTGTGGTGGTATGAGTAGGGAATAAAAGGCTAGTGGGCTAGTCCGTAGAGCTGCGGGGAGAACCCAAGTCATTGACAGACTGAAAGGCCCATACTCTTCCTGCTGATATTCAAAGATGTCTTTAGTTGGCTATACAAATTTAAACCAGACCTGAATTAGCATATTTATTAAGATATGAGGCATTTTCTTTCTGTAAGTCAGATTTATATAAAGGATGGATACAAGGTATGGAATGCTAGGATATGAAAACTGGAAGGGACCTTAGAGTTGGTTTTCAGTTTTTTCATTGCTTAGGTGAGGAAACAGCCCCAGTAAGGGGAAACGACTTACTCTGGACCACTTGTTTTGCTAGTTAGTTACAGCCAGGATTAGACCAGGGTCTTCCAAGTCCTAATTCACTGCTCCCCACACCGAACTGGTCTGCGTTCTGACATCAGGGAAAATAGGCTTAAATTAATGAAATTTGGAAATTCCATTAAACTTATGAACCTTTAAGCTAGTATAACGAGACATGTCTATGAGGTGAATATGTAGAATAGGTAGAACAGTCTCTAGTACAGTGCTTTACATTGGTGGGTTCTAAAGTTAGGCTACCTGGGTTCAAATCCTGGCTGTGCCATTTATTAGTTGTTTTGACCTGGACAAGTTGCTTATCCTCTCTGAGCCTCAGTGTGCTAATCTATAAAATGGACATAATAATAGCACCTACTTCATGGGGTGGTTATGAGGCTCAGATGAGAAGGATAGATATAAAATGCTCTGCTTAGCATAAGTGAGTTCCTGACACATAGGCACTGATTAATATTACCTATGATTATTATTTATCATCATCATCATCATTCTCACTTTACTTCTGGGAGGCTTTAAAAATTTGACCTGTGAAGACAGTAAACTCTTAGTTTAGGATTTCATTCACCCCAGGTTTTTCCTTTGTCCTAAACCTCTATTCTTTAGTCGTCTCAGGTTAGAAGTTTTGTAATCATCTGTTACTCTGTCTCATTTAGGCCTACGGTCTGTCTGTCACCAAGTCCTATCTTGGTGGTTCAAAATGTTTCTCAGTTAACCCCTTCCTCAGGCCTAGATGCCTATTCTAACCTCCTAGCTTATTTTTCCTGACTACAACTTCTCCTTCTCCAGTCTATACTATAATTCACTGCCAGACTGACCTTCCTGAGACACTGTTTGATCCTGTTTCTCCCAGCCTTGGAATCTGTAATGAGTCTATTTTCTGCTGAAGCAAGGCCAAGTTCTGCCTGACCTTCAGTTCCCTCTAGATGATCTCTGTCCAATAGATATATAATGCCAGCCATACACAGCATTTCAAATTTTCTAGTAGCCACAGGTGACACTTTTAGTAATATACTTTATTTACCTAAAAGCATTCAAAACATTATCACTTCAACATGCAATCAATCGAAAAATAAATAATGAGATATCTTCATTCTTCTTTGTTGTTGTTCTAAGTCCTCAACATCCCATGTGTATTTTACATTTATATCACATCTCAAGTCAGACTAGCCATGTTTCAAGTTCTCAGTGGCTGGGGGGCTACTGGATCAGATAGTGCAACTCCAGACTGTGCCTCTCTGACTATCCACTATCCCCCCAACAAACAAGACATACTCAAGTCTTACTTCCTCCTGGTCTGTTAAAACAAAATAAGGATGGTAATACCATGCCTATTTTATAGGATTGTCTTGGGCAAATGTGATGTATGAAAATGCTTTGTAAGCTGTAAAGCTCCATAAAAATGTATGGAAGTTATTATCAGGAGTAAAGGTTTTACTGACATGAGAGTAGGATATCTTTGGAGTTACTTGAAAGAAAAGACTGTATTAAGAAGGTCAACGGGCTGTCCTGAATTCATTTATGAAAAAATCAACTGCAAGCAATGAATGAAGAATATAAACATATACTTTCTCCCACTAGAACTAATAATTATCTTTTTGGAAGAATTCTTCACATTAATAAGGTTCTCTAGATATTTAAATTACTCTGTAGGCCTTTTTTCCCCTTCAGCATTATGAGGACTGGATTTAGGGGCATTAATTCTTCTCTTGAAGGAGCTAAACTGCTACCAAGAAGTTTATTGCTTTGGGTTGTAAGTGTAGCCCATACACTGTGTAGTACTGAGATAGGAATAGCATTCAAATTCCAAATATTGTCTAATTCATTGCAAAGGATTGGAATGGACCTAAAAATTGAATGCCAGTGATTCAGGTGCAGAAACAATTTGTAAAATGTTTTCAATTCATATTAGAAAGGAAATTTTAAAGAGCAATCATTCTGACAGATTGATTAGTGACAATTAGGACACATTATTTTAAACACAGATGAGTTATAGGGTGCTTGCTTAGGTGGTACTCAAACCTTATCCCAACCCTTTACCAGATCAAGTAGTTCACTGATTTTTCTTTAGTCATGCCTTGAACTATCTTGTGGCTCTCAGGAGTTCAGCACTCACTGCAGATATAACTCTGAGTGTACAGTGTAGAAGTTAGATTGCTAAATGAAGCCGTTCTGAAAAAAAAAAAGTCAACTTTGTAAAGTGGCTTCTGGGTGAAAGACCCCACCATTCACAGGCTTGCCCAAGCAAGAGAACTCAACCTAATGTATGACCCTTTTTCTCCCTCACCCATGCCCCTAATTAGCTACTAAATCCTTCTGACTCCACCTCTGAAATACTTCTTTAATCTGCAGCCTCCTCTCCATCCCCGCTGCCCTCGCTCAGGCTTTCATCACTTTTCTCATAAGCTATTGCAACATTCTCCAAACCAGTTTCCCTGCCTCAAGCTTCAGCTTCCCCTGCACCCCACAATTTATTCTCCAACTCCCAGCAGAACGATCTTGCTAAAATACAGATCTGATCATGCCACTCCCCTAATTAAAAACCTCAAGTCATTCCCAGGGCCAACAGATAAAATCCAGACTACTGAGCACAATGTACACAGCACGTTATAGTCAGAGCCCAGCTTATCAGCTCTGCCTCCTGCTGCGTACTCAGAGTGATGATAATCAAATTACTTGCGGTTCCCCAGGAAGCCCCGTCCTTTTATAAACTCTGTTCTCTTCCTTTGCCCTGCCCCCTCCACTCCTCACATCAGTGTGGGGATCCCATGATCTTCTCCTCATGCCATTAGACTTCTTCAAATGCCCCGTCTTCTGTGACAAGCCTTCCCTAACTCCCTGGTCATTTGTTCTTTCCGTCTCCATAACTGCATTCCTTATTCCTTTGCGGCAGGAACTCCTCAAGGGCTAATTCCTCTTGATATCTCCAGCATGTAGCACTCTGCCCAGCATAGCATAGTTGGTCCATAAAAATTTGTTGGATAAATAAAAGAAAGAATTGATGCTATCCCTCTCCCTCACCTGCAGCCGTAGACCTTCTCTTCTACCCCAAATAAGAAAGCTAAGTTTTGAATTCAGTGTGATTTATAATCACCTGCTGATATTTCTAGGTATTTGATGAGGACAATTCAAATCATAATCCTTCCTTTTAACAAAAGTTTAGTTTGTCTAGTTCAGTAAGATTTTCCTTGGGCCACAAGGAATTATTCCCATCCTCTACTTTTCCCAGCTACTATAAGTCATATATACAATCTGGCCAAAGGAATAATACATGGGAAGTTTCTACCTTTAGATCCTTTGACTTACAGGATATGTTAGGAAACACACACACACACAAAGAGGAAACTCACATTTTTAAAAAATTAATTAATTAATTAATTTTATTTTTGGCTGTGTTGGGTCTTCGTTGCCGCACGCGGGCTTTCTCTAGTTGTGGTGAGCCGGGGCTACTCTTCGTTGCGGTGCGCGGGCTTCTCATTGCGGTGGCTTCTCTTGTTGTGGAGCACGGGCTATAGGCGTGCAGGCTCAGTAGTTGTGGTTCGCGGGCTTAGTTGCTCCACAGCACGTGGGATCTTCCCAGACCAGGGCTTGAACCCGTGTCCCCTGCTTTGGCAGGCGGATTCTTAACCACTGCGCCACCAGGGAAGTCCCTAAAAGCACATTTTTAATTTCACAGAATCCAGACTATTGGACTGGAAAGGATCTTAACCAGGATCACCTTCACCTTGTATGGTTATGGACGTTGCATACTGTTCAAGCCTAGGGGGCGCCATTCACATGGGTCACAATGTGAATGGCTCTCCAGGGTTGTAACATGCACAGCCTTACACAGTATCCCTGTTTATATAATCCTCTTCATTTTCAGATAATGAAACTTAGGTCCTAAGAGATGACAGGTTTGCTCAAGGTCATGCATATACTTCATAGTAGGGTACAGGCAATGGGCCCCTTTTCTGCCTTTCAGTCACTCTGACCCAGATTGCTTTAGGAGGCTATGAAACTAGAAAAGATAGCATTTGCTCTAGTTGTGTGGATAATGGTCTTTAGCTGAACATGAAACTTCAGTCATTTCGTTTAGCTCTGCATTATTTGCGCTAGCTTTCCACCTCTAGCTCTACTGGTCTGGTTGGCATGACTTGAACCTTCAACATATTACACTACTGCCCGCAGGGCTACCAAGACTCAGGTGGCCGTTCGTCCCACAAAGTTGCCGGGCTGTGCTGTCTACTGTCTCCTTTGCTGGCCTATTCCTCTGTGACCTACTGTTAGCTGCCATCTTCTTTTGGCTTCTCTTCTTGGCGTTTTGTGCTGCTTTGGCTTTATAACCACATTGCTGACCAGTCAACGTGGTCCTTTCCTTCCGTTCTACAAATGATTCAATCAGAGCATGTTGGCTGTTGACCTTGGGTCTTTGGTTCTTTGCTGCTGTTCATAGCTGCTGGGGGTGCCTAGGCGATGCTGCTTCTTTGTCAAAACTTTTTGTTTCTTTTCTTTCTCCCCTATTCCAGATTTGCGCCTTTCTGAGTGCTTAAAGATGCCAGAAGGATTGTCTCCACGTAGTTGTGGAAAATATTGTTTGGGAGAAAAAAATCTTGGTTAGAAAAGTTCATGTGGGCTTCCCTGGTGGCGCAGTGGTTGAGAATATGCCTGCCAATGCAGGGGACACGGGTTCGAGCCCTGGTCTGGGAAGATCCCACATGCCGCGGAGCAACTGGGCCCGTGAGCCACAATTACTGAGCCTGCGCGTCTGGAGCCTGTGCTCCGCAACAAGAGAGGCTGCGATAGTGAGAGGCCCGTGCACCGCGATGAAGAGTGGCCCCCGCTTGCCGCAACTAGAGAAAGCCCTTGCACAGAAACGAAGACCCAAACACAGCCATAAATAAATAAATAAATAAATAAATAATTTTAAAAAAAAAAAAGAAAAGTTCATGTAAATCAGACACTCAATAGCTAATTGTCTCTATCAAGGACGATGCATTTAAAAAATTACTCCTTCCTCTGCCCCGTACTCTGTACTCATCCTCAGTGTCAAACTAAGGTAAATACTGAGGTGTTTTGGTAGGTTTGATTGAGCCTGAATAGCAAACTAGACTTCTTGAGCCGAAGCCCTCCAGCCATAATGGACTGAATGCATGGTTTGCATCTTTGCTCTTGATCATTAAGGCTGGCAGATCTTTCTGAACCTAATGGCCTGCTTTTGTTCCACTTCATCAGTCGAGATATAGAATAGAATTAGATTAAGGAATTATTAATTTGTTAGAGGTTTGATACTTGCTATTTGGTGGTTGTTTGCACTTTATATATCGTTCATGGTATAACTGAGAATTTCTTTGTAAATGTTTGGTTTTCAGGCTGGTTGGAAGGAAAATCACGCAACATTCATGAGTGAACTAAAAAATCTTCAGGCTTCTGGACTGACTACTCTTGGTCAGGCTCTAAGATCCTCATTTGATTTGTTAAATCTCAATAGATTAATATCTGGAATAGACAATTATGGACAGGTAAAAAAATTTTTGAGTGAGTATAGCTAATTTATTTTGGTGACTTGGGGTAAGAATTTAAAATTGGGCATGGCTACCAAGTTTTCTGCTCCTTTTTATAACATCCAAAAGGAGGTCCATGTATCTTTTAAATACATACTTTAACAAAAATCCTTTTGGGGGAGTCTTGTATGTGGCTTGACCATAAAATAGTTAAAATTGCCTACGCATCAGATCATCAGCTATCATGGGATGAATAAATTGCTGAGAAATATTGGAACAAGACAATTGAAGAGAAACTTTCAGAGTCCTTAAGTCCCTCGTCCCTCTCAATTCAACGAAAAAGCTCTAGTATAAGAGGAAGGCAGAATAGCATTTGCTGATGCTATCATTACACTTTCCTACTGTAAAAGCTCTGCTCACAATAACCAGTCCCTGGCCAGGTTGCAGAGCATAAGTCACTAACGTCCCCCTCACTGTGCCAGGATTCTGAATGATACACGGGTGTGGGGGATGCTGCCATTATAATCCCTTTAATATCTTTCTTTTATGATTACTTGGAAAGCAGAGGGAGAGGGGGATTTGGATGTTATAGTTTGGGATGGTTCCTGAATTATAAGAATTCCTCAGTTTATTCTGAATGTTACCTCTGCAGGGATTGTTATTTTGATTCCCACCCACTTCAGTCCCTAATCTTTTCCTTCTTATTGATCCAGGCAAATTTGATCACACACTTGAAAGATCACAGGCGAGGCAAATGTAGAAGTTGAAATACAATGTTATTACTTTACACAGCTCTAATACTTCTTAAATGTATTTTAGGGGAGAAATCCATTTTTTTTAGAACCATCTATTTTAATTACCATCACAGATGGAAACAAGTTAACAAGTACTGCTGGTGTTCAAGAAGAGGTGAGATTTCATTTTTTCAAATTTCGTTTAAATGGCAGAGAACATGCAGCTCTTTCAGTTAAGAATAAGTTTGATCAAACATTCCATCTTGGTAATCCTTGAAAGATTGCCTCATTTTATTGACGACATCAAAGAAAGGTGAACTCTATAACTCTTAAACTGTCTTCATTTTTGTATGGGTTGTTATGATGAAACTTTTCCAATTTTGCCTTATCAGCTTCATCTGCCTTTGAATTCTCCTCTGCCTGGAAGTGAACTAACCAAAGAACCTTTTCGTTGGGATCAAAGGTTATTTGCCCTGGTGTTGCGTTTGCCTGGATTGGCTTCTACTGAACCAGAGCAGCTAGGGAGTGTACCAACTGATGAATCTGCCATCACACAGATGTGTGAGGTCACAGGAGGTATTGGCAATATTTACTATTTCTAAAGGAAAAATTCAGGGCAGCAGAGCACCGTTTTTCTTAAATGCCACATCCAGTCTTTACTTCTTTTCCTTCCGAATCTTTCAACTCTGCTGCTTAAGCTCATCATCAATGTGATGTTTGCTGCCAGTGTAGTTTTGATGATTTCAAATTGTATTTTAGGATTTCAGATGCTTGTATTGTTAAGTAGTGTTTTATTTGATAAAACTTGTACTATTTGTTTTTCCTTCTGGTATAGGTCGCTCCTACTGTGTTAGAACACAGAGAATGTTGAATCAATGTTTAGAATCTTTAGTTCAAAAAGTTCAGAGTGGTGTAGTTATTAACTTTGAAAAAACGGGACCAGATCCACTTCCTATTGGAGAAGGTACAGTAGATAACCCTTTTTTTTTTTTAACCTTAAAGTGTTATATAGGAGAGTGATCTGAAGTTGAGAAAACATTGAACTAATCGCAATAGACGCAGTCTTCACTAGCCACACACAATCAAGTGGTTACAAACATCCATCCAAACAACTACCATTCATTCATTGCCTGTGGATACATTTCAGGTAGCCAAATTCTAGCTTTAATTCAATGTCAAATCTTCCGCAGAAAATTCTCCCTTTTCCCTACCCATTTCATATTCCTGGTCCCAGTCTTGGGATGACACTGAATTCTTCACTTCTCTATTCATGAAATATCTGGAGATTGACTACAGAGTGCCATTTAACCAGCCATCTGCTTTTGGTCTTGTGAGCGCCAAACGTGCCAAGCTATCTTGATGAAATCTGTGAGTGTTTAGCCAGGAACTGCTAATATTCTATAAGATCCTACACCAGTATTTTTCTGGCCACTTTTTAACTGCAGAACCTTTTCTCTTCAAATGAGATTTTATACAAACTTCAACATCTCAAAATATGAAAGCAGAGCTACTTTTGTATTGGGAAAGGGAGTCATACCCCATTGCACGGCTTCCTCAGAGCTCTGTTCTAGGGCATCGCTTCTCCTCATTCCTACACACACATACATACATATGTGTACCTAGACTCCATCATCACCACAGTGCTTGTCTGATCTGATCCATACATTTTAATCGCTGTGCCCACAATTAGTGGTAGCTGCCTGGAGAAGCAAAGGGAGTAAGTGCAAAGGGGCAGAAAGACACACATTTCTTGCTGAAGCAGTGGATCCTGTGGTTCCTGACCTTTTTGCTATTTAGTCCCCAGAACCCTTTGAGAAGCTATTAGAAAAAATAGAGACCCCTCTCCCCAGGAAAATGGACATGGTCAACACATACACACATAATTTTGCATTTCATTTCAGGGGTTCTTGGACTCCAATTTAAAAACACCTGCTGTAGGGACTTCCCTGGCAGTCCAGTGGTTAAGACTCCGGGCTTTCACTGCCGAGGGCTCAGGTTCTATCCCTGGTCAGGGAACTAAGATCCCACATGCCGCGTGGCCAAAAAAAAAAAAAACACACAAAAACCAAAACCAAAAACAACAACAACAACAAAAACCACCTGCTGTAGAAGACTGAGGCTTCACAGCCCATTTTAAACTAATTAAATTAGTTGTAAAGGAAGGACGTGTTATATTGGTAACAATTGACCACTCAGGTCTATAATTTTGTGTTCATTACCTTCATGTGAACAGGGAACTTTCCTACTAAAAACCAGTTTGATGGTGTCACGTAAATAGCTCAGACATTCTTTCTAGCTCCATTTCCCCTTTGTCCAGAGTTCTTAACCTTTGAGATTCTGGTGAAAGCTAAGAACTTTCTCCTCAGAAAAATGCACATCCCCAGAATTGTGAGCTCAACTTTAGGGGGGGTGTCTTGGTCCCCTGAAGCATTACATGTATTCTCTAGAGCTCCATGGGCCGCAGTAAATCCCCTGCTCTAAAGTAATTACTTGTTTAAAGTAATGCTTAAGTAAATCAAATGATATTGAAGAAAAAAATGAGACTCAAATCACTAACACATATCTTTTACAAATATAATTTAGACTAATGAATCATCCCCTTAAAGGTTATGTAACTCTGCCTTGTCCTGTTTTCCGGGGGCAAATGAAATATGCTAGTTCAAATAATTAAAATGCATTCAGGATATATTACTCAGCATTATACGATGCCCAGTTTCCATGGGATTTTAATGGTGGGATGGGCAAACTATAATGAATTAGTCCACATAAACTTGATGCATTTGCTTTGTGTTCCCTCCCCAACTATATACATAGATTGTGTTGTCAGCATTCCTTCTACCTTTTGGTGCATTTGCCTTTGTGGTCATTGGGTCTAACTGTTTAGTAAAGAATACTTTTTTTCATCTAGTTGAAATAGAAAATCTAAATAGAATTTATGACCTATTTGTCAGATTCAAAAATGTAAAACTATACCAGGGAATGAACAATTTCATTTGCCTAATTTGGAAAAATAACTGTTGTGGTTTATTTAGTGTGTTTAATTTATGTGTCCAAATCTCAGAAAATTTAAAACTAACTTTGTAACAGTCTTCCATATAACTACATATTTTGGTTGTAATTAAGGAATTGGGGGGGGCAGGATGTTGGATTAGAGGGGGTGGATTAGATGATGAAAAGAGTTGCTAGAGAGAACATTCAGAAATCCTAGTAGAGTCACTTTTTACTTCCATCTTTCATGAATCACTGATTTGGTTTTGTTTTGTACTTTGCTTTTAACTGAAAAATCTGTACAAGAAGATCAGAGGCTGTGAAAGGAAATTCATGCCTTAGTCTGTCTTTTGTTTAACTTTTAGATGGACTTATGGATTCATCCAGGCCAAGCAATTCATTTGCTGCTCAACCATGGCATAGCTGTCATAAGCTCATTTATGTGCGACCTAACTCTAAGACTGGTGTTCCTGTTGGACATTGGCCAATTCCAGAATCTTTTTGGCCAGATCAGAATTTACCTTCACTAGTAAGTGTCATAAAACAAAAAGGTAAACATCATTCTGGATTTTCCATTAGTTGATTGCAGAGAACCTTTTAAAATAGCTTGGAAGCTTTTAAGTTGTGCTTTCTATTTCTTACTGAAAAGTCTAGCTTGTACCTAAAAGCAAGAGAGGACCTCCTTTCTGTTCTGGCATTCTTTCTTTCAGTTGCCTTTGCCACTTGACCCGCCCTCTTCAGATGTTAAAATATTGTTATTTTTGATGCTGTTGCAATCTGTGACTTGGTTGTTATTTCAGAGCCAGAGCCGCTGACTTGATTTACATGGTAAAAACAATCTCTAAAAAGGGCAGGCATTGATTTTCACGTACATCCCCTGGAAATTAGAACTTAGTTTGCACCTTGTATAGGTTCTAGAAACATATTCAAAGCAGAGGTCATTCTACTTCCTCCGAGGGAGCCATTAGACATGTAGTGGGACTTTGTGGGCCTACTTTTCAGGTTTTTGTAATCAGTGGACTTGAGTTCCTTGGCAATGCACCTTTCAACAATGGGTAATTAAGCAATATTTTTAAAATAATCTCTAAGCAAGGGTTTATCTTTTTGTTCACTGTATTTGGTGGAAGAAGGTTTGATATTGTAGTTGCTCCTAGCACCAGATGAATTGGCTTGGGAGGGGGGAAGGCGCGGTGTCTAGTAATAAGGGAAACCATATGAAACCCACTCTCCCTTTCATCTTCCTCCCTCCCCGCGGCCAATATAAAAAGGCCAGAGTAATCCTTGAGGGAGGGAGGGGGCACAAAAAGGTCACTGCTCTTCCAGCACCTTCTTGGTTCAGCTAATCTATAGTCTATCTAGGTTTTAGACATTTCTGACATGAACTGCATTTTCTCCTGGATTGCTATTTTGAGGCTCCTGCATTTTTTTCAGAGGTGGCCACGAAAGGCCTGAATGTACGACTGAAGAACCATCTTCAGCCCCTGCCGTGGGTGAGGCTCTGTCTCCTAATCCCATCCCTTGGGGCACCAAGGTGGCACGCTTGTCAAACCTCAGGGCCCAGTTACTCTCAGCCCCTTCAAACCCCAGACTGAATGTTTTCATTACAAATTTGCTTCATTATTGCTGGTGACAGGGTTTCACTCATGTCTTTTTTTTTTTTATTAAGTTCTATTTTTTTGTAATTAATTTATTTTATTTTTGGCTGCGTTGGGTCTTTGTTGCTGCGTGTGGGCTTTCTCTAGTTGCAGCGAGTGGGGGCTACTCTTCATTGCGGTGCGTGGCCTTCTCACTGCGGTGGCTTCTCTTGTTGCGGAGCACAGGCTCTAGGCATGAGGGCTTCAGTAGTTGTGGCACACGGGCTCAGTAGTTGTGGCTCACCGGCTCTAGAACGCAGGCTCAGTAGCTGTGGCTCACGGGCTTAGTTGCTCCACGGCATGTGGGATCTTCCCGGACCAGGGCTCGAACCTGTGTCGCATGCACTGGCAGGCGGATTCTTAACCATTGCGCCACCAGGGAAGTCCCCACTCATGTCTTTTTATAGGTTTCAATCTAATAAGCCAGAAATATTTTGCAACTTTGATTAAAATAAAAAATTTTTTAAAAACCGGAATAGAAGGAATTTCAGGAAACTCACACATAGCTCGTAGCTTCAGCTTTAAAAGCACATTGGAAGGCTATTTTTCTCAGCTTCCAAAACATCTTGTAGGCTTGTAAATCATAAAGCCAAATGGGCATGTTTTTCCCTTTTATGAAGGAAACAGGTGTTTTGTCGTATTCACATCAGCCTTACAGATCTCTCAGCCAGAGTAGGTAGAGCCACGTCTCACTCTTGACCCTGGAACTTGTCCAATCTCTTTTTCTCTCCATTTGCCCTTGCTGCCACCATTTCTGTCTCTGGTGCTCTCCATCCCCACAAGCTAAAGCCATTAATCAAATGGCTGCTCCATCAATCTGCTCTGGTACCCCAGGTACACGGGCCTTTCAGCCCAGCCAAAAGCATCCCCAGCTCTAGCTGTTCAAGGAAGTGTGTGGGTGTGAGAAATGCTGTAAAAACTCAGCTGCGAAGAAAATTTCAACCAGGCTCTGGAGTTGTGATGGGCTCCTTTTCAGTCTCTATCTTGCCGTTTCCATGCCTTTACAGTCATTCACCTTGCTTGTTAGTAGCTCCAGCTCTGTCATTACCTCATTAGAAAGCTTCATGGATTTCTTCTTCCCCAGCAGTGTCTGGCCTGTCTGAAACCTCATGGTACAGAGGAGTGAAGGGCAGGTAGTCCTTGGAGGTTGCAAAGTGGATCTGAATTTCAGAGTTCTTAATATTCAAAGCAGTTTTATTTTTTACTTCCCTGAAACCGTAGTTATGAGTGTTATAATTTACCTTTCTCAATTCATCTTTCTCAAAACAGTAGTCTGGATCTCAGCGATGGTTTAACAAAACATAAAAGGGTTGCAGAATTGTCAGAAATGTAAGCTCTCTTGATAACGGATTATATTTTCCCCTCTTGTTTTTTAGCCTCCACGAACATCTCATCCTGTTGTGAGGTTCTCCTGTGTAGATTGTGAGCCAATGGTAATAGACAAACTTCCCTTTGACAAATATGAACTTGAACCTTCACCCTTAACTCAGTACATCCTGGAACGAAAGTCTCCCCATACCTGCTGGCAGGTACTTATCCTTTGTTGTCAGCCAAATGTCTGGAACCACTCTGAGATCTGGGAATTGTTTTAAGAAGTTTCAAAGGTTAATCTGGGAATAGTCGAGCTGAGTCTGTTGATAATGTTTCTCACAAATGCTATCAAATAAGCAACAAGTCCAAGCAAATAATTTCAGACTGATATGAATCACTAGCCTACTGTACACTGCCATTTAAGGAAGTATGATCTGATGAAGCCTATGTATTAGAGGATTTAGAGGACTCCCCTAAAGCCTATCCAGGGACCCCAGGTTAAGAATCCCTAACCTAGGGACTTCCCTGGTGGCCCAGTGGTAAAGAATCCGCCTTCCAATGCAGGGGACGCAGGTTCAATCCCTGGTCGGGGAACTAAGATCCCACATGCCGTGGGGCAGCTAAGCCCGTGAGCCACAACTACTGAGCTCGTGTGCCTCAATGAGAGAGCCCGCATGCCGCAAACTACAGAACCCATGTGCCCTGGAGCCTGTATGCCACAACTAGAGAGAGACCTGTGCACCGTAACAAAAAGATCCCGCATGCCTCAACAAAGATCTCGTGTGCCGCAACTAAGACCTGACACAGCCAAAAAACATAAGGAAAGTAAATAAATTAAAAAAAAAAGAATCCCTAACCTAAAGGATGTAATTCTATTCACCTATGGATTCTTCAGCTGAAGCAATGTTCTCAGTCCTTATTGTGAACTTGACAGCTTGGAACTACAATATTTTTTTTTAATTAAAAAAATATTTAAAAATTTAATTTTTAAAATTGGGATGCAGGATCTTAGTTTCCTGACCAGGGATCGAACCCGTGCCCCCTGCAGTGGAAGTGCGGAGCCCTAGCCACTGGACCGCCAGGGAATTCCCAGTACAAGATTTTTTTTTTTTAAAGTATTTTGTTTATTTATTTATGGCTGTGTTGGGTCTTCGTTTCTGTGCGAGGGCTCTCTCTAGTTGTGGCAAGCGGGGGCCACTCTTCATCGCGGTGCGCGGGCCTCTCACTATCGCGGCCTCTCTTGTTGCGGAGCACAGGCTCCAGAAGCGCAGGCTCAGTAATTGTGGCTCACGGGCCCAGTTGCTCCGCGGCATGTGGGATCTTCCCAGACCAGGGCTCGAACCCGTGTCCCCTGCATCGGCAGGCAGATTCTCAACCACTGCGCCACCAGGGAAGCCCACAAGATATTTTTGACCAAAAAATAAATAAATAAATAAGCCTGAAACTACTTTATTTGTGTAATGTAATCAAACCCTTCTTCCTGTAGTACAAACCACATTGGTGAGTGTAGTGTGGGTTTTCCTTGGATGAGGCAAATGTACAGGCAAATGCACATACACTGGCTCTTCCAAGGGTTATACTTCAGCCAGAAGGGCTTGCTGATTTGTTAATAGACTCACCTTTGGATTTTAATTTGTGAAAATCCGGACGTGGCAGTCACAGCCTTTTTATTTGAATATAATAAGGAAGCCCTACACTGTAAGGATGTTTGTTCTATTTCTAAACTACAGCACCGTATAGCAATCAGTAATTGTTAGGTTCTGCTTACGCAAGGAACACTTTCAGACTGCCATCTGTTTCATCCTAAAATGTGAAATCATTGCTACTAGTTGCCTTTAAGCTACTTGAATTCTCCAAAGATGCTAAAACTGGGTAGAAAAAAAAGGAACAGGCATAAAACAAGGATGTAAAAGTGCAAGAAACAGAATGATCTCATAAATATAATATTGAGCGAAAGAAGCCAGACGTAAAAGATCACATATCATATGATTCGACTTTATATAGTTCAAAAAGAGGTAAGACTGCCTGACTCTGTTAAAAGTCGGGACAGTGATTTCTCTTGGGGGTACAGAGTAGTGACCAGAAAAAGACACGAGGGGGTTTCCGGTTAGGTTCTATTTCTTGATCTGGGTGCTGATGACACACGTGCATTCGCTTTTGAACATTCATTGAACTGTATACTTATAATTCATGCACTTTTTTGAACGTATGTTTATATTTCAATAAAATACACCAAAAATGTGCTAGAAATGTAGAGATAGGGATGATAGAATGCTAAGTTAAAATCAAGACAGAGGCTTGAATTTATGAATTGAAAAACGTTTTGGAATAAAAGCAAATAAAATTATAAATCATACTTCTTCCCTAAATGAAACCCTCTTTTGTATGTGGCACCTCCCTTGTAAATCTTCTCCAAAGGAACTTAAGAAATCCTTAAGATCCCTGCAGCACCCCTCAAATATGCGATATGTCTTTCTCTCGCATCTTACGTTACTTTGGTTTAGAGTAGTTTAATGCGATGAATTAGTGGGAGTGAAAAAGAATAAGATGAGCCAGGAGCTGGGAAATTTGGCAAAATCATAATGGAGACTGGATTCTAACCCTAGCTCTGCCACCAGCTATGTGGTCTTGGATCAGCCACTTTCTCTAGACTAGATGGTCTCTAATGATCCCTTTGAACCCCCAAATTCTATGAATCTGCAGGTGATAAGAAATTTGGAAAAACTCAGTGGGCTTATGGGAAGGAAGGAAGGTATGAAGGTGGGAAGGGAGGGAGTAAAGGCAGAAAGGGAGTGAGAAAGGAACAAAAAACAGTGCTTTTCCTTTCAGGGGAATTACAGGTCTGATCCTTGCTGGCTGTAACTTTTTTATCCTTTATGATGATTTTCCCCCTTTTCTATTATACACACTTAGGAAACTGGAGGAAATCCAACATGTTTTATTACAATTATCTGTTTCTATTAAGGTTCAGATTAAGACATGAAATCTAGTAGGTGAGTCATGTTTTAGCACAACCCATTTTTTTGTGGAGGCATCCATTACATAGGAAGGGTTTATTCTTAGCTACAGCTAAGTATAGCAAGAATTTAGTGAGCTGGTAGGTGATATGGCTGGTACCAAGAATTAGCAAAGTAAGTGGGTTCTGTTCACCATCAGGGTTTGACTTTTGTCTTAAATAATCCTGCTGAAGGGCTTTAGAAAAGGTAAAGGTCTAGGTCCCTAAAAGTACATACTGATGCCCTGATTTGGACCAAAGAGTGACCATGGAACACAGAGAAAACATGATAGCCAGAGGACTCCAGAATAGCATATCAGGTGTATGGGACCTGACAATATAATACATATCACATCAGGAATATCAATAAGGAATAAGATGCTAGTCATATGGAATAAAGATTAATGTTTTCATTTTTATTGAATGTTTGCTCCACCAGGATCATTTACAAGAGAAAGTGCCTTCCAGATTGAACCAAAGCATCTCCTTGCTCAATATAATTGCATCAAAATAATTATCACCAGTGCCTGGCTTGTAACAGACTGCTCAATAAATATTTATTGGATGAAAAATGAATAAATGGGTAGGGGAGTGGGGCATAAAAGGGAAGTAGAGCAAAACTTAATAGTAGTACACATGAGGAGTGTTAGCATAATCCTTTAAATGGGCTTTGTTTTTGTAATTGCATAGGGGCTTGTTCCATTTTCCTAAGAGTCTCCACTCTGGTCACCACTTGTTCTTTTGAGAAGTCAATTTGTTTTCATGGCTGGTATCACTTAGTGGTATTTCAGCCTTATTTTCCATCGTGCTAACCAAGTAAATATTTGGGTATTGTTGATGCAGCCTGTGGTCTCTGAATCGTTATTGCATAGTACGGTTTCATTTCTTAACGCAATTTGCAGAAGAATTGCAATCTGAACACTCTTCTTTAGTACGATATGTTTTGACATAAATATAGTGAAAGCACTATTCCCATTTTTAAATTACAATTAAATTGTGCCAGAGATGTCAGTATGGAATGTTGCTGTGTTTAGTTTTACATAAAATCCTTATTGTCGTAACGGTACATTACCTCACCATCTTCTCAGGTATTTGTTACTAGCAGTGGAAAATACAATGAACTTGGATATCCGTTTGGTTATTTAAAAGCCAGTACGACTTTAACTTGTGTAAACCTCTTTGTGATGCCGTACAACTACCCAGTTCTACTCCCTCTTTTAGGTAAGTCAAGTATGTGCCACTTAGTCATCTTTGAAATACAACAAAAAAGAAAAATCGACGATGAACTAAGCATTTTAAACGTAGTCAAAGAGTAATGGATATCAGGATATATAAAAGTCTAAAAACTGATTTGGAAGGATAGAATTTGCATCCTGTTTTCTGTTTTGTTCATTTTCCTTTCGTTGTTTTTACATCAAACAGAAGAGACTCTTCACCTCGGGGGGCGTGATTCTTATGCTGCTCTCTGGGTTGCAAGCTCCAATGCTGTCACCCCTGTTCTCTCCAGTTTTAAGTGCACTTGGCTTTTGGTAAACTAGTTTGGGCCCCCCAAAGTTGATTGGGGTTAACACTTCAAGTATCTGATGGTTTTCTTCAGAAAATAGGGCTTCCGTGGGGCTGTTGGCCTACACTAAGTTCCTCCACAAAAGAATATTGAATGCTCTTGAGGCATGTGTTTTAGGCAGAGTAGCAAGTTAAGGAAATAGATACAAGAGTGAATTCTGCAATAACTGCAGTTGTAGAAGCTGTGGCTTCCATGGCAAGATTCTAAAAGGAACAACTCCAGAAGCTGTTACTCAGACATCACTGAAAATGTGTGTGATTTCTTTTTCTCATTTAAAGAGCCACATCTGTTTAGAGTAATACAGTACCACACGGTATCCTTCTCTTTGTAAAGTTGTGAACATTTTTAGTTGCTGAGGTTTCTTAATTTTTGCAAAAAGGATCAAACCTTTACTAAGTTTTAATATAGTCATTGAAAGCATAAGATTTTTATTGCTATCAATATTATATGTATTAAATGTCCTGAAAAAGCAATTCTTTTGAATGTTGCAAGTTAAGAAGGTTAACATAAGAATCATGTTAGTAGGGTGGTAGGTAACCAGATTATCACAGTTGGCAAGATTATCTCTCAGTCAGGAAATTAGGAAATTTTTTTTTCTATTGAGGATCAGTAACTACAGAAATTAAGGCATTTGTAGCAACTTGTCTTTTTTTTTCCTTTCTTAAGTATGCCACATTCAGTCACTTTTTTTAAAAAAAAATTAAGAACTGGGAACTTGTGTAAAAAATAAAGTTCATCTCCATATTAAGACCAGTTATTACCAGGAGGAGGGAAAGAGAATAACCGAAAGAGGATAATCTGATGTTTATTTACCACTATATATCCGCTGCTTCACAGTTTACGCTATTTATAAATTTTATGTAGTGTTTTCACGTACATAATCTAGTTCCTCAGAACAGTCCTGTGGGAAAAGACAGTTATCATTAAACTCATTTTATGGATGAAATGGAGGCACAAAAAGGTGAAGTGATTTCTCAGAGCTCACTGAGCTAAGTACATAGTATGTGTCTGAGCTTGAACTCAAACCCCTGCCTTTTTGAAGCAGGAAATGGGGAGAAAGGAACCGGAAGAGAAAATATCTGTAGTTTTTGAGGTGTTGGCAGTGTCATTTTACTCTCGTTCCACACTCTCATCTCATCTTTCAAATGTGGATGAGCTGATTGTTGATGACATTTTTACTGTACCATCCTGGAGACTGCATGTGAATGGAAATCTAATACCATGGAAATCATTTTCTGAGCTACAAAGATAGTGACTAAAGCCGTGTCACCCTAACTGCTCTCTACCCTTGATCTAGTCTGTGGAAGATTTTCTTTTTTCCTCTCGCCCCCATTAAAAAATAAATCCGACAAGAAGTAATTAGACTAAATTGGCTCCTGGGTGGAATCATTGCAATTGGCATTGTTAGAAATATTAAGACTATTATTGACTCTCATTGTCTAATCTATTTATATCTAAATGTCTCTTCAGTCTTGTAGTATTTACATTTGTCAGTTAGTTTCCAAAATCTGCCTAATTCCCCACAGACTTCACACAAAGACATGGTATAACAGGATATTTCCACGGTCTCCCGTTCCTTTCTGTCAAGGTATGAATGGTCTTTAAAGGACCCGCATGCTACAATGAGCCAGAAATCTCTTCAGATCTTTTTTCCTTTGTTCTTTCTACCCTGTACCAAAAGAACAAAAGACCTACATTTTATGACTTTGTAAATTCATTTAAATTAGTTTCAGCAGGAGTGAATAATTTATTATAGTAGTAAAAGGAAGAAAATGATGTAGTTGCTTTTCTTAACCAAATAAATTCAGAATTTCAAAGAATAGCCCTATTTGTAGAGAAATTGTGCATATGGCATAGGGATGGTTTTGTTCCTAGAAGGAGAGCATTTGTTTTTTTGGATAAAAGCCAGTAAAACATGAAGAAACAATATAGAGAGTGAATTTATAATATCTTTGATATTTATAGTAAGTGTGGCAGGTTCATGTTGGTTGATGTCTGGGGATATCAATTTTGAATTATTATATTAAAAAATTTCTTATCATTGGAAGGAAATAATGAGATATTTTGGGAATTTTCCATGTAGTGTATATGATGCATTTGGATTATTTAAATAATTAAATTTGAGTGTAAAAATATAGGGGATATCTCCTTTTTTAAGGAAAATATCTTTAGTTGTATTAATAATGCACCATATTCAAGAACCATATTTAGTTGTACAGAATTTTCAACTTCAACATACATCTCTACTTGCTTTTACTAGTGCCATCAGCCAATTGTTAACTAATGTTTGAGAGACCCAAAGTTTGGCTCAAAATGCCTGACCACTGAAATCAAGGAAATGAAGAGGGGGGAAATATGGATAAACAAAATATATGCTGATTAAGGAGAATCCAAAATGTAATTTAGAGCATGCCATCATTGCCCAGAAATTATTGAGGTATAATTGACATATTCTATTAGTTTCAGGTGTGCAACATAATGATTCAATATTTGTATATATTGCAAAATGATCACCACAATAAATCTAGTTAACATCCATCACCGCACATAGTTCCAATTCTTTCCTTGTGATGAGAAGTATTAAGATTTACTCCTTAGCAGCTTTCAAATATGCACTACAGTGTAGTTAACTATAATCATCACGCTGTACATTACATCCCCATGACTTATTTATCTTATAACTGGAAGTCTGTACCATTTGACCCCCTTCACCCATTTCACCCCCACACACACACCTGGCAACCACCAATCTGTTCTCTGTATCTATGAGTTCATTTTGTTGTTGTTGTTCTTGTTGTTTTAACATTCTCTATTTAAATAAAAGAAATATTCCATCCACCAGTGACCATGGATTCCTTCTCAGGTGAAAATTACTACACTAGAGTTACCAATATGTAAGATAATATTTCACATAGATCAGAATCAGTGTTTTAATATTATATTTTATGTAGCTTCACAGATGGAAGATGAATATGTAACCTGAGAATGTATTTCATTTTCTAGAAAACTGCTATATATAATTTTGGTACATAGTACCAAAGAAAGATAATCAGATAAACTCCGATGAAATGTTCATCTAATGTAATTGAAACTGGAAATTTCTAGGAAATGATATAATAGATGTGGGTTGCTTGATTTAGATCTTGGAATTTAGGACTGGAATAGTGTAATATTTTCTTGGATTTTCTCTTGCAGATGACTTGTTTAAAGTTCACAAGCTTAAGCCAAATGTGAAGTGGCGACAGGCTTTTGACAGCTACTTAAAAACTCTGCCTCCATACTACTTATTAGTATGTATTAACTCTATCCAATCAATCAAAAACTTCACCCCTGAAATAAGATAGTTTTTTTTTTAATTTGTAAATTTGGGTCGCCATTGTCTTCTCAAATTATGTGTAAGAGCCTGGGGATGTCATGGCGGCACAAAAGAGAACTGCTTATTTTATTTCCTTTAACTGCCATGGTTATTGTTATAAAACACATCTATGTTTCTCTTATAAAAGCTAACCTTGTGAAATTATAATTTTGGAATTTAAGAAAAATAGGACTGGATTTATGTATTATATCAACTTCCCTTTTTAACTCTAGAAATTCGCACTATTGGGTTTTCCTCTGAAAAAAAAACAAACAACCTGAAGACATTATATTTACTTATGGCTTGTTAAATGTGTCCTTGACACAGCATGAAGTAGGGGCACTGGTTAGAGGGAATCCAAAAAGAGTAAAAAATCACTTGGCGTCATTTGGATTTTTACAATTTGAGAAAAATATTCATAATTATTTTGAACTGGTCATATAATCTAAATCAAGATTATCAAAATCATTTCAGAGGTGGATGTGGTAAACTTTAAGCCAAGTTTCTAGAGGTGAAAAGGCAGAATCTTAAGTGGTACCGTTGGTGTCACTGGGAGGAGAAATTGGGGTGTGTTAGTATTTACCATGGCAGGAATGGGGTGCACAATCAAATGCAATGTGAAATGATTTTATGACTTGGGAATTAAGACTGAAAGCAATTTACCTGTTTGAATTTGCTGTTACTTGCTCTTCTTATCCCACTCTCTTCTGATTTTTTTACTTTCTGCTCCTTACTTCTCTGCTATTTTCATTGCCACTTTTTAATGTTCCATGTTTGGTTTTATGTGCAGCACCTTGACTTCTAAGAAATGAATCATGTCCCTTTGCCCCTTATAACTGAAGTTTGAGTATTTTAAGATTTATTCTATTCTTACTGTTGTGTATTTTGTTTCCTTATAGCCATTAAAGAAAGCACTAAGGATGATGGGAGCTCCAAATCTGATATCAGATAATTTAGATTGTGGACTTAGTTACAGTGTTATCTCTTACCTTAAAAAACTCAGCCAACAGGTAGTATTGGTAAAAACAAACAAACAAAAATCCTTTGCCCTCAGAAGTGCATTTCCTTATTCTTTAGTGTAACTGTAATTTTCAAATTAAATGTGTATATATTTCTACACTTTATGGATTAGTAATAATGTGATTCTCTATGGCTTCTAGCTTCACCATTAAACTGCAGTTAAGGGTCTGTCAGTATCATTTGATGCTGTACCATTTCTCCTTTCGCTTGCCAGTTTGTTCTACCCACAAGCTGGTTGATATTTTGTGGCCTAGGAGGGGCAGAGGCTTAATAGAATTATCCATGGGTCACATTTTGTCTATGCTCAACCTAGTTTCTCCTCAAATCACGTTGGGCTAGAGCATCCCCCTTTTTAGGTCAGCACACTGAGGCATGGTGTGATTAATGACTTGCCTGAAATGCGTTTTTTGGCGATAAATATCAGTATGCTTTTTCTTGGAGAGGGGGAGGTGAGACCAGTGCTCCTCGCACTGGAGGGTGACAGGCCCTCCATCTGTTCCCCCACCTCATTTGCCATTATTCACCTTGTCCCTTGCCTGCCCCTCTCTATTAGTACCTCATCCTCCACTCACCCCTACTTATCATACTTCTCACCTCTACCTAGCCCATTCTTGTAGGGTGGAAATGTTTGAGAACTACTGAGTTAGAGCTTCACTGCCATACAGATGTGTTATGTTATATGACAAATTAATGCAGCAGCTTTACTTTCTTCTTGTGCACAAATGTATTCCCAGGTAGGGAATAGTAGTAGCATTTGCAGTGACAATAATGCTTCAAGTTGGATATGTTTCAAAGCTGGGCCTTTAGAAAACAGAGCAAATAAGTGTCAGAGCAAATAAGTGTCAGATTTCTGACACCAAAGAACCAAAATGACTCCACAATTTGGGATGCTGACACACCTTGCTAGGAACTGGCAAAAACTTAAGTATAGTCTGGAGCTTACCAGCTCCTACCAGACCAGTGTGCTCATAAATGCAAAAGAAAGTAAAGGCAAACCCAGATCTCTGATCTATTAAGTGTCCCCTTAACCCCTTTCCCTCTCTGCTAATAGATTTTTGTTGTTGTTAAATGTTTTGTTTTGGTTATTTATTTATTTATTGACCTATTGATTTATATTTTTTTATTTGATGTTTACCTTAGGCCTTTAAGGCTGTGTCAGCAGGGTATGGCCAGAAGGAAGAATAGTGAACAGAGTTGAAACTCATGCAAGTTCTGGGGCTTTCTGGGACACGTTGCTTATATAGTTTTATCAATGACCTTTCAGGACCAATTTGTGGAAACAGACCCTTCATTTGCTCTTATCCCTTATTTCATGACTAAATTTTTAAAAAGATAATAAACATACTTAATTCCAATAATTAGGGAAAATTTATGAGTATCTCTGACCAGACCACAAGAAATTCAAAATTAATTTGGGCTTACTGGACATTGGTGGAATTCCACCTTTTAGAGAAAAAGAAAAGATCGTTACTAATTTATACTAGCTCTAATTACTAATTTAATTACTAATTTAATAACTCTATGTCACCAGTGTTCTTTGAACCATCTCAGATGTATGTAAATCACGAAATATGCCCAAATATATTGCTACAATACATTCTCAAGCAATATTTATCAATATGGTATAATAGTGTCTATTAAGAGGATTTTTTTGTTGTGAGTTAGTAAGAAACTTACTGAGTGCGTATTACTTGTTGGGGGGTGGTCTGATATTAGAAATAAACACTATAAGTTTTTTTCAGACATAATGTAATCTATGTAATCTGAATTTTAGCACTAGTGTACTTTTATAAATACAGAGTTTTACCCTTTATGTCTGGGTCTGAAATGAATATGTTGACTTAGACTAGATTTTACAGTAACAAAATGTGATTTTAAATGTCTACGAATATAATTCTTACGCATGATTTTCATTCTCTCCATGATTCAATCATAATTTTGACACTAGACAAGAGAAAAAAAAAGTGTATTATTTGTCTTTCTAGCCCCCTCTCTCTGTTTGCTGTGGTAGTACAGAGAAGCACAGGAAAATGTTTAATTATCCGTTTTTCTGTGATTTGCGATTGAAATTTGTTCAATGGGGTTCTTAAAGTATTATCTTTCTTAAGTAGTAAAAACAATAGTGATAATATAGATCTTTTCATAACATACTATGTACTTTCATTTTAGACCAAACTAGAGTCAGAACGAATACTAGCATCAGTGGGGAAGAAACCTCCCCAGGAAATTGGAATCAAAGTGAAAAATCATTCTGGAGGTGGAGTGTCCCTGACTCACAATAAAAATTTTAGAAAACTATTGAAAGAAATCATAGGAGAAACAGCACCGAGACTGGCAGAATTGAATACCAAAGAATTTGCCGGCTTCCAAGTAGGGCTCTTAAACAAGGTAAACTGTGACATAAATAGCTTGTTTGGGGTGGGAGGTGGTAAGGTCTGTGAAAGATAAAGGGGAGAAGGAACAAGAGTAAGCAGAGAGAGCTTTCAGATCCCTTGCAGAACATTTGGTCCTATCCAAAATGTCCATAAGACATTTGGTCCACACCAAAAGGTCCTTGAAATCTGGTTCGATCCAAAACATATCCATGAGCATATTTGGTTCATGCCAAATGGTTTTGGACAGAACCAAATATCAAGGGCCCTTTGGTGTGGACCACATGTCTCCATGGACATTTTGGACAGGACCAAGTGTGACCAATTATCAAGGACCTCTGGCGTGGACCAAATGTTGTACAGACATTTTGGACAGGACCAAATGTCTGCTAACCATCAGATTACGCTGCTGAACTAACACTTGTGAGAGGACGGGGGAAGGAAGGAGAATTGGGTATGAAGAGCCTCAGACATAGGTGTGGCTTCTTGAAAGTCTTGGCCAGCCCAGAAGGGAAGCCTGGTGCCACGATTTCCCATAGAGGAGGTCCACGTTGGGCAGAACTGGCCAGGCCCTAACGTCCCCCATCATTCTCCATCCCTGGCTGGGGGCAGCCTGGGGAAGAGCACAGCCTGGGCTCCAATGCTACCCCAGATCCCGAAGGTACTGCGGCCGGAGGTGCTCAGATCACCGCAGCCATTGTAGGATCAGCCACTGCTTCCCGGATGGACGTCCCAGCAGCTCACCTCCGTGGCTGCCGGCGGACTGCCTCTAGATGACAAACAGTGGGCCTGCAAGGCTGCGCCCGGCACAAATCTCAGGATCTGATGTTTTAAATGACATACTTGTAAAAGGATATTCCCAGTGGCCTTAAAGCTGCGTGGGTGTATTAGAATTCAGAACAGGGCTAGCGAAGGCAAATTTTCCACTGGCAAAATTCTACTGTAGGTAGTTGTAATGAATATCCCTCTCTTCACTAAGATTTTAAGAGGATTAGGAATTATATTTCTATATTAAAAGCCTCAGGAGTAACTGAAATTGTTTCATTTCAAATAGGATTTGAAACCTCAGACATATAGAAATGCTTATGATATTCCACGTAGAGGTCTTTTAGACCAGTTAACCAGAATGCGATCCAATCTGCTGAAAACACACAAGTTTATTGTTGGACAAGATGAAGGTAAGTGAACAAAGAAGTACTTTTTGTTGATTAGGGAAATGTCAAGTCTGACTCTCACGAAGATGTTTATTGCATAACGAGTAAGTTATTTTGTAATACTTTATTATTTATAATGCCTCTTTTCCCTGAATCCCTTCAGCTACCCAGGCACAAGTTTATTGTTCTCGGGTTTAAGGAGAAGTGTGCATTAATCGGTGCATATATTACACTACACGTTTTAGCTCTTGTAAGTCTCAAAACAGCCCCATGAGATAGATGCTGTTTTTATGCCCATTTTTATGGACATTGGAACTGAGAGTGAGCATTTTAGTAGTTTGCCCAGGTTTAGTGAGTTGGAAAGTGGCAGAACCTAGGTCTATCAGATTCCGGAAATTGCATGCCCCGACGCTATACCGCCCAGCCTACTGTGATGAATTCAATCCAAATTCCTCATTTACAGGAAAACAATGAACCTGATATTGTCTAGGATAATTGGTGACGGTGTGTAATTCCCCTTTACTCCATTTTGCTCGTTTTAAGCAGGGTCATTTGTCCATTAAAATGTGCAAATCTTAGCCTGGCCAACCTCCTGAAATTATACGTCATTTTGTTTTTGTTTTTGTTTTTGTTTTTTTTTGGCAGGGGGGACTTTTCTAGGAAGAGAGCCTGTAGATCTAATCAAATTTTCCAAGAGGGTGAGGCCCGCTAACCAAGATTCTCTGGATGATAAGAGAAAACCATGGAACCTAGGCTCCTTTTTTTTTTAATAAATTTATTTTTAAAATTTATTTTATTTTTGGCTGCGTTGGGTCTTCGTTGCTGCGCACGGGCTTTTTCTAGTTGCGGCGAGCAGGGGCTACTCTTAGTTGTGGTGCGCGGGCTTCTCATTGCGGTGGCTTCTCGTGTTGCGGAGCACAGGCTCTAGAGTACAGGCTCAGTAGTTGTGGCTCACAGGCTTAGGCTGCTCCGTGGCATGTGGGATCTTCCCGGACCAGGGCTTGAACCCGTGTCCCCTGCATTGGCAGGTGGATTCTTAACCACTGCGCCACCAGAGAAGCCCCGAGCCTAGGCTCTTTAAAACACAAAATATGGGGTTTTGAGTTGGGATGGTGGTATAGGGAATGTCAGCCCATTCTCAAACCTGGTATGAAGAGTGAGGGAGTTGTTCTTGCCCTAGGGATTTGAGCTTGTAGGCCACAGTGATGGTAGACTTGAGTGCTGAGTGGGATGAAGAGAGATGATTTTAGATCCTAGGCTGCTAGATTCGAGATTTTAGACTATCGGTTGCCGAGATACACAATGCTAAATCAGACTATGATCATGTCCTCTCAAAAGGACCACACACTTCTGCTGTATAGTATCTGTTTCTTTTCCGGTGATTTTGCAGATTCCCTTCATAGTGTTCCAGTCGCACAAATGGGTAACTATCAGGAATATCTAAAGACATTGGCTTCTCCACTTCGAGAGATTGATCCAGATCAACCAAAAAGACTACATACTTTTGGCAATCCATTTAAACAAGATAAGAAGGTGGGATATCTATTTCTATGTGTGCCTAAATCGTGATAATCTTGCAATAATTCCTTTCTTCTTGGCAACATGTACGTAAATCAGAGGTTCTCCTTCTGTCTGTTTAAGAGATAAAATACGCCTCCAGGGCTCTTTGTGAATGGAAAGTGGGAGCCTCCTTATGCAAGAGTGTGTTGGTTAAAAAAAGTGATAGCTGGCATTTATTGTGTACGTAGTAGGAGCTGATGTTTTAAATGATAACATTGAATGCTCACAACTGCAGATGAGTACTACTATCTGCCCTATAATATGAAATCACAGCTCACAGTGGTCAAATGGTTCACCCTGAGTGACACAACTGATAAGAGCCAGGATTTGAACCCCCGTCTTTCCAGCTCCAGAGTCTGTATTTGTTCCCATCTCCACACACTAATTCCTTTAATATTGAGATCACCATTTATTTCCTCTGTTTACATTATTCAAATCTCTAGTGCTGTATCTAGACAGTTATAAAGTATTCCTCTTGAAATATGAAGTACTAAGTGGTGTTGCCTTATTGGCTTGTTCTATATGTGAGATGTGTGTGTGAGATATACATGTGAGATGTGTGCATGCACATGCGTGTGTGTGTGTGTGTATCTCTGTGTGTATAAGTGAGAGATATACTGACTTGAACATATAAGCATGAAGACAAATGGAGATTATATCTGCATTCATGGAGGAGACCATTGTTATAAAGGTGCAGACCATGCAATAATGTCTTCTGTAACAAAAATAGACTGAAAGGTATTCTGCTTCACCTGAATCTTCAATTAACTGGAGTTTTTCTTAATCTTTCTGTGTCTTGGTTTCCTCATTTGTAGCACTGGAGATAACTATGACACCTAACTAATAGAGCTCTGTGGAGTATTGAGTTAGTACCTGTACACCATTTAGAACATTACCTGACACGTGGTACATGCTCAGTGACTATGTTTTCCCCTTTATGTACTGTTTCGCTTTGGGAAATGCTTTGGAAAAGTCATTTATCATGATTTTATTCAAATAATGGGAGCGCGCATTCTTGGGTTATCCTTGGACGAGAACAGCTTTTAGTTAACCTTCTATACTGCTGGCTCTCATCTTTTATCTATTCCCAAGGGTGAAAAGCCCCCTCCCTCATTTCTGTCCAGCACCAAGGTGGACATATTTGAATCTCTGTGAGATTGCTGTTGGGGGAATGACGTTTTCCATCTACCTGCCCATCACCATTTTCATGCAGCATTCTGTACAGTGACTATCAATATTTCTTAAGGATGCGTTTAAAGCACACAAAAGGGAATGAATTCCCTTACCAAGGGTTGATGCAAAATGGTTTGTAACTTCTTCAGAAAGGTCACTGTGGGTTTATTCCCACTTTGGAACTCTCATCGAGTTGCTCATTCCCCAAGCTTTCTGGATAATCATGATTGTGTTATGTTTGACCTTACAACAAGTTTCCTCCTCGTTCCACTTAGACTAGATTGAAATTGAGTAGCGTTTTCTGAGAACAGTCTCTGTGGGGAATGGCAACTCTTTGGCCCATGATTAAGATCTATATTGCTGATGTAGCGTATGATTGTATATGCATGTGAAGAGTTCTTGCAGTGTTGTCTTTAATGGAATATGTTCATTGATGTTTTCTAGGGAATGATGATTGATGAAGCAGATGAGTTTGTAACAGGGCCACAAAACAAAGTGAAACGTCCTGGAGAACCCAGCAGTCCTCTGTCATCTAAGAGAAGGCGGAGTATGTCCCTGCTGTTGAGGAAACCACAAACACCACCTACTGTAACTAACCACGTGGGCGGAAAGGGACCACCCTCAGCCTCGTGGTTCCCATCTTATCCAAACCTCATAAAACCCACCCTTGTACATACAGGTATAGAGTAGTGGTTGTGATTTCCTTATGGCCCCTAGAGGACTAAGACACTAAACAATTTTCTTTTCCTTTGTATTCATTTCTTTTGTATTCAGTTTTTGTTCATTAAGTAAACCGTTATTAAACCATCTATGTGGTACGTACAAAGGGCCCCATGGGGAGTGGAGACCGTGTTTCAAGGATCTCAATAAATATGAGGGGAGGAAGATCTCTACTTACATAGTAATTAACACAAGTTGGAGAAATGGCAAGAGATACGCCTGTTTGCTTTGCCAGGGCAGGGCGGAAGGATGTGCAGCCATTTGGAGTTGCTGAGTCAGTAGGAGCAAATGGGCTCAATAAGGGATGGGTCTGCATGTGTGCTCTGTGTCCTCCATTCCTCTCTGTGCTCCAACCCAGTGCAGTCTGACGCGGCCTCCTCCATTCCACTGGATGATGCCCAATATAAATCCCGCATCCCACCATTGCTCTCCATTCCTCTGATCTGTGCTACCCTCATGTCACCAGGCTACTCCAATAGCTTCTTATCTGATTTCCCTATTTCCCATCTTCTCCACATCTCTCACTTTCTGCCCTGCAAACAAAGTGATCACGCCAACACAGAAATGAGATCACGCCACATCCATGCTGAAAACCCATCATCACCTTTCCTAGGCACTCAGAACACAACCCGAACTGCCGACGCTGGTCTACCAGCTGTGCACGACCTGGCCCCGCCATCCTCTCCTAACGCGTGGCCTGTCGTCTCCTCCTTGCTCTCTGTGCCTCTGTCCTTTGCTCTGTGCTCCCTGGCCAGTCCCCTCCCCGGGTCTGTGCACGTGCCCTTGCCGCAGCCTGGAACTCTTCCTCTGCATGAGCACAGGCCGGCTCTCTCTCCTCCTCCAGGCTCTGCCCAAAGGACACCTACCTCCTCAGGAGGGCCTTCCCGACCCCGTGGTCCACTGGGGCTCCCCCTCCTGCTGTCTGTCCCGTCCCTGCTTGCTTCTTCCCTAACACGAATTCAAACTGTGATTGTTTTGTTGGATCATTGTGCACTCACTGCCTGGCCTCCGCATGAGCATGGAGGTTCCGTAAGGGCGGGGCTTGTTTCCACCTGTCCTGTCGGCTGCCTCTCCCCAGCTCCTGGCACGGTGCCCGGCACAGAGCAGGACGAGTCAACGGAGGAGAGGTGTCAGAGCTGGAGTAAAAAGAAACTCACTTTTCTGAGACAGAAAAGATGGATGAGGAGGATCGTATACTGACAGGGATTGGGGGTGGGGTGAAGGGGGACATACAGAGCCTTCAGATCCAATGGCCACCACCTCTGTGTCCTCAGAACTTTGGAGGGAGAGAGGCGGGAGTTTGGCGGGGGGTGGGGGCATGTAATCTGATGTCAAGCTCGGTAGAGCATGGCATTTCATAGGTAAATGACAGAAATCATGACACCAAGTGAGACTTGCTGCTTTTCAGCTTGTAAAGCACAAGCTGCAGCTAAACCCTCAGCACCAGGGACCTGAGACTGTTTAGCAGTTGTACTGTCTTACTTGGTTTCCATACGTATTCATGGTGCCGTGAAGAGAAGAAAGCGCGTTTGTCGTATTACCTTCCTGCGCTCAATTTGAGGGGTCTCAGGCTCCGTCTGGTACATCCGCTTGCTTTATGAAACAATTTCCTCAAAACTGAGGAGCGCCGGGCTGTCCCTGTGGAGTTGCCATAATGCACCTACGTCACAGCTCCACTTGTTAATTTGGTTTCCAGATGTTACTGTCACTCACGACGCTCATGAGGAGAAGATGGAAAATGGTCAAATCTCACCCGATGGCTTCTTGTCAAAATCTGCTGCCCCAGAGCTTATGAATATGGCAGGAGATAGTATCCCACCCGACCAAGTGGATTCTCTGTCTGATGATTTCACTAGTCTCAGGAAAGATGGCCTGATGCACAATCCTGGTAGTAATGCACTCATAGGAGGAACCAAGAACTGCAATGTCTCTGTAGAGGATCGAAAAGTGTCAGTAACATCTGCTTTGGAAACTGGGCCAAATACGTTGCAAATAACTCCTGCTATGGCACAAGGAATCAATGCTGATATAAAACACCAGTTAATGAAGGAAGTCCGAAAATTTGGACGAAGTAAGTAGTGACAGAACATCTATCAGTAATGTAATGGGAGGTCCCTTTCCTTTTAGGATTCAGAATAGATTCAAGGTATCTCTTGAGGTGCATTTTTGGGAAGTATTGGGTTTTCACATAATTTAAAATGATTCCTCTTGCTTTACCTAAAAAAGACCCAATACACCTTTCTCTCTCTTTTTCCCCTTACTTGCTGTAATAGTTTCCTTTTGCTGCTGTAACAAGTTATCACAAACTTTGTGGCTGAAAGCTGTAGTATCTTAGAGTTGTGGAAGTCAGATCTGAAATCATTTTCACTGGGCTAGCATGAAGGTGTTGGCAGGCCAGGGTTCCTTCTGCAGGCTCTAGGGAGAACCTGTTTCCTTGCCTCTTCCAGCTTCTACAGGCTGCCTGTGTTCCTTCGCTCGTGGGCCCTTCCTCCATCTTCAAGCCAGCAACTTAGCCCCTTCTCTCCTCTCTAACCTCTGCTCCCACCCTTCCATCTTTTCTTTCTGACCAGCTCTACTGCCTCCCTTTCGTAAGGATATTTGTGGTTACATTGGGCAACATGTATAAGCATGGATAATCTCCCCATCTCAAGAGCCATAACTTAATCACACCTGCAAAGTAAAGTCTCTTTTGCCATATAAGGTAATATGTTCACAGGTTCTCAGAATTAGGACATGGACAACTTGGGGGGCCATTATTCAGCGGACCACATTTAATTAGTGTTTAGAGTTTCCCTAGCAGATATGTGCAGATGTCTTGATTTGACAGTTTCAAATACAAATTATACCTAACTTTCCACACACAAGGAATGATTACCGATGGTGTATAACGATTGAATTTTATTTTTCATCCATATTTTTAAAAATACTAATTTTTAAAATATCTGCAGAGTATGAAAGAATTTTCATTTTGCTTGAAGGAGTGCAAGGACCTCTTGCAGTGAGGAAACAATTTGTTGAATTTACCATCAAGGAAGCTGCAAGGTGGGTGTAAAGAGGAAGTCTTCATAGTATTTTCTTTTAAGAAGGCAGGCCCAAGGCAAGACAGGCGGAGGCATTGGTGCTGCTTTGCTTTTCTTTTTTTTTTAATTAATTAATTTATTTATTTATTTTTGGCGCTGCTGGGTCTTCGTTGCTGCACGCGGGCTTTCTCTAGTTGCGGCGAGCGGGGGCTACTCTTTGTTGCGGTGCGCGGGCTTCTCATTGCGGTGGCTTCTCGTGTTGTGGAGCACGGACTCTAGGTGCACAGGCTTCAGTAGTTGTGGCATGCGGGCTCAGTAGTTGTGGCTCACGGGCTTAGTTGCTCCGCGGCATGTGGGATCTTCAGGACCAGGGCTCGAACCCGTGTCCCCTGCATTTGCAGGCGGGTTCTTAACCACTGTGCCACCAGGGAAGTCCTGCCTTGCTTTCCTAAGCCCTGGCCCTCAGTCATAGTTACAGCTGTCTCCAGAGGCATTTAGATTAATACTACCTGAGGCCAACTCATTCATCCAGGTCTGTGGAGCCTTCTGGACTCCTCACACTCTGAGGTGGGCCTGGGCTCTCAGTTGGTACTCTCAGTATTAGCTAAGCCCTATGTTTACATGAACATACATTTTCTATTTCCCATGTGAATGGCCAGTTCCACTTTGTACCCCGCACGGTACCTCACGCTTCATAAATGCTTTAAGGACCTTTTGGTTAATAAAATTTCTTTTTCTTTTTTAGGTTCAAAAGACGAGTCTTAATTCAGTACCTTGAGAAGGTACTAGAAAAAATAGAATCCCATCACCTTCTCAACAACGTTAATCACATCAACAGCAGATCATGATGTTAATGCAAAGACCAAGGAGGAAAAAAGAATAAGTTTTCTGTGCTGTAGGATAGAATGAGATATTGTTGAGTATCCTACGATGTTTTAGTCAAGGGAACTGCCTTCCAGAGGCTAAGAAAAAGCAGTGGAGCTTTTTGTTTTCAGATCCTCTGGCGGGAAAAGCTGGCTTTTGCCCTATGAGTTTTCTTTGAAAGTATTAATTGGTTGTTTTGTTGTTACTTTTCCCAATTGAGGAGGGTGATGTTATTAATCCAGCAGGTTAAAATCAGTAAACTCTGTCGCCCCTGCCACATGTGATAAGGGTTCACTCTTGAACTTGGCCGTCCTGGTCATTTCCAGAGTGACGAGGGGCCACGTGCGGGTGGAGCACTCCTTGGTGCTCTTACTATGTCCTTTAGAAAGAACAGGTGTTCAGAGGCCAACTGGTAATCTTGTGTGTGCTGAACAAAGTTTTCAACCATTCCGAGTTGTGCCTTTAAAACCATGCAATATTCAGGACAGTTTGGATCAAAGAGTAAGAAAGCTGCTATTTGGGTAACTTATTTCTCCGTGGGAGGGGCAGGGGAAGTCACCAAACAATCTACCTCCAACTCTGTTCTATTTTGTCTAGAGACATTACAAAGTGCACCTGAGGCTGCCTCAACCCCTGACATTTGTTCTCGCATGTGACGACAGAAAGTCTTCAGGTGGACTTGTGCATTCTGTGCTTCAGAAGCACTAAAAGAAAAAATAATGTATATATTTCCTTTAATGTTTATACAAAGGTTTATATGGAGCAGTATTGTTATGTCTGTATTAATTTGCAAAAATTTAAGTGTACAAAGAGATTTTGACTTGCATATATAAAATAAATCATTTTATTGATTTTTCACAAGGTCACTGATGCTAGAGAAATTTCTACTTTTCTCTTTCTTCTGATCTGTTATTCCTTTCAGAAAAAAAAAGTGCACACTATTGTTTTTTTTTTAATAGATTTATTTTATTTCTTTATTTTTTGGCTGCGTTGGGCCCTCCGTTGCTGTGCACGGGCTTTCTCTAGTTGCTGGGAACAGGGGCTACTGTTCTTTGCAGTGTGAGGGCTTCTCACTGCAGTGGCTTCTCTTGTTGCGGAGCACAGGCTCCAGGCGTGCAGGCTTCAGCAGTTGTGGCACACAGGCTTCAGTAGTTGTGGCACACGGGCCTAGCTGCTCCACGGCATGTGGGATCTTCCCGGGCCAGGGCTCGAACCCGTGTCCCCTGCATTGGCAGGTGGATGCCCAACCACTGCGCCACCAGGGAAGCCACCACACTGTTAAATTAAGATGTTAGCAGAAGGATGTAAACTTCAAAACGTCACTCACGGAACTGAGTGAAATTGGTGAACACGGTGGAGTAGGGCACTCTGGGTAGGGTACTCCAGAAACCCTGGAAACACTAGGAAAAAATGAACAGAATCAAGTTTATTGGAACTCTGGAAGATCGTTAGAGGTTTACAGCAACCAAGCAAATGTTAAGTCAGTAGAAGAGCCATTGAAATGTGATAGGAGAATATGCTGGCATTTAAACTTATTCTTGCCCCAGCCCTTCCCTAGTAGAGCAGCGGTCTTGACGATGTCAGCCTGCATTCCAAGTGAGGGTTCTTGGCTCAGGAGGGAGGAGTATACCTTACTCCCAAGGAATTGTGTTTGTTTCAAGCTGTCTAGAAGGCTCCCTGAAGGACTGACGCAAGGGGATTTTTTGCTTTTCTTTTGTTTTAACTCTAAACTCTTTTAGAGTGGAGAAGCAGCTATGTGAAGGATGTTCCTCAGAAACTTTCAAAGGCAAGTGAATAAGCTGCCGATGCTTATGGCAAACAACAGTCATGCCAGAATTCTGGAAAGAAAAACTGAGGAGTGAGATACTTTGGAGAAGAAGGGCTTTGAAATGTTCCCATGTATATCTGGGTATCTAGAAAGCCATGTGCATGCCCAGGGCAGGACTCAGTCAGAAAAGACCAGAGAAGACCATAAGATTTTACCTTTGGCTAATCTTTAGGGTCAGCAAAATAAATGACAAGAACAACTAGTTAGAAGATCGGTAAGGAGGGACTTCCCTGGTGGCACAGTGGTTAAGTATCCACCTGCCAATGCAGGGGTCACGGGTTCAAGCCCTGTTCTGGGAAGATCCCACATGCTGCGGAGAAACTAAGCCTGCAAGCCACAACTACTGAGCCTACGTGCCACAACTACTGAAGCCTGTGCGCCTAGAGCCCGTGCTCTGCAACAAAAGAAACCACCACTAGGAGATGCCTGTGCACTGCAACGAAGAGTAGTCCCCACTCGACGCAACTAGAGAAAGCCCGGGTGCAGCAACGAAGACCCAACACAGCCAAAATAAGTAAATAAATTTATATTTTTAAAAAAAGGAGATAAGTAAGGAAATAGAGGACTTGAACAGCACTATAAACCAATTAGGTCTAATAGACACATGTACAACACCCCACACCACAACAGCAAAGTCCATATTCTTCTCAAGTACTCATGGAGTATTCTCCAGGGTTGACCATATATTAAGCCACAAAGCAAGTCTCAATAAATTTTATAACATTGAAATCATACAACAAATCTTCTTTGCCATAACGGAGTCAAACCAGAAATCAGTAACAGAAGTTGCACCCTCACCCCATACCATATACCAAAATTAATTAAAATGAAACAGTACCTACCTATAAGAGTTAAAACCACAAAATTCTAAGAAGGAAACTTTGGAGTAATAGTTTATGACCTTGGATTTGGCAATGGTTTCTTAAATAAGACACCAAACACAAGCAACAAAAGAAAAATATAGATAATTTGACTTCATTAAAATTCAAAGCTCTTGTGCGTCAAAGATCTCAATCAAGAGAGTGTGACAGGACAGCCCATAGGACAGGGGGAAATATTTGCAAAGCACATATCTGATAAGGGTCTAGTGTCCATTATATAAATAGAATTCTTTCAACTCAACAACATAAATATAATTTAAGAAAGAAATAGGCAAAGAACTTGAAAAGACATATCTCCAAAGAGTGTATACAGATGGCCAACAAGCACATGAAAAGATGCTCAGCATCATTAGTCATTAGGGAAATGCAAATCAAAAGCACAATGAGTTAACATTTCACACCTACTAGGTTGGTAATAATCAAAAGAAAGAACAAGTGCAGAGGATGCAGAGAAATTGGAATGGAGTACTGATACATGGTACAGCATGGGTGAACATTGAAAGCAGTATGCTAAGTGAAAGAAGCCAGAGGAAACAGAGCACATATTGTATGATTCCATTTATATGAAGTATCAAGAACTGGCAAATCCATAGAGATTGAAAGTAGATAACTGGTTGTGAGGGGCTGGGGAAGGGGGAAATGGGAATGACTGCTGATGGCGTTTCCTTTTAGGATAGTAGAACAGTTTTAGAACCAGATAGTTCTGTGATGGTTGCACAACGTTGTGTGAAGGTACTTTATGCCATTGAGTTGTACATTTTAAAATGGTTAATTTTACGGAATTCCCTGGCGGTCCAGTGGTTAGGATTCCGTGCTCCCACTGCCAGGGTCCTGGGTTCGATCCCGATCGGGAAACTAAGATCCTACAAGCCACGTGGCGTGGCCAAAAAAAAAAAAAAATGGTGAATTTTATGTACAATTTACAGCAACAAAATGCTCCAGAGCAGCCCGGCTGCCATCTGACACCACTTGATGCCATGTGGAGCAGAATGATTGCCAATCTCAGCCATGCTCAAATTCCTGACATACAAAATTATAAGATGTAATAGTGGTTTTTTTGGTGTTTTTTTTTTTTTAAATCACTGACTTCTGGTTTCTGGTTCCTCATGTAAAGAGCTTGGAAGCCACCACTCTGTCCCAACAAGTAGAAGACTGAACAGACTGGATCTGTAAGAGTGGGAGACATCGGGCAAACCTCCAATATTGGTGAGACAGACAGGCAAATAACAGGGAGTCATGGCTTACTGGAGCAGAGATTCATGACTGAGAACCACTGTGAGAACCAGTGCCGGGGTAGGAAAACCTGAACTATAACTGACAAATTGCTAGGTGCTCAGTGTGGACACATCTGAGAATTAAAAACGCCAACTTTTGGTTGTCAAGATGTCAGTTCTTCCCAACTTGATCTATAGATTCAATGCAATCCCAATCCAAATCCCAGCAAGTCCTCTTGTGGATATAGATAAACTGATTGTAACGTTTATATGGAGAAGCAAACAGTATTGAAGGAAAAGAACAAAGTTGGAGGACTGATGCTACCTGACTTCGAGACTTACTGTAAAGCTACAGTGCAACCTAAATGTCCATTGACAGAGGAATGGATAAAGAAGATGTGGTACATATATACAATGGGATATTACTCAGCCATAAAAAGGAATGAAATAATGCCATTTGCAGCAACATGGATGGACTTAGAGATTGTCACACTGAGTGAAGTAAGTCAGACAGAGAAAGACAAATATCATATGATATTGTTTATATGTGGAATCTAAAATAAGGTACAAATGAACCTATTTACAAAACAGAAATAGAGTCACAGATGTAGAAAACAAACTTATGGTTACCAGGGGAAAAGGGGGGGGAGGGATAAATTGGGAGATTGGGATTGACATACACACACGACTATATATAAAATAAGTAACTAAGAAGGACCTACTGCATAGCACAGGGAACTCCACTCAATACTCTGTAATGACGTATATGGGAATAGAATCTAAAAAAGAGTGGATATATGCATATGTATAACCGATTCACTTTGCTGTACACATGAAACTAACACAACATTGTAAATCAACTATACTCCAATAAAAATTAATTAAAAGAATAAATAAAGCTACAGAGGTGCGCAAGGAGAGGGGATTCAGAGCACCGTCTAAACGAGCTCCAGAGACGGGCGCGAGCCATGGCTATCAGCGCGGACCCCAGAGACGGGCATGAGACGCTAAGCCTGCTGCTGCCGCCATCAAGAAGCCTGTGTGTGAGCACAGGTCACTCTCCACACCGCCCCTCCCGGGACCCTGTGCAGCCCGCCACGGCCAGGCTCCCGTGATCCGGGGACAACTTCCCCGGGAGAACGCACGGCGCGCCTCAGGCTGCTGCAACGTCACGCCGACCTCTGCCGCCACAGGCTCGCCCCGCATCCGTACCCCTCCCTCCCCCACCCCCACCTGAGTGAGCCAGAGCCCCCGAAGCAGCTGCTCCTTTAACCCCACCCTGTGTGAGCGAAGAACAGACGCCCTCAGGTGACCTACACGCAGAGGCGGGTCCAAATCCAAAGCTGAACCCCAGGAGCTGTGCAAACAAAGAAGAGAAAGGGAAATCTCTCCCAGCAGCATCAGGAGCAGCGGATTAAAGCTCCACAAACAACTGATGTACCTGCATCTTTGGGATACCTGATTAGACAACGAATCATCCCAGTTTGAGGAGGTGGACTTTGGGAGCAACGATATATTATTTTTTCCTCTTTTTCTCTTTTTGTGAGTGTGTATGTCTATGCTTCTGTGTGTGATTTTGTCTGTATAGCTTTGCTTTCACCATTTGTCCTAGGGTTCTGTCTGTCCGTTTTTTTTTTGTATAGTTTTTCACACTTGTTATCATTGGTGGATTTGTTTTTTGGTTTGCTTGCTCTCTTCTTTCTTTCTTTTTTTAAATTTTATTACTTTTTTATTTTTAATAATTTTTTAAATTTTTTATTTTAATAACTTTATTTATTTTATTTTATTTTATTTTTTCTTCCTTTCTTTTTTTCCCCTCCCTTTTCTTCTGAGCTGTGTGGCTGACAGGGTCTTGTTCCTCTGGCCAGTGGTCAGGTCTGAGCCTCTGAAGTAGGAGAGCCGAGTTCAGGGCATTGGGCCACCAGACACCTCCCAGCTCCAAGTAATATCAAACATCATAAGATGCGGTCCTGCCCACCAGAAAGACAGGATCCAGCCTCATCCACCAGAACACAGGCACTAGTCCCCTCCACCAGGAAGCCTGCACAACCCACTGAACCAACCTTAGCCACTGGGGGCAGACACCAAGAACAACGGGAACTACAAACCTGCAGCCTGCGAAAAGGAGACCCGAAATACAGTATGTTTAGCAAAATGAGAAGACAGAAAAACACACAGCAGATGAAGGAGCAAGGTAAAAACCCACCAGACCTAACAAATGAAGAGGAAATAGGCAGTCTACCTGAAAGACAATTCAGAATAATGATAGTAAAGATGATCTAAAATCTTGGAAATAGAATGGAGAAAATAGAAGAAACGTTTAACAAGGACCTAGAAGAACTAAAGAGCAAACAAACAATGATGAACAACACAGTAAATGAAATTAAAAATTCTGTAGAAGGAATCAATAGTAGAATAACTGAGGCAGAGGAACGGATAAGTGACCTGGAAGATAAAATAGTGGAAATAACTACCGGAGAGCAGAATAAAGAAAAAAGAACAAAAAGAATTGAGGACAGTCTCAGAGACCTCTGGGACAACATTAAATGCACCAACTTTGTTTTTTTACAAATTTATTATTTATTTGTTTATTTTTGTCTGTGTTGGATCTTCGTTGCTGTGCGTGGGCTTTCTCTAGTTGTGGCGAGCGGGGGCTGCTCTTCATTGTGGTGCATGGGCTTCTCATTGTGGTGGCTTCTCTTGCTGTGGAGCACGGACTCTAGGCGCATGGGCTTCAGTAGTTGTGGAACGTGGGCTCAGTAGTTGCGGCTTGCGGGCTTTAGAGCACAGGCTCAGTAGTTGTGGTGCACGGGCTTAGTTGCTCTGCGGCATGTGGGATCTTCCCGGGCCAGGGCTTGAACCTGTGTCCCCTGCATTGGTAGGTGGATTCTTAACTGCTGCGTCACCAGGGAAGCCCCTAAATGCACCAACATTTGAATTATAGGGGTTCCAGAAGAAGAAGAGAAAAAAAAAAGGGACTGAGAAAATATTTGAAGAGATTATAGTTGAAAACTTCCCTAATATGGGAAAGGAAATAGTCAATCAAGTCAAGGAAATGTAGAGAGTCTCATACAGGATAAATCCAAAGAGAAACACACCAAGACACATATTAATCAAACTATCAAAAATTAAACACAAAGAAAAAATATTAAAAGCAGCAAGGGAAAACAGCAAATAACATACAAGGGAATCCCCATAAGGTTAATAGCTGATCTCTCAGCAGAAACTCTGCAAGCCAGAAGGGAGTGGCAGGACATATTTAAAGTGATGAAAGGGAAAAATCTACAACCAAGATTACTCTACCCAGCAAGGATCTCATTCAGATTCGACGGAGAAATTAAAACCTTTACAGACAAGCAAAAGCTAGGAGAATTCAGCACCACCAAACCAGCTTTACAACAAATGCTAAAGGAACTTCCCTAGGCAGGAAACACAAGAGAAGGAAAAGACCATACTTAATCTCTAAATAGAGGCAATAACAAAATCATGATTCTGTCTAACCTGATGCATCTCTCCCACAACCAAGAAAACACTAACCTTTCTCTGATAGAAGGCACAAAGTCCTATCTTAAGTCTTGTTCATTCTTCTACCTGATTCACACCTCAGTTTAATATCCTGTATCTTAAATACTGAAAAATATAATTAGCTAATAATACATCTTGTGTTAGAAGATAAGGAGATGAGAGGCTGTCAAAGTCAAAATTATTTGGTTAATATATATGTGAATCAATTCATACAAAAACAAAGAAGTAATACTCATAATCATTACAGTCCTTGTTTATGCATATGGTTATGTGGTTACTTCTACTACCCATCCCACATCTTTTTACCCTCACAAGCCCTTTCCCTGGTGATTGATTGTCCTTTTCCTGATGGGGTGACCCAGCGTTTCACTCCTGAGATTCATGGCCATTAGGAGTCCTGAATGAATTAGGATGGTGTAGTTTCCGTTGACTTTAATCAGTGGGCATGAGAGCACTGAGAGGTCTCCTACAGGAGCTGCTACAGTGTTGAAAGGAAGGGGTGATGGCTGGCATCCTTGTCTTGTTTTTGATCTTACATGGAATACTTCCACTTTTTCATATAGGAATAACGTATGCTATAGATTTCTGGTGTGTAACCTTCTTAACATACTTTCAAATTTTTCTTTATGAAGAGTTGTTGCATTTCATCCCATGTGTTGTCCGCATTCATTGGGATGATTGTATTACTTTCCTCTTTTAATCTGTCAATAAAATGCGATGGTTCTATTGCCGGTAAGCTCCAAATTCACCTTTTTGTCCTGCTTCCATGAAAATGTTCTGGGTCCTTTCCATTTTTTTCTTGTGGCAGTTGTTACTGAAGTTTACCACTAGAGGGAGCCAGAGACAGTGAAAAGCTAGAGTTTTGCTTCCTGGTCCTAGGTTGCTGGCACAGCTGGCTTCCGCTGGACACCAGGCTTCTCCAGCGCCAGCCTCTGCACCTCACGTGGCTTCTCCAGGGCCCGGCTGGTGCAGGGCGGTGTGGCCAGCACCACTCCATAGCCACAAGCTTCCTTTAGACCTCCCTGGGGCAGTAATATATCAGAGTGTTTCTGGTGAGACACCTCCCCGTGTACAACATTGCCAGTCACCTCAGGAAGATTTCCAGCAACTTCCAGAGCACAGATTTCCAGAAAGTTCCACTGGTGTGGCTCCACTACAACTTTATTGACATTCTGTGAGTTTCTGCCAGGCTCCTCCAGCCAGGTGAGAATTTCAACACTGGGAGAGGGGATCATTTTCCTTGGGTGAAAAAGTATCTCCTGTGTGGGTTAGTTGAGTACTTTATTTCAGCCCTGTAGTTAGGTGCTGTCTCCAGGGCACTCCTAGCTCAGCCATGTTTCGGGAGGGACTTTTCCTCGGGTGACCTATCTCAGCCCTGGGACAAGGGATTTTGCCTTGGGTGCTTCATCTCTAATTTCAGAGGGTGGCACCACAAAAATTCTCTGCCACACATTGAGTCACAGCTGGGCCTCTCCAGCAAGGTCTAGACTTCCGCCCTTGAGGGGGTGGTTCCTTGTATGCTCACTCTAAGCGTGGTGAGGACTTTTGCTGGTCCTCCATCTCAGCCTGAGGGTGGTTACTCTTCCTGGGAGAGGGCTCTTACATGAATGCGCTATCCCAACCCCGGGGGTGGATGGTTGGTTCCTCGTGGGCTCTGTCTCAATCTCTGTGGGATGGGGCTATTTCTGAGGTGCTCTATCTCAGCCCTAGAAGGGAACTTTCCATAAGTGCTCTCTCTCTCTCAGTCCTGAGGGATGACATTTCTTGGGGGCTCGATCTTGCCCTTGGGGAGGGATACTTTCCCTTGGATGCTTTATATCAGCACTGTAGAGGACTCGGTTATGTTGAGGATGGTTTCCTTGGTTTCTCTATCTCTGTCCTGGGGTGGGGGATGACTATTCTTTCTTTAGGTGCTGTATCTCAACCTGCGGGGGACACTTCCTTGGGTGTTCATCAGGGTGAAGTTGGGGGGGTGCTTTCCTTGGATGCTGGACCTCAGCCTGGGTTAGGAACTCTTCGTTGGGTGCTCTATCACATGTTTAGGAGGGCAGATTTCCAGGAGGTTCTGCCACTGTGGTACCACAATGCCTTCCCTGTCATTCAGTGATCCACTTCCAGACTTTTCCAACAAGGTCTCAGTTTCAGCTTGGGGAGGGTGCAGTGGGATTCTCATGGGCGCTATATCTCAGCCCGGGAGGAGTACTTTTTCTTGGTGGCTCTATATCATGTTCCAGAGCATGGAGTTCCAGCAAATTCCACTGGTGTGACACTACAACATCTTCTCTGCCACTCTGTGAGCCACAGCTGGGCTTCTCCAACATGGTCTGGATTTCTGCCCATGGAGTGGAGGGGAGTGAGTCTTTCTCTAGTGGGGGGTGCTCTTCTTTGGGTGCTCTGTTGTCCATTTGGGTGGGAGGACATTTCCTTGGATGCTGTTTATCAGTACTGCAGGTTGTGGCTTCTTCACTGAGTGCTCTCTCTCAGCTCGGGTGGGGAGAATTTTCTTTGATGTTCTACCTCAACCTGAGGCTCTTCTTTGGGAACTCTCTCAGCTGTGGGAAGGGTCAAATCAGTGGCTGCTTTATTTTAGTCTTGGAGCAGGGTGCTTCTTCCTTTGTTGCCCGGCATCAGCTCTTCAGTTGGGGTGGGGTGGGGGGAATATCCTTGGGTGTACCATTTCAGCTGTGGAGGGATATCTAATTCGGATATTCTATGTCAGTCTGGGATAATGGCTCATCGTTAGCGTGCTTTGTATTACTTTTGGGGTGGGAGCTCTTCCTGTGGTTCTTTCTCTGTCCTGGCAGACGACTCTTCCTTGGGGAATCTGTCTCAGCCCTGTTAGGTACAGGCTTTTCCTTGGATTCTCTATCTCAAACCCCAGGTGGCTTGTCCTTGGTATTCTATTTCCGCATTGCTGGGATTTTCCTTAACTTTGAGGAATAGGACTTTTTCTTGAGTGCTCTATCCCCTGGGGAGGATTCTTCTTTGTGTCCTCTAACTCTACCCTGAGAGGATCTTACTTGGTGCTCTGTCTCAACTTGGAGGGGGTAGGGTGGTGGAGAATTGTACTTACGGTGCTCTCTCTTTCCCGGGAGGGGTTTGAAGTCTTCTTCAGGTGCTCTAAGTCATCCATGAAGAGGGCTCTTCTTTGGGTCTCTATCTTAGCTCTGTAGGAAAGACTCTTCCTTAGGAGCTCTATCACAGCTCTCCCTGGTGCAGGGGCAGTGGGGAGGGACTTTGCCTTGGGTGCTCTATCTCAGCCTGGGCAGAATTCTTCCTTGGGTGCTCCTTCTCAGCTCTGAGCAGGAGAGTCTTCTTTGTGGGATCTAACTCAATCTTTGGGGCATTCTGCCTTGAGTGCCTTAACTCAGCCAAGGTTGGGGGCGAGTGGCTTTCCCTTGAATGTTCTGTCTCAGCAATGGCTGGGGGATGGGGGTTAGGGGATGGATTTCCTTGGGTGCTATAACAAATTATCATAGACTGGGTCGTTTATCAACAACAGAAATTTATTTTGTACAGTCTGAAAGCTGGAAGTTTGATATCAGGGTGCCAGCATGGACAGGTTCTGGTGAGAGCTCTCTCCCAGGTGTGACTTCTCCTTTCATCCTCCATCGTGGAAAGAGAGCCAGCTAGCTCTTTGGCCTCTTCTTATGATGGCACTAATCCCATTCCCATGAGGGTGGAGCCCTCATGACCTATTACCTCCTAAAGACCCCGCCTCCAAATACCATCACACTGATATTAGGGTTTCAGTATATGAATTTTGAGGGGTGGGCACATTCAATCCACTGCAGGTGCTCTATTTCAGCTTTGGAGATAGTGACAGCTCCTTATATCTGCTCTTTCTATGTTTAGAGCTCTCGACTTCTTACTAGACAATCTCTTGATACTCTATTCCCCGTTATAGTCAATAATTCTTTATATTAAATGTTCACTGTTCAAATTACTATCTGGTTTCTGAATCTTGACTCAACACAGTCTGAAACAGAATTGGTGCCGTGCATGGTCCCTAAGGTAGACCCTTAGGATGAGATTTGGGAACTTATTTGATTGTGCCTTTGGGCTTGAGTACAGTGCTCTGCTTCTTGCTAATGGGAAATGGGATGAAAGTAATCCATGGCATGAGGTGACATCACAATTTGTAAAAGTGTCATGATGGATGACTGCCATAAAGCGCCAACTGAAGTAGTGGGGAGCCAGTGTATCAAAATGGTTCCAGCAATGCACAAGAGTTCACTTGCATCATATACTCACAAATATATGGTGTAGTCTGTCTTTAATTGTAGCCATTCTGGTGGGTGTTTAATGGTATCCCATTATGGCTTTAATTTGCTTTTCTCTGATGATTAATGAGTTGGAGCATCTATTTATGTTTAGTAGCCATTTGGATATGTCCTTATGAAGTACCTTTTAAGGAATTTTGCCCATATTTGGATTGTCTTTTTCTTATCAATTTGTAGGAGTTCTGAGTTCAACTCCTTTGCTGGATGTATATACTATGAATATCTTCTATGAGTCTCTGATTTACTTTTTTTTAACATCTTTATTGGAGTATAATTGCTTTACTTTTTCAGTCTCTTAATAGTGTCTTTTGATGAAAAGAAGTTCTTAATTAGATCTGACTAGTCAATCATTTTTTTTCATATCTTATTTAAAAATCTATGCCCAGAGTCATGTACCACAATGTTCATTGCAGCTCTATTTACAATAGCCAGGACACGGAAGCAACCTAAGTGTCCATCAACAGATGAATGGATAAAGAAGATGTGGCACATATATACAATGGAATATTACTCAGCCATAAAAAGAAACAAAATTGAGTTATATGTAGTGAGGTGGATGGACCTAGAGTCTGTCATACAGAGTGAAGTAAGTCAGAAAGAGAAAAACAAACTCAGGAAATGGTTTAATAAAGACATTGTTAAAAAGATTTTTTGTCTGCATCCCAAATTTAAATTAAAAGTTGTATGCAAGATTTTAAGGATGCTTTTTGTGCATATATATCAATATTCATAGATGGTACAACACTGGAGGATATCCATTTTTATAAAGACAGAACTCTAAGAGGAAGAAAGTGGGAAATTTGCCGTTAGTATACTGATATCTGACTAATACTCAGTTTATGTTCATGTTGCCTCACTTTTAGCCATTTCAGATTGTTCCTAGCCCTCAATAGGTCCGTGATGGTTGTAGGAACCAGGCAACCTACTACATGTCATCTGTAATTCTAAAATTACTGTTACTTCCTCTGAGAAGCCATGTCTGTGCATATGTAAGTATGTTTCAGTGGGGCAGTATAATCAAGAGGATTTTTCATTTAACACATGATCATTAAAATGAAATAATTTTTTTCATAGAAATCAAATCATCAATTCATTGCCTTTATTTAACATTTAACTTTTAACTCCTGATAGTCTAGCAGAGCAGTCATGTACCACAATGTTCCCTGCAGCTCTATTTACAATAGCCAGGACATGGAAGCAACCTAAGTGTCCATCAACAGAGGAATGGATAAAGAAGATGTGGCACGTATATACAATAGAATATTACTCAGCCATAAAAAGAAACGAAATTGAGTTATTTGTAGAGAGGTGGATGGACCTAGACACTGTCTTACAGAGTGAAGTAAGTCAGAAACAGAAAAACGAATACCATATGCTAACACATATATATGGAATCTAAAAAAAAATGGTTCTGAAGAACCTAGGGGCAGGACAGGAATAAAGACGCAGATGTAGAGAATGGACTTGAGGACGCAGGGGGGAGAGGGTAAGCTGGGACGAAGTGAGAGAGTGGCATGGACATATATACACTACCAAATGTAAAATAGCTAGTGGGAAGCAGCTCCATAGCACAGGGAGATCAGCTCGGTGCTTTGTGACCACCTAGAGGGGTGGGATAGGGAGGGTGGGAGGGAGACGCAAGAGGGAGGAGATATGGGGATATATGTATATGTATGGCTGACTCACTTTGTTACACAGCAGAAACTAACACTGGAAGGCAGTTCCCTTGACTAAAACATCGTAGGATATTCAACAATATCCCGTTCTATCCTATAGCACGTAAAAAGTATTCTTTGTTCCTCCTTGGTCTTTGTGTTAACATCATGATCTGCTGTTGATGTGATTAACGTTGTTGAGAAGGTGATGGGATTCTATTTTATTCTAGTAGCTTCTCAAGGTACTGAATTAAGACTTGTCTTTTGAACCTAAAAAAGAAAAAGAAATTTTATTAACCAAAAGGTCCTTAAAGCATTTATGATGCGCGAGGCACCGTGCGGGGTACAAAGTGGGACTGACCATTCACATGGCAAATAGAAAATGTATGTTCGTGTAAAGATAGGGCTTAGCTAATACCGAGAGTACCAACTGACAGCCCAGGCCCACCTCAGAGTGTGAGGAGTCCAGAAGGCTCCACAGACCTGGATGAATGAGTTGGCCTCAGGTAGTATTAATCTAAACGCCTCTGGACACAGCTGTAACTATGACTGAGGGCCAGGGCTTAGGAAAGCAAGGCAGGACTTCCCTGGTGGTACAGTGGTTAAGAATCCGCCTGCCAAGGCCGGGGACATGGGTTTGAGCCCTGGTCCTGAAGATCCCACATGCTGCAGAGCAACTAAGCCCATGTGCCACAACTACTGAGCCTGCGCTCTACAGCCCGCGAGCCACAACGACTGAGCCCGCGTGCCACAGCTACTGAAGCCTGTGCACCTAGAGCCCGTGCTCCACAACAAGAGAAGCCACCGCACTGAGAAGCCCATGCACTGCAAGGAAGAGTAGCCCCCGCTCGCCGCAACTAGGGAAAGCCCGTGCAGAGAAACAAAGACCCAACGCAGCCAAAAATAAATAAATTAATTAATTTTTAAAAAAAAGAAACGAAAAGCAAGGCAACACCAATCCCTCCGCCTGTCTTGCCTTGGGCCCGCCTTCTTAAAAGAAAATACTATGAAGACTTCCTCTTTACACCCACCTTGCAGCTTCCTTGATTGTAAATTCAATGAATTGTTTCCTCACTGCACGAGGTCCTTGCACTCCTTCAAGCAAAATGAAAATTCTTTCATACTCTGCAGATATTTTAAAAATTAGTATTTTGAAAAACATGGATGAAAAATAAAATTCAGTCTTTACACATCATCAGTAATCATTCCTTGTGTGTGGAAAGTTAGGTATAATTTGTATTTGAAACTGTCAAATCAAGACATCTGCACATATCTGCTAGGGAAACTCTAAACACTAATTAAATGTGGTCCGCTGAATAATGGCCCCCCAAGTTGTCCATGTCCTAATTCTGAGAACCTGTGAACATATTACCTTATATGGCAAAAGAGACTTTACTTTGCAGATGTGATTAAGTTATGGCTCTTGAGATGGGGAGATTATCCATGCTTATACATGTTGCCCAATGTAACCACAAATATCCTTACGAAAGGGAGGCAGTAGAGCTGGTCAGAAAGAAAAGATGGAAGGGTGGGAGCAGAGGTTAGAGAGGAGAGAAGGGGCTAAGTTGCTGGCTTGAAGATGGAGGAAGGGCCCACGAGCGAAGGAACACAGGCAGCCTGTAGAAGCTGGAAGAGGCAAGGAAACAGGTTCTCCCTAGAGCCTGCAGAAGGAACCCTGGCCTGCCAACACCTTCATGCTAGCCCAGTGAAAATGATTTCAGATCTGACTTCCACAACTCTAAGATACTACAGTTTTCAGCCACAAAGTTTGTGATAACTTGTTACAGCAGCAAAAGGAAACTATTACAGCAAGTAAGGGGAAAAAGAGAGAGAAAGGTGTATTGGGTCTTTTTTAGGTAAAGCAAGAGGAATCATTTTAAATTATGTGAAAACCCAATACTTCCCAAAAATGCACCTCAAGAGATACCTTGAATCTATTCTGAATCCTAAAAGGAAAGGGACCTCCCATTACATTACTGATAGATCTTCTGTCACTACTTACTTCGTCCAAATTTTCGAACTTCCTTCATTAACTGGTGTTTTATATCAGCATTGATTCCTTGTGCCATAGCAGGAGTTATTTGCAACGTATTTGGCCCAGTTTCCAAAGCAGATGTTACTGACACTTTTCGATCCTCTACAGAGACATTGCAGTTCTTGGTTCCTCCTATGAGTGCATTACTACCAGGATTGTGCATCAGGCCATCTTTCCTGAGACTAGTGAAATCATCAGACAGAGAATCCACTTGGTCGGGTGGGATACTATCTCCTGCCATATTCATAAGCTCTGGGGCAGCAGATTTTGACAAGAAGCCATCGGGTGAGATTTGACCATTTTCCATCTTCTCCTCATGAGCGTCGTGAGTGACAGTAACATCTGGAAACCAAATTAACAAGTGGAGCTGTGACGTAGGTGCATTATGGCAACTCCACAGGGACAGCCCGGCGCTCCTCAGTTTTGAGGAAATTGTTTCATAAAGCAAGCGGATGTACCAGACGGAGCCTGAGACCCCTCAAATTGAGCGCAGGAAGGTAATACGACAAACGCGCTTTCTTCTCTTCACGGCACCATGAATACGTATGGAAACCAAGTAAGACAGTACAACTGCTAAACAGTCTCAGGTCCCTGGTGCTGAGGGTTTAGCTGCAGCTTGTGCTTTACAAGCTGAAAAGCAGCAAGTCTCACTTGGTGTCATGATTTCTGTCATTTACCTATGAAATGCCATGCTCTACCGAGCTTGACATCAGATTACATGCCCCCACCCCCCGCCAAACTCCCGCCTCTCTCCCTCCAAAGTTCTGAGGACACAGAGGTGGTGGCCATTGGATCTGAAGGCTCTGTATGTCCCCCTTCACCCCACCCCCAATCCCTGTCAGTATACGATCCTCCTCATCCATCTTTTCTGTCTCAGAAAAGTGAGTTTCTTTTTACTCCAGCTCTGACACCTCTCCTCCGTTGACTCGTCCTGCTCTGTGCCGGGCACCGTGCCAGGAGCTGGGGAGAGGCAGCCGACAGGACAGGTGGAAACAAGCCCCGCCCTTACGGAACCTCCATGCTCATGCGGAGGCCAGGCAGTGAGTGCACAATGATCCAACAAAACAATCACAGTTTGAATTCGTGTTAGGGAAGAAGCAAGCAGGGACGGGACAGACAGCAGGAGGGGGAGCCCCAGTGGACCACGGGGTCGGGAAGGCCCTCCTGAGGAGGTAGGTGTCCTTTGGGCAGAGCCTGGAGGAGGAGAGAGAGCCGGCCTGTGCTCATGCAGAGGAAGAGTTCCAGGCTGCGGCAAGGGCACGTGCACAGACCCGGGGAGGGGACTGGCCAGGGAGCACAGAGCAAAGGACAGAGGCACAGAGAGCAAGGAGGAGACGACAGGCCACGCGTTAGGAGAGGATGGCGGGGCCAGGTCGTGCACAGCTGGTAGACCAGCGTCGGCAGTTCGGGTTGTGTTCTGAGTGCCTAGGAAAGGTGATGATGGGTTTTCAGCATGGATGTGGCGTGATCTCATTTCTGTGTTGGCGTGATCACTCCGGCTACAGGGTTAGACAGTGAGGGTCAGACTCTAGCAGGAACAGGAATCAGATCAGGTAAGAAGCTATTGTAGTATCTTGTTGAAAGTTCATGTCGGAGTGGAGTAGGCAGAGAAAAAATGGTGGGATTCAGGAATCTTTACAATAAGGTTTACAGGGAAAACGACAAGGGTAAGAAGAAAAAAGGAATGAAAGGGGGTTACAAATATGAGAGGAAAACCAGCAGGTCACAGAGTATAGGAATCCAAGAAAGTTTCCATGAAGGAGAGAGTGAACAACTGCGTCAAATATGGCTGAGAAATTAATGGCAATCTCAGCCAAAACTAGTGAGATTGATGAGAACAGCTCCAGTAAAGTGGAGGAGGCAGAATCCAGACTCTACTGGGTAAGACCATGAAGAGGAGGTGAGAACAGTCATTCTTACCATGTTCCATGGACACGGATGAGGCCCCAAAAGAGTATCCTCCCTCTTCTTCCTGTTTCACGGACAGCAGGTCCATACTCATCTTTTCCTTAGATGAAGAAGGATTCTCGGCTTCTCCACAAAGTTCCATTTGGTTTTCAGGCCCTACAGTAAACTCTGCTTCATGACGCATCATTTCCTGAGAAACACCAATGCACATGTCCCATTTGCAACAAAACTCGAACAATCACAAAATTGCAAACAGTTTGCATATGTATATATAACCAAGAAGTTGAATCATTAATTTGAGTTTTCACCATGGTCCAATATTTACCATACCTCAACAAATACTCTTTTCAGAAAATGCAACTGAATTTTAATCCAGTCTATAGTTTAAAACAGGAGGAAGCTGGGACTTCCCTGGTGGTCCTGTGGTTAAGAACCCGCCTTCCAAAGCAGGGGGTGCAGGTTCGATCCCTGGTCAGGGACTAAGATGCCACATGCTTTGGGGCAACTAAGCCCACGCACCACAACTACTGAGCCCCACACGCCACAACTTGAGAGCCCACATGCTACAAGTACAGAGCCCATGAACAAATAAATAAATAAATATTTTTTTAAATAAATAAAAATTTAAAAAGGACGAAGCTAATACACAAGCTGCTGTCCAAAGCCAAACATGGTGTAACCATGAGTAATCAGAATGCTTGGGGAATGGACAACTCTCAACAAAAAAGGGCATTACTTTTGTTAAGGGAAATAACTCCCTTCCTTTGTCCTCATTTTATTTTATTTATTTTTTTAATCAATTTACTGTTTTTATTTTTTACTTTTTATTTATTTATTTATTTATTTTTGGCTGTGTTGGGTCTTCGTTACTGTGAGTGGGGTTTCTCTACTTGCGGCGAGTGGTGGCTACTCTTCCGTTGCGGTGCACGGGCTTCTCATTGTGCTGGCTTCTCCTGTTGCAGAGCACAGGCTCTAGGTGCACGGGCTTCAGTAGTTGTGGCATACGGGCTCATTAGTTGTGGCTCACAGGCTTCGTTGCTCCGCAGCATGTCGGATCTTCCCAGACTAGGGATCAAACCCGTATCCCCTGCATTGGCAGGCGGATTCTGAACCACTGTGCCTCTTTGTCCTCATTTTAGAAGGCCAATATAAACTGATAACAACATCTCACAAGGACATTTGAAGAAAAGAAAACTATAGGTCTTTATACTAATATCTCTCCTGAACTTAAACCCAATAATCCTAAACCAAAGATTAATAAAATACAATAATATATAAAAAGGATATATATCCTGTCTTGATGAGGGTATACTGCAGGAAGGCAAGATTGGTTTAAAATTCAAATATCAATGTAATGCTTAACAACACTTAACAACAACAACAAACCAAGGGAAAACCTTATGATCACTTTTATAGATGGGTTAAATTTCAGCACCTATTCATGATAAAAACTATCCACAATCTAGAATAGAGGGCAACTTCCTTAATCTAATAAAGTGTATCTACCCCATAAAAATCTATAGCAAATGTCACACTTAATGGTGAAATATCAAACATTTCTCCCTGCGTTTGGAAAAAAGGGTGTTCACTCTCCATTCAACAATTTACTGATGGTTCTAAAAAGTGAAGTAGTACCAGGAAATTATAATAGTTGTAAAGTTTGGAAAGGAAAAAGTAAAAGTGTCATTATTCACAGATGGCATTACATACAATATGCAAAAGAATATAAAATCATTAGAATTGATAAGTGAACTTAATCAACTTATTAGTTATAATAAAAACCACTTTGTGGTTATTATTATTACCAGTTTTCTATTCCCATATAATAGCAACAAATAATTAGAATATGAAATTTTAAATGCCATTGATAATAGTATCAAAAACATCAAATATCTAAGTAAATAGTGCTAGAGCACAACACAAAAAGTATGAAACATCACTGAGAGAAAGTAAAGACCTCAGGAAACAGAAAGAAATACTTTTTGCATGGATTGTAAGATTCATTATTGAGTCGTTACTGTCAATTCTCTCCAAAATGATCTCTACTAATCCTATTTAAAATCCCACCATGAGAAAAGACGGCCTCTTCAATAAGTGGTGCTGGGAAAACTGGACAGCTACATGTAAAAGAATGAAATTAGAACACTCCCTAACACCATATACAAAAATAAACTCCAAATGGATTAGAGACCTAAATGTAAGGCCAGGCACTATAAAACTCTTAGAAAACATACGCAGAATACTCTATGACATAAATCACAGCAAGATCCTTTTTTGACCCACCACCTAGAAAAATGGAAATAAAAACAAAAATAAACAAATGGGATCTAATGAAACTTAAAAGCCTTTGCACAGCAAAGGAAACCATAAAAAAGGCGAAAAGACAACCCCCAGAAAGGGAGAAAATATTTGCAAATGAAGCAACTGGCAAAGGATTAATCTCCAAAATATACAAGCAGCTCATGCAGCTCAATATCAAAAAAACAAAAAACCCAATCCAGAAATGGGCAGAAGACCTAAACAGACATTTCTCCAAAGAAGATATACAGATTGCCAGCAAACACAGGAAAGGATGCTCAACATCACTAATCATTAGAGAAATGCAAATCAAAACTACAATGAGGTATCACCTCACACCAGTCAGAATGGCCATCATCAAAAAATCTACAAACAATAAATGCTGGAGAGGGTGTGAAGAAAAGGGAACCCTCTTGCACTGCTGGTGGGAATGTAAATTGATACAGCCACTATGGAGAACAGTATGGAGGTTCCTTAAAAAGCTAAAAATAGAACTACCATATGACCCAGCAATCCCACTATTGGGCATATACCCTGAGAAAACCATAATTCAAAAAGATACATGTACCACAACGTTCACTGCAGCAGTATTTACAATAGCCAGGCCGTGGAAGCAAGCTAAATGTCCATTGACAGATGAATGGATAAAGAAGATGGGGCACACATATACAATGGAATATTACTCAGCCATAAAAAGGAACGAAATTGAGTTATTTGTAGTGAGGTGGATGGACCTAGAGTCTGTCATACAGAGTGAAGTAAGTCAGAAAGAGAAAAGCAAATACCATATGCATATATATGGAATCTAGAAAAATGGTACTGATGAACCTAGTGGTAGGGCAGGAGTAAAGATGCAGATGTTGAGAACGGACTTGAGGACACAGGGGAGAAGGGGAGGCTGGGGCAAAGTGAGAGAGTAGCACTGACATATATACACTACCAAATGTAAAATGGATGGCTGGTGGGAAGCTGCTGCATAGCACAGGGAGATCAGCTCGGTGCTTTGTGACCACCTAGAGGGGTGGGATGGGGACGGTGGGAGGGAGTTGCAAGAGGGAGGAGATATGGGAACATATGTATACGTATAGCTGATTCACTTTGTTTTACAGCAGAAACTAACACACCATTGTAAAGCAAATATACTCCAATAAAGATTAAAAAGAAAAAGAAGGAAAAAAAATCCCACCATGTTGCATTTTGGTGAAAATTGACAAGCGGATAGTAAAAAGTGTATGGAAATTAAAGGGCTTAGAATAGCCAAGACAATCTTTAAGAAAAACAACAAAGTTGGAGGACATGGATTACCAGATTTGAAGATTTACTACAAAAGTACTGTAATTAAAACAGTCTGGTAATGGAGCAAGGATAGGCCAATACACGAATGGAAGAGGACAGAGAATCTAGACACAGATCTGGAAATATGCTAAACAGCTGGATTTATAACACAATGTCCCCTGCCAACCACTGTGGATAAGGTAGTGTTTTTAATATGTCCAGTTGTTATGTACACGGGAAAAAATAAAGCTTGCTTCTTACGTCATCCCATTCCACAAAAATTTATTAGAGATGAATGGGAGATCTGGTGGCAAATTTAGAATATTATCTTCATAGCTTTAAGGTAAGCAAAAATTTATTTTTGAGGATAAAAAAGGACTAACCAAAAATAATAGATTGGGGGCTTCCCTGGTGGCGCAGTGGTTGAGAGTCTGCCTGCCAATGCAGGGGATGCGGGTTCGCGCCCTGGTCTGGGAAGATCCCACATGCCACGGAGCAACTAGGCCCGTGAGCCACAATTACTGAGCCTGCGCGCCTGGAGCCTGTGCTCTGAAACAAGAGAGGCCGCGATAATGAGAGGTCCGCGCACCGCGATGAAGAGAGGCCCCCACTTGCCGCAACTAGAGCCCTCGCACAGAAACGAAGACCCAACACAGCAATCAATCAATCAATCAATCAATCAATAAAATTTAAAAAAAAATAATAGATTGTCTAATTAGACATAATTAAATTTGAAACTTCTGTTTACCAAAAAGACATGATTAAGAGAATGAAAAAGCAAAACATATATATAGAAGATACTCAAAATTTTGTAGATATATAAATTGGATAAACATTTATACATTTAATTATTCATATATTCATATATATCTATGTATTATATAATCAATTTAAACAATGTATATAAATATTTGTGCATATTTATGTATGTATATATAATTGGATATATCTCTCTCTCCAAAAAATCAGTGAAATCCAGAATATATGCAGAACTGTAAATCAATTTAAAACTTACAAACATCCTAATAAAATATGGGCAAAAGACCTGAAAACGCACTTCGTGTAAGACATACTCAAATGGCCAATCCATATCTAAAAGGTGTTCAACTTCATTAATCAGCAGAGGAATGCAAGTTTAGACATAATGAGAAGTCACTGCACACCCACCAGAGTGAAATGAAAGACTGCCTGTAGAGCAAGTGTTTGTGAGTATGTGGTCCAACTGGAACTCTCATACATTGCTTGCTGAACCCAGATTTCCACCTAGAAGCTCAAGGACATAGTTGAAAGGTTAGCTAGAACTCTCTTAAGGCTGAGATAAAGAAATCAAGAAAATACTATTGAGCAACCTGCTTTGAGTTGGCAGCAAGGTAATTCTTGGAGCAATAGAAAGCATGAACTAATGGAGAGTTTCTTTAAGGTGTTGCTGTGGGAACAACTCAGCCTTGAGTTCTCTCTGCAAAAAGTGTGAAGTGCCCTAGTCTGTTTCAGGAGAAGAACAGTTTTAATAAGACCCTGTGAGAGGGAGGAGGCATATTCCCCTCAAAGGAAAAAATAGACCAAAACAACAGACATCAACCTTGCTAGTGAAGAAAAGGCGTATCCCCATATGTTGGCTATTGTTACTTCTCCTTTAGTGAATTGCTTCTTCTTGAAATGCTCTTGACTTTCCCAGCTACTATGTTTGTCCTTTTCATACTGAGTTATATCTTTTTATATGTTGAGAACATATACCTCATATCTCTAATATTCATTGTAAATTTTTCCTCTAGCTCGTTGCAAGCTATGCAGTATTCTTTTCTTAAAAAAGTTTTTGCTGTTTAAGATATTTGGAATGAAATAAACCTAATACAGAAAATAAGGAAAGAAGTTAAAAGGAAGGCAAGACAACACAACTTTCCCTATAAATGTTAAAATTAAATAATAACCGGGAGTTATTATGGTCAAGATGATAAGAAAATATGCCTTTACACAAACTTCTAAATTGCTCCAATTTTTCTGGAGGTGCATCTTTCATGATTTCTTCCCATGAGATACTACTTCTACTAATTTATAGAGATGAATTTTATAAATGTTTACATATAAATATTGTATTATACATAAAGATTTATAAAATTGAAAAATCACAAATAAATTGGATGCTTAACAATGCAGAAGTAAATAAAAATCATTATATAGCTATATGATTAAATACTTTGCAACCATTAAAACACAAGTTTCAGAATAACATTTATGATCTAGAGAAAAGGCTTCTGACATAAGTTAGAAAAAAATGTAGCAAATTCTAAGATACGTAGTATGATCTCAACTTGGGGTAAAAAGCATAAATATTTGCACATTAAAAAACTGCTAAAAGCCCAGCAATTCCACCCCTGGATATATATCCAAAAAAAGCAGAAACACTAATTCGAAAAGGTACATGCACCCCAATGTTCATAGCACCATTATTTACAGTTGCCAAGATATAAAAAGCAACCCAAATGTCCATCAACTGATGAATGGATAAAGGAGATGCGGTGTATATATACAATGGAATACTGCCCAGCCATAAAAAAGGATGACATTTTGCCATTTGCAGCAACATGGATGGACTTGGAGGGTATTACACTAAGAGAAATAAGTCACACAGAGAAAGACAAATAGTGTATGATATCACTTATATGTGGAATCTAAAACATACAACAAACAAGCGAATGTAACAAAAAAGAAAGAGATTCACTGATAACAGAGAACAAATTAGTGGTTACCAAAGGGGAGAGGGAAGGGGGAGGGGCAATATAGGGGTAGGGGATTAAGAAGTACAAACTATTATGTATAAAATAAACTACAAGGATATACTGTATTATACAACACAGGGAATATAGCCAATATTCTATAACTATAAATGGAGTATAACCTTTAAAAACTGCAGATCACTATATTGTACACCTGTAATTTATATATTACTGTACATTGACTATACTTCAATTTAAAAAAAGGAAAAGAAGAAGCAGAGGTAAAAAACAAACGGCTAGAAGGAAAGATAACAAATGTTTTACTGTTTCTGTTTGTAATTATACAATTTTATTTTCTCCCAATAGAAGTTTTGTTTTTTAAATCAGCATAAAAGTATGTAACTAAAAGAAAAGAAAAAAACACACAAAACCCCCAGAAATCTAGAAGTACCTCACCACCCCAGGGCTGAGACAGAGCATCCAAGTAACAGCGTTAGAGCACTCAACTAAGATGTCCCCCAAAGGCTGAGAGACCACATCAAGCAGAATCGACCCCATGAGGCGGACACAAGAGCCCAAAGAAGAGTCCTCAGCCATGGCTGAAACAGAGGACCCAAGAACCAGGAGCCACCCCTATATAAGCGAGATAAATTGCCCAAGAAAATGTCCTCACCTCAGTCTAAGAAACGGCACTCAAGACAGAGTCCCTGTCCTGGGCAGGGGCCAACTTTCCAAGGAACAATCTCAGTTGTCTCGGATCCCACAGGGAGCCCCAAGAACGAGTCCAAACCCCCAGTGCTGAGAAAGCGCCCAAGGGAAAGTTCTCTCCCGCCACGGCTGAGCCACAGCCCCCAAGGGAGAGGTCCGCCCTAGTCTCAGAGCACCCTTGGAACGGCACCCCGTCGGTTGTGATAGTACCAATGCTAAGTCCTCTCAGAATGGAGAACAGCGCTCCCACTAACAGTCCCCACGGGCCACGAGCAGATCACAAGCAAAAGCCACCCGATCAGAGTGGACACAGAGGGTCCAAGGACAAGTGCCCCCCATGCTGAGCTGGGCACCTGAGGAGAGGCTCTCACAAATGAGGGAGAGCCAAGGGAGAGGGACCCGCAGCCCTGGGGTGACCCACCCAGGAAACCTCCCCTCTCAGGGCTGGGACAGACACCAAGAAGCACTCGGCCCCCGGGCCTGCCATGGGCCCCAGCGGAAGCACCCCCTCACCCGTGTGGGCAGAATCACACCAGATAAACCCTCCCGGACCTGAGCAGGAGTGCCAGGAGTGACCTGTCCCCGACGAGGCTGAGCTAAGGCACCCGAGGAATGGCCTCCCTGGGGCTGAGGCCAGCCCCCAAGGCAGCGTCTCCCCAGAGCTGAGGGGGTCCCACCCTGGACAGAAAACACCCAGGGACTGACACCCTCCGGGGCAGAGAGAAAGCCCCCAGGGAAAAGAAACCACACTCCCACTGTCAATCCTGACCTTAACGGAGGAGCGTGGAAGCAACTCACAAAATGGCAGTAAATGGATGGAGCCTCACAGGTGGAACTTTCTGGAATGTGCCCTGGGGCAGTTACTGGACATACACCCTCTAGGGTCCCTGGGAGTGAAGTACACGAGGAAGTGTCTCACCAGAAGCCGATGTGTTATTGCCTGACGGGGCTCAAGGGAAGCCGCTGGCCACAGCTGCTGCTGGCACGAGCCCCACACCACTGTGCACTGGAGATGCTGCCGCCTAGAGAGGCTGCCGCCTGGAACCCAGAGCCAGCTTCCCCCAGCGTTGCCTCTGGCTCCCTCTACAGGCTGACTTCTGTGTTCACTTCAGCAAGAAGAAAAAAAGTAAAGGGACCAGAACCACTTTCACAGATCAGGTCAAAAGGGTGACTTCAGAGCTGAGAGGTAAAAAATCCAAAACTGGCACACTATAGTACAGAAAAAGAGGAAAGTTATATCATCAAAAACGCAACAGATATTCATGAGGATAAATTAAAAGCATTTGTTAAGACAGGTGTCTACCGGAAATCTACAACCCACTTTATTCCTAAGGGAGAAACAGAAGTATTCAATTTAAAATCAAAGCAAGACAGACCTACTAGAGAATGGACTTGAGGACATGGGGAGGGGGAAGGGTAAGCTGGGACAAAGTAAGAGAGTGGCATGGACTTATATACACTACCAAATGTAAAATAGATAGCTAGCGGGAAGCAGCCGCATAGCACAGGGAGATCAGCTCAGTGCTTTGTGACCACCTAGAGGGGTGGGATAGGGAGGGTGGGAGGGAGGAAATATGGGGACATATGTATATGTATAGCTGATTCACTTTGTTATAAAGCAGAAACTAACACACTGTTGTAAAGCAATTATACTCCAATAAAGATGTTTAACAAATAAAATAAAATAAAATAAAAGTAAGACAAGATTGCCACTGTCACCCTTTCTATACAACACTGCACTACAGGATTCCTGCCTTGTACCTGTAGTGAATGGGGGTGTGCACACAGAGCGAGCTCTCAGACTGTTGAATTACAGACAAGCCCTGGGAATAGTGCTGATGGGCATCACCAGGCATGTTCAATACTGACAATTGTCTGGGAATAGAGATTGCTGGGGAGCTCCAATCAGTTTTGCCCCCTCCACTGGCTGATAGGTTGCTGGTGTTCTGAGCTACTCTAGATGTGAGGTCATTGGTGTCAAGGCTACAGCGGAGCTGAGGATGGGGGTGGGGGGGTGGAATAGCACAAGTTACAACATCCCAAAGCTCACTGGTCCTATCGTGATCTAGCTTAATAGAATAAACATTGTTCTTGAATAAATGCTCTCCAAGTTGTTGCAAGCCTTTGGTTAACTTTCAAAGTTTGGGAAATATTTAACAATATTTGCCCGTATCCTCATTGCTTTGATGCAGGAGTAGATTTTCACAGGCCCTTACTCTACCAATCCAGAAGTGACTCTTATATAGATAAGTCATATATATGGTACATCTTAAACTAAGTATAAATCCAATGAATCAGAGTGTAAATTATGTATACTGTTTCTCTTTTTCTTCTGGAAAAAACTAATATGGGCATTTCCTGCATACTATAAAGAACTACTTAAAATCCAGACCTCATATACTGCTTCTCTAGCCAACTGGTTATAGTGAAATCCAGTGATGACATGGGTGTATATTCAGAGGGTGTATCAGTTTTTTATTTTGTGTAACAGATTATCCCAAATTTAGTGGCTTAAAAATTACCTCAAACTTAGTGGCTTAAAACAACACGCATTTATTATTTCGTATTTCACAGTTCTATAGCTCAGAACTCTGGATAGTTTTGACTTGGTTCTATGTTTCAGGTCTTAAAAGGCCGAAATCAAGATTTTAGCCAAGCTGCATTCCTACACAAACAGATGGAAAGCTATACTGTGTTCTTTCATTGGAAGAATCAATATTGTTAAAATGACCGTACCACTCAAGGCAATCTACAGGTTCAATGCAATCCCTATCAAAATACCAATGGCATTTTCCACCAAACTAGAACAAATAATTTTAAAATTTGCATGGGACACAAAAGACCCAGAATAGCCAAAACAATCTTGAGAAAGAAGAACAGAGCTGGAGGAATCACATTCCCTGACTTCAGAATATACTACAAAGCTAGAGTCATCAAAACAGTATAGTACTGGCACAAAAACAGACATATAGATCAATGGAAAAGGATAGAAAGCCCAGAAAAAAACCCACGCACCTATGGTCAATTAATCTATGACAAAGGAGGCAAGAATATACAATGGAGAAAAAACAGTCTCTTCAGTAAGTGGTTCGGGGAAAACTGGACAGCTACATGTAAAAGAATGAAATTAGAACATTCTCTAACACCATATACAAAAATAAACTCAAAATGGATTAAAGACTTAAATGTAATACCAGAAACCATAAAACTCCTGGAGGAAAACATAAGCAGAACACACTTTGACATAAATTGTAGCAATAGTTTTTTGGATCTGTCTCCTAAAGCAAAAGAAATAAGAGCAAAAATAAACAAATGGGACCTAATTAAACTTAAAAGCTTTTGCACAGCAAAGGAAATTGTCAACAAAATGAAAAGACAAGATACTGAGTGGGATAAAATATTTGCAAATGATATGACCGATAAGGGGTTAATATCCAACATATATAAACAGCTCATAAAGCTCAACATCAAAAAACAAACAACTCAATTAAAAGATGGGAGGAAAACCTGAATAGACATTTTTTCCAAAGAGGAAATGAAATGCAGATGGCCAACAGACACATGAAAAGATGCTCAACATCACTAACCATCAGAGAAATGCAAATCAAAACCATGATGAGATATCACCTCACACCTGTCAGAATAGCTATCATCAAAAACAACACAAATAACAAATGTTGGCAAGGATGTGGATAAAAGGGAACCCTTGTACATTGTTTGTGGGAATGTAAATTGGTGCAGCCATTGTGGGAAACAGTATGGACCTTTCTCAAAAAATTAAAAGTAGAACTACCATATGACCCAGCAATCCCACTCCTGGGCATATGCCCAGAGAAAACCATAATTCAAAAAGACATGCACATCCCAATGTTCATAGCAGCACTATTTACAATAGCCAGAACATGGAAGCAACCTAAATGTCCATCAACTGAGGAATGGATAAAGAAGATGTTGTACATATATACAATGGAATATTACTCACCAATAAAAAGGAACAAAATTGGGTCATTTGTAGAGATGTGGATGGACCTTGAGTCTGTCATGCAGAGTGAAGTAACTCAGAAAATAGCGTATATTAGCACATATATGTGGAATCTAGAAAATGGTAGAGATGATTTGCAAAGCAGAAATAGAGACACAGACATAGAGAACAAACGTATGGATACCAAGGGGAAGGGGGTGGGTGGGAGGAATTAGGAGACTGGGATTGACATATATACACTATTGATACTATGTACAAAATAGATAACTAATGAGAACCTGCTGCTCTAATCTTAAAATTCTTCCAAGCAAGAGAGAGGAGTTAATGTAGCAGGAGGCAGAGTCATGAGTTTGGGGCCACTTGCTCATGCAAAGTACTTGTGGCTTCAGGACCTGCTTGAATCCACTCTTGTACATACCTCTTCCATTTGATAGCACACTGCTTCTGTGCATACCCTCCACTGTGACTTGGTGGGTAAGAAAACACCCGGGTTAGGATGGGCAGCTCAGGTGGCATGGGAAATTGGTGCCCCATGGTCAAGCATTCAGTCTCTACTAAGGCCCAGGAGTAAGGCAAATGTTTCTCAAATGTACTAGAATGATGTTTGTCTACAGGAAATTAGTGCAAGTTCAGAGCTGGGGTCCTATAATCCTAGAGAAATTGGAGTATTTCTCTTCCCCTAATAAGCTAAGACTGCAGTGAAAATCACAATTACAAAAGCAAAAGAGACAGTCTTCTATTTTTCATATTTGTCCAATCAGGATATACAATTGAATAAAAGGGTTTAGAAATTGGTTTCTGTTTTAATACAAAAAAAAAAGAAACCATTTTTGTAAAAGGTGTCCAAATAGACTAAAGATTTCTAGTAATATCTGAATAAGATTCAAAACTTAAGTTTTCGTTTGGGGGATTGTATTTAAAAGTTCAACCCCTGTCTGCTAAAGCTAATCATTATTGTTAATTGATAGATAGGGGAGAAGAAACCTTATTAAGTTGCATCTATTAATCTTTTGATCTGGAACTTTATACACCTTTTCACTTTCAAAGCTTATATTTTACTTGATTAAGCCACAGCAAAATTATAGAAAGCTGCAGCCCCCAGGGATATAAAGAATGCCCCAACAATGTGAAATCACAGATGCTTGGCCAGAAAGCCACGCATATGAGGTTTTGTCAAAGAACTGGAAGCCATGGTAGTTATTCTCCTCAACACCAACGTCCTTCCAGAATTCAAAGCTTATTTTTGTGTGTGTATGGAATATAGTTTTTCTTTTAATTGAAGTATAGTTGTTTTACAATGTTGTGTTAGTTTCAGGTGTACAGCAAAGTGATTCAGATATACAGGTAGATAGATAGATAGATAGATAGATAGATAGATAGATAGATAGATATTCTTTTTCAGATTCTTTTCCCTTACAGGTTATTACAAGCTATTGAATATAGTTCCCTGTGCTACACAGTAGGTCCTTGTTGTTTATCTGTTTTATGTATAGTAGTGTGTATCTGTTAATCCCAAATTCCCAATTTATTTCCCCCCCACTTTCCCCTTTGGTAACCATAAGTTTGTTTTCTATGTCTGTGAGTCTATTTCTGTTTTGTAAATAAGTTCATTTGTATCATTTTTTTAGATTCCATGTATAATTGATATATGATATTTGTTTTTCTCTGTATGACTTACATCACTTAGTATGATAATCTCTAGGTCCACCCATGTTGCCGCAAATGGCAGAATTTCATTCTTTTATATGACTGAGTACTAGTCTATTGTACGTATATACCACATTTTTTTGAAGTATAGTTGATTTACAAGATTGTATTAGTTTCAGGTGTACAGCAAAGTGATTCAGTTATACATACATCTATATCTATTTTTTTCAGATTCTTTTCCCTTGTAGGTTATTACAAAATATTGAGTATAGTTCCCTGTGCTATACAGTAGATCCTTGTTGCTTATCTGTTTTATGTATAGTAGTGTGTATCTGTTAATCCCGAATACCCAATTTATCTCCCCATCCTTTCCCCTTTGGTAACCATAAGTTTGTTTTCTGTGTCTGTGAGTCTATTTTGGTTTTGTATATAAGTTCATTTGTATCATTTTCTTTTAGATTCCACATATAAGCAATATCATATGATATTTGTCTTTCTCTACCTGACTTACTTCACTTAGTATGACAATCTATAGGTCCATCCATGTTGCTGCAAATGGCATTATTTCATTCTTTTTTATGGCTGAGTAATATTCCATTGTATAAATATACCACATCTTCTTTATCCATTCATCTGTTGGTGGACACTTAGGTTGCTTCCATGTCTTGACTACTGTAAATAGTGCTGCTATGAACATTGGGGTGCATGTATATTTCTGAGGTAGAGTTCTCATCTTTTCAGGATATATGCCCAGGAGTGGGATTGCTGGACACATGGTAACTATATTTTCAGTTTTTTAAAGAAGCTCCATACTGTTCTCCATAGATGTTGCACCAATTTACATTTGAACAGTGTAGGAGGGTTCCCTTTTCTCCACACCCTCTCTAGCATTTATTATTTGTAGACTTTTTGATGATGGCCATTGACTGGTGTGAGTTGATAACTCATCGTAGTTTTGATTTGCATTTCTCTAATAATTAGTGATGTTGAGCAGCTTTTCATGTGCTTCTTGGCCATCTGTATGTCTTCTTTGGAGAAATGTCTATTTAGGTCTTCTGCCCATTTTTTGATTGGGTTGGGTTTGGGGGTGGATTTTTTGGCGTTGAGCTGTATGAGCTGTTCGTATATTTTGGAAATTGATTGCTGTTGGTCGCATCATTTGCAAATAGTCTCTCCCATTCTGTAGGTTGTCTTTTCATTTTGTTTATGGTTTCCTTTGCTGTTCAAAAGCTTTTAAGTGTAATTGCAAAGCTTACTTTCAGTACAGCAGAATTTATGTAAAATTGTCATAGCAGTAAAAATTATTAAAATGAAATTGTTAGAGTATTAATGTAAGAAGCCATTTCACTCTTGACAGTTATTTGGAAGGGATTGCTTTACTGGTTCTAAAATTTTAAAAATATGTTTGTTAAACACCCTGTCAGAAGAGAGTCATTTTCAGTATTACAGATTCCTATACTGTTAAGATTCACCTGTGCTTTGGAATGTTCATGAAACATACTTTCTTTTGGAATATATTTCATTGCTAAGAAAGTTTAAACATTGCTTTCACCTCAATGTAGAAATACCGTTGTTTTGTTCTTCTTTCAATGCTACCAAAATAAAACTCATTTTCCATTAAAAAAAAATCCCACTACAGCAGTACTCATATTAGTGTTTGATTGAGTAACCAGAAGAGTGGAATCTTGAAGGGACACATTTAGAACCCTGCCTACCACACAGGCCAAAAGTGGACAGCTGCAGCGCTCCAGTGCACTCTGGAACAGCCCGGAAGGACATGGTGAAGGGTAAGCCTCCCAGAGGGAAGAACTTTGAGCAGTGCACTTGGTTGTTCATTCCACCTGAAGGAGAGACGGCCACAAGTATGAGTGCATACCCATGCATAGGTCATGTCTGAATTATTGGCTGAAGGGTCAGGGACTTTGAGGATGCATGATTGAACATTTGGGACAAGGATGTCCAGGAAAAAAGTATGTGGATACACCTGTCCAAATGGACAGATTATATGAAGATACTTGTGTCTTATGAGAGTTCTCAGCAAATAAGCTTAGCAGAGCAGAAATTTAATAATCTGATGGATAGGATATTCATTATCTAGACATCAATCAGCCTCTTTCCCCAGCATTCAGGTCACAACCCAATGGGCTCAAGAACCAAGTGGCCAAGTGGCAAGGATGGAGGTTCTTCTCAGCAACATGGGCTTCCACTCGCCAAGACTGATGTCACTATAATCACTGCTGAGGGCCCGATCTGCAAGAAGCAGAGACCAACAATGAGCCCTTGATATGGCATCAGTCTCCAGAGTGATGGGCCAGTTACCAGGTGGCAGGTGATTACACTGGACCACTTCCATTAAGGAAGGGGCAGTGCTTTGTCCACACTCAAATAGACACTCTAGATATGGATTTTCCTTCCCATCTGAAGTGCTTTGGAGAAACGAATATTTATAGACTTGAAAAATGCCTGATTCACCATCATGGTATTTCAATCAGCATCACTTCTAAATAAGGAACCCATTTCACAGGAAACGAGTGCAGCAATGGAGCAGTGTTCATGGAAGTCACTGGTCTTATTGTGTTTCCCCTCATCCTGAAGTGAAATGACCTTTGGAAGACTCACATATGTTTTTAGCTAGGTGGTAAAAACTTGAGGGGCTGGGGCAACAACCTCTAGGAGATGGTAATGCTCTATCTAAGTATTTATATGCATAGATATATGGTGCTATTTCTCCCATCAAATGGATTCACGGGTCCTGCAATCAAGGTATGTAAATGGGAGTGCCTCTCCTCACTATTAACCCTGGAGATACAATAGAAAAACTTTGTGTCTTGTCCCCACAACAAGAGCTCTAGCTCTTCCGAGGTAGAGATCTGAGTTCCAAAGAAAGAAGTGCTTTCACCATGGGATACAACAATGACTTCATTGAATGGGAAGTTGGAACTTCCAGCTGACCCCTTTGGACTCCCCGTCCCTCTCAATCAACAGGTGAAGAAGGGCTATACTGTCCTGGCCTGGGTGATTTAACCTGACTATCAAAGGCAAATTGATTACCTACTACTAAAGGGGCTATGGAGGACTATGATATATCTAGAGGGCTGCTTGATACCCCCATATTTTGTGATTAAAGTCAGCAGACAGTGTATGCATATCAAATCATCACAGTGTACACTTTAAATATCTTACAATTTTATTTGTCAATAAAGCTGGGGAGAAAAGTCAATGGATAATTATAATAACCTAATTGAGGCAGAACATCTAATGGCCAAAGCATTCAAGAATGAACGTTGAGTCACCTCCCCAGGGAAAGAACCATGAAGAGCTGAGTGCTGGCTGAGGACAGTAGTATTGAAAGAAGGTAGTTATAAATACCAGCAATGTGACCTACTGCACAAACCAGGACTGTAATAGTATTTAGCCTGATGAGTTAATAACATACCCCTCCTCAAAGGGAAAACAAATAAATAGGAAAGCAAATTATATTTTCAAAGAAAATTCTTAGGGCCAAAGCCAGATTTTACTGACATAGAATCATAGCAATAAAAAGCTCCACTGCTTTTTCTTTCTGGAAGGCAATTCCCTTGAATGCCATATTCTAGGAAACTTCAGCAATATCCAGCACCATCCTACAGCACAGCAAGCTTTTCTTTGTTTCTCACTGATGGTTGTAATAGGATTATGTTTTGATGTAATTAACTTTGTTGTGAAGATGGTGGGAATTTATTTTTCTAGTACCTTCTCAAGGTCCTGAATCTTCTTTTAAATCTGAAAATAAGCAGGTATTTCACTAACCAAAAGATGCCTAAAACACCTCTGTTGTATAAGACATTGTGAGGGATACAAAAAGGAGCTTACAATCTACCTGGGATTATAAAATGAAACCCCATGGAAAGTTTCAGGATGCAAAATCAACACACATAAATCACTTGCATTTCTATACACTAACAATGAAAAATCTGAAATGGAAATTAAGAAAACAATTCCATCTATAAGAGTATCAAAAAGAATAAAATACTTAGAAATAAACCTAACAAAGAAGGTGAAAGATTTGTACACTGAAAACTACAAAACATTGCTGAAAGAAATTAGAGAAGACACAAATAAATGGAAAGGCATCCCATGTTCATGGATTGGAAGATTTAATATTGTTAAGCTGCCCATACTAACCAAAGCAATCTACAATGTAATCCCTATCAAAATCCCAATGTCATTTTTACATAAATAGAAAAATTGATCTTAAAATTCCTGTAGCATCTCAAGGGACATTGAATAGACAAAATAAATTTGAAAAAGAATAAAATTGGAAGACTTACATTCCTGATTTCAAAACATATTACAAAGCTATAGTAATTAAAACAGTGTGTTACTGGCATAAAGGCACACAAATAGACCAATGGAATAGAATAGAGATCCTAGAAATAAACCCTCACATATATGGTCAAATGCTCTTCTATATGGGTGTCAAGACTACTCAATGGAGGGACCTCCCTGGTGGTCCAGTGGTTAAGACTTCGCCTTCCAATGCAGGGGGTGTGGGTTCGATCCCTGGTCAGGGAGTTAAGATCCCACATGTCTCACAGCCAAAAAACCAAAACATAAAACAGAAGCAATATTGTAACAAATTCAATAAAGACTTAAAAAAATGGTCCACATCAAAAAAATCTTTAAAAAGGAAAAAAAAAGACTACTCAATGGAGAAATGAGTGTCTTCAAAAAAATGGGACTTACCTGGCGGTCCAGTGGTTAAGACTCCACGCTTCCACTGCAGGGGGCGCAGGTTTGACCCCCTGGTTGGGGAACTAAGATCCCGCATGCCACACAGCGTGGCCAAAAAGTTAAAAAAAAAAAAAGTGGTTTTGGGAAAACTGCTTATCCACATAAAAAGAATGAAGGGACTTCCCTGGTGCTCCAGTGGCTAAGATTCTGTGCTCCCAATGCAGGGGACTCAGGTTTGATACCTGGTCAGGGAACTAGATCCCACATGCTGCAACTAAGAGTTCACGTGCCACAACTAAAGATCCCACATACCGCAATGAAGATCCCGCATGCAGAAATTAAGACCTGGCGCAGCCAAATAAATAAATAAATATTTTTTTAAAAAAAGAATGAAGTTGGACTCTTACACCATAAACAAAAATTAACTCAGAGTGGATTAAAGACCTAAATGTAAGACCTAAACTATAGAACTCCTGGAAGAAAACATAGGGGAGAAGCTTCATGACATTGGACTTGGCAATAATTTCTTGGATATGACACTAAAAGCACAGACAACAAAAGCAAAAATAAACAAACGCTGTAATGCAGAAAAGGCTTTTGCAGGGGAATGAGTTCAGAAGTTCAGTTTAAACACATGGAATGGATTGAGTTTTAAATGTCTCTTAGACATGCCAGTGGAGATAACATGTACGTATTTGAATTTAAGTCTGGAGTTCAGGAGTAAGTTGTAGTCTAGAGGTATAAATTTAGGAATTGTTGAAATACACATCATATTTAAAGCTCTAAGACTATGTGGGATCATCTAGGGAGAGAGTATATTCAAGGGAAGAAGGCCCAGGATCCAGATTTGGGGCCCTACAATATTTAGTGGTGGGAATGAAAAGAAACAACTAGAAAAGGAGAATGAAAAGAGTATCGGCAAACAGGGAAGAAATCAGGGAAATGTGGTTTCTGGAAGCCCAAGAAGATTTCCAGGGAGGAGTGAGTGAAAAACTGTATCAAATACTGCTGAGAAGTTAAAAGCAACATGGAGCAGACACTGGGGACTTGACATGACAGTTTCAGTGGAGTGGAAGTTGCAGAAGCCAGACTCCTCTGGATTAGAATATGAACAGGAAGTGACAACATGCAGACCCATCCTCTTGTTGAGCCCATCCTCTCCTACTGCTTCAGGAACCTACTCCATCCTCCTAACACTTGCAGCAACTCCAAATTGTTGCACCTTATTAGATTCTTTCTCTTCCACTTGCAAACATGCTCATATCTCTCTGTTCCTCAAAGACATAATTACCATTTTCTTTCCTATTTCATCAACAGCAAGGCCATACTCTACCTTCTCTTAGATGAGGAAAGACTACTGGCTTCTTTAGGACTTTTCATTTTGTTTTCAAGTCCTGCAGCAAAGTCATCAGCTTCATCAGTCATCATTCACTGAAAAAAATCAATCAACATATTCCATTAATGACAAAAATACAACCATCACAAAATTCAAAGTCTTCAAATGTGTATACAACCATGCGTTTGCACCATTAATATGATTTTAATCATGGGGCAAAAATTTGCCATCCCCCAAGGAACATTCTGTTCTCAGAAATGCGACTTAATTTTAATCCAGTTTAAGTGAAATAAGGAAGTTAAAATGCAAGGTGTTGTCCAAAGCCAAACATGGTACAGCCATGATTAATCAGAATGTTTGGGGAAACAGCAGCTCTCATCAACCAAAAGGGAACAAACACATAATTACCCATTGAAGAAGTACAACTCATTCTGCATCAACCCTTTTTAGAGAAAGTCATTCTTTTGTGTGTGTGTCCTTTTATACTTTAAACTCATCATTAACAAATACTGATTACCACTTTACCCAGTGCTACACATAGATGGTGAAGGGTAGGGTGGTTTGAAAATGTAAGTCCCCTAACCCCCAAACACAAGGAGATTCAAATATGCCCACCTAGGTACTGGGTCGGTGGGGGGTACTTTTCAATGTTGGGGGATAAGGATCAGAAGTATAGAAGGCCATCCTTAAGCTGTTATCATCCAAAGATAACAAAGACTTTGTCCCCCCCCATTATTTGAATAGAGTCATGATAAAAAATGTTTCCATACCATTTGCATTTCCCATTATAGAACAGTCCAAAGAGGGTGAAGACATTTCATTGAGCACTTACTACCTGCCAGGTACAATTCTAAATGCTTTACATCTATTAACTCACTTAATCCTCTGCAGAACCCTATAAGTTAGGTGTGATTACCATCCTCATTGTTATAAATGAGGAAACCAAGGCACAGAAAGATTAAGGAAAAATCTAATTAATTGAGGATTGGGGTAGATGGAATAAAATTATGTCTAATTTTTGTTAGACAAGCATTATTGCATGTTCTGTACCTTAATACCAATGGTCTCTTCCATGAGTACAGATATAATGTGCTTCTCCCATCCCTGCCAGGACTGAGATAGAGCTCCAAAGAAGAGCCACCCTTCAGGGCTTAGAAAGAACACTCAAGGGAAAGTACCACTCCCAGGACAGTTAGAGCACCCAAAGAGATGTCCCCACCAGGGCTGAGATAACAGCTCTCACGGAAAGCCTGCTACTGCATAGCTGAGATAGGGTCCCCAAGGAAACTTCCTCCCCCAGTACTGACATAAACACCCAAGAAAGAGTGCCATAACTTGGCTGAAATAGAGTACCCAATGAAAAGTCTTCTCCAGGGCTTAGAGGAAACGTAAGGGGAAAATACCCCCCTCCAAAAGGGTTGAAATCCAGTTCTTGTTAGGGAGACCCAGCTGTGACTCAATGTGTGGCAGAGAATTTTTGTGGTGCCACAAACCCACCCTCTGGGATTAGAGATGTAGCACCCAAGGAAGAATCCCTTTGGCTAGGGCTGAGATCAAACACCCAAGGGCAAGCCCCTCCTTTAACACTACTGAGATAGAAGGCCCTAGGAAGAGCTCCTCCCTGCCATGGGGCTGAGACAGGGCACTCAAGCACCTCCCACCCATGGCAAAGATAGAGCATCCAAGGAAGAGCCCCCACCCCAGGGCTAATATAAAGCACCTAAAGTAGAGTTCCTCCCAAAATCTAAGAAACAGCCCCAAACCCAGGGCTGAGATGGAGCAATCAAGGAAGAGACTCCCCACTACATGGCTGATAAGCAAGCAAGGAAAATCCTTTCCCCCAACATAGCTGAGATGGGGAGCACCCACAGGAAAGTCCTCCCCCAGCACTGAGATAATCACCCAAGGAAGAGATCCTCCTCAATGGACTGAAATAGAGCACTCAAGGAAAGCCCCCTCATCAACACGGCTGAGACACAGTGCCCAAGGGAAAGTTCTCCCGCAGTGAGAGAGATAGTCACCCAAGGAAGAGTCCCCCCACCCCATGGCTGATCTATAGTACCCAAGGAACAGTTCCCCCTCCCAGGGTTGAGATAGATCGCCCAAGGAATAGTACCACCCCCTAGACTGAGAACACACAAGAAAGAGCCCCCTTGCAGGGTAAAGCACCCAAGGAAAAGTATTCCCCCGCCCAAGGGTTGAAATCCTGACCTTACTGAAGGAAACTAGAAGCAACTCAGAGAATGGCAGTAAAGTTGTGGCACCACACCAGTGGAAATTTCTAGAAATCTGCCTCTGGGGTATCTGAGAATGTTGTATACAGAGATGTCTCACCAGAAGCAGTCTGATGTATACTACTGCCTGAGAGGGTTTCAAGGGAAGCTGCTGGCCATCGAGTGCTGCTGGCCACTATGCCTTGCGCCAGCCTGGCAGTGGAGAAGCTGTGTGCAGTGCAGGGCCTGGCATTGGAGAAGCCTGATGCCCAGCAGGAGCCCTCTGTGCCAGCAACCCAGGACCCAGAAGCAAAACTTTCCCCTTACAATGTCTCTGGCGCCCTCTACAGACAAACTTCTGTGACAACTGTTATAAGAAGAAGAAACAAAAATTAAAGGAACCCACCATTTCCACAGATCAGACCAAACAGATTAATTTGGAGCTGAGAGGCAAGAAATGGATAACCAGCACACTGTATTAACAAATAAAGGAGGAAAGTCATACAATCATCTTAATCAATGCAGAAAACACAAGCGATAAAATGCAACAACTATTCATGAGGACAAAATTAAAAGCATTTGTTAAGAAGTGAATCTACCAGAAATCTATAGTGTACATTATTCCTAGTTGTGAAAAATTAAAAGTATTCCTTGTAAGATCAAGACAGGGATGTCAACCACTTCTATTCAACACTACACTCCAAGAATCCCTAGCTTGCACCCTAAGACAATAAAAGATAAATAAGTTATTTGGCTAAACTAAAAACTCAAAGTTGTCTACAGACAAATAAAGAATTTGACAACGAGAACAGATATAAAATCAACACATAAAAATTAATTGTATTTCTATATAACAGCAACAAGAAATTCAGGAAATGTAAGTTGTTTTTAAGCTATTACTAAAATTAGCAAGATTATATAATAAATAAATATTAAAGATATATATATATATAGGAATATATATAGCATATATGAAATATATATATAGAGAGAGAATGTGTATGTGTGTATGGAATGAATATAACTAAACATGTTTAATAACAGCAGACAATTATAAAATTTTATTGAAAGATATCAGAGAAGACTTAAAGCAAGGTCTACACATAGATAGGAAGACTCAGTGTCCACTTCCTCCACCCCTCAATTTAATGTATAAATCTAACACACTTACAATCAAAATTCCAATAGTTTTTCATGGAACTTGACAAGCTGATTCTAAAATCTATATGGAAAAGTAATGCCCAAGAATAGCCAAGACAAACACAAAGAAGAACAAATTAGGGAGATCTGCCTTACTATCTCAAGACTTATTATTATTAACCTTTAGTAATAAAGACAGTGTGATATAGATGCAGAGGTACACGAGCTGAACAATGATATAGAATAGCAGAGCCCAGAAATAGTCTCATGCATATATGGCAATGTGATACATTTCAGAGGTGTCATTGAAGATCGCTGGGGAAAGACTAGACTTTCTTTTTGCAGCATATGGTGCTGAGACAATTGGCAATCTATGTGAAAAATAATACAATTGGATCTCTTCCTCACACCATATACAAAAAAAAATTCAGATTGATTAAGTACTTAAATGTGAAAGAAAAATTAAGACTTTAGAAGAAGTTAGAGAAGAATATCTTTAAGGCTTCAAAAATAGGAAAATATTTCTTAAAGAGGACACACAAAAAAGCCCACTAAACATAACAGAAAAGGTTGATGCAGTAGTATTGGTAATACTCTTGTTCTTAAGTTTGATGTGAGTTTACGCAAGTCCCTTTTGTTAAGTTTCAGCTTACATATATGCTCCATACATTTTTGTATGGACCAAATACTACATTATAAAATGTTTGACTGCAAAAAAAAGGCATATAAATTACAGCAGAGAAAGAAGTCAGTACCCTTAATAACAAAGGAAGAAATAACCCAACTTTTAGCAGAAATCTAGTTTCACTAGTGAACATGTGGTTTAAAGAAAGTATTATAAAGGCAGGGTTAACATTAAAGAAAATCATAAAAACCAAAATTCCTAGCAAGCTGTTATCTTTAATGGATATTTGCTTCATCCCATGAATGCAAAACTGGGTCAACACTTAAAAGTCTATTCTTATAATTCACCATTGTAATAGGTAAAAGAAGAGAAAAACACATGACTATCTCAATAAATACCAAAATTACATTTGACAAAATTCAAGATCCATTCCTGAATTTTTAAAATAATGATAAAAAGGAGTAAGATACAAGGTAAATATACAAAAGTCAATTGCTTTCCTAAATGCCAACAATGACTACTGGAATTTGAAATTTAAAAAAGAATACCATTTACAATAGCACCAAAATAATGAAATACATATAAATCAAACAAAATATGTACAGGATCTCTGTATGGAAAACTACAAGATCTATATAAATGTAGAGATATTCTATGTTCACAAAATGGAAGATTCAATATTATTAAGATGTCAATTCTTTCCAATGTGATCTATGGACTCAAAGCAATCCCAATCAAAATCCCAGCAAATTATTTTGTAGATATCGACCAACTGACTCTAAAGATTATAGAGAAAGATGAAAGATCCTGAATAGCCAATGTAATACTGACAAATAATGACAAAGATGGAGGGCTCACACTACCCAATTTTAAGACTTAGTGTAAAGCTACAGTAATCAAGACAGTGTGGTATTGGTAAAAGAGTAGACATGTAGATTAACGGAATAGAGTAGACAGCCCAGAAATAGACCCACACATATATAGTTGACCTATTTTTGACAAAGGAGCAAAGGCAGTTCAATGGAGAAAGCAGTCTTTTCAACAAATGGTGTTGTAACAATTGGGTGCCCGTATGAAAAAAAAAAAAAAAAGAAAAAGAACCTAGACACATCTTATATCTTTCACAAGAATTAGCTAGAAAGGAATCATAGACCTAAATTTAAAATGAAAAACAATAAAACTTCTGTAAGAAAACATAAGAGAAAATCTAGATGGCTTTGGGTTTGGAAATGAGCTTTTAAATTTAATACCAAAAGCATGATACATGAAAGAGAAAATTGATAAGTTGGACTGTAGTAAAATAAAAATTTCTCTGTGATAGACATTATTATGAGAATAAAAAGGCAAACCATGGACTGGGAGAAAATATTTGCGAAACACATATCTGTAAAGGACTTGTATTCAAAATATACAAAGAACTCTTAAAATGCAACAGTAAGAAAACAACCGGATTTCAAAATTAAGCAAAAGATCTAAACAGATACTTCACCAAAAGAGAAATACAGATGGCAAATAAACATATGAAAGATGCTCAACATCCTTTGTCATTAGTGAACTGTAAATTAAAATGAGATATCACTACACATCTATTACAATAGCTAAAATTTGAAACCTGACAATACCAATTGCTGGTGAGGATGCAGAGTAACAGGAAGTCATTCATTGCTGATGGGAATGCAAAATGGTAAGGCCACTTTGGAAGACACCTTGGCAATTTCTTATAAAGCTGAACATAATCTTACCATATGATCTAGCAATCATGCACCTTGGTATTTACCCAACTAATTTGAAAAAATAGGTCCACACAAAAACCTGCATGCGAGTGTTTATTCATAATCATCAAAAACTGGAGATGTCTTTCAATAGGTGATGGATAAACAAACTGTGGAACATCTATACAAGAAACTATTATTCAGAGATTTAAAAAATGAATTATCGGGCTTCCCTGGTGGCGCAGTGGTTGAGAGTCTGCCTGCCAATGCAGGGGACACGGGTTCGAGCCCTGGTCTGGGAAGATCCCACATGCCGTGGAGCAGCTGGGCCACAATTACTGAGCCTGCGCGTCTGGAGCCTGTGCTCCGCAAGGAGAGGCCGCGATAGTGAGAGGCCTGCGCACCGCGATGAAGAGTGGTCCCCGCTTGCCACAACTAGAGAAAGCCCTCGCACAGAAACGAAGACCCAACACAGCCATAAATAAATAAAAAAACAAATACTTAAAAAAAAGTAAAAGTCTATTAATTTAAAAAAAAAACTTCCTTGTTAAAAGACAGGGAGTTCAGAATCAAAGCCATCAGACTCACTGTTAAAAAAAAAAAAAAGAATTATCAAGCCACAGAGAGACATGGAGGAAACTTGAATGCATATTGCTAAGTGAAAGAAGTCAGTCTGAAAAGGCTACATACTGTATAATTCCAACTATACGACACTCTGGAAAAGGCAAAACCATGGAGACAATAAAAAGATCAGTGGTGAACAGGGGCTCAGGGGAAGGAGGGGGTTGAACGTGTGAAGCACAAGGGATTTTTAGGGCTGTGAATTTATTCTATATGATAATGCAATTGTGGATACATAACACATGGATTTGTCAAAACCCACTGAACTTCAGATCACAAAAAGTGAAACTTGATGTATATTTTAAAAAATCATTTAGGTCAGGGGAATCCCAGGATAGAATGCAGAATGTGACAAAACAATCTAACTATATTACAAATTTTTGAAACAAACGTACTGAAGAGAGTGGGCAGGAAATGTGCTGACCTAAGTAACTTCGGAAATGAGTGGAGTCTATAAAACGAATGGCAAAAAAAACTTACACAATCACTGTGCTTTGGTTGAAAAAGTTGTTTCCCATGGGAATATGTGTTAACAATTCTGAAAACACTGCACTTGTGTACTGGAATTAAACAATTCAAGTAAGTGGGTAGCAGACGGTGGGAACCAGGTCTCTCAGTGTTGGAGTGGTTTACAGATAAGCAAGGGGAGGAGGTTGGAATGATACATGTGGTGGTGGATCAAACATCAGTAAGAACTTGTGTTTCACTTAATTGAAATACAGATGTTACATATAGGAATATTTATACATATGTGTATAGGCACAGGTTAGTACACACCCATATATTTCCTTGCTCTGTTAGCTGGAAGGGCCTTGAAGAGACAAACCCCAGAAGCAACTGAGCACAACTAGGGCCCAGATCTTGGTTTCTAATACCATTCTCCAATAAAAAGAACCAGGTTCCTTGGAGAAAAGGCTGACTCTAGGACTGGGGAAGGAAATATACAAGATGAGCCTGGAACATCTCGTAGTGCCAGAAAGTAAGAAATGCTGGGGGAAAAATCCACAGTAATGGGAGTGATGTCAAAGGGAGTGATGTCAAAGGGACACAAGAGTCAAATGAAAGAGCTACCAATGTTCAGAACTGGAACAATCTCAGCAACAAAATTAAGTAGTATTACATGATAACCCAGAGTACAAAATAAATTAATATCCATGAGCCAAACTCATATAAATAAAATATGGAATAAATTAACAAGTGGGGGAGAAGAGACATACCTCCCGTGCAGAATTCCAAATAATTGATGTAGATACTCCATCCTCAAGGAGCTGGAGCCTAACTCCCTACTCCCTAAGTGTGGGCTGTGCACAGAGACTTCTTTCCAGAGGACAGTATGGAAAGGGTGACTCTACAATGGAGAAACCCGACAAACACTGCTTTAGGTGATCAAGAATAACATCAACAGGGAATTCCCTGGCAGCCCATTGGTTAGAACTCTGTGCTTTCACTGCCATGGCCCAGGTTCAATCCCTGGTCGAGGAATTAAGATCCTGCAAGCTGCGTGGCGCAGCCAAAAAAAAAAAAAAATCAACAGTTATAATTCATGTTAATAAATGTGTGCCCTGGGTATGATAACAATGGCACACATAATCCAAGTATAATAATGGTAAAAAAAAAACACTGGACAAATCCCAGTAGAGGCACATTGTACAAAATACCTGACCAGTATTCCTCAAAACTGTCAAGGTCACCAGAAATAAGGAAAGTCTAAAAAACTGTCACAGCCAAGAGAAGCCTAAGACATCGCAGCTAAATGACCCGGCACAGCCAAATAAATAAATAAATAAATATTTTAAAATGAAATTTAAAAATGTAATGTGGTATCCTGGATGGAATCCTGGAACACAAAAAGGACATTTGCTAAAAACTAAGGAAATCCGAATATTAACTCCAGTTAAAAATAACGTAGCAATATCTGTTCAAGGATTGTTATCAAATGTACCATGCTAACATAAGATGTTAACCAGTGGTGAAACTGAGGCGGGCTATGTGGGAATTTTCTGCACCATCTTCCCAATTTTTCTGTAAATCTAAAACAGTTCTAAAAAATAAATTTAGAAAATACCATTTTAAAAAGGAGGTAGAAGGACTATTTAAAAGAGACTAGAGAGACAAATTAACCAATGTAATTTGTGAACCTTGGTGGGGGCAGCTATAAGTCATTCTGGGGATGCATGGGTAAATTTGAATAGATTAGATGGTTCATCCTTTCCTTAAGTGTGAGAATGGTATTGTGGTTAAATGGGAAAATGTCTTCACTCTCATAGGAGAGGCATGCTGACATATTTAGGAACGTCATGATGTGATGAAGTGTTATGATGAAGTCTGTAACTCACCACAAACAATTCAGGAGGGTTTTGAAAGAAGCACATTTGGAGAGAACAAAAGCAAAAGTAACAAAATGTTAGGAATGGTGAATCTAAATGAAAAGTATTTTGGCACTCATCAAACTTTTCTTTCACACTTTCTGTAAGTCTGAAATTTTTCAAAATAAAATTTTAGGAAAAATATCAATAGGATTTTAGAATTGGATAAAATGATACTAAAGTTCATCTAGAAATATAAACATGCAAGAATAACTAGGAAAAAAAATCCTGAAATAATATTGTGGTATGGACTAGCAATGCCAAATATGAAAATGCATAATAACTTAAAATAATTAAAAGACTGGTAATTTTTGCAAAAGACTGCAGAGTTCAGAAACAAATCTAAATATATATGGAAACAATGTATGAGGGATGGTTTTTCAAATCAATGTGGAAAAAAGTCAACAAATAGGGTTGGAATAACCAGATAGCTATTTGGAAGAGAAAAATCTTGAATTCTTACCTCACTCCTTCCACCTAAATAAATTCCAAATGAAGCAAAGATTTAAAGGTTAAAAAAAAAAACTTAAAAGTACTGGAAAAATACATTAAATTTATTCTTAAATGTAAAGAAGGCCTTTCTAAAGCAAGGCACAAATCCCAGAAGCCATAAAGACTGATAAGTTTAACTACATAAATAAATAAAACTCAGGAAAATATTATTAAACATATGACAACGGACCAATTTTCTTAGCTTACAAAGAGCTCATACAAACTAATGAAAACAGAACGTGACCACACAGTTCACAGAAAAGGAAATATAAGTAACCAATAAACATGAAAATGTGTTCCATCTCCTTCATTAAAATGCATTATAACTTCATTAAGATGCAAAATACCATTTATTCACTTTCAGATGATCAAATTTTTAAAAGTTGAGGGCCCAGTATTTGCAAGAGCCTCATAAATAATTATTCTTATACATTATATGTGGAAGCATAATTGGGCAAAGATTTCTGGAGATCAGTTTGGCAACAACTACTGACCTGAAAATGAAAACTATCCTTTAACCCAGCAATTCTATTGCTAGGAAGTAACCTTGTTAGTTTAATCTCATTATATGTACAAGTAAGTTCACTGCAATATGGTTTAGCAATAGTAAAACATTGCCAACAACCTGAAAGCCCATCAGTGTTTGAACATTTATTACACATCATATATTAGAATACCACAGTCATTAAAAAGAATGAGGTATTTCTGTACATACTGATACAGAAAGATCTTATAAGACACAGGTAGCAAAAAAAGCAAGGTACAGAAGAGTGTATACAGTCTGATTCCATTAATGTAAAAACTTTTTAAGTATATATTTGCTGGCAAATAACTTTTTTCCTGAAAGAATATACAAGACACTTAAAGCTGGTTACCTTTGGAGAGAGGTATTAGGAGCAGGAGGGAAGGGAGCAAGTTTTAATCTCATGCCTTTCTGTACCATCTGGTTTTTTTTTTTGCCATGTGCATATATTATCTTTCTTTTTTTCCTTGTAAAAGAATACTTGATTAGTAGGTTATTTTGAGATATTCCTATGTAGATTTGAATACTAGTAGTGCTATCTTTCAAAATACTGCAGATAAGCGCCAAGCTTTGCGAACCAGAACTTCCTCTTGGATTTCCATTAAACTCTAGATTTGTCCCCTGATGCTTTAATCATAATGATTTCCTATTAAGTATAAATTGCCATTTTGTAATGGCAGTTTGGCTATATAACACATTTGTGCTGGAATGATTAGACATTGCTACTCAAAGACCAATATTCTTATACTCCAAAGGGCATTTGATAATTCATAAATATAAATATAAATGAGATTACACATTCTATTTCAACTCTAAAAAAAACATAAAATTGCAATAAGACTTTACATGTACAATGAAAAGTAAAGTATCCACTGAATTTAGTAAAACAGCATCACATTGGAAAAAATACAGTCATTAAAATTAGATCTTACATTTTTCTGGGGACAGAGAAACAGAAGAAAATGAGATTAAAAGTAAAACGAACAAACAAACAAACAAAACAAAACAAAAAAAAACCACTACCGAAAACAGGGTGAGACAATCATTTATTTATTGGACAGGGCAAGGTCATTTAAAGAGAGGAAACATATCCAAAAGAATGTGTTTAGCTTGGTGTTACAGGCATCGATGCTCACAACAAACAACACTACTCAATACATCATGGAAACAGGCCACATACAACCAGGGGGATGCTGTCATGCCACTCAAAAATAAGCCACAATGCTTAGAAAACAATCATTAGGGAGTTACAGAGCATCACAGTCTCTAATTCACAAATCTGCATTTTCTGCAGCTGGCCCACTAGGCCATAGCATTTGGCTGGTTCCCTGGTCATTGAGTCTTCCTATATTCTAGAGAGCCTTCAACAGTACACACTTATGAATGTCACTGAAATCATAGTCAACTGCAGGCTTAACTAGCTCGCATGACTACATTTTTGGCTACCTTAGTACTGCCTCATAGTAGTATAAATAGAATTCTGAACTTAATCCATTTAGCGCTGTTAAGAAGCACCCAAATCACCCAAATCCTATGGTACCTACTTTTAAAAGACAGCATAAATTCACTGGAGGAAATTAAAGAAAAAATTTGGGAAGCTCACCTGACCAGAGGTATACAAGCTCCTAGCAAAATGAGACACAACTGAAGACTGCTATGTCAATTATTTGCCACGTTATTTGGCATCATATTTAGCAGGACTTTCCTGACTGGGCTATCCATATCAATATCCATTCTAGAGACTAGACAAAAATATTATAAGTAGTAACATATCATGAATGCTTGGTTCTGAGAAAAAAACTATTCAGCATAAGACGGACTGAGAAACCTGTTAGGTAGGTGACCCTCCCTCCTTACATCTACTGATTTTTACAAACCACTTCCTTTTACAGCAATCACAGTTCTCAAGAGGAGAAGTTCTCACTCCACATAGAACAAAACCATATTTGGGAAGCCAGTCATGAAAACCCAGATACTGCAGGAATCCATTCATATTAAATGACCAGAATAGACACATGTACAGAGACAGAAAGTAGATTAGTGGCTGGGAGGCACTGGGGGAAAAAGACAGGTAACCACTAAAGGGCACAGGGTTTCTTTCTGGGCTGATGGCAATGTTCTCAAATTCACTGTGATCATGGTTGCACAACTTCATGAATATATTACACCACTGAATCGTACCCTTTAAATGGGTGAATGGTAAGGTATGTGAATTATACCTCAGTAAAGTTATTATTAAAACCTATTAGGAAAGGAAGACAGGCCCCCAAAGAGAAGAAAATAAGACGCTCTTGCGAATCAAGTCATACCTGAGGAAACGGTACACAGGCCTGACGTAAGGAGCTTGTTTCTCATACACTGTTCTGATTTAAATACAACCACTTTAACCCCTGACTTCACATTTTAAACTCATTTCTAAATTATTTTAGGTTTTCAACAGATTTCTAACTTTGTTCTCCTTAGAGAGCAGAGTCAGTGTTCCACAGATTGGGTTGGCAAAACAAAATTAAACAATGGATAAAAACCCAATGACAAAATAATCTTGTATTTCAGGCTGCGTTACCAGGCAGAAGAGCTGAGGTTCATTACTAATGGAAAAAAATGCCTTCAAGGATAAGGACATCTCATGACTCTTGCCTAAAGCACATTTCCTTTTCAAATCTGCATACAGTTATTCCCTTTATACCTATACAATTCAACAAAAGCAATGTTTCCATACCTGTATGATTCAACAAAAGCAATGTTTTCTAAGAAGAAATGTAGAAATGTTAAGCTTCCTGCAGATCAAAGAGCTAGCCAAATTCCCCTAAAACTTAGATTACTGTTTCTAAAAAAATTCTTCTCTGTACCCTCATCCTCACCTTCAGCAACATACAATGAAGATGGAAAACAAATCAGAAGCTATGAAACAATTTCTTCAATGACCTTAATTTCTTTTAAAGACATGAGTTCCAAATATTTAGAACATATTTGGCCCAATTCCGTTGAAGTCTACCTTTAATGAGGTTTCCTTTATTTTTACTAATTCACTAGTTTAGTATGCAATAAAATAACAGAGATTTTGAATAAGTTAAACTGGCTAATGACAAGTAATCAGTTTTCCTCAGTGATTACTATTCTTCTACACAGGCAGGATAATTAATTCATGGATGGTGTTTTTGGTCTATCTTCAACTATTCTTACACTACACAATCAATTCGGGACATTTTTTACCAATAAATGAAGAGAACACAAGTAGCTTTACAGCAAGCTGAGTTTGTTAAATATATTTGTTATGACAAAGGATTTCTGACACAAAAATTGCTCGCTGCACACAGAACCCCAGAGAAGTGATGAAACAAGACTGATGTTAGGAGGTATATGGGAGCGGGGTAGGGTGAGAAGTAATGGATAAATTAAAACTGGCAAGTATCTGCTGAAGCAGAGCCACTTTTTAGGGGGCATAAGAAAAACTGATAAGTCACCATTTTGGTCTCTTTAGAGAAGTCCATTTGTTGTTAAGAACTTAAAGACCATTTTACTAGCATTCATGCTGCAAAATGCAGTAGTCACACTATCTCCAAAAGGATCCTGAAAACTGTAGTGCAAAAGAAAAGAAATCTAAGAAAATAAATAATTACAGAACCACCGTTTTTCAAAGAAATGTGTTCAAAACAGTGACTTTTACAAAACATGTGAATTTGTTTTAGATGAAAAAAGAATTCTCTATGAAAGATCAAAGACTCATTTCACAGATAACTTATATTGCATTCATGGTTTGATTAACAGTGTATAAACAAGGGTCATAGACTTTTTTAATTAGGTCTGAAAGATCAATATAAATACTGATGGGGGGGAGTGTTTTGTACCCCAAACTCCAATATTCCAGCTCTGTGTCCTGTCCTATTCTGTTATTATAATTTGTAAAAATCTTAACGACGCAGTGATTCAAGTTTTCGTAACTTCAATGTGTTAGAGGACAACGCATCTTGGTTTGAAGAATTTGTTGTATCCGAAGGCCGGAACAGTACTCGACCGCGATGATTAAATACATAAAATGATGGGTGATTCCTTAATGTGTCAAATGTCCTTAAAAGAAAAAAAGCATCAATTTTAGATAAACCTTTATAAAAGCCTATTTGAAAATAAGCAGGCTTCTAATAAATTACGAATTTGCTATGGGTTATAGTTTTAACTAAGTTTAAATCCATAAAATCAGACTATAATTGGTAAACATACTGTATCTCACTTTCTTCCTGTACAAGGAAAATAAGAAACCCGGAAATGCAACATAAAACCCTCAAATTTTTTAATTCAGGCATTCCTTCCAAGATGCCTATGAAAACACAAATAATTGCTCAACTTTAATCACCTCTATAAATCTAACACTAGCCCATGCCAAATAGTCCTTAAAAAAAAAACAGTACATAGATTATAACTTTGATTATTCTCACCTGGCCCTCACTATTCAAGCCATCTGATCATTGTACAGATCTGTCTTCCAAGAATCAAGTACAACGAAAAATTCCTTTTGGCCCTTCTGTACCCGCTGTTGTCCAAACTCGTACATTTTGCTACCACCTACTAAATTCATGTATTTTGCTACCACCTACTTAATGCCATTCTGTTTTACTTCTTTCTTTCTAGGCCCCTTGCATGTGATTCTTGGTAGACTCTTTGTAAGAACTGTAGTGGGTAGTGATAGTGGAGTATCCTTTCATTTTTCCAGTGAGATATATGCAGTCTAAAAAAAGTTCACAAACACCTAAGTGTATGGCTTTTGGTATTGGTTTGTTTTTAAATATTAACTTCCTGGAAGGAAAGAGAACTTTTCTTTTGATAAAAACTCAAATCTCAAAGTCAGCCCACCTGAAAATCCAAGCATACCCCAACATAAAATGGGAAGCCTGAGATGTGACTATTTAAAATGTAAATTAAAAAGTAAAAGTAAAAAGGGGATGAATTTCCTCTAACACATAAATGTTTACTGTGAATTCTTCTAAGGAAATACTGTGTTAAAATTTCTAGGATCAAGAAGGTGGGTAAAGTCCAGAGACGGAATTGAATAAAGCTAAAGGATGATTTTGTGCAAGTCAGAAATACGGAAAAGAAAAGCAAGCAAAGCTCATGAAAATAGCTTAGAAGTAGTATAGGAGAAAAAAGGAAAGCAGAATAACAAATATACTTTAGTCCAAGGATAGAAAAGGGCCTAAGAGCAGAGTTTATGTCACAGACTAGGTTCAAGTGATAGAGGAAACAAAAAACCTCTTAATCTTCCAAAGATTAAGCTGGGACAAGAGGATAAGAAGAGGAAAAGGGAAGGGAGGGAAGGGAGGGAAGGGAGGGAGGAAGGAGAGGGGGAAGCAAGGCAGGTGGGGAAGAAAGAAGGAAAAAATTCCTGAGGGAATATCTTCCTATATACCTATTTCCATCCACCTATCTATCCAACCAGTCAACAAGTAATTTTAAGCAACCATAACATAACATCTTATTCTAATGTCAAAAACCTGTCATTCAACTTCCATTTTTCCTGTCACATCAAACACTGCCTCAATTTTTTTACCTCATTACTCATACAAACTGCATAATCGAAATGTAAAAACAAAACCAACTTTTATGTACCATAAAAAACATAGATTTTAAATTATGTAAATGAAGCAAAACCCCCATGAAATTAAATGCCTATGAAAAGGAAAAGACTTACTTATTTTTTAGTTCTGAAGTGGCATCCATGTCTTTAAACTCCCCTGCAATATGAACTATACCATAACAGGTAACTGCAAAGGCCAGAAGTGTCTGAAGAACTATCTGTGAGTATAAAGACTGAAATTACTAAACAACATACAAATATTATTATAAAAGTTTACAATTTTCTCTCCATCTCTTTCTAGCCTCTTAACAGGTATTTCTTCTAGATCCTATCAAGGAGTCTCACTTTAAATGATTTGGACTCAGACAAAACAGTATCTTCTATAAGTTCTGTGAATTGGCTGCAAAAATACTTCTGGGTTTTGCGCAAATAGCAAAAACAGGTACCAAGCCATTCAGAACTCAGTTATCAACTATTACCAGCTTCTAAGAGCAACTATGAATGTTTTAATGTATTACTGTTAAATATCACAGAGTATAAAAAGAACACCCCTTAGCCACCACCTAGAGCAACTATGAATGTTTTAATGTATTATTGTTAAATATCACAGAGTATAAAAAGAATACCCCTTAGCCACCACCTAGCTTAAGAAATAGAACATTACCAGTACCTTTCAAGGCCCAGGTATCCCTCTCCAATTATATCCTTCACCCTCCCTCCCAGTTAACTGTTGTCCCCAATTGTGTATTAATCAGTTCCTTGCTTTTATTTATAATTTTACCAGCTCTGTATGTACCTCTAAAACATACACTGCTTACTTTTTCCCATTTGAGCTTTTTTTTTGGTGAGATTCCTCCCTGTTGAAGTACATAGTTGTAGTCCATTCATTTTCATTGTATTTCATTACACGAAAATCCCACAATTTATACATTCTACTGTTGATGGCTATGTGGGCCGTTTCCTGTCTGTGACTTTTACAACATCAGGATGGATATCTTTGTGTATGTCTCCTGGCACACGGCAGTGCAACCACTGGCGTAGAGTATACACAAATTCAACTTTATTAGGTAATACGAAACTGCTTTCCAAAGAGGTTATGCAAGCAAAAACTTGCAATGTTTGATATTAACCAACATGGGATTACAGGCATATTTTATTTTCTTCATTGTGATTTTCTGTATTTTTCAAATTTTCCCATTTGTAAACAGAAGAAAGTTATTTTAAATAGATATAAATGAGTGTGTATATGTGTGTGTGCACGTGTGTGTGTGCGCGCATCTACCACAAAACAAAGGTGACGGGAGAATGAGTTAATAGCCACATCTACCGTGTCTTTAATTATGACAATTAAAGTCAAAATTAGCCACAAGCTACTACTCTTTCTAAACTAAAATCTAATGTCATCTGTTATACTGGTTTACATCCCCACCACCAGTGTACCAAGACCCATTTCATACAATGCAGTCATAGGCATCATTAACAAGGATGTGGTAAATCTATGAGTTGTCATGAAAATATGTCAAGATAAATTGTTAAGTAATAAAAAGCTAGTTATGAAAGTATACATATATACACATAACTTTTTTAAAAGAAACACTCTGTGTTTTGATTACGTAAAACTATACATACACAAAGATAATGTTGTTTATGCATAGAAGAAAACTAAACTACTGATATACTCCAAACTGTTGGGAGTAGAGGTAGAATTGTGAGCAATGGGGTCAGTTTTTTTTTTTAATTGTATGGGGTCAGTTTTACTTTTAACACTTACTGGTTGATTCTATTACAAAGAACTTACTACTTTTGTTCTTTAAAATCCAATAAAGATTTTAAAAAGGGGGGGGGGGAATTCCCCGGCAGTCCAGTGGCTAGGACTCCATGCTTCCACTGCAGGGGGTACGGGTTCAATCACTGGTCGGGGAACTAAGATCCCGCAAGCCACACGGCACAGGCAAAAAAACAAAACAAAAATCCAATAAAGATAAAAAACTGTGAGTGAAGTTCACATATTATTTCAGCTTTAAAAAAAAAGTACTTCCTTATTTTTCTTTAGTTTTACCACCTATGTATCTGTCCCTAAACAATGTTTTGTTAGTTTTACTTGTTTTTAAACTTTATGTATAAAAGGAACTTTCTAAAAAAAAAAAGTCAAATAATCAACTTAAGTCCATCTCACACTACAGACAGAGCAACTTCTAGAAAGACTATTATAAACTAAGTTCTAGGGAATTCCCTGGCTGTCCAGTGGTTAGGACTCCACACTTTCACTGCAGGGGGCCCAGGTTCGACCCCTGGTCAGGGAACTAAGATCCTGCAAACTAAGATCTGCAAGCTGCGCAGCATGGCCAAAAAAATAAACTAAGTTCTAGAAACCAAACAGAAATCTTTTGTTTACAAATCTTTGGGTTTTACAATGAGTGACAAAAAGTAGATAACAGATATGCTATTTCATGTCTGGAAAATTAAGAGAATAAAAAAACCAAAAAATTTTAAAAATATATTTTAAGCTATGTGGCTGATTTTTAAACTATACATACATATATATTTTTTATTGAAGTATAGTTGATTTACAATATTGTGTTAGTTTCAGGTATATGGCAAAGTGATTCGGTTATATATATTTTAATGGAATATAAATGACCAACTTACATCTATTGGCAGTGATTCATCTTCTTTTTCTGTTAATCGCATATAAGAACGATCTATAAACCAGAAGCATACCATTAAAGAAATTGTAGCCCATTTTTCTTAAAATGCAAGCAAATCTATATACCAAAGAAGCAACTGACATGTGCTACAAAAAGTAATGCTAATCCTGGATTCCTCAAAAACCTCTATCTTCTAAGGCAGTCAGTCTGATCTTGAACTATTTTATTCCCATCATGACCTGCTCTGTCACCTTATAAAACAGGAGAAGAGTGAAAAGTGAGCAAATATGAGGAAGAAATACCTAAACATAATTTTTCTTTCATTACTACAGGAAAACTAGAATTCTCTGAAATTCTTTCACTAACTGGTCAAAGAAATCACAATTATTTAAAAATTAAGTCTACAGAAAATCTCAACTCTGAAATAGCACCACCATCACATAATATGGACAAAGTAATATTGTTATGGAAATGTTTTTCCTGAGACAATATGCTGGGGGGTTGCTGGAATAGGAGAAGTTCCTGGACATCAATTGCTGCTTCTATGATTTAATTATAATTCTGCTACTGCCTTAGCCTCAGGAGGCAGCAAGGTATGAAGGAAAAGGATCAGGATTTGGAAGCTGAAAAGCCTAGATCATAATACCAGCTCTTCAATTTATCGTAATCTCATTCAATGTAAGACACCCTCGTGGATTGTAACATGTATCTCAATTTCAGAGTGTTAAAGTGTAGGAGTGGGAGGTGGAATGTGCCTGAGAATCAAAAAAATACAGTATCTATCTTTTTACTGCCTAAATTTCTGCAACTGTAAATTGGTAATAATATGAGGATCAAATGAGATACAGGATAGGAGCTCTGCCATAACAAAGTTCGTCACGGCAAAGACCAGCATGCCACAGCACCCCAGGGTGCTACCTGCTGCCACAACCTGACAGGACACAATTAGCCTCAAAGGTAAATATTGGTCTCTTTCCAACATGAGGACTATAAAGAGGTCCCACTGCAGTGACAAATGCCACAAGGCATCCTCACCTCACATAAAAACACAAAATCCTAATTCTAGAGGAATCTTGCACAATCCCTACCTAATAACATGCTTAAAATCTCAAATTACTGTGAGTGAGCATGCATTGACTCTTAAAAGAGAATGTGTTTAGAGACATTTCTTAAGTTTTATCTCACAGGTTTCATCATAAGGACAGGTGTAAAAGAAAAATCAAACCAATACCCAAATAGGTTTTGGCTAACTTCCTACTGCCTGTTCAATTCCCAGCTACCTTTCTTCTTTGCATGAAGCATAATCTGACTCTAACTCTAGCTTTAGCAGGGCATTTCCTCATCTGTAAAATGAAGGGGTTGGACTTCAGTCATCTATCTCCTTGCTCTAGGACAGTAAGATTTTACAGCTGAAGTCTATTGTAGAAAATGACGCAGTACCACTGTATCCTAATCTCCTCTAGGGCAGCTATTCTAAAATGAATGTACATACAAATCACCTGGGGATCTTATTAAAAAGCAGATTCGGATTCCATAGATCTGGGGTGGGGGGCTCTGAATTTCTGCATTTCTGACCAGCTCCCAGATGATTTCCAAGATGCTGGTCTAAAGACCACACTTGATCAGCCAGACTCTAGGTACCTTTCTTAACCCCTTCCCCCCAACCCCTGAAAAATGACTACTCCCATCTCCATGTATTTTACATACTTTTAGCATAGCATCTATATCACTTTATGGTGATTGTTGCTTGATCCACTTGTTTCTCCACTTGACTTTGAACTCCCTCAGGACATCACTGCACCTTCTAGCACCTAAGCACAGCGCAATTTCAACCAATTACTCAAGACTGAATTTTACCAAGCAGTGTAGCACACAGGCTCTAAAATCAAACTGCTTGTCTTTGAAGCCCAGCCCCACCATTTATCTCTGTAATTTTGCACAAGTTTCCTAGCAGTATGTCTCAATTTCTTCATCTTTCAAAGACGATAATAACAATAGTATCTACCTCCCAGGGTTTTTGGTAGTATTGAATTACATAATGCACGTAAAATGCTTAGTTCAGTGCCTGGCACATGGTAAGCACTTAATAAATGTTAGCTATTATTATTGTTGTCATTCAAGATTGGAGTTTTGGAGAAACTGTCACAGAAAGCGGAGCCTGCGGAAACATGACAACTAAATGTAATATGATACTCTGGATTGATTCCTGGAATAGAAAGAAGACACTAACGGGAAAACTGGTGAAATCCAAATAAAAGCTAGACTTTACTTAATAGTAGTATACCAACGTCAGTTTCCTAGTTGTGACATTACAACATAGTAATGTAAGGTGTTACCAACGGGGGAAACTGAGTGAGGGGTATACAGTAACTCTCTGTACTATCTTCGCAACCTTTCTGTAAATCTAAAATTTCAAAATAAATTTAAAAAAAATAAAGCTGAATTTCTGCCAGACAAATGTTGTCATAATACCTGTATGTAAAAAGTAATTTTAATAATTGGATCATTTTAATTATATATAATAAATAGAACAAAAGGTTTTATCTTGAAAACAATTGGAGCTTTGAGGAATTCACATTTCATTTTCTACTTTATTCCTGAAGATGGAAAGTAATGTAGCAAATAAAGGAATAAAGTTCAACTCTGAATTTCTTTCCTTCATTCAACAAATGTATTGAGTACCTAGTTGGGAACATTGTGCTGGGCACTGACATTACAGCAATGAACAAAATATATATTGTCCCTGCCCTTATGGGCTCTATAGGTTAGGAAAGAGCTCAGCAAACTTTTCCTGTAAAGGGCCAGAGAATAAATATTTTAGCCTTTGCAGGCCTTACTATCTCCATTGTAACTACTCAACTTTGCCCTTAGAAAGCAGCCAGACCATACCTACACGAATGGGCGTGGCTGTATGCCAATAAAACTTCACTGATGGACATTGAAACTTGGATTTTATATAATTGTCATGGATCATAAAATTATATTCTTTTGCTTTATTCCCCCAACAAATTAAAAATCTAAAAACATTCTGAGCTCACGGCAAAAACAGGAGGGAGGCTGCATTTGGCCCACATGCCAGAGTTTGCTAACTCCTGGTCTCGGAGAGAAGGTAGACCTCAAAACAGATCAGCTGTCTCACTGCACTGCATCCTCTGCTGGACTCCAAGTTTCCTCTTGACAATACAATTGTATATGTGTGATAAAGCACTTTTTTTTTCATTTAAACTTCCCAATCACTCTGTGACATAGAAAGTGCAAGAATTAAAATCCACCTCAATGAAGCCTCAGAGAAGGGACATGATATGCCCAAGGTCACAGATTTAGCGGTAAAGCAAGTTTTTAAGAACCAGCCCCCCAGTCCGGTGCTCTTTGCCCCGCATCACAGTGCCTCCCTGAGGCAAAAGGTCACTTAACTTGTCAGTCCGCCTGGACAGCCCAGGAGTGCCCAAGACGTTGTCCACCTAGTTGTCATGGGACCATGAGCATCCGAGGTCCTCGATCTGACACTTTGCCAGCCCCACGCTGGATCTGACATCACTTGTCCTGGATTCCCGGATAGATTCCCTCTCTGCCCACCCTGCAGCCCACCGGTCCCGTACTGAGCCCTCTGCCCAACACCCCCTTCCAACCCTGCTGCAACCCCAGGTGCCCCACTCTTCTCAAACTCAGACTCCAAGCCTTCCACCGGGGAGCCCCGCACTGCTTCTCACAGTCACCCCAAACTCTAAGGTCTCAAATGACCGTTCCCGGGACACGCGGTCCTACACTCCCTCAAGGGTGCGCCCACACGCCGCCCCCGGAGTCCCGCACGGAAGAGGTCGCCGTCCCTCAGGCACTTACGCTGCGCAGCGGAAAAGGCCGCGTGGGCTAGGGCAAAGAGGCCGATGCCCACCAGCCCCTTCCACAGCGACGGCGCCATGACTCCGGAGGAGTAGCAGCCCAACAAAAGAAGCGAAGGGCGGCGGAGCTGCTCCTTCCTCCACCGGCGGGTATCCGCGCAGCGCAGAGAGATGACGTCAGTGAACCCCTGGGCGCGAAGCGCCTGAGAGGTGGGAGAACCAAAGAGCCGTGAGAAAGCGGAAAGGGGGATGCCGGGAAGAAGGGGAAGCGACACGGAAAAAGTCCGCCAGTTCCGAGGGGCCGGGCCTGCGCCGCGCTGCCGCTTTGCGAGGGGCGGAGCTGAGCGGACGGCGTAAAAGAAGAGGCGCAAACGGATCAATGGGGAAGCGGAGTGGAAGGGCGCCAGCAAATGAGCGCGGACCGCGGGGCAGGGGGCGGGGCCTGTGGAGAGTTCCGGGCGGGGCAGAGGAACGTGGGGCACTGCAGGCGGTGGTTAAAGGCGGTCAGTGCTGGCTCCCTACCGCTGGGCTGGGAATTTTTGTTTGTTTGTTTTGCTTTTCCCTCAAGCTGTGCCCTTTGTTTTCTGTCGACCTTTCCTGTACTTCAGCCTACTGGGAACCGCGGAAGGAGGCAAGGGTGTGAAAGCGAGGGGGCGGGTGGGGTGTAGAGGAAAACCACCCGGCATTTGGAGCCGCAAACACGTCGCACGCGGGGGACACTCAGTAAAAGTTAGTTCCCTTCTCCTTACCTTCAAAAGGTCTATGAGAAAGATTCGCGCCCAAAAGGGTGTAGCGCGGCGGGAGTGTTTCGTCACGAAGAGAACCAGTTTACATTAGGGAGAAATGAAAGGAGAAGAATAAAGTGATGCTAACAACACAGGCCCATCCACCTTCTGTCTCTCTGATCAGAATAAAATATACTCTCCTTTCTCGATTTTTTTCTTTGTCTTCATCCCCTACACTGTAGATATTTTACATTGACCTCTTTCCACTCTATTCTCCTTTGGCCAGCTCACCTATTCATTCCCACTGCTTTAAGCCATCGTCAATATTAGTGATTCCAAGTCGACATCTCTATCTCAAATGTCTTTCCTGCGCTCCAGACCTGCATTTCCAACTCCCTGCTGATCATTTATTTCTATCCTGTGGCCCTTAACACTTAATATGGCCAAAACAGAATTCACCCCTTTTTCCAAACTCCACCAACTCCTCCAGTGCCTCCTGACTGGTTGGCACAATGTTGTAAACTGCATATCACAAGGTAAATGCAAAGTGTGACCACCATCCTTTGCCCTTAACCCTGTCAGAATTCTATGTTTTAGCTGCATCAATTTGCTCACTCTTACTGGCTACTAGATGCCTATCCTGTCCACCCTTTTAAATTTGCATTCTTTCCATTCCTGATCCCCCTCACCTCTATTTTTATATCACCTTCTAACATACTCTATAATTTACCTATTTATTATGTTTGTTGTGTTATTATTGTTTACCAGCTCTCTTCCTCCAGGAATGTAAGTTCCAAGAGGACAGAGGTTTCTGTCTATACTTAGAACGTTGCCTGTCACATGGTAAGCATTTAATGTTTGCTGAATGAATGAATGAATTATGGGAAAGAAGTGGAGAGGGATGTATCCTCCTTTGAAAGAATCTCTATAGAGAGTCCGTCCATTATTTTTGAATTGGATTCAAAAATCCCTGTGGACTTGTACACACGCTTAGATTTTGGTAACACTTTGATTGATGATAAGCATTTTCCGACATACTTGAGCTTCCTCAAAGCTGAAAAAATTGAGAAAATAAAGAAGGCATCCAAGAGTCATCAGATTTCCTCAACTTTACCTATATAGTTTTTGTCCTGGATCCCATTTTCCAAACCTTTAATTATAGTCATTATTTTTCTCTGGGCCCTCTCCAATTTCTTCACCTCTAAGCCAAGAGTTGACACGGTACTTGATCAACGTCAAGTACAGTATATTGTATTCCTTACAAATGTAGCCCTATTTATAGACCTCACAATCAGGAAGAACCAGGAAATAATCTCTCTGCACTTAACAGGAAAGTGCTTCCTTCTCCACCGCTGGGAGGTGGCAAGGTTGAAAACATAGGTGATCCAAAAAAAATCTTAAAACTTTGTTTTGGCTTTGATAATGGTCAAATTGAAATTAGTCTTTTCAGGTACCCTATTAAATTACTTCTGTTAATATTAATTTATCTGAAGCAGAAAATGATTAGGAGGTTTCTTAAAGGAGCTGAGATCTGGTGACTTTCTTTTAAAAAGATGAGGTTATAGAAAAAAGAGAGAGCCAGTAAGGAGTCTGGTATTTGTATAAACCACCAATACATTATCCTAGTCTTCAGGGAAGTGACCTCTGTCCAGGCCTTGAATTTTGTTTTCTCCATTACACTCTTAAAATGCATTCCCCACTCTTTTGAATCTGTTACCCACATACTGAGTGCAAGCTACCTAGTTTTACATTTTCTAGAAATAAATGGTTAACTCATATTCATGAGGTAGGATTTTGTCTCATCTATAGATTCCACCCTGAAAGGAAGCCAAAATATTCATAGTCACAATTACTAAGGAATTTACTAAGTCACAGTTACTAAGTACCTTGGGTCCACTCATGCAGTGTTCTCTACGTTAGAGTTAATCCCAAAGGTGCAAGTTACGGCTAATGGCAGCAGTGTTTTCACGAGCTCTTAGAACAAAAGTCAAATCTCATGAGAAAGAGCGTTTAAATTCCTCGGTGACCCAAGAAGTGGCTTTACTTTTCCCAAAGAAACAGCCGTCGTCCACATGCACAGTGGATAAATGATGTGGATGTTATTAAAGGTGGGGATAACCATCTCTAAAGCGTTTCCTATGGAGATGGAGATGTTGTTTATGAACGCTCATCGCTGTTTCCCCAGGATAGTTGGTTGAATAGAGAAAGCACTGCAATCCCAGAATTGTCTTCAAGTTAATTAACTTTGTTACATGCCACCCAACTGGAGGAGTAACTTCATACACCACATCCATGTACCCACTTCCCACGCAGATTCTCCCTCTACCTAGCACACTCTGTCCTTTCCTACTTAGTTCAAAAACCCACCTTCCCTAGAAATACATTCCTGACTATTATAGGTATCTATAGGAGCCATATATCTATTGTAGATGCTAAACCTTTCTTCAAGCTATTTATTACAACCCCCCTGGATCACAAATTCTAGAGGTTTACTACTATATAAACTAGTGTTTTATATATATATATATATATATTTTATTCTTTACAAAAGTAATGTCTGCTCAGTCTAAGAAATTCAAACAACAAAGCAATGTGTCTTCCTCTTAAAACATTAAGTGGTGTGTTGGTATTTTGAGTTTTGAATCTTAGTAAAAAGACTGGTTACTTGATTCATATCTTTAAGATTATTTTGCTGCAAAGTTTATACTACTGTGGTTAAGAGCATATGCTCAAGAATCAGATTGGGTTTATTTTTTATTTTATTTTTTATTTTTTTCCTCCAGTTTTATTGAGATATAACTGACATTCAGCACTGTATAAGTTTAAGGTGTACAGCGTAATGATTTGACTTCCATACATCATGAAATGATGACCACAATAAGTTTAGTGAACATCTATCATCTCATATAGACGCAAAATTAAAGAAATAGAAAAAAAATTTTTTTCTTATGATGAGAACTCTTAGGATACTCTCAACAGCTTTCATATATAACACACAGCAGTGTTAATTATATTTATCATGTTGTACATTACATCCCTAATACGTATTTATCTTTTATAACTGAAAGTTTGTACCTTTTGACTGCCTTCATCCAATTCCCCCTCCCCCTAGCCCCCATCTCTGGTAACCACAAATCTGATCTCTTTTTCTATGACCTTGTTTGTTTGTTTTTGAAGTATAAATGACCTACAACACTATGCTAGTTCCTGTTATACAACATAGTGATTTGGCATTTCTATAAATTTCAAAATGATCACCATGATAAGTCTAGTTATGATGTCACCAGTCAAAGATTTTACATAGTTATTGACTAGATTCCCCACACTGTACATTTCATATACATGACATTTATTTTTGCAACTGGAAGTTTGTACGTCTTAATCTATATATGTGATTATTTTAGGCTTCTGATCTCTTAAGTTCAAACACATTTTAACAACCCTGCATTTTTACTCCCCTCCCCCCATATTTACTGTTTTGATATCATATTTTACATCTTTTGGTTTTCTGTATCCCTTAACTAATTATTGCGAATATAGATAATTTTATAACTTTTGTCTTTCAGCCTTCCTATTAGCTTTATACATGGTTGATTTACTACTTTAATGTGTTTTTGCCTTTACCAATGAGATTTTTCCTTTCATAATTTTCATGTTTCTAGTTGTGGCCTTTTCTTTTCGACCTCAAGAAGTTCCTTTAGCATTTGTTGTAAAGCTGGTTTAGTGGTGCTGAACACTTTTTTCCTTTTTTAGAGGTTTGAGAGACGACCATTATTTATTTATTTATTTATTTATTTTTGGCCGCCTTGGGTCTTCGTTGCTGCATGCGGGCTTTCTCTAGTTGCAGCGAGCGGGGGCTACTCTTCGTTGTAGTGCACTGGCTTCTCATTGCGATGGCTTCTCTTGTTGCGGAGCACGGGCTCTAGGCGCGAGGGCTTCAGTAGTTGTGGCACGCAGGCTCAGTAGTTGTGGCTCTAGAGCGCAGGCTCAGTAGTTATGGCGCATGGGCTTAGTTGCTCTGCGGCATGTGGGATCTTCCCAGACCAGGGATTGAACCCGTGTCCCCTGCATTGGCAGGCGGATTCTTAACCACTGCACCACCAGGGAAGTCCGGTGCTGAACTTTTTAAGCTTTTGTTTGTGTGTAAAACTTTTGATCTCTCCATCAAATCTGAATGAAAGCCTTGCTGGGTAGAGTATTCTTGGTTGTAGGTTCTTCCCTTTCATCATCACTTTAAATATATCATGCCACTCCCTTCTGGCCTGTAGAGTTTCTGCTGAAAAGTGAGATGATAACCTTATGGGAGTTCCTTTGTACGTAACGTTGCTTTTCCCTTGTTGCTTCTAATGTTCTCCCTTTATGTACAATTTTTGCCATTTTAATTACAGTATATCTTGGTGTGGTCCTCTTTGGGTTCCTTTTTGGGATTCTCTGTGCTTTCTGGACTTGGGTGTCTGTTTCCTTTCCCAGGTCAGGGGAGTTATCAGCTATTATATCTTCAAATATGTTCTCAGTCCCTTTCGCTCTCTCTTCTCCTTCTGGGACCCCTTTAATGTGAATGTTAGTATGCTTGATGTTGTTCCAGAGGTCTCTTAAGCTGTTCTCATTGCTTTTTTTAAAAGATTTTTTCCTTTTTTTGGCTGCGTTGGGTCTTAGTTGCGGCACGAGGGATCTTCATTGAGGCATGCAGGATCTTTCGTTGAGGTGCGCGGGCTCTTTGTTGTGGCGCACGGGCTTCTCTCTAGTTGTGGTGTGCAGGCTCCAGGGCGCGTGGACTCTGTAGTTGTGGCGCACAGGTTCCAGAGTGCGTGGGCTCTGTAGTTTGCAGCACATGGGCTCTCTAGTTGAGGCACGCAAGCTCAGTAGTTGTGGTGTGGGGGTTAGTTGCCCCACAGCGTGTGGGATCTTAGTTCCCTGACCAGGGATCGAACCCACGACCCCTGCATTGTAAGGCAGATTCTTTACCACTGGACCACCAGGGAAGTCCCTGTCCTCATTGCTTTTTATTCTTTTTTATTTTATATGTTGAGCTTCAGTGATTTCCACTATTCTGTCTTCCAGCTCGCTGATCCGTTCCTCAGTATCATCTAATTTACTGTTGATTCCTTCTAGTGTATTTTCAATGTCAATTATTGTATTCTTCATCTCTGTTTAGGTCTTTATAATTTCTAACTCTGTTAAAAACTTCTAACTTCTCACTCTGTTCATCCAATCTTCTCGCAAATTCTTTGAATATATTTACAATCATTACCTTGAACTCTTTATTGGGTAGATGGCCTATCTCCACTTCACTTAGTTCTTCCGAGGTTTTATCTTGTTCCTTTGTTTGGAACATGTTTCTTTGTCACCTCATTTTACCTAATTTGCTGTATTTATTTTTATGTATCTGGTAGGTTGGTTACATTTCCTGACCTTGCATAAGTGGCTATTTGTAGGAGATATCCTATGCATCCCAGCAGCACACCCCCCTCTGGTCACCAGAGCTATATGCTCTAGGGGTGCCCCCTATGTGAGATGTGTGGGTCCTTCTATTGTGGTGGGTAGTCTGGTAGGCACGGCTGGCCCCCAGTCTGATTGGTTGCCAGGTCCTGACTTGTGCAGAGGCTGTAGGCTACTGGTGGGTGTGGTCAGGTCACAAGGTTGCTGGCTTGAGAGCCCCAGTGGGTCCCAGGGCTAGTGCTGGCCCACTGGTGGGCAGAACCAGGTTCTGGGGTGGGTGGTTGGAGGGCCGAGGTTCCCAGATCTGCTGTTGGCCTGCTGGTGGGTGGGGCTGGTTCCTGACAAGGTTGGCTGTGGTATCTGCAGTGTCCCAAAGCTGGCACTGGCCCGCTGATGAGTTGGGCCAAAACCCGGGGTGGCTAGCTGAGCAGTCCAAGGCGTCTCACAGCTTGTGTTGGCCTGCTGGTGGGAAGGGCTAGGGCCCAGGGGATCCCAGGGCTAGTGCCAGCTTGCTGGTTGGGCAGAGCCAATTCCTCGGATATCTGGCTGCAGGGCCTTGGAAGTCCCAAAGCTGGTGTCAGCCCACGGGTGGGTGGGACCAGATCCCAGGCCACTGGCTAAGGGACCCAGAGTGTCCCGGAGCTGGTGTTGGCCTGCTGGTGTACAGGGCCAGGTCCTGAGGACTGTGTCAGCCCACTGGTGGGTGGGGCCAGAGCCCTGGGGATCCCAGGATTGGTGCCCACCCACTGGTGGGTGGAGGTGATCCCAGGGCTAGTGCCAGCCCACTGGTGGGTGGGGCCAGGTCCCAGGGTCTCTGGCTGCAGGGCCCTGGGCGTCCCAGGGGTGGTGCCAGTGCACTGGTGTGTGAGGCCAGCTCCTGGGCCCTCTGGTGAACAGGGCTGGGTCCCAGGGCAGCTGTGGGCTCAGGGGTTCTTTTTTTTTTTTTTTTTTTTTTTTTAATGAGGATCTTGAATCAGATGCGTATGTTTGATTGATTGATTGATTGATTGATTTTGGCTGTGTTGGGTCTTCGTTTCTGTGCGAGGGCTTTCTCCAGTTGTGGCAAGCGGGGGCCACTCTTCATCGCGATGCGCGGGCCTCTCTCGTTGCGGAGCACAGGCTCCAGACGCGCAGGCTCAGCAGTTGTGGCTCACGGGCCTAGTTGCTCCGCGGCATGTGGGATCTTCCCAGGCCAGGGCTCGAACCCGTGTCCCCTGCATTAGCAGGCAGATTCTCAACCACTGCGCCACCAGGGAAGCCCGGCTCAGGGGTTCTTAAGGTAGCAGGCCTGCTGGTGAGTGGGTCTATATCTCCTCTCAGCCAGTTGCTTGGCCTGAGGTGTCCCGGTACTGGTGCCAACAAGCTGGTGAGCAGGGGCAGGGCCAGGTCCCTGCACTAATAAGCTAGAGGGAGAATTCCAAAATGGCACTTGATAGCACCAGTGTCCACGTGGTAGAATGAGCTCCCAAAAATGGCTGTCGCCAGTGTCTATGTCCCGAGGGTGAGCTGCAGTTGCCTCCCGCCTCTCCGGGAGACTCTCCAAAATCAGCACGTGGGTCTGACCCAGGCTCATTTCACATTACTGCTTCTGCCCTGGGTGCCGGAGTGTGTGAGATTTTGTGTGTGCTGTTTAAGAGTGGAGTCTCTGTTTCCCATAGCCCTCTGGCTCTTCCAAAAGCAAGCCTGCTGGCCTTCAAAGCCAAACATTCTGAGACCTTCTCTTCCTGGTGCAGGACCCCCGGGCTGGGGAGCCTGATGTGGGGCTCAGACCCATTGCTCCTTGGGAAGAACCTCTGCAATTGTAATTATCCTTCTGTTTATGGGTTGCCCACCCAGGAGTAAGGGTCTTGAGTATACTGCGTCTCTGTTCCTCCTACCTGTCTCATGGGGGTTCCTTCTTTATATCTTTAGTTGTAGAAAATCTTTTCTGCTAGTATTCTGGTCTTTCTCATCAATAGTTGCTCCACAAATGATTGTAATTTTAGTGTGCCCATGGGAGGAGGTGAGCTCAGGGTCTTCCTACTCTGCCATCTTGGCCACTCCTCCTAGAATCAGATTGGGTTGAAATCCTGGCTTCTCCTTTACTACCTTTGGCAGATTGGACAAGTTACTTAACTTCACTGTGCCTCAGTTTCCTCATCTGTAAAGTGGGAATAATAATAGTACTTACCTGATAAGATTGTTGCCAGAATCGAGTGAGATGATGCCTACAAGTTGTTTACAATAATCTCACACACAGGGAGCACTCAGTAAATGTTAGCCATTGTTATTATTGTTATTGATGCTCCTGTTGACTCCTCTAGCTATTTTTCCAGACTGAACAGGTTCTTTATCCCTTTAGTCTTTCCTAAAACATCAGTTGCTCCACCCCTTTGATTATTTTAATTGCTATTCTCTGGACTGTTTCCAGATCCACTAATATTTCTCATGGGGTTTCATTAGTACATCTGCACAAAGTATCCTAGGTTACTTGTCTGAGGTTAATACGAGTATTCATTTCAAATAGCCTTGACACTGAAAATGACACCAAAAATCTTATTTGCTTTTTTTAGCACATTGGGCTGATATGTTCAGGAAACAAACTGAAAACTCCAGCATAATTATGTTGAGTTCTAACTGATATGTGTGACCTTCTATTCTTTCTTCTACTCTTTGAATACAGGCTTTCCCTATACTACTGTCCTAGTACTGGCTCTCTTTCTACTCCCTCTTCTTTGGAGAACACATGACTCCCACGCTTCAATATTGTGCACATAGCTTCAATTTCTATCACTGGTCCTGACTTCACTCCTGAACTCCAGACCCCAGCTTCTAACCACCCATTTCGATACCTCCACTTGGATGTCCCCCCAGTCCCTTAAATCCAACCTGTCCAGAGCTGAGCTCTACCTTCTGACTCCCATTTTAATGCTATTAGTAGTCTTATGCTTTCCAGTTGTCCAGGTTCAAAACCTTGGAGTCATCTTTCAATCCTTCTTCCTCAAACGCTCCCCATCCACCCACCAAATCAGCTGCTAAAACAGGTTATCCTACCAACCTCCACGTTGGCTTTCTCACCCAGCCTCCCGTTTCCATTCCTATTGCATCCCAAAAATTAAGGCCTCATTGCTTTTCGGCAAGACTACCTTTCCAACCTCTTAACTGGCCTCCCCCATCGCCCATCACTCTGCATTTCATTTATCCCCCTTTCTGTTGCCAAATTAATACTGGAGAGGTTTTGAGCAGGGAAATGAATGAGTTAAAATTTTTTGTGGCATTAAGACCTTCCACAATATGGCCTCAACTTAGCTTTTTCAGCCTTTCCCCCAACATATGAATTAATTAATTCAATGTTTATCACGCACCTCCAAAGAACCAAGGACTGCAGCAAACACTGGCCTAAACTTATGTACATTTTTCAATTATTAAGTCCTTCCTGAGCACTTACTATGTACCCAGTACTGTAAAGTCCTCTTTCTTTTATCCTTGAACTGAATCTAGTTACCTAGGGGAATTTAATGTCATCTGCAAACATGGAGATTTCCTTGGTACTCAGTGAAATTGAAGAGACATTCACTGATGCTCAGATATGTTGTATTGAGTACCTGTTTTGGTTAGGCCTTCGGCTACAGGCTGTCAGTAAAGAAATAAGTAACACCTGGTTCCTGCCCTCAAGATACTCATGACCCGTGGCATCAGAAACATTTCAATCAAACATAATATTTCAGGAGGGCTAAGAGAGAGATTTGCCTGGGGAGGGGGCGGGGCTCTGGAAGCCCATAAAAGGAGCCCCTAACTCAACCTGAGGGCATCCTGGAAAGCTTGGTGACCTTTAAACTGAGTTTTGTCAGATGAGAAGCTAGTTAGGTGAGGAATGCGTTGAAGGACTCTTCAAGCAGAGGGAGAACATGGCAAGGCACATAGATACATGAGAGCACATGAAGCTTTCAGGAAACTACAAGGAGTTCAGAAAGGCTGAAGCACAATATATTTGGGGGAGAAAGACAGGATATATGGTGAAGAAACAGCCTGGAGTCAGGATGTGTGGAGCTCCGTGTGCCAAGCTAAGGAGCCAGAACTGAAGGCCATGGGGTCAGTGGAGGGTTTGGAGCAGGGCTGTGATATATATAATCAGACTTGTGCTTCAGAAAGATCCCTCTGGTAAAAGTGTAGAGTAATGATTGGCAGAGGCCGAGGCAAAGGTCAGCAAACCTTTCCTGTAAAGGACCAGGCAGGAAATACTGGAGGCTTTGCAGGCTATACAGTCTCTCTCTCTTTTTTTTTTTTTTCCCCCTCATATTTTCTTTTTTTTTTAAACATCTTTGTTGGAGTATAATTGCTTTACAATGGTGTGTTAGTTTTTGCTTTATAGTGAATCAGATATACATATACATATACATATATCCCCATATCCCCTCCCTCTTGCGTCTCCCTCCCTCCCACCCTCCCTATCCCACCCCTCTAGGTGGTCACAAAGCACCAAGCTGATCTCCCTGTGCTATGCCGCAGCTTATAGCTGAGTAATATTCCATTGTGTATATATACCACATCTTCTTTATCTATTCATCTGTCGATGGACACTTAGGTTGCTTCCATGTCCTGGCTATTGTGAATAGTGCTGCAATGAACATTGTGGTACATGACTCTTTCTGAATTATGATTTTCTCAGGGTATATGCCCAGTAGTGGGATTGCTGGGTCGTATGGTAGTTCTATTTTTAGTTTTTTAAGGAACCTCCATACTGTTCTCCATAGTGGCTGTATCAATTTACATTCCCACCTACAGTGCAAGAGGGTTCCCTTTTCTCCACACCCTCTCCAGCATTTACTGTTTGTAGATTTTTGGATGATGGCCATTCTGGCTGGTGTGAGGTGATACCTCATTGTAGTTTTGGTTTGCATTTCTCTAATGATTAGTGATGTTGAGCATCCTTTCATGTGTTTGTTCGCAATCTGTATGTCTTCTTTGGAGAAATGTCTATTTAGATCTTCTGCCCATTTTTGGACTGGGTTGTATGTTTTTTTTGATATTGAGCTGCATGAGCTGCTTGTAAATTTTGGAGATTAATATGCAGTCTCTTTTGCAACCACTCACTCTGCCTTGTAGTCCCAGAGCTACCACAGACAATCAGTAAACAAACGGGCATAGCTGTGTCCAGTAAACTTTTACTGGTGGACACTGCGATATGAATTGCACGGGATTTTCACGTGTCAGAAAACAGTCTTTCGATTTTACTTTTCAACCACTAAAAAAATGTCAAAAGCATGCCATACCAAAACAGGCGGCGGTGTAGACGACTTTTTTGAGAAGCTCGGTCTGAACAGGAGGAGAGAAATGGGAGGAGAGAAATCGTGCGGTAGAAGAGGGGCGTGTGGACTGGAGGGGCGCGGGCGGGGTGCTGTTTCTTAAAAGAGACCTGAAAGCGGTTTTAGAGAACAGGAAGGGGGGTGGAGAAGGAGCCGCTGAAGATGGTGGAGGGAGATGACTGTTGGAGTAGGTCCTAGAAGAGGCAGGAAGGAGGTGGCGGGATGCGGAGTGTAGACTAGGGCTTAATGTTTCAGAAGGGAGGAGGGAACAGCTCTGGCACTGCGGCTGGAGGGGAGGAGGAACGCGTGGGCACTGATGGTATATTGAAGGGAGACTGCAGGCTGAGGACGGTGAGGACTGTTTTCCTGAGGATCTTGATTTTCCCAGTAAAAAAGGAGGCAAGTCTCGAATTCCGTGTGACTTACCTGTACGAGCATCGAAGGCGGGGCTGAGGTGGCCAGGCGCGGGGCGGTGGGGGGCAGGGGACAGGAAGCTGTGAACCAGATGCCCAAGTGCTCGGTGAAAGTGCGAGAGAGACCAGGAAGTCGTTAGAAGACCGGGAAAGGAGAGGGTGTTAGCGCTGCGAGGCAGGGTGGGGCCGTAAGGAGCTTGGAACCACAATCAATGGGGAGTGAGTGGAGTGCCAGCTCCTTCAGGCCACCTGATACAGGGCGTGAGCGTGTGTGTGCGCGCGCGCGTGTGTGTGTGTGTGTGTGTGTGTGTGTGTGTGTAGGACAGTGGAGTGCTGAGGAAATAAGCAGCCTCCACTTGAAACAGCAGCAGAGCTTGTGATGTCCTGAGCAAGATTCAGGTACCGGGAAAAGGAGGAGATGGAGAGGGCATCGGTGCAGCACCTGAGAGGGCTGGGTAGTTTTTTCCTAGCGGAGGGTACTCCAGAAAGCACATGACAAGGATTGGCAGGCGGGAGCAGTAGTGAGAGGAGAAGCTGGAGGGCGAGGGGCACACAGGGCACTGCTGGGTTGAGAAAGAAGTATATTCTGAGGGGAGCCAAGGGCTCATGGGGTTGGCCTGCCTGATAAAATTATCGGCCTCTCAAGATTCCTCCTGGAACTCTGCTCTAACCAGGTTGCTGGGGAAAGGGTGAGAGTGGGGATACTAAATTGCTGGGGCCAGAAAACAGAGGTAGAGTCTGGAGCTTGGAGACATTTGTTAACTCTTGCCAGGCAAGCAATCTGTGACTTTCGTTTTGTTTTGATTTTTTCTTGAGCTCCAAACACTAGGAGAATGAAAAATGGTTTTGTGCCGGGGCAAAACAGCCTTGCGTTGGGTGGTTAGGCCTGAAGAAGCAGGGCTACTCCTTCGCTAGGTCTTCTGGGGTGACAGAGATAGGTCTGGGGAGGGGGGGCAGTGGGGAGACTGGGAAGGATCCTCACTTGGGTTTCTTGTCTCTACACAGCCCAGCCCTGTTCACACAGGCCAGTGAGGTTAGGCTGGAGGCAGGGTGTAGGGGACCGGCAGCCATGAGGTTGGGAAGGGACAGGCAGACCCAGGTACTAAGAGGAGAGACGGCTCAGTCACTGGCACAGCTCCTGACCCGACAGGGATAGAACTCGGAGTTAAGCACCATTCCAGCACTTTTTTTTTTTTTTTTTTTTAGCTCACCATCCTCACAGAACTTAATGAGCTGGTTAATGGGAGTGAATCCACACTGGGGCAACTGGGAGTTGCCTGCATGTTGTTTGCCTTAGCAAAGAGGTTATATGGCCGTAACGTGGCCAAAACGTTTGAGAATCATGACTTCTAGGCAGAATGATAGGAATTGGATTGATAGCTAGTATCATCAGTGGTCTGAAAGAATTGAGAAAGACTATGTGTCGGTAGGGGTGAAATGAGCTCATTTAAAAACATTTTTAGTTTTGGAGATTGGTAGGAGCCTCACCAGGATATGCTCAGTATCCAACAGGTAGAGGCCTGAAGGGAGGGTGGCAGGTCAGGACTTGGGATTTGGAGTTCATTCCTGCAGAGGTAAAAATGAAACATTCTAGAGAAAGTCTAGAGGGAACAAAAAGCCCACAAAGACTAATGAGTGATCTGAGGAGAATGGAGAAAATAGAAATCCGCTGTTCTCAAAGAGGTGAGAACTATGAAAATTCTGGTGTGCAAGGTTGAGTGGCTGAGAACAGGGAAAATACTCTTTGAGGAAGAGAGATGAGATATGGTGTCAAAGGTGGCTTCTGAGCTGGGGAAATCTGCTTTAAGATAGCAGGGAAAAGGAGCAAGAGGAGAAGGAGAAACTGATCACACCACAAAAGATTTCTTCCTGGGGAGGGAGCGGAGTGTTTGGAGTATGGGTAAATTTGAGCACAAACCGATTGAATCTTTGTGAGATTGAGGAGTTTATCTGCAAGAGATGACTCACATCAGGTAATTTACGTGTAAAGAAAACCGAGCATACAGACACACACATAATCCTTGCCTTTGAGTCAATTATTTGTGAACTACTACAGTGCTGTTGGTTTTTTTCCCTATGAGGACAGAAGAAGGAGAATCCGATTTAAATTACAGATGGAGATTTAGGCCCTTCCCAAGAGGACGACTTCTTATCCTGTTAAGAGACACTGGGGGACAATATTGAGATGGGTTATGAAAGATCGATTCCCCTGAGAGCTCTAAGAATAGGATCGAACTAGACAGAGCGCAATCTGCCACGCTTTGATTACGCTGAGCCCAGGTTTCTTTTCCAGAAGGCAGTGGGCTAGATTCGACGGTCTTTCATTGCCTGGCAGCGGAGCCTGAGCGGGGAGCTGGTGCAGTGGGGGACAGAAGGCCAAAGGCTTGGGGCCCAGTGAGCTGGGAGTGTCGCGTCCCCTTTAAGAGCGGCGGCGGCGGCGGCGGCGGCGCGCGCTCCGACGGCTTCCCTGGGGCCCCGCCCCTTTCCCGTGAGGCCTCGGGGAGTGGTCCGACCGCGGGCGACTGCGGGTGAGGAGCGGGGCGGGGGGTGGGGGGAGTCATGGCTCGGCGCGGCTGGCTACGGGCGCCCCTCCGCCGCGGCGTCGGCGGCGGCGGCCCCCGGGCCCGCCGGCTCACGCGGCCCCTCTGGTTGCTCCTCGCAGTGGGAGTCTTTGGCTGGGCCGGGGCTTCGGACGGCGCTGGCGGAGAAGCGAGAGCCATGGACGAGGAGATCGTGTCAGAGAAGCAAGCCGAGGAGAGCCACCGGCAGGACAGCGCCAATCTGCTCATCTTCATCCTGCTGCTCACGCTCACCATTCTCACGATCTGGCTCTTCAAGCACCGCCGGGCCCGCTTCCTGCACGAAACCGGCCTGGCTATGATTTATGGCAAGTGCCTCAACCCCGTGTCCGCCCCTGGCGCTCCCCCCCCCCTTCTCTGCTCCCCGGCTGCCTCGCCTCCTCTCCTGGCCCTGCACGGCCTACGTTCGGCTCCCCTTTCAATTCCTTCCATTTTCCGTCTCGCCTTTCTCCCCCACCCCCGTTTCTCTCGCCCCCCTTTTTTTCTGCTACGCCCCTCGTTTCTCTGCCTTACCCCATTTCCTCCTCAGCCTCGCCCCCCGTTTTCTCCGCCTCGCGCCCCCCCCTTTCCTCTGCCGGTCCACACCTTTTTTTCCTCCGACCCCACCCCCTTTTTCTTCCGCACCCGCCACCCCCTCCGCCTCTGCCTACCGAGCTCGGGACCCGGGACTGAGGATGGGAAGGGAGTGGGTGCGGTGTCTCAGATTGGGCTGAGGACTGGGGGAGGGGAAGCCAGCATAGCGATCCATTTCTCTGGGTGTCAGTTCGTTTAAGGTCCATTGAAGCTGCAGTAGTATCTCTGCTGCTCAGCATCTGGCGTTCTTTTGGAGCCGGAGTCCACCTTTCCCCATCACCCAGATCTTGCTACGCCCTGTCCTTTGGAGGTTGAGAATGAAAAACTGACTCCCGTGTACCCCAAGTAAAAACCTGAACAGGAAAGAAGCCGAAGAAGGCTTAGGGCATTTTTGATGACGTCCTGATGTATTGTACTATGCCTGTAACATCTGATATGGATACGTATGGTTGCCTCTTCTAATTCAGGCCGTGCCGCGGTGAGGACAAGAGGTAAAGATCTTCCAGCAGCATGTTGTACTGTAGGATGATCAGGACAGTTCGGCCAAACAGTAATTAGGAACACCACGCATATGCAGTATTATGGGTGACTTGCTGGTAGCATAAGATTATTGACAGATCGTTGAGTAAATGGCTTCAGTTCTCGTGTCTTACTGTGCTTTCTTTGCGAGGTTTCTTATTTATCTTTATTTTTTGGTCATGAGGAGAGAAGGGCAAATCAAACCCTGGACTCAGAGGCATTTTGGCCTCATGAGAGGAAAAGATGCATATTGCTGACTGTCTTAATCTAAGATGACCGCGGAGGCATATATGGCTGGAGAGATGAGGGCAGACAAACAATCCTTTCTGTGCAGTACATGAGTGAAGATTATCTTCATTTGGAACAGGCTTAAACTGATGAGCTTGTTGAGCTTTGTGTCGCAGACTTGCAGACAGGTGGGAGAAGCCTTGGCACAAAAGGACATTTCTCCACGAACGCCCCCCCCACCCGCCCCTTTCCAGTAAATACAGACTTCTGGAATGTGCAGCTCAAGGGTAGCACAGCAAGGAAAGGTAGTTGTGTCCATCAGGAAAATGCAGGAACTCAGGCTTATTTTTCATTTGTAAGGTAATAAAATTCTAAGCCTGTGTGCAAAATATCTTTGCTTCCTAGGATTCTTAGTTTTTAGACATATTGGGTGGTTTTCATATTTCATGGTTTTGTTTTGGTTTTTTTTGCATTCTATTTGCAGCGCTCCTTAAGCTAAATTAGCCAGATAAGCTATATATCTCTATATAATTTCTCTGTATACCAGTGTGTGATTTATTTACTATCCTCAACAAACCTTTGCTACTCAGCCTACTATGTTATGCACAGAAAATACAAAGAAGTATATGATCCCCACCTTCAAGGAACTTATCCTTCTTGGGTAGACAGGTCATATAAAGAAAATACAGGCATCTTAAATTCCATTAAATGCCAAGTGAGTATTACGGTGTTAAAAGAAGGAACTGATCACAGAAACCTCTTTCCTGTAGAGAGATATAGTGTGATGAAGTGGTTAAAGATGTAAGGCTTTAGACCAGAGGTCTGCAAATTTTTTCTGTAAAGGACCAGAGAGTAAATATTGTCGGCTTTGTGGATCACATCAATCTCTGTGTTGTGAAAATGTGTTGTGTTTTCTTCTTTGTTTTGTTTTTTTTCCTTTCTATAAACCTTTAAAAATTTAAAAGCCATTCTTAGCTCTTGGACCATACAAAAACAGACCATCATTGTGATTTCCAACCCCTGCTTTAGAGTCAGACCTGGGTTCCTGTCTTACTATGCCAATAACTCTGTGTGATCTTAAGCAAGTCCCTTACCTTCTTACACTGTCATCTATAAATTAGGAACAATGATAGTAGCATTATTGTGAGGAAGAAATGTTTTTAGCTTAGTACCTGACCCCTAAGTAAATGCTCATTAAATGAGAGCTGCAATACTATTATTATTATTGCTGTTATAACTGCATTTTCTCAGGTTAGGCTCAGAATAGTTCTTTTAATTATTCAGTCTTGTAAGTTAAGAGGCAGATATAGTATTTTTTATAAAAATCAAATAGGGACTTAGAATTTCCCTGAAAATATTTGCTCTTTGGTAGTTGATAATCATTAACCTCCTCTAACTCTTGGGCTAAAGGAGAAAAGTGGGATTACTGATTGCTTTCCCTGATGTTTCTAAGTTAATGAAAAGTGATGGAGTACCTTAGTGTTGGTATTTTGTGAAGGAAAAGCAAGGGTATCTCTTGTGGAATATAAAGTGAAAGAGTGTTATCTGTGAGTCAAATTGGGTTGATTTGCCACAACTTGGCATTCTTTAGCCTGTCCCATTTTCTCAATATGGGTGATGGGGACTGTGGATGAACAGCCTCCTGACCAACTCCCAAGTCCAGTTTGAGAAAAGATGGGGCTGGGTCAAAGTATTTTCAATGCCATGGAAATGGACATTTGCTAATCCTAATTACCGTCTGCCATTTACCTTTTTTTACGACTCTTGTACCATTATAGCTATTACGTTAATATATTATTTTAAGACCTTTATTTTTCAGCTTGACTTCCCGATGAAAGGGCTTCTTACTCTGGGAATGTCCAGACCTCCAAGATTCAGCCCACTGATGATTTAGCTATCTAAATCCCAGAAAAATGCTACTTAAAATAAGCTTCTCCTTTATTTTTTTGAGAAGCCAGGGTAAAAAGAGAGAGAGAGATTAAGTTGCCAATGTGGTCAGTTTCTAGATTGTAATATAGCCTAATTGCCCCAGTTACAATGTCGAAGCACCCAAGTGTTCTGTTCATTGGGCTAGCTTGCTTAAGAAGCTTAAAAGTGAGTCACCGTTAGTAAGTCTGAAAAGTGATCACTCACTGCAGTATGCTTACAGATAGTATAAAAAGCAAAAGACAGGGAAGCAATATTTATTATGCCTTAAACTACAGCATCCAGAGTCCTAGGTTTAGCTAATGCGATTTATCAATAAATATTTATTAAGTGTCTTTGATGTATGAGATATGATGAGAAATACAGATATGAGTCATCATCCCTGTCCACAAAGCACTTACAATCTAGTGACTGAATAGGTAGTGTTTATTGAGCATTATAATGTGTTAGACACTGCTTAGGTGCTCAACAAATATCATCTCATTTAAACCTCATGACAACCCTGTGAGATGGGTACTATTATCTTTCCCATTTTACAGATGAGGAAATTGAGGCACAGGGAGGTTAAATGACCTGCCCGCAGTCTCATAACTTGTAAGTATTAAGGCAGGATTCAAACACAGTCAGTCGGCCTCAGGAGCCCCATTCTCTTAGCCCCTTAAACCATATTGCCTCATGTTGAAGAGATAAAACTTATCTATAAAGACAAAACAGGTTGGTATTATCATCACTACATATGAGGAAACTGAGGTTCAATGAGAAGTTATGTACCCTAGGATCACAGACTAGAACTTGATAGAGCCAGAATTCATACTTCTATCTGCCTTCCAAACTTGTGCTTTTTCTCCTACACTCTACTGTACTAAATTTAATAAGATTGGATATGAAGGGAGTTAATACTTAAAGTTACAGGGGTTTTGGAAGTGAATTGTGAGGGAAGCTTATGAGAGAATGGAGACATAACCACCGGAGAGCAAGTTAGTAGTGATGAGAGAGCAAGGAGGTGATTAGAAAATTATAGAGACTTTGGAAATAGAAAACCCAGATTTCAGTTCTGGTTTTGCCACTTAATGCCAAATAACGTTGGGCAAGTCATTTATCCCATTTTTATAGATGAGAAAATAATGACTGAGAGATTTGTAGTAGTTCAATTAGCTTTTCAGACAGAATCTAACAGCATTCTTCAAGAAGTAGATAAGTGTTATATATGTACATACACACAATATACACACATACATAAATAAATACACACACACACATACATACACTTTTTAATCTGTAGAAATCGTATCAATTTTGGCCACACTCAATACCCCCAGTGATGTTCCTTCCATATTTTTGACTATTAAAGGCTTCTAGTGTGATAATCTGGAAGAATGTGCTGAAATCCATTAGAAAACCAATTTCCACTGTGAGACTCATACAGTGGTCGGCCTTGGGTGATACTGAGTTCTGTATCCCTGGGGGAGTCTCCAGCACAAGAGGGTCAGGAATGTGTAGGAGGAATGGGACTTCTCTGTTTTGTGAAAGATATCTCTTTGTGGTTGTACTCTTTGTTGCCTGTTAGTGGTAATTTTAAATTTCATGATATCAGTAGTTTTTGTGCCTCTGTCTATGTAGGAGGCTAGAATTTTCTGCCTTATCCCCTTAACAAAGCACTCCTTTTGTGTACTTTCTGTTTAGTGAGAATTGCTTTAACTCCGTGATTAGGATTTGACCTTTCACAGAACCCAAGTTAACTTGATCTGTCAACTGTATTCAAAGAAATTCCAATTTTTCAGCTGTCTGATGCTGTAATAAAAGGATCTTGATTTTTTCCAACCTAAGTAATTATTCTCCTTGCTGGTGTTCTAACTGCCAAGGTGTGTGTTTCAGATTTGTCCAAGTGCTGAGCCCTCCTCAGGGCACCCAGTGGCGTTTCAGCATTGGGTCGGGGCACGGTAGAACCAGTGGGTAGTCTTCCTTACACAGTCAAGCTTGGGGATATGGAAAGAATTTATGCTGATATTTTTACTGTTTGTAGTAGCTTAACTGTGATTTTTACACATAAATGTAATGGGACAACTTAGTACTACTGAACATCTTAATTAGGAGGTCTTGTGAGATAGTAGAGAAAAGAGCTGTTCCTATATCATATAGGCAGGATGACTATGGAGTGATAACCTTTTCTCTCCCAGGTTATGTTTATCAAACACGGTTGATATCCAGCCATCACTTTTTAATTCTGTTTTTTTTTGGAGGTGAGATATTTTCAAAGTGTATCTTTCATTTATTATTTTTAAATTTTAAATAAATTTATACCCCCTTCACCCATTTCTACCACCTCCCATCCCCGTCCCCATGTCTCTGGCAACCGCCAATCTGTTCTCTGTTTCTGTTGAGCTTTGTTTTTGATTTTTTTTTTTTAGATTCCACATATAAGAGAGAGAATACGGTATTTGTGTTTCTTTGTCTAACTAATTTCACTTAGCATAATGCCCTTGAGGTCCATCCATGTTGTTTCAAATGGCAAGATTCCATTCTTTTTCATGGCTAAATAATATTCCATGGTGTATATGTACCACATCTTATCCATTCATCCATCAGTGGACACTTACGTTGTTTCCATATCCTGGCTATCGTAAATAATGCTGCAATGAACATAGGGGTGCATATATCTTTTTGAGTTAATGTTTTCATTTTCCTTGGGTAAAAACCCAAAAGTGGAATTGCTGGATCATATAGTATCTCTTTTTTAAATTTTTTGTGGAACCTCCATACTGTGTTCCATACTGGCTGCACCAGTTTACATTCCCACCAACAGCGCATAAGGGTTCTCTTTTCTCCACATCCTTGCCAACACTTGCCATTTTTTGTCTTTTTTATAATTGCCATTCTAACAAGTGTGAAGTGATATCTCATTGTGGTTTTGATTTGCATTTCCCTGATGATTAGTGATATTGAGCATCTTTTTATGTACCATTGGCCATCTGTATGTCTTTTTTGGAAAAATGTCTATTTAGCTCCTCTGCCCATTTTTTAATCAGATTGTTATTTTGCTTTTGAGTTGTATGAGTTCTTTATATATTTTGGATATTAGCCCCTTATCAGGATATGATTTGCAAATATTTTATCTTTCATTTATTTTAAATCTGAACCTTTGTTAAAACGTTTTTTAGAGTCGATGTCATTGTGCTGTTTACCAGTTACTCGTTGCTGCTCACTTAAAAAAAATACATGTGACTATAAGTTGACCAGAAGGATCTTTCACCTCTGCTTCCTCCTCCCTTCTCAGCCAACTACTGCTCTTACACTCCCCGTTTCTGCTTTATCACTTCCCACTCTGGTCTGGCTTCTGCCCCCACCTCTTCACTCAGACTGCTCTTAGCAAGGTCACCTATGACCTCCTTGTTGCCAAACCCAATGGACACTTCTTAATGCCTGTCTTCCTCGACTTTGCTGCAGCATTTGCTAGTTTTCACCACTTCCTCCTCTGTTCTTCCTACTCCTGTGGCTTTTCTTTCTTAGACTCCTTCATCATCTCCTCCTCCTCTACCAACCCCTTAATTTTGGCATAAACTCCGAGCATATATCCATAGTCCTCTTCCCGCTTTGTTTGCTCCCTCAGTAATCCCATCTGTGCTTCACTTCAACCATCTTATGACTGCTAAGTGTATATCTCCAGTCCAGATCCACCCCCTTCCTTGAGGTCCAGATCCCACATACTCAACTGTGCATATGTCACAGGTACATCAAACTCAACATGTCCAAAACGGAGCTGCGCATTTCCCCCTGTAAATCTGTTCCCTGTCCCACTGACTGGCCCTCCTACCCCCCTGATTGCCTAGGCCAGCTTACCCACCTAGTTGCCAAGTCAGTTTAGGTTCCTCTTAGCTTTTCCTCTCCCTTCCTCCCAGTCCAGTCAGTCACCACATCTTTCTACAAGATAATACTTTCTTAAAAAAATCCCCCTCTCTCCCTATCTCTGCTCTCTTAGATTAGGTCCTGCACTCTTAGTGCGTGAATGACCTCAGTGGCCTTCTATCTGGCCTTTCTGACCCTCTGTAGTCTAGACCAGTCTTGCTAAAATAAAAATCTGATGTCAAGCCCTTTGACATCTATGGTTCTGTGGCTTCCTTTTGCTTTCAGGATGAAGTCTACACTCCCTTCCCCAACATGCAAGGTCTCTTGTGATTCAGCTCCTGCCAGTCTTTCACACCTCAACTCTTGCCACTTTATATCCCAGCCGTACTGAACTATTTATGATTCCCTAAACGGGCTGTTTTCTCACTCTTCCTTGACTGGATATGTACTACTCTTCCTCCTACCTGGGAAACCATTTTCTCTTACTTTGTTACTTGCTTAGGTGACACCTCTGGAAAGACTTTCCTAATGTCCCACTCCCTCAGGCTTGCTTAGGTACATCTTTTCTGTTTTTATAATACCTTGTATGTATGTGTATGTGTGTGTGTATATACATATATATATATATCTATATCTATCTATGTATATATATACACACACACACACATATATATATCGTGTTATAATTGTTTATTCAGTCTGTTTTCACCAGCTGGACTGAGAGCTACTTGAAGGCGGGACCTTGTTTTCATCTGTGAACCCCGGGGGCCTACTTAGCATAGTAGTCCATTCACATATATTAAAAGAAAGGCTGACTGGTTAGGGTGAAAGAGAAAGGAGAAAGGAGACAGGAAGGTAAAATGCCACTAATAGTGGAGTTAAGGAAAGTTCCAGACGTTTGAGTTCAGTTTGCAGTTGAGGTATATCTATACAGTGGAACATTATTTGACCGTAAAAAGGAATGAAGCACTGATACATGCTGCAATATGGATAAACCCTGAAAACATTATGCTAAGTAAAAGAAGCCAGATATAAAAGGTCACATATTGTAGGATTCTACTTATGTGAAATGTCCAGAATAGGCAACTCTATATAGAGAAAAAGTAGATTCGTGGTTGCCAGGGGGTGGGAGTCGGGGTGGGGGAAATGGAGAGTGACTGCTAATAGGTCTAGGGTTTCTTTGTGGAACAATGAAAATGTTTTGGAATTGGATAGTAGTGATCAATATCCAACTTTGCGAATATACTAAAAGCCACTGAATTGTACAGTTTAAAAGGGCAAACTTTGTGGTATAGAATTATATCTCAATAAAATCATTATTAAACATTTTGATCAGTATAGGTTTATAGTACCTAGATCATTGTGCGTATCTGAATGTCAATATGATGATCCAAGTAAAATTCCAGCAATACATTGATATCATAGTGTCAAAGTCAGGACTTCTGTTCCATGTTTTGATTTTGAAACATATTTTAAAATTAAAATCTGACCTTTTAGTATTAGAAGAACTCAATCAATCTAGAAAAATTATTGACTTTACAATTTGTAAAATTTGTGTTATTTGGCCAGCCATGTGATTTAGGAATGACTTGAGAAATGCATGTGTTTAAGTCTTGTGAATTGATGGATGGAGGTGGTAAACACATTTCTAACATGATTACACAGTTAGGTTGGGACACCTTGGAGCATATTCTGTGTACAGATGACTTGAAGGTATTGCCTCATTTTGTTACCTTCCTAATCACTTACTTATATCTTGATCTAGGGATGCAATGATACACGTTGTTACCCTAGGGAATGTTTTCCCTTCCTGTCCCACTGGCTTATATGAATATCGAACTCTTAGATTTGTGATTTTAGTAATACTTTAAAATGTAACTTCATTTGGTCTAAAAATGAGTTTAGAATCACAAGGGACTATCATAAGAGATTTTCTGTTATCAATTCAAAGGTATGTGTGGGGTACAAAAGAAGTAGTTTCTGTCTGAAAGGAGAGCTTATATTATTCTTTTATTATTTCCAGGTCTTTTGGTGGGCCTTGTGCTTCGATATGGCATTCATGTTCCAAGTGATGTGAATAATGTGACCCTGAGCTGTGAAGTGCAGTCAAGCCCAACTACCTTATTGGTAAATGTTAGTGGAAAATTTTATGAGTATACGCTGAAAGGAGAGATCAGTTCACATGAGCTCAATAACGTTCAAGATAATGAAATGCTTAGAAAGGTAAGTTCTTCGTTAAAGGGAATCTTTGGATTTTTTTTAAGGTATATAATAGCAGCAAAGTGATTCAGGAGAAAAATAATGAATTTTTAATGATATTTAGAATAATCAGTCTTTTCAAATTGAGTAAAACCTCAATTAACGAATGTAATGCAAGGCTAAGGAAATTGACATGTCTATAGTTTGCTTTTCTGATTGAGGCTAAGTACTACAACCCTTTTTGTTTCACTCTGTAATGTTTACAGTTGTAATAAATGGTGACCAGCATTTAGTGAAGCAGAATTTATAAGTGTTTCTTTCAATCTGCTTATGGCCCTTAGAATTTTATAGTACTTTAGCACATTGAGTTTATTTGATAATACCTAAAATATTCCATTAACATTTTTTTGAATTCTTTCTTGCCTTGACTGTGTTCTGTGCTGAGCACAATTTAATCTTTCTTTGATTCATAATCTGGCACAACTTCAGGGGCTTCAGCCTGAGTATCAGGTACTGTACCACGGTGTGCAAGAAGCTTGATGTAGGTTGGGTTGCAGTCTTACTGGCTTCCAGACATTCCTGGAGCTACTTTCTCCTGTCCTCCCCATAATTGCCATCCTGAAGCTTCTCAGGGCCTCTTTGCTCATGTCTCTGTTTTTGCCCACCCTTGGCCATTTGCCTCCACTTCTGCCTTCTACATTGGCAGGACTTGGCTTTTATAGCTACTTGGTTGTGTTCCTGACCATCTTTAATGCTTTTAAAAATTTCATACGAACTTACAGTTTACTTTGCAGAAAGAGTTTTTTTTCCACCTGTGGAAAATTCCAGTTCCTTAAAAGTTCTAGGAAATTAAATTTTAGCATGAGTATGTGTAGCTGCTCTGTGTTCATGTCTAATACTACAGCCTTATGAACAGAAGGGGGCGTCTGTATTATTTTAGGGAATAGGTATTAAAGGGAATGGGGTGTCAGGACTAGAAATTTGACTTGTACAGAAACTTTTGACCACAATATTATGTTATATACCTTTAGAGATGTTACCTATGCAAGAAGTCTGTTTCCTCTTGCCAACAACAATGCTGTACCCCCAAATTTTATGTTACCAGTTTTGGGTCTCTTATTTAAAGGAGACATGTTCATACTTTCTCTTATTTAAAAAACTTTTGCTATCATAGTATTTTAAGATACTTTGCACAGACAGGACTTAACTGATTGTTCCAACGCTACCATCTCCTTGTCATTTGGTTGAGAAGTGGAATAACAGCTATCCTATATGAAATATTTTTCACTTACCACAGTGGTAATATTCTTGCCTTTTGCCAGTTTAACATTTAATCTTTTTTTCTTTTTGCTCATTTGATAATGTAATAAGAAATCTTCTCAGGGAATTCATCTAAAAGAACTCTTTATTTTCACAGGTTACTTTTGATCCAGAAGTATTTTTCAACATATTACTTCCTCCTATCATATTTTATGCGGGATATAGTCTGAAAAGAGTAAGTGCTTTTGTATTTCATATACTTTGAACAACCTTAAACTCCATGGGCTTTATCATCTTTGACACTTCAGAAACAGGCAGTTCTTTCCAGGTTCCCCTCCCTCCTCCCTCTCCTTATCCTTTTGACATACTGAAGTTTATGCCTATACAAAAATTCTTTCTCTTACTTATTTCCTTTAATGAATAATGCATTTAATATTAGCATAGCACACTAGAATAGAAAACCTTTTCTTTTTTAAATAATTGGTGAGTATTCTAACACGGTGTAACTTTTTTTTTTCTGTCAGAGACATTTCTTTCGAAACCTTGGGTCTATCTTAGCGTATGCTTTTCTTGGAACCGCAATTTCTTGTTTCGTAATTGGGTAAGTACTTGAAGCTTAAAACACTTTTAGCCTTCAAATTATCATTTTAAAATAATCCATGTTTGACTTCTGCAGTACTGTATTCTCGAGTGTGTCCAAGAACTTTTGCAGTAAAATGTATCCACACAGATAAGTTGTTTGAATTTTCCTTAAGGCTAAGGCATTACCATATTTAAATGACATGCAGTAAACTTGGGATTAGTCACAAAGTACTACAGTAGACCCATCTTTCTATTCTTACTGTATTGTAACTTCTTTAACAGTTGATTTTTTTTCTAAAGTAGACATATGTTTATTGAACAGATCAATAATGTATGGCTGTGTAACACTGATGAAAGTAACTGGACAACTTGCGGGAGACTTTTACTTTACAGATTGCCTGCTGTTTGGTGCCATTGTATCAGCAACTGATCCAGGTATGTTTTACATGAGTGTGGAGCTTAAGTACTTAAGTTGTACAGTGGTTTTCCATGAACACACATGTACGTATTTCTTCCTTTGAGGTGTAGAATTCAGGATTAGGTACTCCCCATCTTACTATACTTTCCAACTGTGGAGGAAAAAAACAAAATTAATGGCTCCTTTTGGCTTAAGCACACATTTTTTTCTTTTTACTATATTTCCTATAACTAGTCCACAATTTGATGATGTTTAAATGAGGGCCGTAAGGTATTTTCTTCAGAATTTCAGGTTGGTCTCTATCCCTAGTGACTGGGTATAGAAGATGAACTATATTAGTTAAGATGGGTAATAATTATACATTTCCTTTCAAGCTTCTAGAAAACAGATCCCTAAAAATCTGTTTACATTCAGCTATCTGCATTTAAGAGTAAGAAAAAAAGTTTTAAAATGATTGTTAGAAGGCTGTTGTGCTAGAACAAGTGTGATTTTGTGTCATTGGTGGGCAGTAATATACATTAAAGAATTGTTTTTATAAAATTGGCTTTCTGATTATAAAATAGTTTTGATATTAGCATGACTAGAGAATGAATTTAATTGTATTGAGTTAGATGAGTTAGATTGTAGTTTTTCTAATACAATATTGGTGAGCTTCACAGCTACATTCAGATTAAGAATTTAGAGAATATATAGGCTGAAGAGCAGAGACTGCATTTTTTGAACTAAGGATGCAAGTTTTCTTCTACTGATACTAGATTTTAGATCCTTGGTAGAGGTTTGTTCTGTTTTACCCTTTGACCTTGTAAGTTAATAATCTTCTTTAATTATCATCCAGCATAGTCAAAGGTTATCTCTGAATTCCTGTGTTAACTTTGATAACACAGGGTGTTATAGAAAGTAGGAAAATATGCTTGTACTCTATAAGAGATGATTTTAGAAGCTCAGAGGACATTTTAGAGCGGTATTTGTATAGTTTGGCATTTTTAGAACTGAAAAGCAAATCACCTCCTTAAAGATAGTCAGGGCTGCCCCCTTACTGTTTGTAGCTGTTCCCATTATCAGTATGAAGGTGGGATGGTTTTTGCAGGAAGCCAGTGGTCTCTGTTTTCCGTGTTCTCTTACTAGAAGCAAGGTCCTCGACTTTTCAAAATCTATGAGAAATCTGAGTCGGTTGGACTGGCTACATTACTTAAAACTGGTTTTGTTCTGGTAGGAGTATTGCCTGGATGGCTCAAGCAAAACTGTTCTGCTTATATAAAGCTGGATAGTTATATTTCTTCTGAATTATATAGGTATTTGCCCGTATAATAATTCTATTATTTTGCAATTGTTCACTTGATAGAAGGATGAGCCATAGGTTCTCTTTTTTTTTTTTTTTTAAAGGATTTTCTTATTTATTTATTTATTTATTTATTTTTGGCTGTGTTGGGTCTTCGGTTCGTGCGAGGGCTTTCTCCAGTTGCGGCAAGCGGGGGCCACTCTTCATCGCGGTGCGGGGACCGCTCTTCATCGCGGTGCGCGGGCCTTTCTCTATCGCGGCCCCTCCCGTCGCGGGGCACAGGCTCCAGACGCGCAGGCTCAGCAATTGTGGCTCACGGGCCCAGCTGCTCCGCGGCATGTGGGATCTTCCCAGACCAGGGCTCGAACCCGTGTCCCCTGCATTAGCAGGCAGACTCTCAACCACTGCGCCACCAGGGAAGCCCCATAGGTTCTCTTTTTAAAATTCTACAGCATTGCTCCTGCCCTCATTTCCTCCTTCTCTTGGTTAGCTTTGATATCAGGATATTCCAGATGAAATGCTTTGCAGTAGAGACTATATCTTTTAAAATACAAGCTTCCTGTTTTTTGGTTGGCATTTGAAGAGGCTCTCCCAACTCTGGTTATAATAATCTTTCATGTCTGCTTGGGTTTATTTAGCAAGCGAGCTGTACGTGACTCAGCAATTAAAGTTATAATGCAACTTCAGTCTCTTCTGATTTTCTAAGAATTCTCATGTAATTGTTTCCTAAGAGAAGGTTTTTTTTTCTTCTCAAGCTGTAATAGCCTGATAGTTGGCTTCTTATTAAGTTAAATATAGCAGCTGTAATTCTGGTCATAAATTTTATCCCAACCGAAAACCAAACTTGTGTTTTCATTTCCTACTGTCTTTGCTTTGCTAAACTGATGTGCTTGAAATTTGCAAGTCAAATAGAAGTGAGTTGTAAGGCTCCGAGGAAAAAATGAAGCTTGCAGCAGGAAATGCTTTTCATAATAGTCTTCTTCATCAAAGATTAATGATCACCTGGTCTGTAAGAAATTCTGCATGTATTTTTTATGGAAAAGAAATGTACAAGACAAGATTATTAGCATTTGCATGAAGAATGTAGGCCAACTCAGTCCTCCAAGGTTATTTTCAGCTGTTTGTAAGAGAGAGAAGGGAGATATTACAGGTACACAGTTATGGAAAAGAAAAATATTGACATAAAATTACTGAATCTTTGATATGGTAAGAGAATGTTTATTAGGATTGAATTCTGAGATGAAGAAATGAATTTCTAAATAGCTATTACGATCATCTGTGGAGGGAAAAATGTTATATTTGTAATGTCTTAATATTCCTCTGACTCCTTCTACTTGCTAGTGACTGTTCTTGCCATATTCCACGAACTTCAAGTTGATGTTGAACTCTATGCACTTCTTTTTGGTGAAAGTGTCCTCAATGATGCTGTTGCCATAGTGCTATCTTCGTAAGTGTTTGTTTTCTTATTATATTCTGTATATTGAATGTTAGGGTTCAAAGAACCAAAAGTCACTTATTGAGTGAAGTGCATTATGAACGGAAACATTTGAAAAACTGAAGCATTTGTTTCCTCTTGAGGAAATATATACTTATAGATAACATGGAAAATGCACGGAAGAAAAGGAAGGGAAAAAAATGATATGTACTCCTGACACCTAAAGACAATTACTGTAAACATTCTAGGACATTTTTAAAAATTCTTTTTTTTCTATGCATAGTATTTTTACATAGTTGTGATTGTAATGTATGTACAATTTTGTATTCTGCTTTAACATTATAACATGGACATTTTAGTTTTTCATCAAATTACATTTTTGGCGTAGATATATATTCACATGGTTCAAAAATCACAACGATATAGAAAGGTACACATTGAAAAGTCACGTTCTTACTCCTGTCCTCATCCACCTGTCCCTGTAGCCCCTTATATAGGTAACCATTTTATTAGTTTCTTGTGTATCCTTGTATTTCTTTATTCAAATGTAAGCACACATATGAATAAATATTCTTATTTGCCTCTTATTTCTTATTTTAAAAGTAGCATGCTGTATATGTTCTATACCTACCTGACTTTCTCTCACAGAATTATATTCTGGAGATCTTTCTGTATCAAAACAAGGAATTTTCTCATTCTTTGTTTGCAGGCACATAGTATTCTATGTACAATACTATGAACTGTACTATAGTTTATTTAATCAGTCTCCTATTGGTGGAAACATAAAGGGTTTTCAATTCTTTGCTATCCCAAATAATGCTGCAGTGATTAACCTTGAACTTAACCTGTTTTATACATGCACTGGTATTTTGGTAGGATAAATTCCCAGAAGTAAGATGAGTGGCTTAAAGGGTAAATACATTTGTAATTTTGTTACATTGCTAAATTGCCTGTCAAAGGTATTATGCTATTTTGCATTTTAACCACCAAATTGTGGGAGTGCCTGTTTCCTCATAGCTTCACCAACAGAGTATTTGTCAGACTTTGGTATCTTTGCCAATTTGATGATTGAGAAATACCTCGTAGTTTAATTCATATTTCTCTTATTTAACATAATCATTTCAGAAACTTTTTAATTTTTAGAAATATTAAATTATACACTTTTTAAAGACAATGAAAATGAGCAATATTTTAATCTAATTATAGAAATTACTATACATGCTACCAGAAGGTGTTTGCAGGTGAAAGAATGGGTCTGAACCTCTGAGGAACTCAGTCCTGCCAACTCACTCCTACTAAGCAAATATCTAACCCTATAGACAGTTGCCTTTACTCCACACTAGAACTTTCTACAAGAGAGAATTAAAACCCCTTCACCTTTCCTGCTTACTTTTATTTCTCTCCTTAATTTCCATTTCATTAACTATAAGAGTAATCAGTCACTGACTCTGGTTCACACAGCTTGATTGCCCCCATTGTCTAACTGCAAAGTGGAAAATTATCCTTTCTGAGATGTAACACTAATCCCTTAAATGTTGTTTATGAAGATGTGCAAAAGATCAAATCTTCTTTTGTGAATGTAATGTATATAAATTCTACCCCCTCCACCATATTTATTGCCAGAATTTTTTGCAGCTGTCTACAACTAATGTAAATTTAATTTAAGAAATAAAGCCTAAAGGCTAGAACTAATATTGATACTAAATGTGTGTACCTTCAAGGATGATAGGTGCAAAGTAAAAGTTTTCTATTGTTTGAAGGGAGGAAGAAATGGATAGTGTGGTTATAACTTACGTGTTATCAAAAAAAAAATGAAGCTACAAAGATTGTTGAAGTTTTCAGCACATAAGAACGTGTAAGATCACCAGTGCCACCAGACGAAGAGAATAGGGTACAGGCAGTTACTTTCAGCATCAGTTCGCCATCCTAGATAATTATTCTGCTACTTAATCATCTTTACTAATACGTGTTCCTTCCTTATTGCCCTAATGGATTAAGAGTCAGAAAAATCTCTTTTCTGGTCCTATCTTAAGCTGATGTGCCCTCTGCCTTAGTTTTTCCATTAATAAAGTAACTTATTTCCTGCAACTTTAAGAACAGTTGAATAGTGTTAAAAGAAGAAAACTCATCAGAAAATTTTGAGCTTGGGGGTATACGTATCAGTGTTGGTGAAGAATAAATGTGTTAGAAAGAGAATGCCCTTTCCATTACACTTCTCACAAAGGGGAAAGGACTTCTTGTCCTTCTGTTGCAACCTTTCTCAAACAGGGTCGTGTGAGAGAATTTAAGCCTTGTAGAGAATGATTCAAGTGATTCTTTCCTCGATTTTCCTAAGGATGGTACATAGCTAGTACTATTCTAGATTCACAGGCGGTGAGTTAACTCATTCCATAGTCTGGTGGAACTGTGGTGGAGAAGGACTGTATCTAAAGAGTATCATACCCGGGAAATCGTTAGCTGTGTAAGTATCTTAATAGAAGTGAGCAAATGAGTTCCTGCCCAAAAGATGAAGGGAAACCAGTGATGTTGCTGGCTATGGGAGGTCACTAGCTGGAGCGCTCGGCGTTATGTTTTTCATCATCTTTCATTTGCCTCTAGAAGTACGTTAGATAGAAATAGTCTACCTTGTGTTGACTTCTGTTTGATGATTTTCTAATGTGTATTATTCTATAGGAACAGGCTTTTACAAAGAGGGGGGCCCCTTTTTGAAGGACTTCTGCTTGGCAATTAACAGGTTAAGACATCTGTTCTTGAAATTTATGTTGGAAGTTGTTTTTGTTTGCTTTTTGACCTGTTAGGTTAGCAGTGACTTTTTTTTTGTTAATGTTAATGCTTTTCATCTGGTGAGGGTGGAGTGAAACTGGTTCCCTCATATATTGCTGTATGAGGTAGAGCTGTGTGTACTGATACAGTGTCGTACATATCTAGTTAGAGATGAAGTCTAAGTTGCACAGTATACCTCTGAATGGATATACCATGATTACCTTGGAGACCTAAATTCATACTACTTTAAAATATGTTTTTAGGGTCATTTACATTTTATAAAATATAAGTGTGAGTAAACAAACATGGCTGACAAACTGTTTAACTTTACTGGTTATCAGAGATATACATATTAAATTAGTGGTCATTTTTACCTATTCAGTTAACAAGAAAAAAAATTGTTAGTGAAAATAATTACTGCTGGCAATGGTCTAGTACAGTCGTTCTTAACCGGGGACAGTTTTGCAGCCCCCCGCCCCCCAACCAGGGGATATTTGGCAATGTCTGGGGACATTTTGGTTATCATGAATGGGAGGAGGTTGCTACTGGCATCTAGTGGGTAGAAGCCAGGAGTGCTGCTAAATATCCTTCAGTACACAGGACAGCACCCACCACCCAACAAATGATTATCTGGCCCCAAATATCAATAATGCCAGGATTGAGAAACCCTGGAGTTGTAAAACTATATCACTTGTACATTGTTGTTGACATTGAAATTGGTATTACCTACTCTTTTATATTTTATCTTTTATCATTATGATAATAAAATTAATATTCAAAGTGGTTGACTTAGAAAGTAGAAAATTCCTGAAATTTCAGCTCTCAGAAATAACCACTATTAAGGTTTTCATCCAGATTGTTTCCATTAGGATATTAGCATACATATAAATATATTAACTTTTAAACAAAAAGAGGCATAGCACTATACATACTTTTCTGTAACTTGCTTTTTTCACAGACATTGTACTGTATTAATACCTTCATTATCCCATTGTATGAATGCACTACAAATTTACCTCTGCAACCCCCTGTTGATTAATATTTGGTGTTTTCTAATATCGTACTATTGTGAATAGCACTGCTGTGAACATATTTATGTGTAAATCTGTGTGAATTCTTGAGAGTATTTCTGTAGGATATTTTTTAGAAGTAGAATTTCTAGGCCAATGGATATGATCACTAAAACATTGAGAGATGTAGTCATATTTCCCTCCTGAAATGTAATACAGATCTATTTGAAAGCCATTGTTCAACATGTAAAAGGAGCCATAGGTATAGTACTACCCTATTTCTAGGAATGTAGCACAGGAAAATCGTCCAAAATTTGTAGAAAGCACAAATAAGTTCTTTCACACTGTTATTTATAGTAGCAAAAATATTAGAAGCAAAACTTTTAAATGTCCGACAGAGAGGAAATGGTTAAATAAATTATGTTATATCCATTTGGATCATTTTTGAAGTCTTAAAAAACCACGGTTAGAGAGACTGTAATAGTTCTTATGTCATTGTCAGTTGAAGAAGCAGAATTCAAAACCATATGTTCACTATGATTACAACTAAACATGAAATAGCATGCATGTAACAAAAAGAGGGGAAAGAAATACAGAAGGAAAATAATAGATCTGTCAGGGTAGTGGAATGATGGGGTGATTTTTCCCCCTAAATTGTACATTGTTTTACTCTCAGAATTTTTTTTAAAGTATTCATAAAAATGCTACTGCCTCAAGATAAAATGTTGACTGATGTAGAAAAGATGAATTAAGATTTCAATCCAGAGGCCAACATTTGACTGAAAAGGAAGAAAACAAACCTGTCATCTCTTCTTAGCCCACCATGCTTTTCCTGTGTTCTTATACATTTTAGTGATTAAAAAATAAAATAATGATTAGTGTGAATCTTGAATTTCCATGAACCAATCCAGGGAAAGCAGTCTCAGGAGGCATGGCATCGATATTTTGTTCTTGCCAGCATTTTGAAAACTATCGCCAGGGAGGAAGGTTATTGTAGCGATATCCTTTCTTTTCTCCAGCCAGCCGCTATATTTTCATGCTATAATGTAGTCAAATCTCATTTACAGTGGTGGGGCCCTTTATGTGTAGGTAAGATAGCATGACATTAAAGGCCATTTCCTATTCACTGAAATAATATCAAATCTACCGGTCCCAAAATGATCTGGTCACTTTGAAGATTTAAATGCAAATGTTTAAATTTTTCAATTCAGATTGAGTCTCAGAAATTTCTAGATGCCATTACCAGAAATTCATGTTAGAGTCATACTTCAATAAAATAGGTAAAATTAGGAAATTTTAGCTTGGTCTTAGATTTTGTTTTGTTTTGTTCTGTTTTTTAGCTTAACCAGGGAGGTATGAAGAGAACTTGGTAAACATGGTATAGCAAGGCCATTTTTTAGCCTTGAACCGTAAAAAACATTGCAGTAACCACAGGGAGAATTCATTATATTCTTCGGAATGTGTTTTTTCTGCTTCTTTTCTTCGACATGACTTGCGTGATGTCTTTGAGTCTGGATTTATTATAAAAGCACTGGCACCTCAATTAACTGAGATGAGAACTGATTTAGTAATGGTAGGCGCTCTTGCCAGAGACCCACTAGCAACAGTGATTTTCTCCGCTGTATTTACTTCCTGGGACGACTGTTTTAAAAGAAGTATTTTTAGACTAGGTTTGAACTGTGAGTTCAAGATGGAGAGTGTCCCTTCTAATTGCTTGTCTTGGCCTCTTACAGAGTGACTTTCTTTCAGAAGTTTGAGGTGGAGGATCCAGCTGGGTATGCTAAAAGTACTGTCAAGTGGATTCTAATTCCTTGGCAGGCCTTTCAAGCCCTTTTATCTATAAAAGTCCATTTCAGTGAATGAATAGATAGGAGGCATTGGGCCCATTCTGGTATTCTAAAAGTTGAAAGGGTACTTTAGTCATCTTTTTTTTTCCCACAGGAAAAACAAAATGTGACCGGGTTGAGTATTGAACAATATTCTTTATATTCTTATGCCTCTGTTGGAAATACGGGGAATTTTTCATTAGTTTGTTCACATTAGTACATTAGGGCTTTCAGGCACTCAGTACCAGTAAGTCATAAACAGAGTCACAAAAGAATAGTACTGCACAGTATCTTGAGGCTGGAGGAAAAGGCTTGGTCCAACCTTATTTTGGCAATTCAAATCCAAAGTTTTTGGTTTTTACGCCCTCTGATTTCATCTTCAAGCTCTACACTAGGTAATTTTTTAAAATTTATTTTACTCTTTTTTTAGATAATGTTTTAAAAGTAAAAGTTGCTTCTAGAAGTAAGAACCATCTCTCTTTTGTAGCTCAATAGTAGCATACCAGCCCGCCGGAGACAACAGCCACACCTTTGATGTCACAGCCATGTTCAAGTCTATTGGGATTTTCCTTGGAATCTTCAGTGGCTCTTTCGCGATGGGTGCTGCTACTGGAGTGGTGACAGCTTTAATATCCTTTTATTATATTTATCTTTTCTTGTTAACCTCACAGAGTCATTGAATACTGTGTTCCGTGGTCTCCACTAGTTCCATAATTGACATCGTGTTATAATTATGAACCTTATAAACAAGTACTTTGAAAACATTAGGCAATCATCTTTACCAATAAATAAATAAAAGAATTTCATTGTTTTGTGTAGGACTTCATGCCCTCAAACACTCACTACAGAATTCTAATTGGACACAGTGACCCTTTGGGGGTGAACTTGTTTTTTTTTTAAAGATCCATCCACTTTATTTTTTTATTTTTTAACATCTTTATTGGAGTATAATTGCTTTACAATGGTGTGTTAGTTTCTGCTTTATATGGGGGTGAACTTTAAGGTTGTAGACTAAATTGATATAAAGGTAGATATATTCCAAAGAGCCTCTGCTTGTTCTATGCGGCTGTTCAGCCTGGCAGTCTTTTGCTCTTCGTTTAATAGGACAAATAGGAACGTATGACCTCGATGCCAGTTGAACAAAATAAGGTTCCCAGGTTAGGATAGCTGGGAGTTCATCTCAGCTCTCACCGATTTTAACCTTCTGCTCTCGAGTCCTACGCACTGCCACTAATTTGCTGTTAGAAATATTGAGCAAGTCATTCTTGTATTCATTCAAAAAAAACCCTCTTTTTTTCTTACTCATTGTAGTTTTACTTCCATAAGTTAAAATATAATAGAAAATGATAGTTTAATAAATGGATCTAAATTTTCTGTTATTGGATTCTTTAAGTGCAAATATCCCTAAAATTCTGGAACTTCAGTTTTCCTTTTTATATCAGTGTTTCATTCTTCAAAAAAAATTCTTGATTGCCTGCTACACGCCACATGCTATGCCCTGTGTATCAAAGATAAACAAGACAGACGTGGCCTCTGCCTTTTGGAGCTTCTGATATAGAAGCGTTGACACTTCACCTCATGGGACCTCAGTGTAGGAAGGTAGAGGGCTGGGACAGCAGGGAAGATGAGTGGGGTTTGATCTCTAAAGAGCTTCCAGCTCTAAAACTTCTAAGGTACTTTCATATAAAACAAGTACTTTTTCTGAGAATATATTCATTTTCTATACTTCAGCTTTGTGGTGGAAGAAACTTGTCTTCGGGCTTTTTACAGACGAACTGAGGCGTAAAAGGACAGTGAAAAGAGTTCTGAAGAAGGACCAGGATTTCTTCCCTAGCATGAGTTCCTTGAGGAACTTAATCTTTGTGTTGTAGTACACACTTGCTGAAGTGAATGTAGACTCCAGCCTGAGATTCGCCACAGCTTGACACGGGCCCTTCCACTGGCAAGTAACATATACTTGTTAGACTAGTATGAGTGAGGGACGTGCCTCAGTTTCTTCATCATGGAATACTCCACATCACAGAGGTGTTAGAGGATTAAATAAACATGAAATCTCATGGAAATGACATATTTTTAATAGATGTAAATTGCTATCATTATGGAAGCTGTTTTGCTTTGGGTCACAAATTAATAGAGTTGGCATGTTGCATATCTGATCTGTCACTCCTGTCCTTTACTGTCATGTCTATTCTTTACTGTGTGGTTTCTAGCAAGGCATGTGATACCCGTAAAACAATTGGATGGACTAAGCTGTAGGACTTTCTCATGGAAGGGAAGGCTGCTGACTCCTTAGTACAATGCTTGTATTCAGAGTTTCTTTGCTTTGGTACCTCCTTATTCTGTGACTTTTGTGTTAGAGACTGGAGAACGCTTCTTTTGCTTTTATGCTTGCCTTGCTTCGACTACTATTTTTTCTAGTCACACTTCTGTATTATGAGATCTTGTTATCAACCTTGACAGTCTTACGTGACAAAGTTCACCAAATTACGAGAGTTCCAGTTGTTGGAGACAGGCCTGTTCTTCTTGATGTCCTGGAGTACCTTCCTCTTGGCTGAAGCATGGGGTTTCACAGGTAGGTTACTTTTTCCTTTTAATTGTAAACCCTTACAAGGGGGGACTTAGCCAGTGATTTTTTTTCTGTGTGTGGACCAACTCCTCTAGTGTTTGAACACACTTGTTAGGGTTGGGATTTATGTGGTCACTTTAGAATGTAAAAGATTTTCAATGGAAGCAGTTCCTCTCAACAAAGTAAGTCACAACTGAACATTTTAACACTAAGCATCTAATTTACTTCTGTAAAATAAGAGCCTCCGTGTAAAAGTTGGGAACTCGCCTTTTATGTGAACTTGGAACTTGTTGTATTTATAGGTGTGGTTGCAGTGTTGTTTTGTGGCATCACACAGGCCCATTATACATACAATAATTTGTCCACGGAGTCTCAGCATAGAACTAAACAGGTAAGAGAAACTTTATAGTTTGTGAATAAACTTTTCCTCCTTGCAGCAAAACAATTTTTTTCTTTACTGAAAAATAATCTTTGTTCTGTTCAAAGTGATGTCTGCTCATTTCAACTCCTCTTCTGTTGACTCCAGAAATAGATGGGATTGTCAGATTGAAGGGTGACAGCTTTTAGGGTATAGATAGGTCAGCAGAATAGCCAGGGGCTGTTATTATTGTGGCTCCAGTGGTCAGTCAGTTAGCTTCCTTTCCTTGTTTCCCTTGTCTAATGGCGTTTTTTCCTTCCAGTTTTATTGAGATCTAATTGGCATACAGCACTAAGTTTAAGGTGTGCAGCTAATGATTTGACTTACATACATCATGAAATGATGACCACATCATCTCATATAGATACAACATTAAAGAAATAGAAAAAAAAATTTTTCTTGTGATGAGAACTCTTAGGATTTACTGTCTTAACAATTTTCATATATAACATACAGCAGTGTTGATTCTATTTATCATGTTGTACATTACATCCCTAGTACTTATTTATCTTATAACTGAAAGCTTGTACCTTTTGACCACCTTCATCCAATTCCCCCTCTCTCCACAACTTGCCTTTGGTAACCACAAATCTGATTTCTTTTCTATGAGTTTGTCTGTTTGTTTTGAAATATCATTGACCCACAACACTATGTTAGTTCCTGTTATACAACATAGCAATTTGGTTTTTCTATACATTTCAAAATGATCACAATAAGTCTAATTACCATCTGTTACCGTACAAAGATATTACATAGTTACTGACTATATTCCCCACACTGTACATTTCATCCCTGTGACTCATTTATTTTGCAACTTGAAATTTGTACCTCTTAATCTCCCTCACCTATTTCTTTCCTTCCCCCACCCCCATCTCCTCTGGCCAGCACCTGTTTGTTCTCTGTATCTCTAACTCTTTTTCTGTGTTGTTATATTTCTTCTTTTTTTTGGTTTTTAGATTCCACACATAAGTGAAATCATATAGTACTTGTCTTTCTCTGACTTATTATACTTAGCATAATACCCTCTAGGTCCATCCATGTCGTTGCAAATGGGAAGAATTCATTCCTTTTCATGGTTGAGTGATATTCCATTGGGTATATATATACACACACACACACACACATACCACATCTTCTTTATCCATTCATCTATTGATAGGCAGTTAGGTTGCTTCTGTATCTTGGCTATCGTAAATAATGCTGCAGTGAACTGTGGAATGCATATATTTGCTGAGCTCTTAAGTTCAAATGCATTTTACCCCCACCACGTTTACTATTTTTGACATCATATTTTACATCCTTTTGTTTTATGTATCCCTTAACTACTTATTGCAGATATAGATTATTTTACTACTTTTGTCTTTTAACCTTCCTACTAGCTTTATATATGGTTGATTTATTACCTTTATTGTATATTTGCCTTTACCAATGAGATTTCTTCTTTTGTAATTTTCATGCTTCTAGTTGTGGCCTTTTCATCACAGTGATGTGAACAGGTGGAGGTGGGCAGGCAGCAGGGGAGGGTACAGAGCACCAGACTATAATGTGTAAGCCCTTACTCCCTCAGTGAGGGCTGAGACCCATGTAGAAAGTGAAATCACATGGCAAGGTGGTGTTGTGAGAGTCGTCATGAAGCATTCTGTGCCAGGATAAAAGGATTTGAACTGGATCTTACAGCCCGTAAAGAGGGACGTGTCTTGGAACTGCCATATTTTTAGGGATTGCAGGGTTACCAGTTAGGGCCCTTTCACAGCGTTATGGGTGGGAAGTGATGAAGGTTAGACTAAGGCAGTGGCAGGGACAGCAAAGAAAAATTGGCGGAGTTTGCAGGATGAGGATAAGAATGACTGAATATGGGGATTGAAGAAGGGAAGCTGATTGGAGAAGTGAAGGGGTAACATTTCTGGCTTTTTCTGTGGGACCAGAAAAATGTCATCTCTACATTTGCTCCCCTCTGAATCATGAGTTTTGGGGGATATACATGAACGTTACATATTTGAAGTATCTGTTTCAATATCTTAGTAATACTCATGTTTTCAAATTATGTAACTTTATTTACTGGACTAACCTTTTAAAATTTCGTTTCAGTTGTTTGAGCTTCTCAATTTCTTGGCAGAGAATTTCATCTTCTCCTACATGGGACTGACACTGTTCACATTCCAGAGTCATGTCTTTAACCCAACATTTGTAGTAGGAGCATTTGTATCCTTTATTATGTGTTCCATTTTGGAAACTTCTTTTTAAATTGAGATTTGCATGGGTTTTCTGGAGGGGTGATTGATAAGAATACACTTAAATATATAAAATTTTCCTCTGAGTAAAGCAAATAAGGATTTCAACTTTTTTATCTATTCTATTCTATTTCCATTTTTGTTTATCGCACAAATAATACTGACAGATTGAAATGACAGAAAAAAAGGCTCCTGCCATTCCGCCAACCCCAAAAGGTAAAACTGTTTGTCCTCTATTACTGAAGGGAAGAAAGAGAGATTGGATGGTGGGGAGCAGTTTGCAGTCTGTGCCACAGGGCAGTCGTTGAAAGATGATGAAAGATGGAAGGAGGCTCACCCACCCCTCCCTCCTTCCCTCCCTCCCTCCCCCCATCTCTCTCCCTCTCTCTCCCTCTCTCTCCCTCTCTCTCCCTCTCTCTCCCTCTCTCTCCCTCTCTCTCCCTCTCTCTCTCTTTCTCTCTCTCTCTCTCTCTCTCTCTCTCTCTCTCTCTCTCGTTGAGTTTTTAAAACCCAGCTGAAAAGGAGAAGCTGATTACATGAAAGACAGCAATCAATAGTGCCAGCCTCATGAGAAGGCAGGAGGAGATGGAATCCAAAGCACGTGGGGAGGGGCGGGCCTTCAGTGGGAGGGAGCACAGCTCCGCCATTGTTCCAGGAAAGGGTAGGGTATATAGAGATGAGGGTACATTTGCAAGATGTCGTTCCTGTCTGATTACTTCTATTTATATCTGTAAAGTAGGAGGTGAGATCATCTGCTGAAAGTGAGATAGGAGCAGGTGGCCTATCAGTTGTCTATTATATAACAAATTACCCTAAAATTTAGCAGCTTAAAACCACAAACATGTATTATTTCACATGGTTTCTGAGAGTCAGGAATCCAGGAGCAGCTTCACTGCTGGTTCTGGCTCAAGGATCCCTCATGAGGTTGTCGTCATGCTCTGGGCTGGGGCTTCACTCTCTCGAGGCTTGACTGGGGGTGGAGGAGCCACCCCAGCCTCACTGGCACGGCTGTTAGCTGGAGGCTTCAGTTCTTCTCCACATGGACCTCTCCATGGGGCAGCTCACAACATAGCTTTCCCCAGAGGGGGTGAGCTGAGAGAGCACCAAGATGGAGGCCAAAGTGCCTTTTATGACCTAATCTTGGAGGTGATGTACCATCATCCCTTCTGCCATTTTCTATTGGTCACACAGACAAAACCTGGTACAGTGTTAGCGGAGGCTATGCAAGGGTGTGAATACTAGGGAACCCTCTAGGAGGCTGGCTCCCATAGGTGATAGGAGTTTTGAGGAGAAGGTTTGGAAATAGTGGTTGCAAGAGTGGGAAAGTGAGTTGACCAAAGGAATGCAGTAGAATCGCTGAGCAGTGTTAGGGACCCATTTGAGTTTGAGGAATAAGTATTAACAGTAGAATCAATCTGCCCCGTTGTATGACTTTGTCCAGGAGAATTTAGCTGTAAGCGTGGAGAAAATAGATAGCTGAGTCCTTCTGAGTTTGGAGTTTTGTCAAGTCGGTGCAATGAAAACAGAGGGGTAAGTGAATGCAGGGTATTGGAATGAGTTTTGTTAAGATGTGGCTAAAAAAGGAAATGAAGAAGGGAGAGGACTGACTGATGGAAAAGTAGCAGGATCTTTGGACTGGAGGGCCCAGTGAGGTGGAAGAATTTACCCGGGATAGATGAACATGAAACATTGTGGTCAGAGAGAGGGATGTTTGAATTAGTGATTTTCAAAAGAAGTACTGTTTTTAAAAAACCACCTCAGAATGAAGATTCTGCCAAAAGAGATTGGCAGAAATATTTCTTTAATTAAAGCTCTAAGTAGGATCTGTGTTAGAAAGTGAAGTATTACTGAAATGCCATTCTGCAGAGTCTTAGTCTTCTGAGAATTAACTTCAGGCAAGAAAAGATAAAGCCTTATTCATAAGAGAAGAACCTTAGCTGGAAGACTCCCATGAGATCAGTAACTTCATATCCTGCTAGTCTATGAGAAATTTTTTGAGCAGTCAAGTGGCTTGATCCACTATACTTATCCAGAAACAAGGCTAAATATTATCTATAGGTTTCTGAGTCTGTTAGGAACTGAAGTTCCTCAATACAGAATCCTACCATGGAAATTGACTCTTACCAGGAGAGAGTTGTTCTCTTGCTGGCTATATTTGTTAAGATATAGGTTTGGTTTCATGTGGCAATGACCCAAGTTAACCAAGGTTTAAAGAGGATAGAAGTGTGTTTCTTTCTCATGGGAAAGTCTGGACTGATGTGGCAAGCTCTGCTCCACAAAGTCATCAGGGACCCAAGCAGCCTTACGAGCATCCTTAGGGAGTTGCCCTTGTTCTTAGGGTCCCAGGTGGCTCACCCCCGACAGAATATGCACACATCACTTCCACCTAACACCCATGGGCTACACCTCCCAGCAGAGGAGGCTGGGTGTCTATATACTCATGAAAATTGGAGGTGATGGGGAGGAGTATCTACTACTATTGAGGGAAGAAAAAATAGCTATTGGGGATATAACTAGCGGTCACTGCCACATTGACCCACATGTTTTGTTGTTACTGTTTTATTTTCTTATTGTTTTTTTTTTTTCAGGGAATCACTACTTCTAATAACCTTTGGATTCTAAACTAGTTTTAGATGTACAGAAAAATTGTGAATACAGAAAGTTCTCATATACCCCACACCCAGTTTCCCCTATTATTAACATCTTACATTAGCATGGCATGCTTGTCATAATTAATAAACCAATGTTGATACATTATTATTAACTGAAGTTCATACTTTATTCAGATCCCCAGAGTTTTTCCCTAATGTCCTTGTTCTCATCCAAAGTCCCATCCAGACTGCCACATTTTGTTGAGTCATCATGCCTCTGGAGGTTCCAGTTGACTGTGACAGTTTCTCAGACATTCCTTGTTTTTGATAACCTTTGACAATTTTGAGGGGGTACTGGTCAGGTATTTTGCAGCATGTCCCACGATTGGAATTTGCCTGATGTTTTTCCCGTGTTTAGACCGGGCTTGTGCGTTCTTTGGGAGGAAGACCACATAAGTAAAGTGCCATTCTCATCACATCATGGCAAGGGCACATACTTATCAGCATGTTAATAATGTTGGTGTAAGTCTTAGTCACTTGGCCTAGATAGTGTTTGTCAGGTTGCTGCATTGTGAAGTTCCTCAATTTCCCCCCTTTCTATGTTGTACTGCTTAGAAGGGAGTCACTACAGAGAGCCACACTTAGGGACTGGGGAGTTCAGTTCCACTGCCTCGAAGACAGAGTATCTAGAAAATGATTTGACATTCTTTCCACAGGAGATTTTTCTATTCTTCCCCATTTATTGTTTTAAGCTATCACTTATTGATATCAGTACGAACTCATGGATATTTATTTTATACTTCAGGTTATAATACAGTACTTCTTTTAAAATTGTGTTGCTTGACCTGTTCCAGCTTTGGCCACTAGAAGCTCTTTCAGTGGGCTCCTGTGTCCCTTGTGTTTTTTTGTTTTGTTTTGTTTTTGTTTTTGTTTAAACTTTTGTGAGTGCTTCCTCACTTTCTGGAACTGTAAGGTGCTTCAGGCTTATCTTATATATTTTCTGCCCCAGCCCTAGAATCAGCCATTTCTCCAAGGAGCCCTGGTTCCTTTTACTGGGGAATGGTATTAGAAACCAAGATCTGGGCTCTAGGTATGCTCAGTGCTACTGGGTGTCCTGGCTTCTAAGCCCTTCCAGCTGACAGAGAAGGAATATATATGTATATATTAGCTCCTGAATATATGTGTATCTATAAATATTTACATAGGTAGCCATCTGTATTTCTATTAAGCCAGATACCAATGTCTCCAACTCTAATCTGTTACCATATGGGTCATTCTAGCCTCCTCCCCTGCTGATCTGTGAATCCCCATTCCAATAGTGGGAAACCTGGCTCCCACCTTCTACCATCCATTACTTAACTGTTCCATTCCAGCATGCATAGTAATATCAGGATTGTTACCCAGTGCTCCCATGGGAAGCAGCTTTATCAATGAGCATATAATGCTTATGTGCAGTTCCTTTTGCCTTTAGTCCTACAAACTCCACCCATTTCCAAAGTCACTTAGGTCAGCACTGTTTTCCCCCACCTTCTTTTGTTTTTTTCCCACCTTCTTTTGTTTTTAATCTTAGATTTTCCTTTATATTCCTTTCAGAAAATGAGGTGGAGATTGTATTGTAACCCCTGAAACCAAAATTGTATTTTAAAGCAAGAGCCTCTATAGAGAGCAAACTGGAGAAAAACACACTAAAATTGGTTTCTAGTTAAAACCCTTCTTAATTTCAATTAAGCCTTCCCTTTGAAGCAGGGTGAAGGTGTAAACTCAGAGGAGTACATCAAGGTTAGCAGGAATTGCAGTGGTATGAGGTGTTTGAGCTGCCCTTTGTTCTGAGGAAGCAAGGGCAAGTTTAGCCAGTGTTACTCTTCTCCCTACCAACATTGTCAGTTAAGATGAACTAGACTGTTATATTAGTAATCTTAAGGTTATGCCAAAGAAGCTCTGTTTTTAAACATGTTCCTATTCATCCAATGAATGTCCTGTATCTTAGACCTGCACTGTCCAATTTGGTAGCAACTAACCACATGTAATTATTTAAATTTAAGTTAATTAAAATGAAATTAAATGAAAATTTCAGTCACACTAGCCACACTTCAGGCACTCACCATGTTGGACAGTACAGATATAGTACTATCGTGGCAGAAAGTTCCATTGGGCGGTGCTGTGTCAGACAGTAGAATCTAAAGGCTGTTACAGGGAGGGGAAAGGGTAAGCTGGGACGAAGTGAGAGAGTGGCATGGACATACATACACTACCTAACGTCAAATAGATAGCTAGTGGGAAGCAGCTGCATAGCACAGGGAGATCAGCTCGGTGCTTTGTGACCACCTAGAGGGGTGGGATAGGGAGGGAGGGAGGGAGACGCGAGAGGGAAGAGATATGGGGATATATGTATACATATAGCTGATTCACTTTGTTATACAGCAGAAACTAACACACCATTGTAAAGCAATTATACTCCTGTAAAGATGTTAAAAATTTTTTTTAATTAAAAAAATAAGTAAATAAATAAAGACCGTGTTAGAAACTGAGCTCCTGAAGATAGTGTTTCACCATCTTGAAGGTATAGTGTAAAGAATGTTCATAATAAAAAGAATTATCCTTAACCTATTAATAATTTTAGATTGCTATTTTCTTGGGAAGAGCTGCCAATATTTACCCCTTGTCCCTCTTACTTAATTTGGGTAGAAGAAGTAAGATTGGATCAAATTTTCAACACATGATGATGTTTGCTGGTAAGTTATAACTCCCTCTCTTGCTTACTCCAAAAAACAACTCACAGTGCATACACCAGCTTGATTTTAGACGGAAACGATATGCTGGTAATGTGAGACTCCCTTAAATATTAAAGTTGCAACCTCCAGTAGAAAATTCTTTTTAAAAGTGTGCCATTCCCTTCTATGGGAATTTTTTCATGTTCTGGTTCCAAATTCCCAGTTTGGAACTATGTCACGTGTAGTGGAGGAGGTAAAGATGACGCATTTTCACACAAAAACCTGTATGTGAATGTTTATGGCAATTTGTAATTGCCAAACCCTGGAAACAGCCCAACTATCTGTCTTCCAGCGAGTGAGGGAATAAGCAAACTGTGGTACATCCATGCCATGGAATGCTCCTCAGCACTAAAAAGAACAAACTAGTGATACACACAACAACATGCGTGGACGTCAGAGGCATTGTGCTGAGTGAAAGAAGCCAGGCTCAAATGGTTACATACCATATGTTCCATTTACGCGACATTCTCAAAAAGACAAAAGCCCAGCGATGCAGAGCAGATCAGTGGTTGCCAGGGTTTGGTAGGGTGACGAGAGGTTAGACTAAAAAGAGGGTAGCACAAACGAATTTGGGAGAGGGGCGATGAAACCACTCTGTGTCTCACTTGTAGTAGTGGTCACACACCTCTATACATTTGTCAAAATTCATGGAACTGTACACCCAAAAGAGTGAACTTTAGTGTAACTAAATTTTAAAACAGGTTTCAAAAAATTGTTAAATGATCAATGCCTGTATCATCTACTAATTCTTTTTGTATTTGTTTGTATATACTTTTGTATGTTAAAATATATTATGTATTTGTTCATGCTCTTCTAAGGTCTCAGAATGTGCCCTATTTCTCTGAATTTATGAAGCTCACATTGTCCTTCTTCCATTCCCTTGTAGGCCTTCGTGGTGCAATGGCATTTGCCTTGGCCATTCGAGATACTGCCACTTATGCCCGCCAAATGATGTTCAGCACCACACTTCTGATTGTGTTTTTTACTGTGTGGGTGTTTGGTGGTGGTACCACCGCCATGCTGTCATGCTTGCATATAAGGTAAGTAGTGAGGGGCCCTCATTTTAATATTAAAATATAATGTGGGTTGTTTTCTTTTAATCATGAGACAATTTTGAGCTTTGACAGGTCCCTAATATTTCATTTCTTCCTTTAAAAAAGTATATAACATGTAGTACAGAAAAAAATGGAAAATATGCAAAAGAAGAATAAAAACTGTTGTTAACACTTTTGAGGGCTGTCTTGCCAGACCTCTTGCTGTGCTTTACATATTTTTTTTTAACAAAAAGGGGCAACACTTCAGGTACTCTTGTAAACTGATTTTTAAATGTAACATAGCATAGACATTTATGTTAGTAAATATCATTATTTTAGTGGCTGCATATATTATAATTTATTAACCAAATCCCTACCATTGGACTTTTGTACTGTTTCTAGGATTTTGCTGTTATGGCTAACGATTGAGGATTTTGCTCTTACTAAGTGTGAACGTTTGTAAATGCATACACCATTGTGCGCTTATCTATTTCCTTAGGATGCATTCCTAAAAAGTGGAATTGCTTGGTCAAGGGATATGCCTCTATTTAAGGTTTATGATCCATATTACCAGACGGGATCAAAAATTTTCTTACATTTGCAGCATATGAGACAGTCCGGTTTATCCCAACCCCAGTCACAACTGGATATTGTCATTCTTTCTCATCTTCATGATCAGCATGGTTTCTGACCTGACAATCCAAGGCCAAGGTTGTGACATCTTAGTCTTGAATGCACACTAGTTAATGTATTCAACTGGAAAGCTCCCTTGTATCTCAAGAGTTTTGCCTTTGTTTCCATGGGTATAGCAGTGTATGTTGCTAAAGCCTTTGTAGATTTTACTTCTGTGTTTGGCTGTAACTTCATAGACCTTAAGAGCTACTAAGCTTCCAGCATGTGTAAAGTTCATTAGAGAAAACAGTATTTCACATCTTATAGGATCTGTTCTCCATTTTTTTTCATTCTATTATGCCTTTCTCTTAACACTCTAAATAGCAACCGGCGCTCAATCAGACTTTGAATGTTGTTACTGCCTTTCTCTCCCTTTACTGTTCAAATCCCTTTCTTACAATTCCTGTGCTGTTATTGTAGATAATTGAAAATACACCAAAATAATGTTCTTGTAACCCTGATTATTACTTCAGGGAGGACCTGGCGTTAGTTGAGCACCTACTATGTGCTAGGCATTGTGCTAGGTACATTTTACATATTTATCTAATGACAGTTGCTCCATTTTACAGGTGAGGAAATAGAGGATTAGAAAGTTTCTAAGTTATTCAAGGTCATACATATCATTACGTGGTGGACAGAGGAACCTCCAGTCTCACTTAATTTCTCCTAGAATGCTGCATCAAGAAATGAGGGTGGTCCATTTTCGAAGGATTAAACTCCTTTTTTCCCTCAAGAGCTTGTAAATGAAGGCTCTTCCTTATTCTACTAAGAACAACAAAATTAAATGTAAGATAATTTAGGAAAAATAACACTCTTAAGTGGAGTCTCAGTCTTTAAGTAGAATCAGTTCTCTTCCCTAACTGCCTTCCACATAAACCAAACCAAATACCCACGCTTACCCGCCCCCCCCCCAAAAAAAACCCCACAAAAACCTACCTATTCACATAAAGTCGAATGTACCTCACCAGCTTTGCAAGCTTTTTGGCTCCATCTTGCCTGTCCTGTAGCATAGTTTGGCATTCAGTTGTATCCATTACCTTACAGTCTTAGGTTAACTCTTGTTACTGTTGTTGTTGTTTGGGGGGTTTTTCTGGCCTCTTTTCAAACAGAGACCAGAATTTAAGTTTTTCTTACCTCCCCCCAAATTTGTCTAGTACAAGTGTGAGGATACTAAAATGTCCTTCAGGTTTAAGATTTATGCAGGATCAGACTTGACTTTGAGTTCTTGCCCCTTCGTTTAGTAATTCTGTGATCTTGAGAAAGTTCTTTCACCTTTCTAAGCCTCTCCCCATTGGTGACGTGTGTGATAGTACCTGCCTCCCAGGGTTGTTGTAAGGATTCAGTGAGCTAATATCTGTAAAGCCTTTTATTCACTCATTCGATAAATACTGATTGAGAACCAACTATGTGCCGTGGTGCTCTAACTTAGTGGTTCTCAACTGGGGGTGATCCCCCCAGCCAGGGACATTTGACAGTGCCTGGAGACATTTTTGATTGTCACAGTCTAAGAGGGGAGGCCAAGGATGCTGCTGAACGTCCTCCAGTGCCCAGAGCAGCCCTCACAGCAAAGAATGATCTGGGCCAAGATGTTGGTAATGCGAAGGTTAAGAGACCCTGGTCTGGAGAGGTGCACTGATAGTAATAAGATAGAAAAGGTCCCTGGTCTCATAAAGTCTATACTGTGGTGGAAGAAGACAGATAGTAAGCTAGCAAGTAAATAAATGAAGATGACAATTTTAGATGATGTTAAATGCTATGATGGCATACAAGGTACTATGATAGTAGCTGGGGATAGATGTATTTTATAGGTGGAGATCAAGAAAGGTCTCTCTAAGAAGAAGATATAACAATTGTAAATATTTATGCACCCAACGTAGGAGCACCTCAATACATAAGGCAAATACTAACAGCCATAAAAGGGGAAATCAACAGTAGCACAATCATAGTAGGGGACTTTAACACCCCACTTTCACCAATGGACAGATCATCCAAAATGAAAATAAATAAGGAAACACAAGCTTTAAATGATACATTAAACAAGATGGACTTAATTTGATATTTATAGGACATTCCGCCCAAAGACAACAGAATACACATTTTTCTCAAGTGCTCATGGAACATTCTCCAGGATAGATCATATCTTGGGTCACAAATCAAGCCTTGCTAAATTTAAGAAAATTGAAATCGTATCAAGTATCTTTTCTGACCACAACGCTATGAGACTAGATATCAATTACAGGAAAAGATCTGTAAAAAATACAAACACATGGAGGCTAAACAATACACTACTTAATAACCAAGTGATCACTGAAGAAATCAAAGGGGAAATCAAAAAATACCTAGGGGCTTCCCTGGTGGCGCAGTGGTTGAGAATCCGCCTGCTAATGCAGGGGACACGGGTTCGAGCCCTGGTCTGGGAAGATCCCACATGCCACGGAGCAGCTGGGCCCGTGAGCCACAACTACTGAGCCTGCGCGTCTGGAGCCTGTGCCCCGCAACGGGAGGGGCCGCGATAGTGAAAGGCCCGAGCACCGCGATGAAGAGCGGTCCCTGCACCGCGATGAAGAGTGGCCCCCACTTGCCGTAACTAGAGAAAGCCCTCGCACGAACCGAAGACCCAACACAGCCAAAAATAAAGAAATAAATAAATAAAGTAGCTATAAAAAAAAAAAAAAAAAAAAAATACCTAGAAACAAATGACAATGGAGACACGACAACCCAAAACCTATGGGATGCAGCAAAAGCAGTTCTAAGAGGGAAGTTTATAGCAATACAATCCTAACTTAAGAAACAGGAAACATCTCAAATAAACAACCTAACCTTTCACCTAAAGCAATTAGAGAAAGAAGAACAAAAAAACCCCCAAGTTAGCAGAAGGAAAGAAATCATAAAGATCAGATCAGAAATAAATGAAAAAGAAATGAAGGAAACGACAGCAAAGATCAATAAAACTAAAAGCTGGTTCTTTGAGAAGATAAACAAAATTGATAAACCATTAACCAGACTCATCAAGAAAAAAAGGGAGAAGACTCAAATCAATAGAATTAGAAATGAAAAAGGGGAAGTAACAACTGACACTGCAGAAATACAAATGATCATGAGAGATTACTACAAGCAACTCTATGCCAATAAAATGGACAACCTGGAAGAAATGGACAAATTCTTAGAAATGCACAACCTGCCGAGACTGAACCAGGAAGAATAGAAAATATGAACAGACCAATCACAAGCACTGAAATTGAAACTGTGATTAAAAATCTTCCAACAAACAAAAGTCCAGGACCAGATGGCTTCACAGGCCAATTCTATCAAACATTTAGAGAAGAGCTAACACCTATCCTTCTCAAACTCTTCCAAAATATTGCAGAGGGAGGAACACTCCCCAACTCATTCTATGAGGCCACCATCACCCTGATACCAAAACCAGACAAACATGTCACAAAGAAAGAAAACTACAGACCAAATCACTGATGAACATAGATGAAAAAATCCTCAACAAAATACTAGCAAACAGAATCCAACAGCACATTAAAAGGATCATACACCGTGATCAAGTGGGGTTTATTCCAGGAATGCAAGGATTCTTCAATATACGCAAATCAATCAACGTGATACACCATATTAACAAATTGAAGGAGAAAAACCATATGATCATCTCAATAGATGCAGAGAAAGCTTTCGACAGAATTCAACACCCATTTATGATAAAAGCCCTGCAGAAAGTAGGCATAGAAGGAACTTTCCTCAACATAATAAAGGCCATATATGACAAACCCACAGCCAACATTGTCCTCAATGGTGAAAAACTGAAACCATTTCCACTAAGATCAGGAACAAGACAAGGTTGCCCACTCTCACCACTATTATTCAACATAGTTTTGGAAGTTTTAGCCACAGCAATCAGAGAAGACAAAGAAATAAAAGGAATTCAAATCGGAAAAGAAGAAGTAAAACTGTCACTGTTTGCAGACGACATGATACTATACATAGAGAATCCTAAAGATGCTACCAGAAAACTACTAGAGCTAATCAATGAATTTGGTAAAGTAGCAGGATACAAAATTAATGCACAGAAATCTCTTGCATTCCTAGACACTAATGATGAAAAATCTGAAAGTGAAATTAAGAAAACACTCCCATTTACCATTGCAACAAAAAGAATAAAATATCTAGGAAAAAACCTACCTAAGGAGACAAAAGACCTGTATGCAGAAAATTATAAGACACTGATGAAAGAAATTAAAGATGATACAAATAGATGGAGAGATATACCATGTTCTTGGATTGGAAGAATCAACATTGTGAAAATGACTATACTACCCAAAGCAATCTACAGATTCAGTGCAGTCCCTATCAAACTACCAATGGCATTTTTCACAGAACTAGAACAAGAAATTTCACAATTTGTATGGAAACACAAAAGACCTCGAATAGCCAAAACAATCTTGAGAACGAAAAATGGAGCTGGAGGAATCAGGCTCCCTGGCTTCAGACTATACTACAAAGCTACAGTAATCAAGACAGTATGGTACTGGCACAAAAACAGAAATATAGATCAGTGGAACAGGATAGAATGCCCAGAGATAAACCCACACACATATGGTCACCTTATCTTTGATAAAGGAGGCAAGAATATACAGTGGAGAAAAGACAGCCTCTTCAATAAGTGGTGCTGGGAAAACTGGACAGCTACATGTAAAAGTATGAAATTAGAACACTCCCTAACACCATACACAAAAATAAACTCAAAATGGATTAAAGACCTAAATGTAAGGCCAGACACTATCAGACTCTTAGAGGAAAACATAGGCAGAACACTCTATGACATAAGTCACAGCAGGATCCTTTTTGACCCACCTCCTAGAGAAATGGAAATAAAAACAAAAATAAACAAATGGGACCTAATGAAACTTAAAAGCTTTTGCACAGCAAAGGAAACCATAAACAAGACCAAAAGACAACCCTCAGAATGGGAGAAAATATTTGCAAATGAAGCAAGTGACAAAGGATTAATCTCCAGAATTTACAAGCAGCTCATGCAGCTCAATAACAAAAAAACAAACAAACCAATCCAAAAATGGGCAGAAGACCTAAATAGACATTTCTCCAAAGAAGATATACAGATTGCCAGCAAACACATGAAAGAATGCTCAACATCATTAATCATTAGAGAAATGCAAATCAAAACTACAATGAGATATCATCTCACACCAGTCAGAATGGCCATCATCAAAAAATCTAGAAACATAAATGCTGGAGAGGGTGTGGAGAAAAGGGAGCCCTCTTGCACTGTTGGTGGGAATGTAAATTGATACAGCCACTATGCAGAACAGTATGGAGCTTCCTTAAAAAACTAAAAATAGAACTACCATACGACCCAGCAATCCCACTACTGGGCATATACCCTGAGAAAACCATAATTCAAAAACAGTCATGTACCAAAATGTTCATGGCAGCTCTATTTACAGTAGCCAGGACATGGAAGCAACCTAAGTGTCCATCATCGGATGAATGGATAAAGAAGATGTGGCACATACATACAATGGAATGTTACTCAGCCATAAAAAGAAACGAAATTGAGTTATTTGTAGTGAGGTGGATGGAGTTAGAGTCTGTCATACAGAGTGAAGTAAGTCAGAAAGAGAAAAACAAATACAGTATGCTAACATATATATGGAATCTAAGGGAAAAAAAAGTCATGAAGAACCTAGTGGCAAGATGGGAATAAAGACACAGACCTACTAGAGAATGGACTTGAGGATATGGGGAGGGGAAAAGGTAAGCTGTGACAAAGTAAGAGAGTGGCATGGGCATATATACATTACCAAAGGTAAAATAGATAGCTAGTGGGAAGCAACCGCATAGCACAGGGAGATCAGCCCTGTGCTTTGTGACTACCTAGAGGGGTGGGATAGGGAGGGTGGGAGGGAGGGAGATGCAAGAGGGAAGAGATATGGGGATATATGTATAGGTATAACTGATTCACTTCGTTATAAAGCAGAAACTGACACACCATTGTAAAGCAATTATACTCCAGTAAAGATGTTAAAAAAAAAAAAGGTCTCTCTGAGGTTAGATTTGAGCTCAGTCTACCTGAATGACAAGATGATGCCAGTTAAATGGTGAGCAGGAGGAAGAGCAGTCCAGGCAGAGGGGAGAGCATGTGCAAAGGCCCTGAGGTAGGCACAAATGTAGCCTATTGAATGACAAGAAACAAAGCCCACCTAGCTGGACTACAGTGACTGAAGGGTAGGTAGGAAACGAGGTGGGCAAGATCCTTTAGGGGCAGAGGTTGGCAAACGTGTCCTGTAAAGGGCCAGAGAGTAATATTTTAGGCTTTGAAGGCTGTATGGTCTCTGTCTCAGCTACTCAACTCCAGCGTGAAAGTCCCATAGACAATATGTGAATCAGTTGCCATGGCTGTGTTCCCACAAGACTATTCACAAAAGTGGGAGGTGCACCGAATTGGCCTGTGGGCTGTAGTTTGTGGACCCCTGCTATCGGGTCTTGTAGGACATGGTAAGGAGTTTGGATTTTAAAATCCAATTGGCAATCTTGTAGGATTTGAAAGCAAGAAAGTGACATGATCTGTCCTGTTGCGTGGACAACGGCTCCTCAGTGAGCGAGAGCCAGCCAGCTCTTCGTAGGTCCTTTCGCATAGTCTGTGACAGTCACCTTTGGCTCCTTGTCATTTACCACACATACTTTGCATTTCTCCATCTCCGAACCTTTGCTCACACTGTTGCCTCTGCCTGGAATTCTCTTTCACTCCCAGGAGATGACACAGCTCAAACGCCTCCTCCTTTTGCCCTCTTCTTTTCTATCAGCACCACTCTTCTGTCTGCTTAACATGGGGTACCTCTGTTACAGCACTTGTTTCAGTCAGCCTTGTAATAATGATATTGTTATAAGAGCTACCATTTAGAGAATGTTAGTGATGTATGGGACACTGTTTTAAAATCTTTAGACACATTTTCTTGTTTAATCCTTGCAGCGACTCTGTGTGGGGTCTGTCATCCCCATTTTCCAGGTGATCGAACTGCGGTTCATAGGGCCGCATAACTTGACTGAGTTCAAACAGCTAGAAAGGAGATGAGGTCAGATTGGAACCCAGCTCTCCTGGATTGCAAAGCCCTTAGGGATTACACTCTAGTTGTGTCTGTCTCCCCCACTAGTCTGTGAGCTCCTTGAGGGCAGGGCCGTGTCTAATTCATGTCTATGCCCTGTGCTTAGCACAGTGCCTGGCAGGTAATAACTGCTCTGAGAAATGTTTATTACCTTGACTTGGCCTCCAGTACTGTTCCGTCTGAGAATTTCAAATGTGCTGTCTTCAAGACCACTAGATGTCACTTGAGATACACAAATGTGATTAGAGTTTAACCTGGCTAGGAAGATATTAAACAGCTTCTGGCCATCTTAACAAGGAAGAAATGAGCGTTTCTTTGAATTCTGAATCTGGTCATGGCCATCTGTTTTCAAATCTTTGGCCCTGATTCACTTGCCTTCCACATAAGGTCATGCATCATTTTCCTCCCTTCGGTGTTACTGGGCTGCTCCTGCTACAGCTTCTCACATTGCTATTTTTTCTGTGTTGTCTGTAGTAGTGACCTTAATCAATAAACATTTGAGCACCTATTGTGTGTCAGGTACTGTGCTAGACTCTGGGGATACGGAGATGAATTGGGACATGGCCTTTACCCTCAAGGAGCTCACAGTCTTTCTGGGGAGACTGATAGGTAAATAACTATACTGTGCTAAGTATTATAATAAAGGAATCTAGAAAGTGCTGTAAAAGCACAGAGGAAAAATGATCCCGCCTGAAGGGGCCATAGAATGGTTCCTTTGGAACTTGAAAAAGGAGGAGAAAAATAAAAATAAGGGGCAGTACATTTCCGATAGAGGGAACACCATGAGCAGAGGCGTGGAGGCTCAGGAGAGGACAGGATTTGGGGAGAGGAGCAGTCGGGTCTGGCTAACAGCGGGTATGTGGGCGAGGATGAGGGGAAAGCTAGGCTGGAGTGGCGGGGGAGGCTAGTTTGTAGAGTCTTGCATGCCACACAAAGGACTTTTGACTTGACCCTCTGGGTTGCAAGCTGCTCTCAGAGTCTTTTGTCCAGGGAACAAGCCAGTGAGTTAGTTCTCTGCTTTAGATGGCTAACTCTAGGGGAGAGCCTGGCAGCTGGGCAACCTTACAGCCAGTTGCTCCAGACCCCACGAGTGGGAATGAGGCCCGAGCTTGAGCAGTTGGAAAGGAGAGAAGACCTGAGAAACGGTTTAGAGGAAGAATGAGCAGAGTTGGTGAGTGCTCGTGCTGAGGGGGTAGAAGAGTCAAAGAGAGCTTCTTCATAATGAAGCTGTTCCCTGGGATACGGAAAGCAGATAAAAAAGAATTCTGAAGAACCAAGGCTGATGTCTATCCATTAGCCTATGGGAAAGGCCCTGTAATTGGACCCTCTGCAGTCATCATAAGAGGATGTTGCCGTGAGAGCCGAGAGGTCCGAAAACATGCAGCTCCCTCCTGGAACTGCATTGGGCCAGCCTTGTTTTTGGAACTACCTTGTAGTTCTTATTCAGCCACTGGGGCAATGCTGCTTTCCCTGACTCCTGCTTATAGTGGACTTAGAGAAGAAAAAGTTCTTTTTCTGAAACTGGTAAGTGGGATTGGATTGCAGGAAGAGAATATTAGTAGACCCTGCTTGCCTTAGGGTCCAAGCTGCTGCTAAGGAGAGTGGCGGGAGCCAAAAGTCTACATGACCAGCCATCGAGAAGCACGAAAATATTAACCATTGCATAGCTTCTGCGTTGAGAAAAGTAGTTGCCTGACAGTGCCCATATGTGAATAGACAATTTTTCTTTTGACTTCAAGATCTGATTTTCCTTTTGTGTTTCTCCTTTAGGGTTGGTGTTGATTCAGACCAAGAACATTTGGTAAATATGCATTTGTGTTGTCTCTGGCATTTCTGTCAAATGTGCAGTCGCTTGGAAAGAAAACAAATCTACTGTAGACTTCATGTCACTATTATTTAGATCCTGTCCTATTTGCATCAGCTTTTAACTGACATCATTCCTGGCTTTTCTCACTGCTCGATAGAGACAAAACTGAAATTTAGGCAGCGTGTGGTTATCAAGGGTGACAGCTCTCCTATCTTTGGGCCAACCTGGGCTTTGGCCACAGACGAGAGCAGTCCCTTAAGTGCTCCTGGGTTTTCAAGTGACTGCTCTGGCACAGGGAGCCTTTTTCCACTTTGGTTTGCGCATGAAGGCTTGTCTCTGATGTAAGCCCCACTCCAGCTGCTCTTCCTGTGTAACTTTCAAATTGGATGACCAGCAGCTGCCCTTGAGAACTGCCCAGAAGCGTTGGACTCTTCAGCCAGTCTTCCCTGCCTGTTCAGGAGAATGCGCTTTCTTACCCCGTGCCTCAGCCTTGCCTGTGTTTCCTTGCTTACTTCCATGTGTCACATTCTCAGTTGTTCCTCTGAACCTGAACCTGGTAGACTGAGTGCAGTGTAACTCAGTGCCTTCCCTAGACTGACCACCCTTTTCTGGTATTTTCCTGCCACTTGTTAATGCTTTCTGAGCACCACTGACTATGTGCCTCTGCCCTAGACATGAGATGGGGAATCATGGAAATGAGGCTTTTGAAGATGGAAAGCATCTCTTTAAAAACACAGTTCTTTTTCTTGTCTGAAACAAGCCCTGGTTTATTTGTCTTCAGAGTGCAGTTTAAAAAAAATTTTTTATCAGGTTCATTTCCTGAATGCTAATTTTGCTAGCTATTGAGTGCTGAGTGTGTACGTGACATAGTAAGTACTTGCCTCTTTTGTGGTCAGAACCTTAAAGTATAATTTCATGGGCTTGAAATATTTGTACAACAAGGCTGGATAAATTCCCATGATGGCGAGCTGCTGGGGTAGTTTCCAAGGGGTAATAGCTCCTCAGTGCCTCCACCCCCACGGCCAAACAAGAAGAGTTACCACACAGGTCCCCGAACAAATGCTTGATCACCATCTGCATAAGTCTCCTCCTGCTATGTCCCCTCTGTCACCACAGAGGACAAATGGAAATGGAGTGACAGGGAGAGAGCCCGGTAGGTGAGTAGCAGCTGTGACATCCAGAAAAAAAATATCATTTTTACCTTGCCCTCAAAACCGTATGGATGCCTTGGCTCAGTATATTGTTTACTCAGTATTTTGAGTGTCCACTGGGAAGCCCAGAGGAAGATTTTAGTAACCACGGAGCGTGTGGGAGTTGGGTGTACAGGTGCTCATGTGGTGAGAGGATCGTGTGAGATTTACAGATTCGTCGCTCTTCAAAAAGCGGAGACATACAAACCAATGCCTCCTGATGTGAAAGGAAATATGGGTGATTCTCTGCTCTTGTAAGCCCATACAGTGTTCTCAAACATTTTTATATTGTCTATGTTTTGATACACGTTGAGAGGAAGATTCATTTATTTCGAAGATCAGGAAGAACAGGACCAAAACCCAGAATCTAAACTCCGTACTCTTCGAAAATCCCGGATACATAGAACATTCATGCTGGAAAGAGCCTTTGAGTAACATTGTATACATGAAAAAACTCCGCTGGAGAGAGGGAAAGGGAGTTGCCCAACTAGTTCATGTCAGAGCCGAGACGAACCAGGTGGCCTAACCGCGCCACTGCTGACCGACCGCATCCTATTACACATAAGGACCCAGTTTATGTTTTGGGGGAGCTGTTTTTGAAGAGGCCTGCTTGCTGTGTTACTTTTCCCTCCTACCCAGTCAGGCTTAACATGGAATTTCCCTACTTACTTACATTTTGCTAGTGTTCTAAGAACATAGTAGCAACTTTGAAAATGCCAGTTAACTTTGGGACCCATGACAACTCCCAAAGATCAGGATGTTGATGGGATGTTTTCTACTTAAGGTGCAGTTCACGTGGGTGTAAGCCTTTCAGATTTAGGGGGTGGCTTATCCCACACTGATTTTTTTTTAATTTATTTATTTATTTATTTTTGGCTGTGTTGGGTCTTCGTTTCTGTGCGAGGGCTTGCTCTAGTTGGGGCAAGCGGGGGCCACTCTTCATCGCGGTGCGCTGGCCTCTCACTATCGCGGTCTCTCTTGTTGCGGAGCACAGGCTCCAGACGCACAGACTCAGTAGTTGTGGCACACAGGCTTAGTTGTTCCGCAGCATGTGGAATCTTCCCAGACCAGGGCTTGAACCCGTGTCCCCTGCATTGGCAGGCAGATTCTCAACCACTGCGCCACCAGGGAAGCCCACGGCCTCTCCTCTTGCGGAGCACAGGCTCCAGACGCACAGGCGGCATGTGGGATCTTCCCAGACCAGGGCTCAAACCCGTGTCCCCTGCATTGGCAGGCAGATTCTCAACCACTGCACCACCAGGGAAGCCCGCCACACTGATTTTTTTAAATGCCAGTATACTCATAAATCACTAAGCAGCCTGAGTAATAGAAGTGTTCAGAAAAACACTTCAATTTCTTATTCCCAAGCCGCAGTGTACAAGCTATTAAATTTCTCATGTTACCCATGTTGGAGAGTATCTCGTATGTGGTAGGCTATGTTCCTGATTCTACAAAGAAATGACTCTTAAATAAATGTGTTTTTATCTTTGTGTATGTATTGATTTATTATCTCTTTGCAGGGTATTCCTGAAAGTGAAAGAAGAACTACCAAAGCAGAGAGTGCCTGGCTTTTCCGGATATGGTATAACTTTGATCATAAGTATCCTTAACTGAGAAAAAAAATGGTAGTATGGACATGGACAACTAGAGTTTAATGGAACAACGGTTTTGACCACTCTCTTCCTGAACTGGCATGTAAAACCTGCCTTTGGTCTTCCCTTTCCCCTTCAGTGTAGTGGAGGTTACCAGAGGAAACCCACACAGATGAATCCTCTGAAAACCCATGGAACCAGTAAGGACTGGTTATTGCAGAAGCTTGCTGTGTGCAGGGACTCAGGATCCCTTATGATAGACTTGTTTTGATATATAGGTTTATTTTTAATATTTTAATAAATTTAATATTTATTGTTCTTTAGCTAACTGAGTGGATGCCGCAAAAGGGATTTGTTGGTGCTTGTCAGTGTGCTTGTTAGAGTAAAAGAGGAAAGACTGCCTTAGGGAAAAACATGAGAATGAGAAACTCAGTGATGCTAGGTACCGCAGTAGTCAGCAATGTCTTTTTTTCTCTGACCTTTCCACAGACTGGGAGATTCTCCTCTCCATTCAGAATGCCAGTGCTTCATTGTTTACCAGATTTCTTTCTTGTCCTATCGTAACAGTCTTCTTCATAGCTATACTTTGGGTCAGGTTATATATAATAACCTGTTTAAATCATGCCTTTTAAAAAACATTTTATCACTCACTATTTATTAAAATTAATTTCTTATTTGAAAGTTGAACTAGGAAAAGGGACCATGGTGTTCTTTCTGGCTGAGACTTATCAGTAAGGGAATCAAAACCTGGTTTATGTTCCATTGAAGCAAATTTGGGACAACCATGTAAAATGTTTTTCCCTTGCTTTTGACTTTCTGATCAAAACCTTCTATGTTTAAGAAAAATGCGCTTGACAATTATCATTTGAAGCTACTATTTACTATATTCTGTTTGCTAGATTTTTACATTCACTTTTTGCGAGGGCTCAAAATTCATATATGGAAACATGAATGCTCACTTATCTATGGTATTAAGACTCCTATTAGAGGGAGAGAGATCCTGGCTCCTTAAAATTGTTTAATGATTATGTCATTACTTTTGGCTCCATTATCAGCATTTTGGGTATAAGCCACTCCCATATCTCTTGGGATTTTTTCAGCCCTCTGATTTAACAAAAATTGTTTAGTTTTTCCTTCATAAATGTTTTGTATATTTTCTGCATAATATACAAAAGAATTACATGATCCTAATGTAGAGAAGGAGTAGAATAATATTTTTTTATATTCTTATAGAAGTGACCACCAAGAATTGTTTGACTCAGTACTACTAGACTAAGACTTGGTAATTGTAATACCTAGTGCCCTAGTAGAATTAATCATTCATCATTCTAGATTTCAGTTCCTTTGTGCAGTCAGTTTGTTCATTTGTTATAATTGAGATATAACTTAAATACAGTAATGTATACAAATCTTAAGGGTACGGCTTAATGAATTTTGACTTACGTATACACCTGTGTGCCTGCCACCCATATAAAGATATGTAGAACATTTCAAGTACCCCAGAAGGCTCCCTGTGTTCCCTGCAGTCAGTAATGCCTTCCCTGAAGGCCTACCCTATCCCAGCCAAAAGGGCGGCCACTGTTCTGATTTCTTGCAACATGGATTAGTTTTACCTATTTTTGATCTTCATATAAATGGAATTATATATTATGTATGACTTTATGTTTTGCTTCTTTCAGTCAACATTGTGTAACTTATCTATATTGTTGCCTGTACCAGTAATTCATTCTTTATCATTGCTGTGTAGTGTTCCATAAATAGTATGAATATACTACAGGGTTTTGGTTTTTGGGGGTTTTCTTTTCTTTTTTTTTTTTTTTTTGGTCAAGGATATCTCAGAAACTATTGTTGATAAACATTTAGGTTGTTTCCTGCTTTTGATGACTATAAATAAAGCTAAACGTTTGTACATCTTTTTTATTTTTTAATAATCTTTTAATTAATTTTTTTATTTATGGCTACGTTGGGTCTTTGTTGCTGCACGCGGGCTTTCTGTAGTTGCGGCGAGCAGGGGCTGCTCTTCGTTGTGGTGCACGGGCTTCTCACTGTGGTGGCTTCTCTTGTTGCAGAACATGGGCTCTAGGCACACGGGCTCAGTAGTTGCAGCACGTGGGCTCAGTAGTTGGGGCTTGCGGGCTCTAGAGCATAGGCTCAGTAGTTGTGGCGCACGGGCTTAGTTGCTCCACGGCATGTGGGATCTTCCCCGACCAGGGCTTGAACCCGTGTCCCCTGCACTGGCAGGCGGATTCTTAACCACTGCGCCACCAGGGAATTCCCTGTTTGTACATCTTTTGATGAACATAGGCACTCATTTCTCTTGGGTATATACCTAGGAGTGGAATTTGGAGCAAGTGTATGTTTAGCTTTAATAGATATTGCCAACCCTTTTTCCAGAGTGGCTGTAACCAATTTACACTCCCACCAGCAAGTTAAGTTGTTCCACATCTCCTCCAAAACTTGGTATTTGTCAGCCTGTGAAATTTTAGCCATTTCAGTGGGTGTGTGGTGATATCTCATGTGGTTTAATTTGCATTCCTCTGATGACCAGTGAGGTTTCCTTTCGTATGTTTATTGGCCATTTGGATATCCTCTTTTATGAAGTGTGTCTGTTCGGTTCTTTTGCTCACTATTTAATTGACCTGTCTTATCTTTTTTTTATTTACTTGTAGTTCTTTCTACATTCCTGAATTGAGTTCTTTGTTAGTTATATGTATTGTGACTATCTTCTCCCAGTCTATAGCTCATCTTTTCATTTTTGTAATCCTGTGTTTTGAGGAACAGAAATTCTTCATTTTTTAAAAATTTATTTATTTATTTTATTTATGGCTGTGTTGGGTCTTCGTTTCTGTGCGAGGGCTTTCTCCAGTTGTGGCAAGTGGGGGCCACTCTTCATCGCGGTGCGCGGGCCTCTCGCTATCGCGGCCTCTCTTGTTGCGGAGCACAGGCTCCAGACGCGCAGGCTCAGCAGTTGTGGCTCACGGGCCCAGCCGCTCCGCGGCATGTGGGATCTTCCTAGACCAGGGCTCGAACCCGTGTCCCCTGCATTGGCAGGCGGATTCTCAACCACTGCGCCACCAGGGAAGCCCAGAAATTCTTCATTTTAATGAAGTTTATTTCATTAATCTTTTCTTTTATGGTTAGTGCTTTTTGTGTCTTAAGAGATCTTTTATATCCCAAGGTCATGAAGATATTTTCCTATGTTTTCTTCTAAACATATGATTGTCTTAACTATCACATTTAAGTCTTTGATCCATTACAAATTAATTTTTGTGTATAGTGTGAGGTGTGGGTCAAGACCTATTTTTTCCCATGAGTATTCAGTTGACCCAGCACCGTTTATTGGAAATGCCATCCTTAACCCACCGTATTGCAGTGGAACTTTTGTTGTAAATCATTTGGCCATATAAGTCGGGGGGCTCTTGTTTCCAGACCGTCTTTTCTGTTTGTCTATTTTTACATCAATACCACACTCTCTTAATTATTGTACTTTTTAATAAGTCTTGCTATCCAATAGGAGAAATTCTACAGGTTTGTCATTCTTTAGTATTGCTTTAGCTATTTTAGGTCCATGGCATTTTCATCTAAATTTTAGGAACAACTTGTCATTTTCCATACACACATGCACACTCACGCTCACACACACACACAAAAAAACCTGCTGGCCAAGTATTGAATTTGTATTAAATCTGTGGATGAATTTGGAGAGAACTGACGTTTTAACAATATTGAGTCTTCCAATGCATGAACACGGTATATCCCTCCATTTATTTAGATCTTCTTTAACTTCTCTCATTAATGTTTTATAGTTTTTAGTGACAGGTCTTGCACATCTTTCATTATATTTATCTCTAAATATTTGGTATTTTTGGTGCTATTGTAAATGGTATGTATTTCATTTTATTTTATTTTCTACATTTTTGCCCTTAATATATAGGTATACAATTGGATTTTTTATATATTGACCTTGTGTCCAGAAATCTTAAGTTCACTTACATTTCTAATAGTTTTTAGATTCTATTTTCTATGCATATAACCAAGTGAATAATAATGTTTTATTTTTTCTTGTCCAATACCTTGTATTTTTTTTTATGTCTTATTATATTGGCTGGACATTCCCAGTACAATGTTAAATATAAGTGATGATAGTGGGCATTCTTGTCTTATTCCTGACCTAAGGGGGAAATTTTTCAATATTTCACCATTGAGTATGATGTTAGCTGTCAGTTTTTGAGATATCCTTGATCAATGCAAGAAAATTCCTTTCTATTTCTAGTCTGCTAAGAGTTCTTATCATAAATAGGTATTGAATATTATTAGACGCTTTTTCTACATCAACTGAGATGATTGTGTATTTATTTTTTTTCTCCTTTAGTGTGTTATCTTGCTGATTTTCATCAATTGTTTGAATGTTAAGCCAATCTTACATTGCTGGAACAAATCCCACTTGATTATGATATTATTCATTGTGTATGTCACTAGATTTAATTTGCTAATATTTTGTGTCTGATTTTTGTGTCTTTTTATGAGAGGTATTGGCTCGTGATTTTTTTTTTCTTGTAATGTCCTTGTCAAGTTTCTATAGGAAGATTGTGCTAGTTTTATAAAACGGGTAGGGAAGAATTTTTCTCTTTTTCTGTTTTTCTGGAGGAGTTTGTGTAAGATTGGTGTTATTTCCTAAGTGCCGGGAAGATTTTAACCAGTGAAGCCTTCTGGGCCTGGAACTTTTTGTATGAAAAGGTTTTTAGTTTCTTTAATAAATACAGAACTATTCAGATTTTCTTTTGTCAATATTTGGTAAGTTTTAGTTTTTAGGGAATTTGTTCTTATAGAGTTAAATACCAAGACTTATTAGCCTCAGTACTAGCCTGTTAAGTACCGCTAAACTACGATCTGGTACTTTCTGTACTTAATGCACTAGTAGAATTCGTCATTCCAGATTTTCAGTGGTTTTGTGTGGCAAGATGTTTTGTGAACTATGTAAGTGTGTTTATATGAAGTACTTTAATCTTAGAGTTTATAAATATGTGAATTTATGTAAATTTCTTTGGCCTCCTCATTTTTAATTGAGAACAACCTTAAGTTGTAATTTTAGAAAGTTGCGAATATGTATGTGTCCTTCTCCCTTTTTCTGCTTTTTCTCATGATTCCCTCTTTTTTTCTTCTGAGTATCAAATATATTGTTGCATCTGTTTTTATTTTTATTTTTGGAGAATAGATGAATACTGAAATAAGAGTCTATGACAGAGGACCTCATGATGCATAATTTTTTAAATGTTTTTAGAATTGAGTTTCCTTTGATACTAAAGTTTCAACTCATTGAAGAGGCCAGCTGAATCTACAATAAATAATTAAAACCATTTTTATTACTATATTCTACTGCTGGAATATTTAATCTCTTTTTAGGCTCTTACCATTCTTTACTTTCTTCCGTGTCTCCTTCAGCACTAAATTGAGAGTGATTTTGTCTTCCTTTTGGCTTTAGTAAAATCAGAAAGGCAATATGGTGTAGTGGAAAGGGCATAGAATTTGGAATCAAACCAAGCTGGGTTCGAGTATTGGTCCTCCGTTTACTTAATTGTGTGACTTTAGGCAGATCATTGACCTCTATGAGCCTGAGTTTCCATATTTGTAAAACAGAGATAATAATAAAATCTCCCTCCCGTTGCATAATAGGGTCATGAAATGGGACAACATTTGCTATCTGAATTGGTAGGTACACTGTGACAGTGATTGTTATCAAACAGATTGTTCTTTTAAATTGGTAAAGAAAGGAATGAAGCTCTTCCTTAACTGGCACAGCTATCTGAAGCCTCTGCTGACGCACAGTGGGCCTCCTCTTACGACAACCCTCCCTGCCTGCTGTGGACCCATTGCGAGATGCCTAACCAGCCCCCAGGCTTATGAGGTAAGTTGGTTTTATCCAGAACCTAAGTTCTTCATTAAGTTAAATTTAAAATTATCTGCTCTATGGATGGGTTACTGGTTTTTTGTTTTGTTTTGCTTTGCTTGCGTGTAAGGTATAAAATCCACAAGCAGGAATATAAACATATTTTGCTCAGCCAGAAAATGCACTGAAATCTATAAATATAATTCACAGCCTTTGAGCCGTCATTTGAAAAAAGATATAGAATAGCATCTCATCTTACTGTCAGTGATTTTAGTAAATAAGTCTATTTCCATGCTGGTTTTCATTTATTTGCAGCATGTGGCCTGAGCTTAGTACTAACTGCGTATATTGTAATCTATAAATCAGGGTCGTCACGGTCATGTGGAGAGGATTACTAAAACATTTTTTGATGCCCCTAAAGTGCAACAGATGCTCTTTTATTTCGGGTATCAGGGAAAGTTTATCTACCTGTGTTCCGTATCGCTGGGAGGCATGGATATATCTAGATATAATCTAGATTCCATAGTTTTTCCTTAGCTGCCAACATAAGATTAGTGATTCAGCAGGTATTGCCACAAAGAAAGAAATGACAAATGCTAACCAGTTTTTATTTTAAAATATGAACATTTAAAAAAAAATATGAACATTTAATTTTTCAAGTTCTTTTTTAAAAGCCTTTGCTTCTAACCCAACCCTTCAAAAATAATCTGGTGCATCAAATAAAGTGCCCATGTTAACAAAACCCACCAATTTTGACTACTCTGATGCAACACCTTGAGTTGAGAGATGAGGCTGTGGTAAAGCAGTGTAGACGTGCACCCTCCAGTTCCCAATGACCGCCTCTGTGGTGTTTTAGAGCAGATCCCACAGAGAATGGATGGGGAAGAGGGGTCTTAGCAGGGGTGGCACCTGGGTCAGGGAGGAGTACCCTGCAGTGTTGTGTTACGTTGAGTCAGTGCACAGTTCCGACAGACTACTGGTGGGGTGGGGGGAACACCCCGTGTCTTGTCCCTCCCTCCCACTTCGCCCAGGCTCCCGTATCAAGCACAGCCCCCATTCCCTCTTTACCCTGTTAGCCCATGTGGCTCTGTGCTGAGGGGTCAGCCAGCTTTGTCAGTTAAGTCAGTGAGGTCTGGCTCTGGGATTCCAAAGACCCACTCGCCATCACCAAAAGCCAGAAGAGTTCCACAATGCCTGTGTGTCCTGTGGATAGCAAAATATGGCATTGTTCTGTTCGTTTCCTTGGGCTGCCATAACAGAGTACCCCGAACTGAATGGCTTAACAACAGAAATTTACTGTTTCAAGTTCTGGAGGCTAGAAGTCTGAGGTCAAGGTGCCAGTAGGGTAGGGTCCTTCCGAGGGCTCTCTCCAGCTTCTGGTGGTTTGCTGGCCATCTTTGGCATTCTTTGGCTTGAAGATGCATCACACAGATCTCTGTCTTCATCTGCACCTGGCATTCTCCCTGTGTGCGCGTGTGTGTGTGTGTCTCCAAATTTCCCCTTTTTATAAGGACACCCACCAGTCATACTTGATCAGGGCCCACACCAAGGACCTCATCTTAATGTGATCACCTGCAAAGACTCTATTTCCAGATAAGGTCACATTCACAGGTACTGGGAGTTAGGATTTCACATCTCTTGGGGGGGGTGTGCGGGGGGTGGTGGATACCATGTAACCCGTAACAACCATAAAACTTAATTTTTTAATTTTATTTTTTGCTATGTTAACTAATTAAATTATAAAAGTAGCATGCTTGCAGCCAGATAGTCAAACAGTATGGAATGTACAAAGTGAAAAATAAAAGTCGCTCTCTTTCTCCCACCTCCATCCCCCAGAGGCAGTCTTTATTAAGGGTTTTGGATACTCCCTGATATAGTTTATCTACACAAACTTATATGTGCATATATATATGTGTATATATAGCTTTCTTTGTTATTGTTTTACACAAATGGGATCATAATAAGAGTGTTGTCCTGCTACTTGCTTTTTTCACTTAATGATACAGCATGGATACGTTTCTAAGAGTCCATTTTTGCCAAGATTGATTTAATTAGTCTCCTATGGCTAGACCTTTACATTGTTCCTCCTTTTGTGTTTTTGTTATTACAAACAGTGTTTACAGTGAATATCCTTGTGTATATAAATTTACCCAAGAATATAAAGTTTTAAAGAATAGATTTTAAAGGTTAAGTTGCTGGGTCAAAAGGCATATGCATTTTAAAATTTGGTAGATATTGCCCCAAACCTGAAACTTAATAAAGGCATTAGAAGGTGCTGAAGAGCCCCTGCTGACGAGTGAAGGTGCCACAGAGCTTTGAGTATTTGCTGAATTAAGCGATAGAGACGCTTGTTAGACTTAACTGTTATAACTGGATTGGGCAGGAAGGGATTATGGCTGGTTGGTGGAATGGGTTTGTTTGGTTTTTAATTCACATGTCTTTGTCTTTGAGTATTTAGGCAAATTTCTAGCAACAGCAAATTTTTTTAAAGTTTAAAAATTTTTGTCCAATCGTGCCCTCAGTCTATTTGACCATCTTAGACAAATTTAAAGATTTTAAACACGCACAGGATAGGAGAGCTGAGTGTAGGATGTTTCTGTCAGCTCTACTTCCCTCAAGGAGTATTAGTCACAGACTTTTTTTTGCTAGATCAATATGAGTATTTAGAATGATTCTTACTCTACATTTTAAAAAATGACTTTCTGATTTTTAAAAGTAATATGTACTCATTATAATAAAATTTCAGATAGTACAAAAACATAAGAAAATAAAAACCACTAGCAATTCTGTCATGCAGAGCTAACTATCATCATTTTGTTGAATACCTTCTAGACTTTCCTGTGCACATGTACACTTTTTAATTTGCCACAATGGCACTATATATGCTAGACATTTTTTCCCTTTTCTGGAACTTTATTTATTTATATTCTTTTTGGCCCCAAAGTTTCCATTAGAACCAAAGCCCATTGAGCTGGGTGACAAGTGTGTAGTGAGGGTTCAATATTTCTAGGTATTGTTGATACGGCAGTAAAAGCTTCATTTATATAAATCTGTTCAACAATCAATTGAACTTACATTTAGCGAATACTTTCTCTGTGCCCCCAAACTGTTAGGTGATTGAAGTACAGCGTACCAGGGACTTAGGGTCTAGTGCGGGGGGTGTGTGTGGCACAGACCACCACCTGAGCAGTTACGCAAAGGGGTAAGTGCCACTCTAGGGAGAAGACTAAGTACAGGACGCTAGGGGAGAACACAGGAGGACACCTAAGCTAGCCTTGGATGATCAAGGAAGACTTCTGGGAGAAAGTGACTTTTCAGCCAAGACCTCAGTGATAAGTAGGCGCTAGTTACATGAAGGAGGGGAGAGGGGACAGGACATAAGAGAAAGCATGAGAAATTTGGGGCAGCTGTCAGCACTTCAGTCTTCGGGCACGCAGTGGGGCGAGTGGGGTCAGAGAAACAGATGGTGGTGGGAGATGAAGCTGAGGGGCCCAAGTCGCACAGTGTCTTTTAAGCCGAGGTGAGGACTTTCGACTTTATCCTGAGGGCAGGGAGCGGCCCCTAAAGCGTTTTAAATAGGGCATCCTTGAAAATTCTGCTATTGGAAATGTTTCTTGAATTTCATAACAATTCGCAAAACTTATTTTATTTGAATTTAGAACCAGGAACAGTTGAAAGATGATGACTCCGATCTTATTCTCAATGATGGTGATATTAGTTTGACGTATGGAGATTCTACTGTGAACACTGAATCAGCCTCGTCCGGTGCCCCTAGGAGATTTATGGGGAACAGTTCTGAAGATGCCCTGGATCGAGAACTTGCATTCGGGGACCACGAACTGGTCATTCGGGGAACACGCCTGGTTCTTCCTATGGATGACTCTGAACCCCCGTTAAATTTGTTAGATAATACAAGACACGGTCCAGCCTAAGCTTACTAATTACTCACTTAGTGATCTGTAAAATTTGCACATGTGATTGTGAAGAAATTCGTACTACCTAAAAAGTCCCAGTGCATGTCTCTGAATGTTTAAGCTGTATAAATGCTATTTATATGGCATCGAAAGACTATAAATACCCTGTACAAGGCAGATTGTGAACAAACTCTTATGTTTTATTGGCTGCACTATGTAGACCGGATCTGTTTTAGAAAGTTAATTTCAGTGATGTCGTGTGTCCAAGCTTTATGTCCCAGTTCAAGTATACAAGGTGACAGATTTACTCTTTCTTATATTTACCTGACACTTAACCGGAGTACCGAGTTCTCGTGATATGAATTAATTTTAAGGCAATGAATTTGTGGGAGGGGAGGGAGAGGAAGGAGGGAGTGCTAGCAGGAGAAGTTCCTTTGTCAGGAAACTTGTGTTGATTGCTGCTGCCTCTGTCGTGACCTTTTCCTTTCCTTTTTGTCCGGTGGCCTGTTTTGCGAGAGGCCAGTGGCTTTGGATCTTGCCCCATTCAGATTGGGGAGTGAAGTGCGGGGGCCTTTTGCCCCCCTTGCCGTGAAAAGAACAGATTTGTTGGCTACAGTACACTGCTACTCTGAAAAGAAGGCTGCACATGACTTCCAAGACTTTGTTTCTTTTCTTCCACTCCAAGACCTGGGAAGGAGTCGCGCCATCCAGCCCACTTAGCCAAAGTACAGTTGTATATAGTTCAGAGCACTTGATTTCGATTTGGAGGGGCTGGGGCAGGCGGAGAGGGGGCAGAGGCCAGGAAGGAGAGTAAGGAGCATGGTGGTTTTGGAGAGCTCTCCCCCCAAATATGTAAATACTATATACCAGATAAGTTTAAATAAGAAATTCAATTGCTGCTTACTTTTTGAGTATGTACTTTATCTGTATAGCAAGCTTTGTGGTCAGAAGTTTTTATATCGATTTAAATCGCTGCTCATTAGCAGCCAAACAGGAGCAAAATGTAAAATTTTTGAACTTACTTGTGTTTAATTGTCATTCATTAGTCTGTAGTTGATATTAAAAGTTAATTTATGAATCCATGACCGTTCCACACTACACCACAGCCAGTCATGAGAGAAATACAGCGCTGCGGAGAGCTTGCTGTGAGGGCGGTTGCTCCTTTGTGTGCACCAGGTGTAGTTGTCTTCATGCTCATGTGACTTTTTAATATGAAATACCTAAGCTGCCATGTTTGTTTTGTTTTTTTACAGTTTTCAAGGAAGAGTACATAACATTGCCCGTTTCATATTCAGAGTATGAAAGTGGATTCTATTTTGTAAGCTGCAGATACCTAATGGTGCATTGAATGCTTAGCAGGGGGATCCTTTCCGACATTGATTCTGACCCGTCAAAGTTTCAGAAGAAAACTAGAAACTTCTGTGGGCTTTTTCCCCCTCAGGTCTGAGTAGCATTGCCTTAAATTGTACCCAATTCAAAAACGGATTTGTTTATGTGATGTTCAAATTGTCCAACACAAAATATCTTTGCAAACAAAATATGTACTTGTCTTCCCAAAGGTTTCCTTGCTGTGATGCAAACACTCCTTGCGATTTTGAGGGAATTCTACCGTTGGACCCTTGAGTGGCAGCTCTAACTGTTGGCATAGCCATTTGTTATGTAGTGGTAGCGACTTTCCTGCTATGCAGGAACCCCGTGAAGTGTGCATTTTCTACGATGTGTGCCTCTTCATGCAGTCAGTAATTTCTTGTTAATGTGTGTTTGAGGGGCTTTGAACTTCAGCGTCATTTACCCACAAAGTCATTCACGTTGTAAAAGGTTATATAAGAAATTCACAACTACCTTTTTTATCCTGTCAAGTTACTGAGCTCACTTTATGAAAATGGCTGTAAATACTTAGCATGACAAATTCAGTCAGTAACTCGTCTGTTTCAGCATGCATAAGACTTTTTCTTAGGGAAACTGATAAAGCTTGAGTCAACTAAATCTGCCTTCATACTTTATCAGAGGGGAACCAAGCCTGCTGCGCTTACATCAGCATCTGGAAGATTCTCCTCTCCTCTAATCTGCGTGCGCATCTCCAAGCAAAGAAGAAAAAAACAAACTCTGCTCATACATCTATTGGTTTGAGACACCTGAATGAACTTGGATGAGGTACAGTCTGAGTTCCCATCATGCACAAGTAGAACTGTTCTCGGACTTGTTTTTCTGTTCTTTGTGGACCCTACACGTTTGAATGACTTGAACGTTGCATCTTTTCAAGTTATTTTTTAAGGTTCCTTGGCATTTTATCCTAGTTGTCCGTGTTTGGCAATGTGCTGTTAAAGTAATAGACTTTTAATCTTTTATGTATTTTTTGTTTTCCCTTGGAGTTCTTGGACAGATGTTATAGTGGTTTCTTTTAGGAAAATCTGTCATTAAAAAAATTATAGCCTTGCAAATAACCACTCACAGTGTTTGAGTCACAGTTTATTCTAGTGAGAAGTAAAGAGTGCTGACTTCATTTATTTTTCTACCTATATACCTACCGGGAAAGGGGGAAGACTGATGTTTTAAAAAGCAACAAACAGAAACCTAATGGAACGTAACTTACGGGGTGGCAAATTTTTGGTGCTTATGTGTGAGGCTGGATGTATTTGCTTATGGGACCATTTAAGAAATACGACTCAAAGCAGTCGAATTCTGTTATATTGATTTGTAGCCTGTTAGCTCAGTGGTGGATAATGTCATGAAAATGTTAGTTCCATTATATGGGGGGAGTAAATTCTCTATCCAGTTAGGTAGAAAGGCAGTTGCAAGTTGGGTTGAGAGCACAATCACACAAATAGTCCTTTTTCCAAGTTAAAGACAGGTCTTTCTCTTTGTACGTAAGAAGTTTTGTAGGTTGGGGTTTGCTGACAGCAACTTCGCCTAGTCCAGGATTGGCGCCAAGCACGCCATGAATGTCTTTGGGTGCCCCCCACCCCAGCTTCCTTGCTCACTGTCCAGTGAGAGACCCGGCTGGTGGCCTCCACACCACAGGCTCGTTTCTTGAACAAACTCACGTTTTCTAATTCACAAATAAAACCCTGCGTTAGATTGGAGCAAGTCTATTGGTTTACCTGACTCAGTGCACAGGTGTAAGGAGATGAAAATGTAGATGTCTTGACTTAATCAGAAAGTCCTTGCTAGGAAGTACTGCACACAGATGATGCAGCATTGAGGTATGAGACTTGAAATAAACTGGGAATGATAAAAATAGTAGTTCTCATCTTTTTGAGCCCCCTTAGATCCAGGCAGTGTATATAGGAGGTGTTCTTTTCATCCACATTTTAATCTAATCTTAATCATGCTTTGTGTTATTCTCCTTTCACAGATGAGGGAACTCAGGTGGAGGGAAGTTGGCACACTGCTAGTAAGTGACAGATCCAGGATTCAAATCCAAAGTCTAGATTTGTTACCTGCTACTCTTCCAGCTCCAGTAGCACGCGATGGGCTAGTCCATCTTGAGTATAACTAGAAGGGTGATGAAAGGAGTTGCAGATGTCCATCCTGCTGCCCATCCACCACCTGCTTGTCATCAGGCCGGGGTAGGGCATGAAGTCTCAGCTCTGTCCTTCTGTTTGCTGCACTGTTGGCTGCCAGACACAAGTTCCCCTGGTTGGGAAGTTTCTCGAATTCTTAGTGAAGTGCCCTCCTGTATCTCTTTGAGCCCATGGGTGAGACAACCTGGCTAGTGCCATGCTTTCACACTCTGCCTTCCAACATTTTCACCAAGGGGCCCACCTTTTATGGCAGACCGTGAGGCCCTGAACAATGGCTCTGCACCCGCAGAGTTTGGAGTAGTAGAAAAAACCCAGGGTTTGGAGTTACACAGACCTGGGTTCAAATCTAGACTCTACTGCTGGCTTATTGTGTAACGTCGACCACTTACATGTTGCTGAGCCTTCAGCAATTTCTTAGTTGTAAAGTTAATTCATTCAAGAAATATTTGCATACTTGCTTTGTGCCCCACGCGATGGCTATAGCAGCAAATAACAGCAGTTCCTGCTCTCACAGAGCATATTCTACAGGGGATGCCAACAGCCATCTCATGGCATTGTTGGGGATCATTCAGGCAAGAAAGACTGAGTGCCTTCGGGTAGGGGAATATCTACCTCAAATAACCAGCAAATAACATCAAATACAATCATCACATGATGGAAAAATACGGGAGGCTCTGAGAGGGGACTGTAATTTGGTGATAGGGGGATAGGGAAGCTTTTCCTGATGACAGGATATTTAAGGTTAGACCACAGAGTAACTGGAGGGTCAAGCAGATGACAGGCGGCGGTGGGGGGGGGAGGACGAGGAACATTCCAGGCAGAGGGAACAGTGACAGCCTCCACCTGTAACTGATCTTCGACACAACATTCACTCAATCAAATAGTCATGGAGTGACAAACGTACCAGGTACTGTGCTATTTACATATAGAGAGGAATAAAATGGATGCTGGCCACCCTCTTAGTACTCACACATTAGTGTGCAAGGCAGGAAGTACCCAACAGTCCTAACGAGGAGCACCTTGAACCCAAGCCTGCCCCTGCAACTTCGTCCCTCCAGCCCTCTCCCACCGCCCCTCTGGGGCAAGTCCACGGCCCTCTTCTGGGTCACAGCCTTCAGACATTGGAGAAGAAGAGCTGGTGTGTCTTCCTTGAGTCTTTCCGCCCCCATGCTGACAACCCCATCGCCTCCCTGTCTTTCAGACACGTGCCGGAAGTCCACTGTTCTGGACATCTTTATGAATGCACCTGAGAGCACATTGGCTGTTTGTTTCAGTGGCCTCGTCTCCCTCATCTTACGGCGTCACCAGAAAGCCTGAGCCGGCACCCTGCCATCACAGAGCTTCCAGTTGGGGAAGGCCAACCATAAATAGACAAATACGCACATCAAGTAATTAGAGACAGGGATAACTACCAAACAGGAAACGGCATAGAGGGTACTGGGTGTGAGGCGGTGGCAGCCCGGTGGCTGTGGAAGGGCTCATCGAGGAGGCCTTGCTCAGGAGGTGACACTAAAACCAAGGCTTGAAGGAACTGCCCAGGCAGAGGACAGTGAGGAGTGGTGGGAAGGTCTGCTTTAGGGTAGACGTTCAATGAATGTTTGTCGAAAAGGAGCGAAACGTCCTCCTGCCCTTTACTGAGTTGGATTTGGAAGGCCAGCATGGTGGAGTGGGAAGACAGAGAGGCCGGAGGCCAGCCCTGCCTGCCGCTGGGCATGCTGAGGAAGCTGCTTAAGCCTCTCTGAGGCTGTTTCTTCCTTTATAAGATGATGACAGGTGACGGATCCCGCAAACCTTTATTGAGCTACTGTCATGTGCCAGCCCTGTGGTAGGTACTGGAGTATGGTTCCAGCCCCAAGTAGCTGCCAGGCCTATTTGAGGGATCAGATGAAGTGATGTACCTTGAAACTTTTTGACCGGGATTCAGAAGGCTCTTGACATTGAGCTTGAGTATTCTGTCAGGTTTTGCTGATGAGGTGCTATATGAATAAATTATGGAAAACTCTCTGCAGACCATGCTTCTACTGTGGGTGACTTTCCTTCAGAATCTCCAGTTCAGCAAGTTGGAGGTTTCCCAAGCCGTTGCCATGGTGAAGGCTGAACTCTGAGAACCGGCTTAGCCGGGGCTGTCATTGCTGGAGCCTGAACTCCATGAGACCTGATAGTTTCTGGACAATTCTGTCTGCTGAGTGAAAGAGCCCCTCTCCTTTACCAGGCACCCGTACTGCCAGTGCAGCCTGGGAGCCCTGCCCCCTGGTGTCCTGCTCGTTTTAAACTTGCTGCTGTCCAATGGGCGTGGGATCCCACTCGAGAGATGCAGCTTAGCTGTGCAAGTTCTTTCTTTCGCCGTGATGGAAAAACGCATTGAAAGCTCTGTGAGCGCTTCTTGGAAACAAGGTTTAATTTCTCCAGATTTGTTGGAACTGAGGTTTTTCACTGTGTGTTTAAATACTAATCCTACCAAAATGGCTTGAGAAGTATTCAGTTCTTGGTTGCTTGGGGAGTCACAAGGCTTTATTGCATGATTTTTTTCTTTTGTTCGCTTGAATTTCCTATACAGCTGTGTTCCCATGTGGACTAGGCAGAAAGCATGTGAGCTGTTTTTTCATCTGAAAAATCTGGAAGACTTCTGTCAGATCATGGAAGCTGACTGTTTTTCCAATCTGAGAGCCGGTTTAGTGTGAGAAAGCAAGATAATGGCGATAGGACCCCCTGATTGTGCTACAAAATTGGTTTTTTAACACTTTCTTGAGACCAACAATCAAAGCTCCCTTTTCTAAGGGGAACCAAGAAGTTGCTATTTAAACATTCCAGCCAACCAATATTTTACTTCCTAACTTCCAGGCAGCAAACACTGAGCACCTCACAGGGTCTGAGCCCTGGACCAGGCACGAGGAACACAGAGGTGACTTAAATCATGGTTTTGATCTAAAGGCAGCTGCAGCCAATTAGGTAAAAGCATTGCAATCATGTGAAAAGCATTAGAAAGGGACTGCTATATGGGATTCAGGGCCCTTACCCATTACTGCTTATGGTGGGCAGAATAATGAACCCTAAAGATGTCCACACCCTAATGCCTGGAACCTGTGAATAGTGACATGGCAAAGAGAATTACAGTTGTAGATGGAATTACGGTTGCTAGTCAGCTGACCTGGAGATGGGAAGATTATCCTGGATTATCCAGGTGGGCCCAGTCCAATCACACGGGCCCACAACATTGGAGAACATTTCCTGGCTGTGTTCAGAAAAAGAGACGGCCAACAGAAGCAGGGGCAGACAGATGCTACATTCCTGGCTTTGAAGAGAGAGGAAGGCGGTCTCTAGAAGCTGGAAAAGGCAAGGAAGCAGAGTCTTCCCCCAGAGCCCCTGGAAAGAAGGCAGCCCTGCCAACACCTTGATTTTAGCCCAGTGAAGTTGTGTCAGACTTCTGACCTACAGAACCGTAAGATGACAAGTGCAGGTTGTTTCAAGGCACTATGTTTGTGGTAATTTGCTATAGCAGCAGTAGGTAACTAACACATTGCCTTGGAGGGAGAGGGTATTTTGTCTCTTATTATTTAGTTTTGAATGTCTGCTCTGTGTCAGGCACTGTGCATGGTGCTGCGGGTACAGAACTGAACAAGATCCAGAGTCCACCGTCCAGTGAGGGAGACTAGCAAGTACACAGACAACATGGCACCGGGATGGAGGAAAGTCCAGATGATAAATGCCCAGCTGGGAGAGGGGTCAGGAGGCTGGGGAATGCCCTGCCATTTCTGTGACTTTAGCCTAGCTTTCACGGACACTTCCACGTTACTCACTGGTGTAAGGGATTTTCCCAGGCCTCCACGCCCACTATCTGACCAGGGAGTGGCAGTGTGTGGAAGACATGACCATATTTGGGTTCTAGAAGGATCACTCTCATTGTGGCTGCAGTGGGAAGGATGGCTTTTCCGGACAGAGGAGGAGCAAACACAGGGATGATGGTTCAGGTGAAAGAGGGCGTGGCCTGGACTATAGAAACGTCAGGGGGAATGGAGTGGAGGGAACAAACGCAGGAGACGTGTCGTCAATAGACTCAACAGGACTGGGAGACTAAATGCGGTGAATGAGTGAGGGGGTGAGGTGGGTTATGATGATTCCCAGCGATCTGGGTTGGGCAAATGGGTGTGTGGAATGGTAGTACTGAAATTTTAGAGAATACCTTTTATGACAAAGACGTTCAGAGATGTAGGCAGGAAAGGTGCAAATCTAAATTTGCCTCTGGAAGGTGAGGGGAGATGGAACCCAAGCAGGAAAAGAGGGGTGAGAGAAAGGAACTCAGGGCTCCAAATGAGAAAGTTGGGAGAGGATGAGAGGATGCAAGCTTGGAAAACACCAGAACCTGCAATCCATTCTCCCATTATGACCAAAGAACATCTGGAGCTTTCTGCTTGGGGTGGTGTCTGGGGAAAATAATTGCCTTAACCAAAGTACAATAGATGGAGGAAAAAGTAAATGATTTTCCCTCACAAAAAACAGAATGCTTCCGAAGTTCTCAGGGAATGATGGGTGGTATTACTAGGAAACTTTAAAAAGTGCATCACTCTGGATTTCGGTGTATCCTCCACTGGTCTGGCCAGGAGAATGAAAATATATGTTGTGGGCACTCTAAAAGGCAGTTCTTAGCATTTTCTGGGAGGGTCAAGGGCCAAAGAATGAATCCTGGATCTCGAAAGGAAGCCTCGGCTAGTTGGCCAGACCATTTCTGGTTCTGGGGAGGTTTACGTGCGAGCAAGGAGACTGCTTCACTTTGTGCTTGTCCCCAAAGGCTGTTGCAGGAGTTCTCTAGCAAATCCAGTGTAGCGTCCAAAGCCCTCTGGTATGCTGTCCTCAAGCACTGTGTGCCATTCGCCTGCTGAAACCGTCGGTGCCGGAGCTGCAGTCTTTGTGGACATTTGAGCCAAATAGCAACTGTGGGGACAGAGTTCATCAAAAAATGCAGAGAGATTCAAACTTTTTAAAAATTGATTTTTGCCCCAAGAGAAGGACACCAGCAATTGACAGTATAACTGACAAAAGAAAGCATAGAGGCCTATATTAAGATGAAGGAAACATCTGGTTTTTGTTTTCTTAACTTTTATTAATTCATCTGAGGTGTGAGTCATCAGCTCACCCAGCCAATGTTTCCAAAATGAAGTCTTCGTTGCCTCCGGAGTTGTTGGGAAAAGTCAGTTCAGAACTACCTTGAGAAAAAGATGATCCACAGAGAGCTGTTATTTAAAAGAAAAAAGTAACGTTGATCCCGATACGTAGTTCCTAAAATTGCTTTTATGTTAACTTATGATTACATTCCTTCCTCAGCAGGATTTTATTCCCCCCATCCAGAGATTGTAGGACTGATGTGCTGATCTAAAAATGTATATTAAACTCAGAAGCTCACAAAGTACGCCCTTAACCTATACAGAAAACTTCATTGGCTTACCTTAGTCCTTCCCTGTAGATGGCGGGGTTAGATGTATAGCCCCTGGGGACACTAGGAAGGAAAAAAGTCTCCTCTCCCTCTCCCCAAGGTTTTCTTCAGCCGACACCAATCCCACCCCAAAAGGGGGCTCAGATGGAGACACCAATGAGAGAAGAAGATTACTTACTGGGGTGAGACCCTACCACCATCTGGGTTAGTGATGCTGCATTCTCACCCACTCCTCTTGATGACTAACATTACGTTTTCAAGACAGCTGGTCAGAGTTCACAGTTGGCCTAGAGTTACCGTCCAGGACAAATTTGGCTGGTCTGGGTAATAATGTAGCCAGCAACTTTGCTCTCATTACAGTATACTCTATCCAGCTGAACTCTACTCTTTTTTGACCCAATGGTAGGGATGTCAGTAGGGGGATTCAAACCTCTACCTTTCATAGGAGACCAATTACTTGATTCTACTAATCATTCATTCATTCAACAAACTTTATCTGAGCACCTACGCAAGGTATTGGGAATTCAGAGGTGAATAAGGCATGGTTCCTGCCCTCAGGGAGCTCACAGTCTAGTAGTAGAGGCAGACTTGTAATTAGATGAATTACTATTCTATGATTCCTGAGGAAGGTCATGTTGAATTGAGCCTTAAAGGATAAGTTAGATATATAAGCCTGGAGCACAGGAGAAAAATCTGGACTTTGGGAGCAGATGAGATCCCCAAGAGAAAGTATATAATAGAAAGAGTCCTAGAAAAAGATACAAAACAACAACAAACAAACAAGCAAAACCAGTGATGTTTAAAGGGACTAGAGAGGTTGGTAGAAAATGAGAGCAGTGTTACAGATATTAAAGGAGAAAGAGTTTTCATTAGGAAAGGACGGCCAGTAATGTCAAATTCTGTAAAGAGATCAAGTCATACAAAGACAGGAGAGCATCCATTGGATCCAGGAATATGGAGACCAGTGGTAACAGTAAGGGAATGGCAAAGCAGGTTTAGGGGAGACCTTTTGACTGCTTGCATATGGGAGGTGAGGAAGAGTGGGATGTTAGGGGTGACTGTCAGGTTTCTGGACTGAGTGACTGGTGAGTGGTGGTTCCTTTCACCAAGATGTGGAACCCAGGAGGAGCAGAGCAGGGAGAGAGGGAAAGGGAAGGAATTCAGGTTTGGACACACCGAGCATGATGTACCTATGGGATACCCAAGTGGAGATGTCCAGTGGGCCGTTGGCTTTATGGGTCTAGAGCTCGAATTTCCTAGTTTGTAAATAAAATAGACTAACATGGCCAATTTTTTTTTCTGTAGAAAACTCCATGCCATCTTTTCATTTTGCCCCTAACCAGGACCCATCACTTAGATATTTTCTAATTTTCGGTATTTCTCTGTGATTTCTCAACTGATATTATCTGAACCAGGAGCATCTGTACATGCGGTTTCTGTACCACGCATTTGAAGCCACTTCTGAGGAGAAACAGAAGAATTTACAGGTTAATAAAAAGTAACTGGAACAGCCCTTCTGTCTGTATTGAGCCTGTTGCCCATCTCCTTTCCATAACACTGATTTATTCTAGAATCTCCTCTTGTTATCGTTTACCTAAGGAAGAAATGAAAGTAGCTTCGATGCTACCTCAATTATAACAGCATCTAATGTCAGTATTTATGGACGATGATCTGATTCGATATTAAATAAAGGGCAAAGCAGTCTCAAATATTTAAATGATATGACTGAATTTGAACAGCAGTGTCTACCCTGGTCACTCAGGACAGGAATTGTAGCACCCATCCCTATGCCATAGACACAGGGGGTCCTCAAGTCCTTTTATGTGAAGGAGGGTCTGTGCCTAGGCATCTCTCTCTCCTTCTACAGATAATCTTAAGTTCTTGCCAGTTTCTGGTCATGTAGTTTCCTACTCAAAGATAGTCTTTATGTTGTGTCCCTTGCAGTAAATGAAAACCCCAATCTTCGTAAAGAAAATTGTGTCAGTGGCTTGCCCTTTTCTCGATTCTCCATCAGACTGAATTTACTTATTTATTTATTTGTTTATTTATTTTTAAGATTTTTTTTTGATGTGGACCATTTTTAAAGTCTTTATTGAATTTGTTACAATACTGCTTCTGTTTTATGTTTTTGGTTTTTTGGCCACGAGGTATGTGGGGTCTTAGCTCCCCGACCAGGGATCGAACCAGCACCCCCTGCGTTGGAAGGCGAAGTCTTAACCACTGGACTGCCAGGGAAGTCCCCTGAATTTAGATATGATACTGGCAAGAGCAACAAGGTAAATGATCAATTTGTGATGTGTCTGGTCCAAGGGGGATTATTTTGACAGTCTGTTCTAACCATGCAAGCAATGTTTCTAATAATAATAAAAAGTTTTATTAGATGTTGTCACAGATGTAAATGTTTCATAAAGTTATCACTCCAGTTATAAATCATATACTTGAATTCATACTCAAGTCACCTCATTAAATACCAAGGAAAACTATGTCTTTCATATATCCTGGTCTCAGGTCACTTTAAAAAAGGAGTAAAACCAAAACACCAAACTCAAGCCCCAGCCATTTATGGCTGAACCTGAAGAGACTGAGAGGAATATGAAAATTTTTTTTATCTCTTTCTTTAATCTTCCTTTTGAGATCATATCCTCCAAATTTGTCATTATCTTCCTAGGTCCATTAGATTCTTCAAAAAATAATAGAACCGGAGAAATGATCCAGACTCTAACAAAAACAAAATCTGATTTATTAAGGAACAATTTATATACGATAAAATTTATCCTTTTAAGTGTGCAGTTCTGTGAGTTTTGAAAAACACATACGATCATGTAACTATCACCACAATCAAGATACAGAACATTTAAATCACTCCAAAAAATCCTCCTGGGTCCCTTTGTAGGTAGTCCCTTCCCCACCTCAGGCTCCCGGCAACCACAAACCTGTTTTCTGTTTATATAGTTTTGCCTTTTCCAGAATGTCATATAAACAGAATCACATAGCAATGCAGCCTTTTGCAGACTGACTCTTCGCTTTTAAAATTAACATTGTTTTTCAGATAACAAAGATTAATACATGTTCATTGTAGAAAAATGAAAATATTTAACTAAGACACAAGAAGATATAAAAATGCTTCCCAAAGAGAACCATTGTTAATGTTTGTATGTGTTTCCTTCCAGTCTTTATTCTGTATGTGCATTATGAACTCCCACGTACAGAAACAAACAAGTACAAGATTGGAATTCTATTGTATACAGGATTTGGGATTTTTATTTTGGATTTTGTAACTTAATATTGTGAGCTGATCCAGCAATCCTACTCCTGGGCGTATATCCAGAAAAAATGAAAACCGTAATTCGAAAAAGTATACACATCCCAGTGTTCATAGCAGCACTATTCACAATAGCCAAGACATGGAAGCAACCTAAATGTCCATCAACAGATAAATGGATAAAGAAGATGTGGTATACAATGTTCATTGCAGCTCTATTTACAATAGCCAGGACATGGAAGCAACCTAAGTGTCCATCAACAGATGAATGGATAAAGAAGATGTGGCACATATATACAATGGAATGTCACTCAGCCATAAAAAGAAACGAAATTGAGTTATTGGTAGTGAGGTGGATGGACCTAGAGTCTGTCATACAGAGTGAAGTAAGTCAGAAAGAGAAAAACAAATACCATATGCTAACACATATATATGGAATCTAAAAAAAAAAAAAGGTGCTGAAGAACCTAGGGGCAGGACAGGAATAAAGACGCAGACGTAGAGAATAGACTTCAGGACATGGGGAGGGGGAAGGGTAAGCTGGGACGAAGTGAGAGAGTGGCATGGACTTATATATACTACCAAATGTAGAATAGATAGCTAGTGGGAAGCAGTCGCATAGCACAGGGAGATGAACTCGGTGCTTTGTGACCAGCTAGAAGGGTGGGATAGGGAAGGTGGGAGGGAGATGCAAGAGGGAGGAGATATGGGGATATATGTATATGTATAGCTCATTCACTTTGTTATAAAGCAGAAACTAACATACCATTGTAAAACAATTATACTCCAATAAAGATGTTAAGAAAAAAGATGTGGTATGTATGTATGTATGTATGTGTATACACACACACACACACACACACACACACACACACACACACAGTGGAATACTACTCAGCCATAAAAAAGAATTAAATAATGCCATTTGCAGCAACATGGATGGACCTAGAGATTATCATCCTAAGTGAAGTAAATCAGAGAAGGACAAATATCATATGATATCACTTATATGTAGAATTTTTAAAAGTGGTACAAATAAACTTATTTACAAAACAGAAATAGACTCACAGACATAGAAAACAAAGTTATGGTTACCAAAGGGGAAAGGGGGTGGGGGAGGGATAAACTAAGAAATGGGGATTAACAGATACACACTACTATATATGAAATAGATAAACAGGGTCCTACTGTATAGCACAGGGAACTGTATTCAATATCCTGTAATAACCTATAATGGAAAGGAATCCGAAAAAGAATATATATATATATGTATAACTGAATCACTTTACTGTATACCTAAAACATCGTACATCAACTATACTTCAGGGCTTCCCTGGTGGTGCAGTGGCTAAGAATCCGCCTGCCAATGCAGGGGACATGGGTTCGAGCCCTGATCCGGGAAGATCCCACATGCCGCAGAGTAACTAAGCCCGTGCGCCACAACTACTGAGCCTGCGCTCTAGGGCCCGTGAGCCACAACTACTGAACCTGCGTGCCACAACTACTGAAGCCTGCGTGCCTAGAGCCCGTGCTCCACAACAAGAGAAGCCACCGCAATGAGAAGCCTGCGCACCGCAACGAAGAGTAGCCCCAGCTCGCCACAACTAAAGAAAAGCCTACGCACAGCAACGAAGACCCAATGCAGCTAAAAATAAATAAATAAAGTAAATAAAGTAAAAAAAAACTATACTTCAATTAAAACAATATTGTGAGCATTTTCTTAAGGATTAAGTCTTTCTTGAGGGTTGGAGGCAAAAGCCCAATCAGCAGGCTCAGGAATGGACAAGAAATAGCAGCAGAATCACCATGACCCAGAGGAACAAGATCCAGAGCTGCCTTTGCAGGCCCTGTGCCCTCTGTATTTGGTTTCCTGGGCTGCTGAATTCCATTTGTTTTCATCAAAGCCTATTTTTTGTTGTCGTCGCTGGCTTGTTCTCAGACTAAAACAAACATACTCTCAGGATGAGTTCAGTGCCCGTTCCTCTGGGGCCCAACAGCAGAGAACTTTCCACACCATGTGACAATTGCTCATTTATTTTGTCCATCTCCCCCAGTAGATGGTGCACCCCTCGGGCCCAGGCACCGTTGTCTTATTCGTCTCATTTCCCCCATACCTGTAGCATATTACTCAGCCAAGAGGAGATAACTAAGAATGCCGTGAATGAACAAATGCACGAACCAAGATGAAACATTCCCTTCCCAGGACTGGTGGCTGCTTTACACTCAGAAGAAGAAGGGAAAAAATACCTTTGGGGGCATTATTTTTGGTGGCCATCACAGAAGGTGTGGCTTTTGCTTTCAAATGCCTTGGTATTTCTGATTCACAGCTACACAGTCTGGCAAGATAGCCAACTGACGCCTTTTCACATTGCCAGGGTGTGCCTCGTGCATTGCCCTGTGGAACCAGGCCGAAGTGGCATTGTCAAGGAGATGTAAACTGCAGAAAATGGACCTGGCCGGGAGGAAGAAAGAGGCAGTCTGCTCAGAGTGGCGGTTGATGGGCACCCAGATCTGTGAGTGATTAGCTCATGCTTTTCGACGGTCAGGTCAGTTCTCGTCCAGGCTGCCCTTCTGGGGATTGGGAGAAAATGGATAGGGTCTGTGTTAAAGAGCCGGGGTAAGGTGAGAAGAGTGAGGGTGAGGGGAGACAGAAGGCAGAGTTAAGACCGTTCTCGTTTCCCTCTTTGATCCTAATCATTTGATACTTTTCACATGGAATAGTAATAATAACAGTTGCCGCTTATTGAGTACCTCGTATGGGCCAGAGGCAGGGTTAAGCCCTTCCCACGCATTGCTTTGCTGAATCTTCACAAGCATCCTCTGGTGTAAGCGCCATCATTGCGTCTGTTTTACAGGTAAGCAAGAAATTGAGGCTAGGAGAGGTTCAGTGAATGTCCAAGGTCACAGGGCTGCTTAGTGGCAGTGCCTGGGTGACAGTGACCACTCTATCCGTGGTGGCTCTTACAGATATTATCCCTATTCTTAATCGGAAGAGATGGCTGGTGTCATGGGCTGAGAGGCCCAAAGGAGGCTCTGAGATGCCGACTCTCGTGGGCCTTCCAGAGCTCACCAGCTCAACGGGCGTGAGGTCCCCGACTCCCCTTTCTGCCCCTTTGAGGTTCGGGAAGGTGGCTCCTTGGGTGGTGGGAAAAGTGACACCGTGCTTGTGTTTGGCTCCTTCTTGGTTCCCACAAATGCCCTTCACATTTTCCATTTTCTGAGTGCTTTTGTGAAACAGCTATGATGTGGTTGACAGTATTTGTAGCCGGAGCCAAGTCAAGCCTTCCTCTGGAGGGAAGCTGGAAGCTTTTAAAGGTCTCGTCAGTGCTCACGTAGCCCACAGGCCTCTTCTCGGCGGCGCCCGAGGCTGAGCGCGGTGCGCTCACTGATGCCCGCGCCGCTTCTCCGGCCGGAGAACGAGCACCGTATCAGCCTGGCTGGGCCTCACCAGGACCTTCCTGTCTCCAGGGAGGCCTGTGCTGGAGCCTCCAATCCGCCCGTGATGCTCTTCATGGTCTAGGAACTGCTCAAGATAACTTCCTTTTCCGTCTTTTCTGCAGTTTTTTTAAAACCAGGACCCAGGAGAATCTTTGAAACTTAAAATCACCCACGTGCCAGGAATCCCCACAGCCTCCTTGGGAGGGGTAGATGAGCACCATATACTGTTTATAGAAAAATAAATGGCTTCCCCCCTTGAAGCACAGGGGCCTGAATCACTGGCTAACCCCTCTTTTACCTTAGCAGCTGGAACAAGGCCCCTCTGGATGAGGATGCAGATGCAGAGAGCAGTTTGCCTTGAAAAAGCCCCAAACACTTTGTGTGAGAGCCACGTCTCCTAGAGAGGCAGGTGGTAGGCAGGCCAGTAGCCCCCGTGGGGGGCCGGCCGAGGGAGGCAAGAGAAGAAGGCAAACAGGTAGTGCCCTACAGTGACCTACCGCCTCCCCAAGCAGACTTTCAGAGGGGTCCCAGTCATCCTCGTGACCCCTCGCAACATGGGGAGCCCCAGGGATGGTGGGGGAGGGGAGAAGGGAATCTCCTTTCTTGGACTTCAAACACCATAGGGCTTGGCTTAGGCAGTAGCTGTTCATTCATACATTAATTAATTCATTCATTTGTCAAGTGATTATTGAGCAGCTACCAACTGTTTGTCCCCAGTGATGACCCAACCAGGACACTGGGCCAAAACTAAACGTCTGGAAGGGAGACAGGCTGAAACTTGACAGCCTGGGCAGCTAGTTAGCGACTAGCTAACTAGCTAGTTAGTTAGTTAATGTCAGCTGCTACATTTCAGTGGCGTTCCATTCATTCAGCAAACAATTCCTGAGCCTCTACCGCATTCCAGACACTGTGCTAGGCACTTGGGTTATCCGAAGGGAGAACCCCGGCTCCAAGCCAAGGGCGTTTCAGATAACAGCAGCTAACATTTACTGAGTGCTTACTATGTGCCAAGAACTATGCTGAGTGCTCCCCATTCCTTATCTCTTCAAATCCTCATTCCACAGCTGACAGGGAAGTCTACACAGATGCGGAAAACTGAGGCTCAGATTCCACCGACCTGCTCCAGGTCACCTAGCCAGAAAGTGGCAGAGGTAAGCTTGAAACATCCAAGTGAGGCCAGATGCCTGAGGCTGTGTTCCTTGTGCATGGCTGCCTGCTGCCGGGGGCGGTCCGCTGCAGCCCTCAGTCCAAATCGGGCCCACCGCCTGCCTGTTTCTATATTGCCTGAGAGCTAAGAATGGCTTTTACATTTTTAAATGGTTGAGAAAAATCAAAAGCAGACTATTTCATGACATGTGAAAATTATATGAGGTTCAAATCTCAGCGTCCATCCGTAAAGTTTTATTGAGACACCGCCACACACATTCATTTATCTATGGTCTAAGACTTTTCCACTCCCAACGGCAGAGTTGAGGAGTCATGATGGAGGCCTTAACAAAGTCAAAAACGCCATCTAGCTCTTTACAGGAAGAATTTGCCAATCCCCTGGCCTTATAGGTCACTGGCAGAAAAGGAAGCAGCTCTTAGCCCTTGTCTGAACCCAGGTGGCTTCCAGAGCCCTGGCCTCCCACCCCAGCCTCCTAGCAGCTCAGGGAGCCTCAAGTGAGCATGTCCACCATGGCTGCATTTGAGTTATTTTCAGCACTTCTTTCAAAGTCTGTGAGGCCTGAAATGTTTAGGGTAGTATTAGGATTTTCCTCAAATGTTTAGATGAAAATGGAGACGGCAGATCTGGGGTTCTTGGTGAGCAAAGCCCTGAGAACAGTCCTGCTGGTCTTTGCTGAGAGGCGCCAAATTATCTCAGGCTCCACTGGAAGCGGCCTGCAGGGCCTTATATGGGCATAATCTCCGGGCTTGTCTCCCTCTGCAGTATGGTCAGACCCACTTTTAAGGTGATGTGTGAACATTTCTGGTTTTCCCAGTTGCTTAAGCTGTGGGGAATTTAACTTCTGCTGCCCTTGCAGGAAACATGAATGCTGTCAACTTCTGCACACGTCTTATTTGTCCAGGAAAGATGACAACTGCCTTCTTTCTGGCTTTCATCTCCCTTCTCATTTGTCTGTAGACAGAGGGAAGCATTTTTGCAAGCTGTGTAATGGGGGAAATGCGGCTTCGTTATCCTAGCTGTTTCCTGGGATTAGTGTGTTTGAAGAGATGTCGATAAGAAACATTTACAGCACGCCTATAGGCAATGGTGACTGTGTGGGGCATTCCAGGTGTATTATGTTACTCAGACCTCACGGCATTCATTCATTCAACAGGTATTTATTAAATGCCAACTAAATGCCAAGTCCTGTTCTAGGCCAGGGCTACAACACTGAATAACATTGCCCCTCATGGAGCTAACCCTCTAGTGGGAGAGGCAGACAATAAACAAAGAAAGAAATATCACAAATCGTTACAGATTGTGATGAGTGACATAAAGCAAAAGAACGGTGAGCCAAGACAGACTAATGGGGAGACCTACCCGAGACTGTGGGTCCAGGGAAAGTCTCTCAGAAGAGGAGACATTGAAGGTGAGACCCGAAGGGTGAGAAGGAGCCAGCTGGGAGACTCTCAGTAATTGGACTGGAAGAGTTGGGTTAAAGTTCATGAAAGAACTATGCCAATGACTCAGTTGACTGGAGCTTCACACTGAGGAACCCAGGGCTACAGATGGTTGTGTTCTAGAGACCTTAACCTGGAGCCTTAACTTAAGCCCTGGAAAATATAGCTCTGGTTCAAAGGAGAACACCTGGGCAATATGGTGCCCCCACTATTGGACATCCAATTCCAAAATGCTTGTGGAGCTCTTTCCCACGAACCCAGCACTGTCTAGGCTCTGGAGATCCAGAGATGTATCAGACAGCAAGGAGCTCATGATCTGGTGGAAGAAATCAGTCATTTAATCAAACAAATGACTCAACAGTGTGGTAAATACCATGGGAGTAATATGTACAAAAGAGCCCTATGTAGCACAGAAGACGGGGTGCTGAACATATTTGGGAGGGTCAGGGAACAGACAAAGGAAGCTGAATTTTGACTTTTTTCATTGAAGTGTAGTTGATTTACAATATTATGTTAGTTTCAGGTGTACAAAACAGTGGTTCAATATTTTTATAGATTATACTCCATTTAAAATTACTATAAAACTTTGGCTGTATTCCCTGCGCCATACAATATATCCTTGTAGCTTATTTATTTTATACATATAAGGAGGCTGAATTTTGAAGGGCAAGAAGGGCCTTCTAGAACAAGGAACCCCATGAGCAAAGGCCCAGAGGCATGAAACCACATGGCCCTGGGCCTTTGGAGAATTAGAAGTCATTGTGTCATGTATTTTTGAGGCTGGAGTACAAGATAGAGAGTGGTGGGCCTTGAGGTTGGAGATTCCAGCGGGAGCAGGTCACAGTAGGGCTTTGCGAATAAGTGTTGGGGATTTGAGCTGCACTAAAGGTATGTAAACACAAGAAAGAGATCTCCCCATCAATTTGCCTTGATAATGCCCCTCTTGTTACCTAATCCACTGCTTTAGACTCGATTTTCTATGAAGCTATGGTATTTCAAAGAAACTGCCTGATCCTTTTCTAGACAAATTTCATGCTTTTTGGAAGTAGCTTTTTCCCCCTAAGTAATTTCTACTTTTCTTACAACTTTTCAAAGCATCTACCATATGGTATTTCTCCCAAGTGAGAGATTGTTACCCCCTTTATTTGGGGCGGGGGGAAGCTGAAATGAAGTCATCTGGCCACTGGAGTGACAGCTGCTCTGGGGTGAGGGGCAGTGGCAGCCGCCCGGGGCTCCCTTCCCTTTTCCCTTGCTTCCCATAAGAAGCTCTTCTCTTATATAAGAGCATTTTTGCAGCGATGAGCTCGGGGCTTGTTCTGAATATTTTAGGTGTCGAGCATCCTGTTTTTCTCTGAGTAATGTGACCCTGTCAATGACCCACTGCATTTCAGAATGACATCATGGGATTAAACTGAGAATGGTTGAAGAGAAGTGATTATAGGCGTCTAGGGATCTCAGCTTGTCCCTTTACCTTTCAGCAAGTTTGGAGATGCTGAACAAGAAGAAATCTGCAAATGAGCGTTCGCTTAGCAGAGGGCAGGGGTCACCAGGTATGGACTGTGGGCCAAATCCAGCCCACAGAGCCTATCGGGCCCAGGCTGCTTTTGCAAATAAAGTTTTATTGGCACTTAGCCATGCTCATTGGTTTGCATATGGTCTACGGCTGCTTTCGCACCACAAAGGCAGGATTGAGCCTGTGTGACAGAACCCACAAGGCCCATGAAGCCGAAAATATCCACTATCTGGCTCTTATGGAGAAAGTCTGCCCAGCCTTGCACTGAAGCCCTCAGTGCTCCCCTCCCCCTCAGGACAAGAGCATGTGACTTTAGTGGCCTCCCCCATCCCCTGCCTGTCCTCCCCAAACACCTGGCACCACAAAAAAGTAGAGATTGATTTTTAACAAGCATATCAGAGCTTTCATATTTCTTCAATGACATCAGAACTTTTATGTTCATTAACTGAGTGTTGCCCTTCCAAGAGGTTCCCTCGGGACATTGTGCACTTCCGCCGATGCTGCTGCCAGCGTGCGTGACATCGCGGGGGCGCTCCTCAGAGGAAAGTTACGTGACACCTGAGAGAACCCCTTTCACCTTCTTTATTGGGACCCAAAGCTAGCACAGCCTTGTTGGAATATGTGCCTCGTGGCCATGGATCAAATGTTGACTGGGGGATTTTGCTGCATGTTTTTTGCACTTGGCCCATTTGATTTCTCAGAAAATGACCCCTCAGCATGTGGCTTTCTCCTCCCTATTTAGGGACTGCTTCTCTACTTCAGAGGCCTTTCCCATCCGCCCTGCATTTCCCCATCTCTTTACGGCTGCTGGCAGTGGATTTTACTGTGGCTTGGTGCATTGGACCCATTCGGCTAAAAACAGCCCGGGCTAAGGGCTGAGGGAGTCCTTTGCCCAGTTCCATGTCTCACAGCCAAGTCTGGATGGGAAAGAGTCCCCTGGGGGCCAGGATGTGGGATGCTGGGAGAGAGTGGAGACAGTGGGCATGGCAGCCTTTGGTGGTCCCTCTTGTCTCCCAGAGTGCTGTGTGCTCTGGGCTGCTGTGCCGGGGCAGGGCTAAAGTTTGGTGGTTTCTGCAGACCATGAAATGCTTTCTCATTTTCCTTTAAACTCATTCTGCGACAGGGATATTGTGTGGCCAGCCCTGAAGCAAAAAGATAGCCAGTTCAGCAAGTTGCTTTTTCTGTGGTTGTCCTTTCTTTCTTTTTTTGTTTTTCCAAGAGCCACCGCCTCCCACACATAATGTCTACATTTCCTGAGCTCACAGTGGCTTTGCTGATTTCTGCGCTGCCAGAGTCTCAGGCGCCGGCCTTTGAGGGGAGTTCCTCAGCTCCGTGTTTGTACTTCTACCTCCCATTAAAGTAAATGCGCTTGCGTGATGGAGTGTGACCAAGTGGGTTACTAAGAAGCGAAGAGGTGCAGGGTTGGTGGGAATGGAAGCTGGTGCAGCCACTCTGGAGAACAGTATGGAGGTTCCTCAGAAAACTAAAAATAGAGCTACCATATGACCCAGCAATCCCACTCCTGGGTATATCTCCTGACAAAACTCTAATTCGAAAACATACCTGCACCCCTAAGTTCATAGCAGCACTATTCACAATAGCCAAGACATGGAAGCAACCTAAGTGTCCATCAAAAGAGGAATGGATAAAGGACATGTGGCGCATATATACAATGGGATACTACTCAGCCATAAAAAAGGAATGAAATAATGCCATTTGCAGCAACATGGATGGACCTGGAGATGATCATGCTAAGTGAAGTGAGTCAGACAGAGAAAGACGGATACCATATGATATCACTGATATGTGGAATCTAAAATAGGACACAAATGAACTTATCTACAAAACAGAAACAAACTCACAGTCATAGAGAACAGACTTGTGGTTGCCAAGGGTAAGGGAGGGTTGGGGGAGGGATGGAGTGGGAGTTTGGGGTTAGCAGATGCAAACTATTGTATATAGAATGGATGAACAACAAGGTCCTACTGTACAGCACAGGGAACAATATTCAATATCCTGTGATAAACCATAATGGAAAAGAATAGGAAAAAGAATATATATGTATAACTGAGTCACTTTGCTGTACAGCAGACATTAACACAACACTGTAAATCAACTATACTTCAATAAAATCAATTAAGAAAAGAAAGAAGCAAGGAGGATGAGGCTGGAGCCATGAGTGTAAATTCCTCCCCGTGCTCCTAGATTCACATCCCACCCCGGCCTCGGGGGTAAGGCTGGTCATTTCCAGTTGACTCAGTTAACAAACACTCCACTGGGGGGTAGTTTGGGTTGGGAGGCTCTTTGGATCTTCTGAGATTTTCTTGTTCCAGGGACCAGAATTTAAACTTGAGCTGTTATCACTAGCCCTGGATGAGGGGTGCGGCCTGATCCTGATGTTCTGGCATCAGCTCTTTTGTGTCATGGGGCCCAAAGGACAGCTGAGAGCTCAGCCCACTCACCAGAGATGGCGCAAAGAGAGAATGCTGGTCACGCTATATGTGTCTGTACTACAAGTGTCTTCATTAACACGTATGTCCTTGGCACGTATGATTATCTGGCCCCGCTGGACCCTTTTAAGGGTAGGAATTATTTCTTCTATTATTTGAGCAGCACCACACAGGGTCCCTTGGACCAGAGGGCACATAAGGTGTGGAATTGCCTACAGCAGTATGTGAAACAGCAAGCAAATGGGACTTCAGGGAGTTTGGTCTCATATTGGGGGGCTTAGTGTCTGTTCTGGAGGTACTTAATAATCAAGCAGCCTTTGAGTGTGAATCCTCTAAGGGTCGAATCCCACAGGACTTCCATCAATCAGGCAGCATTTGAGGGAACTTGTGCTTTGTTCATAAAAAGTCTGGCATAAAGAGTCTGGTCCTTGGGAGGTGTCCAAACTGGCATGGCTGGCCAACAAAGGGGGAGTGGGGAGGAGGGCTCTTTGCGAGAGAGCTGTGTAGTTTTCAGTTTTTAAAAAAGAAAGAGGGTGGCTTCAGAAATGTTTGTTGGAAAGCTCAGAACCTTGATTTTGATGCTGAGCAAGGGAGAAGTTCTGTTGGAAAGGGCTCATTTAGGTTCACTTCTTAGTATTCACAGAAGCGAAGAGCTCGATTTAGTAAGTTGGACGAGTTCCTGTGGCCAGAGCTTCTGGAGGTGGAGTGATGACTTTCTGTTCTTGCTGTTGGAGGTCTGGGGGCGGAGGATGCAAGGGTAGGGGGTGGGGAGAGGCAGGGCAGCAGTGGAATGCAGGAACTGTTGGCCAATATGTCTCTTCACTGCCCTCCAGCAAAGCTGAGACTGATCAAAAGCTCAGTCCTGCCCTGGGTCTAGCCAATGGTAAACGGGTTGTCATGAGTGTTCGTGTGACATCTGGGTCCCAGGCCTTACTTGTTACCAATTAACCAGCCTCCATCACCCATCAGAAGTTCTGAGAAGCCACCCTCTGCCAGCCCCTTCCTTTGGGAAACCATGGTGGGGGGAGACATTGGGAGCTATTTTTTCTTCTTGCCATACCAAAGGTCTGCCCCATTTGGAAATTTAAAAAAAGAACCTTCCCAATTGTCCTTCTCTCCTGAGTTCCAGAAGCCATTCATGCTGGGTGAATGTTGGCCACGGCCCTTAGGCATCCACCGATGACCCATCTTAGGCCCCAGCTTGTGAAGGAGGCTACACAAGCTCCTCTCAGCTCTCCTCTGAGAGTTACATTTGATTAATTGATTGATTGATTCGTTCATTCATTGGTTCACTCATTCAATTCATCCAACATATGTTCATCCCACATTCATGCTACCACATGCCGAGCTTTAACCTAGGTGCTATGTTATAATGTGGGGCAAAACTGGACAAGGTCCCCGTTCCCATGGAGTGTACATTCCTGCTGGGGAAGACAGGCCATGAACAGATAAAAAATAAACACACAGGCAAGGAAAATATCCAGGAGTGGCAAGTGCAGTGCAGAGAATGGAAGTAGGGTGATGTGATAGTGAGTGGGTAGCTAGCTCTGATCAGTGGTCAGGGCTAGCATCTGTGAGGAGACGACCTTTAACCTGAGATCTGAAAGCTGAGCAGCCAGACTTTTAAAGATGCTGGTGAGGAATATTCCAGTATAAGGATAAGCTGGTGCAAAGAGCCTACTATGAGCTCGACACATGGCATCCGGAGGGGAACAAAAGACAAGAGCTCCCTGCCCTCCAGAGCTTCTAGTCTAGATGGAGAGACAGAAAGTCGGCAGTTACAAGGCAGTCAGATCGACGCTATGACAGGAAGAGTATGTAGAGAGCTCTGGAAACATCGAGCAAGGACCCCGAGGGCTGAGCTTGAGGGTCAGGGTGGGCTTCCTGGAGGAAGTGGCATTTGAGCTGTGACATGTGAGATGAGGAGAAGTTAGCCAGGTCAACAGGGTGAAGGTGAATAGCGGAGAAGAGGGAAACACATGTGAAGGGCCCGTGCTCACCATGCACATCTGAGGGACCAAGAAAAGTTCAGAGTTTAAGGAAGGGGGAGGAGTCATGCAGGGGAGACCAGAGAGGTCAACACGGGCATGTCGTGGATTGGGGATTTGTATTCTGATGACAATGGAAGAACCATTACACAGTATTGAGTAGGGGAGAGACATAAGCCAATTTATGTTTTGAAAAGACTATTGATCTGGCTGCAGTGGGGGAGCAAACGCAGAGGCAGGAAGAGCAGTCAGGACGTGAGTCCTGCCATCCAGGTGGGAGGGGATGCTGGCGTGGATGGGGTGATGGATGGAGACAAAGACATGTCATGAGCTATTTAGAAGGTAAGACTGACAGGCCTTGATGAGGGATTTGTAACTGGAGGTGAGTGAAAGAGAAAGAGGAATCGGTGATGTCGCCCAGGTTTTTGGCCAGAGCCACTGGATCTGTGCTGATGCCATTTAAAGAGATGAGTGACACAGAGGAGGAGATTTGGTGAGGGCGCTCTGTTCTGGACGTTTGAGTTTGAGGCGATGTCTAGTAGGCGGACAGAAATACTGAAGTCCAGAGCCCAGAGAAGAGTCCTGGCTAGGAAGAGCTGTCAGGAGATGGATGAGAGTCTTGGCAGCGGAGGCCATGGGAGCGGAGAGGCAAAGCCAAGGGAAATAGCCAGAAGCAGGATGAAGGCAGAGAAAAGAAGAAGACCACAGACTGAGCCCTGGGACCCTCACGGCCACGTTGGAAGTTCAAGCAGTGGAGGAGTAGCCATTGAGATGGGGGGAAGCCCCAGGTTATCTTCACGGCAGCTGAGAGAAGAAAACATTTCAGGGAGGGGAGAGCTGGTGATGTGTCTCACCCTGCTGCCGAGCACTGAGGCCGAAACGATGGAATGACTGGGTACAGGAGGTCACTGGTGTTCTTGACCGGACCTATTTCAGTAGAGGCGAGGGGAGGTGGAGCCTGACTGGCGCCAGTGGAGGTAAAAAAGGATGGGATGCGAAAAGATGGAGATAGAGCCCCAGAGGAAAGACAACACTTTGCAGTTGGAGGGCAGCCCAAGATCGAGTTACTCCTCCGCTGGCTGGGAACTCAGCTTGAACCCACAGTGGGCTGTGCACAGCGAGTCGCTCGCATGAATTCTGTATTTACTCAACATGTAACAGCCAACACTCTCCTGAAGGGAAAAAATAGTGGCCACACTTTACAGAAATTGAGGACTCCTCACTGGTCCTCCACGCTTCTCAAGAACCCCCTTCACAGAAACCCCCATCACCAGCTGACACAGGCTCCCCCTCCCCTGAATGCATCCTGTTCACCCCACTTTCCAAAGGCTTTGTAAAGGGCCCTCCTGTACGCTGAGAAGGCAGCACACTCATGATCAAACTCATTCATTCTTCTCTTTCATTATTTTCTAACTGCCGGTTATTAAGTGCATTGTATGGGCCCTGAGGATAAAGCACTGGAAAAGACAAATTCATGGAGCTTGGATTCTATTGGAAAAGGCAGACAATAAGGGGGAAGAAGATAACTAAAGAAGCATGATCTTTTCAGACAGCGATGAGTGCATTAAAGAAAACAAAATAGAGTAATGGGATGCATGGGTGACGGGAAGGGGAGGAGAGAGGTGTGAGAGAGGCTCATTTAACCACGAGAGTCAAAGAAGAAGAGTTCCTGGAAGGGGAGACATTGGGACTCCCTACAGAGCTGCCCTTGTCCCCTTCCTCCCAATAACAATGACGTCTGCTTGGGCTGCCATCACAGCCACGACCTTTTCCACTAATAACACCACCACCACTTTGGTATCCACTCCAGCCTCTCAGTCCCTTGACATCCTTTCCGCCAATGATCTTGTTCACCGTCAGCCTCACCTCAGCCACTCAATTCCATGATCATACCCTAGACCTGGCCATTACCAATTTTTCTACCAAAACTTTCAATGTGTCATTGCAATGCTAGATGGGGGACTAGCATCTCCTATCTGTCCAGCTCACTCCCAACTATCTTTTGACCCCATGAGACTTCCCATCCATTGATCCTACTACCTTTTCACCATACCTTACCCCCTTGATGTCTTCTGTCCCCTCCTTACTGAGCCTGCACTCCATACTCAGTCATTGTAATCACTCCCTTGTGTATGCCCCAACTTAATGCCCTTCTCACATCTGCATACTTACTTGGCAAAACCCCAAACCTGGTTAAGTTCACCTCTCTCCCTGCTCTGCACCTGCAGCTGAACTGTGGCTGAAGGAAAATACAAAACCACACTATCTGGTCTCACTTTATATTCATGACCAATAGCCACAAGTGGATCCTTGGAGTTGCCTGGCAACCAAAGTATTTTCCTAGACATTCACTGTCCAACTCGTGTGCAAGACCACGTCACATCTACTCCTCTCTCCTAAAGCCTCTGACACCTCTTCCCCCATTTTCACTCTCAGTAAGTGATCTAGTTTCCTATTTTACTGAGAAAATAAGTGAGCAGAAGATAAAAAGAACTTCCCAAAGCTCCCACAACCAAATCTGTTACATTGGAAAAGGTGTGTTTTCTACCTAAGGGCAACTCTTCCAATTCCTCACTAGATCCCCACCCCCCTATCACCTACTCAAGAATGTAGCTATAACAATTCCCTCCTCTCTCTTCTAAGTCAGCCATTTTCTCTGCTCTACCACATCATTCCCTTCAGTGAACAAACATGTCTCTTGACTCACCTCCTTCTCTAGCAACTGCCCCATTTTTCATTTTTCTCTTTCCTTTCATGCTAAAGCTCCTTAAAAGAGTTGTCTATACTCACTGCCTCCAAATTCCCTCCTCCCATTCATATCCCTGTGTGTGTGTGTGTGTGTCTGTCTGTTTGTCTCTTTCTCATTAATTTATCATACACATATGGAAAAGAGGCAGAAAGATGGTTAGCAAGGAAGGCACAGAGTTCTAGAGGGCAGTGGAAATGGAAACCATACAAAGTTAAGACCAAAGGAGTCCTCCATTGAACAGTGGATCAGCTCTAGTGTCCAAGAGGAATAGAAAAACATTGTAATAAAAATCTAATCTCGAGAATTCCTTAGAAATGTAATTCCATGAAAGCTACGAGACTTCCTGGATATACAATAAGAATTCCAGTTGTATCAGCAAAAATTTCTAGATGTCATAGATCCAGAAAAGTATAAAGCAATATATTGAAATTTTTCTATTAGATTTTTTTTAAAGACTGTTTTTACAGCAGCTTTGGGTTCACAGCCAAATTAAGAGGAACATACAGAGATCTCCCATATACCTCCTGCACCCACACATACATAGCCTCCCTTATTAACATCCCCACCAGAGTGGGACATTTATTGCAACTGATAAATGTATACTGACACATCGTTATCAACCACAGTCTATAGTTTACAGTAGGGTTCATTCTTGGTGTGGTGCATTCTATGGATTTGGGCAAATGTATGACATGTATCCATCATTATAGTATCATACAGAGTATTTTCACTTCCCTAAAAATTTTCTGTGTTCTGCCTATTCATCACTCCCTGCCCTAACCCCTGACAACCACTGATCTTTTCACTGTCTCCATAGTTTTGCTTTTTCTAGACTGTCATAGAGTTGGAATCAGACAGTATGTAGCTTTTTAAAGAATGGCTTCTTTCACTTAGCAATATGCATTTAAGGTTCTTTCATGTCTTTTCATGGCTTGACAGCTCATTTTAAGTGCTGAATAATATTCCATTTTCTGGATGTACCACAGTTTATTTATCCACTCACCTATTGAAAGACATCTTGGTTGCTTCCAAGTTTTGCCAATTATGAATAAGGCTGCTATAAATATCCATGTACAGATTTTTATGTGACATAAGTTTTTAGCTCCTTTGGGTAAATACCAAGGAGTGTGATTGTTGGATCATATGGTAAGAGTGTGTTTAGTTTTGTAAGAAACCACCAAATTGTCTTCCAAAGTGGCTGTACAATTTTATACTCCCACCAGCAATGAATGAGAGTCCCTGCTTCTCCAAATCCTTGCCAGAATTTTGTGTTGTCAGTGTTCCACTTCCATCTCATTTTTTGCCCTTAGAATTTATCTGTTGGAAAGAACTCGTTGTTTATCCTGTAGAATTCCCCACATTCTCTAATTCACTGACTGCATCCCTGTAGTTTCATTTAACATGGTCCTTTGTCTCCTGTGTTTTCTGTACATTGGTAGTCGAATCTAGAGGTTTAACCAGATTTAGTTTGATTTGTTTTTAAAAAGCAAGACCATTTCATTGGTGGTGGCATGTGCTTTGATTAGGAGGTATGGAAGTATGATAATGCCTCCTGGTGTGATTTTAGCAGCTATTGCTAGTATTGCTAATCTAATGCACAGGTTTACACTGAGGATTACAACATGGTGATATTAGAATTCTATCATCTCATCTTCACTTATTAGCTAGAAATACTTCTATAAAGAGAAATGCCCCCTCACATGGTTTTATAGTGGTACCATTTTCCTAGAAAGGCAGGAAGGATGCTTGATTCTTTCTATTTTCCAGTTTTCAGAATAATGAGTTGGATCCCTGGCATCCTCCAACAGTGACCAATGGGTTTGTTCCCCCATCTAACTCCAGTCAAGGCTTCACCCCCACCATTCCACCTAAATGGCTCTTCTCAAGATCATCAGTGACCTTCATGATGCTAAATCCAGTGATGTAGCTGCAACCTAGGTTAAGTCTCAGCAGCATTTGATAACACTTCTGTTGAAACATTTTTTCTCTTTCTTTGCAGGACAGTCCACTCTCCTGGTTTTCTTTCCACCTCACTGACCACTCCTTGTTGAGTCTCCCTTGTTGAGTCTTCCTCTTCTTTCCAACTTCTTTTTTTAAAAGTGAGATATAATTCACATACCATAAAAGTTACACTTTTATAGTGTACAGTTAAGTGGTTTATAGGAGAGTCACAGAGTTGGCAATCATCACAATGATCTAATTCCAGAACATTTTCATCATCCCAAAAAGTAACCCCTTAGCCATTAACAGTCACTCTCCATCCCTACCTCCAGCCCCTGACAACCATAAATCTACCTTCCATCTCCATGGATTTGTCTATTCTTCTCTCTGACTTCTTAACGTTGGAGTGCTCGAGGGCTCAGTTCCTCTTTCTCTTTATCTATCCTTACTCCTTGGTGACCTCCTCCAGTTCCATGGCTTTTAACACAATTCATACACTGCTAACACCAGCGTGGACCTCCCCCCTGAACTCTAGACTTGGATATCCAACTTCCTACTTAGGCTGCCGGCGGGGTGTCTAATAGACATCTCAACCTTAACATGGTCAAAACAAGCTGCTGATCTCCTGGAATGTGCCCCACCTCTATAGTCTTCAGCTCGGATTACGACAAGCCCCTCCTTCCAGTTGCTCGGGCACCAAAACCTTGCAGTCATCTTTGAATCCTCTCTTTCACTCACACCCCACATTTACTAAATCAGGAAATCCTGCTGGCTCTAACTTAAAATATATCCAGAATCTGACCGTGTCTCACAACCTCCACTGCAGTTACTCTTGTCTCAACTTCCATCATCTCTCATCTAGTTATTTCAAAAATCTCTCTGCTACCACCCTTGTGCCTTCTATAGCTTTTAACCCAGAAAAGGGTGATTCTTTAAATATTTGAGTCTGGTGACAATGATGGCATTATATAAGAATACCTATTACATATGTAGCACCTACTCCCTGTCAGGCAGTACATGGCCTTACGTGATCTCGTCCGTATTACTTCTCTGACCTCATTTTCTACTTCTCTCCCCATCGTTCATACCACTCTACACTGGCCTCCCTGCTGTCTGAACATCCCCCGCACGCTTCTGTTTCAGGGCTTTTGAGTTGCTATTGCATCTGCCTGAAACATACTTCCCCCAGATAGCCTTCTGGCTCCTGGCTCACTCCTTCACTTCCTTCAGGTCTTTGCTTACACGTCACAGTCTTAGGTGACCACCCATCAAAAACTGCAATCCCAAACTCAATCCCAGCTCTCACTATTCTCTTTCCCTGCTACGTTTTTCTCCAAAGTAATTATCACCTTCTGACAAGCTACACATTTTACTTATTTATTCTGTTTATTGTTTGTTTCCCTTCAGTCGATTTAAGATCTATTAATGAAGGAACTTTGGTTTCTTTATTCACTGCTGTGTTCCCAGCACCTAGAATAGTGCTGGGCAAATAGGTGCTCAATAAATATTTGTTAAACGACTGAATCCTAATACCAAGTACCACTTAATAGACACAAACTGTGTGGCTAGACACCTTACATGCATGGCACTACCTAGTTTTCATAACAACCCTAGGAAGTCGTATTATATCCATATTTAGCAGATGAGGAAGAGTTAAGTGAATTGCTCAAACTCACACATCTGGTAAGTGCTAGAACTCCAAACCAAGCTTCCACAGGGTCACAGCATGGCTGCTCTCACCTCCTCTCAAGCTGCCTTGTCTCAGAAGAGTATTATTCCATGGGCATCTCTAGATTCTCAATGAAAACATGGAAAAGGGACCCAAATAATAACATTTACATTTTAGAAGATGTCCAAAAGCAGGCTGTGCTTTGTGGGTTTATTTTTCTTTCATGGTTTCTCATCTTTGGAGCTCCAGCCACTCAGGGCAAACTTGGTCCTGTTCAGACTCCAGAGACGACAGAACTGACATACACATCAATGGGAAAGAACAATGTGATAGGAGTGGGAGGTGAATCATTTTCTGGAGTGAAAATTGTGTACAGCAGAGGCCACTTATCATGTCATATCATCACTGAAATTATCTCCCTGCTGCCTGCTGGCCCATCAGATGCTTTGCTTCGGTGGCTTCCTTAGTGCTATTGAAGCAAATGAAATATGCTTGCTTCTAGCTTGATTTGTTTATGTAATATTTTGTACTGCTTTGGTAAGAGAATGTGTTTTAATAACTTTATGTCCTTTATAGATAGTCACAGATACTTGTGACAATATTTTTTCAGCCGTATAATAAAATAAGCATTGCATTCTGGACAGGGTCAGATTGACCAACACTTGCTGGCATAATCCTTTATATTTGATGCAACTCTACTAAATTAAATACAGTGAAAGCAAAATCACTTTATCGTGAGTATAAAGATCTGGTGGATTTTCTATGTTGGTGGACTTTAGTTTGGGAGGGGCAGGAGGAGTGAGGTTGAAGAGAATGTCCTCAAAAAGGGTCATAATAAGGTTTTTTTCTATGCTGCTTCATGAAGGCAAGGTTTTTATACATTTATTTATTTTATTTATTTTTATTTTTGGCTGCGTTGGGTCTTTGTTGCTGCGTGCGGGCTTTCTCTAGTTGCGGTGAGCGGGGGCTACTCTTCGTTGCGGTGCGCGGGCTGCTCACTGCGGTGGCTTCTCTTGTTTCGGAGCACGGGCTCTAGGCGCACGGGCTTCAGTAGTTGTGGCACGCAGGCTTCAGTAGTTGTGGCGCACGGGCTTAGTTGCTCTGCAGCATGTGAGATCTTCCTGGACCAGGGCTCGAACCCGTGTCCCCTGCATTGGCAGGCAGATTCTTAACCACTGCGCCACCAGGGAAGCCCCAAGGCAGAGTTTTTAATGGGTGGTCCTGTAAATGGACTGGAGAGGCTAGACAGCATTTGAAACTGGTCTCTCTCTCCTGAAAACATAATGCTGGGGGTTGATATTAGCTCCATTTACAGAGGCACCTTGGGGAAGTTGCAACAACCTTACCTTCTATTTCTGGTCCATTTCTAGTTAAAAATGTGTGATGCTTTACCTGCATAGGCATCCCCACAGACTACTTTCAAGAGATTGCAAATGGATAGTAAGGATTGAACATAGGTGTCAACATTTTCCTTTCTTTGAGATTTCACCTTCCTTCCCCTTGGTGCCATTCTTTGCTTCTTCATATCTGGAAAGAGGCACAATGCAGCAGGACTCCTCTGAGCACCGTCCACACCGAGGTCATTTAGCAACTGCTTAAACTCTTCCATGATGGCCAGCTCTCCTCCTTTTGCAGAGCCCCTGGCATTAGAAGGTTCCTTCTTAATACAGTAGAACCCAAGTCAGTTTCACCATCACACCTACCACAGGTTTAGCTCTGCCCTTGGGCATGAACAGATATGCCCTCTTCCAAATGCCAGCCCTTCCAATATTCAAAATAAAAACTCTTCCACATCCCTCCTTAGTTGTTTGTCTCAAGTTCTTCCGTATATGGCAGGGTTACTTCTCATTACCATCCTAACTCTTGGCCTCTGGTTCCTCTTAAATTTGTCAACAACTTTTGAAAAATGTTGTATCTGGTCTCTAAATCTAAGTCCAGTTACCAACAAAACAACTCATTGGACTTTTGCTCAACTTTAGATTGTTGTCTTAGTTAGAAAGATCATTCCAAGACTTTATTTTCCTAGTTAAGAGTTCTTTCTACACCCCCATTTTGTCTTACATGACAGAATTAAGGTCCAAAGAGTTTTGAAAATGATGGGCTGGAACCAACAAGATGAAATATAACAGAGACTTTGCATCTGCTAAAGTGGCTTAAATTACTTGCACTTTAAAAATTGCCATGTCACATGGCTGACTCATACAGAACTTGTGGTCAGCTGAAGCCCCCAGGTCTTCCTCATGCTCTACTTTAAAACTGTTAGACATTAAAGATCATTTTGCTGGTTTCAACCCATCCTCCTAGGCTGTCTGGATCTTTTTATTAGGGTATAATTTAAGTGCATAGGTCTTAATTGTACAGCTTGATTGATCTTCACGCATGTGCACACATGCGCGCGCACGCACACACACATCCCTCTAACCACCATTCAGATCAAGAAACAGAGCATTGTCAGCACCAACAGGCTCCCTTGTGCCTCTTTCCAGTCAATAACTCCCATCCCAAGGTAGCTACTATCTTGATTTCTAGCACTGTAGATTAGTTTTGCCTGGTTTTGAACATCATATAAATGGAATCATACAGAATGTACTCAATTGTGAATGGCGGTTTTTGCTCATCCATTATGTCTGTGAGATTCATCTGTACTGTTGCATGTAGTAGTAGGTTGTTCTTTTTCGTTGCTAAGTCGTAGTTCATTGAATGGATGTGCCACAACTTGTTAATTCGTTCTCCTGTTGATGGAAAATTGGGTTGTTTCCAATTTCAAGTTAATACAAATAAATGCTGTTATGAACATTCTTGTACATGACTTTTGGCGGATACATGCATTTATACTAGGTCTAAACCTGGAAGGATACTTGCTGGGTCATAAAGGACATATATGTTTAGCTTTAGTATATGCTGTCAAACAGTTTTAAAAGGTGAATGTGGCAATTTACCATCTGTGATGGCAAGTTTTATGTGTCCTGGCTAGGGTACAGTCCCCAGTTATTCAATCAAACACTAATCTAGATGTTGCTATAAAAGTATTTTGTAGATGTGATTAAAGTGCATAATCAGTTGACTGTGAGTAAGGGACATTATCCTGGACAATCTGGGTGGTCCTGATTCAATCAGGTGAAAGGTTTTGAGAGCAGAGCTGAGGCTTCCTTGAAGAGGAAATTCTGCCTCTGGACAGCAGCTTTGGCTCATGACTGAGAGTCCAAGACTGCCTTTCCTGTTGGTCTACTCTGTGGATTTCAGACTTGTCTAGCCAGCACCTACAGTTGTATAAGCCAATTTCTTGCAATAAACCTCAATATATATTTCATACTGGTTCTGTTACTCTGAAACCTTAATGATACAGATTTTGTACCAGGAGAGTGCTGCTATAACAAATACCTAAATATGTAGAAGTGAGTTTGGAAGTGGGTAATGAGTGGAGGCTGGAAAATTTTTGAAAAGCATGATAGAAAAATCCTACATTGGCCTGGACAGACTGTTAATAGAAATATGGATGTTAAAGATTCTCCCAGGGAGGGCTCAGGAAGAAGTCAGGAGCATTGGAGAGGAAGCCTGTATCATCTTAGAGAATTCATACGTCATCATAAAGAGAATGTTGGTAGGATAGTTTATCCTCTTCATTTTTCAAATATAGATAAATCAAAATGTAATTCTAGAAAACGTTCAAGTGATCCACAAGAAGGCAAGAAAAAAGAAACAGAACAAAGAGAAAACAATAATATGGCAGACTTAAATCCTAACATATCAATAATTGTATTAAATTTAGTTGGTCTGGACTTCCCTGGTGGCACAGTGGTTAAGAATCTGCCTGCCAATGCAGGGGACACGGGTTCGAGCCCTGGTCCGGGAAGATTCCACATGCCACGGAGTGGCTAAGCCCGTGTACCACAGCTACTGAGCCTGCACTCCAGAGCCCGCATGCCTAGAGCCCGTGCTCCACGTCAAGAGAAGCCACCACAATGAGAAGCCTGTGCACCGCAACGAAGAGTAGCCCCCGCTCACCGCAACTAGAGAAAGTCCATGTGCAGCAACAAAGACCCAGCACAGCCAAAAAAAAAAATTAGTTGGTCTATCTATTAAAAGAAGGAGAATGGCAGAGTAAATTAAAAAGCATCACCCAACTATATGCTCTCTACAAGAAACCCACTTCAAACATAACAAAATAAGTAGGATAGGAAAAGATATATTGCACACTCATTAATTTTTTAAAAAGTAGGAGTGGCTACATTAATATCATATAGAGCAGACTTCAGACAAAAAACAAAACTTACCAGGTAAAACAGGAAATATATGAAATGATAAAAGGATCAATCCATGAAGAAGACACAGTGATGCTAAATGTGTATTCATCAAACAACATAGCTTCAAAATACATGAAGCAAAAACTGATAGAGTCGAAAGGAGAAATAGAAAATCCACAATTATAGCTGGAGACTTCAATGCCCTACTCTCAGCAACTGATAGAAAAATTAGATAGAAAATCAGCAAGGGTATAGAAGAACTCAATATCATTAACCAACAGTATCTAATGGACATTTATAAAACATTCTGCCCAATAACAGCAGAATACACATACTTTTCAAGTGCCCATGGGACATTCATCAAGATAGACTCTATCTTTGGCCATAAAACCAACCTCAATAAATTTAAAAGAGTACCAGTCATACAGAGTGTGCTCTCCAGCCCCAGTGGAATCAAACTATAAACCAACTAGAAACTAGAAACTAACACAAAGATAACAGAAAAATCTCCAAACACTTGGGAACTAAGCAACATAGTTCTAAATAATCCATGGGTCAAAGAAGGAGGCTCAAGGGAAATCAAAAAAAACACTGAACAAAATGACAATGAAAGAATAACACATTAAAATTTGTGGGACAGAACTACAGTAGTCCTGAAGGGAAATTTACAGCACTAAATTCATACATTAGAAAAGAGGAAATGGCGCAAATCAATAATATAAGCACCCACTCAAATTGAAATGGAAAGGCAAGAACTTAGAAGAGCTTAAACCAATTTTGAAAAAGAAGAATGAAGTGGGAGAGATCATCCTACCGCCCAATGGAAGCCTTATTATATAGCTCCGGTAATCAGTTCAGTGTGGTATGGGTAGAGGCATAGACACACAGACTGGTGTTTAGCTGGATTGGGGCAGGTGTTGGCAAAAAGGTTTTCTGTTGTGTTAGACCACCTTTTTTCTGGCCCTTTGGGTAGGGAGAGCAGGCCCCTCAAGGAGATTTTCTTGTCTGTGCCTGTTGGTGGTTCCAGGTTGCAGACTTTCCCAGCTCCCTGTTCCGGATATATGGGAGGCAAAGGGAAACCCAGAGAACTCACTGCCTTGTCCTTCCTGAAGTCCCGAGGTCCCTAGCCAAGTCCACCTTCTTCTTTCCACCTTTTAGAGTCTTCATATGTTGGTTTATGTCCAGGGTTTTTTTTAGTTGTTAGAGGGGCTTTTCCATCTTGATTAGACCAGGAAGTCAGATTTCTTTCTGGGTCTTTTTGAAACCTAATTCTGTCATGCAAGCTATTTAACCATCCCTTCCAAGCTGTATGCCCCTCCCAAATGCAATGAATTTGTCCTCTAGTCTTTATTCCAATTATCAATAAGAAATGTTGAGCAGAACAAGGGGATACAGAGTCTGTCCCTGCTTTCTTTCACTTGTTGTGCTTCATTCCCAGTCTATCTCTGGCCTCTTACAGCTTTCTGGCTGACACCCCCAATTCTGCATGTTGGATCCAATTTGTCTATTCCATGATTACGCTCTTCCTGTGAATTTATTCTTGGTCCAGCACAAAATAGCCCTGCCAAGGAACTCCCATTTATGGGTAAAGTATATGAAAAAGCTCTTGCTTACATAAAGATAATCTGATGGTGGTGGCTATCTATATACATTAACATGTAGGAACACCATTTGACCCAGAGGATTTTTTCTCCCTCCTCACCCTTCTTTTTTCTGAACCCCAGTCAGATCTGGAGCACAGAAGCCGTCTAGACTGCCAAGGAATGCTCACATGGGATGCATCTTTTTTTATTGTCTAAGATTTTATTTTCAAGATCTGTCATTTCTGATGAATTACCAAATGCCAGACACAGTGTTAAGAGCTTTGCATATACTCTGTCTAATCCTCACAGTAGTGCTAGGAAGGAGAGACTAGTATTATAACCATTTTTCAGAGACTGAAACTAAGGCACAGAGAGGATAAGTAACTTTCCCAGAGTCACACAGTCAGGATTTGAACCCAGGTCTCTATAACTAGAGATCCCAAACTCTTCCTCATGATGTTATTATATTCCCTTCCCCAATGACCTTGCAATAAAGAGATTTTATCCTTGACTGACATAACAACTGACCCAACTGGCTACGCTAATTCACTCTAAGCCATTGCCTCTCATTGCTGCCTTAGCATGCCTTCCTTTTTCAGCTTAGACCAAACATGGAGCGGGGCTATAGGGAACAGGGAGAATGTCTGGGGAATTTCGATTGGGAGGAGCAAGGGAGTATGGCGCCACGGGGAGAGTAAAAGCCTGGATTATGCGGCACAGTCCCAGGGTGATAGACCTATCAGGGCACTTTGGGGCAAGTGCAGCCTGTGGATAAGGATGGGAAGAGGACTGGGCAGAGAGTGAGGAGAGCGCATTTTTTTTTAGCATTGTAACATTTTTTAAATTTATTTTTTATTTAGGTATAGTTAGGGTTAGTTATATATAGTTATTATATAATAACTATCTATAATAACTATTATAGATAGTTATATATAGTTATTATATAATAACTATATATAATAACTATTATAGATAGTTATATATAGTTATTATATAATAACTATATATAATAACTATTATATATAGTTATATATAGTTATTATATAATAACTATATATAATAACTATTATATATAGTTACATATAATATATAACAATACTATATTAGTTTCAGGTGTACAACATAGTGATTCAATATTTTTATAGATTATACTCCATTTAAAGTTATTGTAAAATATTGCCTCTATTCCCTGTGCTGTACAATATATCTTTTTTTTTCATTCAGCAGTAGTTATTTATTTATTTATTTATTTATTTTAACATCTTTATTGGAGTATAATTGCTTTACAATGGTGTGTTAGTTTCTGCTTTATAACAAAGTGAATCAGCTATACATATACATATGTTCCCATATCTCCTCCCTCTTGCGTCTCCCTCCCTCCCACCCTCCCTATCCCACCCCTCTAGGTGGTCACAAAGCACCGAGCTGATCTCCCTGTGCTATGTGGCTGCTTCCTTTATAGCTTATTTATTTTATACATAGTAGTTTGTACCTCTTAATCCCCTACCCCTCTCTTGTCCCTCGCCCCTTCCCTCTCCCCACTGGTCACCACTAGTTTGTTTTCTAACCTCAGCTGTCAGTAACAAGCTGTTTGACTTTGGGTGAATTACTTGGCCTCTCTGAATCACAATTTTGTCATCTGTCATTGACGTGGTTGGTATATCAAAGGGTACACACAGGTGTCCTGTGGGCTGATAAGGCAAACAGATTTGTTTTGTTTGGCTACCTCAGAGTTATAAAAAAAATCTTATTTTAAGCACCTTTAAGGGAGGCATGTGCTTTGCAGATCAGTGTACGCTCCACCACACTCTCTGTCCATCCCACCACCCACCCCAGGCGGCTGCACTCTTAGTTTATCTGCCAGCTCCTGAAGGCATTTTGGATTTTGGCCACTGGCCAGTCTCCTCCATTCAGCTTCCTAAAGAGATATCCAGCCCTCATCTTCCCTGGATGTTATGCTCATTGCAAAGTAAACTAAGTCTATCCTAGCAAGTACCGCCTGGTAAAGGGAAACGAATCCTGGACTAGGAATCCAAAGGGGTCTAGGCCGGCCTCTGCCCCACACAGCTGAGTGATCCCAGGTGAGGCAGCCAACTCCTCTGATTTTGTTCGCTTGTCTGTGAGATAACATGCCCTGCTGTGCTCACAGCGCCATCGTGGAAACCAAATAGTATCAATGGTATGAGAAAACACCGAAAACCAAGTGACTGCCTAAATGTGAGGGATTAGTAATTAGTTACTACTGCTCTGCTCCCAATAGACACCAGCCTAGAAGTGCCTGTTGATTATGGTGGGTGCCGTCCTGATGGGCTGCGGCGTCCATTCTGATGGGTTGGTACCTGCACTAGATCAGTTGTGCAATATTTTGAGTATCACCCTGGTGGCTGCCTGGAAGGAGAGATAAGAACACTGTTGTCTAAATACAAACCTGTTGGCTATACTTTATAATATTTCAGAGCAAGAATCTATGCACACCTAGTTTGACTTTGTTTCTCTTTCTCCTATGTAAGGCCTGAGGCATTTGAGAAGGGCCAGGGTTCAGGAGAACCCTGTGAGGACTCAAATGTGGTTGGGATGGTCATGGGGGGGACTATGGATCTGTTGATGTTATGTCACCAACTGTTGTAGTGGCCCCCAAAAGATATGTCTACAATCTAACCTTTAGAACCTATGAGTGCGACCTTATTTGGAAAAAGGATCTTTGCAGATGTAATTAAGGTTCAGAGATCATCTGGATTCTCTGGGTGGGACCTAAATCTAATGACGTGTCCTAGTATAAGACAGATGAGAAGACACAGATACAGGGAGAAGAGGAGAAAGCCATTTGAAGACGGAGGAAGAGACTGGAGTGGTGCAGCCACAAGCCAAGGAACGTTTGAAGCCAACAGAAGCTGGAAGAGGCAAGGAAGGATTCTCCCCTAGAGCCTTTGGCCGTGCCTGACACCTTGAAGTTCAATACTTCTGGCCTCCAGAACAGAATAAATTTCTGTTGCTTTTAGTCACTAAGTTTGTGGTCGTTTTCTATAGCAGCCACAGGAAATGTACACCCCCCATCCCTTCACATTCAAAGCGTATGTTCACTCAGTCCAGGCCCTGCTTAGAACACCGAATGGCATTACGTTCTTGGTAATTCTTGTACTTTTAAGTTTTAAATTGTATGCTGTGATCTGTTTTCTTTAACCATTCAATCTGTGGTAATGTTTCATTTCACCTCTCAAAAAAGGCTCTGGCATTATTCGATACTGTTGTTGTTTTTTTTTAACTATAAGGATACATCATGAAATGTACCAGAAGTGGCACAGGCTTTGCAGTCAGACAGACCCAGGTCCCAGTCCCACCTGATCTTCCTACTAGCTGAGTGGCCTTTGACAAATCACTAGCCTCAGCTGCTTCATGTGTGCAGTTGGCTTAGCACCGCCTCCCTGCCAGGGTCATCATGGGTGTTAAGGGCAATGAGCCCACGGCAGGCGTGCAATAAACAACGGTTCTTGACGCTCAAGAGATGTTATTCTGTGTTGGCTGTTGAACATCAGTGAAGTTCCCTGTCTTCCTGAGTCCACAATCTTCTTTACTTTCAAAGGTGGTCCTGCTCCAAGGCTCAGCGATGCTGCTTACCACTCTCCTTATTCATGCTGTTCCAGCCATTCTGGCTTCCACGCTGCTCCTCAAACATGCCCAGCACGATCCATTCTCGTGGCCTTTGCGCTTGCCATTCCCTCTGTCTAGAACACTCCCAGGTGTCTGCACACCTTGTTCCCTTACTTCATTCAGGTCTCTACCCAAATGTACCATCTTATGCAAGAGGCCTTTCCCCACCACCCTAAACAGACACTTCCCCATCCCTCTCTATCACCCTAACCTGTTTTATTCTCATTTAAAGGCTTTGTCACCACCTGACATATGTATGGATATTTGTGTATTACATGTCTCCTTCCATTAGAATGTAAGCTCCAAGGAAGCAGAGCAGAGATTTTTGTCTCCTTTGTGAACTGCTGCATCCCCGGTGCCTCGAACAGTAGATGCTCAACACATATTTGTTGAATGAATGAATGAGTACCTAGTCTAGCTGAGCAGAGAAGTAAGTATTCAATTATAATGCAGTGTATTCAGAGCTCTGATCTGTTTGTACAGGGTAGGGGCCCCTAGTCTGGCTGGGGGCTGGAGTGGGCGTATGAATTATTTTAGAAAATTTTCTTGGGGCAAATACCATCTCAGCTGAATCTTCTTGCAGCATGAATAGGAATTTCCACGTCTGGAAGGTGGGAGATCAAACAGTGTTGCAAAGTCCCATAGACCGGAGATCTCAGAAATTTCAACATTTCAGTGTGACAGAAAGGAAGGATGGAGGGAGAGAGGGAGGGAGGGAGGAAGGGAGGGAGAGGGAAGGAAGAGGAGGGAGAGGAGGAAGAAGAAAGGAAGGGAGGGAAGGAAGGAGGAAGAGGGAGACAGGAAGGAGGGAGGGAGGGGAGGAGGGAGGGAGGAAAGAAGGAAGGAAGGAAGGGAGCCTATGCTTTCAAGAAGCTCACAGTTTAGTCCAAGGGATAACCATATAAACAATTAAAATACAGTTTGTTAAAATTGGTGGTAGAGATATTTTCAGGGTACCGTGGGAACCCACAGGGAGAGGCCCTCCCTCTGTGAAAGAGGCAGGAGCTGTGGAGAGAAAGAAAAGCCTTATCAGAGAGTCATTCACTAGGCAGGCAGAGGGGAGCAGCCCCAACTGAAGAAGTACCAAGACTTGCAAAGATGGACTTCCCTGACGGTCCAGTGGTTAAGACTCCGTGCTTCCACTGCAGGGGACACGGGTTCAAGCTGTGAGCGAACACCAGCGATGCGAGAGGACTGGAATGCCTGGTGCTACAGAGGAGACTGGGCCTTGGAGGCTCGTGGGCATAGAGACCTTTGGTGCCACAGGAGAGGGTCTGGATGGTATTCTAAGAACATGGAAGCCACTGGGAAAATTTAAGTGGAGAGAGGTGAGAATGTTACAGATCCACGATTAGCTTCTAATCATTTCTATCTTCTATCTTCTCTAGGAAAAATCTGTTGCAAGTAAGATCAAGCCTAGAGCCAGGAGACCAGGTAGAAAGCTGCTGTAAATATCCAGGGAAGACGTGTTATGGTGGCCTAGACCCTGGCTACTCAAAGTGTGGTCCAAGACCAGCAGTGTGCGCGTCACCTGGGAGCTTGTCACACGACCAGAATCTCAGGCTCCGCTACACACCTGTGGAATCAGAATCTGCATTGTAATAAGATCCCAGGTGATTGGTGTCCACATTAACATTGAGAAGCATTGGCCAAGACTGAATGGGGTTGGAGAGGAAGGTATAGACATGACAGGGCTATTAAGGTGGAATTGACAGGATCTAGCATCAGATGTAGTGATCCTTTCAAAATTAACTTATTTCCCCAGCTGCTGACATTTCCATGTTTTCATCAGCGAGAGCTCCAGTTGACGGCACACCCTCCTGTACTGGGTTCACAGCGTGGCTGAGGAGCTGGCCTCTCTTTGGGTTCAGAGCTGGCTGTAGACAGAAAGCTGGTTTCTTTACAGGAGCCCCAGCAGATGGCCCCTTAAGCAGCTCAAAGTCAATAAAATGTAAAATAGAACAGTGTAGGATAATTCCACACTTTTTTTTGTTTTTGCCAAAGCAGATTTAGACTCCAGCTGTTTCAATAATTTCTTTAAGTCTCTTCAAAGACAACAGTTGACTTTCATTTAAAAGCGCTGGAGGGGAGGGAGGAATTGAATTACCTTGAGAAGTTTGGAAAAGTAAAACGTGATCTCTTTATTCTAGTTGCAAAGGACAGAAGTTATCATTGCTTTCATCGTGGCTACATGTCTTAAAATCGGGGGTTCACAGGTTTCTATAACTGCTGTTTAAATATGGGGAATGGTGGGTGGGTTGATCTGGAGCATCCTTAAATACCAGAGGATCCAGAGAAGAACCCCTCCCCTTGAATAATAATTCCCATATGGCGTTTTTAGAAGGAAACTGACTTCACCAATGCGTCAACATGTTTATTCCTATTAGATTAGGATGACAGTTACTTCAGCTGCTGACCTCTTGTTTCTCTGTCCTCTGAAAATTCCAAGGAAAGCTGTCAATTAACGAAAAAGAATACTCTCCATTAGACCATGGCAGCCATGGTGGAAAAGCATGGGACTCCTTACTAATTTCGAGTTAGGAGGAAACTTATTCAGACACTTATTTGCTGAATGCCTTCCAAGTTCAAGGCATTGTGCTAAAAGTGTTCTTAGTTGCAATCAGCAGAAACTGACTCTGGTTAACCTAAGGAGAAAAGGAATTCAGTGGCAGGAAATCAGGTAGCAAATGGAGTTGACAGGAAGGCCGGTGAACCAGGCTTGGAAACGGTCTGAGACTGAGGGAAGCTCAGGGGTCAGCATCCCAGCCAAGTTCACACCCCAGGAACAGACTGGACACTGCATGCTGACACTGTCACCACCAACCACTGCCAATGACCACTTGGGTGCTGCAGCTGCTGCCATCAGAAGGAATTCGGAACTGTCCCTTGCTTCTTTGCAACACTGGCTCCAGATTTAAAGTCCCGGACAGGAGTCCTAGGTTGACTGAGCCTAGGTCAGGGACTGTGGGTGTCCGGCACAACTCATACAACAGGGGTCCCTAACACACTCTCTCCCTAAGTGACCTCATCCTGCCCCTTGGATTTAAACACTACCATATACTCATGGCTCCCAAATTTCTCTCTCTAGCTAACATCTCTACTGAGCTTTAGACTCATAGGCCTACACGCCTTCACGACATCTCCATTTGGATGTCTAATTGGCAACTCAAACTTATCATGGCAGACAAGAAATTCTTGATTCCCTCGTCTCTGCTCCTATAAGCCTGCATCTCCCTCAGACATTCCTGCCTCAATGAACAGCACCACCAATCACTCAACCCCAGTCCTAGGAATTTCCCTCCCTTTCTCTCTTTCTCCCATCCTCCACATCTAATCCGTAAGGATGTCCTCTGGTTTCTACCTCCAAAATATATCTCAAATGGGCCCTCTTCTCACCATCTTCAGTACTACTACTGTAGTGCAAGCCGTCAACATCTTATTTGCCTGTAACAACCATCTGTGCCATTCAGGGCACCAACTCAAAAGAGATTACCCCAAAAGACTCTGATGACTATTAACTATAAACCTTTGTATATTATTACTGTATATATTATATATTATTACTATAAACCATTATGTGTAAACCATTAACTATTGACTATTAACCAAAGGGGGGGGGCAAGCTTAAGAAAACAACCCAAAGATGGTGAAGTCCCAGTGAAAGCACCAGGAGCTGCAGGAACTCAGCCCCAGACAGGACCTGGTCGAGGAAGGAAGGAAATGGGCGGGGGGCAGCGGTAATGAGTACCCTCATCTCCCTGCTCTCACCTTTCATCTCCTGCCAGTGCCTCTCATGGCCTAAGCTCAACTCAACCAGAAAGCAGCCAGCAAAGGGGCCCTGGAGATGCTGTCTGCAGTTGTCAGCCTTCAGGGTCAGAGAAGGGCAGATAATGAAATGGTGTAAGAGGTAATGAGGGTAAGGGGAATAACCAACACACCTTCTGACTGGTCACTTTGCTTCTCCTCTTCCCCATTCCCCAAATCAATTCTCCACAGAGCAGCCAGAAGTGATCCTTTATAATGCAAGTCATACCATAGACCTGTTTAAACCCCTCCAGTGGTTTCTCATCACACATAAAATAAAATCCAAGCTCTTCACCATGGCCTGTATGGCCCTACTTGATCTGGCCCTTCCTCTTTGATTCATCTTCCACCACTTTTCCCTTGCTCGCGAAGTTCCATGCTTGTGCCAACCTCAGTGAGCAGAGGGTACGTTCTTCTCCCTGCTCACTGCATGGCGTCCTAATTACCCAGTTTAAAACAGTCCTTTGTCCAGTCATTTTCTATCACAAGACCATCTTTTATTTTCTTCATGGTGTCAAAGGATTTTGAGACCACCATTCAATATCTGAGTTCCATTTGAGATGCCTGTGTAATCACCCGTCAGTTAAGTAGTTGGATATATGAAGTCTTTTTGTTGTTTCAGGCTTTGGGGCTTTGTGTTTTAATTTTCATTGTATTTTAATTTAATTTTAGTTTATAAAAATTAATCAATCTTAAGTTTAATGAGTTATATACCTCTGCATAACCAACACCTCAATCAAGCCATAAAACATTTCCATCACTCCAGAAAGTTCTTCCATGCCCCTCCCCCCACCCAATGATCTGATTTCTATCCTGTAGATTTGTTTTGTCTGCTCTTGAACTTCATATAAATGAAATCATGTGGTATATACTCTTATGTTTGGCTTCTTTTGTTCAACATAATATTTTTTTAAACATTTATTTATTTATTTATTTATTTTTGGCTGTGTTGGGTCTTTGTTACTGTGCACCGGCTTTCTCTAGTTGCGGCGAGAGGGAACTACTCTTCATTGCCTTGTGCGGGCTTATCATTGTGGTGGCTTCTCTCATTGCAGAGCATGGGCTCTAAGCACGCGGGCTTCAGTAGTTGTGGCGCATGTGCTCAGTAGCTGTGGCTCATGGGCTCTAGAGCGCAGGCTCAGTAGTTGTGGCGCACGGGCTTAGCTGCTCCGCGGCATGTGGAATCTTCCTGGACCAGGGATCGAACCCAAGACCCCTGCATTGGCAGGTGGATTCTTAACCACTGTGCCACCAGGGAGGTCCCCAACATAATATTTTTGAGATTCATCCATGTTGTCTCATGTATCAGTAGTTTGTTCCTTTTACTGGTGATTAATATTCCAGTGTATTAATTTACCACAGATTTCCCTTTTTCCTGTTGATGGATGTATGTTTTGGTCCTTCACCCCTAGTTTTTGACTATATGAATAAGGCTGCTGTAAGCATTCTTATATGACTCTTTTTGTGGACCTATGATTATATTTATTTTGGATAAACAACCAGGAGTGAAATTGTTAGGTCATAGGAAAGATGTATATTTAACTTTATAAGGATCTGGTAAACGGTTTTCCAAAATGGCTTACCATTTTATATTCCCACTAGCAATGCGTGAGTTTTCCCATTGCTGCACATCTTTGCTAACATTTTATGCTATAGATCTTTTTTATTTTAGCCATTCTAAAGAGTGTGAAATGGCATTTCATTGCAGTTGTAGTGTGCTTTTCCCTGATGACTAATAATGTTGAGAACCTTTTCATGTGTTTATTGGCCCTCCATCTACCTTCTTCTGAAGAGTGTCAAGTCTTTTGCCCATTTTTCTATTGGTTTTTTTGGTCTTTTGTCAGCTATATGTATTGTGAATATTTTCCCCAATCTGTGGCTTGACTGTTCATTCTCTTAATGGTGTCTTTTGATGAGAAATTTTTAATTTTGATGAAGTTTCATTTATCCTTATTTTTGCTTTTATGTCAGTGCTTTGTATATCTTGTCTAAAAACCTATTGCCTATCCCCAGGTCATGAAACTATTCTCTTATATATTCTTCTAGAAGCATTATAGTTTTAACTATATCTAACTGCATTTTGGTACATGAGGCATCTCAAATTAATTTTTAAGTAAACAGTGAGGTAGGGGGTCAAGGTTCATTTTTTTTCCTTAAGAATATCTGGCTGTTTCCAGTACCATTTGTTGAAAAGACTATCCTTTCCCTATTTAATTGCCTTTGCACCTTTGTTGAAAATCAACTGTATATATATATATATATATATATATATATATATATATATATATATATTTTTTTTTTTTTTTTTACAGGCTCTCTATTCAGTTCCATTGATCTATTTGTCCATCTTTATGCCAGTACCACACAGTAGATTTAGAGTATGTATGTATTAATTCATATAGTGTGCATCATCCAAAGTTTTTCTTTTTCAAGATTGTTTTGTCTAGGTCCTTTGCATTTTCATATAAATTTTAAAATCAACTTGACAATTTCTACAAGATAGATTTCTTGGGATTATAAATGGGACTGCATTAAATGCATAGATCAATCTGGGGAGAACTGACATCCTAACAATATTGATTCTACCAATCCATCAACATGATGTATCTCTCCATTTATTTAGGCCTTCTTTAATTTCTTTTAACAATGTGTTTCTTTTTCAGTCTAGAGAGCACAAATGTCTTTTGTTAGATTTTTCTCTGGGTGTTTGAAGTTCTTTTGATGCTATCATAAGTAATAATGTGTTTTAATTTTTCTTTTCCCAATTTTTCATTGTTAGTATATAGAAATACAATTGATTTTGTATACTGACCTTTTATATTGTGACCTTACTTAATTTGCTTATTAGCTCTAGTGATTTTTTTTAGATTCTTTAGATTTTTTTCTATACACAATTATGTTATCTGAATAAAAAGTTTTACTTCTTTCTTTCTAATTTGTATGCTTCTTATTTCTTTTTCTTGACTTATTGCACTGGCTAGGACCTCCAGTATGATGTTGAATAAAGGTGATAAGAGTGGACATCCTTGCCTTGTTACCAATCTTAGGGAAAAGTACTCAATATTTCACCAGTAAATATGATGATATATAAGTCTCAAAGTGAATACTCTCTCTGCTGTGTGAAAAAAGGGCTCAGTGGATAAGAAAGGCTAGAGATAGAAATTTGTGACTCAATTATGGATGGTATATAAAGCATGAGTCCTGAGGAATAATGAAATTTAGAGGTTGGGTAATAAATTAAGAATAAATCACTAACAGGACGGGAAAAATGAAAAAGATGCCATCAGAAGGCCAGAAATAATAATAGATACTATTTATTAAGTGCTTACTATTTACCATGAACTATTCTAAGCACTTTTAATGTATTATCTTATTTACTCTTTGCATGAATAGAGAAAGACAGGGATCCAGCAAAAAGACACTGAAGGAGAAGCTTGAAGAAATTCAAGATGTGGGAGGTCACAAGAACCAAGAAAAGAGATTGTCCTGAGAAACAGTGACTGACTCCTGGATATTGCTGAGACGCAAGGTAAAAGACAGAAAAATGTTCCTTTGATTTGCCAATATGGAAGTTGGCTGCCTCGGCAAGGGTGGTTTCAGTAAAGTACAGTCTGGAAGATAGATTGAAATGGGTTGAGGAGTAGATGGGAGCTGAAGAGGAAGAAGCAGTGTTAAGGAGATAATCTTTGGGAAAGTTGGGCTATAAAGGGGGCAGAAAAAAAGGGTATCAGATGGAGAGGACTGTGGGGTCAATGGAGGAATGTTCATGCCCCCAGGGCTCCTGCAGCACTGGCCTTCTCAGACTTCTTCCAAAGTTGCCTTTGTCCACACTATTCTTTCTACGTGCAAAGTTCTGTCTCCACTCTTCTCCACCTGACAAGCTCTTATCCTTTAAGATCCATATCAAATGTCCCCTCCTCTGTGAGGACTTCATTAAGTCATGGTAAAGTGAACCACTTTCTCCAGCACGTCCCTAGGTACCACGTACACAATTCTATTAGAACATTCAGCACGTAGATTATAATGTAATCATTTTGTTTGTCATTTGTCTCCCCTATTGAACTATGCCTTCCTCCAGCACAGAGGGCAGGTCTTACTCATTTTTGCTTATTTCTTTGTTAAAAACCCTCCATTGGATGGAATATTACTCAGCCATAACAAAGAATGAAATAATAACATTTGCAGCAACATGGATAGACCTAGAGGTTATCATTCTAAGTGAAGTAAGAGAAAGACAAATATCATATGATATTATTTATATGTAGAATCTTTAAAAATGATTCAAATGAACTTATTTACAAAACAGAAACAGATTCACAGACATAGAAAACAAACTTATGGTTACCAAAGGGCAATGGTGGGGGGAGGGATAAATTAGGAATCTGGGTTTACAAATACACACAACTATATATAAAATAGATTAAAAACAAGGACATACTGTAAAGCACAGAGAACTATATTCAACATCCTGTAATAACCTATAACGGGAAAGAATCTGAAAAATAATATATATATGTATATATATATAATATATATATATCTGAATCACTTTGCTGTACACCTGAAACATTGTAAATCAACTATACTTCAATTAAAAAAATAAAAAATAAAGAATAAAAATTTTTAAATTAAAAAAGAAGATGTGGGGCTTCCCTGGTGGTGCAGTGCTTAAGAATCTGCCTGCCAATGCAGGGGACACGGGTTTGAGCCCTGGTCTGGGAAGATCCCACATACCGTGGAGCAACTAAGCACGTGTGCCACAACTACTGAGCCTGCGCTCTAGAGCCCGTGAGCCACAACGACTGAGCCCGCGTGCCACAACTAGTGAAGCCCATGTGCCTAGAGCCCGTGCTCTGCAACAAGAGAAGCAACTGCGATGAGAAGCCCTCAACCACAAGGAAGAGTAGCCCCGCGGGCTTCCCTGGTGGCACAGTGATTAAGAATCTGCCTGCCAATGCAAGGGACATGGGTTCGAGCCCTGGTCCGGGAAGATCCCACATGCCGCAGAGCAACTAAGCCCGTGTGCCACAACTACTGAGCCTGAGCTCTAGAGCCCGCAAGCCACAACTACTGAGCTCACGTGCCACAACTATTGAAGCCCATGCGCCTAGAGTCCATGCTCCGCAACCAGAGAAGCCACGATAATGAGAAGCCCGCACACCGCAACGAAGAGTAGCCCCTGCTCACTGCAACTAGAGAAAGCCCGAGCACAGCAATGAAGACCTAACACAGCCAAAGATTTTTTAAATTAATTAATTAATTTAAAAAGGAAAGAGTATCCCTGCTCGCTGCAACTAGAGAAAGACTGTGCGCAGCAACGAAGACCCAACGCAGCCAAAAATGAATAAATAAATAAATTTATTTTTTTAAAAAAAGATGTGGTATTTAAAAAAAATTCCTCCGTTGGAAATGAGTGACTGGTTACACAGGTGTGGTCAGCTTGTGAGAATTCACCAAGCTCTACACTTACACTCAACAAAAAGGATTTTTTTTTAATGCACAAACAATAAGAAAATAAGATAGTTTCCCCTCCCCATTGTCTTCAGGTTAAAATCCAATTACGGAGCACCTACTGTGTTCCCAGCACTGTGCTAGGTTCTCAGATGATCCCAGCAAGCACCTTTCGGCCCCCTGTCCCTCCCCAACTCTTAGTCTATGCTGGCTGGAGCCTGGAGAGATCATACTCATGTCCTGCTCTGGGACTGTGGGTTCCAGAATGGTCAAATCCTTGCTTGACTCTGTAGCATACTTTACAAGGAGTTCAGAACTGCTGGATAAACAAAGAGAATGAATTTACAAATGTTTTGGACTGCATGTTATACTTCTGTTAATATATTCTGGAAAATAGTAAGGTCTTTTGCAATAATATCTTCATATTTCACATTCTCCTTGTGAGCAATTATCTATACATTCCTGTTGGGCCACATGCCATTAACCAAAGTTCTGAGAAATTGATTTCTGGACCAGTGTGATGGAATGTTCTACCTACTTTTTTTTTTAAACATCTTTATTGGAGTATAATTTTTACAATGGTGTGTTAGTTTCTGCTGTATAACAAAGTGAATCAGCTATACATATACATATATCCCCATATCTCCTCCCTCTTGCGTCTCCCTCCCACCCTCCCTATCCCACCCCTCTAGGTGGTCACGAAGCACCGAGCTGATCTCCCTGTGCTATGTGGCTGCTTCCCACTAGCCATCTATTTTACATTTGGTAGTGTATATATGTCCATGACACTCTCTCACTTCGTCCCAGCTTACCCTTCCCCCTCCCCTTGTCCTCAAGTCCATTCTCTACGTCTGCGTCTTTATTCCTGCCCTGCCACTAGGTTCATCAGTACCATTTTAAAATTTTTTTATACATCTTTATTGGAGTATAATTGCTTTACAATGCTGTGTTAGTTTCTGCTGTATAACAAAGTGAATCAGCTATACGTATACGTATATCCCCATATCCCCTCTACCTACTTTTTTAAGGTTCAGCATAAACTTTCATATGTTTCTCCAAAAATGAAGAAGCAACCATCTTATTTCTTCACTTATAGCACTGGAGTGTATTACTCACACTTAATCTGTGTTTAGCAATCTGAAATGGGACCTTAAGGGTGTTTGAATTCCTGGAGCCTTTTCACATTTCCGGACTTCAATTGAGTGAGATGAACACACTACAAGAGTAGCCATCTGTAAACAGGGAAAATCATCCCATATTAAGCAATTAGAATCAGAATATGGCTTGTGTAACAGTCCGGTTTTGAAGTCTAGCCCTGGCTAAATGTCTGACTTCAGCTAAATTGTTTAATTTCCCTGCTCCTTAGGCTCTCCAATTTATAAAATGGAACAAATACTGTAATCTTTAAGATGAGTAGTTTGAAGGAATATGCTAACAATTATAGAGCTGTTTGCTTGGAGAGAGTATGATTACCCATATGAATCCCTTTATTTGAAGGAAAGATAATAATTCTGTCCTCTGCTTACAAATCTCCTTAGGTGTTCTTATGCAGACGTCTTTAAGAAAACATAGGGACATAGAGAATTGTACACTTAAAATGGGTGAATTTTACGGCATGTGATTGATACCTTAATAAAGCTGCTTATGAAAATAGATACAGGTCCACTTCAGCACCATGTCCCCAGTCTAATAGGATTCATGAGAGAAATTTCTCTCAGGTTTCTATGCCAGGAAAAACTGAACTTATCCTGAGCAAGACTATGGTTTATCTTATAGACAATATGAACTTGGTCTTGCTTCCTTCTTTCCTTTGTTCACCAGGAAGCCCATATCTAGGTTTGAGATCCACTTGTAGCATTTCAGCATACTGTTTTAACTTGACTTTTGGTTTTATTTTTTTTTCCTACCTGAATTTTCCCTCGGTAGTGAACTTTATATATTGATTATTGTTTTATCCTGTTATAATTCATGGATTTACATGACCCACTTCACATCCTCTTTGGAAGTAGGCAGTATATAACTGACCAAACTACTACCTTAGTTACTTACTAGCAGAGGAAGGCAGTACAAATATAACAAATATTACTCCATGTTGAAAACACTGTCCCTAACCATTTTAGAGAAAGTGAAGGAGGAACGAACTCAAGCTCCACTTGGCTTAACAGGTTAAATGGTCGTAGTGATCTACAAGAGTGGGTCTGGGGAATTCCCTGGCAGTCCAGTGGTTAGGACTCCATGCTTCCACTGCAGGGGATACGGGTTTGATTCCTGGTTGGAGAACTAAGATCCCACAAGCCGTGCAGCATGGCCAAAAAAAAAAAAAGAAAAAAAGAAAAAGTAGGTCTGCATATTACCACCATATTCAAATGTTCTGTTGGACATCAGTGAAATTTTTAAAGCCAACACTAGTTTATTCTGCTTTCAGACATTTCACATTTGTTTTAAATTTTTATTGGAGTATAGTTGCTTTACAATGTTGTGTTAGTTTCTGCTGTACAGCAAAGTGAATCAGCTATACGTATACATATATCCCCTCTTTTTTGGATTTCCTTCCCATTTAGGTCACCACAGAGCACTGAGTAGAGTTCCCTGTGCTCTACAGTAGGTTCTCCAGACATTTCACATTTCTCAACAACCCATACCCATCTACCCAATGAAAGTTTACAGAGAAAGACCAGTCTGGACCAAAAGGGCAAGGAACAGTAGACTGCAAGCAACTTTTTTCTTTTCTCAGTGCATTTAGAATAAGAATCCTGCTCCTCACACTGGGCTGGAGCTGGCCCTTGTGGGTTTCACCAAACTTGCTTCCTTCTAGGCTGCCTTTTGTTCACTAGGCCACACTGGCCACCTTTCTGGAAATGACCAGCTTTTTTCCATCTTGGAGACTTCAGATTTTCTGTTCCCACTGCTTGGAATGTTCTTTCCCCAGCTCTGGGCTTAGCTAGGTCCTTTTCACCCATGGGGCCTCAGCTGAAATAGCACCTCTTGGGAGAGGCCTTCTCTGACCATCCTTTGTTTCTTTGTTTGTTTCTTTGATCATAACCCACAATTAGGTTAATTCTTTTGTCTGCTTATTTGTAGTCTGTCTCCCTCACTAGAAGGAAAATTTCTCAGAGCAAGGCTGTCTTATTCCTATGAAAAATGTTGACCCCCCATAGTAGTATCCCCTGCCCCCCATGGCTCTTACCATGCCTCCCTGTTTATTCCCATTGTAGCTGTCCTTACAAACTGAAGTGCTCTTTCTTTCTTTTCTTGTTTATGGTCTGGCTCTCTCTACTAGACTCTGAACTCCACGAGGGCAGGGAATGAGCCTGTCTTATTCATTTCCATATCCCCTGTACCCAGCACAGGCCTGGACACTGGATGAATGTCAGAGCCTTAGCATTTGTGTTTAGGACAAAACACCATGGTCACCTCTTCCTGAGTAAACACTGCCTGCTTTTAACTGTCTAGTTTAGAATTGCAGTGGTGTTGGCTGCTAAGTCCAAAGGTATCTCAGTCTAGGCTGCTATAACAAATTACCACAGGCTGGGTAGCTTATGAACAACAGAAATTTATTTCTCACAGTTCTGGGGGCTGGAAGTACAAGATCAAGGTGCCGAGAGATTTGGTGTCTGGTGAGATCCTTCTTCCTGGTTCACAGATAGCCATCTTCTCTCTGTGTCCTCACATGGTGGAATGAGCAAGAGAGCTCTCTGGGGTCTCTTTTATAAGGGCACTAATCCCATTCATGAGGGCTCCACCCCCATGACCTAGCCACCTCCCAAAGGCCCCACCTCCTAATATCATCACACTGGGAGTTAGGATTTCAACATATGAATTTGGGGGGGGGCATACAAACATTAAGTGTAGCAAAAGAAATAAGAATAAACGAGAAATGATCTTTCCTATGCTGGTTGTGCGTCTAAATCATGGAGAACTTACGCACGACTTCTGAATGGTATCATAGGAATGCAGAAGTGCATAAGCAAGTGTTTAGGAGACTGGAAAACTATTTGTGTTACTTAGCAGCTGCAATGTTGAGAAACATATTTTATGCCTTGTGTGCACTGTGAAAATACAAACAATCTCTCATTTTTGAGCGTTCTCCCAGCTCTTAATTTTTAAAATCTTTTTCATATTACAGAAGTAGCCATGAAGCCAAACCATATAATACAAGCTACATTGACTAGCTTAGAAAATCCAGAGATTAACAGAGTTAACTGCTACAAGTTGGAGCAAACTGGGAGGGTCCCAAATTTTGAAGGAGATCTTCTTTGAGGTGGAGCACCTGCTGAGAGTTGTGGTGGGGTGGATCCAGCTCCCCACCTTGCCCCTCACCGCCACTAACATGACTCTTTTGTCTTCCACCCCTGTATCTGGCTTCTTGCCTTGGTAACTTGTCTTCATGTAGTTAACAGATCTTTTTTATTTTATGGACACAATATCATGCCATACTCAATAAGACTCTAAACTTAAATGCCTAGGGATTTGCAAACACTACACAAGGATGAATTGACTTAGTCTATAACCTGCCTAGCAATTGCTGAGATGGTGGGGTTTATACAGAACCTTGCCTTGCTTGTGTCCTTTACCCGTCTACTTTTCCTTAAAGTTAGATCTTCAGAGTTCCAAGAGGTCAGGAAGTGGGCTTGCAGACTAAATGTACTCTCAGTTGTTTTCAGCTAGGAACCAACATGTCTTTCTTATTTTCTAATATATTGATGCAAAACTCCTTTGGCACTGCTTATAGACTGTTGTAGAGCTTGGTATAATACTTCTCAGGCACTGAGCCTTTTGAGTTATTGCTTTCTCAAATTCCAACCAAGTCTATGGGGAGTCTTTACAAAATTCTGTTAAAATACCTTGTTCGAGAATATCCAGATCATGGTTTTTCAACTCTGTCTTTGATCCTGTTCTATTTGCTAAAGATAAAGAGAATGGAATCTTGGAAACCCTAAAGCTCTTAGGTCCAGCTAGAACAATCCCTACCCACCATCCCCACTAACCATTTACCTGGGGCTACACACATCAGCGCTACAGAGCTTGCCTGTGCTCCTGTAGCAAGCTGTCACCCTGCTTTCCATAAGGTTAAGTGGGTCTCACTCTATTCTGTCATTTTTGGGACAGAAGAGACAAGAGTGATATAGCTATTGTTTTATTGCCATCTAAGGAAGCATTTATTTTATAAATAAGCATCACCTTAGGAATCAGAAAGAATGCAAGTTGGCCTTGCAAAAATGTGTCAAGATTTATTCATTCACTCACTCAACAAATATTTATCAAGTTTCTACAGGTGCCAGTCACTGTGCTGTATGATGCAGATACTGTAGTGAACAAAATAGATAAGGTCCTTTCTTGGAAGGAGATTACATTCTAATGAGTCTCCTAACAGAAAAGGTCTTTGTGAATATAAATTGAATAAATCTGGTTGAACATTTGTTTGCCTGACCAGCCTAGTTTAGACCCTTATTATCTCTTGTCAGAACTATTGCACCATCCTTCTAATTAAGTTTCAACCCTCTCCAGGTCAAACTTCACATCACATCCAGGGTTGGATTTTTTAATAATTGCATAATTTAAATATGTATTATATAATGTATGAAAATTATAAAAACAAACAACTCAGAATCAAATATCACATAATGAAAAACTACAGTCCTCCTACCCACATTTTACCACACCCTAGTTCTGTTCCACAGAAGTGACCACTTAAATACTTTTTGCTGTTTCTTCTAGTAATTATGACCACATTTCTTTAAAGTATGATTTTATTGGTACTTCTAGGTTCATCAGTTTCAGACATCATCTACTGATTTCTTGTTATGCTCAAAGAGCACTAAATAGATGAAGATCTAACAATCTTACACTATATAGTTCTGTTGTGATTATATATATATATATTTTTTAATATTTATTTATTTATTTATGGCTGTGTTGGGTCTTCGTTTCTGTGCGAGGGCTTTCTCTAGTTGCGGCAAGTGGGGACCACTCTTCTTCGCGGTGCGCAGGCCTCTCACTGTCGCGGCCTCTCTTGTTGTGGAGCACAGGCTCCAGACGCGCAGGCTCAGTAGTTGTGGCTCACGGGCCCAGTTGCTCCGTGGCATGTGGGATCTTCCCAGACCAGGGCTCGAACCCGTGTCCCCTGCATTGGCAGGCAGATTCTCAGCCACTGCGCCACCAGGGAAGCCCGTGATTATATTTTTAAATAAAACAAGTGTTTACACCGTTACAACTATGTTAATATCATTTATTGTGGAGTCAAATAATATAATATTATTTTTTTCCTGGCATGTCTAATTACCTACTGTTTTGTTTTATTTTATCTATTAATCTACATACCCTAAATGCTCTACAACTTCTCCATAATATTAGATATTTCCTCAAGTACTCTTTTTTTCCCCCCCAGAAATCACGCTCTTAGGGTCTCCTATCTTCCCGCACTGGTCTAGACTTAAGGCCTGCTTAAGTTTTCATCCTGAAACTTCCCCACGCCACACTCCCAGGTGCGATCCAGTTTCCTGAATCCCATTTCTTCTCCAGTCTTGTTTAATTCCCTCATTTTGCTAGAACATATCTTCCAGTAGTTTCTAAGAAAGATGCATGATCCTTTGCTTTTCTTGCATTGAATTAATGATTGAATATTATTTTTCCTCACATTTTTTATGGCGTTGCTCCATTACTTTCTAGCCTCCAGTGTCGTTCTTGAGCAGCCTGATAGTGTTCTGATTCTCCTTGGTATTACATGTGACTGGTTTTCCAAAAGGTTTAAGATCTTTCCATAAGTCCCTATTGTTCTGACATTTCAGCCTCCTCTGTGCTGTGCCTGGTGTCTTCAAGTCGTGAGCCTCTCTAGTCCATTTGCTTGGATCTCTTTCTTGAGGATGAGAGGTGTAGTTGTCGCTGTGTGATTCAGGGTGAGGGCGAGGGTGGACGTGGAGGTAGGGTGGGGGGCAAGGGTATCTGTCTAAGGCACAGTTCTGATCAGGTAATGCCCCTGCCCAAAAGCCTCCATGTTTCTTTCTTGCCCAGTAAAGCCAACTCCAAACTCTTTAGCATGGCATTCAATGCCCTCCAGGATATGGCCTAACTTTCCTGTCCTGATTTAGGGGGCCACTAAACCCCAGTGTTCACCTCCAGGCCAACTGGGGTCTTGACATCTCCCAAACACAATAGGGGCCTCTCATTTCCATTGTTTCTGCTGTGCACTGGTATCCCACACACAGCTAGAATGCTTTTCTCACTGAACGATACTTGTTAAAACTCCACTACCCTTCAACGCCTCAAATGGTGCCTGCCCAAATTAAGAATTGATCTTATCGTCATCAGAACTTTTGGTACCTCTTTGGGTTCAATCTCCACTTTGTCTTCCATGTATTATAGTTATTGGTGCACATGACTGTACTGAAAACTCTTTGTGACGATTCTAATGTAAAATTTAGGGTTTTTGGCTCCAAAGTCACCTAACACACTAAATGGCATACAGTAGGTACTCTGTCAATGCTTGTGAAATAAACAAATCTGCGATTTTTGTAAATGTGGAAGAATACCATCACATTTTAACAGCATTATGGGAATATGATTCGCATACCAGACAGTTCTGTATAGTTCAATGGTTTTTAGTATATTCATAGACTTGAGCAACCATCACCACAATCAGTTTTAGAACATTCTCATTCCCCCAAAGCAAAGCCCTGTAGCCATTAGCAGACGCTCCCCACCCCCCAAATCCCCAGCCCTAGGCAAACACCTACTTTCTGTCTCTAATTCTGGACTTTTCATATAACCGAAACCATAAATATGTGGGGTTTTGCAACTGGTTTATTTTACTTAGCATGTTTTCAAGGTTCATATTGTAGCATGTATCAGTTCTTCATTCCTTTTTATTGACAAACAGTATTCCATTGTGTAAATATACCACACTTCATCCATTCATCAGTTGAACGACATTTAGTTTGTTTCCACTTTTCGGCTATTTTGAATAATGTCTCTATGAACATGATATATATATAGCACGTGTGTATACACAAACACATATATACATATATGTGTGTGTGTGTGTACATATGTTTTCATTTTTCTTGGATATATACCTAGGGGTAAAATAGCTAGAACATATGTTAACTCCATGTTTAGCTTTTTGAGGAACTGCCAAACTGTTTTTCAATGTGGCTGCACAGTTTTTCCACCAGTAATATATGAAGGGTCCAGTTTCTTCACATCCTGGAGAATACTAGTTATTGTCTGTCTTTTTAATTATAGCCATCCTAGTAGGTGTGCATTGGTATCTCATTTTTTTTTTTATTTTATTTATTTATATATTTTTGGCTGTGCTGGGTCTTCGGTTCGTGCGAGGGCTTTCTCTAGTTGCGGCAAGTGGGGGCCACTCTTCATCGTGGTGCGGGGACCGCTCTTCATCGCGGTGCGCGGGCCTCTCACCACCGCGGCCCCTCCCGCCGCGGGGCACAGGCTCCAGACGCACAGGCTCAGCAGCCGTGGCTCACGGGCTCAGCAGCTGTGGCTCACGGGCCCAGCCGCTCCGCGGCATGTGGGATCCTCCCAGACCAGGGCTCGAACCCGCGTCCCCTGCATTAGCAGGCAGACTCTCAACCACTGCGCCACCAGGGAAGCCCTGGTATCTCATTTTGATCTTCATTTCCCTAGTGGCTAATGATGTTGAACATTTTTTCACATGCTTATTGGCCATTTGTATATTTTCCTTGGAGAAGTATCTGTTCAAATCCTTTGCCAATTTAAAAATTTTATTTCTAATTGTATAAAATACACATAACATAAAATTGACCATCTTCACTATTTTTAAGTGTGCAGTTCGGTGACATTGAGTACATTCACATTGCTGTACAGCCATCACCACCATCCATCTCCAGAACTCTTTCATCTTGCAAAACTGAAACTCTGTACCCATTAAACAATGCCTCTCCCTTCCCTCCTCCCCTTAACCCCTGGCAACCATCATTCTACTTCTGTTTCTATGAATCTGACTACTCTAGGTACTTCATTTAAGTGGAATCATACCGTATTTTTCTTTTTGTGACTGGTTTCTTTCACTTAGCATATTATCCTCAAGGTTCATCCATGTAGGAGCATGCCTCAGAATTTCATTCCTTTTTAAGGCTGAATATGTTCCATTGTATGTGTATACTACATTTTATTTATCCATTCATCCATTGATGGACACTTGGGTGCTTCCACCTCTTGACCGTTATGAGTAACGCTGCTATGAACGTGTGCATACAAATATCTCTTCAAGAGCCTGCTTTCAATTATTTTGGGTATATACCCAGAAGTGGAATTGTTGGATCATATAGTAATTCAATGTTTAAGTTTTTGAGGAACTGCCATACTGCTTTCCATAGTGCCTACATCATTTACATTTTCACCAACAGTGTACAGAGTTCCAATTTCTCCACATCCTTCTCCAACATTTATTTTCTTTTTTAAAAATAATTTTTCACTTAATTTCTTTCCAGTTTTATTGAGATATAATTGGCATATAACATTGTATTAGTTTAAGGTGTACAACATAATGATTTGATATATGTCACATTGCAAAATGATAGCACAAGAAGTTTAGTTGACATCCATTAACTCACATAGTTACAATTTTTTTCCTTGTGATGAGAACTTTCTTTTAAAGATAAGGAGGTTATTTATTTATTTATTTAATTTATTATTATTATTTTTTAATGTATTTATTTTATTTTTGACTGCATTGGGTCTTCGCTGCTGTGCGCAGGCTCTCTCCAGTTGCGGCGAGCGGGCGCTGCTCTTCGTTGTGGTGCAGCAGGCTTCTCATCGCGGTGGCTTCCCTTGTTGCAGAGCACAGGCTCTAAGCACAGGGGCTTCAGTAGTGTGGCACACGGGCTCAGTAGTTGTGGCTCACGGACTCAGTAGTTGTGGCTCACGAGCTTAGTTGCTCCGCGGCATGTGGGATCTTCCTGGACCAGGGCTCAAACCCGTGTCCCCTGCACTGGCAGGCGGACTCTTAACCACTGCACCACCAGGGAAGCCCATGATGAGAACTTTTAAGATCTACTCTGTCACTGTGGTTTTGATTTGCATTTCCCTAATAATTAGTGATTTTGAGCATCTTTTCATGTGCTTATTGGCCATTTGTATGTCTTCTTTGGAGAAACGTCTATTCAAGTCTTTTCTCCATTCTTTAATTGGGTTGTCTTTTTATTATGGAGTTGTAGTTTTTATATATTCTGTATACAGGCACCTTTCAAGATATATGATTTGCAAATGTTTTCTCACGTGTTGTTTTTTCACTTCCTTGATGGTGCCCTTTTTTTTTATTGAAGTATAGTTGATATACAATGCTGTGTTAATTCCTGCTGTACAGCAAAGTGACAGTTATACATATATATACATTCTTTTTTTTATATTCTTTTCCATTATGGTTTATCCCAGGAGATTGGATATAGTTCCCTGTTTTATACAGTGGGACTTTGTTGTTTATCCATTCTAAATAGAATACTTTGCATCTACTAACCCCAAACTCCCAGTCCATCCCTCTCGTACCCCCCTCCCCCTTGGCAACTACAAGTCTGTTCTCTATGTCTGTGAGTCTGTTTCTGTTTCATAGATAAGTTCATTTGTGTCATATTTCAGATTACACGTATAATTGATATATGGTATTTGTCTTTCTCTGTATGACTTACCTCACTTAGTATGGTAATCTCTAATTGCATCCATGTTGCTGCAAATGGTATTATTTCGTTCTTTTTTATGGCTGAGTAGTATTCCATTGTATATATGTATTGATGGTGCCCTTTTGAAGCACAAAAGTTGTCAGTTTTGATGCATTCCAATTTATCTATTTTTTCTTTTGTCACTTGTGCCTTTGGTGTCATATCGACGAAGGTTTTCCCTAACCCAAAGTCAACAAGATATACTCCTATATTTTCTTCCAAGAGTTTTTTTTCTCTTCATATTTTGGTTTATTTCCTTTCCATTTTAAATATTTGACTGTTATAAAGGGTACTAGTTTTGTTTCACTAAATTGTTATTGTTGAGCGTAAGATTGCTTCTCATTTTAGAGTAAACATTCTCATAGTTAAAATGTCGTACTTAATTTTTTTCTTTCTATTTTTAATAGTATTTATTGTTTTCTTTCTAATTTTATAAGCAATACATATTCATAACAGACAACTAGAAATGCATAAAAGCATAAAGTAAAAAATAACATTCACCCATAATCCCCCCCATCAAGATAACCCATTAGCATTTTGATACATTTCCTCCCAGTGTCTCCATATTTTTTTCTTTTTTTATATTCTTTTCCATTATGGTTTATCACAGGATATTCAATATAGTTCCCTGTGCTATACATTAGGACCTTGTGGTTTATCTGTCAAGAGTTTTATAGTGTAGCTCTTACACTAAGGTCTTTGATCCATTCACAGTTAATATTTGTATATGGTGTGAGGTAGGGATCCGAGTTCATCCTTTTGCATGTGGATATCCAGTTCTCCCCACATTTGTTGAAGAGACTATTCTTTCCCCACTGAATGGCCTTGACACTCTTGTGAAGAATTAATTGATCATCCATGTTAATGGGTTAATTTTTTGACTCTCAATTCCATTCCGTTGTTCTATATGCCTGTCCTTATGCCAGTACCACACTGCTTTGATTGTTGTAGCTTTGTAGTAAGTTTCGATATTGGGAAGTGTGAGTCTTCCAACTTTATTTTTCTTTTTCAGTATTGTCTTAGCTTTTCGGGATCACTTGTGATTCCATATGAATTTGAGGATAGGCTTTGCCATTTTTGCAAAACAAAAAAGCTGTTGGAATTTTGATAGGGATTGTATTGCATTAGTGGATCAGTTGGAGAGTATTGCCATTTTAACAATATTAAATCTCTGGGGCTTCCCTGGTGGCGCAGTGGTTAAGAATCCGCCTGCCAATGCAGGAGACATGGGTTCCAGCCCTGGTCCGGGAAGATCCCACATGCCGTGGAGCAATTAAGCCCTTGCACCACAACAACTGAGGCTGCGCTCTAGAACCCGTGAGCCACAGCTACTGAGCCCGAGTATCACACTTACTGAAGCCTGCATGCCTAGAGCCCATGTTCTGCAACAAGAGAAGCCACCTAAATGAGAAGCCCATGCACCGCAACGAAGAGTAGCCCCTGCTTGCCGCAACTAGAGAAGGCCCATGCACAGCAATGAAGACCCAACACAGCCTAAAATTAATTAATTAATTAATTAATTTTTTAAAAAATTCTTAAAAAAAAAAAAACTTCTGCTCCATTAATGTGGAATGTCCTAATTTATTTAGGTTCTTCTTTAATTTCTTTGCACAATGTTTTGTAGTTTTCAGAATAGAAGTTTTATACCTCTTTTTAAAAATTTATTCCTAAGTATTTTATTCACTTTGATGCTATTGTAAATGGAATTTTTCTTAATTTTATTTTCAGATTGTTACTGTGACATTTTGAATAAGAGGTAAAAAATCACCATGAGCAACCTCTAAGTTTAAAATCAAAGGTTGTTCATATTTTTATGTTGCTGTTTTCAAGGGGTCCCAATGTTTTATAATACTTTACACAGTAATACAGCTTTAAAAAATTATCTCATTAGTATGTTTTGGTAATGTGGAAACAATTGACTTCACTAATGGATTTAATATTATCATAAAAATTCCAAGCCAACCCCATCCTATCTGAGAAAAGTTAATGTGAAACTGCTTACTTTGGTTCTTCCAGAAGCTTGTCTGCTAATAAAGTATTTAATATGTTTCTTTCATGAGTGGGTATTTCTATATAGTTTTCTAGAGGACATGGAAAATTCCTGGGTGCCAGTATTAATCTCCTCCTTTCTTTAATGAACTGAGAATCTGATCCAATGAGATTAAACTTTCCTCACAGACCAAGATCAGGACTCTGCTGTTAAAGTTCTGGATGAATTTTGGTTTTTGCACTAGACATAAATTCACAGCAACTCCTCACCTACAGAGGTTAATCTCTCTATCTCTTCTCCACCCTGGCCTTAAGACACCACAGCTAGCATGCTCTCCTATCCTTAGATGGCTGGCTCCCCTTGCTCTATGCTTAATTAAATAGTGAACAACTTCATCAAAACATCTAGTATATTGGTCAGAACTCAAGTACACAGTGAATATTAATATATTTCCCTTGAAACAATGTCTCCTTTTGATATTAAGTAAAAGGTTTCTGTGCTAATTATGGGTTTTAAATGTTTATCCAGATTTTGTGTCAACTTTGAAAAAGAAATTTCATAGACTGGAGGCATTAGAGAAGTTGGAAGGAAACTTAGAAAGCCAGGGCAAGGGCCCATGAGCCAAGTTCAGCCTGTAGACATGTTTTATTTGGCCCCTGTGAATATTTTAAAACTATTTAGATTAGTTGCCAACATTGAAAAATCAGGCAGTTTCACATAAAAATATGGATTTCTGGCTTTTCTTGAAAAAGTGGATAAACCTGGCCATGTGAGGCCCACACTGCAGCATGGCACATATGGGGGCAAGCATGCTCCCGGGTGTCAAGGTCCTCCCTGCCTGACCTGTCTGACCCCAGGAGGCCTTTGAGTCTGTGACTCCTGAGCTAATTCAATTCCCTCCTGAGGTTTGGAGACAGGCTTGGAGATTACTGCTCAAATGCCAAGAGTATTATTCATAAACAGATAAAATTAGGGAAGAGCTAATTCTTCTAAATGTTCAAAGGATTTTCTTGCTTGAATGGCATCTCTACTGGTGTGTTTAGGCTTTTGAAATATAATTAACTGAGAGAGGAGCTAAAAGGAGCCACAGCTAAACAAAGATCGGACACATCTTAAAACAACAAAATGTGCTTTTTTAAACCTGTGTCCCACTTTAACTCTGACCTCCTCTTTACAATTTTCTTTCATTTCTCTCCTCTTCTTCTGAACTCGTAAGCTTTACTTATAGACCCGGGTAACAAGTAAGTTAGTACTTAAGCATTCATTCATTTAATAAATATTTATTTGAGCACTTGCGAGATGCCAGGGGCTGGTCTAGGCACTTGGGATGGCACAGAGGACAGAGACGAAAGTCCCTTGTGCAGTTTACAATATATTGGTCATGGCTTATATTTCTTGGGAGTCTTCTACAGCAGACTGCACAGTGTTAGGCGCTTAGTGGTACATGAATAAATACTAATCAATTCATTAGCCAATTGATGATTGAGTCAAAGACCCTGGACAGTCTTCTAGGAGCAGGCTGTCAGTAGGAGAGCCTGGTATGGAAGGGCTTAGGTACGCCCTATTTGCAAGAGATAATGTCCCTGGGATAAAACAAGGGGAATAAAGCAAGCATGAGGAGTTCTTCAGTCTTTACCTCTCACATAGGTCATGAGAACTCTGTAATACCTCTATGGAGAAGTGAGCAAACCTGCAACTCAGCCCCTCAAATGTGAAAGGAGACGTTGTAACTGAATGTCATCAGTGTCCATCCTCTTGGGTATAAAAGATAGAAACAGGTCTCTTCCAAGAGGAGAAGCAGTGACCAAGTGGGGCGGGGCTCTAGTGTTTGGCTGTGGACAAGCCTCTTACTGTCTGGCCCTTGGAGGACCGTGGGTAGCAGTTGGTGTGTGTATTGGTGAGGGGGAGGTTGGCCTCTGGAATCTGCTTGGACTATTGAAATAGTTCAGAAATTAAGACAGAAAACTCCCAGTAGAGATCAGAGAAACCAGAGCTGGTCATATCTGATGATTACTAAATTGTATCTTAGTAAAAACTAAAGGGGTTCCACTGAGAACTCCTGGCTGCGGTCTCAAGAGTTCTGAACCTTCCATTCCTTCTATTAGTAAAACTGACAGGGAGAAGGGAATCTTGCCGATCTATGATCCAAAATTCCCCCAAAACAATTATGTAAGTCAATGGTAAATCATGATCCAATATCTCTTTTAAAAATTATATGCAACGGTGAGGAACACATACATGAAAAGAAGTCAATCTGTGCAAGCGTAGTGGAGTCAGAGTGCCTGGGGTTGAATACCGGACACCCCTCTTGACTATGCAACCCTTGGTAAGTTGCTTAACTTCTCTGAACCTTCAGTTTCCTCATCTATTAAATAGGATAATATAGTACCTCCTTTGTAGGGTTGCTAGGTTGGCATATAAGCCTCAACTGGCCGACCTACCTTTGGGTCTCATATTTTTATGGAGATCCTGGATTAAGTAATTAAATTTGTTTTTCTCTTCTTAAAAAAAAAGATTCAGTGAAGTTGTACATGTGAAGCTCTTTTTAAAATGTCAGGCACAGAGTGGTCAACAAACATGAACTATTTTTCTTTCTTTATTCCTGCCTTGTAGAACTAAGGCACTTTACATTTGTACTGAATTCGCAGCAATTAACAATGTGGTATGCGAGCTAAGAGACTGGGGGTTGGAGCAGATAAGAAAAAGTGATGCCTTAAAGCAATGGTAATTTCAGTCAATCTCTTCTACTTCATGGCTGACTTCATAGTGAGTTTTGCAGAGAAGTGCCTCTTACCCAATTCCCAAATATAGACCTAACTCCACCGAGAATGGCTCTCACTCCTAAATCATTCCAGTCTAGAAAACAAGTCAAGAATTATTTTGCCTCCATTTTTGTTCAATCTTGCCAAACCCATTAATCAATAAACAACATAAATCATCTAGCTCTTCAGAATTCAACTTCTGTTAATAGTCAGCCAACTCTAAGCTTGATTTAAACTGAGGGTGAGAGAGTGATGTGTATTCGTACTATAAGCATATATGGTAGGAGTCTGCATGTGATGATCTGGACTAAGAAAATAATTATACTGACATGATTTAATCCCAAACAGAACAAATCTCCCAAGCCTAAGCTGGCTTTTCCTCACTGGGTCTCTCTGGCCTCCCTCAGCTCTAGTAATTCTAAAAAGGGAATGCTAGGCTATGATATGTGTGACCGCATTTTGAAAAAAAAAGTTTTACAGTTATCAGTGGCTTTTAGTTCTCAAGTAACAGAAAAATGGTTGACTATTACACCTAAATATTCTGAATATGTATGTGCCTTTGTTTTGAATTGCTTTTTCTCCAATGATATTGTTTGCTCTTAAACAGTGAACAACTGAAAAATTAATGGATGAAAAGTAATGTTTAATTAACTTGTTTTATCAGACACCAAGTCCACTGCTATATTTAGCAACTGAACTAATAGAAAAAGCTGCTGCAGAATTAGTCAGCACATCAGCCTGTTAAATATCAAAGAGCAGAGGAGGCCTTTTGTCTCAGCATTGAACCAGAGACTGAAAATGCATCTAATTTTAGCATTTCCAGAGGAGGATAAAAAGATGTGAAACACAATAATCAGGAAAAATGTCATGCACAGCCTAAGTATGTGTTTGTCAGAGGAGAAACGCTGGGAGAATGGCAGCATAAAGTAAGAGGTCTGCTCAGAAGCCAGAATTCATCATCACAAGTAAATTCTTTAAAATAATTTACCATTAAGCCAAGACTCCCATCTATACAAGAGATCCTAGGGACTAATAAAGAATATTGATTAGGTGGCGGGTTTTTTCTGAAAGCAGTTTCATGTGGTCTACTTTAGCATTTAAGGGCTCCAGGGCGTCATCAGTGCAATTGAAGGGAAGGATTAAAGGGATAAAGGAAAAGCTTACTTTTCAGGGTGAGATTTTATTTTCTATAGAAAAGCTTCTTTTATTTTGAGGGTGTATATCCAGGTACAGGTGGAGGGAGGAGAAAGTGGGTGAGATGGACACTCCAAGAGATCCCAGCAATCCTAATATATTTTAATGTTTTTATTGTATTATGAAGGCAAAGTTCACATTCTTTTTTTTTTTTTCAAACATCTTTATTGAAGTATAATTGCCTTACAATAGTGTGTTAGCATCTGCTTTATAACAAAGTGAATCTGTTATACATATACAATATGTTCCCATTTCTCTTCCCTCTTGCATCTCCCTCCCTCCCACCCTCCCCATCCCACCCCTCTAGGTGGTCACAAAGCACCGAGCTGATCTCCCTGTGCTATGCGGCTGCTTCCCACTAGTTATCTATTTTACATTTGGTAGTGTATATATGTCCATGACACTCTCTTACCCTGTCACATCTCACCCCACCCCCTCCCCATATCCTCAAGTCCATTCTCTAGTAGGTCTGTGTCTTTATTCCCGTCTTGCCACTAGGTTCTTCATGGCCTTTTTTTTTTTTTTCCCTTAGATTCCATATATATGTGTTAGCATACTGTATTTGTTTTTCTCTTTCTGACTTACTTCACTCTGTATGACAGACTCTAACTCCATCCACCTCATTACAAATACCTCCATTTCATTTCTTTTGATGGCTGAGTAATATTCCATTGTATATATGTGCCACATCTTCTTTATCCATTCATCTGTCGATGGACATTTAGGTTGCTTCCATGTCCTGGCTATTGTAAATAGAGCTGCAATGAACATTTTGGTACATGACTCTTTTTGACCTATGGTTTTCTCAGGGTATATGCCCAGTAGTGGGATTGCTGGGTCGTATGGTAGTTCTATTTGTAGTTTTTTAAGGAACCTCCATACTGTTCTCCATAGTGGCTGTATCAATTTACATTCCCACCAACAGTGCAAGAGTGTTCCCTTTCCTCCACACCCTCTCCAGCATTTATTGTTTCTAGATTTTTTGATGATGGCCATTCTGACCGGTGTGAGATGATATCTCATTGTAGTTTTGATTTGCATTTCTCTAATGATTAATGATGTTGAGCATTCTTTCATGTGTCTGTAGGCCATCTGTATATCTTCTTTGGAGAAATGTCTATTTAGATCTTCTGCCCATTTTTGGATTGGGTTGTTTGTTTTTTTGTTATTGAGCTGCATGAGCTGCTTGTAAATCTTGGAGATTAATCCTTTGTCAGTTGCTTCATTTGCAAATATTTTCTCCCATTCTGAGGGTTGTCTTTTGGTCTTGTTTATGGTTTCCTTTGCTGTGCAAAAGCTTTTCAGTTTCATTAGGTCCCATTTGTTTATTTGTGTTCTTATTTCCATTTCTCTGGGAGCTGGGTCAGAAAGAATCTTGCTGTGATGTATGTCATAGAGTGTTCTGCCTATGTTTTCCTCTAAGAGTTTGATAGTGTCTGCCCTTACACTTAGGTCTTTAATCCATTTTGAGTTTATTTTTGTGCATGGTGTCAGGGAGTGTTCTAATTTCATACTTTTACATGTTCCTGTCCAATTTTCCCAGCACCACTTATTGAAGAGGCTGTCTTTTCTCCACTGTATATGCTTGCCTCCTTTATCAAAGATAAGTTGACCATATGTGTGTGGGTTTATCTCTGGGCTTTCTATCCTGTTCCATTGATCTATATTTCTGTTTTTGTGCCAATACCAAACTGTCTTGATTACTGAAGCTTTGTAATATAGTCTGAAGTCAGGGAGCCTGATTCCCCCAGCTCCATTTTTCGTTCTCAAGATTGCTTTGGCTATTCGGGGTCTTTTGTGTTTCCATACAAATTGTGAAATGTTTTGTTCTAGTTCTGTGAAAAATGCCAGTGGTAGTTTGATAGGGATTGCATTGAATCTGTAGATTGCTTTGGGTAGTAGAGACATTTTCACAATGTTGATTCTTCCAATCCAGGAACATGGTATATCTCTCCATCTATTTGTATCATCTTTAATTTCTTTCATCAGTGTCTTATAATTTTCTGCATACAGGTCTTTTGTCTCCTTAGGTAGGTTTATTCCTAGATATTTTATTCTTTTTGTTGCAATGGTAAATGGGAGTGTTTTCTTAATTTCACTTTCAGATTTTTCGTCATTAGTGTATAGAAATGCAAGAGATTTCTGTGCATTAATTTTGTATCCTGCTACTTTACCAAATTCATTGATTAGCTCTAGGAGTTTTCTGGTAGCATCTTTAGGATTCTCTATGTATAGTATCATGTCATCTGCAAATAGTGACAGCTTTACTTCTTCTTTTCCGATTTGGATTCCTTTTATTTCTTTGTCTTCTCTGATTGCTGTGGCTAGGACTTCCAGAACTATGTTGAATAATAGTGGTGAGAGTGGGCAACCTTGTCTTGTTCCTGATCTTAGTGGAAATGGTTTCAGTTTTTCACCATTGAGGACAATGTTGGCTGTGGGTTTGTCATATATGGCCTTTATTATGTTGAGGAAAGTTCCCTCTATGCCTACTTTCTGCAGGGCTTTTATCATAAATGGGTGTTGAATTTTGTCAAAAGCTTTCTCTGCATCTATTGAGATGATCATATGGTTTTTCTCCTTCAATTTGTTAATATGGTGTATCACATTGATTGATTTGCGTATATTGAAGAATCCTTGCATTCCTGGGATAAACCCCACTTGATCATGGTGTATGATCCTTTTAATGTGCTGTTGGATTCTGTTTGCTAGTATTTTGTTGAGGATTTTTGCATCTATGTTCATCAGTGATATTGGCCTGTAGTTTTCTTTCTTTGTGACATCTTTGTCTGGTTTTGGTATCAGGGTGATGGTGGCCTCGTAGAATGAGTTTGGGAGTGTTCCTCCCTCTGCAATATTTTGGAAGAGTTTGAGAAGGATAGGTGTTAGCTCTTCTCTAAATGTTTGATAGAATTCGCCTGTGAAGCCATCTGGTCCTGGGCTTTTGTTTGTTGGAAGGTTTTTAATCACAGTTTCAATTTCAGTGCTTGTGATTGGTCTGTTCATATTTTCTATTTCTTCCTGGTTCAGTCTCGGCAGTTTGTGCATTTCTAAGAATCTGTCCATTTCTTCCAGGTTGTCCATTTTATTGGCATATAGTTGCTTGTAGTAATCTCTCATGATCTTTTGTATTTCTGCAGTGTCAGTGGTTACTTCTCCTTTTTCATTTCTAATTCTATTGATCTGAGTCTTCTCCCTTTTTCTCTTGATGAGTCTGGCTAATGGTTTATCACTTATGTTTATCTTCTCAAAGAACCAGCTTTTAGTTTCATTGATTTTTGCTATTGTTTCCTTCATTTCTTTTTCATTTATTTCTGACCTGATCTTTATAATTTCTTTCCTTCTGCTGGCTTTGGGGTTTTTTTGTTCTTCTTTCTCTAATTGCTTTAGGTGCAAGGTTAGGTTGTTTATTCGAGATGTTTCCTGTTTCTTGAGGTAGGCTTGTATTGCTATAAACTTCCCTCTTAGCACTGCTTTTGCTGTGTCCCATAGGTTTTGGGTCGTCGTGTCTCCATTGTCATTTGTTTCTAGGTATTTTTTGATTTCCCCTTTGATTTCTTCAGTAATCACTTCGTTATTAAGTAATGTATTGTGTAGCCTCCATGTGTTTGTATTTTTTACATATCTTTTCCTGTAATTGATATCTAGTCTCATAGCATTGTGGTCGGAAAAGATACTTGATACGATTTCAATTTTCTTAAATTTACCAAGGCTTGATTTGTGACCCAAGATATGATCTATCCTGGAGAATGTTCCATGAGCACTTGAGAAAAATGTGTATTCTGTTGTTTTTGGGTGGAATGTCCTATAAATATCAATTAAGTCCATATTGTTTAATGTATCATTTAAAGCTTGTGTTTCCTTATTTATTTTCATTTTGGATGATCTGTCCATTGGTGAAAGTGGGGTGTTAAAGTCCCCTACTATGATTGTGTTGCTGTCAATTTCCCCTTTCATGGCTGTTAGTATTTGCCTTATGTATTGAGGTGCTCCTATGTTGGGTGCATAAATATTTACAATTGTTATACCTTCCTCTTGGATCGATCCCTTGATCATTATATAGTGTCCTTCTTTGTCTCTTGTAATAGTCTTTATTTTAAAGTCTATTTTGTCTGATATGAGAATTGCTACTCCAGCTTTCTTTTGATTTCCATTTGCATGGAATATCTTTTTCCATCCCCTCACTTTCAGTCTGTATGTGTCCCTAGGTCTGAAGTGGGTCTCTTGTAGACAGCATATGTATGGGTCTTGTTTTTGTATCCATTCAGCCAGCCTGTGTCTTTTGGTGGGAGCATTTAATCCATTTACATTCAAGGTAATTATCGATATGTATGTTCCTATTCCCATTTTCTTAAATGTATTGGGTTTGTTATTGTAGGTGTTTTCCTTCTCTTGTGTTTCTTGCCTAGAGAATTTCCTTTAGCATTTGTTGTAAAGCTGGTTTGGTGGTGCTGAACTCTCTCAGCTTTTGCTTGTCTGTAAAGGTTTTAATTTCTCCATCGAATCTGAATGAGATCCTTGCTGGGTAGAGTAATCTTGGTTGTAGGTTTTTCTCCTTCATGACTTTAAGTATATCCTGCCACTCCCTTCTGGCTTGCAGAGTTTCTGCTGAGAGATCAGATGTTAACCTTATGGGGATTCCCTTGTGTGTTATTTGTTTTTTTTCCCTTGCTGCCTTTAATATGTTTTCCTTATATTTAATTTTTGACAGTTTGATTAATATGTGTCTTGGCGTGTTCCTCCTTGGGTTTATCCTGTATGGGACTCTCTGTGCTTCCAGGACTTGATTAACTATTTCCTTTCCCATATTAGGGAAGTTTTCAACTATAATCTCTTCAAAAATTTTCTCAGTCCCTTTCTTTTTCTCTTCTTCTTCTGGTACCCCTATAATTCGAATGTTGGCACGTTTAATGTTGTCCCAGAGGTCCCTGAGACTGTCCTCAGTTCTTTTCATTCTTTTTTCTTTATCCTGCTCTGTAGTAGTTATTTCCACCATTTTATCTTCCAGGTCACTTATCCTTTCTTCTGCCTCAGTTATTCTACTATTGATCCCATCTAGAGTATTTTTAATTTCATTTATTGTGTTTTTCATCATTGCTTGGTTCCTCTTTAGTTCTTCTACATCCTTGTTAAATGTTTCTTGCATTTTGTCTATTCTATTTCCAAGATTTTGGATCATCCTTACTATCATTATTCTGAATTCTTTTTCAGGTAGACTACCTATTTCCTCTTCATTTGTTAAGTCCAGTGTGTTTTGAGCCTGCTCCTTCATCTGCTGTGTGTTTTTCTGTCGTCTCATTTTGCCTATCTTACTGTGTTTGGGGTCTCCTTTTCACAGGCTGCAGGTTCGTAGTTCCCGTTGTTTTTGGTATCTGTCCCCAGCGGCTAAGGTTGGTTCAGTGGGTTGTGTAGGCTTCCTGGTGGAGGGAACTAGTGCCTGAGTTCTGGTGGATGAGGCTAGATCTTGTCTTTCTGGTGGGCACGTCCACGTCTGGTGGTGTATTTTGTGGTGTCTGTGGCCTTATTATGATTTTAGGCAGCCTCTCTGCCAATGGATGGGGTTGTGTTCCTGTCTAGCTAGTTGTTTGGCATAGGATGTCCAGCACTGTAGCTTGCTGGTCGTTGAGTGAAGCTGGGTCTTGATGTTGAGATGGAGATCTCTGGGAGATTTTTGCCGTTTGGTATTACGTGGAGCTGGGAGGTCTCTTGTGGACCAGTGTTCTGAAATTGGCTCTCCCACCTCAGAGGCACGGCCCTGATGCCTGGCTGGAGCACCAAGAGCCTTTCGTCCACACGGCTCAGAGTAAAAGGGAGAAAAAATAGAAAGAAAGAAAGAAAGAGGCTATAATATAGTGAAGTAAAATAAAGCTATTGTAAAGCAAAGCTATACAGACAAAATCTCACCCAGAAGCATATACATATACACTCACTAAAAAAAGGAAAAGGGGAAAAATTAATATCTCCTGCTCCCAGAGTCCACCTCCTGAATTTGGGATGATTCGTTGTCTATTCAGGTATTCCACAGATGCAGGTACATCAAGTTGTCTGTGGAGCTTTAATCCGCTGCTCCCGAGGCTGCTGGGAGAGATTTCCCCTTCTCTTCCCTGTTCGCACAGCTCCTGGGGTTCAGCTTTGGATTTGGACCCGCCTCTGCGTGTAGGTCGCCTGAGGGCGTCTGTTCCCCGCCCAGACAGGACGGGGTTAAAGGAGCAGCTGCTTCGGGGGCTCTGGCTCACCCAGGCCGCGGGGAGGGAGGGGTACAGAGGAGGCGGGGCGAGCCTGCGGCGTCAGAGGCCGGCGTGACGTTGCACCAGCCTGAGGCGCGCAGTGCGTTCTCCCGGGGATGTTGTCCCCGGATCCCGGGACCCTGGCAGTGGCGGGCTGCACAGGCTCCCGGGAGGGTTGGTGTGGAGAGTGACCTGTGCTCGCACACAGGCTTTTTGGAGGCGGCAGCAGCAGCCCCAGCGTCTCACGCCCGTCTCTGGGGTCCGCGCTGATCGCCGTGGCTTGCGCCCTTCTCTGGAGTTCGTTTAGGCGGCGCTCTGAATCCCCTCTCCTTGCGCGCAGCGAAACAAAGAGGCAAGAAAAAGTCTCTTGCCTCTTTGGCAGCTGCAGACCTTTTCCCGGTCTCCCTCCGGGCTAGCTGTGGTGCGCCAACCCCTTCAGGCTGTGTTCACGCCGCCAGCCCCAGTCCTCTCCCTGCGATCCGACCGCAGCCGGAGCCTCAGCTCCCAGCCCCGCCCGCCCCGGCGGGGGAGCAGACAAGCCTCTCGGGCTGGTGAGCGCCGCTCGGCGCCGAGCCTCTGTGCGGGAGTCTCTCCAATTTTCCCTCTGCGCCCCTGTTGCTGTGGGATCCGCGCTGATAGCCGCGGCTCGCGCCCTTCTCTGGAGTTCGTTTAGACGGCGCTCTGAATCCCCTCTCCTTGCCCGCCGCGAAACAAAGAGGCAAGAAAAAGACTCTTGCCTCTTCGGCAGCCGCAGACTTTTTCCCGGACTCCCTCCGGGCTAGCTGTGGTGCGCTAACCCCTTCAGGCTGTGTTCACGCCGCCAGTCCCAGTCCTCTCCCTGCGATCCAACCGAAGCCCGAGCCTCAGCTCCCAGCCCCGCCCGCCCCGGCGGGGGAGCAGACAAGCCTCTCGGGCTGGTGAGTGCTGCTCGGCGCCGAGCCTCTGTGCGGGAACCTCTCCGCTTTGCCCTCCGCACCTCTGTGGCTGCGCTCTCCTCCGTGGCTCTGAAGCTTCCCCCCTCCTCCCCCCGCAGTCTCCGCCCGCGAAGGGGCTCCTAGTGCGTGGAAACCTTTCCTCCTTTACGGCTCCCTCCCACTGGTGCGGGTGCCGTCCCTATTCTTTTGTCTCTGTTATTTCTTTTTTCTTTTGCCCTACCCAAGTACGGGGGGAGTTTCTTGCCTTTTTGGAGGTCGGACGTTTTCTGCCAGCGTTCAGTGGGTGTTCTGTAGGAGCAGTTCCACGTGTAGGTGTATTTCTACTGTATCTGTGGGAAGGAATGTGATCTCCGCGTCTTACTCTTCCGCCATCTTCCCTCCCTTCTCAAAGTTCACATTCTTAATGAACAAAGTGGAAAGAAAAAGAAATGTGAGCTTTGATTACTTATGATAATTTTAAAATTATTATTATTTTTAACATCTTTATTGGAGTATAATTGCTTTACAATGTTGTGTTAGTTTCTGCTTTATAACAAAGCCCAGAGGTAAACCCACATACCTATGGTCACCTTATCTTTGATAAAGGAGGCAAGAATATACGATGGAGAAAAGACAGCCTCTTCAAAAAGTGGTGCTGGGAAAACTGGACAGCTACATGTAGAAGAATGAAATTAGAACACTCCCTAACACCATACACAAAAATAAACTCAAAATGGATTAAAGACCTAAATGTAAGGCCGGACACTATAAAACTCTTAGAGGAAAACATAGGCAGAACGCTCTATGACATAAATCACAACAAGATCCTTTTTGACCCACCTCCTAGAGAAATGGAAATAAAAACAAAAATAAACACATGGGACCTAATGAAACTTAAAAGCTTTTGCACAGCAAAGGAAAATATAAGACGAAAAGACAACCCTCAGTGTGATAATTTCTTAAAATTTATTTCGGTATCCCAAGACTCTGGACCAGTGCTTGGCACATAGTAGGTCTCAATAAATATTTGTTGAATAAATGAATGAACGGTTTCATGTCAAGATGCTGAAGTGAGCATATGCATAATTCTCCCCACACTATTTCAAACACATAGGAATGATCTATAAGGTCTTTAAAGATATATTTAAAAGTACATAATAATCAAATGTGAGAGGAAAATCAGCATGGATCTAAACTCCAGTGGTAAGCCACGAGCAGTCGGGGCCAGGACTTCAAGTCCATGGGGGAATGGGGCCAAACTTGCCCAGTATGTGGTACAGGACTGGAACCAGGATCCCAGTATGAAGCCAGAGTCCAGGACCATGCTTTCTCCCTGCAAGCAGTGGCTGAAAAACCTCTGCCTACCCACAGGGATTGGGCCAGGATCTCCTGCTTGTCTTAGGTGGCGGCTAAGGCAGAGAATTCTAACTAACATGAGACTTACACCTGGGCTTGTGCCATGTGGGTATGGGCATTAGGACTGCTAAATCTTGCAGGGAAGAAGCCTTGAGCTGAGCTCCTAGTAACTTGAGGCAGCTGAGAAACCACCGCCACAGGGATAGGCATGCTGAAGAAAATCCCCAAAGAAGATTAGCTCCCAAACAAAACTGTTTAATTTATAAGAAGTTGGACACCATGAAAAGTAGTCAACAGACCCAATAACTGAGGAAACGGAGATAACAGAATGGTCTAAAAAGGACCGTTAAGTAAGCTTGTGTAAAATCTTCAAAGACTATATTGTGTTTGCATGATGTGAAATACCATTATATAGTATGCTAGCCTTTGTGTAAGAAAGAAAGAGAAATATGTATATATGTATCTGCTAATATCGGCAAAATATATTTTGCAGGAAGTATAAACCAGAAATTAAGGAAATTGATTGCCTAAAGTAAGTGGATATGAATGGGATGCAAGGGAAGGCAATGGGACTTCTCTGAGGGTATTTTTGTATATTTTGTCTGCTAATTACATTAATATTTTAGATTTTTAAAAAATAAAATTGAGGGCTTCCCTGGTGGCGCAGTGGTTGGGAGTCTGCCTGCCAATGCAAGGGACACGGGTTCGAGCTCTGGTCTGGGAAGATCCCACATGCCGCGGAGCAACTAGGCCCGTGAGCCACAGCTACTGAGCCTGCGCGTCTGGAGCCTGTGCTCCACAACAAGAGAGGCCGCGATAATGAGAGGCCCACGCACTGCGATGAAGAGTGGCCCCCGCTCGCCGCAACTAGAGAAAGCCCTCACACTGAAACGAAGACCCAACACAGCCAAACTAAATAAATAAATAAATAAAATTTTTAAAAAAAAGTGTTTTCCATTTAAAAAAAAAATTGAATCAGTATGAGAAAAAAACTAAAATTTAATATAAACAAATAAACTAACCTAACTGTATATCACATTGAAAATATAACTACACAGTAGAATAAAAAGGAATTAGTCCAATAACTTTTAACACAGTACTCTCACTGTACACCCTCAGTAGGCTATATTATACAGATAAAAAATAGCTGCAAAGCAATCATGAACATTTTTAGTAGGTTTATTATTGGTAAAATATTGCTATAGCAATTCTGAAGCTATTTTGTATATATCATTGGATTGAGCAAATAAGTAAATATACTGTAAATGAGCAAATACACTGGGAGTCAGGATTCTCACTGTGGGTAAAGGGAAGTACAAACTACATTTTGGGGAAAAGAGAGGAAGAACCATGTGGTGTTAGACTGGCATATAGTTATTAGAATGAACTCGTGATTTTAAAATATATATCTATCTACTAAAAGGGCTTAGAAGCAATGACGTTCCAGTTGTGATGAGCACACAGCACCTTGATCTTGTACTCTAAATACCACATGCCTCGGGTTGAGTTCTCTGCAAACAGACCTTGGGATGGAGTTCAAAGTACAAGATACTTACTAGGGATCAATAAATGTATAAAGATGGGGGAGGGGAGGAAGCAGTGTTGACGAGAGAAAGAAGATTGCAAGCCTGCCAAAGCTTCAGTAAACCCAACAGGGAGCTCTGGAGCTGGTATTTTGCCCCCAAAGAGTGACCCACATCAAGGTGAAAAGCTGGGTCTTTAGATCCTTGTCTCACTCAGTCACTGGATGTGGGCTCCTCCAGGAGGGCATGCATATAGGTGAAGTGGTTTTGCAGCTGAGGCAGACCCTGAAGGAGCTGGCAGCTGGAGGCTACCCACTGACTACACTCCCCACAGCTGGGCAGTAAGTCCTTTCCTACAGGGTGATCTGGATGGGACATCTCCATGACAACCACACTGTTCCTCACTAAAAGGAGCTAGATCTCCTTGAAAAGGGGGCTCATTCCATGTCCAGGGCAAGGAAAGAACAAAGTGAGCCTGGAACATCTTGTTATGTGTGAAAGTGAGGAAATGCCCCAAATTTGATAGACTTTTGTAAAAAAAAAAAAAGGAGCCAGCTAGAAGGGGCCCCCACTAGCCAAATTTGAGATAATGTGAGCATCAAAATGAATAAGGGCAGGAAAGAATTATAACACATTGAATAATAATAAATAAAGAGCCCATGAGTTCATACTGATACTGAAAAAAAGTTCCAAAAAAAGTGGGAGGAGAAGGGAAAGCTCTTATTTATAGGAGAATTCCAACTAATCAATGTAGAAGAAATGATAGAAAGTCATTTTATAACCACCACACTAACAACTGATTCAGGCAAAAATCATCACTGGGGACTTCCCTGGTGGCACAGTGATTAAGAATCCTCCTGCCAACGCAGGGGACACGGGTTCGAGCCCTGGTCCGGGAAGATCCCACATGCCACGGAGCAACTAAGCCCGGGCGCCACAACTACTGAGCCTGCGCTCTAAAGCCTGTGGGCCACAACTACTGAGTCCGCGCACCTAGAGACCGTGCTCTGCAACAAGAGAAGTCACCACAATGAGAAGCCCGCGCACCGCAATGAAGAGTAGCCCCCAGTCGACACAACTAGAGAAAGCCTGCGTGCAGCAACGAAGACCCAACGCAGCCAAAAAAAAAAAAAAAATCATCACTGGATGCTAAAACTATCAGGTGAAAGCATGTTGAGGACTAGGACATTCACACTGTCTCAAAATATCACTTCCCAGATCTTACTAATTACAAGGGGGAAAAGGAACCATTACAATGCAGAAGTCTGGTGGAAACCACCTGAACCAAGTGGTCAAACCTCCCATTACAATAACGGGACAAGCCAACATCATGCGCCTTCCGATGTGATGCACTAAGGCACTAAGAACACATCACTTATGTTGCATCCCTGCCAAAATGTAAAAAGTCACACAAATCTAAACTGAGGTACATTCTAGAAGAAAAACTGACCTGGACTCTTCAAATTTTCAATATCATGAAAGCCAAAAAATAAAACTGGGAAATCATTCTAGATCAAAGCAGACTAAAGAGACATGACATGCAATGCTGGATTCTTGATTGGATTCTGGATTAAAAACAGCTATAAAGGATGTTATTGGAACAACTGGGGAAATTTGATTATGGGTGCAAATTCAATGATATTACATCAATGTTAAATTTCCCAAGTGTACTAATTGTACTGTGGTTATGTAGGCATATGCCCTAATTTTTAGAAAACGCATGTTGAAGTATTTAGGGGTGAAGTGTCATGTCACATGTAACCACAGCTACCAAATAGTACAGGTAGATAGATAGATAGACAGATAGATACATAGATACATAGATAGACACATAGATAGATGGATATAGACATCCACACACAGATAAAGCAAATGTGGAAAGCTATTAACAGTTGGTGAGTCTAGGTGAGGTATATATGGATTTTCATTATACTGTTCTTGCAACTTTTTGAAAGGTTTGAAATATTTCAAAATAAAGTTGAGAAAAACAAAAAATACAAACAAAATACCCACAAAACTTCCAATGATAAAAAGGGGAAATTAGCATACATAAAATTATAATAATGGATTTTGAAATCAGAACATGCAATTATAAATCAATTGAATAAAGAATAGAAAAACAATAGAACAAAACAAAAAGATGTTTCTTTGAAAATATCAACAGAATTGAAAGCCTTTAGTTAGAATGTCCAAGGGAAAAAAGTAAAGAAGACTCAAATTATTAAAATCAGAAGTGAAAGAAGTTACATTCCTACTGAATTTACAGAAATTAAAAGGATTATAAGTGAGTACTATGAACAGATATATGCCAACAAATTAACCTAGATGAAAAAGAAAAATTCCTAGAAAGACACAAACTACTGAAATTGACTTAAAAAGTAGGAAATCTGAAGAGAGCTATAATAAGTAAAGAGACTGAATTAGTAATTTTAAAATTTCACACAAAGAAAAGCCCAGGACCAGATGTCTTCACTAGTGAATTTTATCAAATATTCAAAAAAGAATTAATATCAATTCTTCACAAACTCTTCTAAAAAGTAGAAGAGGAGGAAACCCATCCTGACTCATTCTATGAGGTGAGCATTACCCTGTTACCAAAGCCAAATGAAGACATCACAAGAAAGAAACTATACACCAGTATCTCTGATGAATATAGATGCAAAAATCCTCAACAAAGTACTAGCAAAATAAAGTCAGCAACATGTAAATATATAAGAAGTATTATACACCTGACCAAGTGGGATTTATCCCAGGAATGCAAGGTTAATTTAACATCGGAAAGGCAATTAACGTAATTCAACAAATCAGTAGAATCAATAGAATTGATATAGAATATCTATATCAGCAGAATAAAGGACATGTGATCATCTCAATACACTCAGAAAAAGCATCCTCAAAATCCAACATCCCTTCATGATAAAAACACTCAACAAACTAGCAAGATAAAGGACCTTCCTCTACAAAAAATCCACCACTAACATAATATTTAATGGTGAAAACCTGAAAACTTTGGCTCTAAGATCAGGTATAGGACAAGAATGTCCATTCTTATCACTTCTACTCTACATTGTACTGGAGGTTCTAGCCAGTGTAATCAGGCTAGAAAAAGAAATAAAAGACGTCCAGATTGGAAAGAAAGAAGTAAATCTATCACTACTTACAGATAACATGATCTTGTATGTGAAAGTGTGTAAAGAGCCCACAAACAAACCTATTAGAACAAATAAATGAGTTCAAGAAAGTTGCAAGGTAGACGATCAATACGTAAAAATCAATTGTAATTTGATATGCTAGCAATGAACAGTCCAATAGTGAACTTAAGAAAACAATTCCGTTTATAACAACATCAAGAGGATAAAATACTCAGGGATAAATTTAACCAAAAAAGTATAAAACCTATATTCTGAAAACTATAAAATACTATTTAAAGTAGGCCCAAATAAATGGAAAGACATCCCATGTTGATGGATTAGAGGACTTAATTTGTGACGATGACAATACTTCCTAAATTGATCTACAAATTCAATGCAATCTCTACCAAAATCCCACCTGGCTTTCTTGCAGAGATTGACAAACATCATTAGTCATCAGGGAAATGCAAATGAAAACCACAGTGAGATACCACTTCACACATACCAGCATGGCTATACTAAAAAAGACAGGCAATAACAAGTGTTGGTGAGAATGTGGAGAAATTGGAACCTTCATATATTACTGGTGAAATTGTAAAATGGTGCAGCCGCTTTGGAAAACAGTTTGTCAGTTCCCCAAAAGTTTAAACATAGAGTTACCATTTGACCCAGTATTTCCACTCCTAGGTCTATATCCAAGAGAATTGAAAACATATGTCCACACAAAAACTTGTACACAAATATTCGTAGCAGTTTTATTCATAATAGCTAAAAAGTGGAAACAACTCAAATGTCCTTCAACTGATGTATGGATAAACAAAATGGAATGGACAAACTAAATATCCATGTAGTGGTCTGTTATTCAGCCTTATAAAGGCTGAACCTTGAAAACACTGTGGTAAGTGAAAGAAGCCAGACACAAAAGGCCACATGTTGTGTAATTTCATTTATATGAAACATCCAGAATAGGCAAATGCATGGAGAAAGAAAGTAGATGAGTGGTTGCCAGGAGCTGGGAGGGGAGGGATGGGAAATTGCTAGGGGAGTGACTGCTCACGGGGTTTGTTTTTGGGTCATGAAGAGGTGCTGGCATTAGATAGTGGTGATGGTTGCAACTCTGTGAATATGCTAAAAACCAATGAATTATACACTTTTAAAGGGTGAATTTTATGGTAGGTGAATTATATCTCAATTAAAAAACCAACAGGTGTTAGTTAAGGCTATAATGGCAGTCATATTGTAATATGTAAATGTATCAAGTCAAGATGTTCTATGAAAACAGCAAAACAAAACTTGGAAGTAAAATCATAAACAACAAAAACACAAGAGTTGGAGGTGGAGGTGGGAGAAATTGTTTGGGAGAAGGATAGAGATACTCATTCCAGTAGGCTAAATGATCTAAATAGAATGTATAACTTCTAAAATGATGGTGGCAGGAAGAGAAGGAGAGGAATAAAGTCATGATGTTGAGTCAAACAGATAAACAAAAATAAGTTGCAGAGTGATATATACTAATGGTACCAGTATTATACATCAAACATAAAATCGTAAAATAAAACCAACTCATAAGAGTGGTTGACTCGGGAGAGAGAAGGGAATAGAACTGAAGGCAGTGACCAGTATTAAATATTAATCTGTACTATTTAATTATCTTATTTCCCAAAAGAGACTTAAAATATAAAGTGTTAACAGCTGTTAATTCTGAGTGGCAGAAGCATGAGTGTTTAGTCTATTACTCTTTGTACATTTTTTTTAAATGTCTGAAAGTTTAAAAAAATACATAGGGAAATGTCAAATTAGATTTTCAGCCCACTTTTATTGATTTCATGTGTAATCTTGAGCAAATCACATAACTTTTTTCTAACATGATTTTTAGACTGTAAAAAAAAGATTTACCAATTGTACTTGTAAAAATGGGCATTTCAAGGTGGAAAGGTGGGGAAGGAATCTAATATTTGCTGAATATTTGCCGACTGTATGTCTGACATTATGCTCTGCTCTTCATGTGGTATGTAATTTAATTCCATCTTCATATTAAGCCTGTGATTTAGATAATGCCAGTCCCAAATTGCAGATGTGGAAACTGGGATGAGGAAATTAAGTCAAACTAGGTTACGAATATCACTGGGGATACGTGAAGAATTGCCAGGAGTTCATGTGCACATTGAGTTGCAAAGAAATCAATGTCTAGACTTTCAACTTCCTAACATGGATCTTCGGAGAACAGTGAATCTCCCGCGGGTGGGTTCTGCTTTCCCACCTCCTCTTTGTCAACAGCCCTTCTCACATTTTACAAAAGAAAAACAATCCTCTTCCCCCACCCCCCTCCATCGCTAATCTGATTTTGTTAGGACCTCCTGGTACCTAACAAAGGGACCAGCCAAAATAAGGGTGTTGGTGTGGAAAGACGAATGACCCTATTTACTGCTTAAGGAGAACTTTTGCAACACATGTGGATTCTAATGCTTTGTTTTCAACAAAATTGCTGAAGGATTTAATGGAGTTGTCAGTTAATAAAGCATTAAAATTAATTTTTGATGATAGATCACGATGGGATCTTGGGTACGCAGCTCAGAAGAAATACAAAGAATTGTGTGACAATGCTGTGAGAAAAAATTTCATTTCCTTCTAACTGTTTCTGTGACCAAAGGTTCTTGGTGTTTACGTTTTTAAATAGTAAAAAAAGAATCAAAATAAAATCGATACTGAACCCTATCTCATTGTAGCATTAAGTCATATTTATCCACAAATGCATGAACTAATTCAGAAACACCTCATCCACCTCTAAGATACATTTCCAAAACATTTTTACATTGTATATTTAAATTATTTTTCAAATTTTATAAAAGAGTTAATTTTTTGGGATCAATTGTTTATTAAGGATAACTATTCAGACAACTTTTTTAAAACACATAGAGAGCCTTATGGTGATAGGAAATATTAAAAATTCAATTTAATTACTCTGGCGATTGATGGGAATGTAAATTGGTACAGCCACTATGGAAGACAGTATGTACGTTTTCAAAAAATTAAAAATAGAACTACCATATGATCCAGCAATTCCATTTCTGGGTATTTATCCAAAAAAACCAGAAACACTAACTCGAAAAGATAAATGCGGGACTTCCCTGGTGGCCCAGTGGGTAAGACTCCACACTCCCAATGCAGGGGGCCCGGGTTCGATCCATGGTTGGGGAACTAGATCCCACATGCATGCTGCAACTAAGAGTTTGCATGCCACAACGAAGATCCCGTGTGCCACAACTAAGACCCAGCACAGCCAAAATAATAAATAAATAAATAAATATTTTTTAAAAAGAAAAGATAAATGCACCCCAGGTTCACTGCAGCATTATTTACAATAGCCAAAATATGGAAACAACCTAACTGTCCATCAATGGATGAATGGATAAAGAAAATGTGATTTATATATACAATGGAATATTATTCAGCCATAAAAAGGAATGGAATCTTGCCATTTGCAAAACATGGATGCACCCTGAGGGCATTACACTAAGTGAAATAAGTCAGACAGAGAAAGACAAATACTGTATGATCTCTCTTACATATGGAATCTAAGAAAAAAAAACAAACAAAAAACAAGCTCATACATAGCACTGATTAGTGGTTGCCAGGGGCAGGGGGATCGAAAGGTAAAAATAAACAAATTAATTTTAATTCATGTTTTTATTTTTGTTGCAGAGAATTATATATATAGAGAGCGATCAGAAGCCAACTTATAAGCATAAAATATGTTACATTAGGACAAAATTCTGTGGGAGAAGTGGAATGGAGATATGAGTTTAAGGAGAAAAAAAGGAATGATGTAAAATTTCCAACTGTTAAAGATATTAATCATGTATTTTTAAAATAGCTGATGGTGGGTATGAAACGGCTATTGTATTCAGATTCAATTGGACAGACTCAAAAAGTGATGTAACCATTTTATTTTAGAATGTCAGTATTTACTTTATACCCCCAAATAACTTCCCTTGTAACTATTTAAACATGGGATGAAAAACGTTTAGATATCAACTTCCAATATGTGAGCAGGTAAATAGGTTTTCAAAATTATTTTAGGGAGCATGTGAGTAAAAAATGTTTTACTTAAAATTTTTTTTCTTTGTTTTTAACCTTTTTTTCTTTTTACTATAGTCACCAGAAGAAAGTTTGAAGACACTTGAGTTTATAATGTGCCCTGGGTCGTACAAGCAAGAGGTGGTCAAGCTCACTAGCTACACAGCAGTGATTACAGCACTTACTTCAAAGAGCTGGAAACTTTATAGGTGAGATAAGCTGTCTTGAGTATATTAAATGCAATCAGAGCAAGAGACATTTATGAAAAATGTTATGAGAAAAGGGAGAGGTTATTTTCAGCTGGGGTATCGGAGAGGAGTCTGAACAGGTTCTGGCATCAGGGTCTTTGTAAAATGGGTACAATTTGGACCAGGGGAGACGTGGGTGAGAGAAGGTATGAAAGATTAACTCACCCATCCGTTCATCCAAGAACCATTAACTAGAAACATATCAGCCAAATATAATAAATGAGCCTTGAAAATATCCTGATTGGAATAAACAAACTGTAAAAAACGTTTGGGAGACATCTGGGAAATTCTGAATCCTGACTGGGTATTTGTTGATATAAAGGGATTTTAGTTAATTGCTTTGAGGTATAACAATGATATTGCACTTATGTTAAAAAAAAAAAAAGAAAATCTCTATCTTTTAGCAACATATACTGAAGTATTTCTGGATGGAATATGATGTGTTGCATTTGCTTTAAAATAGTACAGTGGGGCTTCCCTGGTGGTGCAGTAGTTAAGAATCCACCTGCTGATGCAGGGGACATGGGTTCGAGCCCTGGTCCAGGAAGATCCCACATGCCGCGGAGCAATTAAGCCCGTAAGCCACAGCTACTGAAGCCCGCGCACCTAGAGCCCGTGCTCCGCAAAAAGAGAAGCCACCGCAATGAGAAGCCCGCGCACCGCAACGAAGAGCAGCCCCCGCTCGCCGCAACTAGAGAAAGCCCGCGCGCAGCAACGAAGACCCAGCACAGCCAAAAATAATTAATTAAATTGTAAAAATTCCTTTAAAAAAATAAAATAAAATAGAGTGTGTGTGCGTGTTGGAGGAAATGGATAGGGAAATGTAAATGAAATAAATAAAATTGGTGTTGATAACTGTTGAAGATGGATGTTGGGTACATGTTAGTTCATTATACTATTTTCTCTGTTTTGTATATGTTTATATTTTATAATGAAATATTTTTTAAATGTGAATTTTATTTTAATCTCAATTCCCTTATGCTCTTGCATCTAATTTTTTTCTTTAATTAATAGTAATCTTTTATTTATTTATTTATTTTTATATTTATTTTTGGCTGTGTTGGGTCTTCGTTTCTGTGCGAGGGCTTTCTCTAGTTGCGGCAAGTGGGGGCCGCCCTTCATCGTGGTGCGCGGGCCTCTTCACTATCGCGGCCTCTCTTGTTGTGGAGCACGGGCTCCAGACGCGCAGGCTCAGTAGTTGTGGCTCACGGGCCTAGTTGCTCTGCGGCATGTGGGATCTTCCCAGACCAGGGCTCGAACCCGTGTCCCCTGCATTGGCAGGCAGATTCTCAACCACTGCGCCACCAGGGAAGCCCTATAATGAAATATTTTTAAAAGAAATATTAATTGAATGCCTACCATATTCCAAGTGACTAGAGGTATAAACAGGAAAGACACATTGCCTGCCCTCAAGAAGCCTATGATCTGGTGGGGGAAACAGATCCCTCAAATCAACAGGTCTGTAAATGATCACCTGCTGTACTCACAGTATAAACCAATTGCCTTGGGAGCAACTAATTCTGACTGACTTGGTCCGGGTTTACTCCAAAGACGAGGTAAGGTTTGACTGTTTCACGAGTAGAATTTACAGGACTTGGAGACCTATTATACATGGAAGAAGGAGGAGAAGGAAATGGAAGTTTACCTTGGGCACCTGGGCGGGGGCGGCGCACCATTAACGAAGACAGGGAATACAGAAGGGGAAATGGGTCGGGGTAGGGGTAGGCATCAGGGGTATACCTTTGAAATGTACAGATGTCCAGGAAGACGTTGAAACTGTGTTCTAGGCAGAAGTAACAAAGGTTTCCGAGGGGGATGTATAGGGTGCGTTTCAAGACCCTCCTAGGCCTCAGGCTGATGGCCCATAGGGTCTGAGAGGGAAGAGGTGGGAGGTAAGGCTGGCCGCAGCGGTAATGTGCTCACTGGGAGTTAAGCTGGTCTCCACCATTGCCACCATGTGTGATGATCATGAAATGGTGCAACTGTCAGTAGGCTTGAGGCCCCTTGTGGAAGAAGGGGCTTGAACTCTGTGGGTTACATGGATAGAGAAGTCATGAAGATGAAATATTCAGCATCACTTTGTAAAAAGAATCATTTACCAGAAAGAAGCAGCCACTTTGGCTGACCACAGTAAAATTGATTAACTCTCTTCTTTCATTGATTTGGACTGTGGGCTCTGGAGCCATGCTGCTTGGTTTTAAATCCTGGCTCCAAAGTTTCTTAACCTCTTTGAGCCTCAGTTTTCTCACCTGTACAGTGTGGATAATAGTGTCTAACACAAAGAGTAAATAAAATGAGGAACAAATAAAATGATGCATATAAACTGTCAGGTATGTAATACAGTTTCAATAACTTAGAAGCACTGGTCAGAATGCACTTTTTGAAGAGAAGGCAAAGGACTCGACTACTTCATATGCCGATAAATGCTTCATATTTCCTTCCCAGGGTGCTTTAAATTCTGTCGAAATCTAAGACCCTTCTCCTCAGGCCTATTTCATTACTCAAACAGAAATGAAAAAGATCAGATCTGAGATCATACCATCTGATTTCAGTCTGTTTAATTTCTTTTTGCTTCTTGATGCTGAAAACATTACCAGAATGTGGCACACAAGTTCACAAGTTGGGCCGCCTCTTTCCTTTCATCTGTTTTGCTTATTCTGCAACACAGTCTCCCACATATTTTAAGTGGAACATTTTGTTTCCATGACCCACAAAAGTTGAGTTCAAATCCAAGGAGATGAAGTGTTCAGAGGCAGACAGGGCTGGCCTAGGGTGTAGACCAAGCGTGGGCAACGTGGGAGATCTGGGCCTTGCACCTAGTAGGAGCACGTCAGGAATATCTAAAGAAGGGAGGAAGGGAGGAAAGAAGGTGGGGGGCGGAGAGGAGGGGGAAGGAAAGATGGAGAAAGGAAGTGGGGAGGAAGAAAAGGATCTTGTGAGGAATGAACCAAAACTAACACTGATGAGTGCCAAAGGATGGCCAGAAGGGTCCCTGGGAGAGGGCCCTTCATAGAGCCCTCCATCTTGGACGTGTCTTGGCTGTTTGGGGGCTGGGCGCTGGGCTGGTACTCTATTCCGGGAGTTGCCTGCAGTGGAGCTAATTGTTCAGAACCTTCTTGGCATCAGGGTCGGGCAGATCGACTTCTTTTTCTAGCAAGCCTGAAGCCACAGCCTCTCCTGCCAACCAGAAAGACCAAATGTCAGTGCTTCTGAGGGCTCGTTATGAGAAAAGGGAAGGGCCACGCGCCTGGTGCAAGGGCTTAGGCTCTCTCATAAGGGAGGTCAGCGCCCAGTTTGTGCACCCCTGGGGAAAATAGGAGTCATCGGACTGGATTTGCTTGGTCTATACTTACGGCTGGCCACCCTCCACCCAGCCCCCTGATCAGCATCTTTACAGTGGAGAATTCCTTTCAGCAGATGGAGGGCCCGTCCTCCTCGTGGACCCCAGCTCTCATTTCCTCTGGGCTAGGCAGGCTTCTCTCATCAGCAATCCCTCCCTACTGATTATCCCTCCACATGCTCTCATCTCTCAAATGAAAAAGAGAGAAAGGAATCTTCCCTTGTCCCTAATTGTCCCTCCCGTTCCACTCCACTTCTGTTCCCCTTTACAGTGAAATATCTCAAAACAATTGTCTATACTATGCTGTCTCTACTTCAACTCCAATTTCCTCTCCGAACCTCTTCCATCAAATCCTTCCACTTCCCTTCACAGGCACCACCCTAATCGAAACCACCATCCACTTTGATAGGGACAACTGGGAAAGCATCTTAACTAGTTTCCCTGTTTCCATCTTCAGTCTCCTCTGAATCTTTCTCCACATGGTAGTCAAGGTAGTCTTTTAAACATATGAAAGAATGCTCAACATCACTAATCATTAGAGAAATGCAAATCAGAACTACAATGCTATATCATCTCACACCAGTCAGAATGGCCATCATCAAAAAATCTACAAACAATAAATGCTGGAGAGGGTGTGGACAAAAGGGAACCCTCATACACTGTTGGTGGGAATGTAAAGTGATACAGCCACTATGGAGAACAGTATGGAGGTTCCTTAAAAAACTAAAAATAGAACTACCATATGACCCAGCAATCCCACTACTGGGCATATACCCTGAGAAAACCATAATTCAAAAAGAGTCATGTACCACAATGTTCATTGCAGCTCTATTTACAATAGCCAGGACATGGAAGCAACCTACATGTCCATCGACAGATGAATGGATAAAGAAGATGTGGCACATATATACAATGGAATGTTACTCAGCCATAAAAGGAAACGAAATTGAGTTATTTGTAGTGAGGTGGATGGATCTAGAGTCTGTCATACAGAGTGAAGTAAGTCAGAAAGAGAAAAACAAATACCATATGCTAACACATATATATGGAATGTAAAAAAAAAAAAAGGTCATGAAGAACCTAGGGGCAAGACAGGAATTAAGACGCAGACCGACTAGAGAATGGACTTGAGGACACGGGGAGGGGGAAGGGTAAGCTGGGACGAAGTGAGAGAGTGGCAGTGTACATATGGACATATATACACTACCAAATGTAAAATAGATAGCTAGTGGGAAGCAGCCGCATAGCACAGGAGATCAGCTTGGTGCTTTGTGACCGGTTAGAAGGGTGGGATAGGGAGGGTGGGAGGGAGGGAGACGCAAGAAGGAAGAGATATTGGGGATATATGTATATGTATAACTGATTCACTTTGTTATACAGCAGAAACTAACACACCATTGTAAAGCAATTATACTCCAATAAAAATGTTAAAAATAAATAAATAAATAAAAATACAAATAGAACCTAGAATACCACTCGACAATAAAAGAGAGCAAACTATGGATACACACAACTTGAATGACTCTCAAGGGAATTAAGCTGAGTGAAAAAACCAATCCCCAAAGGTTACAAACTGTATGACTCATTTACATAACATTCTTGACAGGACAACATTGTAGAAATGGAGGACAGATGAATGGTTGCCAATGGCAAGAGACTGGGGGGACTGGGGAGGGGGTTGAGGCTAAAGGAGCAACAGGATGGATTCTTGTAATGATCGAACTATTTTGTATCCTGACTGTGGTGGTGGATACATGAGTCTACGTGTGATAAAGTTGGATAGAATTAAATACACACACGAGTACAAGTAAAACCAGGGAAATAATAAGATTTGTAGATCGTACTAATGTCAATATTCTGGTTATGACCTTGTACTATAGTTTTGCATCGGGGGAAACTGGGTAAGGGGTACATAGGATTTCTCTGTATTATTTCTTACAAACGTATGTGAATCTACAATTATCCCAAAAGAAAAAAGAAATAGGAAAGAAATATAAATCAGGTCATGTCATGCCCCAGGGGTGAAGCCATTCATTCACTAGCCTCCCATTGATTTTGGAATAAAACCGTCTGACTATTTACTAGGATGCAGTCCATGATCAGGTCCGTGCCAGCCTGCCCAGGCTTATGCTACCCTCCCCAGCTCTCCCCGTGCCAATCACAACCACCACCTCTTAGTCCTAAAGCAGCAAGATTTGCCCCCTCCTGGCTTTCATATGTCTGCTCCCTCTTTTTGCAAGGCTTTTCCCTGGCTCTTCCTATGGTTGCTTCTTTCATAACTTTCAGAGCTCAGCTTAAATGCCACCTCCTCCTTTCCTAACCACACAATTTGCACCCTCTCCTTTTGCTGCACAGGCCTAATCCCAAATTTGATTATTTTCTCACTTCTTAATCGTCTGTCTCCCCACTAGATTGCAAGCTCCCAGGGCAGGGTGGAGGGTGTCCTGCTCGACTCTGCCATGTATCCTCAGCGCCTGGCACTGTGCCTGGCACACGGTGAGGGCCCAGTAAACCAAAGGTTGAGTGAATGAATGAGTAGCCACGTGCCGCTTTGCCATCAGTGCTTTTTCGAATGATGCAAAGCCCTCTGTATGGTAGCTTTGGGCTCATGATGGGGCTCCTTTCGCTCCCCCCCCGGCCGATTACTAAGGGGAAGGGTCGCCGGTGGGTCCTTCGGCGTCGCTCAGAACCACGGGGCTCCTGCAGTCAGGGGCCGAATCGGGGTGCGCTCCGGACGCGGGCCGCTTTGCAGGAGGTGCGCTGGCTAGCATAGGCCCCCGGTGAGGCCACCTTCGCCCGACTCTCTTTGTTGCTCCCACCTCCCCAGCGCCGGCCGCGGCTGCCTGCAGTGACTCGTGACTCCCCGCCGGCCTCGAGGGCTGCGGCGCGAGGGGCGGGGGTGCCCCGGGCGCCCCCAGCCTGCCCTCCCCTCGGCCTCCGGGGCGGGAGCCGGCCCTCCAGGAAAGCGCTCGCCCCTATCTCCTCGAAGCCACCTTCCCCGCGCGGCCGCGCCTTGCAGTCAGCGGGCCGCCCCCGAGGCGGGGGCACGTGGCCGCGCGGGGTGCGTGGCGCCCCCGCCCCGCCCCCGGCCGGGCCGGCTCCCGCGCGCGCGCGCGCCCCGCACAGCAGCCCCCGCAGGCCGAGCCCCGGCTGGCGCACGCCCCGCCCCGCCCCGGGCCAGCCGCGCCCGCCCCCGCCCCCGCGCGCGCGCACCCTCCCTCCCCGCCTCCCCCGCGTGCCCCTCCCCTCGCGCCCCTCCCGCGCCCTAGATCCAACGCCCGGCCGAGGGGGCTCAGTCCGCAGCGCAACCGCCGCCGCCGCGCCTTGGCCTCGGTGCTGGCAGCGGCCGCCGCCGAGACAGCCGCGCGGGCGAGCATCCCCAGGCAGTAAGCCCGCTTTCTCTCCGCGTGTGCGTGCCTGCGTGTGTGCCTCCCGCCCAGCGGGCCCGCGTCCCGGGAGAGAGGCTGCCTCCTGCCCCGCAGGCGCCGGTCGCGGGCTGGCCCCCGGGGCGGGTATCCGGGGCCTCGGGCCTCGGCCGCCCGGCCGGGGGCGGGGGCTGCGGGATGGCCGGCCGCGGGGTCCCCTCCTCTGCCCTCCCGCCGGTGCGTGCCTCAGCCTCCCTCGGGCTCTCGCCGCAGGGGTGGCGGGCGGAGGGGACCGGGAGCGCCTGGAGGTGGGGGAAGTGGGAGGGAGGAGGGGGCTCTCCCTGGTTTCCTCTGCGGAATGGTGGGGAGTGGAGAGAGAGGGAAGGGGGCCCCTGGGCTTTCTGCCCGAGGATGGCGGGCAGTGGGGGGTTGGGGCGAGGTGGGGGGCACCTCTCGGTTTTCTCAACGAGGATAGCCGGCCGGGTGGGGAGAGCGGGTGAAGATGAAGTGGGGGGCTCCCCTCGGTTTCCTCCTCGAGGACGGGGAGGGAGCGAAGGGGAACCGGCCTCGGTTCGCACGACGAGGCGGGCGGGAGTGGGCGTGGGAGGGAGTGGAGGTGAGGGGCTTCCAAGGTTTGCTCGTCGGGGATGCTGCGGTGGGGAGGAGGAGGGGGAGGATCCGCGCTGGTTCTTCTCTAAGGGGATGGCGAGGGGTTGGCGAATGGGGGTGGGGAGTGGGGGGGTTTCAGCTCCAGCGCGAAACCTAGAGAAGCAGGAGGAAGGTTTTGTAACATGGGTTGAGCCTTAGAAGGTGGATTTTCAAAACTGCAGGGTGTGACCTTTCCGTCTCAAAAACCGTGAAATCCCTACAAGGTGCCGTCTGTTCTAGGCTCTGGGAGAGAGGTTTCTGCTTTCGAAGTTTCTCTTTCTCTTCCATTCCTCGCGGCCTCTTCTCAGGCGTCCAGGACTAGGTGGAGGTTTGGAAATCAGCAAGGAAAGATTGTGTGTGGTTCGTGTTCGGTGCTGTATTATCTTCTGCGTTTGAGACAGTGCGGGATTCTCAGGTTTGTTTTGATTGCCCTTTACAATAAAAACCCTGTACCAGCGAGACCCCTTGGGAAAAGAAGAGAACAACGTTTATTAAGGGGACTCCAGGTTTGGTTTTTGAATTTCCTGAAGTGCAAGAGATACGTCGTTGTAGCATTTTGCTTGGCTTTCAGAAGACGTAGAAATAGAATAAACGTATGTCTTTGCTGGAAGTCCCCTATATTCATTTAAATTATTCCATTGGGATTATCTGAGCCCCCTTTGATTTGAATTTGGAATAGAACCAGTTTTCCTAATTGGAGCCATCATTTTGTAATTGCCTGTAATTCGTTCCTGGGTTATCAAATCTATGGCAAGCTTATAGAGCAGTAGGAATAATTTTTTTTCGTTATCTTGATTGACAGTTTTAATGTAAATTTTATGTTGTTCTTTGGAAATGTGAACATTTGCAGAATAGCATACATTTAAATTATGAGCCCCTTGGAATTTTGCAAAGCCTTTCCCTCCCCAGCTCATCTCCAGGAACAGAACCCTCCCCGTTCTTTACACTGAGGAAGCAAGGGCTTCTGGGATGGTAGCTTTGCCTTTGGAAACTCATGCTCATATTTGCTTAGGAAGAATACATATTGAAAAGGTTTAGGCCTTTAATGTGGTGACGCTATACGTGCTTTCCCATTTTGGTTACATAAGGTTCCAATCTAGTCTTTACCTTCAGTCTTTAAAAATGCTTATTTAACATTTTTCAGAGCAAATATAATCTTTATGCAACAGGAAATTGGTCAGATACGCCATGATTTGTGTGAACCACCTACCAGTAAGTATATAGTCTAAGACTACCATATGGATTCTGTAACCATATATGGTTTTTGAAATTCTAGGCTACCATTCCCATATTGAATTTTTGGAGAAGGAAAGCGTTTTTTTGTTTTTTGGGTTTTTTTAACCAAGTCTAGATTTTTGAGTGAAACTTTTAAAAAATGGTGCAAGATTTAAATTGGGAAAATTCTTCATATATGACACCAGGAAATTGAAGCTAATTTCATATGGATCAAACTAATGGACCACTTGATAATTTATTTGTGTACTGGAAATGATAAACTGGAAACGTTTTAAGTGGAAATAGAGGTATTGGTCTCAAAGGTGGACGAGAATGCATTTATTTTTTTTTATAAATTTATTTTATTTATTTATTTTTGGCTGTGTTGGGTCTTAATTGCTGCGCGCGGGCTTCCTCTAGTTGCGGTGAGCGGGGGCTACTCTTCGTTGCGGTGCCCGGGCTTCTCATTGCGGTGGCTTCTCTTGTTGCGGAGCATGGTCTCTAGGCGCGCAGGCTCAGTAGTTGTGGCGCACGGGCTTAGTTGCTCCGCGGCATGTGGGATCTTCCCGGACCAGGGCTCGAACCTGTGTCCCCTGCATTGGCAAGCGGATTCTTAACCACTGTGCCACCAGGGAAGCCCCGAGAATGCATTTAAACACTATTATTTGCACCATTTCTAATGTTAATGTGATACCCATTCTATATACTGGGCAATGATCTTAAAATAATACTTTAAAAATACAATTTAAATCTGACTGTTTTTTTCTCTTATGAATAGAATGCTGGGAGTGGTGAAATCTTTTGCAGAGAGAAGCATGTGATGGTGGTGGGCCTTAAGTTTCTCTAGACAAAAGGAGTAAATGGAGTGTCTTTTACGCAGCTTTTTAAGAACCTGTTGTTTGCCCCGCGGGACTGGAGAAGGGGAAAAAAAAAGATAAGGAAACTTGAAAAATTAACAAAAATATGATCAGATATCTTTCTAAATATTCTTTAAATTTTTGCTCATATCCATTTGAAAAGTAATTTGTAAGTCAAGGCTTTGCGTAAGACATTGACTCTTACCTCTAACGTTTTGAGGTTAAGAAAAAAAACTGTTCACTGAAGGATGGCAGCTAACCTCCTGAGGCTGATCCTTCCCTCTTTTCCTGCTTCCCACCTCCCGGTTGCCTTCTTGCCCTCTTGTGCCAGCAACTTTGGCTTTTATAATCTTGTGGGAGTTGAACAAATGTTCGTGCTTGCTTGAACTTTGGGCCTTATCTGTTTGGCTGCTTTCCCCAACTTTTGCCTACAAAATTTTTTTGGTTAATTGAATTTTCCAGTTGTTTAGGTTTGGAGTAAAAGGGAGCAGACTGTAATTATTTTCTCTTAAAAGATCTTTTCTTTCAGCTCCTGTTGGACGAGAGCAAAGAAAGTTTCTTTCTTTCTTTTTTTTTGTCAACAGAGTACTTAATTAAGCAGAATATATGACCATTTATTTATTCAACCAACATTTACTGAGTTGCTGCCTCTGTTAGAGGCTCTGTACTAGGTGCCGGGATGCACAGTGGATAAGAAATGGCTCCTGCTTTCTGGTGCAGTTATTAAAATGAAAAGTAGACAGTGAATTCGTTGTGCATAATCAAGAGTTGTCCAGAGTCTTTTGGACTTTAACATAGCACTTTATGTACAGTAAACATGCTTCAGCCATGCAAACAGGGAAGCCGTTTCTTTCCAGGGTATTAGTCACTGCATAAATTCCATCTCACCTTCCCAATGAAGACATACTTTGTCAGTTTGGGTAATAACATGGTTTATAAGTCATCTTAAGGTCAATGGCCTTTTAAAATTTTATGTAAAGTAATTAGGACATAGCAGATTCCTTGATATTAAAGTTCAGCATTTTGTATGACGGTATAGAGTAGTGAAAAGACAACCAGGCCAGCATTCTTTCCTGTGACTTAAAGCAGCTTCTGACAGCAAATTGGGCCAAAAAATTTATTTTTCTATGGTCACCTTTGAATTACAGGTACTAACGAATGATGGAGCCCAGAGGAGTAGATAAGACTAAATGGGAGGGCGAGTAAACCTTTGTCCTCCTGCTGGGTTGCCTACCGAGGTGGTGGAGAATTCCCATCTGCAGATAGTGCTAGACGAGTGGTTTTTAACTGGGGCAGTTTTGTCCCCTAGGAGACATTGAACAATGTCTGGAGACAGTTTTGGCAGTCACAGCTTGGGGTGTGTCTAGTGGGTAGAGGTCAGGCAAGGGGCTTAAACATTCTAGGATGCAAGGGGCAGTCCCCCGCAACAGAGAATCATGTGACCCAAGTTGTCAATAGTGCTAAGGTTGATGTAATTTCCTCTATGAAATGCAGTAGAACTTAACTTCAGGAGAGTAGAGAACACTAACAGTGTCTTGACGTGACTGAGTTGTTGGCTGAGCTTACTTTACTAGTCTTTAAAGTGCCTAGTACCTGAACATCGACCCAAATCACGAAGACCAATAAAAGCTACCATTTATGGTATTTAGCTCTGTGCCAGGCACTTGTATACATTGTCTAGTCTCTTCATTTTTTAAATTAAGAACCAGGCTCAGAGAGGTAAAGTAATTTGCCCTCGGTTGCACAGCTGGTCGCGGTTAGGAGACATCAAAATTAAGATTGTCTTACTCCTCACAAGTTCATGGTTTTGAGCACAACGTCGTACTGTCTCCCTTGTGGTGTGCTCTATTCAAAGTCTTAACAAAATTAAAATTACTACATGTCCTATATACCATTGAGTTTGCTGGAGAGTAATTAAAACCATGAACATTAAACTTGATCATACTTGAAGTAAGTGGCCAGGAGTAGGGGGCGAAAGGGAACTGGTTACTTGAAGGCCTACTATAGTTCTAGAAAATATGTGAGTTGAATTTACACCCATTATGTAATTTGATCCTCAAAGGAACTCTGCAAAGTGGTTATGATGCACATTTCACAGATGAGGTTAGTTAAGTAACTTGTCTAAGATTGCACAACTAATAAGCGGCAGAGTTGGGATTTGAACTTCAGTCCCGTGACTAAGCCACTGTCCCTTGCTGCTTGGTCTGGAGCTTGGGGTTGCTGAAGGCGAGTGAGGCAAGGAGCCTGCTGCAGAGAGGTGGGTGACTGGTCCTGGGTAAAAAGTCACTTCGGAGGTAATGTGTTGTAGACACAGATCACATCCAGGTGGAGAATGGAGAGGTGAACTCTTATACTCTACCTTCCTCAGCTGAGGAGAATTCAGTTGAACATGAAGTTTGTTCTAGAGATCTACCCGCACTGAGCCTGCCGTTGTCATTTTGGGGAACTTTATTGTCTATCTTCCTTGAAAATTTTACTTTTTATGGTGGTAAAGCTGGAAGTTACCTAATTGTGTTTATATCCTTTCTGCAGCTTACCTTCAACCTTTTTTGGACTGTCGTATAGAACTTAACAAAGATAGCATTTAGTTTTGTAGTCTTTGTACACAATTTAAACATTTGTTTTTGCTGTGGACGTTGTTTTTATAACAAGCGTCATCAAATTCATATTTGTGTTTTCCATATGGGGGGTGTGTTTTGTTTTGACAGCTAAATATTTATTTTAACTTTTGATGTGTTGTGTTTTAGAGCATAGCAAGAGGAAAAAAAAAAAAAACCCAGCCCAATAGCAACCATATTTTGTCTGGAAAGCTTTTTTTTTTTTTTTTGTGGGTAGAAAAAGTACCTCATGTTTCATTTCATTTACTTTAAACTGGAAAGGAATTTTAACCATGATTCTCAAGGGCCAGGATGCTGGAAAAAAAAAAGTTATTTAGATAAAACGTATGTTTTGATTTCCACATAGGACTGTGAGCCATAGATTCTGATTATAATAATAATGTCCTGATTCTGACTACAGCAGCCAGCCACTTGGGTAATCAACCACTGTGTGCAGACACGCATTGCGATACTGTCTGATTTCGTACCCCCGCCCCATGATTTTAGAGTAGACTTGAGAGATCTGGTAAAACTTGCAAGAATGCACTAATCCTTTTGAAAATCAATTTTTTAAATGATAAGAGTGGTACTTTTTCATTGTAGGGAAATTTAGAAAATACAGACAAGCCTAAAGAAAATAAAAATCAGTTATAATCCACCACCCAGAAGTTAGTGACAATGTTTTGTATTTCTTTTTTAAATGCAGTGATTTTTTTCATGGTGGACTCAAGTCCATTGCAGAATCTCCAACTTATAAGTGTAGTCTAAGGTTTTTAAAAAATTTTACCAAAAGATCCTCTGAATTACTGTTGCATCTCTAGATAGACGTCATGGTCATGAAGAGTGAAATGGGAACGCCACCCGAGAGTTAGAGAATGATCATGTGGCCTCCTCATGTAAGCTCCTTAAAATTCTTCCTCCTCCAACTTGAGTAGTAGAATTTCACCACTAGAAGGGACTGTCAAGACCCACCCCCTGCTTTGTTTTAGAGATGAGAAAACTGAGGCTCAAAGGGGCCAAGCACCTGATCCAAGGTCATATGATGTGTTAATGTCAGAGCTCCAATTAGAAGTTTTAGGTCCTCCATACTAGGTAAGTTTTAATTTCCTAATTAAAAACTTCACAGCCAGAACTTTTTGTTGCCTTGTCCCTCAAAAGAACAAGTTATTATGGTGAAAGTATATTAACTATGTACTGAAGGATACCAAAAAGGCCAATTTTTTCCTAATTTCAGAAAATCATCAAAACAGTTGTTTGCAGAAATTTATCATATTATTTGCCTTACTGAAATTGAACATTAGTGGTGGGGAACCTCCTTTTTGCATCTAACCTTTGATTTCCTCTGGCCTAGGGAGCAAGTACTAGTACCGAGGCGTATCGAATATGCCTAGAGTCACAGAAATCCAGCAACGACTTCGTAAGAGTCTTTACACATACTAGCCTGAAAGACCCCAATTGGAGCCATCGCTGCATGAAAGTTTTCTTTTCCTTTATAAAATGAAATGTCTGTTAAAATTGTGGTAAAGTTCAAATTGTGGGAAAGAAATGGTAAAGACTGCATTTGCTTCCAGACTCGGGTAGGAAGTTAAGTTGTAGCAAATGCTGGCACAAGCGCATGCGCGCACACCCTCACATGCGATTGTTGTTTTAAATCTGGCGCTGTTAAAAAAAAAAAATACGTTCTTCGGCTTCCCGCCCTTTCTTTCTTCGCCCTCTTTGTTCTTTCTGTAGCTGTGTGGGCCCCTCTCTCTTCGTGTCTCCTTTGCCTGGGTGTCTATTTTACCCTCAGGGTGACCTTTTTTCGGTCCAGTGGACTCTGCCCACTTTTCTTTTTCCGGGCTCCAGAGTCATCATCATGTTTACCTGCCGCTGCGTCTTCCCCTTCCCGCATTTGCCAGTATTACAGTTACCCCAACCTGGGCCAGTTCCGTTTTCCAGCCTAGGATGGTCAGGGAAGCTGCTCTCCAGAACAGGTGTCGGGTGAGATCTGGTGTCCCTTGATACAGAAACGTCACTGTTCGAATAGAATTAAACAAAATACATCTGGAGATTACATAGGCTGTGTACACATGTAAACCTGTGAACGCAAAATCATCCCTTTTCTACGGCCAGGGCCCCAGCAAACACTGAAGCTTCGTGAAATAATGAACATGGATACCCACTGCCAAGGGCTTACTATTTGAACAAATGAGAAAATTGTACCCTTGCCTAGGGGTGTGCTGTGAAGTAGTTTTTGCTCCTGTTCCTCATTATTGCCTGCTAATGAATATGTGCATTGTCAGTGAGCCGCCAGCTCTTCCCAGCTTCCTGCAGTACACTGTATTTCTCTTCTGAAAATGGGTTTTTCTCTGTATTTAAACCAATGAGATTTGCTTGAGCTTCATTTTGGAACTACTATGGGTGTAAAATACACAGATAGAAGATACATGTGTACTGGCTTGGTAAGTGCAGTGAAACCTAGGAAAAGAAAAGAGCAGTCAAAGTAAGTCTTGGTTGCCAGCACTCTACGTTTTGTGGGATTTATATTTTATTCACGCACCTAAAAACTCTGGTTCTAGGGGCAGGACAGGAATAAAGATGCAGACGTAGAGAATGGGCTTGAGGACACGGGGAGGGGGAAGAGTAAGCTGGGACGAAGTGAGAGAGTGGCATGGACATATATACACTACCAAACGTAAAATAGATAGCTAGTGGGAAGCAGCTGCATAGCACAGGGAGATCAGCTTGGTGCTTTGTGACCACATAGAAGGGGGTGGGATAGGGAGGGAGGGAGGGAGACGCAAGAGGGAAGAGATATGGGAACATATGTATATGTATAACTGATTCACTTCGTTATAAAGCAGAAACTAACACACCATTGTAAAGCAATTATACTCCAATAAAGATGTTAAAAAAATAAAATTAAATTAACAAACCAGAAAAAAAAAACAACCCTGGTTCTTACATATATTCAAGGCATAAAATGTTCCATAGACTTTCTAATCACAAGAATTTGCAATATCCACCGAGTTCTAAATGTGCTTTTCAATACTAAGGACGTGATAGATAGGAATGTAGAGATGTTACTGTCAAGGTTGTTTTGATGAGGATGGTACAAAAGTAAATTTCTCTACTCGATTAACAAGTTTTGTTATTCACTTTCAGTTTTAGAGTGCGGATAAGGCTGCTTGGCTCCTGTCAGAATAAAAATGTGTGATTTATTAGGAAGAGGTTAAGGACTGGTTTTTCAGTGAATCTCTGCCGGGTCTAGTATTAGACTTTATTCTTGTTTGGGAAGCTGATGGCCAGCATCTGTCTATAGACATAATCAATCATCTGTACTTTCCTGTGACCAGTTGAACTGAAGTAACAGGTGCCCCCCCCCAGGTTTCTTAGAGACTAAAGAGTACACACACACACACACATAAATTCCAAAAATTTGTGTATCACTAAGCCATAGTAGTTGATTTAGACATTTGAATTAACAAAATTTTATGTTTTTCAATAGTTTGTAAGAAATACCCTGTAAATAATGGTAGTTTCACATACTTAAAACAATTTTTATAAAAAGTCCTCAGGCAGATGGCTTCTAGAAGCTAAGGAGACACTTTAAGTTCCTTGTCAAAGATTCTATGTCTCCAGATGCCAGGGTCAGTTCAAATTTTCAAATTCTAGGCCCTTCCCTTCTAGGCCATAAGATGCAGAATTTTCCAATGTAGTAAGCACACCTAACCACACTAAGGAAAGAAACCAAGCAGCCAAGCTAATAGGAGGTGAAAATGTATACTTGCATCTACAGATAAAGCAGTCGGCCTTTGTTAGAGACACTTTTTAAATATCAACTCCCCCCCAATTTATTAAAGAATAACTAACAGATATAATTGTATATAGTTAAAGTGTACGGCATGGTACAATAAATAAATCTATTTTAAATAAGTTACAGTAGATAGATTAGTTTGGGATGAACAGATACACACTACTGTATACAAAACAGAGGTTCGGCTGAGGGGAGGGCCGCTTCAGGGAGGGGCTCAGCCTCGGTCAGCAGGCTTGTTGCTTTTCTGGTCGCCACTCCCCCGGCCAGCCCGACAAGACGCGCCAGTAGCGGGGCACCGGTTCCTCTCGGGCTCGTGGGCGCTGCTCTGAGCCCCGTCACCCTTTATACCAGAAAGCTGGAGGGCACCATGGGGAAAACAAAACAAGAAGAAAGTGGAGGAGGTGCTAGAAGAAGAGGAAGAAGAGGAAGTGGTGGAAAAAGTTCTCGACCATCGAGTGGTAAAGGGCCAAGTGGGGTACCTCCTAAAGTGGAAGGGGTCCTCAGATGAAGACAGCACATGGGAACCAGAAGAAAACCTGGATCCCCCTGGCCTCATTGCTGAGTTCCTGCAGTCACAGAAAACAGCCCACGAGACAGATAAATCAGAGGGAGGCAAGCGCAAAGCTGATTCTGATGCGGAAGATAAGGGGGAGGAGAGCAAACCAAAGAAGCAGAAAGAAGAGTCAGAAAAGCCACGAGGCTTTGCCCGGGGTTTGGAACCGGAGCAGATTATTGGAGCTACAGACTCTAGTGGAGAACTCATGTTCCTGATGAAATGGAAAAACTCTGATGAGGGTGACCTGGTCCCTGCCAAGGAAGCCAATGTTAAGTGCCCACAGGTTGTCATATCCTTCTGTGAGGAAAGGCTGACGTGGCATTCCTACCCCTCGGAGGATGATGACAAAAAAGTTGACAAGAATTAACTCTCCTGAGTACCAGCCCCTGTCACATCTGACTGTGGGTTTCAAGTGGGGAAAGAAAGAGTTCTACTTGTCTTGACACCATAGAGGTGGCTTGAGAAGATGTCCTTTGAAGAGCCAGTATAGCTTCTGTGCCCTACAGCAACCCAAGTGCTTTAAAGCTGCTCCATGCTGTATAGTTTGCACACCCATCCCTGTGGAGGGGAAGGAGGGTCAGTGTTTCAAGGCAACCCATTCTGAACTTTGCTGAGAAAAGCAAAGGGCTTTCTATGAAGGACAAAACTTGCAGAATGGGATGTGGGAGAGCTATAAAGATACTGTAGATCTTCAAAGAGCATCTCTGCAACCCACAGCTTTCTTCCCAATAGTGTTAACTCTGCATTTTTACAGCATAGCATGTATGTAGTTTTTGGCTATTACTGGTGTATTATTTGGGGTGGGAGGGATGGGGGGGAAAGAAGGGAGATGGGTTAGGGTCATTTTTGTTAAAATTTGGGGCCTGATGGGGGAAGTGGTGAAACAAAGGAAAGAACAACTAATGATGATTTGATTCTGTGTCCAGAATATTTCATCCTTTCAAAAAATGTCATTGGCAACCTAAGTGAGGACTGTGAGAGACTGTTTAAAAGCTGTGAATGCCTGAAACTTAGAAGCCAAGGTGTTTCCTGCCTGAGCTTAATGCTGTTCCCAACAAAGGACCAAGCCAGTTAAGTTACCAAAGCTGCCATTTGGGGGATGGAAACTGGTTGAGGAGGAAAAGTCTTATTGGAGTGGATACACAGGCAGGTCATTCTGTCTTAGAGGTGATGATTCTTGAAATTGACAAGAAGACCCTTTCTTTTCCAATTATGAAGTTATAAATATCAGCTTCTCCATCCAAGCCACTGGCTGAAGTATTTGGGGAAGGGCAGAGGGTGGTATAGGAGGTGGGAGAGTAGGGAAAGACAAGGGCCGGTGCTCTTAGGGTGGAAAACTCTTGGAACCTCTGTTTTTTGAACTTTGAAACCATTGGTGGCAGGGTTCAGTCACTGACAGCACGAGTTCACTGAATCACTTCAGGAGTTGAATGATTTCTGAAGCCCTGGTCTCAGGAGAAGATTAAACTTTCATACTGGGGCAGTGGTTCACTTTAAAACAAAACAATATTTTTTAATCCTAAGAATTAACTAAAACCCAAAATGCTGTCTTGAATCATGAGATCCATCAGTTCTTGACATCGTCTAGACCTGCATCTAGAACCCCATTGTGAAATCATTTTAGGCATGTGTTAGGTTTCTGTGAAAACTTTTGTTTAACTGTTAAACTTTATACCAACACTGTCAGTTTTTGTCTTAATGAAAGTATAGATTTATAAAAAAAACACAAAAAACAAAATAGATGAACAACAAGGACCTACTGTATAGCACAGGGAACTATATTCCATATCTTGTAATGGAAAGGCATCTGAAAAAGAATAGATATATTCATATATGGATAAGTGAATCACTTTGCTGTGTACCTGAAACTAACACAACATTGTAAATTAACTATGCTTCAATTTAAAAAATGGTTTAAAAAATAACAAGAAAAAAGAAAATGAAGTGTACAATGTGATGATTTGATATACATGTACGTTGTGGAATGATTATCAAGATAATTTAATACCCACTGTATGGAGTATCATTTATGTACAGTAAACTGCATCCAGTTAAGGCACACAACTTGACGAGTTGCGGCAGCGGCATAGAGCCGTGTGGCGCTCAGTCCCCCCACGCTTCCTCGTGCTCCTTTTGCAGCGCATCCTTCCCCAGGGAACCACTGATCTGCTTTTGTGTGAGAGCTGCTTTCTAAACTTAGATTTGAAAGTTTGTGGATCTTTCTCAATCCAAAGACCAGCTATGAATCCAGAACGCTGTTTTCTTCTCTACATTTAAGATCAAATAATATGACAAGGAGATTCCAGGTTTGACTTCTTAGAACCTTTTCCTGGTGGCCTAAAGACGAGTACTGAAGATTTTGCCTGCAAGTAAACCACAGTCTCTTTATTGAATAGCCTCATTACATACTTGGATTGAGGGGAAATCAGAGCCAAGAGAGAAACAATCCTGATAAAACAGAGAGGCAGCATATGCTCTTCTGAAGTAGATAGGGTGAGATGTCAAATCCCTCAAGGACAGGACAAGTAAAGTAATTTGAATTTTGCTTCACACTTATTCATAAATTAAAAATGAAAGCATCAGGATAAATGTTTTACACCTGTAGGTCTATACCTCCAGCTAGTGTGTGTATGTAATCATTATTCAGGAATAACCCTATCCCTAGAGCCTTCCAAAAGATTTGAAATGGGTTTCAGAGGGAATTTTCAGTGGATGGAAGATGTACCATCTTTACACACTTACGTGCACAGCCGGCTTTTAACATGCTGAATGTTGCTTTCCCATTGATATATTCAGTTGAATGAATGATTAGGCAATTTAAGGGCTAGAGTATTGAGACGCAATTTGTCCCTTCCTCACTCACCCCCTCAAAATAATTCATGTCACCGTCCTTTTATGTCTAGCTGGCTCTCCTTTCCATTGCTGCCGCTCTGTCCTGCATCTAGTGTCCATCTGCCACTCCTGATTTCTACTGTTTCTGCCCTTCCCTGCTTTCCTTTCCCAGTTTTCTTCCTCCTCTTTTCTGTCTCCTGATGCTACTTCTCTTACGCTGCTCTGCTTTCTCATGACAAAGCTGTTTTTATAAACATCTCCAGACCAAGTCATCAGCAGACTAATTCCAACATGTCAGATGTCATCTTGGAGACTCTTTTTCTTTCTTTTTGTTTTGTGGTCCAAGAATTTCTTCAGACTCCTTTTTTTTGGGGCCATACTGGAGGTCTGAGAGTTGTGAATGGTTGGTTTTCACATAATCAAAGTTGAATATGTTTGCAGGGCTATGTTATAGTCAGTCTTTGAAACCATGAATCATTGAAAAGAAATGAATGATGTACATTACAGCGTTCCTGTGAAACTTCCCTTTACAAAGCTACAGCAATTAAAATGGTCTTGAGGTAAGGAGATGTATTGTGCCTCAGAATGTACTGGAAAGGTTTTTTTGGTTTGGTGTTTTTTTTGTTTTTTGGGTTTTTTTTTGCCACACCATGCGGCTTGTGGGATCTTAGTTCCCTGACCAGGGATCGAACCCGGGCCCTCGGCAGTGAAAGTGTGGGAGTCTTAACCACTGGACTGCCAGGAAATTCCTGGAAAGGGTTGGTTTTTTTTGTTTTGTTTTAAAAAACAAAAAAACTTCAATATTTGTCAAAATCTCTAGAATGCACAGCAGAAAGAATGAACCCTAATGTAAACTATTGACATTAGTTAATAATAATGTATCAGTGATGGCTCATCAACTGTAAAAAAAAAATGCAGTAATGCAGGATATTAAAGATAGAGGAAACTGGGAAGGAGGTATTGTGGAGGTATGTGGAAACTACTTTCTGCTCAATTGTTCTATAAATCTAAAACTGCTTTTAAAAAATCTATTATAAATATTATTTTTCACTTGGGATTCAGAAATACAATGAATATATCAGTCACTTTTTATTATTAATTTGTAGATAAAAGCGCAGTGTTTGTTTTTAAGTACTAGTAACGTAAGAGAAGTGCCTCTTCGTGAGTGCTGTAACTTGTACCATCGGTTCCCTGAATAGTGAAAATGTGAGTTCCCGGGAGAGCTGCCTGGCACCGTTCACTGCTGTCCGGTTGCACAAGAGTTACTGAGCAGGTTAGTGTGAGCACTGTGTTGGGGCTTTGTCTGTCTGCCACCACTGGGGCATCGTGCCATCTTTGTGGTGGAGTGGAGCCCTTGGCTTGACAAATCCCGTGCCCTACAACCCAGTGAGCCCTTTTTTGACCCTTGCATTTGTGGTATCCCTAGCAACAGTGACGATCGGTGAGCTCATGCCAACTCTTGCAGCCAATATCCAGGTCAGAGTTTGATTGCTTTCGGCCAGAGGCTGTTGCTTGGCTTGTAGTAGCATGGACCTGAGACCAGAACCTCTGGGCAATTACTCAGCGTGGCCAGTGTGACAGTAAAGCATGTGAAAAGATGAGGTCTTTTAAGGTCTTATTGCCAATGGTTTCTATATACTGGAACTGGGTGATTCTTTTTTTGTTGACCTGGGTGATTCTTACGAGCAACTGCAAGTACGTGTTGCTTCCTTGAGCTGGCTGTGTAAACAGAACATTCTCTGTAGGCGATAGTAGGTGCGGGGGGCAGGGGGGGTCAGGCCTGAGAAGGACGTTGAGGCTGAGGGAGACAAGCAGACATTGGGATGGTGTTAAAGTCACTGGAAGAGGAAAAATTGAGAAAGCATCAAGAATTGGAATATAAATGACGGCAGTCACTCAAGGAATCAAGGAATGGATGTCTTGGGGATATGGTTGTTCATGAAATGCGTCCATCAGGTCTGTGATTAGACGCAGGGTCAAAAACTTCATACAGTTAGCTGCAAAAATACTCATGAAGGGGGGAGTTGGTTATGGAGTTCACCTATTTAACTCATTAAATTTTATTGTATATTGGAAGAAAATTTTTAATGTATGGATCTGTTACATATACTCATTGTTATACCTGTTATTAGAGAAGCTTTCACGTATTTTTTTTCTTGATTCGCTGCTTGACTGGTCGACTGTACATGCGGTCCTACCTCTGTTGGAAGCAGCAGATTTTAACGGGGGGAAGGGGAAAGAGGGGACAGAGAGAACCTCTCCCTTGAGTCAGAGTCCGCGATGGAGGCTGGGGATTCCAGTTTGGCTGCCGAGATCAAGGGTTACCGTGGGCTGGTGGTGAACCAAACGGTGGCACAGCCGCTGCATTCCTTGTGGTCACCTTCACGATTGACACCGGGTTCTGTGAGCTGACTTGATTGTACAGCAGTTCCTGTCCATTGTAGAGGCGGCAGAACTAACCGTCTGGCCGAAGCATCCTGCGTTTGCCCCACAGGTGTAGACAGGCCCGGTCAGTCAGGAGGCCTGCCCCAGTCATGCTCCTCTCAGCCACGCTGCTGGAAATAGCTAGAAGGCCTGTGGAGGTGCAGTGGCGATGGCAGGCAGGGCGGGTATGTCACAGCGTCCTCTTGCCCCCTGTTGCTCACCCAGCCACTGCTCGCTGCCCTTTGGCTCCTCTTCATCTCCCTTTCCCTCTATCTCCTGTTTACCCTTGATTCAGTTACTTGTGGATTTTCTGTTAAGGAACAAGGAAGTAGGACCTCAGCACCAAAAAGTCAGGGTCCCTTGGCTGAAGCAGTCAAGCCCAGACTTCCCCCACTGCCGGGCTGTTACAGCTGCGTGGGCCTGTTGGGTGTCAGATGGAACTTGGGGTACTTGTAAAAGTTTCTAACATACAACTTGAAAGTTGATTTGTGTCACCTTATAAACTTATCGTTCCTTCCACTTTTAAAACCCTATAATTTTCCTTTATGTGTGTGTTATTGTCCCTATAGCAGACACTGGCTGCGTGCATGCCGATGTGAAGGGTTTATTCTGCGGCTAATTGATTGGAGCAGGGCTGCCCAGTGGCCAGCATGTAAGGAAACAGTTCATAGGGTACCAGAGGCAGCTTCTAGAGTATGAGTCCGAACACTTCCTCACGTGAAATCAGCAAACGTTTATTGACTGCTTGCTCTATGTGCTAGATGCTGTGGGGAACGTTAAAAGCAAAAAGGATCTCTTCAAGGAAGGAACATCCATTCTAATTGGAGAAGCTGTTAGAGACGCATTAAGGATGTGGTAGAAAGAGTACTGAACTGAGAGGGAGGAGGAGGGAGTCGGGAGTGTTGAATCCCAGCCCGAGTTCTACCAATACCCATCTGATCCCTTGGGCAAAGTACTTCCCCTTAGTACTTAGTTTATAAAAAGGGAATCGGACTGGATAATCCCTAAGACTTTCTATAGATTGGTTCACAAACAAATGGGTTCAAAAGGTAAACAACAGTACAAGGCAGTAATAGGATTCCAGAAGACGGTACCTTCTCTTTTGCCGAATGGAATATGCATATAATTGTTACTATTATGTGTAAATGATGCATATATTTATACTGTATAATTATCCTGACTATAGACCAGTATTTCTCAGGGTCGGGTCCTTGGACCAGCAGCATCAGCATTACCTGGGAGCTCGTTAGAAATGCAGACTCAGGGGCCCCATCCCAGACCTACTGACTCAGAAGCACTGGGAATGAAGCTCAACACTTTGTGTTTTAATAATCCCCACCCCCCCGGAGGCTGTCATGCCCACTAAACTTTGACTGTGGGCTCTAGGAATTCGGGGCGGCGGTTCTCAAACTTGGTTGCACATTAGATTCCTCTGGGGGAACACGGGGGGCACCGAGACGTTACTTGTTGCTCTGGCTCCCCAGGTGCAGCCAATTTGAGAATCACTGGTGTAGGGACGGTGGCGTGCACCCGAGCACCTGTTACTCAGTAGGGGTGACAGAGCTCAGAGGCCTGGAGTCAGCCAGAGCCAGAGCTGAGTGTGGGAGAAGGGGAAAAGCGGGCTTGAGTGTGACTGGAAGGCCTTGAATTTCATGCTAGCAATTTGGCCTTTAGATTACAATGGAGGAAAGTCGGGGGGAAAGGGAGTGATCCGTTCAAACTGGTACATTTGAAAGGTTATTCTGGCGGTTCTATGAAGACGGGAGTGCGTCCATAGTCAGGAAGTCTGGTGAAGTAGTCTAGGTGTGAAGTAATCATGCACCAAACTAGGAATGTAGAAATGTGATTATAAGGAAGAAAAAGTATGAAAGCTCTCTTGTAGGACAGATGGCTAGGATTTGGTGATAGCTGTGGGGTGAAGGCACGGTTAGAACGAGTCTTTGGCTCAGGAGTTCCTCTCTTCTGGGACAGCCAGTGCTCTCCAGATGCAGCTATCAGAATCGTCACGTTTTCTGCATCTGTACTTATCCTTTGTCCCTCATTGCTTTGATTTTGGAGTTCTAATTTGGGGGGTGGGTATTCCCCAGTGACTTATAGAAAGACACAAATTATAGTCGTCCAGAAAGCTACCCATGGTCATCGGGGTGGGGGGGAAAAATCCTATTTCTCTTGACGAAAGAATGCTTGGAGTTGTGGGAAAGTTGTAAACTTGGCAATGACTAATTCAAGCCTATCAGTCAATTAAGTGAATTTTTATTTTATCATTTGTTTTATTTGGGAACTGTTGTTAATAGTCACTGAAAGAACATCAATCTCCGTATTTTTAAAACAAAACAAAACAAAAATACCATTGAACATTAGGGCAAAGGGCAAGAATTTCGAGGTTTTACCTTTTGACTTTAGCAAATATTTGCTGCTCCATTTTTCTTGCTGGATTTTGCCATTTAATTTGTTTTTGGTTTTTGGGTTTTGGGTTTTTTTTTGCATTGTTCCTACTTGTTCCTCATGCCTGATAATTTTAGTTCCCTTTATTCTGTCATTGATGGCTTTTTTATTCCTAAGTATTCTTAATGTTTTATTATTTTTTTTTTGTTTTTCTCCTTTTCTTTAGTCTTATAAAGCTCATTAGCCAGCAGTTATGTAAAGACATATGCAGAAAATACGTATAGTCTGGGTTTTTTTAACCTTTTGTCCCCTTCACCCATTTCCCCACCCCCTGCCTCTGGCAGCTACCAATCTGTTCTCTGTACCGGTGAGCTTGTTTTTTGTTTTTTTAATTTTGAGATGCTGTGTATAAGAGAGATCATGCAGTATTCGTCTTTCTCGGACTAATTGCACTTAACATAATGCCCCGGAGGTCCATCCATGTTGTTGCAAATGGCAAGATTTCCTTCTTTTTATGTCTGAGTAGCATTCCATTGCGTATACATGTACTGCATCTTCTTTATCCATTCATCCATTGATAGGAACGTGGGTTGTTTCCATATCGTGGCTATTGTAAGTAGTGCTGCAGTGAACATGGGGGTGCAGATATCTTTTTGAGTTAGTTTCTTTGGATAAATACCCAGAAACAGAATTGCTGGATTATATGGTAGCTCTATTTTTAATTTTCAGAGGAACCTCCATACTGTTCTCCATAGTGACTGCACCAATTAACATTCCCACCAACAGTGTAAGAGGGTTCCTTTTTCTCTACATCCTTGCCAACACTTGTTATTTGTGGTGTTTTGATAATAGCCATTGTGACAGGTATGAGATGATATCTCATTGTGGTTTTGATTTGCGTTTCCCTGATGATTAGTGATGTTGAGCATCTTCTCACGTACCTGTTGGCCATGTGTTTGTGTTCTTTGCGAAAATGTCTATTCACCTCCACTGCCCATTTTTTTTAATTGGATTGTTTATTTTGCCATTGAGTTGTATGAGATCTTTGTATATTTTGGATACTAGTTCCTTATCAGATACGTGATTTGCAAATATTTTTCTCCCATTCCGTAGGCTGCCTTTTCATTTTGTTCATCATTTCCTTTGCTGTGCAGAAGCTTTTTTATTTTATGTAGTCCCACTTGATTATTTTTGTGTTTGTAGCAAAAGTATTCTTAATGTTTTAGTGTGCCAGTTAAAAAGGAACGCATGTATTTTTATTTCTTATCCCCCCCTTTGTGACCACAAATTCTTTAAATTTGCATCCAGAAATGGCCCATCGAAATTGCTCCTTAGAGCTTACTTGGGGCCTGGTGGGCACACTGCTTACCTTTCATCCTTTTGTTAGTTTACAGGTTGTGCCATATCTGGAAGGAAAGACCTTTTCTTACTAGTTGCAAACCTGTAACAGCAAATTTGATATTTTAAAGGGTTCTATATATTCCAATGCAATATTTTAAAATGGTTACCACTCTAACTTTGGAAAAGTTGTGCACTTTTTAGTTTTCTGAAGGAACTATAAAAATCTAAGGATGAATCTAGAAGGATCACAACTTGAAATGTGTAGTATATCTAGTAGATACCTTTTAAAAATATAACCTCTCTTTTCCCAGACTGAGTAAAGATAAAACCTTTCTCTTTCCAAATTTTGAAGAATATTATAGCATATAAAATAATAAATGTAGAAACTTGTGTGGAATAAATGATCTTCCAGACATAGTATAGAGTATATTATACTCCGTCTAAGGACACAAAATTAGATTTTATTATATTTCTATAACATAATATCCTCTTGGACTTTGTTTATTAAGTTAATGTGCTGGTAAAGACTCGATGATGTTGCAGATCCTGATTATGTTGAAATTATTAAAATGAGGCATCTTTTATCTGAACCATTTATTTATACCAATTAATTATTTTGCCGGATAAGAGCCACTCTATCAGTTCTTCTGCTAAAGGAAAGAAGCCAGTGGCCATCTCGTTTGTATTTCTTATTGCGTGTTATGGTAACATTTCAAATGTGTTTTTGGATGGTGCAAATGCCGATGTCTCTAACGACCATAGCAGCGTAAGCATTTGAATCGAAGCAGGATAAATGAGAAGTCTGAGCGGCTGCTCAGTACCATCACAACTGTACCTAATTAAGAAGGTATTTGGGGTTCACTGCTCTTTGGTTTCTTAGGTAGGAGAGAATATTCTGAAGGACATGATTAAGGAATGGTTACCATGACAATCGCATTCAAAGAATTTAGAGGAGACAATGAATCTGTGGGGCTCATCCATTTTGATTGATTCAACTGGTCTTTTAGATTCATTCAAACAGCTGCTGTCTCTGGATTTTATTTTCCACGTAATTCACCCAATTGATTGGTGATTTGGGGATCATTTAAGCTTGGCTGTCCATAGTGATAGGATTGCCAGTGTCTGTGACCAAAATACCATTGTTAAACCTGAAGGAGAATGATTGTGTATGTTAAATGTCACTAGAACATAGCTTCTGGCTTCTGGAATAACATAAATGGTTTGTCTAATTTCACTTATTAATTCTGTCAGGGTGGGATAAGATTAACGTGATTTATTTTAAAGCATGACTGACCCCGAAGTGTTTGGGTTTTATTTTGGATTACTTTGCTGTCATCACATTTTACCCAGTGTGTTTGGCTGCTGTTCTGTTTTTACTCTTTGACTTGCGCAATATCATCAACACAATTTGTGTTATGTCTGGTCAGAGCCACAGTTACACACTGCAGATTGAAAAGTGTACCCAACTCTACGGCTCTGAGTGCCTTTATCCCCAACTAAATGTTAAGCGGAACACAGTAAAGTGAACTGGACATAGAAATGCTGTTAAAATCTTGCTGTACGTTTTTATCTTTCTTTGTGGGCTAGTTCTTGATGGTGAAACTATGAACCGTGCAACTCAAGACTCCTCTGGCAGGGGCCCAAGTTGGACCCCCATGCGAGAGCTCTGCCTGCTCAGCCTTTGGGCCTTTCTCTCTTCTGCCCTCTGGAGGGCATCAGGGAATATGACATCCAAGGACTTCCTCTGCGAGGGAGAGCCGGCATCTTGGTGCGGTTACTAGATGCCAAGTTGTCTGGCCTCCCCTGGCCCCATCAAAGCCTGAATTTGCAGAGGTAGGGAGCAGACAGAGAGAAGGCAGGGAAGGTACTGGCAGGGTTGGGGTCTCAGGGAGGAAGCTATTCTGGTTCTTTAGAGAACGGGATTCCTTCAAGTAGAGCCCAGCATGTATCAAATCCATCTCTAGGAAAAATTGGTTCTGGAAGGGTGAGTAAAATGGGCTAGTATAATAAGGCTAGAGTGTGATGGATTCAGGTTCAAAGTTTAAGTTGGGTTCGATCTAAGTAGGGGTATATTTGGGGCCAGGTATCTGAGGCAGCATATGAAATGGTTATCCAGTTTTGATAACCTTTTCACTCTGTGCCTGCTGTAATAGTAGTGATAATTATATATCTGATATTCAGTGAGTACCTTGTATGCGTGAGGCCCTGTTAAGTGCTTTATACGCACTGCCCTGTTGCCACCTTACAGCCTCTCTGTGAGGTCAGCTAACATGAGGTTCACAGAGGTTGTACAGTTAATATGAGGCGGGGCCAGTATGTGAACCCAGGCAGTCTGACTCTGGCGCCCTTGCTATGAACAGCTGCGCCATGCTGCATTCTCCCCGCAGCTGCATGAAAGGGTGTGGCACCTTCTAGAAACTGAGTTCTGTGTGAGTGGGGTGTGGGTGGTGGGAGAAGAGACTGAGCGAAACCTTTTGTGTGTGCATACCATGCTAAGTCCTGGGAGATAGAAGAGAAGTCAGGGATTTCTGTCCCTGTCACCAAGAAGCTTAAAGTCCTTTAAGACAAATGAGGTATAATATAAAACCAATGATGAATTATTCATATGATAGAATAAGAAAATATTATCTCTACTTAAGTATAGGTGGGAAGGGGACTAGAAGGTATTCTATTGGAGTCAGTCACTTTCAAGCATTTGCTTTTGAAAGTTAGCTCTTCATCGCTGGCACAGATTTGCCTTCCTCTGGGCTTTTGATCTGGCGGACAAGACCCCTGTCCCTATAGTCAGCAGACTTGTCCATTTCAATTTTGGAAGAGTTGTCTTCAACTGTGACAGTTGTCATTAAGGTCTCTAAACAGATGAACCCATTAGCCTATTGAGCTAACTGGACCAGGTACTTATTTTCCCATTCATTAACAGTAAAAAAAAAAAAAAAAAAAAAAAATCTCTCACCACTGCTTGTTTGATGATCAGCCTGGAACCGGTTGGTTGGGGCGCGGGGGGCAGTTATGAGACTGGTTATAATCCTTGGTTTATGTTTGCCTTATTTCATTGGGTGGATGCTTCTTGAGCGCCTCCTGTGTGCCAGGCACTGTTCTGGGTGTGGGAATAGAGCAGTGAACAGAGGAGACGGGGCTGGGGGGGCCGTCCTCTCTGGGAGCTGTCTTTTCCTCAGATTTCATTTGCTCGTGTACATTTTACAGTTCATATAGAAGTGCCTTTGGTGTGAGTTTCAGGATTTCACACGTTGGGGATGATACAGTGATCACACTGCCTTGCTCCTCAGCCCCAGCCAGTCCTTTCTGAATGATGGGGGGCGGCTAAGGTGGTCATGCCAGCGTGCCCGTGGGGAGGCCTCACGGGTGAGGAGAGGGCAGCATGTCACGGTATACCGTCTTTGTGTCGTGATGGGAAAAGCACGGGGCACACCTGTTTCCTAGGCATGCCCACCAGCCTAGTCCTAATCCTGTTGTTGATTGTAGATAACTTCAGTGGTCGCAAGGCACCTCATCTCCATGGCAACACCTCTAAATATTCCTCTGGTGACTTGTGCTCTACATTCTTTCTGGATCTGAGCCCTCCTGTGGCAAAATATTCTAGAGCTGTTAAAAGAGGGGGAAAAAAAGGCTCAACTAATAAATCTATTCTAAAAGACTGAGTCATTTGTTTTGATTACCCGGGTGATTGCCAAGTGTTAATTTAAAACTGAAATAGGCCATGAGCTCACTCCGCTAACAATGCTGAGTGTTTGAGCTAATACAGCTTGATAATGAGGGGGCCAGATCCACTGCCGGTGCGAATGTTATATGATAAACAGACATTTGGGGAAATATGCAGAACATCTTGGCAGTTTTCCTTTAGCTCTAAGGGTTGTAAATACAAAGTAGAATGTGTTACCGTGAGCCATTTCAAAGGAAGTTGATTTTTGTTTTTTTTTTTGTGTGTTTTTTTTTTTTTTTTTTTGTTTTTTTTTTTAATGAGGATCTTGAATCAGATGCGTATGTTTGATTGATTGATTGATTGATTGATTTTGGCTGTGTTGGGTCTTCGTTTCTGTGCGAGGGCTTTCTCCAGTTGTGGCAAGCGGGGGCCACTCTTCATCGCGATGCGCGGGCCTCTCTCGTTGCGGAGCACAGGCTCCAGACGCGCAGGCTCAGCAGTTGTGGCTCACGGGCCCAGCCACTCTGCGGCATGTGGGATCTTCCCAGGCCAGGGCTCGAACCCGCGTCCCCTGCATTAGCAGGCAGATTCTCAACCACTGCGCCACCAGGGAAGCCCCTTGTTTTTTAGGAATTTCTAACTTTTCTTCTGAAAAGGTAACTTGACCTCTTGATTCTCATTGTTTCCTAACTTAGGTACGTCGGAGGTTGTTGTCAGCTGCGTCCCGCCCTCACTGAATACATCCCGTTCTGCACACATCCAGTGTGAGGTAAGTTTTCCGAATCGCCACCCATTCTTACCACTGATCTCCACCTCCTGATGTGTGGTGTTAGGCTCAACGTTGTACAGAGATCTCTGTCTGTACCGTAGACTTTAAGGGGGTTTGTTTTAACTGAGCTGAGCGACATCACCGCTTACCCTAGATGCTGGGTCTCTGGGGAATGCCTTTTCAAGGGCAAACACATCTCATTTGCTTTTCATTTGGGGGCGTGGAAAGTGAACGTGGCAAGCACAGCAGAACGGTTAGAGGTCTGCTTGAGGGTATAGATCTGCTCGTGTTGCCCATGAACAGTAGGGAACAGGAAAGCTGCATGGAGCAGACCCTGGGCCGGAGCCCGGCAAGGCTGGGCCGCCCGGTCAGCTGTCAGAACTCTCACGCCTGGGGTGAGCCGAGCCTAGGTGTGGAGCTGCCACTGCAGAATCTGCTGATTTGGAGTGTTTCCATGGAGCCAGGTTAACGTGGGCCGCCAGATCTTTTTCTCACTAGGACTGAAGTTCTAAGCGCAGCCGCGTGGGTGTGAGCAGTGGGGTGCACCAGGCCTTCCATTTAACATGCCCTGGATACGCATCCTCCGTCCTCTTCCTTTCGCCTCGGCGGCCTCTGGACACTCTGTGATGACGCCGGCTTACTCATTTCTCTCTCTTGAGAGATGGGGGACGTTCACCTTTGGATGTGGAAAGGGAGGGAGTCTGCAAGACGGTTCCTCCAGGCACAGTGTAAGGGGTCACGGTCTTTCTGCTTTCTGGGCCCCAGTCTCCTTGTGTTTATAAGAGAGGTGGTGACAACTACTGAAGCCCGTGCGCCTAGAGCCCGCGCTCCGCAACAAGAGAAGCCACCGCAATGAGCAGCCCGCGCACTGCAATGAAGAGTAGCCCCCGCTCGCCGTAACTAGCAAAAGCCCGCACGCAGCAACGAAGACCCAACACGGCCAAAAATAAATAAATAAATTAGTCTAAAAAATAAATAAAACACTGTTTAAAAAAAAAAGAGAGAGAGAGGTGGTGACATTTGCTGCACCGGACCACTCAGGATTTCCACTTGCATCCATCGAAAGGTGGCTGCGTTTTTGCCTTCCCCTCCACCCCACCCCATTCCATGCTCAGTCCCACATTCAACGTAGGGCCTTTTATTTCAGTTAGGGTTGATGCTTCCTCAGTGGTGAGAGTTGCCTTTCTTACATCTACTTGATGCAGGATTCTCCAGAAATTTTAAAATATATATGCAAATATATTAAACCCTAAATACGACTATAAAATATAAACCCTAAAGAGTGAAAAAGTAGGACAGCTTTTTAGAAGTGTTTAATCTGAATTTGATCAATTTCATCCATTACAATGGTAGCTGGCAGTCGTTCCCAGGGCCTGAGGCTTTAAACTGGCCCTGTGACAAAAGCTTCGGCAGTTTCTCTCAGCTGTCAGCCTCAGTCGACTCTTCCATTTTCAGATTTAAGCCCTGGCATTACTATCATCCACAGCCTTTACCTAAAAGGGTTGTTTTCAGACTTTTTTTTAAATGATGAAAGCCTGTCTTCAAATAAAAACATGAGGTCTAAAACCCCAGTAGAGAATACCCAGCCAGAACTGCCTGGGCTCAAGTAGGAGGCTGCGACTCTTCTCCTCCAAGGAGCCCTAGGGCAGTTGAAAAGCAGTGTCCTGTTTAAGGAGCAGAGGTTTTCACTCTGTGCCCTTTCACAGCTCTTACTTTTATTTTTCCACAGCAAGAGAGACTAGACTGTTGAAGGACATACACAGATGAGTCAAAAACCCTCCCATCAGCTGAGTTGGAAATGCTGGCCAGGTGAGGCTTGGCCATTCACATGCATTGTTTGCCCTTAGGAATTCCACAGCAGTCTGCAGCCTTGACAAACTCTGTCAGTAAGAAAACTTTAATAGAAACTATGTGTACAAGACTGTATTCTTAAAATGGAACATTTTAATTTGAAGTCCTTTGAACACATATTTGAAGTGGTTTTGTGATACTAAGAATACCCCAATGACATCTTTAATTTGACCAAAACTTAGCATCTTTGGGTTTTCTTTTAGAGCAGTGAGTTTCTCAAGCGAGTTAATGAAATAGAATCCATTAAGTTCTGTTTCACCGTGACAGAAATCTATGGGATTGATGTAAAACAGTTCAACAATCACGATGCAGTGGTATCTTATGATCTTTCTTCCTTTCTTTTATTCATTCATTCAGCCCTACTGTGGACTAGGCCAGGAATGTAGGAGTGAGCAAAACAAAAAGAATGTGACACATTTTCATCTGATATTCTTCAAGTATAGGACATCCCTAGATTACTTTTCCTTTTGCAGAAGAGGAAACTGAAAATTGATTTTCCTTTTTAAATTAAATTGCCCAGTATTGAGTAGACCAGTATGGGTTCAGGGGTACAAACCAAAGTCCCTGTCTCCAGTCTGCTCCTTGAGCCTGTGAATTATGCCACCTCCATATAAGTGTGTGCAAATAATAAAGGATGCCTTAATTCCTGGGGATGCAGCTGTGCCTGGGACCCAGATGCCCCCAAAATGAAAACAAATGTAAACTGTATATTTCACACTCTAGTTTTTTAAAGTTTATTTGGAAAAATTGGACAGTTTAGGAAAATGGACTCTGCAGTTTCCACATGAGGATATATATATTTTTTAATGGTAATGTGTCCCGTTTTATGTTCAGTACAGTATTTATCACAGGTAAACTTTATAATTCAGGAACTTGAAATTGTTCCATTTGGCTGCCCTTTAGGTATGGAATTACTTGGAACAAAAACTTGAACACAACATAATTCTTAATGCGTACTTGAGCTGGGTACTCTACGTATTTGTTTTTGTAGTAGAGACGATAATGAGACATTTATTTCACATCTAGGAAATATTTGTATCATTGACATATGGTCACTTTCATGATTGATTTGGCAGTTTTTAATAATCACAAACAAAATTTTTAAAAGCAGTAGTCATAGTTATTTGATTTGTACCATTGATCTTTTTTTTTTTTTAACTTACTGGGTTGACTCTTTTTTTTTTAACATCTTTATTGTAGTATAATTGCTTTACAATGTTGTGTTTGTTTCTGCTGTATAACAAAGTGAATCAGCTATACGTATACACATATCCCCATATCCCCTCCCTCTTGCCTCTCCCTCCCTCCCACCCTCCCTATCCCACCCCTCTAGGTGGTCACAAAGCACCGAGCTGATCTCCCTGTGCTATGTGGCTGCTTCCCACCAGCTATCTATTTGACATTTGGTAGTGTACATATGTCAGTGCCATGTACCATTGATCTTGACGTGACCTCTCTTCTTGGTGCACAGATGGGTCACACAGGCTTAAAGAGTTTGGAAACCGTCCATCTGGAGCCAAGGTCTGAAACTGGTGGGCTGGATCTGGCACACAGAGGGGTTCTTTTAAAATTTTAAGTGAATTGCCAAGCATTTGGGAATTGAGAGATTTCACATTTTTAAAAAAATGCAGATTTTCCTCTTCTCTTGAGATATCAGAAGATCTGGCAGCATGGAGCCTGCATTCCTGTTGGGCAACGCTAGGCTGGAGCCAGTAGCCGCTGGATCTTTAGATAGAGCATGAACTCTGAAACTTGCCACGGTCGCCAGCGCTGTGTTATCTCCTTGACACTAAGGACAAGGGTCAGGTGCCATTATCTGAATGTCTTACTCATTTGTAAGACCTGCTTGGCTCTTACGTGCATGTGACTTTTCAATCCCAGGTGTGGGTGGAATTGCGACTACAAAGTTAGAGCCATCCTTCCTCTCAAAACCTCAGCATGTGAATTTTCAGGTGCATGATACGCTGGGTGATGTTCATTTGAAGGGGGTACTTTAAAAGGGTTGAGGGTAGACATCTGAGGGGAGGGATCCCTTCTGATGGTGCCTGGTTCAGAGCAGGAGCATCGGCAGAGCTGGGGGGAATCCCATGGTCTGTGTCGGTGCTTTTCAGCCTTTAACATGTAGATTCTGGTGCAGCAGGTCTGGGGGCAGGCCTGAGGTTCTGCAGTTCCAGCAGGCAGCTGCTCATACCACGGCTGCTCTGAGGACTCGCCTCTTTGAGTGGCGAAGGGGACTCTACCCTAAAGCAGTCCTAAGAAAGAGCAGTCATGCAGTGGTGGTTCTAAATATCTCTTCCTTTGGCCCGAGAAAGAGAAGGAGATCTTAACCAGGCTCTTTGGGGTTGACTCTTCATTAACAAACCTGGGTTCACTTCTGGTTGCAGCAGGATAAATTTTTTTTAATTAATTATTTTTAATACAACATAGCCTGTGTAAAAGAGAAATCCAACTTTTATTTTAAATCTTGTTTTAAGTTAAGTGCTTCTGATAAAAAAGCTAGATATGTTAAAGGTCAAGAATCATGAAGTAGGAATTAGAGCTTTAAATTGTATAATTATAGGAGAATATATTTATGAGAGACTCCTAGAAACTTATTTAAATAAGACCACAGAAAATAGGATAATAATCAAATCCCTGGAAGTATGATAACCTTGTAACTATAAAATGATATAAGTCAGGGGAATTCCCTGGCGGTCCAGTGGTTAGGACTCCGCACTCTCACTGCTGTGGCCCAGATTCAATCCCTGGTCGGGGAACTAAGATCCCGTAAGCCACGTGGTGCAGCCGAAAAAGAAATGATAGAAGTCAGAAAGGAAGAGATCAATGGATTCAAATATATAAAAATGTGCTGAGAGAGTAGATCTTAAGTATTCTCACTACACATACACAAAATGGTAACTGTGGGGTAATGGCTGTGTTAACTTGATTGCGGTAATTATTTCACAGTGTATGCATATGTCAAGCCATCACGTTGTATACCTTAAATATGTACAATTGTTGTAATTATACTTCAGTAGAGCTGGGGAAAAAAATACTGCAAAGGAAAACAAAACAAAAGGAGATGCTCCATAACTGTTGGCTGAGTGAATTCTCCAGTAGGTGGATGGGTAAACGACATTCATGTTCTAGCACAGAGTAAATGAATGCATGAAAAAATGTTCAGCCTCACTGGTGTGCAAAGATGAGCATATTCAAACAGCAGTGAGGTACATTTTCCATCTGTAAAATCAACAAACACAAAAAGAAAGCCCAATGCTAATATGGTTACCTTGGAACCAGTAAACACTTACTCATTGCTGGTAACATTGTAAGTTGGTAAAAAGCTTTTTGGAACATTATTTGGCAATATATGGCAAAAGTCACAAAGATTGGTACCCCTTGATCCAGTAATCCTATCTGGGGAAATGTGTTCGAAGAAACAAGCTGTTTTAAGAAAAGAAAAAAGCTGTGTGTTATGGATATTCCTCACAGTGTTATTTGTAAGGACAAAAAATTAGAATTTAAACATCCAACATTAGAGAAATGGTTCATTTATTCAACAGATAGTTTTGGCTAAGTAACTATGATATCTCTATGAAGTGGAATTCCATGAATTTGTTCAAAATTAAAATGTTGATGCCTGCAGAGCAGTATGAAAATCTGTATAATACAGCTTTACTAAAAACTGCAGGATGCAAAACGGTATATGTGCTCTGATTATTACCTTGTGAAGTGATGTGTATATATGGACAAGACCTAGAAGGCACCTGGACAAATGTAAGTAGCACTCTGAGCTTTTGTTCGCATTGTTGTCCTATTGTTTGTACATTTTGGAGGTTGAGAGTCTTCAGCTTTTACCTCCTTAAATCAACGCCACATCACAAGCAGTGATGTTTCCACTGATCACACAGTAGGTGCTTAGTAAATAGCTGTGAAACATGATGAGGACTCCTGCTCAGGGCCTAAACGCTGAGTTCCAATGGTATTGTTCCTTCTTGATTGCTTTGTTCCACCAGCCCGAGCCCCCCTTTTGCTTCCTGTGGTCGGTGGAGAGGCATCTTGGTGTCCCACGTGACAAAGTGTACATGTCTGTCTCGGAGCTTCTCATTGACGTGCAGCAGGGCTGGGGCCCGGACCTTCGCGTGCCCGGGTTCCGTGTTTGCCGCAGTAGAGCCTCGGTGGAGCCGCGAGGAAGGGCAACGCCCATTTCAGCTTCTGGTTTCCTTCAGAGAAGCAGCAAAACTCCACCTCAGTGTCCTGAGCCTTCTCCCAGCGCCCCCTCCCCTCCAGTTGTGTTCCCCATGTCCCTGCTCTCAGTATACTTTTCTCCTTTAATTAGGTCAGTTACTTCATGTCTGTTTTTCTTTTTTGACATGGTTTCCTCTGGCTGTAGTGCCACATATTTTCCCCATTTGTCATTGCCTCTGCAGCTTCGTGTTGCAATCGTTTTTCAAGTGGAACAGAGAGCACACTGCTGAGGGGGGCAGCTCTTGACTCTTTGCCTGCCCTTTGCCTGCATGAGTGTTGCTATTTCTTTTGGGCCTAGTTCTGTTTGGTTTTGTAGTCTTCATCGTCAGTTATGTTTGGACTGAAAGATACTTAAGTAAAAATAACGGTAAGTCAGAGAGATGTTTGGCAAAGGTGCAGCACATTTGTTAAGGTTGCTGGTTTATTTATCTCCCCTGTCTCTATGGTGACTAAATCCGGGGCTGGGATTTAATGGACTTAATTTTGACCTCTTGTACATCTCCTGACTTTCCCAGCCTCTGATATAGAAGGAATTCACTTTCACTATAGGAGAGAAATTGCCTCACTTAGAGAAAGGGTCCTAACTGGACTCTGGAAAAGTGGTATCTCCAGAGTCTTCGATTCTTCTGCTGTCTTTGATCAGAGTTCGTGTAGCACTTGTAGAGAAAGCGGAGAAGTCTTCTAGATAAATATGCACGCGCGCGCGCGCACACACACGCACATTACCAGTGGCTCCAGTACAGCTCCCAAATGACCATGTGCTCTGCCACAAAGGGAGAAATGAATTCCTAATTTTAGTCACATGGTGTCAGATCATCAGTTCCAAAGGCCTAATGGCATATGTTACGGACAACAGCCTTCAGGGGACTCTTTGAGTGGCCCTCACTTGCTTCCAGACACACCACCCGTCAGCCTTCCTGGCCAACCCTGGTCCTCTTCATGAACGGTGTTTTCAACACCAAGTGCTCTCTGTCAGTGGGCCATAACTCAGCCTGGCCCCTGGATAAGAGCAGCATCAGAATTGGGTACGCCTCTTCTGTAGAGCCGGAAACTTTCTTGCTTTAAATAAAACGCGTACACTTGAATTATGTGAGGCCACTGCCTGGTTCTGTGCTAGCCCAATTCCTGGAGTTTTAATATTCACGTAGTTGGTTACTGTCAGCAAGCGCCATCCTTTTTTCACCTGAATGAATAGTCTTTCACGTCCTTTAAAGTGATCTCTGGGTGTTTTGTTAATCCTACTATAAGCAGTCTTTTAAGTTACTTGACCTTTTCTGTTTTTTTACTGTTAAGGAAATTGAGGTTCCCCGGGTCTCACATTGAAGAAAATATAGGTATCAATAATATTTCCCAGGGTCATGTCTTTATTGTTTGTTAATGTGGGTGAACTTTCAGTGAGAACTTTTTATAAGAGAATCTTTTCTAAGAATATTAAATCAATGGGAACATTGATTGGATATTACATTTTTTTTTTATTTTTAAAAAGTATCTCCTTTGGGCTTCCCTGGTGGCGCAGTGGTTGAGAATCTGCCTGCCAATGCAGGGGACACGGGTTCGAGCCCTGGTCTGGGAAGATCCCACATGCCGCGGAGCAACTAGACCCGTGAGCCACAACTACTGAGCCTGCGTGTCTGGAGCCTGTGCTCCGCAGCAAGAGAGGCCACGATAGTGAGAGGCCCGCACACCGTGATGAAGAGTGGCCCCCGCTTGCCACAACTAGAGAAAAGCCCTCGCACAGAAACGAAGACCCAACACAGCCAAAAAAAAAATAAATAAATAAATAAACAAATAAATAAATAAATAAATAAATAAGTATCTCCTTTATCCATTACAGGATTCTAAGTCTCCATGCATAGAAATGTTCAAACCATATATCAGAGTTCAAGTGTATTAAACTGTGCCCATGGAAGTCCACAGTAAAGGTTAGGTTTGACTAGGATTCGCACGGAAGAAGTCAGGTTTGGACATTGGAATTCAAATCTAGTGTTCTGTCCATACCTAATTGATATGAAATGAAGACATGGATCTCTGACCTCTAAGGTAGCTAGAGTCAAACTATCTTGAACTTGAGTTGGTTCAAATGATCCTTTAAAACTTTTTCTCCTCTTCCATATGATGCTTTAAGACTCACAAGGACACTCCAGTGTTAGGAAGTTTAATAATGTACCCCAAATCGAGTCAGAGTGCTTTATTTAATGCTAGTGTATACTGTGTTAGTTTACTCATGGATAATTTATCTATTTGCAAGTCCTTTCATCCTCTCTAGGAACAAATTCACTTGTGTGAATTTTCTTTAAAACCAAAACAAAGGAGTTAGTAAATGATTAATAAGGATTGTACAAAGACTGAGACAAGAGAAGCGACTTAAGTGCCCTTACATTCTTATTCCTCAATAAAATATTAGAGTTCAGATCTGTCATCAAGTTCAGTTCAAGTCCAATAGGAACTTGTGAATACTCAATGTTTTTATTAAGATTTTGTAACATCGTAAGACTCAGTGGATATGGAAGTTGTTTGAAGATTTTCTCCATCATCAACTCTTCTATTAATAGTACAGAGACTTGAGAAGCCAACACCAGATGCTCACTTGTGAAAGAGATCCATACTTGTGGGACGAATGTTGGATACTCATTAAGTTCTGGGGTTGAAACCTTGCTCATGTGGCTTATAACCGTGAACTTAGAAAACTTGTGAGATTAGGGCCATAGCTAAATCATATACATTTTATTATGGTCAGTACAATAAGCATAGCTCAGGTCCAAGCTTTTAGAGAAATCAAAACATTAAGGCCCAAAGCTGTTAACAGTGCTTGAGGAAGAGCAGCAAGCACTTCTGTTCCCATCACTATCATTGTCATCATCATTATCATCATATCAACCTTGTGTGTTGAAAGCCCAGTGTGGAGAACTGTGCTAATAATAGTTATAATTTATTTCCTCATCTCTTTAATTCTTAATATTTCAGTTTTGTTTAAACAGCTCTAGGGATCGAATCAATTTAAATTTAAAAAAGGAGAAAGTATATAAAAATGTACTTGGAATAGTAGCCTCATTCTCCTGTCCTGTCAACCAGATAAGCTTCCCCCTTTGTATAGCATCTCTCACTGAAGGATCTCCATTTACTGGATGAACAGTTAGTTTCTGTAACAGTTCTTCACCAAGGTAGGAAAGCAGTGGTCCTTAGGTAGTTTGGTGAGAATTTGTGGTCTTTGCGGGTCTGTGGACACCTCTTAAACCATGTGATACGTGTGTGTGATATGACCATTTTTATACCTTCTTCAGGGCTATGAATTAATAATTTACTTAAGATATTCCAAGTGTTTCTTTCCCAGAACCAGTGGAGTTTTTTCTGTGGATTCTGGTGACGGGTTTGTGTATGTAGTTCTCAGTGTACGTGCCTAGGGGATTCATAATCCATAGTGTCTTTTGCTCACTAAAGTGGTTCAAGTGCTAATTGGAGAGGCTGAGTTCCACCCTTGGCATTGGGCTCACGTGATGGGTTTGAACCTGGAAGCAGTACAACATATTCTGTTATTTGTAGCCTGTCCTTTATGCTCCCAGCTGTGTCCTCTGTATCGTCAGTCCTTGTAGACTTTACATAGGATCTTGACCCAACTCCTTTGGTCCTCTCCTGTGCGCTCTTTTTTATTACTAGGACAATCTAAGGCACAAATTGAGTCAAGGATTTGGTTGGGGTTACTGCCCTAAATAGTGCTCTCCTTCCCCAGGAAGCTCCCTGGGAGCAAGAATTACTGATGATTTCTCTGGTGTCCTCCAAGTCATTTATGATTTATGCCAGAGGCATTTACTGGAGATAGTTAATTAAATGAAAGGCATTTTATAAATTACAAACCATAGCATTACCGTAGTGTTACATAGGACACTCTTGGGATCTTTGTTTGACCTCCTGTTCCTCTAATATCGGTATTCCTGACATGGTTGGAGCATATTCTTGAATAGAACAGTCCCTCCTGCCTAATCCCTTATAGCATAGCATCACATTTTCCCAGCACTTTGTTATGAAGTTTTTCAGACAGACAGAAAAGTTGAAGTTACACAGTGAACGCTCCTTGCCCACCACCCGGATCCTATAGGTAAACATTTTGCTAAATTCGCTTTACTACGTACCCCTCCGTCCATTGGTCCCTCTTCATTTCTTGGCTGCATTTCAGAGCAGCCTGCGGGCATCCATACACTTTACCCCTAAACACTGCAGCATGCGTATCATTGTGTGGTTGCAGTTCTGACATTCTTAGACCTGCTGTCAGATTTGCTAAGATTCTGACATTTATTTTGCTGGTGGCTAGGAAAAGATGGTAAGTTGAATGTGAAATAAGCTCCATTTTCAGACCCGGGAGAGTTTTTGTTTCTAACTACCAGCAACTGAACAAACACTTTGTATCACTGCCCTTTTTCTCCCACTTTACACGGTCACATTATTTGTACTGTTGACATTTGGAAGGCCAGTCTAGGAAATAAAGTTGAGAGTCTGGTTTATATAAGTAAAAGCGGAGAATTGGGGTTGAGGATAGCGGGGCAGGAGGTTACCAGCGTGATACCGCTTACTTATACAAGGTCTCGAGAGGCTTTAGTGGCTGTTTATATCACCCAAGGGTGGTAGATTTAATAAACACTAACAGTACAAATAGAGGGTCCTTCTAACCTATTGGTTATATTCCGTGGAAGCCTAGAACTCATAGAAATGTTTCAGAGGTTTCACCAACATTTAAAAATCTAACATGAATTAGATTTCTTTAGAAGTGTATCGAGCTATTTAGAAAGCACTAATAAAAAACAACAGACATACTCAACCGTGTTTTGTAGTAAATTTTAACATACTGGAGAACACTTACTGAATGACTTTAAAATAAGTAAAGGTTATTCATGTCAGCTTAAAATAAAATTTTGAATAACACATGTCATTCATCAAAGTCAGGATAATATTTCTGTTGTGGGAATAAAGACAAAAGGTCTTCAGTGAGACCATTACACTAAAGCCATGGTGTTAGGGCATCGTCCTGCAAAAGCTGAAGTTACATTTTGGTTTCCAGTTACAGTGAGCACTTATCCATCTGTTATATTTAGATTTTTTTTTTCTAGTACCTTTAGGAATCTGGAAACAGACAAGTATATGCTTTCAACTTGAAACCACCATAAAAGGGGAGAGGCAGCGAAGAGGCCCCGGAGGCCGGCTCCAGTGTCATCCCTCAGATGGGGCCGTGTGAATGGATTAGGGAACCTTTCGAAAGGTCTCTCTCTTGGCCCGTAGCTCAAACCGCTCAACACAGGTCTGAAAATGCATGGGTGCAATAGTACGGTTCGTTATGAGATTTTCAGGGCTTCTTTGATTACGCCCGAAAAGCCTTACAATGGCTCTGGCAGATTTCTTTCACTTGGAGGCCGCCGTTCTCACTTTGGTCCCTTTGTTCTGGGTGGTACCACATTCTGTGCCTGTACCTAGGCCAGTACCTGCTTGTTTGTAGCTGCAGTTGATTTTTAAAATGTTTGCTCATCTATATTTTATTTTCTCCTAACATTTTATTATGAAGATTTTCAAAGTTGAAATGATGTTGCAGTGAACACCTGTATCCCCAGCATCTGGAGTCGTCTACCATTAACATTTTACTCATCAATGCATATGATTTTGGGATGCATTTCAAAGTAAATGTGGTAGATTTCACCAGTCAAATAAGTTCATATATTTTACACACTTTGAGTCTGGCTTTTCGAACATTATACAAATGTGCCTAAATTGGCATCGAGTCCTGTGAAAGAAGCTGTCAAATAAATGCCCCCTTTTCACTGGGAAAAAATTCCGGAGCCTTTTTTAAAAGTCACAGATTTTCTGGGGAACTTCCCTGGCGGTCCAGTGGTTAAGACTCCACGCATTCACTGCAGGGGGCACGGGTTTGATCCTTGGTCAGGGAACTAAGATCCCCGCATGCTGGAGCACTGCCAGAGAAAAAAGTCACAGAGTTTCTGGAATTCTGGCATGGAGTTGGAAAAGAATACTGGCTTATTTTGAAATCTGAACTTTTTTGTGACTCAGACGTTGCTGACCTCTGATAGAGAAGGGGGTTATACTTGTAAATTTTGTTTTCATCCTTGAGACAGGAGCCAGATAACTTCCAGTTCTTATAGAGAGGCAGGAAGGATCATCTTTTAAAGTGTTACAAAATACATCGTGTTGGTCACTCCAACAAAATCTGTTATATTTGGAAAGCAGGGGAGCAGTTAACTAAGGACTAAATTTGGTCTATGCTGGATCCCATCCCAAACCCTGGTGTCAAGGTGTTAAGTGCAAATTATTAAAAAAACACTCTTGTTACAATTGGAACCGTGAGACCGTGATGGAGATGAGAGATTTTAGTGTGTGGCTTTTGCCCCCTTTATGCGGAAAGCACTCCCTCCATCCTTGCAAAGCTGCGTCGTCGTTCCCTTTATTCTCAATCCCCAGAACCTTGTCTAAACACTCTCCCTTGGCCCCGGGGCTTGGCTGGGTGTATTTCCTTCTGGAAGTCTTCCCTCGCACTCCTGAGTTAGCTGGCGGGAGATCCCTTAAAAGCATTTCCCCCTATAGGGGCTAATCCTGCAGTTTCCACTTCAGTTCCAGCTGCTATTGCCTGGGTAGAAGCAGATCTCTGCGATGCTTCCAATCTCTGGACCTTGCAAGAAAATTTAATGTTTAAGAACAGAAAGTTAGGAGAGAAACTCTTTGGGGCGGGGACTAGGTGGCAGGCTGTGGGTGAAGAACTGGGCGGTTAGATACATCGTAAACGTGTCAGTAGGACATGAATTTAAAAATTACCTATAGGGAGTTGTAAAAGCTTAAGCAGCGCCTTCAGACAGACGCACTACTCTTTAAAACCTGTAAAAAGTCCTTGGCACCGTGGAAGGATAATGCCCTTTGGTCTTGGAAGAGACTGTTAGGTTGCAGAGGTTTCAGTTCCTCTACCACCGACTTGCTCTTAGATCTCAGAATGTGACTGACTTGTTCTGTGATGGTTTCTTTCATAAGCAATGATAATAAAACTGATTTACTGTATATAGTATAATAGGGACATTTAAAACTATATCTAGTTTCCGTTATAGCTCAAGTTTTTGAATGATTAACATTTAGGTATTAACATTACTCCGATTTAATTTTGTTTGAAAACTTGTTTTGTATATGAATACATTATATTCTGTCATTCATATGTACAGTACCACCCTTAAGTAAATGATAGGTCCACAAATCAGTTTAGAAGGTTCATTTCCTGACTGCAAGACAGATGTCTAAAACACATAGAAATTGATTAGACTCTATACCTGTTGCTGGCAGGAAGGTGGAAAGTTTTCTAGATTTATGATTACGACAGGTGACAGTGTGAGCTTCTATTCTTAGTTTGACCTTGTTCCCCTCTCTTAAGGCAAGACACTTAATCTTCTTAACGTCTCAGTTTATCCATGTGTAACACCTGTACTCTTCTTTCATGAAAACAGTACCTGGTTTATATTTGATAGCATTTGAGGACTTGATATAGAAGGTGGCATCAAGGTTCAAATTACTCTGTAGAAACTATTTGTATGTTGAATGATAATCTTGACAAATTACTAATTACTACATTTAGAAAGTTACAACTCTGGAGGGAATTGATATTTGATATTGTTGTCCTGTGTGTTCTAAGTTACCATCATAACAGTAGGAAAATAAACCCTGTCTTGGCTGTGTTTCAAAGGGATAAACTCACTTCTTCAAGTGGTTACTAAATCTCCAGCCCTTTAGACAACAAATAAAAAGTGCTCCTTGTTTTATTTAATTTTTCTGGAAAAAAAGTCTTCTGACTAACCTTGGCTTAATTTTTTCGTTTGCTGAGAGCTTGCCAAGTTGTTCTCTTTGTAAAGAATGAAGGATAAACCATGTCAGTTACTTAAAGCAGCAAAAATTACTCTCTACAAACGGGCAGGGGAGTATGCTTTTGATTTTCAGATCAAAGCAAAGAACCAAGATTATGTGGAGCTAGCTTATAATACATTTGTACCCAGCTACTTGTGCCTTTGCAAAGAATCAAACGTTAACTAAATAGCAAGAGGATTAAATAGCTAGATGCTGAGTAAAACTAAAATACCCATATGACTTTTTTAAATTCTATATCCTTGGAAGTTTAGGCTAATGTGAGAGAGATCGCCAGTCTTTTCACAGTGATCTGCTACTAGATTTTATGGTGTATGGTGTATAACTGTATGTGTTTACTGTGAAAATTTTGTAAGTCGTGTGAAAAATGAAATCCACTCGAAAAATTAGAAGACACTGTCTACTTAGGTACAAAGCCTGATTTTTATATATATTTTTTCTTTTACAGATATTTTATTTTGACATTACTTTTCAGTTCATACAGTACTTGGACACACATGATTTAATTTGGTTCCCAAAACCAAATTAAATCCTATAGGGAGAGCAGGACAGGTATTCATGTCCGCATTTGATCGAAGAGGAAGAAAAAATAACTTGGCTTGTGAGTAGGTCAACAGAGTCAGGGATTCTACCTGGGATTTTTGATTCCATATCTGTTGCTCATTCCTTGAGTTACAAAACAGTGAAGCCAACCAAACGTTCACTGTTCTTTTCATTAAATGCCAGCTTAACATGAATTTAGCTTTTATAACATTGTCTCTGATTACTTTGACAGAATTAACTTGTAATTGATTTTGCACTTGCTAAAACTTTCAGAATTAAACGTCCTGTTTCACAGCTCCTGAATTCGTCTCTTCTCTGTACACTTCCTTGTCCAATATGATCATTGATGTAGCATGTACTTAGCATGTGTTTCTGACATTAAATGAGTAGACAGTTGGAAGGGAATTGAAATGAATTAGCGGTATAATTTTTATTATACTCCTGGTCCTCCACACTGACCTGCTGCAACACCATGACCGAGGACCCCTATTTTAACACCTAACAAAAACTGCTGGTAGACATACTTTTTAATGATTTACATATATTATGCTGATTTATAAACATGAACCCCTTTTCCCGAAACCCAAAGAGTTAATTTTTTAAATGTTCACTGTGAGATTGGAGTCGGGGTACAAATGACACTTCTGTTTCTTGTTTGTCGGAGAAACAGGGAGGTACAATCTAAGTTGCGAAATCAGTGACACACAGAGCACGAGTCACCTGGCTTCCGTTAGTTATGCGACCTTTTAAAAACCAAGTGCCCGTTTCAGAAAAGAGTGACTTTTGAGACGACAGACATCAAGCTACTCTTCTTGCAGGGTTCATTTAAAGCTCTGATGCAGACAGAGCTGGAAAATCCCTGACAGGTTTCCATCAGGAAGGTGTGCAGTGTTGCCTTCCAGGCAGGCGAGGTGAAGGTCAGCCTCGTGACTCAGCTGCACCGGCTTGGTGCTGAGCATGGGCACCTGTGCCCAGCTCAGCTGGCTCCAGACCCTGGCTGAGAAGCCACCTTTCATTTTGTTCAATAGATAAAGAAGAGAACGTGAACACTTGAAAGTCAAATACCATAGGTACTTTATAGCTTTTCCACCTAAAGACTTGATGAACGCTAAGCGCCTCCTTAATCTCAAGGGGTAACGTCTCCGTTGTCACCAGTGCATCACGGTGCGCCACAGTGAGCACGTGTGTACGTTGTCAGGATAAGCGTTTGACTCAGTTTATTGTCTTGTAATTCATTGGCCAAGACTTGTGGTTTGGTGCAAAGAGCACTCAACTTGGAATTAAAAGCCACTTCCTGTCTGGGTGGCTTATTAGCTGAGGGTAACCTTAGCATAGTTGGCATGGGATTTCCAGATGGCGTCTTTTCTGCCTGAACAAAAATAATCTACCACTTCAGTAAGCCTTGGTGGGTGCTGCCTGATCCACTTGAGATCCCTTCATCCTTTTCCTTTCTCTGTCTCTCTTTCCTTGTAAATAAATCACAGCGCTGGTTCTTTGAGTGCAGCTGACCCTTGTCAGGTATTAGGGGAAGGCAATCTGGTCAAACTCACTACAGTACTTTTTTTAGTTGATTCATTCCATCGTTTTAAACTTTGTGTATTTCTTACATCATTGTTTGTAATAACAGGCTGGAAACAACTTAAATGTCTATCAGTAACGAACTGTAAATTGTGGTCCATCTACACAGTTGAATACTATGTACCTGTTACAAAAGTGGAGGCTCTTGACGTACTAACATGGAAACTCTCTAAAATATATTGAATAGAAAAGGCAAGCTGTAGAAGAGTATGTATAGTATATCACTGTTACGTTTTTAAAAAAGGAAAAAGAAAAAAGTGTACATGGCCACCTACTTTTCATATGCCCAGTACCTCTGGAAACATAAGACACTGGTATCATTGGTTCCTGATGGAGAGGGGGGAAATAGGTGTCTGGGGCCGGCAGGAGAGGAAGACTTTTCACTACCTTTTCATTAATAGATATTTTAAAAATGCAATAAATCCACGTGCAAGAAAGAATGTTCACAGCAGCATTTTTCATAATAGCTAAAAAGTAGAAACAATTCATGTCCATCAACTGGTGAATGAATAAATGCGGTGTGGTATATCCAGACGATGGAATATCATTCAGCAATAAAAAGGAATGAAGTACTTACACATTTACAACATGCATGAGCCTTGAAAACATGCTAAGTGAAAGAAACCAGCCACAAAGGGTCACACATTGTGTGATTCCATTTGTATGAAAATGTCCAGAATAGGCAGATCCCCAGAGACAGAAAGTAGATTAGTGGTTGCCAGGGGCTGGGGGAGGGGGAATAGGAAGTGACTGCTGATGACTATCGGGTTTGTTTTTTGATGATGAAAATGATCTGTAATTAGATAAGGCTGATGGTTGCACAACTTTATGAATGTACTAAAACCCACTGAAGTGTACACTTTAAAGGGATGAATTTTATGTTGTGTAAATTGTATCACAGTAAATAAAATTAAAAAACAACTTGGTGAAGTCATGAACATGGAAACTTTAAGAATCACTGTGAGCATATTAAACAAGGAACAACTTTCTTAAGTTTCCACCAAAGAAATCTTTCCGTTGTAAAATATTTTACGTAGTATCGCTGATGACGCCGGAAGACTTCGTATCCTTTAGCTACTTTCACTAACACCCACCAGGGATCTTTTTATTTTCTAGGGGAATATTGTTAACCCACATGAAGCCCTGGTTGATTGAATTTTAAGCAAAATAGCCGGAAAAAAGGATTTACAGTTATATGAGATGGAGAGATTGTGGCTGCAGGCCTTCCCCACTCCCTGCCACGAGGAGAGAAGGTTATGGGAGTTCTCAAAGGAGCCTCAGAATCTTTGGAGCAGCTGCCCTTCCTCTCCCCGCAGCTGATGTCAGAGCAACTCCTGCCCCTAGCCTGCCTCGCCAGTGAGCCGCCCCACACCCTTCCTTGGGTTCTCCTGGGTCAAGCTGAGTCTCGGGGTTTGAGGAGCCATTCCTAATAGGAGGGGGTTAGCCTTAGGGCTCTCGGGTGAGATCGGTGGACCTGACTCTGTGACCTCTCTTCCCCTAGTCACGGAGTGTTCACAGGTGCTGGGCCGTTGCCATCATAGCATCGGCCTGTCCGTAGGTTGGTCAGATAACAGTCTTCTGTCAGTCTTCCCAACTCCAGGTGCCTAAACCTGAGCTCATCTTGGGGTTGGGCATGGGGGGTTGAGCACAATGTATCTTTGCTCAGGGGTGGGGTAGACGACGCACATCTCAGTTCTGCCGCCCTGAGACTTTCGGCCTGTCTGTGCTCACTCAAGCGAAGTCTCTCCCCAAGCGGCCTTACCTCAGCCGAGCTGCTGAGTTCTCCTTGTAAGTGGCCTAAGAAGATAGCGTCTTCAGATGCGTGTCCTTGGCATTCATTCCGAATGAACTCACGCGATCCAAGACTAACCTGTGTTCTGGCCGGAGCTGTGGCTCCCAGTGATACAGGCAGCCTCTTCTCACTGTTGATCTTCATAGGCCAACTGAAGACCAGAGATGTGAGCCGCAGGGGGCCTACCTCGTTAATTAGTCTCATCGAAGCAAGGCTTATTCATCGTGTACGAAGGTCTGATCATCCATTGGGCTCACTGGGCCCTTACTTGTAGGAGGGATGTAGGGAAGATCCCTCCCCAGCCCAAGACTGAGCAGGAGACCTAGACCTAGTGGGTCTTTTATTTTCACTAGAGGATCGAAAGGGCAGAGTTTTGTCCTCTGTAGGTCTCCGTCATGTGTTCATAAACCCTCCTTGTCCATATGGGAGGTACAGCTCTCCCCTCTGGGCTGATTCCTCTGAGTTCCTAGGACTTTCAGAATTGTTCTTGGGTGCCCCAGTCATTCTCAGGCCCGTAATCCTCGCAGCTGGGCTCTGGGCCAAGATCCTGAGCTCTTGTCTCTTTCCACATATCCCTTGTGGATTGGTAAACTTGAGGATAAATTCCTCTTTTGCAGGAATCTGCTTCTTGGGACATCCGTATTTTTAGAGTGAAATTGAATAAATAATAACACATTGTGCTTACTGTGTGCCAGTCACTGTTCTAAATGTTGCCAGTATTTACTATTTCTCATGACAGCCCTGTTAAGGTAGGTACTCTTGTTATCCCCATTTTAAAGATGAGCAAATTGAGTCACAGCGAAGTTAAGTAATACTTGCTCGCACACAACCACTAAGTGGTGGAGGCAGGAGTCGATTCTAGACATTCTGGCTCCAGAGTCCATGCCCTTAGCCACTATGCTGTATTCCCTTGAAACTTTATAAAACAACCCCATATTAAACCCAGGGCAAATTCTATGTTATTTGTCTTAGAACAATGTTGGTTGCTCAAACAATCTCATATAAAATTAAGACTTGAATTTCTTTCGTGGAAGCCTTCAAAAATAGTCATGGTCCAGTCTAAAGCATTTCGCCTGAGTTCCATTGAATGCAGTGATCACCATCACTGTTCATCGGGTTTCCCTACCTCCGACAATCTGGTCTTGTTTACACTCGGTCCGTAGTCACATGCTTGTTCTCTTTGATTATCACACTGCTGGAAAACCAACAAGAAGCGTTGGAGTTTGAGGTGAACGTGATGTAATCTCTCCGAGTGCGTGACCTGTGGTGGCTTCTGCCACTCCAGCCACAGACTCCTTCTTGGGCTGTGTTTGCTGGACCTCGTGTCCCTGTCGTTCTGTTCGTGTGCTGCCCGCCTGGCACGGTGAACGTGCTGCTTGACTTCCAGAGCTTTGAAACGACTCGCTCGTGCTTCTGGAGTGTCAGCTGTTCCAGGGAGACCCTCTGCTCCTCCATCGACCGGGCCCTGCTCTCTCGGCCCCGTATCAGCTGCCGCTTCCCACTGAGCTCGGCTGAAGTGTACGGTCACTTTGACTAGACCCTGGCTGTAGCGTGAGAGAACCTACGAGGTGTTTTCATCCACAGATTGTAGAGCTGTCCCTTAGTCTCGGTGTTGGTGACTCAGGCACCCAGCCTCTGCCGATGATGACCAGAAGTCAAGGGACCGTGACCCCCATTGAGCATAAATAAACCCGCGTGCAGGTTTTCTGGCGACGTGAGTAGAGCCCTTGCTGGCAGCAGCGTGACGTGCCTGGAGTGGCGCCCTGGGGGGCCCGACACCCGGGTTCCAGACCTGGAGCTGCTGCTAACGCAGTGAGGAAGTCACCCCCCGTCTCTGGGCCTTAGTTTTCCCGTCCATAAGATGAGGCCTCTGCGGTTACTTCCGACTCTGTCATCATGCGGTCTTGATGAAGGTGGAGCCCGTGCCCCCGTGCCATGTCCTCCCCATGCACAGACGGATGGGGCAGTAACCTCACGGCAGGGCGCACTGACCTTTACCCCGTCTCACCACTGAGTTTTCCGGTAATAGTGCCTGTCCTCGCCAACAGGGTAGCTCTTCCCGCAGAAAGATCTTCACGTTTGCTCTCTCAGACATGAGTCACTGTGGACCAGCACCCTCCTGGGTCAGGCAGACGAATAATGGCCCTCGGGGAAACTTGGCAGATGGGGACCAAGTGAGGCTTTCAATCCTCCAGAAACCCGATTGGCCCTGCTATCAAACAGTCAACCCTGTTGCCTGACAAAATCTAGACTTCCTGAGTGATGCCCAGATCGCGGCTTGACGCCCTTCCTCCCCCTGTGCTCCCACACCCACTTCTGTGCCCCATGACCAACCCCAGAGAACCACTTGTGTTTCCAACCTCTACCCTGAATTCTGGGGCTTTCCCCTGTTTCGGAGTTGAAAGCACCAGTGCATAATGAGGGGATGTAGTAATTCCAGTCCTTTGGTACATGAGCACAGGTTGTATGTTACTAGTTGAGATCTCACACCCCAAAGCAGGGCTCGTGAGTTATTATGATCACACCTCTGGTCAAGGCAGTCGGTCCCAGGTAGCAGAATTAAGAGTAAGGAGATGGAAGCTTATTTAATTTGCTGTTCTGTCCTGTTACGGATATTAATCAGCTGGCTAAATTATAGACTAGGGTCATGGAATGTTTAGCTCTCAAGCATCTATCAGAGGCTTGAAATGTCCATAACAGGTGGGCTTGGTGAATGCCAGGAGTTAGCATGATTGAAAGGGTGTTTTGAGTCATGGCACATGGCAACGTGGAAATAAAACAGATATATCACAAGTGGGTGGTGGTGGTAGAAATAGACTGGAAGAGAATTTTAACACCTAAAATATGACAAAGATTTATCCCTACAAGCTTCTCCGTTTCATGAAATATTCGTTTTCCTCTGATCTGAAATTCTGTATTTGTATTGTGTATTTCCTTCTAAAACTATTTCTGATTTCTGTTTCGTTTCTTTTATCACTTTCTCTTTATTTCCTCTTTTAAGTGCCACTTCAAATATATATTTTTAAATCTGAGATCATCATAGTGGCTAACTTTGAAAGTCATTTGTTCATGTTGTCCTGATGGTGATTTCTGGTTAGAAGCCCACAGAAATATCTCTGGGGTGCGGTTGGTACAGTTCCTACATCTTGGCAAGAGTCTAGGAGCAGTATAGGAAGGGGCAGGCTTTGGGGACAGGAGACATTTAAAACTGTTACTAATCATGGAATGACATTTTCAAAAATCAAATGGCAGAGGCCACGGCACGTGTTTAAATGCTTAATCTCTGAGTCTTACACGGAGATTTTCTAAGCCCTGGTGAATTGTGAAATGAACAGGCCTTCACTGGAGTGAATTAGCACTTCCAAGGTGCTTGGCCATTTCCAGGGTCTTCTGTTTCATGTATCTTATCTCATTTGTAACAGGTCTTCCCCTTTCATAGCTACCCTTTCTCCTTCGCTTCGAGATTCAGAGGCCCTTTGGGGAGGAAGAATTCCAGGTTTGCTTTCATTCGGGCCTTACCTGATATAATTGCCCCTCGTGTGGTTCGGGGAGGGGGTCCCCTCGTTTTATTCTTTGACTGGTGGTCACACTGAGTTGTGACACTTAAGCGGTGACTATGCAAAATTTGGCTACTCAGTAAGAAAAAGTACCCTTTCCCACTCTGAAGGTTGACAGGAACATGAGATGGCAGAAGCTGTCCTGGGCTTTTTCTGGCAAGAGCACCTAGGACAAGAAATACTCTGGAGCGCTCAGCATGGAATCGCATTGTGTCTCGGTGCATTGCTAGGTGCCTTAATCTCGCGGTTGGAGTCACTCGGGAAAATTGTTGGTGGAGGGACTGGGGAGTCTGACAAAGTTATATTGAGAAAAAACTTGCCGTGTGTTAATGCATTAGTAGTAGGCATGGGGAGAAGAGGAAGAATGGAAGAGAAAAATTAAGATGAAATCACTGATACATCCACAAAGACTCCATTCCAGCTTGTTATCATTCTCTTGCCTCTGGCGGCGACTCACAGCCAGTAAGTGAACCTGAGTAAGTTTTCAGATTTCTTCGGGAGAAGAAAACTACAGTCAGGGGAGAAGGGTGACCACAAGCCAAGCCGTGAGTGAGGAACTCCCAAGATGTGGGCCAACTAGGTCACTGAATTTGTCATGTTTGACTCTTAGGTTGCACCCCTTTGAACTTTGGAAGTTTGATCCTCCCAGTGGTATTTGCGAGGTAGAGATTCTGAGGTTCGATTGCAGGGCAAGAATCCCCACAAACATGATTCCACTGGAACCTCACCCTCATCCCTGTTTCTCTCTTGGCTTGACAACTTGGACCCTATTAAAGGGGCTTAGTTGTTGACATCTCAGAAGAACCTCCTTATAAAGCCCAAAATAAAGTGCCGTTTTTCCCCACACCGGCTCCGCCTCCCACGTCCCCCATCGCTTCCCCGATCACCCAGAATCACGACCTCAGAGGGGTCACGGCTCCTCCCCCTCTGACATACCTAAGCCGTCCTCTTGGTCCTGCCCCACAGTGTCCCTTCCAGCTCTCCTCTCCGTGCCCACTGCCCTGGGTGCCCTCATTCAGGCTGTTGCCCACGCCATTCCTTGCCAGGCTGTGCTCTCCCCTTGCATGTGGCTGTGTGTGCCACCGTGCTCTCGTCCTGCGCTCCTGCCTGCAGGGGATCGCGTCCTGCCTCTGGAGCGGGCCATGCTCTGCTCGTACCTTTGCTCACACTGTACCCTTTCTTGGAATGGCCCCTGCCCTTCTCTGCGTGCTGCAGTATCCCCCGTTCTTCAGGGACCAGGGCACATACCATCCCAGCCATCTAGTCTTGTCCGATCCCCCAAACCCGATGTGATCTCTGCCTGTGATAAATCCCGACACCACTTTCCATCTGTCTTGTCATACTCACCGTGCTGTGCCTTGCGTGCTAGTCATCTGTACGTTGATCTTGGTACACTGCAAAGGAAGGACTGTCTCTTATTCTTTGTGACCAGCAAAACATCTTGCACTGCACAGTAGGACATGTGTTCAGCAAGTGTTCTTATAAAATCAACGAATGGGTGGGGTGGTACTATCTACAGGTGGAGCCAAAGGCAGGTTAAATGTAAGTGCAGCGTGGTTGGAGGACAAGAGTGTGTAGATAACCTGAGGCAAGTGGAGTCTCGGGGGTTCTCAGGCGAGAGGGGGCCGAGGAGCTGTGATGCCCGGCGCTCATTGAGAAGTCATCCTGATGTTCGCTGGAGCAGGGGAGGCCGGAAGGCCCGAAATGCGGCCTTCAGACGCTGAAGAGATTTGTTCCTGAAACACCAGCCAGCCCCACCAACAGCATATGAAGGTGCTTTGTAAACAGTACAGTGATTATTAGGGATGCTGGTACACACATAACGTGTGATGTGAAATGAAGGTGGCTCAGACGCTGATGAAACTGGTGCCCATTCGGGTGTCTGCTGAGGGACCGTCAAAGTTTCTGAACCACTGAGCCCCCCACTCTTCTTGCTGAGAAATTGATTTTCAGCTGACAGAGGGCCTTCTCTGTTTTGGTTTTGTGAAAGTTACAGCTTTGTGACTTGAGGACATGGGCAGTGGGGACAGATGTCAGAGCAGGTGCTGGTCGTACCGCATGAAGTTCTTCGGGAGGCCGACTTCACCTGGTTGGTGCAGACTGCAGAGTGAATGCTGTCGTCGTCGTCCGGGCTCCCGGCTCACCCCGGCTGGTCGGAGTGGCTAATTTCGGGCAAAAGAGATTTCAGTTTATTTGCTCATTTTATATGGCTCTCGGTCTGTCCGTAGTCCGTTGTCACCTTTCACTTCGTGGAGGAGAGCCTTGGGCGCGCCGAGCTTATCGTTCATGGCACGGCGAGAGGGGCGTTTAAAAACACCTCAGCTCTACCTAAAAATACACCTCACTAAAACCGAAAATTTAGTAAAGGTTAATCTTCTAATAAATTAAGAGCGTTTCCTCTGGGTGAAAAGTTTGAGTTTGTTTGAGGGGCGTGGCGTCGTTCAGACTGGCCGGTCTCCCTGCCAGAACGCAATCAGCCGAGATAAGCAAGAGGCCGCGGAGGCACGCTGGGAGCGCAGTGCCCCTTCCCTTCTTTTCCCAGGCTTTCTCTCCTGTTTTTTTATTTTTATTTTTTTGACATGTAATAAATCTGCCTGTAACGTCCGGGGTTTTACTGTTATATCATTTTCCAGCTAACTAGGAGTTACCGACAGTTTTAGCTATCTTTTAGAATAACTTTTTTTTTTAAGTTGAATGCATACCATACTTTAATAATCCAAGACAGTTCAGCTGTTTCTCTTGAGTATGTTTCATATAACCCGTATATAACAACATTGCTGTGTTTTTAGTCAGTTTTACATTTAAGGGTCCAAAATATATTTAGAATAACTTTTCATTAAACGTTTGAAGAGCGTAAGAGCCGTGAAGCTCATTGATTCATTCATCGTGAAGCGTGTATCGCTTACCTGCTGGTTCTGGGAGCAGGAAGCCAAGTAAAGCATGACCCCGGCCCTCAGCCTGGGGGGAAGATGCATGAAGAGGGTGACACCAGTGACAAGCGCTAGGTGAGACGTGGCCTGACCCGGAGCGCGGGTCGTCCCCTTTCCTTGAAGTTCAACGGCTGAAGCCACTTTTGGGTTCCAGGTGGGACCACATTTCCGTTTCATATGTGACTTGATGAACACTTTCCACGTCTTTTAATTCATTTTTTCAACATAGAGTTTTCGCGGGGAACAAATTGGGGAAGAGGTAGGGAGAGCGGGGGCGGGGAGCATGTTTGCGATGTTAAACAGGGTGGCCGAAGAAGACGGCACTGCAAAAGCGACTTGGAGCAAAGCCTTGAAGGAAGCAGAGAAGCAGCCGTGAGAGGCTCCGTGCTGAGGGGATGGCCGCCAGGACCCTGAGGTGGGGCGTGTCTGGAGGGCGCAGGGGCCAGCAAGGCGTGAGGGCGAGGGGGGCAGGGATGAGGCTAGAGGAGGACCCGGACGGGGGTTGGTGGGGGGGACTCACAGGCCCTCCTCAGAACCTCGGCTCGCCTGGAGCTCCATCCCGATGACCAGCCTCCGGCCACTGGATGACCTGTTGAGCCGTTACAGCATGTTAGGGCGCCATGTTTTCGTCCATATTTTTAACATTCATTGTTCCTGACAGTGAAGAGCGAAAGATTTCGTTTGTGGGACAATGTCTCTTCCTTGGTGTACATAGCGGGCGTGTATGTCTCTCCCTCCTGCCCTGCTCTGACACTAAGGAGATACGAGGCTAGGATTGCTGTCTTCAGTATTCTCCTGATCTCTGGTGCAGACCAAGTAGGACAGAGATAATGCCCTTGATCTGTATATTCATAGTGTCTAATTGCTTTTAATTACACTGGTAGCACAAGTCTGTCTCTTATAGTTACTTTTATCATTAACAGCACAAAAATGAATTCTTCAAAGGACCAAATGCAAGCTCTTTAGGCATATAAAGTGGATTAATGAGGGTGGCTCAGCGTTAAGGTATGCCAGAGCCGAGTCCAAATTTTTTTCCGGTACAGGGATCACTTTCTATGTGGCCTCTCTGGCTCTGGAGCTAATTTGGATGCTGAGTAGCCCCACAGGTATTTATATGTAGTGTTTGGTATTTTTACTGGGTCCTATTCTTCTCCCTTGGATCACCTAAAATGGTTAAGAATTTTCTAGTGGGATTAAGGTTGTGATCTCTGGGGAGGGGTGGGCCATCTGCTCTTGGTTATTTTTGTGTTAGCCGCTTCCCCTTAAATGTATGTTCACAACTGAGCCACAGCCTTATCAGCTGGGCTTGAGGGAAGACTGGTCTAGGTGCTGCTCCTGAACTTGGTCTCTAAGCCATGGCTTCCCATAGACACTCAGGTAAAAGCTTCATATTCTTTATCTTCTAGGAAGCACAATTTTATTTGGGCACTGAATCTTATGATTTGTCTAAAAGATACTTTTCGACAAAATGATTTTAGCCTTGTCTAAATAGTAAATCATAGCTCGTCTCTGTTCTGTCCTTGCCTTCTTCGAATGCTGTTTCCAAGACAAAAGATTATTCTTATTCAAGTAAAATCAGCAGTTTGGGTGCCTTATTTTTTTTTAATGTATAAACATACTACTGTATTGTACATTTTCCAGGACATCTTATGAAGCTGAAAGAGACTGTATGAGGAAGGAGGTTTTCTTTGTTGTTTTAGGAAGTTTTTTATTATTTATAAGATACAAATCTTCATCTTGACAGTGCTATAAATCGAATTTAAAGTGTTTAGAAAAGGTCAATCGAATATGGAGCTGGAAGGAGGAAGATTTATAACTAAGAAAGTCCATACTGACTTAACCACATCTTCTCCTTTTCTCAGAAAAGGAGAAGAACATCTTTTCCATGTTTTTTCTTCCTGAAGAAATTGCTATGATACTTTTGATATGACACGTAGGTTATTAATTGTTCTGATCAGAAAAAGGGGCAAAGGTTCGGAACTTCTAGACCGTCATTACCGTGAGAGTCTTCCTGACATTGAGGAAGCCCCTGGGCCATGGCCAAGACTCCCCCGGGATGGGGACCGAAGGACAGCCAGTTTCCCCAGAAAGCCCGGTTCTCCGGAGTCAGCCTGCTGCCGCTCTCTCCTGCGAAGCCAGGAATGTCGCCGTGGCTCTGCTGCCCTCTGCCTAAGTAACAGTCCCCTTTCGTAGCAACCAGGCACTTCGTCCCATCTCCCAGCTTTCAGATTAAGGGGCAAAGTATTATAATTATCAGCGGCAGTCTTTTGGAAAAATTAATTTTGAAAGCTTGTAACTGCTTGTCAATATATATATATTTTTTGCCTGTCAATACTTAAACAATGGAAATACTTTGAGAAATTTCTCTTTCGTTGTTTTAAAACAAATATGCTGTGATGGAATGCACTGCTTTAATGAATCAGTGTGCAATGTCTTCTCTGTTCCCAAGTGTTCAAGAGCTGTCTGTCTTTCTCCCCACCCCCCAGGAGCCATTTAACAAACATGGTACCACACGCCTGAGATTGTGGTAATCGGCTAACATACATATTCTCTGGGTGTAGACAACAGTCAGCTGTAGCACTTGTTCCAATGGACCTTGAACTCACGTTAACTCCCCGTTTTATTTACTAATTAAATGACAGAATAGGGAAATGTATCTCAAAGGTGACATATTTATAACACACCCAACCTTGGTTTTTAAAGTGCACCAAATCGTGACATTATTCTTATAGTAAATCTGGAGGCTATAACTGTGACTAGACAGATTACTGACACCTTCTAGATGATTTTTAAAATCAGGAACTATCATCTTGTGTTACATTAGGTTCATAGGTCCGTGAAAGCAGTTGAGAAAGAAGTGCTCACAGAAAGAAGCCCCACAGTACCCTGAAATGGACTTTGTGTGGACAAAATAGAGGCTCGGATAATTGGATGGATGAGAACCATTTTTAGGGACCGTCCACATACTTGAGAGGACGTTTCAAGGACAAGAATTGATCCTTTTGTTATTGAACACTTACCATCTGCAGAGTTGTGCAGATTTCATTCCTTTACCCTTTGGCTTTTCAGGTTGAGGACGGGGTGGGTGGGAGGGCAGTGAAGTCACCCAGCATCCTCTCCAGGCAGGGGTGTGACGGGAACGGGTGGGCGAGGGGAGCAGACCCGGTGGACTGACTTCCTGAAATAACTGGAAAGTGGTAGTCAGAAGCCTTGGTCGAGGGTGAAACTGAACGTCTTGTACTTTCAATGACCACCAAACGACCGCCTGCTACTTTGCCACAACTAGAAAAGCTGAAAACACATGTTGTGTTGGCTACCAGGTCAGAAGCCCTTTCTCTGCGGTGCGAGAGGCAGAACGTGCTGCACGTATTGTGTGCGACGTTCAGAAAAGCCCTGTGTCAGGACAGAGTGGCTCTGGCATAGGATCTGCCCGGGGTAAGTGCAGGGGCACGTAATGTTTCGTTTGATCATCTCTATGCAGCCCTCCTGATCCCGGGTGTCATCTAAACCGGGTTACCTGTGACCAGCAAGCCAAAGGAGAGTTGGCGGGGATTTTCCTAAACGCAGCGTACCGGCGAAGTTGCTAATAACATGGAACTGTTACCTGGTCTGTTTGTAAGGGAAAAACCACTTTCCGATTTTCTGTGCAATTCTCTGAAAGCCCACTTTTCAGTGACTCGTGAGCCCCTCCCTGTCGCAGCTGTGCAGGTGTTTATCCTCTGCGTGGGGCGGCGCCTCCAGGTGCGCAGGCGCGACTGCTGCGCAAGCCTCCCTTTCATCAGCGAAGGCTTCGTTCCGTGTGTTGAATGTTCTCATACGTGGAGTGACTAACGTCCTGGTATGTTGCACTTAGCCATTAACAGACCAGAAATAACCTGCATATTTTCCCATTTGAGTCGCTGTTCATTGTTTATACTGTACATTATACCACTCGGGGAAAGCACATAGTTAGAAAAATGCTACCTAGTCATAATACTCACTTTTTCCCTAAATATTCTTATTTTGAGCCACTTGGGCAGGAGGGGAAAAATGAAGATTAGCAAGAAATCCATGAGAGAATACATATAAAGCAGAAACAAGATTATTAAATACAAATTGGATCGTCTCTAATGAGGTTTATAGTAAAAAAAAAAAAAAACAGATGTTGCAATGTTATATTTCTTGTATGTGTACATGATTAAATCGGAAGCCAAAACTTTTTACTGAGATACTGAGGTTTATATAGGCCCCTCTTAGAATGTTGGATGTACTTCAGGAATTTTCTGAAAGAGGAAGCTTGTTTATTAAGTGAAGAATGATGTGTCTTTTGAAGCAGGCATAGCAAGAAAATCAGGCTACCATCTTGGAATAAATACCTAAAATCTGACACATTTCCAACTGCATTCCAACCAGCTAAGTCTTATAAAGGACTGTCAGTTAGACATCAGCACCTTAGGGTCACAGGCGCTGCCCCCTGATTTTCTAAAACAGAAATCTTTGTTATAAAATGATTAGTCAGAGAGCTTCCCTGGGGCAAACATGTCCTGGACAAAGGCAGGAAGGGAAGTAGTGTCCTACTGGTGTGTATCCAGTGTTTCATCTCACGATTGATGATGCCCTTTCCCAGATAACAGCAATAGGTCAAGGCAAACAGATCTGGAAGTTTTTGAAGGTTAAAAGGTTTTGTATTTCATGTACTTACAAATTGCTAAGGGGGTAAAAAATTATTCCCTAAGAGATACACCTAAGTCTATGTCATTCACTAAGATTAAAGAGAGCCCCAAAGAGGACGTGAAAATGCCACCTTCATTTTTTTCTCTATTCTTTTATTTCTAACAAGGGGAAAGAAAGGAAAGCGTAGAGCTTTTCTCTTCTCATGAAGTCAGTGCTTAACTGTAACTCATTTGGTGCAGCCCACAAATCAGGGTATTTGCTGTCTTTTAGGAACCTCTGTCAGCGTCGTCATTTATAAGCCGTTTTCTTAGAGTTGTTAACCTCTTAGAGGATAAGTAGTAACGAAATATTTTGCTCTTCTGCACATTGTCCATATTTTATGCAGAGGTCTGATGTGGTAACTATCTCATCAGCAGGAATGTATTACTCCAACTTCTTCCTAAGTACACTGTGTGAAGGTTTGAAATAGTTTTGGACCAAATAATCATAAGGTTAGAAAACCACAAGGTAAGCTCATTCCCGTTGCCCAAAGTTCCACTTACTGGATTTATTGCAAAAAAAAGTACTAAAGTTCATGAATTTGACATCGACATTGTTAACATGCTTTAAGTATTTCCAGCCTGTTTACTTATTAGGCAATAAAGCCTGCATTCCTAGAAGTGCCTATTTTATCTTGACAAATAAGTGTTCGCACACACATGAAAGAGGCTCGAGGCAGCTGTGGAAAGCTGTTCTAAAGGGTGTGCCCTTTGAAATCTGTCACTCATCTGGATACACGCTCTCTGGGTTTAAGTATGCATTGGCGGGGAATATGAGATGACCCTGGGCTTTTCATACTGAAGAAAGAAAAAATAATAATGCCTACAGCTAGGACTCAAAAACACCAAGTGGTGGGACTTTCCTTAGTGGTATTCACTGAATTTCCCTTCTGCTTGGTTTTACGACCCTGCACTGTAGGTGTGATAAAGTGGTGAACAGATTCAGTGACTCCATTTTCAACACTCTCTGGTTCTGCCATGTTCATTGCTGAGCCATGGATTAGTTCATCGTGTGGATGCCTAGAAACTCTTGGGCGAGTCGTGTTCTAGAACGATGAAAATAACCAATGAAGAACTTGGCGTTGGTAAAATAATAGTTTGAAAGTATGTGGTTTTAAGGTGGGAAAGGCTTGGCAGGTAAGATCTCTCTGGTAGTATGAAACCATAGTGGTTTTCCTTCTCTCCAAAAGCTCTAAATGGAATTCACTGTGTCTTCTGGTAGTTTGTTTTCTTGTGTGACATAAATACCTGTATTTTTACCATAAAGCTAGGATTCAGAAATACCATGAGACAGAACCATCCCTTAGGTGGGTCTCTGTATGGTACTCTAGTATAGAAATATTTAGAATCCATTTCTTCTTTGAATGACATCAAAAGAGAGTGATATTAAAATGAGTTGGGTTCAGACTTACTCTAAATAGAGACTTCGGTAAGAGAGGAGGGATTTTCAAATGTGGTCCAAGAAGATAGTCTCTAGCCACGCAGGAAGCCAGCGCTGTCTAATCTTACAAATTCTGACTTCCTGCCAAATGGCATTTAGGACCCACTGATAATTTAATTTCCTGGCACTTACTGTTACCGGAGATTTATTTGGTTTCTCTACACAGCTCTAAACAAGAAAGTAAATCTTCGCTGAGTGCACAATTTCAATATGGAAGAGCTAATAAGACAAGGATTTTATGTGACATGTGAAAGGCCAACAAGAATGAATTAAGGAGAGTGATTTTCAACATTCTATCCCTGTGACAGGCGCTCTTTCCAGTGTACATGGGGGCTAAAGACAGTTTAAAAGCTGCCTTAAGTAAACAGCGCGTAGTTCAAGGAGATAGACCCTGGTTTCATCATGGCTCTACTTTTCCTTTCTAACCCAGTTATGTAAGGGAACACCCCGGTTTTCTTTTGGGGGAAAAGTGCCAGTAAGAACTGTTCTGTAGTCTCAGTAAATCTCTGAGCTGGAACACGACTGTCCCAAGCACCTGTCTTCGCACAAGACTGTCACTCCTTGGCTTCAGTGCTCAGGGGTCTGTGTGCGGGAGCAGGAGCCGGCGGGCCTGGGGGTGCTGCCCACCTGCCCTTGTCGGCGGCCGGTCTGAGTGCGAGTCCGCCGCCTCAGCCCAGCCCCGGCGGTGCTCAGACACAGGGTGTGGTTTCCTTAGCTCACTCTGCTGTTTGGTTGCCTACGGCAACAGGATCCAAACAACTTGGACATGTGTTTGTATTAAAAAAACTGGGAATGGGACCCAAAGTGGGAGTCTGGGGCTGGCCAGTTAGTGGAAGAGCTGTGGTGAGTACCGGGCAACTGCTCGTTTCTTTTCCCTCGTTCTTTCTCTCTAAATTACTCCTGGGGTGTTCGCTTGCACAATAACCACGTTTGTGGGTAGTTGGAGAAATAGTCTCTGTTTTCCTGTTTCCTGGGCAAATTAAATAATTGCTGTCTATTTACCCGTGTAAGTTTCTTTCTCAGGGAGAGAGGAAGAAATTAGCGTCTGCTTACAGAAGTTGGGAGCTAATAGAAACTCACATTTGGTACCTCTTTGGTGGCAGGATTAACAGAGTGCTCTTTAGTGCCTGTGATTCCGGGGGCGGGGGCGGGGGCCGGGTGGGACGGAGTAGTTCATATGAAGGCGATGGAGGGGGTTCTTGGAATAACCATTTTCCCCCAGATTATACTTTAAAATTGCAAATGTCCTAAATCGTGTAGTTCATTGACTGTATTGACCCTTAGTTGCTTAAACAAAGGGGGATTTGATTTTGGCGCATCACAAAACCGAATGTCACTGTGACAGATAGTTCACATTTGCAAAACTGGCCGGTATGCGTCAAGAGTGCCTTTTAAATAAGTCCTCTCTTGCCTGATTGCTTGGGCCTCAAAAGTCAGTAAACTATCTTGGAAATAATTCTTTAGGATCTTTTCAGGGATTAAAAAGTGCTCTGGCAGATTTAAAATAAAAGCAGACATTTAAAATAAATTAATAAGCATTGCTTACGTGCCTAGCGTGGTCCAGAGTCAGCAGTAAGTTTCTGTTCAGATGAACTGCATTTTGCAGGGAGGAGGACAGCCGGGCGTCCGGAGGATGCTCTACCCGCTGAGGAAGTTGTAGGCGGGGGTTCCTGGTTCGGTCTCTAGTGAGGGCCTGGGCACCTCCCTCCCTGCCAGCTGGGCTGCCCGCCTGCAGACTCGGCCCAGAGAGCTGTGTCCTTGTCCTTTGGTGTAGGCTCGGCCTCCCCTCTCCTGCCTGCCCCGTCCCAGCCCTGCCCTCACTCACCCCACCATTTGGGGCCCCGTGCCCACCAGAACCCCTGTCCCCCTCCCCCAGTGTCCTCTGTGAGGCAGCGCTGTGGTGGGATGGCCCAGCGGGACTCTCTCTCCCGGGGCCCTGGGGCCTAACCGCGGGGCGCTTTCATCGCAGGAGTCACAGTGAAGCGCCTGTCACCTGGGTCCCGTGGTGGCCTCCCCAGAGCCCCTCGGGCCACGCTCCGGCCTTCCCGTTGGTCATTTGTCCCACCTGCTCGTCCCCCGCAGGTCCCTCCAGCTACAAGGTGGGCACCATGGCTGAGAAATTCAACTGCCACTACTGCAGGGACGCCCTGCAGGGAAAGAAGTACGTGCAGAAGGACGGCCACCACTGCTGCCTCAAGTGCTTCGACAAGTTCTGCGCCAACACGTGCGTGGAGTGCCGCAAGCCCATCGGCGCCGACGCCAAGGTAGCGGCCGCGGGGGCGGGCGGGGCTGAGGGTGGACCTGGACGGGGTGCCGGCCCTTCCGCTCGGGCTCTGGTGTGAGGGACCGTGTCATCTTGACGGGAGGCCCCGCTCACGGCGTCCGGCCCCCTGCTTGGTTCCCAGGAGGTGCACTACAAGAACCGCTACTGGCACGACACCTGCTTCCGCTGCGCCAAGTGCCTCCGCTCCTTGGCCAATGAGACCTTCGTGGCCAAGGACAACAAGATCCTGTGCAACAAGTGCACCACTCGGGAGGACTCCCCCAAGTGCAAGGGCTGCTTCAAGCCGATCGTGGCAGGTACCGGCCGCACTCAGCCCCAGGGCAGCCAGGGAGGAGGCCCTGAGGGCAGACGTGGCGTGGGGTTGCTTGCGGTGATGGGGCTGGTGCTGCTGGGAGCCGCGGCCGGAGTTCAGCGTATATATGCACGCATATATATACACGTATATATGTGTACACATATATGCTCGCACACACGCACACACTCGGCAACTAAAGAACACTGGAGAGAACTGTCTGTGGCAAGAGAAGGAAGTGAAAAGTATGTAGCGCTTTCTCACTTGGGATAGTAAGTGATCGAAGCATGCTTCTTCCTTAGGGTGTAATTCCGGGTCACGTAGTCCCCCGTTGAATCTCGGAGTCCACGAAGGCCATGGGGGTGGGGGGGGGCGGGGGTTCAGGCATCTGACCCTAAATCACTACAGCCGGGGTCCCCTCCCTGACAGAGTCTGGGTTGGCATGACCACAGGAGGACACGGTAGAGAAGCCCCTGCGGGTAGGTGAATGGAAGCGTGAGGCCAAGAACTGCAGGGCCTGCATTTCCTCCCCTCTGGAGGGCCCAGGACGGCGCCAGCGGATGCAGCCCCCTGCAGAGCACTGTCAGTGGGGCTACCCCGTCTCTTCCCCCCGCAGGAGATCAGAACGTGGAGTACAAGGGCACCGTCTGGCACAAAGAGTGCTTCACCTGCAGCAACTGCAAGCAAGTCATCGGGACGGGAAGCTTCTTCCCTAAAGGGGAGGACTTCTACTGCGTGACTTGCCACGAGACCAAGTTTGCCAAGCATTGCGTGAAGTGCAACAAGGTACGTGTCAAGGGAGTTCTGCGCTGACCATTGCTTCTAGAGGCGTTTGACAGTTTGCAGAGCACTTGCACACACACTATCCCATTCCATCCTCACGACAGCCCTGCGACGTAGGAATTACTATTCTCGTTTTACAGATGAGGAGACTGTGGTAGTAGAAAGCCGTGCCCAGGCCAGGGCAGGCTGTCCGTGGGCACACTGGCTCTGGAGGCCGGCCTCCTCCACCCAGTTGCTGTGTAGTAACCTCGCACAGGGGCCTGCCTTCTCTGAACCTCAGTGTCTTCATCTGTAACTGGGGGATAATAATAGCGCCTGCCTCCCATGGCCGTTGTGGCGATTCAATGAGATATTGTAGACCAGAGCGCCCAGCACAGTGCCTGGCACGTAGTAGGCATTCAACAAAATGGTTGTTGAATCTGAATCCGGTGCTACACTCCCTGGTCTAGGCCATCACATCTGGAGGAATCACTTACCAGGATCAGCCCTGGCATGCCGAGTGCTTTGTGTGTGTTACCTGCTCTAAGAAGCTGGCTGGGCAGCGTTTCACCGCTGTGGAGGACCAGTATTACTGCGTGGATTGCTACAAGAACTTTGTGGCCAAGAAGTGTGCTGGATGCAAGAACCCCATCACTGGTAGGCTAAAGAGTCCTTGCTAAGTCTGCCAGGCTAGGTTTTGCGCATGGTAACCATCTCTCATTTTCCTACGTCGTCGGTTTCATCCACAAAGGCCCCAAAGAATGCCCTCTCCCCCTGCCACTGTGGTCCCGAAGGCCCCCAAATAGTTTGGATTCTCCCCCAGGCCAGGTTAGCCTTTGCAACACAGAACACTTCTGACGACTGCCGACTAACTAACGCTGCTGCCGGAGATCACGAGCCTGAGACCCACGGCCACGGGCAGGCACTGCGCGGGGATGCTGGGGGGAGGGGTGGGGGGAGAGGAGCGGGATGGGCTGAGGTGGGGGAGGGGAGGGGAGGGGAGGGGAGTGGGGGGAGGCCGGAGAGCGAGAAGCTGGGATGAGAACACCCCATAGCGGAAGGCTAGCTGAGGTGCCAGTGGGCAGTTCTTTTGCGATCAGGAGCCGAGCTAATCACTTCATTCCTCATCTCGCGGCCGCGGTCCACGTGCCCTGGGCCCTCTCCCCCACCTCCAATTTTCCCATCTCCCGGGGAGCCTTGAAATGTACATTTGAGAAGACTTTTGCCATCCTCAGGGAAAAGGACTGTGTCAAGAGTGAGCCACCCAGTCTCTAAAGCTAGGAAGCCCCCAGTGTGCCACGGGAAACGCTTGCCTCTCACCCTGTTTCCCAGCGCCAACCTCCGGGGCAGGCATCCGGGTGGAGAGAGGACTTGTCCCTCGTGGGTGGTGGTTCTTTATAGAAAAAATCGAAGCTTAGCAGCTCCTCGAGGCCCGGTAAGTGCACACCCCACAAACAGCCCAAGTTTGCCTCCTGGTGGCCACTTTGATGCCATGGCCCTGACCTAAATCAAAGAAACTGGTTGTGCTGGGAGGTCGGTGCGCGTCAGTCACAGGGCGATGGCGGTGGCAGGGGATGTGGGTTCTGGAGAGCAGGGGGCCCTCGACTGAGCTCTGGCATCTTCTCAGGTCCCGGCGGCGCGGGGGACGGTGCGCGGTGGAGCGGGGGGCCGGGCGCCGGGCGGACGCTGCCCGCGTGCTTGTCGGCTCCGTGAATGGGCAAGGCGGCGGCCTGGCTGCCACCTGTGTCCACTCAGCTGTCGCTTTTGTTTGCTTTTGTTTCCTCCACAGGGTTTGGTAAAGGCTCCAGTGTGGTGGCCTATGAAGGACAATCCTGGCACGACTACTGCTTCCACTGCAAAAAATGCTCCATGAATCTGGCCAACAAGCGCTTTGTTTTCCATCAGGAGCAAGTGTATTGCCCCGACTGTGCCAAAAAGCTGTAAAGTGACAGGGGCTCCTGTCCTGTAAAATGGAATTTGAGTCTTGTTCCTCGTGTCCTCGCCCTCTGCCCAGCACCACCCATAGGGCGAGAGCGGCCTTTCACCTCTTCAGGGTTGCTCCTTCTGTCTTTCCTCCCATTTTACAGTTACTACTCAAGTAAGGGCACACAGTGATCATGTTAGGATTTAGCAAAAAGCAACCCTGCAGCAAAGTTAATTTCTCCATAGCTGCAATTAGCAAACGAACACTTAGCTAGATTGACTCTTCTGCATGTTTATCATAGAGCAGAAAAGTGCTGACCATGTAGCTGCTTAGTGATGTAAGCAAGAAGCCTAAGAGATAAAGCCCCCCACTGAGATGCCTCTTGTGGCTCAGCTGGGACCCACCGTGTCGGTCACGCGACACGTCAGAGTTGCAGCGGCTGCTCCAACTCGGCTGCTCACCCTGTTCTGTGAGCAGAAAGAACTTACCGAAATGCATGGTTTAACTTCCTCATCAAGACCTTCCTTCTGTTCTTTTGTGCTTTCAAATGACTAACACGGATTTCCAGAAAATTAACAACATTTGAATTTAGCTGTAATTCTCAACTGACCTTTTCCCCTGTACTAACTAACGTTTGATTTCCCCGTGTGGCGTGTTTTCTGAGCGTTCCTACTTCCAAACATGGAACGTGCAGGTGACTTGGAAAGTGTAGGCAGATCTGAGAAAACAAGCCTGTTTCAGAAGAACGTCATCACAGTGAATACTTCTGGAAGCTTAACAAAACTAACCCAGCTGTCCTTTATCTTTTTTTAATTAATAATATTTTCGTTTTAATTAATAGCAACATAGCTTATTGGGTTTGGAGACTTGCATGGAAATATTTTAGCCCCCTCAGACGTTCCTGCAGTTTTGAAAGTCATCCTACAGAAGTAACCATAAAACTCGAGAGGGATAGGTGAGCAGGCGCCAGGACTGTCATTGACACGGATATGACATTTCCCAACAGTGACAAGTGGAATCCCTGGTAACACAGTACTTGTCTGCTCTGTGTCCGTGTGTTAATAAACAGGCCCGCCAAGTCCCTTCTCTTGGGATTCTGAGGACTGTTCCTCAAGAGCTTAGCTGGCTCTCTGGGGGCATGCGGAGGCCACTGTCCCCGCAGGCAGAACCGGATTTCCACGTAGCGCTTACCTGAGATGCAGGATCACCTACTTACTGTATTCTAGCTACATTGTTATATTACATAGTATAATGAGACGATATCAAGAGTACACATGTAATGACAGTGCATATTAACATTCTTGTAGGAGTGGTTAGAGAAGCCGATGCCTCATTTCTACATTTTGTCATTAGCTATGATCATCTGACAGTTCAGTGTATCCTTACAGAAATAAAGCAGCATATAAATAACTTGCCTCCTGACTTCTGATTCTGTCCGGTGCAATTGTTCTAAGGTGATGATACTGCTGATCCAGAAACCTGAATACCTTTTCCTTCCTCGAGGAGATGCTCAGTTCAGTGCGGTTGAGTGCAACTACACGAATTACAAACAAGATAAAACAAACCTGTAACAGCACTTGGATCCAGTTAAAAACAGTAACAAAAAACCCCATTCTGACCCAAAATAACATTTCCCAGATGTTCATATCCCTTAAAAAGAGCACACTGATTTCCTTTGGCCAGGGGGTTGGGGGTGGGAAGGGAACTGCAGCTGGTTTGTCATCGAGAGGTCATCCCGTCCCTGTTTTGTCGGCTGCCCTTTCCCTGTGCCCCCTGGAGCCCCGAGCTGTGGCGAACGCTGCTGTGCCCTCAACTGCCGCTCCTCCACCGTCGGGCCTTCAGAAGAAGGCGCCCCCCCTTGAGGCTGCCGCTTATTTGGGAGGCTGCTCACCGGGGCCCCTGTATCTCAGGGGTGGGGGGCATGGGGACGGTGTGGGCAGAGGTGGAGGTAGCTTGTAGATCACGGCCACACCCCCGAGGCTCAGGTTCTTCGGGCATCCAAGCCGTCCATGCCATGTGGTCGTTTCGGGACGGCGTTGGGTGCCCAGCGACACGGGTGTCTGCTGCAGACTCCTCAGGTGGAAGGGTCCCCAGGATACTTCAGCTAAAGGCAGAGGCGGGAGGAGAGGGCCTCGTCTTTGAGGAGCCTCATGCCCAGGGTAATCAAAGGACAGAACCCCTTTGGGGCTAACATTTGCTGTGTGTGTTTGTTAGGAGTCCAAACCTGTCTATAGGAAACCGTGAGCATTTCTATGAATGGGGAGAGTGTGAGTGTGAGTGTGAGTGTGTGTGTGTGTGTGTGTGTGTGTCTGGTCATCTCCTGGGGTACCGAGGAAGTGGGGGTGGGGTAGGGAGTTGGGATGGCACCCCTCTGCTTCCCAAGGGAGCTGGGTGACAGGCAGTGGCAAGGGACGGAGCCTCTGCGCGGGCAAGCCCTGGACCTCGGCAGCACCCAGACCTGCCTCTGTGACCTCGCGCCTTCCCTTCCTGGTCCCCCTCCTCATCGCACTGAATTTATTACTTCTTCGCTCTCCAGTCCACTGATGGCTCCAACTACCTCTCTCAGCCCCTTCTCCCGCTTTATCTGCCCGAGATTCTACCCTGTATCACTTCCACCATTCTTGGCCCCCTCAATCCTGTCACCCTTTGATTCCCATCCCACTCGGCCTGCAAAACCCCGGCCCACGCCAGGGCCGAAGAGCTCTGCGGAGAAAAAGCTGCACAGCTAGACTCCAGCCCTCAACCCTGCCTGAGATGGCCTGTATCCCCAAGCCACCACCTTCTTCCCCCAGCAACAGGCCCACCAGCAGTGGGCCTCTAGCTATTGCTTGCCACGAGACACCTGCCCTCAACGCTTAAGTAAGCGCCTTACACAATTATACCTAGTCCTCAAACAGCCAACACGGGCACTATTGCCCCATTTTCCAAGTGAGAAAACTGAAGATCACACAGCAAGTAAGTGACAGAACACCACCCTGGGCACACCTCTAGCCCAAGCTAGAAGGCTTATGACACTGCACTGTCACAGAGCGGGGACGCCGTCTGTTCACCGCATCACAATGAGGAAAGCATCACGCACAGTGCTCAGGAGTCAAATTTAAGAGTGACAACCTAAGACTCAGGAGGGGAAATTTCTAGTTACCAAATTTTCAGCCGAGAACACTTCTCTCCCTCATAATGAAGGGGAATCAGAGTATCACGAACATAATCTACTTTGGGGTAACAGGGTGAGTTCTGGAGCTGTACTGCCTGGCTTCAAATCCTGGCTGCACAGCCACTTTCCAGTTATGAGACCTTGGGCAGGTCACCTAACCTCTCTGAGCTGGCTTCCTCGCTTGTAAAACGAGACAGAAATCCTGTCTTACAGAATCACATGCACATTGCGTGATAATACAAACGCTTATTTTATTAAACACAGCAACTGACCCAAGAAAAGCGACACCCAAGAAAAGCATTCAATAAACGTTAGCAGTTATTTTTATCTCTAGCACCAAAGATAGTATGTTATGTTACTCACCATGCAAGCCACAAGATACTGTTCCCACCCCCAAAGCGATATGGGGTGTGACTTGAGAATCAGACTTGAATTTGAACACCAGGTCTGCCTCTTTCTAGTTGTGTAACCTTGAACAAATGCCAATCTCCACTAATCTGTGTCCTAGGTAAAAATGAATACCCACAGCTCACAGGGTTGTTGTGAGGGTTTAAAATGATACCTATAAAGTACCTGGCACATAGAATGTGTAAACATAACTACGGTTATTACAACACAATTGTTGGGGAAATTATGAGACAAGCCCATCTGGAAACAAACACTGGAACTGGATTGGTGGGGAGAGAGACCGAGGGCAAGGCGGCCTTTCTGGGACCTGCTTCAACTGACCAGGCCTGTGAGGTGTGTGGGGATCAGACTGAGCCCTGATAGGACGGGCCGGGCAGTCTGCCTCCAGCTGTGCATCTTGGCACCAGCTGCTGCTGCGGTTCTACGCCCACCTCCCGACCCTCTAGCTCTCGCCACAGTGAGTTAGCGACTCCTGAGAACTGAGGGCCCTCCGAGATCCTAGCGCAGCCCCCCAGCCCGCTCACCAGACAGGCACGGCTCAGAGGGGCCATGACGGGCGCAGAGTTGCTTGGAGGGCTTGCAGCCCCCTCGGCAGGAATTCGGGTCCTCAGACCTCCTGTCCAGCATCCTTTCTAGTGTTCTTACCGCGTTTTTCTGGCTGCCGGGGACTGGAGCTGTTGAAAAGCTTCACTGCACACAGGGGCAGTGGGGGGATGCGGATGACACGGGTGTGGGAAATGCGCTATCTGCAGAATCCACCGGGAGAGGCGAGGGGCCTGCCCTCAGCCTACGGCAAGCACGGAGGCCGGGTCAGCGTCCATCACCTCAGGGCTGTCAGCAGGGTGCTCTGACCGTACTTCAGGTTGTCTGCGCACCAGGGAATGTCCTGGTTCAACAGCCCCAGTGGATGGCCCGGTACTGAATGCCAAGTGGGGAATGGCTGCCACTGTTCTCAAAGCACCAGGTGCCAAAGATCGGGGATAAACAAGGACCTCACCTTATCAAACACAAAACCTAGTGCAGTGGAACATGTTTCCAGATTAGAAACTATACATTTATGGGCAGATCAAAACACTGGTTTGGCCACACACCGTAACAGTGATGTCATGAAGGGATGCACATGTTAACAGAGCACAATTACTGCCTGAGCGCACGCTCAGACTTTCAAAAGCAAATGTGTTTTCCTCATGCGCAGCCAGCACCAAATGTGATGTTTAAAAGGGCTTCCCTGGTGGCCCAGTGGTTAAGAATCCGCCTGCCAATGCAGGAGACATGGGTTCGAGCCCTGGTCCAGGAAGATCCCACATGCTGTGGAGCAACTAAGCCCATGCGCCACAACTACTGAGCCTGCGCTCCAGAGCCCGTGAGCCACAACTCCTGGAGCCCGTGCTCCACAACAAGAGAAGCCACCGCAATGAGAAGCCCGCGCACCACAACGAAGAGTAGCCCCTGCTCGCCGCAACTAGAGAAAGCCCGCGCGCAGCAACGAAGACCCAACGCAGCCAAAAATAATAAATAAAATAAATAAATTTATAAAAAAAAAAGGGCTGGGCTTCCCTGGTGGCGCAGTGGTTGAGAATCTGCCTGCTAATGCAGGGGACACGGGTTCGAGCCCTGGTCTGGGAAGATCCCACATGCCGCGGAGCAACTAGGCCCGTGAGCCACAACTACTGAGCCCGTGCGTCTGGAGCCTGTGCTCCGCAAGAAGAAAGGCCGCGATAGTGAGAGGCCCGCGCACTGCGATGAAGAGTGGCCCCCACTTGCCACAACTAGAGAAAGCCCTCGCACAGAAACGAAGACCCAACACAGCCAAAACTAAAATAAATTAATTAATTAAAAAATAAAGGGAAATAATTAAAAAAAAAAAAAGGGCTGTGGGGAGAGGGAATGGGGAGTGACTGTTTAAAGGGTACTGGGTTTCTTTTCAGGATAATGAAAATATTCTGGAACTAGATAGCGGTGATGGTTGTACATTGTAAATGTACTAAATGCCACTTATGTGAATTTTACCACAATAAAAAGAAAGATACTTTAATCACTGGCCTCAAGTATAAGTCAGAGCCGTCACAGGGAAGAGTTAACAAGCATTGAAACAGGTGCAGGAAGAAGACCAGAGTTCAAAATTCACATCTTAATGTCCCACGGTGGAACGCCGCCAAATCACCAAGTGACTGCAGAGTGGCATCAGAGGATTTGATTACTTATCGAACATACCTGTTGCCTGTGTTCATAGCTTGGTTAACAACTGGTGTCACCTTTATACCACCACCAGTACCTTTTTTATTATTAAAATAAGAAGAAAACTTGCTTTACCTGCAAAGTTTATTGCATAGAGCACACACATTTATATGAAGGCGTAACAGTGTTTCAACATGTGAAATCTGTACAGAAAAATATCAGAATCACATCTGTTAAGATGACTGTCTCTGCCTTTTTTATAAAAGAGCTAGTGTATAAAAAGTTTTTAAATCTAAGGCACCAAGCTCTATTCTATAACAAAGGTACAGTACTCTGAATAGCAAAGAACTAGGGAATCAGAAAGAATAACTACTTCCTTTTACTAATTGAAGACTGGTGGCTACAAAGGAACACAGGCCTGCTTCAAACTATTTGTGATTCACCAGAAAACTCATTAGCATTAGGACCACTAATTTGAATTCAAGTTTTAGTCAATGGTTTAAGCAGGATTCAATGAATTTCAGGAAACATATATCCTGTGTACACGTGTGTGCGTGTACACTGTGTATGTCTCTGTGCCTATCAAGGGGGCCAAAGAATAACACTGCTCCTGTACTCACTCGCAGCCAGCCGCTAGAGAAAGGCAAGCAAATTTTGATTCCACATCTCAAGCCTGAGTGTATACTGAAGGGCAGGCCTGGAGAGCACAAGCAGAAAAAGATTATACACAGTAAACTTTTAGAGGAATTCAACATACCCCATCAGACAACAGCCAAATACTGCCCTATGTACACAATAAAAATAATAACATGTTTTTATAGATAAACCGCAGTATGTACTTCAAAATGAAACACTGACAAAAGCAGGGAAGATGCTGAAGATCACACCTTCTAGGACTCCCAGTATTTGGGGGTATCAGTGCCTGTGTACGGGGCTGGCAGACTATGGCAGAGTTAGAAATATACGTACATAGCGGTAAAATGTGATTTAATATTTTGCAACCTTCTGTATTTGTATATTAAGAACAATCCAAACAAAGCTCTTGTGAGGAATCTTGAGGCCCTCAAATAAGCCATCATGTCCTCTACAAGATCGAATGTGAGTTGTTATTGGTAAATTAAAGTAATTGTTAAATGGAGTAAACGTGATTTTAAGATTTCAAATATATACTGAGAAAAAACTATTCCTCTGGTAGAGATTCTCTTAGAAACTCAAGAGTTAGCATTTTATAAAGACACCCTCGATACACACTCAAACGTGTTGGTAGGAAAACACAAGAACGAGAGACATGAAGATTTTTACAGGAAGACAAAACGACTCTTTACTCAGAACCCTTGCTTGTGGGCAAGAGTGAAGATGATATGAGCATCTTCTGAGATAAGTTAAGATGACGTTTTGATGTTTCCCTTTTTTTTTTTTTTGAGAGTCATTTTCTTTGCCAGGTTCAAGTAGGAGGTGGAGAAATTTTGAGAGATGTGCCTGGAGGTCAAAATCCAGAGTGGAGAATGGATTCTCTTCCAGGCTGGATGAGGTTTACATATCTGACCAGAGGGAAAAAGAAAAGAAAGAAGGTTAGTAGAGAAAATGCTGGTTCCACACCAAGTGGGCCCTGGCTCCCCTCTGAGGTGGGCCTGGGACCCTCAGTAGCACCCCCGCAGTGGCTGACACACTGGTGCTCTTATAAACGTTCCCCAACCCCCAAATGGGCCCAAGCTGCCTCTCAATTTCAGAGAGCTTCTCAAGGAAAGAAAAACACAGGCCTTTTGGTTTTGGAAACACAATTTGAGAGACTGATTCCAAAAAACTCACTAACCCTCTGCCCTAAATAATTATCTGTGTGCTGTAGAGCAGCCAGTGGATCAGGAGCGCAGAGGAACCTGAGGGGTCTGGGGTTTGAAATGAACCCTACTTTGTATATCTGGCAGGAAATGCAGGACATAAAAATTAGAATCAAGTCATTTACCCTCTCAAAACTAACTTAATGGAGGGCTCTTCGACATCAACCTAGTTTTGGACCAACCACTGTCTTCTCCCTCACCAAGACAACCCTGGAACAGCTGGAAACACAGGAGGGTTCAAGGTCAACTACCTTTCACATGAAGTGAAGATGGGATGAGGCCTTACCTGATAGAGCAGAAACAGATTTGCTTGTTTTCTTGTTGTCTATAGGCGGCTGGTGACTTAGGCAGGATGCCATGGGACCTTTCAGATGGTGTTTTCGGCTATCAGGAGGGATACTGGACTTAGGTGATTCTATCTCGCCTGTGATGTCAATAATCTTGTCACAGACCCAATCCTGTGCCTCTGAATGTAAGCTCTTGGAAGGTCCCACGGTGTTGCTGGTTTCTGCCTTTCCGGTTTTGGCTGCTCGGTTGGCTGTTCTTTTGGTGGAGGATCTGGAAAAAGATATTTTAGTTATAATCCGGATTATCCCCAAACCAAGGCTTTGCCTGAAAGAAGCTTTATTATTTAATTCTAAGAAATGCCTTGGACATAAATAAACTTTCAGAATCACAGAATGGGAAGGCTGGATGGAAGGGACCCTGGAGATCACAGAACACACTGGTTTCCAAATTGTGTCCTCCCAGGTCCTAGGGTTCCATGGGAATGCTGAGGGGGACGAGGAGCAGCTAAGCACGCAGGGCTCCGGGGACGCCGTCCCTACTTCAGGCACATCCAGGACATGGCCAGTAAGGCGGAGTGAGGACTAATGTGGGTTTACCAGCTCCAGTGCTCTTTCCACGCCATCACTGAGTCTCTTAGCAGATTGTTTCCACAGGCCTTGCAGGTTAATGTCTTTTCAGGCTATCACCCAAGGAGCCTTCCTTTCCAGGAATCTGGTCCTGTTCTTCTAACCTAACCTCTGACCCTCAGTTTCCCGTATGTACAGTGAAGACTTTAATATCAAACTCAGAGTTGCAGTGAGAATTAAAATAGTTAAAATGCCTGGTATACTGCAGTCACTCAATCAATGTCCCCTTCCCTGACTGTATGAGACAACACTAACCAGCATGAATAAAAGCACAGTTTGGAGTCAGATGTATCTGGGTTTGAATTTGGGCTCTGCCCTTGAACAGTGGGATGCTGGGCAAATAAGGCCCATAATCTCTGCACGCCTGAGTTTCCTCGCCTGTAAAAATAGGGATGCTCATCCTCACTAGGCAAGGCTGCTGTGGGGATTAGTTTGTTTCTATAAGTCGAGTGCTTGACACAGTGTTTGGTACAAACTAAGAGCTCAGTCAATAACCTCATGCATCATTCTAAGAATGCCAATCATAACCCTTCCAAGTGTATTCTGATGAACTCACCTAGGGACTCACCTGGCACTCTTTGTCTGATTCAAAGGGTCTTTCACTCTTTTTTGTCTGAAGGTTTTCATGTCACAATTGAAAAGTGTTGTCTCTTTACGGATGTAGCTAGAAGTCGCATCTAAAAGCACCAGCTTGCGAGTGTTCTTCACGTTTTTAAAATGTGTTTTTGGTTTTGTGGATGACTCCGTGCCGTTTATAAAAGCTAGAGGAAAAAAAAAAAAAAAAGAGCAACAAGATTAAAACTGGAGTTTCAACAAGACAAGCAAAGCGCCTGCCGGCTCGGGAGGGAGCCTGCCTGAAGGCCGGAGCGGTCTCATGGCAGCACTTCCCGGAGCCACGGCCTGGGCTACTGCCCAGGGCACAAGCCCAGCCGGCCCTCAAAGCACAAAGCACCACCTTCAAGGAACCTGCCCTCTCTCCTTTGCCAGCAAAGAATGACGGCCAGAGGGCAGGATGGCACCACGCTCCTTGCCCCTCCTCCTGATGCCCCTCTTATTCTCGCCTCACCTCCGACCTCAGCCTTTCCCAGCGCCCCGAAGTGCTGCGCCTACCGCTCCGTCCTCGTGGATTCTGGCCAAAGTGCTTTTAAGTGCGACCAGCTTGTGGCAGCACCACGGTCTGTTCACGCCTGGCTCCCCACTGGCTGTGGTTCCTCGAGGCCCCAGTAGCTAGCAGAGCACCCGACTTGTGTGTTTGATGCCCGCTACGCCATAAAGGGTGAACGAATCGTGTTTTCTCAAATGCCATTACTGTGGCCATCAAGTGGTTCCTACTCACCAGGGAATGAACGAGACTCAACAATACACCTTAGGGGCACTCATATCACGACATGATTCTCATTCTCTCTCAGTGAGGCGGGGAGTGGCGTTCTACCTACGGTCAGTCATGAATGCGCCACAAGGTCCTGAACTGCGAGATGCTAGTAAGCCTCACACTGAGCTGAGAAAGAGCTGCCACTTACAGTCTCTCAGCACAACCTGAAACACAGTAACAGCTGCAGCAGCAGCTAATATTTATTGAGAGTTTGCTATGTGTCAGGCACTATTAGCACTGCATGATCTCACTGCAATCTCATGCCCACCCTAGGGAGAGAACAACATTGGTTTCCCCTTTTTCAGACGGGAAAACTGAACACAGAGAGGTTGAGTAACTTGTTCAAATCCACACAGCTCAGAAGTGGAGAAACCTTTGGATGAGCCTAGACAGTCCAGCTTCTAAACAGTGACTAACAGAACTCAGAAGGCAAGCAAACCTGATGGATGCATGTCATCAAAGGAATCACTGTCACTTTCCGACTCGTCCTCATCGTCTGCCTCGTCCTCCTCATATGCATCATTGCTGAATGTTTCTGTAGCCTACCATGAAAAACGAAAGTCGTGATTACATCTAATATTCAATCATCCTGACTTAGTTATTTCAAAGAAGACAGATTTCAGGGCTTCTCTGGTGGCGCAGTGGTTAAGAATCCACCTGCCAATGCAGGGGACACGTGTTCAAGCCCTGGCCCGGGAAGATCCCACATGCCGCGGAGCAAGTAAGCTTGTGCGCCACAACTACTGAGCCTGCACTCTAGAGCCCATGAGCCACAACTACTGAGCCTGCGCTCTAAAGCCCCCGAGCCACAACTACTGAAGCCCATGCGCCTAGAGCCCGTGCTCCACAACAAGAGAAACCACTGCAATGGGAAGCCCACGCGTCGCAAAGAAGAGTAGCCCCCGCTCGCTGCAACTAGAGCCCATGTGCAGCAACAAAGACCCAATGCAGCCAAAAATAAAAATAAATAAAATAAATAAATTTTTTTTAAAAAGACAGATTTCACACCTGGATTGATGGCTAATTTTTGTCATTTCAGTTAAAAGGTAAAAAAAAAAAAATCTAACCTCTTTGGCCCACAGAATCTACAGAGGACAGGACAGGTGGCCCGTGTCTTGCAGCTAGGGAAAGCCACTCAAGAATGAAAGACTTCCCTGAGTGGGAGCCAAGGGGCAACAGCTTTGGGCTGGCATGGGGGCTCTGCCAAGGTGGGGCCTTGGCTAAAAAAGTTCTTGGCTGCTGCTTGAGGCAGGGCGTCTCAGGCCAATGGGCTAAATGATCCTTGAGATGGCGACTCCCAGCACTTTTCAGGAATGACATTTCTATTCTAAATTTTCATGATATGAGTGACCACAACTGGGCAACTGTAAATAGGCAAAATATCAGTTTTGTAGCTCAGAGGGTAAAGAACACAGAATCTGGGGGAAAAAGACCTTAGATGCACGCAAACCATCAAAAGACAGGACACTGGGGCCGGGGAGGGAAGGGTGGCAGTAAACAAATACTTATGAGATATACCCTGAAAGCACTAACCATAAAGGAAAGAAACAGCTAAATTTCAGTTCATTAAAATAAGCTTCTGTTTATCAAAAGACATTATGAGAGTGTGAGGCAAACTACTGCACGGGGGCTAATAACTGCAATACAAATGTCCAAAGGGCTCAGAAGCAGAGCAGGTAAAATCTACAGATCAATAGGAAAAAGGCAGGTGACCAAATGGAAACAGGGGCAAAGGACTTGAAAAGGCACTTCACCAAAGTGAATCTCTAAATGGCCAATAAGGCACCCGACTCCATTAGTCATCCAAAAATACTGATAAATTCAGCGATGTGAAAATCAAGAACTTCTATGTAGCAGCAGACAGCAAGAAGAAAAGACAAGCCACAAACTGGGAGAAGATATGTGCAACACATACAAGCAAGGAGAAGTTTCTAGAACGTTTAAAGAACTACCAATGAGTAAGGAAAAGACAAGGCAGCCAGAAAGTTTTGGGCAAAAGACCTAAACAAGCGTTCCACACAAGAAAAAACATGAAAGCTAACTAAAGGTATGAAAACATGCTCAACCTTTTTAATAAGCAGGGAAACGTCAATGGGATATGTTATTTCATTACCACCAGAGATTGGCAAAAATTAAAAAGTCGGCAAGAATGTGAAGCAACAGGAATTCTTATACACTGCTGGTAGGAGCACACAGACTACCTTTGAGGTATTTGAATCTGGCCTTCTTGTCCGCTTCATAATTTCCTCAATTCTCTATTTAAAGGAAAATAAAAATTCAAACATGAAAACAGATTAAAAACAAAACACTGGTCCTGAAGAAGTTGATTATTTCCATGTTCCAGAAGCGGACCATATCAGTGACTGCTCCAACGCCACAGATATAACCGACGCAAGACCCTGGGCCGGCAGCTGGGTGCCTTCCTTCAAGCCCAGTTTCATGACCATCTAGAAAACACCCTGAGCAGTGACAGGTGTACTTGTTATCCTAACACAGAAATCCAAATGACTTCTCACTCCTGATTTTGCCGACATGGAAGTTTATTACTTAGACTAAGCACATATTATTGCAAACCAATTAGAACTTGTGAACATGATTTTAGTCTGAACAGACCACGAGTGAAGCCGAGTTAATGAAAAGAATGCACCCCAACAATGCGACCCCGTCAGAGGTTTTGTTACTAGAAGGAGCACAGGCAGGAGGGATAAGAGCTCCCTTCTTTCCTGAAGGCGAGGAAAGCTGCAGCTCTCTGGCCTCATCAGGGTGACTGATCTCCTGACAGAGACGCCGTGAAGTACCTTGCCCTGGTCCAGGGCCTTCCTTGCTCCCAGACAAGCCACGTGGGTTGCACAAAGTGAGTTCCTACCTTACAAACAGCCTGCACCTTGGCCTCTCAGGGAAGCCTCCACCTTCTGCTTCTTCCCACTCAGTTGCTGCAATTTCCAGCCCAGTTTAGAAGAAACTCTAACTTCCACCAACCCCTACCATGACCTGAGTGACTCTGTTCAAAGGAGCTTTGTTCCCAGAGATTTGCTGTATAGAGATATCCCTGTAATGGTCATCAGTGGTCCATGAGGGAGAGGTATGATCAATAAGAGGAGATCATTCTAGGGAGAAGGGATCAGATCCTTGGATAAGAGAGTACAGAGGGAAAACAACCAAGGCTAGCATATCACTTACTTGTCATTTTCAAAAACATGTTTTGACATCATGTGCCCAACATTGTTTTAAACAAAGAATCAAACCCCCCAAACAGAGAGAAGGAGTACCTTTTTTCTTTCTAATCTCTCCTGCAAATTCTGTAACATAATTCTCTCGTGCTCCTTCTTGCGTTTGTCAGCCTCCTCCTGAGCTTTTATTTTGGCATCACTTTTCTAGAAAATTTGTATAAAAATGTCATTTAATCTCAATATATCTGAGTGACATCAGTGAAACAGTAAGATGTTATCCAGAATAAAATAATGTAACCTTTTGACTGAGAGTACCCACATATATAACATTCATGGATCATCAATTTTCAAAGCATTAGCAAAAATATACAAAACTAGCCTAACTATTACCACAAGGATTTACAAGCCATGTTAATCCCCTTCAGGACCTCAGGGTTGTCAGACCATGATCGTTTCAAGTATGTATGTGATTGTGTAGTCTTCCACTGACACAGGCATCAGAAGCCAAGTCTTATACTTCTCAAAAGCAGCAAGAGGATTCCTAAAGGTACTTTCTCAAGGAATGCAAATGCATACAATCATTTATGTAACATATTAATTGATTTTGATAAATGATACACTAAAACTGGAATATAAATTAGGCTACAACAATAATTTAAGCTGAGTATAGTCTGAGCTCAGTTTGGGGGTTTATTTACCTGGTGATTTAAATTTACATGGGTGACATTCTCATCGGTGAATCTGATGAGGCATTCATAATTTGTATCTTATCTGTTGTGGCGCAGGTGTTAAGTGTCACCACAGAATGCAGGGCTGGGAAAACTCACACAGGACGTTTAATCTCTGTGAGCGATCTGGATTTCCCGAAACCAAGCTGTAATATTATTTATGGAGACAAACTAAAGGACTGCTCATCTGTAATTTGCTGCTTTCTGCTTTTGTTTCACTTGGAAAACATTCTGGGATTCGGCCAAGGGTGGCTGAGAACAGCTCACAGCGACACTGGTAATAGCGAGGCTGTGATGTGAATGCAACCAGAGCATGCAGCATCTGCTGGTTTTCTGTCTTGGAGAAACAGACTTTTGCTTTGGGTTTCTACTGAATTTTAGAATCTGGTTCTCATCCCTTGATCAAGTGGGGAGCCGGCAAACCTGGAGTTCTACTTTTTGGTCTTCTTGTTCTTGACTTCCTTTCTTCTTTTTTATCTCCTTTGGTGGTTGCCCATCTCCAAATTTTGAGAACTCCTCTTGTTGGCCTTCAGCTGCTTTCTTTGCTATGTCTTTCATTTTCCTGATGACACAGAATATTTAAATAACTCTTATTATGTGCATTTTTATAGTAAAGCTGCTTGTGTACAGTAATACAATTTCTATTTACACCAGATTCACCACTTTTTCTGTGTTGTTACTACACAGGATTTGCATAATTTCATATTTTTTAAATGGGGAAAACTAGCCCTTGGGAGTAGAAAAAGATTTCTATCAAGTAGTGGGCTACTTTGCGTCTTAAAACACAAATGCGCACACGCACACACACACACACATATATAAAATCACTCCTTCTTAACTGTTTTAGACGTATGCTCATACCCAGTCTCACATGGGGGTGTGACACACGGAATTTAGAGGAGGGTCTGGTGGTGCTCAGAGGAGAAAAGCCCAGTCTACAATGACTGGTATTCAAGGCTTTTAAAATGTTAAACTAGCTCTGTTTACATGAAGCAATGAATAATATTCTTCAAGTTATAGGGGTGTTTTTTCTATTCATAATGTCTCCTCCTCTTTTCTCCCAAACCCATATAAGGTATATAGAAAGCATGTGACTGTGATTCAAAAACACTTAATACTTAAAAACAAAGTCAGGACTGTAGTTATTCTTTGCAGGCAGTGGACAGAGGTTTACATTAGAAGGCCCCAAATCAAATGGGCCTTGAGATCGAAGATCAAGAAACCTTTAGATTGAGGTAGAATGCACACAACTGTACATGACAATGGCAGCCCACAAGTCATTGGAAACCCAGTAAAACACAAGAAGTATCCCTTCCAGGTTTACAAATTTTTTCTTTTTTTGGTAACTTTTTATTTTCAAACTTACAAAAAAGTTTCAAGCAAAGTTGCTTTACCAGTTACTAACTCTACGTATGTGTATATATTATTTTTATGAACCGTCTAAGGATTGAATTCTGAACTAAAAAAAACTGTATAAAGAATGTCACTGGGACAAATGGCAAATTGAACTGCTGACTCTGAATTAGAAAATAAAATAATAAATTTCCTGATATTAGTTATTATACTCTGGTTATGTCAGAGAATGCTTTTGTTCTTAGAAAGTATACACGGAAGTATTCAGTAGGAAAGGGTCATGATGTATGCAACTTATTCTTAAACAGGTTTACAAATTCTGAAGTTATAAAGGACTTTTGAAATAAAGAAAGGGGCTGATGCCAGTGAATGGCAACAGAAAGAGTCTTGTGTGATCACTCAGGTGCTCCCACTGAGATCCAGGCCCCTGACATGAGTTCAGGTCTCTATGCATCTTTACAGCACACCTGACGGCACATGACACATAGAGACTAAAAAGGACCATACACTCATCTACACACCAGCGTCCTGTCTGCTTGAAATGCTCCCCACATTTGTTTAGAAGGCGACGAGTCATTTCTGATTCACACTGAAGAAAAAGTCAGTTACTATTTGAGAATTTATAATACATCTAACTGGAGGATAAAGTCTGACTTTCAGAATTCAGGCCCCAGCCAAGATTTACAGTATAGAAAGGATGATTTTGTGCCAACCTTTGTTCCATCTCTTTTTGTAGTCTTTCTTCCTCTTTTTCTTTTTGTTCACGAGCAAGACGTCGTTTCTCTGCCAAAATTTTTGTTGCCTCCTCGGCATTCATAGGCCCTGGTGTGCTTTTATTACCAGACTCTAATTTAAATTAACATGTAAAACAGTTAAGTTTAGGGAACTTACTGCCTCTAAGTCCAACAAAGAGGTACAAGACAACCTGTGATGTTAAAAAAACCAAACAGTATGTCCGTGGTCTAAAATGTATAAATAAACTATAAGTGATTTATGTAACAGCTTTTGTTCAAAAGCCCAACTCCTGCCCCCTCTCACCCCCACCCCCCAACAAAAGAAGTAGCATATTGTTGATTTTTAACAACTACCTGTTCCAAAATGAAATAATGTACTCCTGCTTTGGTTTAGTTGTTTTGAGATACCTGACTGAATTGCCTCTATGGGAAAAAACTTAAGATATACTGAATATAGAGGAAGACAAGCTTATGCTCGGTCCAAATGAAGTGTACAGATCTTTTATTTTTTAAGTTATTTTGTCATGCCATGCAGCTTGCAGGATCTTAGTTCCCTGACCAGGGATCAAACCTGGGCCCTGGCAGTAAAAGCGTCAAGTCCTTAACCACTGGACTGCCAGGGAATTCCCTGAAGTGTACAAATCTTAATTACTCGATTAACCAAAAATATATCCAGCGTACATTGTGCATCATTTTTACTAAATAAATACTGTTTAGCTAACTGTTGATAATCGTATGTTAACATATTTGGTTGATCATAAAGTGGCTAACTGTAGATAACAAAAGAAACCAAGACTATCAGTAAAATAAGGTGACCACATGGAGGCATAACATTTTAGTTCATGTGACGAATTTGTTTTAAGTATGATGAATTTGATTCAAATAAACTACATACAAAAATGAGGATTTAAAAAAATCAGGAATAAATAATTTGTAATAAAAAGATCGTTTCTGTTACAAAGAATTCACAGTGGAATTCCTTCAAAAAGCAAAATTCATGAGTGTATTTAAAATTAAGTAATGTCAATGGATATTAAGAATGCATTTAATACCAAAAAAGAAAATTACAGGCCAATATCTTTGATGAATATAGATGCAAAAATTCTCAAAAAAAATGTTAGCAAACCGAATCCAACAACACACAAAAAAGATCATACACCGTGATCAAGTTGGATTCATCACAGGGTCACAGGGATGGTTCAACAAACGCAAAGCAATCCATGTGAAACACCACAACAACAAAAGCAATGACAAAAACCACACGATCATCTCAATAGATGCAGAAAAGCCTTCTGATAAAATTCAGCATCTCTTCATGATAAACTCTTACCAAAGTTGGTATAGAGGGACCATATCTCAACATAATAAAAGCTTCGACAAACCTACAGCCAATCTAATACTCAAAGGTGAAAAGTTAAAAGCCTTCCTGCTAAAATCTGGAATAAGACAAGGATGCCCACTCTCACCACTTCTATTCAACAACAGTATTGGAAGTCCTAGCCATAGCAATCAGAGAAGAAAAAGAAATAAAAGATATCCAAATTGGAAGCAAAGAGGAAAATTGTCATTATATGTAGTTGACATGATATTATATATAGGAAACCCACACAAGACTCCACACAGAAACTACTAGAACTGATAAACAAATTCAGCAAAGTAGCAGGATACAAGATTAACATACAGAAATCTGTTGCATTTCTTTACACTAACAATGAAGTATCAGAAAGGGGAAAAAAATCCCTTTTAAAATTGCATCAAAAACAATAAAACACTTAGGAGTAAACCTGACTAAGGAGATAAAAGAGTTATATGCTGAGAACTATAAAACATTGATAAAGGAAACTGAAGATGATTTAAAGAAATGGAAAGATATCCCATGCTCTTGGACTGGAAGAATTAATACTGTTAAAATGGCCACACTACTCAAAGCAATGTACAGATTTAATGTGATCCCTATCAAATTACCCATGACATTTTTCACAGAACCAGAACAAATAATCCTAAAATTTTTATGAAACCATACATAAAAGACTCAGAATATCCAGAGCAATCCTGAGGAAAAACAACAAAGCTGGAGGCATAACCCTCCTAGACCAGACAATACTACAAAGCTACAGTAATCAAAACAGTGTGGTATGGGCACAAAAACAGACATATGGATCAATGGAACAGAATAGAGAGCCCGGAAATAAACCCACGTATCTATGCTCAATTAATCTTTGACAAAGGAGGCAAGAATATACAACAGAGAAGACACGGTCTCTTCTGTAAGTGGTGTTGGGAAAGCTGGACAGCCACGTGTAAGTCAATGAAGTCAGGACACTCCCTCACACCATACACAAAAATAAACTCAAAATAGCTTAAAGACTATTAAAATATAAAACAGGACACCATAAAACTCCTAGAAGAGAACATAGGCAAAACATTCTCTGTCATAAATAGTAGCAATGTTTTCTTAGGTCAGTCTCCCAAGGCAATAGGAATAAAAGCAAAAATAAACAAATGGGACCTAATCAAACTTACAAGCTTTTGCACAGCAAAGGAAACCATAAGCAAAACAAAAAGACAACCTATGGACTGGGAGAAAATATCTGCAAATAATGTGACCTACAAGGGCTTAATTTCCAAAATATATAAATAGCTCATACAACTCAGTAACAAAAAACCAAAAGTCCAATCAAAAAATGGACAGAAGAACTAAATAGACATTTCTCTAAAGAAGCCATGTAGATGACCAAAAGGCACACGAAAAGATGCTCAACACCACAAATTATCAGAGAAATGCAAATCAAAACTACAATGAGGTATCACCTCACACCAGTCAGAATGACCATCATCAAAAAGTCTACAAACAATCAGTGCTGGAGAGGGTGCGGAGAAAAAGGAACCCTCCTACACTGCTAGTGGGAATGTAAATTGGTAGAGCCTCTATGGAGAATAGTATGGAGGTTCCTTAAAAAACTAAAAATAGAGCTACCATATGATCCTGCAATCCCACTCCTGGGCATATATCTGGAGAAAACCATTAATTCGAAAAGATACATGCACCCCATTATTCACAGCAGCATTATTTACATTAGCCAAGACATGGAAGCAAACCAAATGTCCATCGACAGAGGAGTGGATAAAGAAGATGTGGTACATATATACAATGGAATATTACTCAGCCATAAAAAAGAATGAAATACTGCCATTTGCAGCAACATTATTAGGATCAAGACATTATCATACTAAGTGAAGTAAGCTAGACAGAGAAAGACAAATAACATATGATATCGCTTATATGTGGAATCTAAAAAAATGATACAAATGAACTTATTTACAATATAGAAATAGACTCACAGACATAGAAAACAATCTTACGGTTACCAAAGGGGAGGGGCGGGGAGGGATAAATTAGGAGTTTGGGATTAAAATATACACACTACTAAATATAAAACAGAAAACCAACAAGGACCTACTGTATAGCACAGGGAACTATACTCAATATCTTGTAATAACCTATAATGGAAGAGAGTGTAAAAAAAGAATGTGTATATTTATATATATATGTATAACTGAATCACTTTGCTGTACACCTGAAACTAACACAACATTTTAAGTCAACTGTATTTCAATTAAAATTAAAAAACAAAACAAAACAAAACAGAAACAGACTCACAGACATAGAAAACAAACTTATGGTTACCAAAGGGGAAAGGAGCAGGGGGAGGGATAAATTAGGAGTTTGGGATTAGCAGATATGAACTATATATAAAATAGATAAACAATAAGGTCCTACTGTATAGCACTGGAAACTACATTCAATATCTTGCAATAACCTATAATGAAAAAGAATATGAAAAAGAATACATATATAGCTTATTCACTTTGCTGTATACCAGAAACTAACACAACATTGTAAATCAACTGTACTTCAATTAAAAAAAGAATGGCAGAATACCAATATGATACTTTTTGGAACCCACATACTGACCTGACGCATGTATGGTCTATGTATGGAAACTGCCCTACAGCTCCTGAAGGAAACCTGCTCAGCCACAAATGGCTGGAGTGCTCTCTCCAAGGATGGAAAGTACCTTAGAGCCATCCACTATCAGAGCTGGAAGGAAATGCAGGGACCACCTAGACCATGGCGCTCATCCAACCCACCCATACTTCCAATATCAGTTCCAAAAATGGGGGTAAGAAGTTCCAGCAAGAAAAAAAAGCAGTGTGCCAGCGTGACTGGTGAAATTCTCTTTATTTAAAAGAAAGTTCGCTTCCTAAAGTTCTCTGAACTGGGGAATAAAATGACGTTGACAGTTCCCAAACTACCTTAAGATTTTCTGTGTTGCTGAAATGAACTTCTTAGTGAAGGAACTCACCTTCACAGATCATATCCTTTTGGCTTGCAGCCTCAGAGCTGTTAATGGTGTTAGAGATGGCTTCACTTTTCATTCCAATAGTACCTAAAGCATTTTGTGCAAATACGGTACGCTGCATAGGAATTGCTCTACAGGAAAAAGAAAACTGTGTCGACTGTTTTGACGTGACGGGTGAAGGTGACGGGGGGCGATTCTTTTGGATTTGCCTGCTGGGAAAAAGTAATAGTTAATGGGGGAAAGCTGGTATGGTTTTGTAATACATATGTGATGATTTTTAGTGTACCATTTCATAAACTATAATGTCTTGACTTTATGATATAATGATATTTTATAACAGACAAAGGTAAATCCATTTTTAAAGGCTTTTCCCTTTATATTTACATTACTATGCATACTACATTATTTATGAAACACTGATGTGAAGTTTATCCTGGTAAAATATGTATCAGGAACAGTGGCAAATAAGCTACTTACCTAGCACTGATGGGAGATGGAGGACACCACCTGCTTGTAGGAGAAGATGACCATCTATAACACGGTATCTGCGATGGTGGTAGGCGCTTCTTCGTAATCGGGTTTGAGGCCTGTTTGTCCATTTCTGATTTCTGAACAGATCAATACAATCAGATAAGAAATTACTAGCATTACATTTTGCAGCTGGCTTTTCAAGAGACAAATATTCTGAATAAAATATAATTATAGCTCCTTAAACTCCCAATTTTCCTTTCATGCATGAGAATTAGGTACAGAGATACATTCTTCCAGACTAACAATTTATATTACACAATTCAAGCATGTCAAAGAAATAATTTAAAAGAATTCTTTTACTTCAAAACCTACTTTTATTTTTAAATCCTAATTGAGGTTTGCAATAGTTCTCAAAAACATTCCTTCAGAGTTTAGAAACACAGTTCCTATAAACTGCTTTATTTTGTCTCTTTTACTAAAAATTAACTAATATTCCAGCTTTGGGGGTTAAACTCTGCGACAACGAATATCATATAATTTTAAATTATTAAAGTGAATTTATTTTATCACAGAACGCTATAAATAAGGAGTTGCTTATGTTGTGAAATCTGACCTATCATAATCTATACAACAAAACATACAGATTTTAATAGAAAATTTCTCAATGAAAGGCACTTGTCGAACCTGTGGAGAGTCTTTCATTTTCACCTTGGAAGACATTCCCATGGTCACCTCAGGGGAGGCCTCGGGGGGCGCCTCCATACTTGCCTCAGAGGGCACTTCTGTGCTCTCCTCTGGGGATGCTTCCACGCTCGCCTCAGGAGATGCTTCCACACTAGCCTCAGATGACGCTTCCGTGCTCACCTCTGGGGACGAGTCCACGCTCACCTCTGGGGATGAGTCCATGCTCACCTCTGGGGACGGATCCACACTCGCCTCGAGGGATAGATCCTCGCTTGCCTCAGGTGATGTTTCCACACTCGTGGGGGGTGTTCCTGCGCTCGCCTCGGGGGGTGCTTCCACGCTCACCTCGGGGGATACTTCCAAGCTCGCCTCGGGGGGTGCTTCCACGCTCACCTCGGGGGGTGCTTCCACGCTCACCTCGGGGGATACTTCCAAGCTTGCCTCGGGGGGTGCTTCCATGCTTGCCTCGGGGGGTGCTTCCATGCTCACCTCGGGGGATACTTCCAAGCTTGCCTCGGGGGGTGCTTCCACACTCACCTCCGGGGGCACTTCCACACTTGCCTTGGGGGCCGCTTCCACGCTTGTCTTGGAGGGTGTGTCTACTTTCTCCTGGGGAGGTATTACCACTGTTGACTTGTGAGGCACTATGGTACTCTTCAATTCATCACTGCTATGCTTAAGCAGGGGCATGTTTACATATTGGAATATATTGTGGATGCCTGTAGGTAAATGAGGACAGAGAGTGAAATTCCACACAGCTAGAAATTTGATAAGACAGAAATGCACCATGTAACAATATAAAAACAAAAAGAGACTGCGTTTATTAGGAAATGACAGGGATTACACATAACACAGAAATGTTTACTGAAATGGATCACAGACATAGGACAGAAGCATCGCAAAGTTGGTACTTCAGAAGCAGCACCACCACCAAGAGAGGCATTGTGAAAACAACAGTCCACTCCAGATGAAAATAAGATGCTTCTCCAAAGCTGATGTTTGCCGTAAGCCATTTCTATTTTAATCACACTATAGTTCAGAATGATTTTCATAAAAAATTACAAGACCTTCAATGCTTTTTTTTTTTAATTTTTATTTATTTATTTTGGGCTGCGTTGGGTCTTCGTTGCCGCGCGCAGGCTTTCTCTAGTTGTGGCGAGCGGGGGTTACTCTTCGTTGCGGTGTGCGGGCTTCTCATTGCGGAGCATGGGCTCTAGGTGCGCGGGCTCCAGTAATTGTGGCACGCGGACTCAGTAGCTGTGGTGCACAGGCTTAGTTGCTCCGCAGCATGTGGGATCTTCCTGGACCAGGGCTCGAACCCGTGTCCCCTGCACTGGCAGGGGGATTCTTATCCACTGCGCCACCAGGGAAGTCCCTCAACGTTTTTTAAAAGTAATCTAAACAACGTCACCAAGGCCAGGGATCTTACCATTACAGGTGATTACATAAGGCATTCTACATATGATTGTTTTAAAATAGAGTATAAAAAAGAGCATTTTCTCACCCATACTAAAAATTGTAATAAGACATTAATCAGAATGGGCTGGATCTCCAAGGTCTCTTCCAGCTTTAACAATCTAAATATTTTTAGCCTAACAAATGGACAAAAATTATAATACCCGGTACCAGCTAAGATAGAGGAAAGTGATAATACCAATGTTGGGAACCAGGCAACCTCATGCACTGCTGGTGGAAGTATGGATTGGTATATGCTCCCTGGGAAGCATTTTGGCAATAGTGTATCAAAAGTCATTCTAAAAAGTACACACTCAGGACTTCCCTGGTGGTACAGTGGCTAAGAATCTGCCTTCCAATGCAGGAGACAAGGGTTCGATCCCTGGTTGGGGAACTAAGATCCCACATGCCGTGGGGCACCTAAGCCTGCACGCTCTATAGAGCCCACGCACCACAACTAGAGAGTCTGCGTGCCGCAACTACTGAGCCCACGCGTGCACACCAGAGAGAAGCCCGTGCACCACAACGAAGATCCCGCATGCCGCAACTAAGACCCGACGCAGCCAAATCAATCAATCAATAAATATTTTTTTAAAATAAAAAGTCCACACTCTTTGTTCTTGCAATTTCACTTAGGATATTCTGAAGAAAAAATGAGATAAATAAATGAAAATGTATGTATGAGATTACTTACTACAGCATTGTTTAATAATATAATTTAATAATTATATTTAAATATAACCTATTCAACACAAAATTTGGACTATACTAAGGCAGTCATTAAGAGTAATAATATACAATTTTTGGACATAGAAAATGGTATATGTTGAGTTTAAACAAAAGCAGGTTATGATCCCATTCTATTAAAAAACATGTAAATGCAAAGAAAAATATTCAGTTATCAGTGGGTATTGGAATAATAGAAAATTATATTTAAAATTTTTCTACACTAAATATTTATTGCTTTATAATAAAGTGAGCTTTTTTTTTTTTTTGGCCGTACCACGTGGCTTGTGGGATCTTAGTTCCCCGACCAGGAATAGAACCCGGGCCCTCGGCAGTGAGAGCATGGAGTCCTAACCACTGGACCACCAGGGAATTCCCTAAAGTAAACATTTTAAGGAAGGTATTTGGTGGTGGCTTTCTAAAGACTTGGTAAATATAAGACTCGGTTATTTTTTAGTCCCTCACTTTTGGTAGAGAAAGCATTTTACTTACATACTTGTATGTGCCTAAACAGTCACTTATTTAACACTGACTGTGCTACAGAAAATATAGTAAGTATAATAACTAGATTGCTAATAGCTACAGAAATTTAAGGCAAAATATTGAGGTTTTTGATGGGAGTAATATATTAAAATGAAAGTAATTAGAATACCTTACAATAGACTGAGGGGAGACTGGTAGAAAATAATCTGACACACATACAACTAGGCATAAACAAAGTTGGGAATTTGAACCAAGAGAAGTAAAGCTGCACTACCACAAAGTCTATGACAGCACTTTGGTTTACTAATCATATGGATATTGACATAAAAATAAGCAAAGGGGGTGGGATATATTCCGGAAAGGAAAAAGTGGAGAAAAAAAGACAAAAAGGATGGGAACAATGCACTAGAGCTCTCCACTACTAAGGACTTACTACCTAGAGGCATGTCTAACATGATATGTAATCTATAAATGAGAAAATCCACATAACCCTGAAGATCTGTTTTATTTTACTAACAATTTTTATGTTCTTAATTAAAAGCTAAAGAGCCACTCAGTGTTATTCTTCCACATTTTAAGAAAAAAAGAAGGGTGGAGTAGGACACTTTCTCCCTTGATATTATTTAAGTTTTTCTATATTTTTAAAATCCAGTACTTTTTACAGTACTGTGATACACTTAAGCACAGGTTAAGAAACCCCCAGTTTTACAATTTAACAACCAAAGGTCCCTATCTCATCCTATAAATTACACTGATAACTATTCTACCCTGCTAGAAATCATAAATATGCAACATAAAATGTTGGGTATAATCACTCATTTGCAAAGTATTGATTCAAATTATTTTTATGTCTTACTGTAAAAAATAAAATGATACAACCTACTTTTTAAGCACAAATTCTAACACTTTCAGGCACTCTACTCTATGCCTGTTACCTGGAGTACTGCTTCCAGAAATTAATAATGAAGCAGTACTTTTGTTCCTGGCTACTGACGCTTTTGTTGGGATGAACAGGCGACTGATTAAATTATTCTCCCAAAGACTAGTATATAGCTGACAAACTAAATGATGAGAACAAACAGAAAGGATTTGATTTGAGGTCTCACAAATAAACGCAAAGCAAGAAGGAGCAACGTGAACTGCTGCAAATGATAACTTTCCCAGCCTAAAAGCAGAGGCAATGAGAGCCACACATATATAACAGGACTGAAAACTGCCACCTGATGGGACTACACTGTCAGGGAAGAGAATACCTGAATAGAGGGGCAAAGGCCCCAGCATACCACAATAACCCCAAAGCAGGAATCCAGGTAATGTATCTAGCAGAGCCATACCCAATGTATTGGAGTCTCTACAGAGGAACTCACACGTGGAGAAAATAGTTGTACGTGACAAAACAACTCTGACATGGATTCCTCCAGATGTATGTCACTGACAGTCATATTGGTCAAGTCAATTGCCAATAGCTCCAAGAGACTGAGTGAATTATTCTGTTAAAAGTAAATCTTGTAAATAGCTTGCTCCAATAAATTTTTATGTTCAAAAAGATCCCTGTGGGGACTTCTCTGGTGGCGCAGTGGTTAAGAATCCACCTGCCAATGCAGAGGACACAGGTTCGAGCCCTGGTCCGGGAAGATCCCACACGCCGCGGAGCAACTAAGCCCCTGAGCCACACTACTGAAGCCCGTGCGCCTAGAGCCTGTGCTCCGCAACAAAAGAAGCCACTGCAATGAGAAGCCCACACACCGTGATGAAGAGTAGCCCCTGCTCGCTGCAACTAGAGAAAGCCCGTGCACAGCAATGAAGACCCAACACAGCCAAAAATAAAAATAAATAAATTTATATAAAAAAAAATCCCTGTGACAATGACATTTGTTATAACAGGATGTGACCTGAATCAATTAAATGGAGAGTCTTCTGTAAGTGAACAGTTTGTTATGGAAAAAAAGGAAAATCATGTTTAACAGGGAAAACTTAGGGGGGTGTTAGAAACAACTTTACATAAAGTACTTCAGTAATAATTTTGAAATCTTGTGTGTAATCATCAGCAGTGAAAACACGCCCAAAGGATAGATGTGGATTATGCTGTGAAGCAACAAAGCAAAGCTTTGAAGTTCAAAATGTTGCCGATAATTTAGAACTTCAATGTGCGAATTGATGAAACGTTTGAAGGGAATCAAGTGCTTCAGGACAACTCTGTCTATACCAACATTCTGTGATCTAGCTCCTCAGCTTCATTGCAGAATTATATATTTCATTTAAAGAGACTCTTCTGGCTTCAGCCAAATAAGCATGGCACCAAAGTACATTTTTTAGTTAAAGAAGGGAAATTTTGGCTTCCAATGTTTTGGAATGGCTTTTCAAGCAGCTGAATGTTGACATAAATATAACACTTTTAAACCACCATTTAAGATCGGTACATAGAAATAACTAACCAGGTGTTTTTTCTTCCACTTGTTCTGTAGATGAATGCAGTTTGCTACATCTTCTATTCAGAGATGAGCTTCTCCTCTTTTCTGTTGTTTCTGGAGATCAAGGGCAAAGAATATTACCTTTTACAAGCTGTTTATATATATTATTTCAGGGGTGAGCCACCCGTTTCCAAACATTTTTTATCTTATTTAAATTTCAAGTGTTATGTAGAAATTTTACATGCCCAAACTTAAAACTAGTTTACTCTTTAAGTAAGTTATCCGAAGTGAAAGAAAATTATTTAGGAAACAGTAAAAATTAAGCGGGAAAGTCTGATACTGACAACATCAAAGTTGCCAAATTAGGAATATACAACATTTAATTTTGGACACAGTCCATAACATCTATTACTGAAGTAATTTATAGTTTAGTTTTAACTCGTATTTTTCTTTTTTTTTTGGCTGTGCCACGTGGCTTGCGGGATCTTAGTTCCCTGACCAGGGATTGAACCCAGGCCACGGCAATGAAAGCACCGAGTCCTAACCACTGGACTGCCAGGAAAGTCCCTTAACTAGCATTTTTTAAATAAAAATGATCATTAACATTTGGTATAGATGTCACAATTTTAGCAATCCAAACCAGTCATATGGGAAAAGACACTTTTGTGTCTTTTCCATTTCACTTGAAATATTATGGCTTTTGTGTAGACACTTTTCCATTTCACTTGAAATATTATGGCTCAGGATACTGATGAAAGTCTTTAAAGAATAACTTCTCTTTTGGGAACCTCTATAAATTAAAGTACATATTGACAATATAGCGTCTTGTGAAAATTCTTGAATTGATAATGTAATTGCACAGCATGAACCACAGAAGTGTAATCAATTCAACCATGTGATGAAATCACCTATCCCTCATTATCACACTGCAAGAAATGACAAAATAGTGTGAACAGTTATTATAAGTCAGCAATGAGCAGAAGAAAAACAGACTATTTGAATCAGTCAAGATTTAAAGCAACGCTATTTAAAATATCACAGGTTAGATTGTGAACTTCATTTGAGTTTGAAATGTCCATCTCTCTGGATTGAACAGGTTTGATTTCAATTTGAAGGGATTTTACAAAGGTAAGCCACTGACGATATTGATTTTATTTTCAATAAAATTATTGGAATCATTAATTTAACAGCATTCATCATTTCAGAGTGTGCAATATACTGTAACTTTAAGCAAACTCTTTCATAAAGTATCTTCCACACATACTTTCTTATATTAAAAAGTTACTTGGAATTGTTCCTTCAGTGCAATTTAACTAATTATTAACTTGAAAGTCATCACCTGTCCCTTCTCTTTACATGTCTCATTGATACAGCAGGCACACATATTAATGAAAACACACTAGTGTTTGCTCATTATATTAAAAATGTAATAAATGTCTGTGCAAGAAATCTTTGCTAATTCCTCCAAGCAATTAGATAGTAAAACATGGCCAATGCTTATGAAACAATTAAAATAAATTAAAATGAAAGTATATAAACATAACATTGCAATGAATGTTACCTAATTTTTCTAAAGGATTGAGTTTGTGAATAATAAATTAATTACACGACAAGCAAGGTGCTAGAGAAAATCTTCCCACATTAATCTATGAATGAACCTGGGCTATACATAAAAGTGCTCTGGGAAAGCATATTGAGGGTAAGGGTGGAAAGTGGATCAACTTTTGTTGGACCATTACAAGAGAAAATTAGATGCACCAAGACACAAACAATGAAAGACCTCTCAAGTTCATCGCTGGAAACTGTAAGAGTTCTAAAAGTACAAATAACGTAGGACGAACAAAACAAAAATCCTTTTCAACATATTAAAACTATAATATTTAGACAAAAATGGAAATCTTTCCTACTAAGTTAACCACTGCTACAATTAACTAATTATACTTTAAATGAGGTCCAGAATCTTTTGCTGTAGTGGAATTTTAGAGCAATCAGCATTGCTCAAAAAACTGCCAAGGCACCTAATAATACAAAAGAAACATTTTTAATTCAAACTATAATTATGCCTACGTCTCAATTCACAAGGTACAAAGGTGGTATTTCTTCTTTTCTTATGGCTAAGTTTGAGGGAATGATGTGGAATATGCCTGCCATGTCTTTTTCCTGCCCAGATCACTTCTGTTTTTTTCTCCGGATGGGTATGGTTGTCTAATCCATTTCAATTATCAATGAGAAGCACCATGTACTACAAGCCAGAAATGGTCACTGACACACACTCTGGTAAAGATTTTTTTAAAAATAAGGAACTCTAGGGAATTCCCTGGCTGTCCAGTGGTTAGGACTCCGTGCTTTCACTGCGTAGGGTACGGGTTCAATCCCTGGTCGAGGAACTAAGATCCCAAAAGCTGGGCGGCCAAAAGAAAAAAAAAGAAAAAAAGGAACGCTAATTAAAAGTGCAAACACTAGGAGCAAAAGGTATTTGAAGTATCCATAGTAGATAACTTTGTTTTATTTTAAAGAACACTGCATTACCTCTAGGAAGAGTTGTAAAGTGGAGCTTAGCAATACTTCTCTCGTTAAACACTGTTACCACTTTATTTGCTTTGGGGGAAAACATGGACTTGCTAGTGGAATGTACAATTTAAATACCATGATCCATCTATCAAATGACCAAAATATAAACCATAAGTTAAGTATGGTGGAGTGGAAATCACCGAATTTCTTGGGGTCTTAACTATACAACTAGGAAGGTAAATTATACTTGCCTGTCAACTTTCTATATATGTGAAGCAGATCAACCTGTCCACTGCTATATATATGCTATTATTTTACTTAAATGAGGTAATATTCATGAAACTTAATGAAAATTGAATGACTAGTCTAGTCCCTAGAAAAAGTGATTTCATTTATAGGTTAGATAGAATATGAATTAATTATAAAATAAATTATTGTGCCACCTAATGGCAATGTCTTTTGGTCAAAAGATGTTTCGTATTTGTTGGGCTACCTAAGCCCAACAAACCCATCTGATATGATTAGTACACAAATCAAGAAACAAGGATTTATACTGATGAAAATACAGGATAGTAATGACCATCTCTACTGTAAAACAAGGTGGTGCTCTTCTGAAATATTTAAATGTCCTACAATCTAAAGAATAAGTGGTACTGTGGAAATACATATAAAGAATTGATTTCATTGGTTTGAAACTCAGTAGAATACATGAACTACTTACTCTTGGCAATAGAATTTTGAGAACTTGCAGACGACATTTGTTTATGTAATCCAGAAGTCCCCTGTTCAAGCTTTTCAGTAGATATAGAATGTTTGTTGGCTGAGAAAAGATATAAGATTTACTGTACTCATATTTAAAAAAAGCATCATTAGCTGAAACAAAATGAGTTCATGATGTACTTCTATGGAGCATAAACGTGTATTAATTAGGTACACAATGCTCACTGTCAGTCATTCCTTACAAACTATATAAATTTAACTTATATTTTATGCAACTGTATAGAATTATGTCCACACATAGGAAAAATTTACAGTACATCAATATTAAACAGAACTATTTTAAAAATATGCACTGGATAAAGCTGTGTAAAGCTTATCAATTATTATTCATTTTTACACTGATTACAAGTTTAAATGGTAAAATTTTGGATATAGTGGATAAAATAAAATTACTGTAAAATTTCACCTGGTTCTTTGGCGATCTCACATGACACAAATTTAAACGCATGCCAAAGAGTAAGTACATGGCAGTGTTTTCACCTAGGATACAAAGCTCAAAACCTTTTGTAGTAAATGCAACCTTATACTAGTAGCCAATATTTACATGTGAAAATGAATGAACTTAAAGTTTAGCAGTTGTATTAATTACCAGCTTTATTCTGAGAGTTTACTGTTGTAGAGCCTTCCCATGACCATCTTTTTTGATGATCCACACGGCTGCTCCGTTCCAGTGTACGATGAAGGACAGCTTTGAATCTCTCCTATTTAAAATACATGCCAACACATTTTTACATATGCATTATATTGGTCAGTATAATTTTGATCTGTTGGTTATAAAATACCCCCACCACCAAATTTTTCAATCAGGCAAATTTTTTTTAATAAAAGAATAGAACTGGAAACATCTCAAGTAAAAAGTTAAAGTTCAATACATCTTGGGTATCAATCCATGTTCTCTCGAATAACTAGGTTTTAATCTTATGGACATGAATCGAGGAACTGACTGTGCTTCCATCTTTGCTTATATCATTAGGAAATTTAGAACCAAACGTGTAGCCTATTCTAGCAACTATACAAAGACTGAGTGGTACACTTTGGTGTATGCTAATCATCCCTTATGTTTTATTATTTTCTTACTTTAATTTCCCCCTCTGCTTGATTCCCTCAACCACTTATTTTCTCATCTGGTTGTGGTATGGCTTTTTTAAAATATACCTTAAATTCTTTGCAGAATGAGGCAGGAAAAACAAATCAACTAATACACATATGTGAAATCTATGCCAGATCATCTGTTATACCCACATTTGTAACATCTGAAATTCTGGTGTTAACTAATCAAATTTTTAAAAAGAGGTGTGTTTGTCTTGACCTCAGCTTCAATTTGAACTGGGCAGGATAACAGCTCTACAAATGTAAATGCTACACTGTGGCGAAACAAGGCCACTGCTGGAAATGAGAGGCAGTTTTCTTTTCTCAGCTATTCCTCATCCTGTGCTGTAATACATCACGGACTACACTCAGGTAAGCAAATCAACTCAGGGCCAGAAGGTTTTCTATTCTTCCCTGATGACAATCGTTTCATAGCAACATCATCCTTACGATGTTCCCACCGTTTCTCTGAGGGCAAATAGGGTAAACATACTAGGAAAACAGAGTCACCCATATCCTCTGAGGAGAAAAGCAACTGCAATTCTTAAAATAAAACTTATCTAATGGCAATGTTTTAAATTATATTTTCTAACAGAAAGTAAGTTGTTCTAAATTACTTAGACACCTAAAAAGTATAATAAAGACTAAAAACAGAGAATATTCTTGTATTATTAAAACATCTCTGATTCCTAAGCATTCTAACCTGCCGTTTCCAGATGTGCTGACCCGCTGTGCTCTTTCAGGTTCCTTCCGGCACCTGTGGCTCACGTGCAAGCTCCTGTCCTGTCCCCCATGTAGCCCCGCCCGCACTCACCCCCGCTCAGCACCACCGAGTTTGCGCTTTCCCCTGCTCTACTGAATCATTCTCTCTCTTCTCCGCGCGGCCTCCTCACAGTGTCGAACGGTCCCTGCTCTGTCTGGGACGCCCCCATGCTGGCTCTCTGGGGTCGGTTCTCTTTTGCCCTTTCTCCTTGTCTTCCGGCCTCTTCTCCTGCCCTGTCTCTGGCTCCCGCTCTGTCTACAGTATCATTTTGTTGCTTCTTCTTTCTCTGTGTTCTCTCTCTCAGGTTCCTCTTTCTCTAAGATGGTCTCTTTTTCTCGCAGTCCCCGGGACTCTCTCTCCTCCAGGGACCCTCCCTGACTCTGCGCATAGTTTTCTATTTTACTTTCTTTGGTTCTCTCTTTACCTAGTTCAGTCTCTCTGGCCTTCACTCTCTTTACCACAGAGAAGTAAATTAAGGAGGTGTTTCACAGAGGAAGACAGAGAGTGACACAAGTTCTGAATGAGAATTTATTAAATACTGGAATGTGCTGAAAAAAAAAGAGACAGAGAAGGTGCTAGTGGACCATGGACAGGGAAGAAACAGCACAGGAATAGTCCTAGAATAAGGAAGATTCGCCAATGGGGGTAAGGGCTGGGGGGTGAAGCATTTGCAAGAGCCAACTGTGTGCAAAAGTTAGGAGGAAAAGCGAGCACCACAGAGAAAGACACAGAGAAGGGGGCTCTTGGGGAGAAATGAAACCGGAGAGCAAAGGAGAGAAAAAAACATTTAAAAATTGGAGCAACAGAAAAAAAGAGAGGGAGATAAAAATCCACATACTGAGAGAGGCAGAAACTCTAAAGATGGGGAGAGAAAAGAGGGACAAGCTAAGACAAAGAAAGCAGAAAGAAAAGGGAGGTGCCTCGGGCAGAAAAAGGCCAGAGTCAGTCAGACAGAGAGCCGAAGACAGACCAAGACTCACTCAGGGACACTTGAGAGTCACTGGAACAAAGAAAAGAGAGAATGACAGCAAGGAACAGGACAGAACATGTGAATTCAGAAGGAGCCAAGGACACTCAGAGTAGAGTTGTGGAACAACCTACAGGAGAAAAACTTGGTGCCAGAGAGAATCATACAGATTGAGACAGGCAGCCAGATACCCACACAACAGTCAAAGACAAACTGAATGAAGAGGGACAGAGGGGGAAAGAGAGGGCACAACAGAGGCAGTGACTCATACCAACAGAGTGCCAAAGACACCAAAGCAGAGTCCAGACAGGAAAAGAGAGAGCAGGGCTACAAAACAACAGAGAGAAACAAAGGAACAAGAAGGGGAGGGGGGAGCACACAGGAGAGGGGGCCAGGGCACCGTGGGAGAGTGCAAGGCTCTGGCGTGGCTGGGCCCTGCCGCTCGTGTGAGCCAAGTGCTGAGAAGCAGAGCAGAGCAGTGAGAAGCACAGAGGGTCAGGGTCAGACGGGGGCCTCTCAGGGGGCCTGGGACGGTGGGTAGGTGAATACTAGGCAATGGACAACACCTTTTGTAGGAGAGAAAGCCGCTCAGAGCAAAGCCCAGGCCGCAGGCACCCTGCAAGTGGACACGGTTCTCTCCCTGGACGTGCAACGCTCGGATCAGGATGGGGCAAGAGGTGCTAATGCTGAAGGAAAGACGAAAGAAGAATTGGGATTGGTTCCCGTAAAAGCAGAGAAGGGCTACGAAAAAAGCACTGCAGAACCAGGCAACACGGTGCATCATCTGATTAACAGGCTAGAAGAACATGTACCCTTTCTTCCTGTAACTTTTCGTTTCTCTTTTTTTCTGCAGATATTCTCCGTTGTTCATCCTTTTCTTTCTGTTCCCTCAGCTTTCGCTGCTTTTCTTCCATCTGTTTTTCGTATAGGATCTTAGACTTTCTTTCTTTTTCAAGTAGTTGTGTCTCTTTATTAGCTGAAATATTCCAAATGCAAGGTAAGAGCCAAAAAAATATTTAAGTTTTCCACATTACAGACAGAGAAGGAAAAAGTTTATATTTTATTCTCTTTCTTAAAAATAACATAACCTGTGCTAATGACTAAAGACTTATTATATAAGTGAACAGAGATGGCCACAAAAGAATCATTTCCACTGGGTGTTCATTTAACTCCTGAGAACTGAATTGGCTTAGATGACTCTCCTCCTGTCCAAACTAAAATTCCAAATTCAGAAGAAATATTTTCTTTCATGTGATGTTTCTGCTGACTTGAGCTGAAGTCAAACCCCATCAGATTAATATGCTATACATTAAAATAAGACGTAAAAAAAACACATGGCCAGAATATACGTTTTTTTCCCTTGTACTAGGAAACTTCTTTTCAAAGGCCTCATCTAGACAGACCATATTAAGCATGCCAGTTTGACCTTCGTGGGCTTTAGGCACATTCCACATTACTGACCAGCATGATGTTTTCCTACGTTCAAATTTCCCCTCACTAAAGCCTGCAGAGCCACCTATGCAGTTGTAAAACACTCTTCTAAAGAGCTACAAGAAGAAGACACAGCTCCTCACCAGAACAAAGACAATTGCTATTTTATTTGAATGAAGTTGAGCACTAGTTTTGCAGTGGATTTACAGGGCCAGATGGGAAAAATACATAGTTGAAAAAGCATTCTCTCAAGGTGTAGAAAGAGTATTCTTCTAGATCCTAATTGATCCAAAGTTACACTTGAAAAGCACAGCAGTCAGTGAAAGATACCGTATCTATGTTAGGATTATTAGCAACTCCATTTTTTGTTTTTTGCTTTTATTTTTGAACCCACCCCCGGCAGTGAAAGCAGACTGCTAACCACTGGACCACCAGGGAATTCCCTCATTTTTGTTTTTAAATCATTTTTACTGAAATTTCATTTTGCTTGTTTCTACAAATGTTGAAGAAATTTTCATACCTTCATTTTCAGAAAATTAAAGCTAACAGAAACTACTAGTTCAAAAATAAAACGATTTGGTCAAATATTTTTCATGGACCTTCTTTATCTCATTTAGTATAAGCTTTTAATCCAATATAACACATACTGTAAAATGTGTAATCTATCATATGAACAGATTAAAAAGTAAGTAAAACCACTTTGGAAATATACAACCTTAACATAAAATTCATTTATTTTAATTTTTTTAAAAAGTCTAAAATATACCATCATCTTGTCTTTTTTTCTCCTCTCTGCGCTCCTTTGCTAATCTTTGCTTTACATCATTTTTAAGCACAGATCCATCTATTACTAAAAAAAAAAAGAAAGAATACAGTTAGACATAAGATATCAAACTTTAAGGACATAACACTTTGACATCTATCAAAGCATTCTAGAAATTATACCTGGTTTAAACGCTGATTTTATATTTGAGGGCTGTGATGGAAGAGCGCTAAAGCTACCCTGACTCCGTCTTTCTTCAGCAATGGCATTAGCAGCAGCAACTAAAATACAGGGAGATAAAGGAAAGGGATTCGATATTAAGAATACAAACAGCAGGACTTCCCTGGTGGCACAATGGTTAGGAGTCCACTTGCCAATGCAGGGGACGCAGGTTCGAGCCCTGGTCCGGGAGGATCCCACAAGCTGCGGAGCAAGTGGGTCCGTGTGCCACAGCTACTGAGCCTGCACTCTAGAGCCCGGGAACCACAGCTACTGAAGCCCGCGCGCCTGGAGCCCGTGCTCTGAGACAGGGGAGGCCACTGCGGTGAGAAGCCCGCGCACCACAATGACCCAGCTCGCCACAGCTGGAGAAGGCCCGTGTGCAGCAATGAAGACCCAACACAACCATAAATAAATAAATAAATTTAAAAAACAAGAAAGAATATGAACAGCTAATCCAGGGGTGGCAAAGCACAGCCAATTGTATCTTCGATGATAAAGGACAGAATCTCTTCTACAAGGCAAAATCATGACAGACTCTGGGTCAGGAAAGACATACTGAGTACCTATGATGTTCAACAATAATTCAACAAAGAATTAACAGTGTTTACCGTAGACATGCCAGCCTATCTGTGCACACAGAGTTGTCAGTAGAAGTAGTAGCACGAGCTGGTGGGTGAGTAAGAGCTAATGATTAATAGCTTTCAAAAATGCCTCAGACAGACATTATAGCAAGTACTAGAAAAACTGAGTTGGCAAGGATTTGGAAAAATGTTTCGCCATAAATTGGGGGAATTTAGAAAAGATTTGGAGTTTATGGATCTGAATTTGGATGCAAAAGTGTCAACGGTGAGAGCCTCAGAGATTGGGCCCAATATAAGGAGTACATTTATAAATTACCCAGATCAGGGGCTTCCAACCCTGGCTCCACAGGAGAGTCACCCAAATTGCTTTTAAAAAAAATTAGCAAAGCCTTCCCCTCCCCACCTCCACTCTCTGAGAATGGGGCCCAGGCCTTTGCAGTTGCTAAAAGCTCTATTCTGATGCACAGTGAAGGTGGAGAAAACACTCAAGGAATTGCCAATGTGATGGTATTTTTCTAGGTAGGAAAATGTCAAGCAAATAAATATAAATTATATAATATAAATTTACACATCTTATGTGAACAGGTAGAAAATGGCAAATAAACTTCAATAAGGGTGAAATATAAGAGTATGGGAGCACAATTTGAGGGAAAGTAAGAAAAACTAAAATTCTAAGATGATACAAAACAAGTTCTTGGGGAATTCCCTGAACTCTAATTCCATATACGGCTGTATCTAAAATGCCCCATAGTACCAGGCATCTTCAGGAAGGAGCTGGAGAATAACACTGAAAACTCTCTTCTACTCTCGTATAAAAGCACAGGAAATATGCCCCTGTGATACTGCATACAATTCTGGGTTCTACAATATCAAGAAAAATATAAAACAGCTGTAGATGGGCAACTATAAAATAAGGGAATAGAGGGATGTGGTCGTACTCAGAATGAATGGACTTTGAGATGTTACTTGCCACTGAGGAAAAATATCTGGGAGCCATTTTATAGAGTAACCTTGAAAGTGACGTCACAATTGTTGCCATAGAGATCGCCATTTCAAAAGGGGAAAAGGATTTACTTTTAAATCTCAGAGACCTAACAGCTCAGATAATCCATGATCTAGCTATCTGAATTGAAGATTAGATTCTTGTCAGCTTCTTCAGTTATTTAACTAGCATCAATTTTGTGGACCACGATTATCCTCTGAATTTGAGTACTAGTGTATTAAGAAAATTCTTAACTATCGTCTATAAGTTAATTAAACCATCCTACACACCTCCCTTCCACTCACAACATTTCTATGTGAGCATACAGAAAACCACTGTTGCTTCTGCACATTCAGTTTTCCTGCTTAAAAATCCTAAGGAAAGTCCATATTTTGGCATAATTTAGTTGGCCATAAGGACAATTCTTCTCAAAATGTACAATTTTACCAGATTTAAGATCTTATTACTCAGAAGTAACCTTAGAAATAGCTGTGGTGGCAATAATGAACCAAATCATATAAAGGTTATAATATCAAATCTGATTTTTATTTATTTTTTTAAAATTTTGGCTGTGCCGCACCACTTGCGGGATCTCAGTTCCCCGACCAGGGATTGAACCCGGGCCACGGCAGTGAAAGCACTGAGTCCTAACCACTAGACCACCAGGGAACTCCCCTCAAATCTTATTTTTAGATCTTTACATCCAAATTCCTACTGCCAAGAAATACATTCACCAAAAGAACAGGCTCTAAAAATGTCCACACAATGGGAGAAAGCCTTTATGTCTGGACTTAACGAAATGAACATTTTATTCAACTCCATTCAATGACAGAACTTACTTAATTCACTTTCAAGTAACAGGTGCAATAGAGTACTTCTATAGTTCTTATACTAACTCTAAATCCAAAATTAAAGTTAAAAGTTACCTTTTGCCTGGAGATTACGTAAGAAAACATGTAGAGTTTATTACTAAAACTGAATTATGAATCTTAATCTGTATTTCCAAAAAATTGCCATAACAAATAATGTATACCACCATTTATGAAGTTGTTTTCATTGGTTATTACCTCATTTAATTCTCATAACAATCCTATAAAGTGGATATTATTATTTTCCTCATTTTTTTTTTAACAGATGAGAAAACTGAGGCTAAACATAACTTTCCCAGATCACACAGGTAGCAACTGGTAAAGCCAGAACTTAATTGTAGATTAAGAAGCAACTTAACTTTGAAACATTACATAATTATCAAGGACCAGACTGTACAAAACCCACATCAACCTTTATATGACTTAGTTTAATATTCCCACCTCAGCTACTTCTAAGGTTACTTCTTTTTAAAATACCACAATGAAGGAATTAAGATCTAAATGTATAAAATTTATTCAACAATAAGTAAATGAAATATATGGGCTTTGGTTTAAAATATACTTTGGAAATACAGAATGGAAATATTTTGGAAATGGAAATATTTTAAAATAAAGCATTTACTTTTTTTTTTTCCTCTAAAGTAAGCACTGTTATGCTGTGGCTAGAAAAGGCCTAAGTTTAGAGAAAATGTGTAAAAGACATTACAAAAAGAAAATCATTCTCCATTTTTTTTTTTTGGCCGCATCTCGAGGCTTGTGTGATCTTAGTTCCCTGACCAGGGATTGAACCCGGGCCCTCGGCAGTGAGAGTGCAGAGTCCTAACCCCTGGACCACCATGGAATTCCCCCATTCTCCTTCTATTATGGGAAAACAACAAACTCAATCATCCCAAACTCAATCATCCTAGCCATCTAGCCCAATAAAAACCTCAGAATGAAATGAACCAAAAATAGATGCCACTAGGATGCCAAAATTAAAGAATGCTTTACACTTGATTTCTAAAAGATGTCATTGAAATTTTGAGGCCCCTTCTGGACATAAAGCATTTTAGGTCACTACTGACTTCAACATAGTGGAATATTTCTGCTTCTCTCCAGAAACACCACTCCCCCTTCCTCAACACACGCGCGCGCGCACACACACACACACACACACACACGATCTGTGTCACAAGAGCTCTGCTCCACTAGGGCAAGCTAAATGCAAGAAAGGAAGAACACTTTTCCATGACAATTAGTTCAAGAATCTTCCTAAAGCTGCACCCAAGCACAATCACCCCAAAATGCTTAATCCCATGAGATGCCAATGATAAATACTCATCCCAGTACTTATTAGCAATTCTGTATTGTCTGCCTCAGCTGTTGCTCTAGACATCACTCTCAGTCAGAGTTCGACCTAAAATCTGTAGCCCCACCTCTCCATGACCTTTCTTCTGTACTGATTAGAAACATTAGATCACACAAACTAGTAAACTAGTACTTCTCATTAGGTAGCAAAGGGCGTAGATTGCAAAAAAAAAAATGATTGAAAGGTTTTTAAAAACTTATTATAAAAAGGGCTACGGTTGTGGCAGACAGCAACCCTACTAGGAAACTAACTGCTACAGATTAGTGGATACAGTGCTACTCACCATTATTTAGATAACAGAATAAAAAGAAGCAATTGCTACAAAGCCTTATCTTGCGCTCCTGCTGGATGTAGCCCTCAAAGTGTAGGCTGGGGGTGTCTGGCAGCAGACGGTCTTCCAGCAGCCCAGTCCCAGACCCTTCCGCACAGTTGCCGGCCCAGACCTGGATCCACCCTCATTCAAAGCTGAGCAGCTGGGAGTGCAGATCCATTCCGCCCACACCAAGGGTCTCTCTTCATGGCCTTGTTACAGTTTGCATGTCATTAGGCCAGGGAGAGGGTGAGAAAATATTTAGAAAAAAATAGAAAACCAAAGACATTTGCAATCAGGGAACCACAAAAATAAGGCAGATTCAGGGAGCTTTGCCTAAAACAGCAACGAAGTCTACTCACTGTTATTTGGATAACAGAAAAGAAGCAATTGCCACAAAGTGGCAGAATATTTCACTGACTCTTTGTCCCCTTCAGGAAAACGCTGAGACCATGAAGTAAGTTCTTTCTGGTCAAGGTGGTCCTCTGTAAAAGTTTAACATGTGATGTTTTCCATTCCTAATACAAAATGGGCAGCAAGGAGGTCAACTAGGGTTCTCGGTTAAGCCTTTTTTTGCTTAAGTTTTTAGTTTAAAATACTGGGAATTCAAGCAACTGTCCCATATAAAATTTAAAAATACTTTTCAACATTCAGTATGCAAATACTTTGGGGGGTTATCCAGAAGGCCGGTCAGTTTAAATCAGTGAAATAATTCAATGTCAGAGGACCTTAGGTGTCACTAAGCAATAAAACAATGAATTTATTGCAAACTCTCCCTGTAGGTGAACCATAATAAGCTAGAGACAGAAGAGTTTTTCACCCTGTGCAATAATGAAAGTGTTTTTGCTTCTGACATTATTCTCTGGGGAGTTGATTCAAAGCGTTCTGAAGTAACATAAACCCTCCCAATCGCAGCCGGTCTAATTTTTCAACTGCAAATGAAAAAAATCCCTAAGGATTTCAATAAAATCATCAAGGCTGTTTTATTCAAGCTCATATAGGAGGAAACTAGCCCGAGAACTAAAAGCAACCTCCCACAAGCAAGAAATACTGTCTCGCTCAAGTAGTGAAGCAGTCTCCTGGCCTAAGCAATGCCAAATCCTGACAAATTTTATAAAATTAACGATTTTGCCGGGGGGGGGTACTTTTTGGCGATGGGACCAGTTTAGAAGAAAGCACTCTGAAGCGCTGAGTCCCGTTCAGTTCAGCCTAGGGTCTGCAAGATGTCCCACGGAAGGTGACGTCCTGGAGAAGTCATGTGCTGAGGCAAACCAGGAGGAGCAGGGGGACCAAGTTTCATCCCAAATTTCAAAGCCAGACCCCCAAGGCCCCCTCCTCACCGGACCTTAACCAGACCTTGACCAGGAGGATGCGGGAGAGACCGGGGTTGCGACCGTGGGAGAGGATGAAAGCGCGAGCGCCCCGGGCAGAGGGAAGATTCCAGGGCTGCCCCGAGCCGCGAGGGCCGTCCCGGCGCCCGCACCTCCCGGGCAGCGGCGTGGCCGTTCCGAAGGCTGCGAGGGCGTCCGCCTCTCCCCAACGGCAGGCGGGGCTCGGGACCGTCCGCGGGCTACGGGGTGCCAGGCCCCCGCCCTCCCGCCCCAGCAGCGCCCGTTAGTTCTCTCGCGCCCCGCCCGCCCGCGGGGGTACGGCCGTTGGCGGTGGCAGTTGGGCCGCGGGACTTGGGCCGTTGGTGGCGCGGGCCGGCCGTCTCCCCTCCCGCCCGCGTCCCCTCTCGGCGCCCCGTCCCGTCCCAGGGCGCTCCGGCGGGGGTGAGGGGAGCACCCGACGGCGCGCGAGGCGACTCCGGAGTGAAGTTTTCCGGCGCGGGCCGCGCCGCTCCGACAGTCCCCGGGGCCGCGGGAACCCCGCCTCCCGCGCGGGCCCGAGCCCCCCCGGGAGCCGCCGGCCCGCTCACCCATCCGTTCCCGCAGCCCCCTCAGGGATGTGCCAGCACCGGCGCGCTCCGCCATCTTCAGAGAAGGAGCGGGGAGCCGCCGCAGGCGCTGGGGCCCCAGTGCGCAGGCTCTGGCGCGGCCGCCGCGGGGGCCGGGGCCGTGGCGCCGGGGGGCGGGAAGGGGAGGGGCCCAAAGGGCCGCCGCGACCGCCTCGCTTGGACTAGCGATTGCCGCAGCGCTGCTTTTTGCGCACCACGTGGTGAGCCGTTGGGCGGCGACCACCTGGTGTAAATAAACCCTCTCCTGTGTCCCGCGTTCTCCCCGCACCCTCCATCCTGGATGCCAGCCAATCATCAGCCGGCTTGGCCCTCCAACATTCCTTTTTCCTTTTCATCTCTTTTACCTAGAAACGCAGTAATGTTCTTTCCTTTCTTCATTCGTTCACTTAGGGAGCACTTCCTGAGTGCCTCCTGGGTGCGCTTGCATCAAGAGTTTGCTAGTCTTTGAAACACGACAGAAAGGCCCAAGTTGGGTGAAGAGGCCTAGAGAGGGGTTGGGAGAGAGAGAGGTTCCTGTGAGGTGCTAGGGGTCCTGATCATGAGTAAAGACTTTAAGTTGTTGAGAATAAATCGTGACACTGTTAGGTCTCAAAGTTGTGTGAATTATCTTAGGGTGTCTGTGGGTCTTTAAAGTGAAGGAGAGGACTTATTGGTGTTAATCTCGCCAGATAGATATATAATATTCATAAATGATTAGTATCCAGAATGCATAAAGATTTAAAAATTACTTAAGAAATAGGCAACCCCCCAAAAATGAGCAAAAGGCATAAAGATGCCTTTCACAGGAAAGAAAACACAAATGGTCAATAAGCATAAGAAAAGATGCTCAAACTCTTAAGCGCTCAAGAGAATACAAATGGAAACCACAGATATCATGTTACACCTACAGATGTGGCAAAAATTAAAGAGTGGAAAATAAGTTGGTTAGGATGTAGTTTAATATTAGTGGAGAAAAATAATACTGTAAATCAACTATACTTCAATTAAAAAAACACTAGTGGGGGGAAAAAGTTTGGCATTATATCACCTGAAGCCCTGCTGCTGCATATATACAGACACCAATGCTTTGCATGATATACATGATGGTAGCTATGATTATTATGACACACATGATTAGGGCACCAGCGAAACACATATACCTACACACAAATTCAGCTTTGATGAATTTATCTGGAACTTCACAAACAGAAAATCTAGAAAAATGCAACATCACCTTTGTAGTTTCTTGCAAAACTGTTGAAAATGTTGACCCCCACTGTTAGATGTTGAACCCATCTAATAATAAGGAAACATTCACCCAAATCCAAACTGTGGCATATTCTGCAAAACAACTGACCTGGATGCTTCAAAATGAAAGATTAAAAACAAACATCAGGGAAGTGTTTCAGGTCAGAGGAGGCTACAGAGACCAAGTGTAATAATGCATGATCCTTGATTAGAACCTAGATTAAAAAAATTTTTTACAGGGCATTCATTATTGGAACAATTGGGAAAATTCAAATATGAACTGTATATTATATATTATTGTATCAAAGTCAAATTTCTTGGGTGTGAGAATGGTATCGTGGTCATGTAGGAAAATGTCCTTTTTCTTAACAAGTAACTGCTGGATAAAGCATCATGTCTGAAACTTACTGTCAAGTAGTTCATAGGAACAAACAGAGCAAATATCACGAAATATTAAAAACTCGTGAATCTAGATGGTTACATAGAGGCTCATTTTACTCTTCTTTCAACTTTTAACATGGGTTTGAAATTTTTCAAAATAAGTTGGAGAATTTATTTTAAATCTAGAAAGATTGTCTTCAGCTTATTTCTAAGCATCACCACTTTGAAAAATAAAACTTGATTTGGCATTACGTATACAGGGAGGCACCCTCCATAATCTTTGCAGCATTTAGAACTTCTAAAGGTCTTAATCCTGCCCAGGTGTGTGTTGGGGGGGAGGAGTAGCAATAAGAGGTCTACAAGAAAACAAATACAGGCGGCATAGGCTGGGAGCTGGGTGAGTAATTAAAATGGGTCCCATCAACAAGAACCTACTGTATAGCACAGGGAACTCTTCTCAATACTCTGTAATAACCTACAAGGGAAAAAAATCTAAAAAAGAGTGAATATATGCATATGTATAACTGATTCATTTTACTGTACACCTAAAAGTAACACAACATTGTAAACCAACTCTACTCCAATAAAAATTTTTCAAAAAAAAAAATGGGTCCCAAGAGCTCAGAGGGATGAGAAATCACTCATGGTTGGAGTGATCAGAGAACTCTTTGTGGAAGAATTGGCACTTATTTTGGACCTGAGGACCAAAAGAGAGGTCCTTGGGTAGCCTAGTGAGGCAACGCGTCCGTCTGTGGCTAGATTGCACTATTTCTCAAAATAAGATGCAAATCTAGGTTTTAATGTAAAGTCTCTTTCTAAACAATGATGACAAAGTTAAAAGTTTTGCAAAACAGGGTGCAGGGCAAATAAAATCATCAGATAGCTAATCAATATTCGACTTTCCCAATTATCTCATTTTTTATGTTCAAATGAAAATCCAAACAAGGTCCACACATGGCATTAATTGATATGCCTTTTAGGTCTCTTTTAATCTATAGATAAACCCTTCTTTTTCTCTAACGTCTTTGACAGATCACTGTGAAATTTACAACTCATTCATTCATTCAGTATTGGGGAGAAAGAGACAGGGAAGATCCCCTCAGATGTTTCCTTGGGGCTAGAGCAGCTCCCTAAGGAGCCCCCCCATGGGACTGTCTGTACATTTCTCAGAAAAATATTGGAACTGAAGACTGCCAGCTTGGGGAGAGTTAGTCTATTCTGGAGCCAACTCAGACTCAGAGCTGGGAAAGAACCCAGGTGACTTGACTCCTCTCTGCCCCTGTTTGGAAAGTCTATGTTCCCCAGTGAGCAAAAAAGAACTGGAATCCTGCTCACTATTTTTTTCCTACTTGGCTATTTTTTCCCTTCAACCTGACACCAGCAGGAAAAAATATTCAGAAACCCCGCAGTCATAATAGGTCTGGGAAGTGTCACTAAAACATTGAATTCACATGTAATAAACACTCAGTGGACTTATCAAGTCTAACAAATTTGCATTTAAACTGCCACCATCACAGCTCTGTAGTAAGAGTTTTAAGCTTCACAGCCTTGAGATGGCTGTTCCTCTCCATCCTTAACTAGCTGTCGGATTCATCCGTCACACACACAGCAGAGTCAGGCCTCTGGTTTTTCGTTCTCCTCTCATTTCTGACTCTTGCCTCGCATCTGTTGCAGCTTGGCTGGGATGCAGGGGGAAGAGTGATGTTTCATTCTGGGCTCATCTCTTGCCAATTCTACTCACATTTTCCTTTCTTTTCCCAAATCTGCACTTTCCTTCTCTCCTCAGTTACAGACTCACCTCAGGCTTTGGTCATTTCTTGTTTGGTTGATGGCAGCTTTCCCAGCTCCGGAATTCCTGCTGCAGCACCTTGCCCCCCCCACCCCACCCCCCGCTCCCCACAGTGACCCTTCACCACCCCTCCCCCATTCCCCTTTCCCTTCCCTTTGCACTGAGGACCAGGGTGACCTTGCTCTCTTTCCAGGGATAGGGTGGGGGGCTGGGATCTTCCGAGGAGAGGAAGAAGAGGCACCACTGTCAGTTGGATCAGACAAACCTCAGCGGGGAAGAGCACGGTGGCAGCAATGGCAATCTGCTTGGAGCAGTAGGTGCGTCTTGGATACTCACAAGTAAACAGTAAGAGATACGTCGTTTGTCCAGTGCCTACACACTGGCAGGCACAGTGCTTAAGGTTTCACATGGATTGTTTCATATAATCCTCACCACCGCTTCATGAGACAGCTTCTGTTATCATCCTCATTTTACAGATAAGGAAAGGGTTAACCTCCCCAGGGTTAGCACAGCTAGGAAGTGGCAGAGCCAGGATTCAAAGCCATGTATATCTAGTACTAGTTCCACTGTGTCTCCCAATGTACCAGGTGATGAGCCCTAGTCCACTCAACTCCTAACCCATGTCTTTACTTCTCCATTGATCCAGTCCCCACACTCAGGCCACTCACCTTGTGTCATGTGGGATCTTAGTTCCCGACGACCAGGGATCAAACCCGTGCCCCCTGCAGTGGAAGCTCGGAGTCTCCACCACTAGACCACCAGGGAAGTCCCGAGATGCACTTTTTATCAGTGGTAACGTCTTCGTACAGCTACGTCTCTTAACCCAAGTATCACTATAGCAGTCTCTTAAGTCTTTACTAGGATGGACTCAAACTATTCCATAAGAAACCATTGAAAAATGGGTGTTTAATATGTCTGGCAGTAAAGATAAATAAGACTCCTCTTAAGCAGCCTTCCTTCTAGAAAGGCTCACAGGGTCCATAAATGCCAAGTACTCAGGACTGACTTCAAAATGCATGTGTGAAGGAAAATGTGCCACATCTAGTGCACTGTTTATCCTGCAATGAATATTTGTTGAATGAATGAAAGAGTACTGAAAGCCTCCACAGTACTGAAGGAGGAATTTTCGATGGCCACTGGGGTGTTGAAAAAGTCTAGACTTAAAATTATTAAAGGGCAAGACAATGTCCTCATTTTTTTTTCTTAACTTCAAATAAAGTACAGCGAACATGGGCTGTGCCTTCTCATTCTAAATACAGGGCCTATCATATAAAGGAAGCTTCAGGGGATGCCAAAAAGCATAAAATATCAAGGAATGCCCTTTAAAGACACTTTGGAATTTCTAATAGAGCTAAAAATTGGTAAAATCTAGATGGGAGAAAATGAGAAGAAAAGAAGAGTCGGGATGGTTTGTTAAAACGCAGATTGCTCGGCCTCATTCCCAGAGTTTCTGATTCTATAAGTGTTATTAGTTGTATAACTAACATATACCACTAAGGAAATGTACCGAATGTCTACTGTGATGTCAAGTACAGCTGAGTGCTTAATATCATTACACTCTGATGATGATAAACATTTAAAAATTCTAGTACAGATCTAGTGTCGTGTACATCCTGACACTTGACATTTGTTTACTAAGGGCAGACAGATACTTTGCCCTAGGTTTCACTGAAAGTCAAGATCTGGCCAAGGCCTTGTGGGTGAGCATCGCAATGGAGGGAGGGGTATCACAGGCAGGGAGCTGCCTGCAAGGATGCCTGAGAGCATTTTGTACTGCAGCTTCCTGTGAAGCGCAGAGTGTAGTACAACACACTGCATACACGGTTTTCCTTCTCTTCCCCACTTCCACCTGCACAGGACAGTCCACGCGCATACACACCTACATTTGAAAAGGAGTTAACATAGGTACGGGGAAAGTAAAGACATCCAGATCACAGACAGGAAATGAAATGCAGAAGAAACTCCTCTCCTCACGACCCAAGAGGGGAATGTTTCCCAGGGTCAGAATGGCTAAACAATTGTGTCCTTAACTCTGGCTCTTCTTGAGGACCCCTTTGCAAAACTCAATTGTTTGTCGCTGCACTGATACAGTTGCAGAGCCGAAAGCCTGCACTGCAAACCTCATTGTTTGTTCATGGCCAGCTCCCAGATCTATTTAGAGAATGTATACTTTGAGAGACAAAAGGACCCGAGAGGACAAAGGGGAACTGTGTGCACACTCTTCGGGAAACGTGGGTCTGTGGGGATGCACACGTGGGCAGCGGAGAGCTGAAGCAGGCTTCCAGCAGGGCTCTCATCTCTACGCAGCTGGGGTGAAGGACTCAGCAACAACACGGAACAAAACTTCTAAGGGCCAGCCCCACAGCCAGCCCCTCGACAAGAAAACCCTCCAGAGTTTTCAGAGAAGACTCTTGGGGTGGATGGGGGAGAGAAGAGGAAAAGAGATTATCCCTGAGGCCAAGTGAATAGACCATCTTTCTCTGCTCTCAGGAAAGACACATACCCTTGACTTTGCTTTTCTTTAGTTTCCAGATATTAGTGTCTGTTGAGGACACATCACTGAATGTGAGAGCTGGGAAGGAACGTCAAGGCCACTAAGTTGAGTCCTCTCATTTTCCCCTGAGGCTCAGAGAGGCGTGTTGACTCAAGTCCCCACTGCTGGAACCCAGGTCTCCCTACACCCTATCTAATGCCCTTACCTCTGCCCACAAGTGAAAGGCTGCCCAAACCATCTTTTGGAAGAAGAAAAAAAAAAGTGAGAATTGCTGACCCAGTGCTGGGAACCACTATGTAATCCAGCTGGAATTTGACCTATATCCTCCCAATGAAACTGAAACGGACATGGGAGGGAAACAGATGGAGACCCCGCTAAGTTGAGAAAGACACACTTAAAGGATGTTGAACAACCGTTATTTTTGCGAAGGAACCAATGAGCTGGTCCCTACCTGCTGCCCCACACAATTCTCATTACTTCCTCTCAGGAACCCTATTCTGCAGCAGCAAGACCAGGCAAACGCCTGGGCTCCAGCTGGCCTCTCGATCTATTCTTCCCCTACCTCACGGAAGTGTGATTCAAGTTCAGGATAATCTGACTCCAGACTTCTCTCGAGCTTTCCAGAGGTCTGAGGAGCCAGGGCAAGAGGGGGCTGCTCAAAACAGTGCCTGGTGGTCTATGCCGGGGCTACAAGCACGGCCGTATCCAGCTGCTATTTGAATCTAGGAGTGGAGGTGGGGATGGAGGAGATGGCCAAGCCCCAACTGAGCCCGAGAGGCTTCATGGAAGGAACGGCTCTCAAAAGCAGGCTTTATAAATGGTGGATATTTATTGGCTAGTACATTCTTATACGTGTTACCCTCAGAACCCTGCGCAGTGCTCTGTAGAGGGTTTGTGTTCAGTATGTTTTTGTTGTCGATATTATTATGCCTGGAGATAATTCATTCAACTGAAACACACCCAGGAGGAACTGTTCAGAACGTGTGGGTCTTCGTTTCTGTGCGAGGGCTTTCTCTAGTTGTGGCAAGCGGGGGCCACTCTTCATCGCGGTGCGCGGGCCTCTCACTATCGCGGCCTCTCTTGTTGCGGAGCACAGGCTCCAGACGCGCAGGCTCAGTAGTTGTGGCTCACGGGCCCAGTTGCTCCGCGGCATGTGGGATCTTCCCAGACCAGGGCTTGAACCCATGTCCCCTGCATTGGCAGGCGGATTCTCAACCACTGCGCCACCAGGGAAGCCCACCACCCAGTTCTTTTCTCTCTCTCTTTGGAAGGAGAGTGTATGGCGAATTCTGGTTCCTTCTGGATGCGCCTGCCCTGGGAAACTGCCGACGAGGCTGCCTTCAGAAAGAAGGTGTGAGGAATAAAGCACTGATTTCAATTGTAGTTCTGTAGAAATATTTGAGCAGTCTGCTTGGTGGTGTTTTCATGATTAAAAATGACCCCGTGCGTGCACTCAACAGGAACATGGGCCACAGCCGGCCTGACATATGCTTTTTCCCATCTCCATATGTTTCAATTATATCTTAATCCCCAGCCTGCTGGGAAAGAGCCGGGTAGGATGACACTTTGGGGACCGCTGTCAGTTGGTCTCAGGCTATTTTCTTAGCCTATGGTTTTCACACATCCTTCACTATGAGCTGGAATCTGGCGCCGCGCCTGTGGAATTGCCATAGGGCTGACTGCAGGGGAAAGAAAATTCGAAATGTGAAATGACTTTGTTCACATGTGAGTCGGGGATGTGTTTGCTCTGTTTATAGAAGGAGGAAATGACATTTGAAGAAAATTGGTTCAGGGAGAAATGCTGTCATTATATAAGCATTCGAAATTTAGTGACTGACTGGCATCCTCATGAAGTTCCCAAACGTGCTCTTTGCCCGTTGCCATGTGGCGAAAAGAGCATGGGCTTTGCAGTGCAGTACATCTGGGCTTGCTTCCCAGTCCTGCCACTTAAAGAATCTTCGACTCTGAGCCTCAGTTTCCCCATCTGTAAAATGAGGATAATAACAGTTGCTTAAACTGTTTTATTGATCTTGAAATCAGTTGATATAAAGCTCAATATACAGTATGAGCTCAATATAAAATAGTAGTAGGGGCTTCCCTGCTGGCGCAGTAGATAAGAATCCGCCTGCCAATGCAGGGGCCACGGGTTCAAGCCCTGGTCCAGGAAGGTCCCACATGCCACAGAGCAACTAAGCCCATGCACCACAACTACTGAGCCTGAGTGCCACAACTACTGAAGCCCGCACGCCTAGAGCCTGTGCTCTGTAGCAAGAGAAGCCACCACAGTGAGAAGCTCGTGCACTGCAACAAAGAGTAGCCCCCGCTCACCGCAACTAGAGAAAGCCTGCGCGCAGCAATGAAGACCCAACGCAGCCAAAAATAAATAAATAAATAATAAAATAAAATAAAATAGTAGTAATAACTATAGCTAATATTTCAGAGGCAGGTACTGTGTGCTGGGTACTGAGTTATGCACTTGTTTTTTTCACATTGTCCCACTTATTTTGACAATAATGCCATGAGGTCAGTAGAACTATCCCCTAAAATGCTAGTACTATTAATCGTTGCCATATACCACACAGCTCAGATTGGGATAATCGCATGCTTTCTCATCTTGTTTTTTCTCCCTCATCTGCCCTCACACCTCCCCACCCCCGTCCGCACTGGTTTTCATTTGTGGTCAGAGGGCTGGAGATGTCTCACCAGGTGATAGGGGAATGGAGACAGGAGGCCAAGGGAACAAGCATTTTGCAACCCAAATGCTGGAATAGGGCTTTGCAGTCAGAGACAAGAGATCAGATTTTCATGCAAAGAATACTAATTGTGTGGAACTATCTAACAAAGAGGCTTGTTTGGGGGGAAACAAACACGAGAGTCATTCAGATACTTGAAATCTTTTTTTAAATCAGAATACTGGAGCTTCACAGAGGCCAGTACCCTTTGTGTTCCTGCTCCCCGCCCCCCTCCCTTCTTAGCTTCCCTCAGCGGCTGGGGGGCGGGGGAGAAGGCCTGTTTCAGAGCGGGACCAGGTAGGGCCTATTCCCTTCAGGTGGCGGCAAAGCCTGAGGTGCAGAGACCCAGCCGCTCCCTCCCCCGGGCACGTCCCCCTGTGGGGAAGGCACAAGGCGGGAGCAGATACATGGCAGCCACGAGGATGCTTTCAGCCCCCTCATTTCTTACAAACGGAAACGGCCTTGCTGGAAGTTAGCTCTTGCGATCTCTCTCGAGGGTAAGGCAAAAGCTGAAGCAGCATCAGATGAGAACCTGCCTCAGGAGCTCAGAGTCAGCTTCAGCGGCTTACGGCACAGAGGGAAGCATAGGGGCCTTGAAGGTCTAGAAGGGGTTAACCCAGGTCACGTGGCTGAACACACCGCCCCGCCCACCTCCGAAAGACGGCAGGCACTCGGAAGTGAAGCCCTCCTGCGTGAGAAGCTTATTTAAATGCTAACTGAAAACAGCAGATTCTATTTTCCCTTTGGCCTCCGGGAAGCCACAGCACAGAATTTTGACATTTTTCACTAACACTGTCTGTGCATGGTCCCAAATTCTCTCTGAGTACGTCTCCCCCCCCCCCCCTGCCACTTCTGCCACATTTCTGAGTGTGGTAGAAAAGAAGCGCTTTCAGTCTGGTCCCCAGAATTCATGGAAATATGAAAAGAGAGTATTATAACATTTTGTATTGTGTCTTGTTTTAAAATCGAAAAGTCCTGTTTTTCTCCAGTGGCGTTTTACATCACACTTCAAGACAACCTGTTGTGAAGGGACACTTTTGGGGTAAGGCCAGGGACAGAAAAACTCAAATTAGGACTTTTTAGATAGCTCAAAGACAATTTTGAGAGCTTAGAGATTTACAATTTAGTCAGCTTCCCTCTTCATTTTACAAAGGAAGCAACTTAGAGAGAGTGACTTATCCAAGGTCACACAGTGAGTAAATGGCAGACCCATATATTTTAAAGTCCCATTTTCAAAATGCTGTTATACACAATCCAAAGTATCATCTCAGCAGGGGGCATTTTTGTGTGTAGAAATTGACAAGCTGATGAGTTGTCCCAAGGATTAAGTAACAATAACGTCTGCAAAGTGGCATGCACAGTAGCTAAGCAAAACGAAATTAAAATGTTCTATCCATTACACATTTCCTTTCCTTGATATTTATGTCCACATACATTTTGAGTTTACAGAGTTGTAACATTTGTGTCTATATCACATCTTGATCTCTCTTTTTCACTTAACACAGACCCCATACTTACCATTTTAATGCCGAAAGAACATTCCATCTGGTCCGTAGACTCTACTTTTTTTAAACATGCTACCATTATTGAACATTTGGGTGGTTTCCAGTGTTTCACCATTATATATAGCAGGGCTTGGAACAACCTTACATAGCTTCCCACCCCCCCCCCACCCCGTGCTCCTTTTTAGCTGATTTCTTTGGAGAATGTTCTCAAAAATGGAATGAGACATATAAAGAGCTTTCAAAGCAGATTGCTCTCCAGAGAAATACCACCGGTTTACTGTGTTTGTGTGTCATCGGTGATGGGAGACTGTAGCATTGGAGAAAAAAGTGGTTTAACTCTTCTGTCTGGGCATAGAAAAGGAAGTTGGGGGTTCTTGACTGAAACTTCCTAGCCTGCCCCTGGTCACCCCACCCTTCAACCCTCGGCAGTGTTAGTGCTTTCCTGGCCTTTTTTTCTAACTTCCCCCTTCTGCACAGAGTCTTGGAGCAGAAGCAACCATGCTAATACAGAAGAGGATGAACAGTTTTGAATCAATAAGAGGTAAAATCTAACAAAAGCAACACACGGAAGTGTGACTGTCCCTAGTGCTTCACCAAATAAAATGTTGGGGATTCACTTGTAAATTTCCATCATGGACAAAAAGGTGATTTTAGTTTCAAAGATCAGTTGATAAGAAAAGCCTGCCAATTCAGAGAGAAAAATCTCACTGTGGCTCTATGTATCCATGTGTTTGAATTTGAACATTTGGCCTAGTGGACTTGGGGTGTCTCTTCTGACTTCTGTCACTCACTAACTGTCAATGATTCAATAATAACAAGTTACATTTTTGAGTGTTAAGGCCCTTTGCTTCCATGCATCATTTCATTTAATCCTCATAACCACCTTTGGAGTGGATACTATGATCATCCCCATTTTACAGATGAGGAAACTGAGGTTTAGAAAGATTAACTTGCCCAGAGTCACACAGCTGGCAAGTGCCAGAGCTGTCATATGAACTCAGGTCTGTTTGATTCTAAGGCCTTTGTGCTTGATCTTGTCCTGCCTTTCATACCTTCTTGGTTTATGTGATGGTGACTTATCTGCCATACTGACTCCAGTGTTGTTTCAAGGATCAAATGAGAGAAAAATCCCAAAGTGCTTTGTAAAGAGTAAACAAAACATTGTATAGATGTGCAGGCATTTTATAAATGTGAGGCATGATCATCACTTGGATTTAATTTAGCTACTGTGATGCTATAGGACTCTACCGGGCCACATTACCTGACCCAGCCCTAGGCTTTCCGGAGAGACTCCGTCATTTCTGTTTTAAGAACAATTTCTGAGAAGTGGGTCCCCAATTATAGTTACACTGTGATATTTGCAAATGCAGTGCTCCCCCCACGATAGAGCTGTTAGGAGAAAGACGAGACACACAGGTGCTGGCGCTCCCGATGGCCTGATCCGTGTTTCAAAAGGAGTCACGTGGACTAGATGGGGGCGTGGTACTCATCTGGCCCAGGTCTTACTGGAGTGGGTAAGTCATGAAACTGGCAAGTTAGCGAAGGAGCTGCTGCGTCTCATTTCCTCTCCTGAGGGAGAAACCAGGAGTTAGGCACAGTTCACCTTAATACCTGAACCAGAGACTGTTGGGAGGCTGTTAGCCGTGAAAGAGGCCTTAGATAGCCTCTCACCGGACACCGACCCCTCCCATTTCTTATTTCCTGAATAGAGCTTTATTGTTTTTGTTAAAAATGCATGCACTGTTCGTTGACTTTAATGAGCTCTGATGTGGCACGGTTGTTATTTCTATCATTCTTCTCCCACACATAATGTGTTTCATTATTACGGTACTAGAAGGTTTCCCCCATGAGCCTACAGGGGATTTGTCATGACAGCTTTAAAAAAAATTTCTACTTGCAGGGGAGGGGGCTGCAAGATGTCAGAGAGTAAGGGTTGGGAAATAGGAAAGATGTGTTGTTTCTTTGTGAAATTATATGCTACAAAATGAGTGATTATTACATATACAATGTCATATATTAACATGAAAAAAAGTTCAGTTCCCAAGCTTGCAAAAAAATTTACATGAGCTCTCTAGAGTCCATGTTTCTAATGGAATGTAGAGTGGTAAACAGATCTTTTAAAGATAAAGAGAAGTTTTAACAGAAAAAAATAACAAGATCAATGGATGAATGTTGTTTGTCATATGCTCAATAAATTATGTTAATTCTTTTTTTTTAAATAAATTTTATTTATTTATTTATTTATTTATTTATTTATTTGGCTGTGTTGGGTCTTTGTTGCTGTGCGCTGGGGCTTTCTCTAGTTGCGGCAAGCAGGGGCTACTCTTCACTGCGGTGCGGGGGCTTCTCATTGCAGTGGCTTCTCTCATTGTGGAGCATGGGCTCTAGGCATGCAGGCTCAGTAGTTGTGGCACATGGACTCAGTAGTTGTGGCTCACGGGCTCAGTAGGTGCGGCTCACGGGCTCTAGAACACAGACTCAGTAGTTGTGGCGCACGGACTTAGTTGCTCCACGCATGTGGGATCCTCCCGGACCAGGGATTGAACCCATGTCCCCTGCATTGGCAGGCGGATTCTCAACCACTGCACCACCAGGGAAGCCCTATGTTAATTTTTAATTAAAAAAAAATGCTTGCACTGTCCCTATGCAGAAAAGAGAAGGAAAACTGTGTATGTCATGTGTTGTATCAGACTCTGTCATGGGAAATTGTGGAACAACATGCCTTTGGGCATACCTGTGTGTGATGCAGCTGCCTGTGTGACATGCCTGCCTGTCTGTGACACGTCTCCCTGAGTGTGCTCTGCTTCCCGGTCCCCTACATGCGTGGTCTCTAATTCTAGTAAAACCCGATGAGGTAGACGCTATTATTATGCCCATATTACAGACGAGGAACTCAATCTGCCCCAGGGTACATACAGACGAGGAACTCAATCTGCCCCAGGGTACACAGCTACTAAATGAAACTATCAGCATATTCACCTCCCAAAAGAAGGAAAGGAGAAGACATGGGGATTGTGACTTAAGAGACCCGAGTTCTAGTTCTCACAGTGCCACTACCTACCTGGGTGACCTTGGCCAACTCACTCCAGTTCTATTCCATCCTCTACAAATTAAAGGCTCCTTACTCCCTTATGGCTTTGGTTCTTTCCTGGCTTTACATTCTATGTCTTCTTCTGAAGTCTGTATCATTATTTGCGATTACTTGTAATTGGAATGAAACCTGTTTAGTTGCTCAGGAAAATAGAACTAGAAATACTAAGTGTCAAGGTCCCGAATCCAACATATAGGTGAGGCGGTCATCATAGAAACGACAGTAGAAAGGACACTTGTTTCTATTGATATTTGGCAAAGCTGAGTGTTGCTGCCACCTAGTGGGGAAAAGGAGCGTGGCTTCCAGGCAAGGCCTGCTCCTTCTGTGCTGACCTAGGGAAAAGCGAGCAGAAATCATCCAGTTGACCAGTAATATGGGATTTCACAGATACGTTAAATCTTACAAGGTTTCTACAAGCCAATCACTTTCCCTTTGACTAAAATGAAGTTGGGAGAATTGCTTCTCTGGGCAGTATTATTAAGTAGATGTGATATTGTGTATACACTGGATCCTTTCCCGAGGTCCTCTGTCTCTCTCAGGTGGAATCCCAGAAACCTAGAAGGTCTGAGCAGGAAGGAAACATCCTCAAAGAATTTCTAGGGCAACCCATTTCATAGTACAGAGGAAAAATGTTTTTGCCAATGTCACACAGGTAGTTAACATAGGCAGAGGTGACAAGAGACTGGTCCCAGAACTCTGAAAACTGATCTGATAAAATCCACCCCAAATGGACAAGATTAGATATTTGTAAAATCACCTTTTGAGGTGAATATAGCTCCCGGGCCTGGAACAAGATTAGGAGACGTAATCAACGATATTTACATATTTAAAGAAAGCCTGAGGGTGCTGGTGGGAAGGCAGGGGTGGTCAGGCTGGAAACCAGGAGGCACAGACCCTGAGGGGAGCTTTAAACACTAGAAAGCACTCTCTGTGCAGGGAGGAGGGAAGGGCTCGGTCCCTGGGACTCCTGGAAGCCCCCAGCCAGCGATTTCAATCTTCCTGAGAGGCAGTCCCACCCTTGGGGGAGTGACCATAGCTCCCAGGGAACCAGGCTTTATCTTACCTTTTCCTCTGCCTGTAAGAAAGAATATCAGAAGTGAGAGTGAAAGCAATGGTTATTGCTGGATAACTTGCCTCTGCTAGAATGTATTTAACAAGTCAAAAGCTTTTGCTACTATTATAAGAAATCACTTGCAACAAACTCATAGGCCCTAGTTGAAGTGGCCCACGTACTCTTGTAATGATCCTCTGCACAGTCAACCACCTTTAATGATGATGATGATGATGATGGCTGACATCACCAAGGGCATCCACTGAGGCAGGGCCTTTGCCTTTATTATCTCATTAACATCTGACAAAAGCCCAACGAGGTAATAATTACGATCCTCATTTTACAGCAGAGTAAAATGCGCTAATGCCGAGAAGCAGGAAGTGTACACTCTGGCTAGGGGATTTGTACCTTTCCATCTCTAGGACAGGAGTCCCTTCTTGCCACGCGGACCCCCATTGTAAATGTGCGCAGATGCATTCTAGTAATCCAGCCTCTCCTCAGGGAACTGATCCAGCAGTTTGGTAGGCTAGTTGCCTGTAGGGGGAGAGATTACCTCGGGAAAACATTTTCCTAATTTGCAACAAATTGTTTGCTGGGCGGAGGTGGAGGGGGATTTAGATGTAGGAAGACAGGTGATTAAGGGGAAGAATTTTTGATTATCTGTTGTTCAGCTCATCAGAACAATTGCTGCTCACTCTTAACATGGATTCTTAAGAATTGGCTGTATGGTTAAGTGATTCAAACCTTCCTTCCTCTCTCACACAAAAGTCCCTTCAGTAATCAACAAGCATGCCCAGAATTATTCACTAAAAGGGATGGACTTCCTTCCAGTGTTTGTTGTGAAATATGAGCCTGTCTTCCTCCCATTACATTATCAATTAGGTGAAGAGTTTCCATGAACAAGAATCTATCATCTATTATATATAAATCCATGTAATATGGACAGAATATGCACAGTAGTAATTTTACTCTTGCACCACCCCTCTTCGCTTTTGATCTTTTTTTTTGGTTCCTTAGGCTAAGAATACATGCGAAGGCTTATATAGCATTTTATGCTATCTCTCTATGGATTTTTGTTTTTAAGGCAGAGAATAATAAACAAGAGCATTTAGAAAAGGTCAAAAGGAAATAGTTGAACACAAACTGAGAATGCTGTTAAAAAAAGAGGAAGTGAGTCGGGGACTAAAGACAGCCTTGTGTCGGGAGGGTCATCAAAAAAGAAAAGAGAGGCCTCACCTCGTGCCTAGACTCCACACACCAAGTCTAGACTATCAGCAGAATTTTCCGCTGTTTCCTGAAATAAACCCACGCTGCCTGTAGACTGACCACAAGTTGCCTCCAGGGGTTGAGATTATGTCTTCTATACTGTTAAAATCCCCCAGATTGCCTACTCTAGTTTTAGTATGTTTTAGATCCTCAATAAATACTTAGTGAGTCAAAATGGACTTTGTAATCAGATTCCAGGCTTCAAGAATCAAGGTGCTTTTTTTTGGCGAAACAGCAAAAGAAATGAGAAACTACAGATTTCATTTCAGAGTGTGAAGGGGAGACTGTAAAGGTAGTAAATGTTCTCATCTCATTGTATATGAATCATAACTGTAATAATGCAGCCAGCAGTGCGTATGGGAAGTTTTTCAGTGACTTGTTACAGCCGCCTTCCAATTTAGCTGTTACCTTTACTGAACGATTCAGTGAAATAATTTTTTGATTAAAAAAAACTCCCTCCGAAAAACTCCCTCCATGGTGTGCGTGTGTGTGTGTGTGTGTGTGTGTGTGTGTGTTGTTTAATCCAAAGAAGATAATATTGAAAAGCATTTTTAGGATTAGGGCAATTCTTACTACCAGAAGTCTGCGGTCACTTACATGGTGTGGTGTGTGAGAAATTCCCAAAGACAACCCTTTCTCTCCCTAGCTCTCCCATGCTTTTCTCCTCAAAATCCTGAGGGGGTAGGTAAGGTCTTATCTCTTGATGACCTCTGTTAAAATCATGTATTTGGGAAGAAGGGGGTAGAAACCACCTGAAATCTTGGAAGGGAGCAATGATTATGTGCCAGGCATAATGTTGGCAAATATGCACATGAAAAGATGCTCAAACCTCATTAGTCATTAAGGACATGCAAATTAAAGCCACAGTGAGATAACACTGCATACCAATCAGGATGGCTAAAACAAAAAGCAAACCCAAAACTGATACTATCAATTGCTGACGAGGATGCAGAGTATCTGGACCTCTTGTATATTGCTGATGAGATGAGAAATCTTCAAGGAAGCAGGATGAAAATGTGTAATATTTGGTCTCTTGTCTAGAATGGAGCTTTTTTTATTGGGGGCTACAATGAAGTATTGTTATGAGCAGGGGCAGTAGCTAAAAACAGTAGTGGCCAAGTGTTATGTGGCGGCTAAGTCATTCCAGAGTGACATAAAGAACCCTAGAGAAAGACTTAAGTTCATTATATCAGCCTGAAGCCTGGTCCAAAGTGGGGAGTTTATTTGACATTCTTTCTATTAAAATTGCAGGGTCTCCGGGGGCCAGACTAATTCAGTGCTCCCTCTAATGACTGCGTCATGCTGTCTTTTTTAGTCCTCAGGTTTATGTACAAATTTGCTGTGTCCTGAATTAGTTGCAGCACCCTGAGCTTCCCAGGACTGGTGTGTGTTGGAGAACATCTCCTGATAAGGGGATGCGTGTGGTCACAGGATTTGCTGTACCTTTCACTATCAGTACTGATTACTTCCCCTCATTGATGGCTTCGGCTTTCATTGAGCAAGAGTAGGGCACTTCCCCCGTTCTGTCATTTCCCTGACAACTATGAAGGTTGTCAAGGTTACCTGCTTATCTACACCTGACTCAAATCACCCTCCTGGCCTGGGAGCTAGGGGCAGCTTACTAGACAGATGTTGTCACGGTTGTGTTTGCCTGACTACCTGCCAATTTGGTGAAAGTAGGCAAATAAATACGCTCTCTGCCTTTTACCTCTGGAAGGAACCTGTCTGGAGTTAATTGAAGTAGAGAGCATCAAATAATCTGAATAAATATACATTGTGTTATACAGGGCAACTAAATCAAGCTGAAGAGTAATCTAAAGTGACAACTACTATATATAAGCAAGAGTGTGTGTTGTTATTACATCCCTGGATTGCTCATGTGGAGGTCATTTTTTTGGACTAGAGATTGCCATCTGGTTGATTTTATTCCAGTTAGTTTGGCTGAATACCATCGACCAGAAAACAGTTCATCTGACTGTGGTCATTTCTAATCTTTCTGATAGAACTGAGGACTTTTTCAGCCATGGAAACAGACATATTTTTGTATGGCTTTATATTTAGGAATTTGGAGTCCCTTCCCTCTATAAAGGCTTCAAAACTTCCATTCTTTTTCTTAAAATAAAACACACATCTGCCTGAAGGCTGAAAGTTTATAATATGTTACCTATTATTTGTATAATGAAATCACTAAACACTCTGAAAATGATCTTCCTCTTTACCTCCCGTCTTTCACCATCTTGGGGGTGACTTTAATATCTATATCTCTTCTCCATCTAGAACACTCTATGACTCCCAGCATCTTACAGGGGCCCGTTCAAGTGAGGGGCCCTGACATTTACCCGAAGCTTCATTAGCTTTTTTAGCTTAGTAGACTAAGTTCTGTTAGAGCAGGGACCATGTCTAATTTTGCTGATCATTAAATCTTTAGTATTTAGTGTGGTGTCTGGAATAGAACAGGCGCTCGCTAAATATTTCTTTGTCCAGCTCAGTGCCTGATGGGACCCGGGGCTGGGCTGAATGAAACAGAGTAAAGCCCTATACTTCTCAAACTTTCTGTAGGCACAATGCCAACCCCTAAATAGCCTGTGTAAACGATAGGATCTGGGCAGATTTATGAATGGGGGAATGAGGAAGGAAGCAAATCACATGCTCACATTGCCCTAGACTAGGAAGCCAGGGGTATTATGTGAGTGGGGTTACCTACCAGTATCCTTCTGAGCCTTACTGGGGACGAGCTGTTCCCCAGGAGGCTGTTCCCCACAGCCAACAGAAGGGGAAAGGAACAGGGAATCAGAAAGCAGTCAATAAGCATCACTAGAATGGCCTAGCACTAATCATCGTAACTGCCATTTGCCAAGTTTCAGGCTCCATGCTCAATATTTTCCCATAGATTATCTCATGTCTTCCTCATAATCAGTCTCTAAGAGAGATCTCACCTCCATTTCATGCTGTGGAAACTAGGCCTCAGGTTGGTCCAGAATTTGGCAGCATTCCCACACAAGTCCAAGGCGCTCTAACCCTGGTCTTTCTGAGTTCAGAGCCAGAACTCCCTTTTAACCACTATTAGCTGGAAGAAGAGTCTAGAATAGCACAGAGCCTCCCCCAAGTGAGGGTCAAAGTAGCTTCCAGGGTACACCTGGGTCAGCTGCTAGAGAACCAGACAGGTTTCTTGCCCATTGGTCAGGGGACCCGTGGGAGCAGGATTTGGTTTGAGCAGTGGCTAGGGCCGGAGGCAGGGTAGGACCAGGGAAGGACAAGGCCAATACAATTAAAGGGAAATATCCAGCACCTAGGAGAGCTCCAGGTTTGCTTCTCAGAGGGGCTGGACCTGGCAATGCTCCTGGCCTTCTCATTTGCTCAAAGAGCTTCCCCAGATCAAGCAATCTGTTCAGTGTGGTGGCTGGGTGGCCTGGGCTTCTGCTGTGTTAAGATGAGACGTGCGCCAGACTTCTAAGCTGTAGCCCAGCTAAGCGCCTGAACCCGGCCCCTGCCCTGAATTCTTGAGCAATGGAAACAGCAGTGACAGCTGTGAAAACACGCAGCCTTGCTCATCTTGGCATTGAGTTATAGGGCACATTATCATTATAGAGGGAATCAGTAACATCTGTCTTTCCTGGCCTTTATTTAACTTATTCGAGTTATGAAACCTCTCCATGTTCCCACTCTGTAACTACTGTAAATGATGCAAAAGAGGAGAGAGAGACTTGAGACAGAAAGAGGGAAGGAGAATTAATTTACCACTGGGTGAAATGAAAATGTACTGAAGTGTAATGGAATTTCATTAACTTCGGAAATGATGATGAATGCTGTCCAAATAATTCTTACTAATGCATAATTCACAGCTGAAAATAGAGCCAAACTCTCCTAAAAAGCACATCCATTTATGCCCCCAAGTTAATTTGGTGTGTTATTCAGGATGGTTGACAGAATAAAAGATCTACTATGAAATGTAATCATCTATTAAGATTGGGAACCTATGAGTCTTTCTAGTTTAGTAGATGATGGTAGCTGATAACAAGTGGCATCTTCAGAGGCAGACACCCACAGTCCTCATTCTCATAATTTGAATCTCCCCAAAGACATCATTTTAGACAGAACCACAGACAAGATAGGATGAGCTTTGAGATCTCCATAGCAACCATGGCCCAATTCATATATACCCCCAAAGCAAATTAAAATCAATTTCAAAAGATTCAAATGGGGTCAGGAAAAGGCCTATACCTTTTCTGACTGGAAATGTTTTTACATTATATGGTTATAGAGTATATAAATTATATAGACCATATATTATGTACATTTACATATAACTACGCAGAAAGATTTAAAAATTCCTTTCCCATTTTGTGTAATACTGTATATCCTATTTCGCAAACTCTCATCGACATTTATCTCTTAACGTTTCAAGATATAATAATCCCTTCATTAAAACTCGCTTATGCTTTTTGTATACTCAGGAGAGTGGTAATGGGAGAGAGACCTTTTCACCTTTAGGTCTAACGGAAACCACCACGTGGTTGGCAGAGTGTAACTATATTAAGTAGGAGGACAGCTATTGGCCCAGTGCCCACCAATGGGAATATGTAGCTTCAGAGGCCAGTTGACACCTTACAGTGGAGGCATCATGGCTTCTCCCCCCATGGGACCCTTCAGCCAATTAGAGAGAACCTTGGTAAGACATATGCACAGTAATGTCAGGGATGACTTCTGGGAACCCTCTGAACTCCTTTCCCAAGGTGGATTGCGCTGTGTAGAGGTGGAGGTGTGATAGGAGGAGCATTACCTTCCAAGACCACCCCTATTTGTCTTAATGGCCAGACCTTATGATTTGGGGCACTGGGGTGCTAAACAGCACCTCGGCTGCTGATACAGGATATGTGATTAAGTAGGAGGCAGCCATTGGCCAGCTTCCACCAATGGGAGACCTAGTTTGAGGGCTTATCGATGCCTCACAATGGAGACATCATGGCTCCCCCCCCCACCCCCTGCCGGCCTGTGGGTCCCTCAGCCACTCAGAGAACACCTTGTACTCACACATGAATATTGATGTCAGGGAATGTATCTCTCCCTCTGAACAACTTCCCTTGGGGCAGAAATGCAAATATAGAAGGCAGTTATTTACTAGGAGGTCCCTGAATTCTCCCTTCATCCCTTTTCTTTCCCCTCATCCCCTCGTATCCTCACCCAGTTGCCCTGCTGTTATTCTGTAATGTCATAGTCTGCCTTCCTCACAGGTAACCCTTGGTAAAAACACTTGTCCCTGCTGGTTCCCATACCTAGGTACACTCACATCGAATCACTCCATTTACCTAATTATCCAATGTATTTTCTGAGTCATATCTAAGTTTTCCACACCTCAGAACTTTTGAAAACTGTTGAGTGCTTGAAAAGGAGCCCAGCCCTGCTCGTTACCAGGCATTCAGGACCCTGTATGACTTGTAGCTGTTCTCCCTCCAGCCCCATCCATCTCCCAAGGCTTCTCCCCATCATCTCTGCTCTAGGTATTTTACCTAGAACTAGTGTCAGTATTAGAGCTCGCCCTCGGCCTGAAATGCCTGTTACTTCATCTTCACCCCTACAAAGGCCACTTATCTTTCAAAGTCCAGGTGCATTATCTCCTTTGAAGCCTTCTACCCTCCAGTTTAAATGCTCCTTTTGCTGCTAGTTTGAATTGAGACCCAGTGTCAGAACTGCATCTTTCTCTTGCTCCTGGACTAGCTTACCTGCTTAGTACCTTTAGTCCTTTGCCCTCTATCTTACTTTATTTAAAATTTTTTTAGATGCCTCTATTGAATGAATCCTTATAAGCTGTCTCCAAATCTTTTTGCAGCAAATAGAATAAACAGTAAATATACAGTCTTTCGGAGACTTTCACCTTGAAACCATAGCTTGATGACCACTCTGCTGCTTGTTCTATATACCCCATCCACCATCCCTCCCACTACCTTGTTCTTTTTCGGGCAAGCCTGCTGCTTCTGATGGGAATTGATAGATGTCAAGTGCAAGTGTTCTCCTGGTGGGTGGATGGATGTTGGTAATTCTCTGGATGTGAGCCTCGCCATGAAGGTGGGTTTCTGATGTCTTCACCTAGGCTCTTCTCCAGAGTCTGAGCTGTCTCAGGGAGTGAGTCTGTATTTATACCCTGCCCTGCCCAGATTGCACTACTCTGTGCTAATCAACCTACTATGACCTGGCTTGATCTGTGACGTAAGTGGACCAGGACTAGGTTATATATGAATATATTTCAATGATTGAATACTTTTCAAGGGAGAAGACACATATTTATATATAAGCACAAAGACTAATACAATAACTGTTAACCACAAAATTTTTTTCCAGAATTCTAGACTCACAAACCCACTTCCCCTCTTGTTCATAAAGAGTGTGAACAGGCACTAGGAATACTGCCTTATCTCCATGGCACTCATCAGAGGCCTATTGCTTACTTCAGCCTTTGATTAGACCCTGTAGCCAAGACATATCCCACTTCTTTAAAAACTAAAACAGCAGTAGCAAAAGATGGGACATTTTCAGGGAGTTTAGTTCTAACTAAACTTCATGGATCTCCATGCTGTAAAACCTCTTGCATTAAAAAAAAAATGCTCACCACTTTTTATTTATATATATATATATATTTAACATCTTTATTGGAGTATAATTGCTTTACAATGGTGTGTTAGTTTCTGCTGTATAACAAAGCAAATCAGCTATACATATACATATATCTCCATATCTCCTCCCTCTTCTGTCTCCCTCCCACTCTCCCTATCCCACACCTCTAGGTGGTCACAAAGCACTGAGCTGATCTCCCTGTGCTATGCAGCTGCTTCCCACTAGCTATTTTACATTTGGTCATGTATATATGTCCATGCCACTCTCTCACTTCGTCCCAGCTTACCCTTCCCCCTCCCCGTGTCCTCAAGTCCATTCTCTAGTAGGTCTGTGTCTTTATTCCCGTCTTGCCACTAGGTTCTTCATGACCTTTTTTAGATTCCATATATATGTGTTAGCATACGGTATTTGTTTTTCTCTTTCTGACTTACTTTACTCTGTATGACAGACTCTAGGTCCATCCACCTCTCTACAAATAACTCAATTTCGTTTCTTTTTATGGCTGAGTAATATTCCATTGTATATATGTGCCACATCTTCTTTATCCATTCATCTGTCGATGGACACTTAGGTTGCTTCCATGTCCTGGCTATTGTAAATAGAGCTGCAATGAACATTGAGGTACATGACTCTTTTTGAATTATGGTTTTCTCAGGGTATATGCCCAGTAGTGGGATTGCTGGGTCGTATGGTAGTTCTATTTTTAGTTTTAGTTTTTTAAGGAACCTGCATACTGTTCTCCATAGTGGCTGTATCAATTTTCATTCCCACCAACAGTGCAGGAGGGTTCCCTTTTCTCCACACCCTCTCCAGCATTTATTGTTTGTAGATTTTTTGATGATGGCCATTCTGACCGCTGTGAGATGATACCTCATTGTAGTTTTGATTTGCGTTACTCAAATAATTAGTGATGTTGAGCAGCTTTTCACGTGCTTCTTGGCCATCTGTATATCTTCTTTGGAGAAATGTCTAGTTAGGTCTTCTGTCCAGTTTTGGATTGGGTTGTTTGTTTTTTTGATATTGAGCTGCATGAGCTGCTTGTATAGTTTGGACATTAATCCTTTGTCAGTTGCTTCATTTGCAAATATTATCTCCCATTCTGAGGGTTGTCTTTTGGTCTTGTTTATGGTTTCCTTTGCTGTGCAAAAGCTTTTAAGTTTCATTAGGTCCCATTTGTTTATTTTTGTTTTTATTTCCATTTTTCTAGGAGGTGGGTCAAAAAGGATCTTGCCCTGATTTATGTCATAGAGTGTTCTGCCTATGTTTTCCTCTAAGAGTTTTACAGTGTCTGGCCTTACATTTAGGTCTTTAATCCATTTTGAGTTTATTTTTGTGTATGGTGTTAGGGAGTGTTCTAATTTCATTCTTTTCCATGTAGCTGTCCAGTTTTCCCAGCACCACTTATTGAAGAAGCTGTCTTTTCTCCACTTTATCAAAGATAAGGTGACCATATGTGCCTGGGTTTATCTCTGGGCTTTCTATCCTGTTCCATTGATCTATATTTCTGTTTTTGTGCCAGTACCATACTGTCTTGATGACTGTAGCTTTGTAGTATAGTCTGAAGTCCAGGAGCCTGATTCCTCCAGCTCCGTTTTTCTTTCTCAAGATTGCTTTGGCTATTCAGGGTCTTTTGTGTTTCCACACAGATTGTGAAATTTTTTGTTTTAGTTCTGTGAAAAATGCCATTTGTAGTTTGATAGGGATTGCATTGAATCTGTAGATTGCTTTGGGTAGTATAGTCTTTTTCAAAATGTTGATTCTTCCAATCCAAGAACATGGTATATCTCTCCATCTGTTTGCATTATCTTTAATTTCTTTCATCCGTGTCTTGTAGTTTTCTGCATACAGGTCTTTTGTCTCCCTAGGTAGGTTTATTCCTAGGTATTTTATTGTTTTTGTTGCAATGGTAAATGGGAGTGTTTCCTTAATTTCTCCTTCAGATTTTTCACATTAGTTTATAGGAATGCAAGAGATTTCTGTGCATTAATTTTGTATCCTGCTACTTTACCAAATTCATTGATTAGCTCTAGTAGTTTTCTGGTAGCATCTTTAGGATTTTCTATATGTAGTATCATGTCATCTGCAAACAGTGACAGTTTTACTTCTTCTTTTCCAATTTGGATTCCTTTTATTTCTTTTTCTTCTCTGATTGCTGTGGCTAAAACTTCCAAAACTATGTTGAATAATAGTGGTGAGAGTGGGCAACCTTGTCTTGTTCCTGATCTTAGATGAAATGGTTTCAGTTTTTCACCATTGAGAACAATGTTGGCTGTGGGTTTGTCATATATGGCCTTTATTATGTTGAGGTAAGTTCTCTCTATGCCTGCTTTCTGGAGGGTTTTTATCATAAATGGGTGTTGAATTTTGTCAAAAGCTTTTTCTGCTCACCACTTTTTAACTTGTTACCTACTTCCTGTAAAGTGTTGCTGCTTTCTCCTTCAAGCATCACCGTCCATTCCTGCAACACTATAAATCCAGCCTCTTTCCTTTGCTTAAAAAAGGAAACCTCAAAAAAAAAAGAAAAAAAAAGGAAACCTCATAACCTCTGTCAAAATAGCAACAACAAAAAAGTATTCATTGTTGGGGCCCAGGGCAGGCTGCCCCAAAATATGCTTTATTAGCATGTTCATCATTTTGAATTAAAGTTCTTTAGGAAATGGCTGATGCAGGAGGGGCACTTTGACCCTCCTTTCTCTCTCCCTGAAAGCGGGAAATAAATCTCTCATGTGAAAAGTGCAACTCCCTACATCTGGAGGTAGAAGGACCCCCTTATCACCAGAGACGGGGAATTCACTTCTTTCATTGACTACCCCAAGTTCATACTCTGTTTAGATTCTTCTCTAATTGAGCACCTCAAATCTACCTTTCTTTGTCCTGTCAATTCCTGACACGTTTATTGTTTCTTTGTCTAAAAAGTATAGAAGCTGCCTAGCTTTGGCTACTTCTTGGGTCCTATTTCTAAGAGACCTTCGTGTGCACAAATTAAAATTTGTTTCTTTTTCTCCTGTTATTCTGTCTTGCGTCATTTTGTTATTAGTCCAGCCACAAGAACTCTAGAGGGAGAGAGGGGGAAATTTCCCCCTCCCCAACACCATACACTGCACAGAACTTCTAGAGGCTTCCTTGAGTAACACTAATTTAATTGTGTTTGTTAATTGCTCACACATAAAAAGTAAAACCAAAATTGACAAACAGGATATGCTATCACAGAGTTACATTTACTTTTTAAAAAAAAAATTTTACTGGAGTATAGTTGATTCACAGCATTGCATTAGTTTCAGGTGTACAGCAAAGTGAATCAGTTTTACATATACATATATCCACTCTTTTTTAGATTCCTTTCCCATATAAGCCATTACAGAGTATTGAGTAGGGTTCCCTGTGCTCTACAGTAGGTCCTTATTAGTTATCTATTTTATATATAGTAGTGTGTAGACGTCGATCCCAATCTCCCAGTTTATCCTACCCCCCTTACATTTACTTTTAAAATATAAAGCTCTCATAGAAATTAAATCAGTTCAGATAGCTTAATTGGTTGCCCTCACCTAGACTTACCTACTGACAAAGGAGAAAAGAAAATATTTATATTTGTTGTAAGTATATGGCTTTAGGTTAATTTGACTTCAAAATGCTTTGAAACAGAGAGGTTTTCTGACCTTCACAGAAACACTTATAAAAATGGACTAACTAAAGAACCTTTAGATGCTGTTAACTTAAGGAAATAGCTATAAAAAAGGCGGAGCATGATTCAAAGTGCAAGGACCCAGCATCTCACGATAAAACCTTAGCGGACTGTTTCACGACTAAACAAGCAGCTTTCACCAAGATAATTGTTCCTGTAATCACTCAGAAAGGAGAGGCCTTAGAGGAATTAATAGATTCCTCTAAGATTGTTGTTAACTGTTGTTAACTGTCAGAGAGAAGCCTTTAATTTGGAAAAAAAATAACTGGGAAAATTTGAAGGCTCATTGCATAAAGATAGTATTTGGCACTCTCAGTATGGCTAACTGGTAGCACCAAATCCGTTAAAATGGATTTTAGCCAGATTTCTTCATGGTATTAACCACAACAGCAGAGATAAATTGGCCATGATGTTACATTTAACATTGGTGGGATGGGGTAATTTTAGAGGCATTGTCAAAGATGTTTGCACAACATGCCCTACCTGCTAACAACAATCCTGGTTAAACTCTAAAGGTGAGTCATGGAGAGGAGCGGAAGCTTGGAGGGCCCTTTGAATACCTCCAAGTGAACTGCAAATGTCTCCTCACTAGGCTATAAATATGTCTGATTATTGTTTATTTTCAGGGTGGGTTAAAGCTTTTCCTGTCAGAGAGCTACAGCCCTGGATTAGTTTGCTCAGGCTGCTGTAATAACGTACCCCAAACTGGGTGGCTTGAACTACAGGAATTGATGGTCTCACAGTTCTGGAGGCTGGAAGTCTGAGATAAACGTGTGGGCAGAGTTGGTTTCTTCTGAGGCTGTGAGGGAAGGATCTGTTCCAGGCCTCTCTCCTTGGCTCATGGTTGGCTGTTTTCTCTGTGTTTCTTCACATCAATTTCCCTGTTTGTGTGCCTGTTTCTGCGTCCAAATTTCTCCTTTTTATAAGGACACTAGTCATACTGGATTAGGGCCCACGCTGATGACCTCATTTCAACTTAACTAATTACATCTGCAAAGGCTATTTCCAAACAAGATCACATTCTGAAGTACTGGGTATTAGGACTTCAACATATGAATTTGGGGGGTACACAATTCAACACATAATAGGCTCTAACTGTGGAAAAATAAAATCTTTTTGTTGCTTTTTTTTTTGGTTATGCCACGTGGCATGTGGGATCTTAGTTCCCTAACCAGGGATCAAACCAACACCCCCTGCAGTGGAAACGTGGAGTCTTAACCACTGGACCACCAGGGAAGTCCTGGAAAAATAAAAACTTGATCTCATTTTTTGCCAACCCGGGGCATTCCAAATTATGTCTGTAGTCACAGGGGAACTCATTTTACCAGAACCGTTATTAAAGAGCTCTAAACTTCTCCCTTTTACCCAGAAACTTCCACTGTCCTTATCACCCAGAGTCCTCGTAAAAAGTAGAGAGAATTAATGGAATACTTTAGTATTTTACTTTTAAGTAAAGCTAGAAATGCTGTCAGAAACCCTAAAACTTCTATGGCCTAAAGTATTACCGTTAGCTTTAATGCCCATAAGATCAACCCCCTCAGGGACCCGCAAGTTAGCTTATGAATTAATAAGGGTTAATGAAGTAATAAACCCTATGTGTTTGGGAATCTCACCCTCAGCTTTCGATTCTACCCTATTACAAGCAGATATGATTAGTTAATGCAAGGGACACATACAATACCTCTGACTTTATCACCAACATGTACCAGTCACATTTCCAAAATATCTACCTGAGCAGCCTCAACGCGCTCTGGCGATTTTGTCTTCTGGAAAAGACACTGGAGAAAAACTGCTCTTGAGCCTCAATTAAAAAGACCTGGGGCTTCCCTGGTGGTGCAGTGGTTGAGAGTCTGCCTGCCAATGCAGGGGACACGGGTTCGAGCCCTGGTCTGGGAAGATCCCACATGCCACGGAGCAACTACGCCCGTGAGCCACAACTAGTGAGCCTGTGCATCTGGAGCCTGTGCTCCGCAACTGGAGAGGCCGCGATAGTGAGAGCCCCGCGCACCGCGATGAAGAGTGGACCCCGCTCGCCGCAACTGGAGAAAGCCCTCGCACAGAAACGAAGAACCAACACAGCCAAAAAAAAAAAAAAAAGACCTTATCAGGTACTGTTGACAATTGTCACAGCTGTATGGCTCCAAGGTATTGATCCTTGGATTCATGGTTCCCAACTCAAAAGATATATGTCAGTTCATCCTGATTACCGGACATCCGTTCTACTTGGAGAACTGAAACTTTGGATTCTTAGGAATCCTACAAAGTCTGTTGACTTCAGAGGTGGACAGCTTCTACCCAAGATGACAGGACAAATTGCTGACCTCAAAAGTGAACAGCTTCTGCCCCAAATGACAGAACAAGATGAATTTTCTGATTCTCCGACAATCTTTTCTATTCCTTTACTCTTCCACTAAACTTGCCTATTATTCTACTTCGATGCCCCCTAGAACACTAATGGGATATCCCTTATCTCCATCTGATTATTTTTGTTACCCTATGCCTCCTTCTACTACTTAAGAAAAAACAAAACTCTCTTACGTGTTTTTCCCGTAACCAATGCTCTTAATTTAACTGACTGCTGACTCTGCTGACAACAATTTAATAGCTGTTCCTTGAAACACTTCAGGAGGTAGATTCCCTTTTACAGGTGCCTTCTGGTACTTGTTTTCCTCACAGCGTTAACTTCAACCTTTAGTCTTGAAAAAACTGGACCTTGACCTCACATCAACAAAATGTTTCTGCTGAAGTCATTATCACCCTATCAGCAAGGCCGAGTCAATCAGGAGTAGACGCTAATATGGGGGATATTCTGACTGCAGCGATCTGTTTGTTCTCTTCAACCTGCTTTGCACGAACTATTTAATTCCACTAAAGAGATATGTCCATCTTGAGAGACACAAATTGGCTCACTTCTGTTGTAGTAAATGATAGTTGCATTCCTAATACAATCTGTGCTTCACTAGAGTACGACTTCTTACGTGGACATCAGCCTTATACCTTGAGGAGGACACCCAGAAGCCTCTAAAATGAGGCAAACACAAGTTATTCAGGAGAACTTCCAAGAGGGATAATTGATTTCCTCTTTACACCTACACTGTGGGCTGCAATTCCCATAATGGGCATAATTCAACCAGAAAGGGGGTCTGAAACTTGTCTCTGCCACTAATGGAAGTTATAAATGATACACTTCTGCTCTGGAAGCTCAACAAACTCATCTAAATTTATTAGCCAGAGTTGTCCTGGACAACCACATAGCCTTTGATTTCCTCTTAGCCAGCCAAGAGGAAGTTTGTGCTGTAGCAAACATTACCTGTCACACTTAGGTGAATACTACAGGGCAAGCAGAAGAGTTTGTGACTAGGTTAAAAGAAAAAGCCACCTGCTTGTCTAAAACAAACCTGATTGGTTTCTGGAACATGTTTACCTGGGTTTTATATTCTAGGCTCCTGACTTCAGGACCTATTACTGATCAATGATTCTGATAATTGCTTGTTTTGCAGTTGGCTGATGCAAAATGCCCAGTGTTTTTTTATATTGACTTCTTACTGTGCAGCCATTTTCATCTCAGAGAATGCAGCAATTCATCCTGCAGCAAGCAGGAGAGTCAAACCCTAGTCCAAGAACAGACTACGTGTTCTAAACAACCACCCCATCAGCAGTGGGGAAATCTGGGTATCATGGAGTCATGTCCTGTAGCCTGACTTCACCTGCCCTGGGCCAAAAGAGAAAGGAAAGAAGCAGCACCTGACAACCAGGCAGTGGTCTGATGCTCACAGCTGGGCCTCAGTGTTGGTACAAGCTGGTCTGGTGCTCACAGCTAGACCATGTTCTTCTCCCGTGAGACATAAACAACCTTATAGAACACCAGTGTCAGACAAGGTTACTCCAAGACCACGATCAAGTCAGACAAAACAAGGCCACTTCATAATTTTGTCTAAGCGCAGACAAAAACAAGGTCACTGCGCAACCCACAAAATGCCAAACATCGCCCTCTCCTGGCTAATCTCGGTGACTGCTGCTTCTCTACCAATTGTAGCTTTCGCCTTGCTCTAGTCAGATTTACTGAGATACCCAATGTTATACTTGTCCCCGCTTTCGGACAGCAGCTCACCTAAAGCAAACCCTTGCTTTCTTAAACTCTCCCCAAATTACCCAGCCAAAGCCCAAATCCTGTAAAAGGTCTTTTCTAACTCTCTCTGACTGAGACACCTTATGGTTCCTCATGATGTGTGTTCTCCTTTGCTGCAACAACTAATAAACTCAACTTGCTCAACTGCGGCTGTGTTCCTGGTGGCCTTTGGCTGGAGGGCATTGACATTAGAGCACTTTGATGGGGACCCAAGAGCTGCTGGTGAGACTCATCTCCAAGATCCTGAAGGAAATGTTTCAGAAAGCTAGACCCTTGCAGGAGGACTAACTTGAGGCATCTTACGGTTTTCCAGCTGGCTTAAAGGCTGTGACCTACTTGGGTGACCTTTGCTCATTGTCAGATAACAAGGGGAAGAAAGTTATTGCTGGGCTTCAATAAGATTTGGAGGGCACTGAGGGAAGAAGGCTCAAAACTCAACTGAGTTATTTCTTCTAATTAGTCAATTACCTCCCTCTTCCCTGTGCCCCAGGCTTCTTTAAATTCTGGCCTACCCATATTCCCAGGGTTGTCTGCGCAGGCCTGTGCTCTCCTGGAAGTCCTATTATCCCTATTTAATCTCAAGGATTCCAGCATCCCAGCCTTGGGGCTTCACTTGTATTATGGGGCCAGGTCTTAGTGAACCTGAGCTTCCTAAGGCCTCATACCAAGAGCGTCAATCATTATCCTTGATACATTAGGACAAAAAACCTGAAAAGGTGATTTTTATCTCTCTTGGGAGTCTAGAAATGTGACTGAAGGAGAGGCACTATGTTCCCATGATGGCCTGAATGATCGTTTATACCTGGGACGGGATGCAAGTGGAGGGAATAGCTCAGGGAAGGCTTCACAGAGGGAGAAAATAGCCGTGTTGAGTCTTGAAGGATGAGCAGAAAAATCATCAGATGGTCAAGGGGTAGCAGGACAGGCTGTGGAAAGAATATTCTAGGCAAAGGGAACAGAGTTTGCAAAAGTACAGAAGAATGAAACAGAATGGTGCCTTTTGGGAATTCTGAATGCTTCACTATAGGAAAAGTTTAGAATTTGAGGAATGGGAGCTATTGGGGATGAAGAGGGAGAAATCCACAGGGATCAGGCCATGGCCTGAGTCACATGCTCAGATTTGCATTGTAGAGAAAGCAGTCTACTCTGGCAACACCGATGCATCTTCCTGCTTTCTCCCTCGTCTCCTTAGAGTCAATTTTTAGCACAGCACTCTGAGTGATCCTTTTAAAACATGTCAGATCACGTTATTCTTCTACTCAAAACTCTGTCATGACCCAGATCTTGGTTTCTAGACACTATTATGCACTAAATGGAACCAGGGGTCCTAAGAGAAATGGTGGATTCTAGGTCTGAGGCATGGAAAATGCAAGATAAACCTGGAGTATCTTGTGCAAGAAGGTAAGAAAGTGCTCAAAGAATCATAGGGATGTGTCAAAAAGGACACAGAAGCCAGCTTGAAAGGGCTCCTGTTGGGAAACTTGTCCCATCTCGGACAATTTGAACATCAAAATAATAATAGATTGCAAACCACTGAATAAAGTAAGAATCCATGAGTTCGTACTGATAAAAATGAATGAATGAATATGGGAGAAGGGAAAACCCTTTCTGTAGAAAGCTGGCTAATAAATGCAGGACAAAGCATGGAAATAGAAAATTGGCATTTGGCAACCATCAGGCAAAAATTAACAATGACTGCTAAAACTATTGGTTGAAGGTTTGAGGAGTGCTATACACTGAATGTTTATGTCCCAAAATCATATGCTGAAACCTAGTCTCCAATGTGATGGTATTAGGCAGTGAGGCTTTTGGGAGATGACTGGGTCATGAGGGTGGAGCCCTCATGAATGGGATTAGTGTCCTTATAGAAGAGGCCCCAGAGAGCTCCCTCATTCCTTCTGCCCTGTGAGGACACAGCAAGAAGAAATCTGTCTGTGAACCTGGAGGTGGGCCATCACCAGACACCAAATCTGCTGGTGCCTTGGTCTTGGACTTGCCAGCCTCCAGAACTGTGAGAGATAAATGTCTCTTGTTTATAAGTCACCCAGTCTATAGTAATTTGTTCTAGCATCCTGAATGAACTAAGACAAGGACGAATAGGATATTTACACAGACTCTAAGTATTTTCCCACAGATCACTTACAAATTACAAATGGAAAAATTATAACTTTACCATGGAGAAATCTGTCAGACATCACCTTAACCAAGTTATCACAGTTAACATCCTCAATAATGGGATAAAATGACATCATGTGTGTCCTGTGTCATGCGCTGCAAAGGACACAACATCATTTCTGTGCTATTCCTGACAAAATATATAACCTGAACTATGAGGAAAGATTAGACAAACCCAAATTGAGGGACATTCTATACAATAGCTGCCGGTACACTTCAAAAATGTCAATGTCATGAAAGTCAAAGACAGGTTGAGGAATATCTCCACATTAAAGAAGACTAAAAAATAACGACAGCTAAAAGCAGTGTGTCATCCTAGATTGGGCCCTGGATCAAAGGGGAAAACCAATAAAGGACATTAGTGAGACAGTTGGCTAAATGTTAATATGAACTGTATAGGAGGTAATAGTACATCAAGGTAAGTTTCCTAATTTTGATAATTGTACTGTGCTTATGTAAGAACACTTTATCCCAAATACCTAAGCTGGCATTTTCCTAAAAATAATATTACATGTTGTCAAGGAATGCCTACATATGTAGCAAAAGTATGAAGGTACACAGAGAAACCACTACCAGCAGGGAATTTGTTGAATGGTAGTGTTTGAGGTAGCAATCAAATATAATCAAGATTGTCCTTGAAAATCTCTTAGGTAGTCACCAACCCTTCCACTGTGGTTGAGCCCTGAATTCAATAGCGTGCTTGTGGTTGGGGGGCCATGTTGTATGGAAATCATCAGACTCCTAATTGGTCTTGTGGGATGCTCATAGCAGGGAAGGGAAGAGGGAACAATGACAGCCTGGACCTTCACCAGACTAAGGGTCTGTTGTATTGTCAGAAACGGGGACAAAGTCTCACCAAGCTCAGCACTCTGTGTGGGAGGATACTTCAATCAGCAGAGCCATATGGCTATCTAGACCTTCGAGTTTCCAGGGATGGATGGCTCATAACATCCTATGATAGCCTTTCCTGGTGTTTTTGTAACCCCTTTAGTCAATAATGACTTATTTATGTTTAACTCATATCTCCCACTGCAATTTCAATCCATTTCCTATTACTCTATAGATACAGAGAACAGATGGTCAACATTCTCCTTATAACCTTCCTGAGAATGGAAGATAGCCATTGAAGGCCTTCCTCCTCAGGTGGTATTTTTTTCTTGACCAAAGTGTTCCGACCTCTTCATTTTTTTGCACATTTCGTTTTCCCGTCAATTATTTCATTTGCACTACATTGGATTAACAAAAACCCAGTGTTTTTCTTTGAAAAAGCAACACATACAGATGATTACAATTCTAATAGTACAAAGGTATATGCAGAGAATAGTGAGTTTCCTTCCCATCCAAGACCTCTCAGTCTCCTTTCCTAGAATCAGTTATTCTCACCAGGGTCTCCTTTCAAAGAATTTTTAAAACATATCCAAGTATGTATGAATATATTCTCCTCTAAATTCTTTTTCAATTCAGCAAATATTCGTTAAGCACCTACTATGTGCCAGGCACTGTGCTAACTCTCAGGGCACGAGAAGAGAGATGTGTTTTCCTGTCCTTAGGAGGGGAGAAAGATGTAGTCATTCATTCATCAAATCTTGATTGAGTGCTCTCTGTGTGCCAGGCAATGTGTGAACCACTGAATAACATGGGGCCCCAGCCCTTCCAGAGCTCCTGGGGGACGGGGAGAGAGAGACCAATGAGCAAGCATGGTGTGAAATATAAACCACCGCCAGGGGGCGCCAAGATGCTTAGCAATTGCCCCACATCCTCTTGTAAACTGCATGGCCCCATGTGGGGAGCAGACCTCAAAAGCTAAGCCTTGTTCCTAGTGAAAAGGGGAAGCGGTGGAGTTCTACGCAGGAGCAGGGGGCACTGACACCCGTGCCAGGCCCTGGCCTAAGCCCTTTACACACACCGTCTCACGTAATCTTCACAGTGATATGAGGTGAGTGCCATTATTCACATTTTACAAGCGAGGACACCGGGGGCTCCAGAGGTGTTAGGGACCTGGCCCTAAATCACACAATGGAGATTCAAACTCAAGTCTATCTTCTGCAAAGCCTGGGCTCTCATCCACCATGTTGATCACAGTTTCTGGGCTTGGGGGTGAGTAATGGGTGATTCTGATACACCCCTTCTCCCCCCCTCCCCCCATGGAGTACCTACAGATAATAGGTTGACTCAACCTCTTATTTTATTTTATTTTATTTTTTGGACTCAGCCTCTTTTTTAGACTGACTTTTTCCATTTAAGGTGTGAGGTGGAAAGGAATCTACATTGGTCTGGGAGTCAGGAGCCTCGGTTCTAGTTCCTGCTCTGCCTCTCATAACGTCCATGACCTTGAGCAAATCATTCTACCCTGTGGACCTCAGGGTCCTGATCTTGGAAATGCAGAGGGTGGCAGGAATCATCTCTGGATGGTTGATGGGATTTGATATTTCCATCATCCCAAAAGGGCTGTAATGACACATTCTGGGACAAAAACTACATCCCCCATCTTGAGAATGATACCAACAAACCAGTTCAGTAAGTCTACTTCTTTTTTATTCTTTTGGCCACACCTAGCGGCTTGCAGGATCTTAGTTCCTCGACCAGAGATTGAATCCAGGCCTGGGCAGTAAAAGCGCCGAGTCCTAACCACTGAACCACCAGGGAAGTCCCTCAGTAATTCTACTTCTTTTCTAGGCAATTTGAAGGATGGATCTGCAGTGACGGTAAACTGCTGGCTCCCCCATACTGACAGCGTGAGATGTGAACAAGTTAATACTTTCTTGGCCTCTGCTTTCTGCTCCTAGTTCTGAACACCACCACACCCCCTCCCCACTTTCTCAATGAAGTAAAATGAGCTTGAGTGAAGTGAGCAAGTACCTGTTTAATAGATCTAATTTAATTAAAGCCAAAATCAACTAGCGACTGAAGATAATCGTTAGTGAAAACTGGGAAAGAGCTCTCAAATTAATGGGTTATCGCAGGTGTGTAATAACCTGAGAACTTTGCTCATGCTGATTTCATGCTCGGGAGAGCAGCCCCATGACGTGCTACCAGCCACGGAAAGAGGATGTGCCCGACCAACAAGCCCCATAAAGCTAAGAGCAGAGAGGCTGGTCTGATCCACAGAGGAAGGTGACTGAGGCATGGCCAGCAGATAATGAGCCTCCTGCTTTTTTTTTGCTTGTTTCATTTCACATCAAACATAGGGATTCAGAGACCAGATCTGGTCATTGGAAAAGCAAACTCTTCTTCTGGACCCCACGGTGACCCGGGGGTGGGAGGCTAAGGGAGTCTAGTTCTCAGGTAAGTGTCTTCCTCTCTTCCTTCCTTCCTTCCTTCTTTCTTTTTTTCCTTCCTTTAATTTTCTTTAAATTATAAAAGTAACAGATATTCATCATACATAAACCAAATTGCATGTAATTGTATGAGGCATAAAAGTCCTTCATCTCTACCCTCCCTTTCTCTCTTTCCCTTTTCTTTCTTTCCTTCATTTTTAAAAAAAAATTATGGGAGTAATACAGGTTCACTGTAAAGTAATCAAGCAGTACAGAATGGTATGAGACATACAGGAAACTGATTTCATTCCCATTCTTCCTTCCTATCTCTCTCGTCCCCTGCCTTCCTGTTTTCCCTCCCTTCCTCTCTCCCTCCCTTTCTTTCTCCTTTCCTTCAATTTTTAAAATCACATAATTATAAAAGAATCAAGCAGTACAGAATTGTATGGTATATAAAGGAAAAGTCCTCAGTCCCTGCCCCCTTTCCCAAGCCACCTTTTCATGCCTGATAGACACAGAGACTTACCTTATTCCTTTTAATGACTGCATAGTATTCTGTAGTGAGACTGTCCCATGATTTATTTATGGGGTGCGAGGTAAGTTTCTGAAACATACCGTGAAATTGTTATAAAAGTTTAGAGGGAATTCAAGGAAGGTATAAATTGGATTGTTTGCTGCTGAAAATTCCATTTTATAGATAGGAATCATATCCATTTCTATAGCACTTTATACTTTGAAAATTGCCTTTGAAATATCACCTCATTTGATCCTCTTTTATAGCAGTTCTGGGAAATAGGCAGATTATTATCTCTATTTTTACAGATAAGGAAACTGAGGCCCAGGAAAATGAAGGAACAGCAATACGGTCTCAAAGCTAGTTAAGGATTCTCAGTCTGGTCCTCTTCCAACACTGGAAGTTTAAGCTGCCTTTCATCTTGCAAGTTATAAAAGATTTAGACATCCCCTTACTTCTAAGCTCGTAGTTTAGAAAATCCATCCAAGTCATACAAATTCCCTTATTATTCTAATGAGAATGGCAGTAGAACACTTGGTAAATATGAAGAGCTTTATTAATGGCTGGCGCTCATAGCAAGCCCAAGACTCATTTGGTTTCCTAATTGGCTTCTGTTACTTTAAATGTAAAGTGAGTCTATTCACTCCAAACCCCGCTTAGAAGTGGAAAAAAATACAATATGTTGCATTATCCTATAAAAAAAATGTTTAAATCAGTAGTAAATCATTCAGAAGTGTATTTTATTTAAAATCAGAAAATGCCCATCAGCATCTTACTGCCAAGCTTCTGTAATATGTTTCCATAGGATTTGTAGTTTTAATACCGTTTTGGTTGGAGAAAGGGGAACTTCCAGTGTGTTTCCCAAATAAGTAGCTTTAGCTACGATTATTTAAGGAGAGAAGGTGGATAAACGTAATGAGGTCGTCAGGTTTCTCTAAACAGATCTGCTTTTTAAAAATAGCAATGATTTGGGAATTCCCTGGTGATCCAGTGGTTGGGACGCTGTGCTTCCACTGCAGAGGGCATGGATTTGATCCCTGGTCGGTCCCACATGACAGGCAGCGTGGCCAAAAAAAAAAAACCCCAAAAAAACCAACAACAAAAAAAGATAAAAAAATAGCAATGCTTTGATGAGTTACTTTTGTCAATAAGATCTTGCAAAATGCTTCCTCCAAAAAGTTTAGGATCATTAAAACAGCAAGTTGTTGGATTGAAGTTGCGTGCATTAATGTTGAATACATCACATTTTGTAATTATGCATTTAATGGCTGCCTTCCCCTCTGGGCTAAGTGCCTCGTGAGGGCAGGAATCTCTGTCTTGTCTTCCCAGCGCTGTATTCCCAGCGTATAGCACGGTGTCTGACACATAGTAGGCACTCAATAAAATGTGTTAAACGGATATGCAGAAAAATCAGTCGGTGAGGTTGCAGCCAGACTGCATAACTCAGGCAAGGGTCTGTACTGTAGCTGCTGACATGGCTTTGAGCATGAGGGAAAAGTCTTGTGTGGGATGCGAAGGAAAAGTATAGTCACATGCACTTGGAGATCGTTTGTTCTGAACCTGAACTGGGCATATTTCTGACTTTTTGAACGCAGGTTTAGACAATGAAAGAACACATCATATATCAGAGGCTTTATGGAACCATTCTCATGTTGAGTTTTATCTTTCCCTCAGGTAAGAAAATGTATTCTTATTATCTCTTTCAATATCTCATGGACAGTAGGTTACCGAAATAAACCATTTGAAAAATTGCTGGGCTGCCTCTCAATGGCTTCCTGTCGGTCCATATGGCTATAGGACAAGCTGGAGCTTCAGCAAGTGAACCCACTCACTCAGGATTCCCTGTGACTGATGGAGAACTGGCCTCAAGTAGACAGTAGCTTGGACTACTGCTGTCTTTGACATTTCTTAATGAAACTCTGACATGCCATTTGGTGACTAATACACACCTAACATAAGCTTTGTGTTTTCTTTTAGGCTGTTTTCTCTTATGCATAATGCTTTATTTAAAGCTCCCTGGAGCATTATGATATCATCTTTCTGTCTCCATGAGATATATATATATATATATATATATATATATGGCAACAATCATAGAGTATAGACAGGGAAGCTGAAGTGTGATGAACAGGCATCTGTTCTGGGAGGCCCAGCCCTTGCCTAGACTCTGTGATCAGAATGGAGATAGATTCTGTCTTTGTTTTTATTCTGCAGCAAATAGATGATGGAGACAGTTGAATTGAAGTAGCTGGTAATTTGGAGATGTAAGAACGAGGTTGTCTTGGAAGACTGCAATCTCGTCCATGTTAAGTGAATTCAGTTGGTAACATTGCTCATTTAGCACATCAGTCTTTAGCTAAAAGGCCATAAATGCCAATGAGGGACAATTCCTTGATGAAACAGAAGTGGGGTTTAATTTGAGTGGCCCTCAGATTTGAGAGCTGATCTTCTGCAAGAATACCAAATCATCATTGCCATCAACAACAAGCACTGACTGTGTGCAGAGCCTGATGGGAAACCATGTTTCTTATCATAAAGCTTGAAATGGGATCTAGGGGGCACAGTAGCAACTCTGTCGCCTGGCCTTGACTACCTGCTAGGATGTTGATTTCTCTTTTCCCTATTTCCTCAAAGGCAAGAAACTGTGTTTGCTCCATTTCTTTATCCAAAACACCCAGCACAGGTCTTGACACACAGCTTGTCAGTACATATTTGCTGATTTAATAAATTAATGCAGTTTGAAATGATAAAACCTTGAACACCTGTATGGTGGTGGTGTATGTGACACAAACTCTAAGTGGATTTGTGTGTGTGTGGGCAGGGCATGGAGCATGGATAAGAGGGATCTAGGAATAGAGCGATCTAGAAGTCTTTAGTGTAGTCATGGAAGAAAAAGTGGAAGACTGTGTGATACTGGAAGGTTAGAATGGGTTTTGTGAGGAATGTCATTGGTCAATGAAAATTATGATAGATGTGCAGATTTTAAACCTTCAAATCCGTGAGGCAAGGCAGTGTTTCTTTTAGGTTATTAAACAGTTCTCATTGTCCTTCAGTTGGTGAGAAAGTCATTATTTTCTTCCTGGAACAAAAATTGGTTCTTGAAAAGAATGGTATGACTAAGGTTCAGTCCCCTTCAGGCTCCAGAAGAGTCACCAGCCTCCCAACTGTGAGGGTCATCGTGGGAGACAGGGCGAGGGCCAAGCCTAGATCGGGCAGAGGGTGATTCAGATGCTGTCGCTGGATGAGGCCAGAGCGTGGAGCAAAACCATGTCCATGGAGGAAATACCAAGGGTCAAGAAGAAGAAACCAAATCTGTTGTAAGGTCTAAAGGTGAGAGCAGTGCCAGAAAGAAGGGAGGAAGACTGAGGACAGGAACTGAATAGTTGCAGAGTGGAGAGGGTGGAGGTAAGGAATAAAACAGAAATAGCCTCTGGGCTCCCTGCTTTTATTCTTGCTCTGCGATAGCCTATTCTCAACACAGCAGTCAGAGCAATCCTTTGACATATTAAGTCAGATCACGTCACTCTTTTACTCAAAACTTGCCAATATGTCTCCATCACAATTAGAATACAATCCCAACTCTTTAATTAACCCTAAAAAGCACTGCACTATCTGGTCTCAGTGCCTCTTGGGCTTCATTTCCTACTATGCTTCCTCTCCCTCTCTCTCACTCCAGACACACCAGCTTCCTTCCTAGTCCTCGAGCATGGCAAGCACAGTCCCACCTCAAGGCCTTTGCGCATACTATTACCCAAGTCTGGGTCACTCTTACTTCACATCTTTGTAACCCTGGCTCTTTTTCATCTCCTAGGACTAAACTAAAATGACTCTTCTTCATACATTTTTAAAAATTTGTATTTATTTATTTATTTTTTGGCCACTCAACTTGCAGGATCTTAGTTCCCCAACCAGGGATCAAACCTGTGCCCCCTGCAGTAGAAGCGTGGAGCTCTAACCACTGGACCGCCAGGGAAGTCCCAAATGACTGTTCTTCAAAGAGGCCTTCCTTAACTATCTGATTGAATGTAGACATTCCCATTCCCCTCATCCCTGCCCCTCCTATTATCTAGCTCATCAACCTGTTAATTTCCTTCCGAGTACTGTTCACAATTTATAATTCTCTTTCCTTGTTGAGTGACTGCCTCTCTCTCTCTAGAATGTTAAACTGACGAAGGCCAGGGACCTGGTGTGGACATGTGTTCACTCTATCACTGCACTCCAACACTGCCACATAGTTGGGCCTCAGTGATCATCAGTGTCAAGTAAATGAATGGTCCAGGGTACTTCTGACTTTATGAGTAAGGGCATCCATTTTGTTGGGTGAGACATGGGCCTTGGACCCAAGTTTTGAAGGAACAATCTCATTACCTTTGTGAGGGTAATTCCTTTGCCTCCCATTCCAACAAGAACTCTTGGCAGGCCACATGCATGGTCAGCAACCTGGGTACTGGAGGAGAGGACATGTTGGATAACTCTGTAACTGGTGACTGGTGAGAGAAATAAGGCTCAAAGTTGGATGCTTCTATATATGGCAGATCTGGTTTTTTGGTTTTGTCTTTTTTTGCATTTGTAGAGGGCAAAGTTATTCATTGATGGTAGGAAATTTTTTCCATATACAATGTTCCAGGCTTAATATATCATCTGTTTTTATTAACTAATTAATTAATTTTTATTGAAGTATATTGATTTACAATATTATATTAGTTTCAGGTGTACAACATAGTGATTCAGTATTTTTACAGATTATACTCCATTAAAAGTTATTACAAGATAATGGCTAGAATTCCCTGTGTTATACAATATATCTTTGTAGCTTATTTCATACATAATAGTGTGTACTTTTTAATCCCCTACTCCCTTATTGTCCCTCCCCCTTCCTTCCCCCACTGGTAACCACTAGTTTATTTTCTATATCTGTGAGTCTGTTTCTGTTTTGCATATACATTTGTGTTACATTTTAGAGTCCACATATAAATGATATCATACTGTATTCAGTGACATACCACTAAGCATAATATTCTCTAGGTCCATCCACGTTGCTGCAAACGGCAGAATTTCATTCTTTTTTATGCCTGAGTAGCAGTCCATTATATAGATATCACATCTTCTTTATCCATTCATCTGTTGATGGACACTCAGTTTGCTTCCACATCTTGGCTATTGTAAATAGTGCTGCTTTGATCGTTGGGTGCATATATCTTTTTAAATTAGAGTTCTCATTTTTTCCAGATATATACTCGGGAATGGAATTTCTGGGTCATATGGTAACTCTATTTTTAGTTTTTTGAGGAACTTCCATACTGTTTTCCATAGTGACTGCACCAATTTACATTCCCACCAACAATGTACAAGATTAGTTGGTTACTCACAAGACCAGTGGGAAGTATAGGCAATGGATGGCAGTAGCTCTGGGCCTCTGTGGTTGTCCACAGGATGGCCATGGTGATGTGGGTAATGAAGCTCCCCAGTATCAAGCATGAATCTACTGTATCTACTCAGACAGCCATGGGTCTGGCAGCACCTGGTCTACCAAGTTTTTCAATGCTCCTGGCTATTCATTTGCAAGGATTTGTGATACTAAGAGCCAGAAGAGCCTTTTTATGAGTGAGTAATGACATTTCCTAGTTGAGGCAGGCATGGTGAGCCCTTGGCAGAATGCTTACCTTCACAGTGGGCAGATTCTCTACAGGGTTGATACAGCCAATGACTCCGGTGGGACCTGTCCCCCAAATCTGCTCTGCCCCCTCTCCCTCCTTGAATAGAAGGTTTTGCCAGGTGGTTAGCTGGACCTTGAGCCTTATGCAGTATTATGAGTTGAATTGTTTCCCTCCCACAATTCATATGTTGAAGTCCTAACCCTCAGCACCTGAGAAGGTGACCGTGTTTGGAAATAGGGTCATTACAAATGTAATTAGTCAAGGAAAGATGAAGTCACATTGTAGTACTGCAGACCCCTAATCCAATATGATGGTGGTCCTTATACAAAGGGGACATTTGGACACAGACAAGCACACAAGGAGAAGGCCGTGTGAGGATAAAGGCAGAGATTGGGGTGATGCAGCAGAAGCCACAGAGCACCACATATTGCCAGTAAACCACCAGAAACTAGGAGAGAAGCCTGGAGCAGATTTTTCCCTCAGAGTCCTCAGAAGGAAACAACCCTGCTGACACTTTGACCTCAGACTGCTAGCCTCCAGAGCTGTGAGACAATACATTTCTGTTGTTTGTGGTACTTTGTTACAGCACCCTAGCAACTATTACACTCAGACTCTGATGCTCAGTCAGGTTCTCTGGATCAGAACTCTTGGGTAAAGTAGAGGAAGGCAGGTCACCTCATGGGGGAGAAACAGTGACCAGATCATGCCCACAGTGCCTGACCAGGGGTAAACCTCATTTGTCCACTCCTCCCAAGATGGTGCAGGGCAGTGCACCTAGAATCTCAGTCCCCTAACCTTTGAAATACTTTCACATTTCAAGGAGAATCTTTGCGAGGAGAGGACAGGAAAACAAGTATAGAATATATCTGATGATTACTAATGCTGTCTTCAGAAAATAAAGGGACTTTACTGAAAAAAAATCATGCAAATTATCTATCTCTTAGAGTTCTAAACTTTTTATTCACTGCCTTTAATTTTATTGATTGATTGATTGATTGATTGGCCATGCCACACAGCTTGCAGGATCTTAGTTCCCTGACCAGGGATTGAACCCGGGCCATGGCAGTGAAAGCGTCCTAACCACTGGACCCCCAGGGAATTCCCTCACTGACCTTTATTTTTTTTTTTTTATGGTCCAAGCATGTGGTGATTTTTATTAAGAACAACTTTGGTTCTAAGAATTCCACCCTCAATTCTGTAATACTTTCCTTTAAAAACAATTATACAAGGGTAAATACAAAAAATATTAAATTATGAAAACAAATCCATTAAGGCTCCCTTTATATATATTATACACACTCAAACAAGTCAAGGTTTTTCAGAGTAGAAGAATAAAGTCAAATGTGATAGCTTAGAAATCAACACTACTTTACGGAGACTAGAAAACACTGAGCTATTTTAAGAAAACTGCAGAGTGGAAAAATGGAGCCATTTTTGTCAAAAAGTGGCTCAAAGCACTGTCCATGAGTCCTAGGGGTTTGGACTGTACAGTATTAAAGTGTGAGGGGAGAATGATGCCTTTTTAAACTCAGGCTTATGAGCCGAGCTGATCTGGCAACTTCAAAGAGCTTCTCTATCTGTACGTTCCACTGTTCACTGAGGAGACATCACTTGACACTATTTACAAGTCTTCTTTTGGCCAGACCTTGGACTACTAATCACTAATAATTTTGCAGATTTGCCTCACTGACTTTTAAAATGGATGTATTTGTTACTTTTGGGGTCTGATAGGGAGAGGGAACTATCTCCTGATCTTTTGCCAAAGGCTCTCTAAAACAGAGGGCAGGGCACAAGTTCAGTCTGTAGTTCAGAATTTGTCATCCTATGCCAGATGCTTCACCCACAGCACTGATACTTTTGCACAAGGGACAGCCCTCCATATGCTCACCTCTCAGCTTCTAACTCAGTGCCCTAATACAGGGCACAATGATTATATTCAGTAAATAGTAATAAAGTACCTACTATGTGCCAACCATTATGCTGAGCACTGGAAACTGGCAATAGGGGCCAAGACTCCAGTTATACAACTGCCCAGAAAATCAGAAGATACAAAAATAGGAGCATTCTGGGAAAAACTGGCATTGTTTTATGCTCAATGAATTCAATTCTGCTTTAAAATTGCTTAAACTTGCCATCCTCAGGCAAAGCAGCTTTGGAATTTAGCAAAAAGCAAAATAGAATGACATCTTGAGTGAGTATTGTGGCAATATGGCAAGAGTATTATTTTCCCTCCAGCTCCGCCAGAGGAAGACCTGGGGCACATTCTCTTGCTGTATCAATCTGCTAGAGAGTTAAAAAATGGTAGCTGGCAGATAAAGATATCATGAGAAAAGAAAACTACACACCAATATCCCATATGAATCTAGATGCAAAAATTCTTAACAATATACTGGCAGACTAAATCCAGCAGCATATTGAGGATTATCTACCCTGACCAAGTGGAATTTATATCAGGAATGCAAAGGTGTTTCAACATATAAAAATTCATCTACCAATGTAATACACTACATTAATAGACTGAAGGGAAAAAAAAACCATATGATCATCTTAATTGATGCAGAAAAATCATTTGACAAAATCCAACACCCTTTCATGATAAAAGCACTCAACACTCTAGAAATAGAAGGAAACTTCCTCAAGCTGTAAAGGGCATCTATGCAAACCTAATAGTGAACATCATACTTAATTGTGAAAAGCTAAACTCTTCCCCTAAGATCTGGAACAAGACCAGAATGCCCACTTCTGCCACTTCTATTCAGTATTGTGCTGGAAGTTCTAGCCAGAGCAATTGGACAAGAAAAAGAAATAAGACATCCAAACTGTAAAGAAAAAGTAAAACTATCTCTTTTTGCAGATAATACGATCTTACATAAAGAACATCCTAAAGAATCTGAAAAACAGATGTTTAAGCTAACAAACAAATTCAGCAAATTGCAGGATACAAGATCAACACATAAAAATTAGTAGTACTTCTATGCACTAACAATGAACAATCTGAAATGAAGTTAAGAAAACAATTTCATTTACAACACTTTCTAAAAGAATAAAATACCAAGGAATAAATTTAACCAAGTAGGTGAAAGACTTCTACACTCAAACCACAAACATTGCTGAAAGAAATTAAAGAAGACCTAAGTAAATGGAAAAGACCCCATGTTTACAGATTTAATATTAAGATGGCAATATACCTCAAAGAGATCCACAGATTCAAGGCAAACTCTATCAAAATCCCAATGGTCTTTTTTAGGGAGTTCCCTGATGGTCCAGTGGTTAGGACTCAGTGCTTTCACTGCCGTGCGCCTGGGTTCAATCCCTGGTGGGGGAACTAAGATCCCACAAGCCGTGCAGCATGGCCAAAAAAATAAAACATTTCAATAAACTAAAAAAATTCCAATGGTCTTTTTTACAAACATGGAAAAGCCAACCCCACAATTCACATGGAATTGCAAGGAACACTGAATAGCCAACACAGCCTTGAAAAAGAACAAAGTTGGAGGACTCACACATCCTGATTTCAAAACCTACTACAAAGCTACAATAATCAAAACAGTGTGTTATTGGCATAAGGATAGACATAGATTAATGGAACAGAATTGAGAGTTCAGAAAGAAACCCATACATGTATGGTCAATTAATTTTCCACAAGGGTGCCAAGACCATTCAATGGGGAAAAATAATCTACTTAACAAATGGTGATGGGAAAACTGGGTATGTAAACATATATGCATGTATACATACAAGTACATGTAAACACATGTAAAAGAATGAAGTTGGACCCCTACTTCACACCATATATAAAAATTAACTCAACATGTATGAACGATCTAAATGTAAGAACTACAACTATAAAACTTTTAGAAGGAAGCATAGAGGTAAATCTTCATGACCTTGGATTTGACAATAGATAGATTCTTAGAAATGACACCAAAAGAACAAGCAACAAAGGAAAAAACAGATAAATTGGACTTCATCAAAATTAAAAACTTTTGTGCATCAAAAGACACTATCAAGAGAGTTAAAAGACAGCCTACAGAAAGGGAGCTATATGCAGGTCATATATCTCATAAGGTCCTGGTATCCAGAATACATAAAGAGTGCTTACAACTCAACAATAAAAAGACAACCCAGTTAAAAATGGGCAAAGGACTTGAATAGAAGATATGCAAATGGTCAACAAGCACATGAAAAGATGCTCAATGTCGTTAGTCATTAGGGAAATGCAAATCAAACCCACAATGAGATGTCACTCACACCCTCGAGGATGGTTATAATACTAATTAAAAAAAAACAGAAAACAACAAGAGTTGGTAAGGAGGTAGAGAAGTTGGAACCCTCATCTGTTGCTGGTGGGAATGTAAAATGGAGCAGCCACTGTGGAAAACAGGTCAGCAGTTACTCAATAAGTTAAACATAGAATTACTATATGACCCACTCCTAGGTATATACACAAAAGAAATGAAAACGTGTGTTCAAACAAAATGAATAGCATGAATGTTCATAGCAGCACTGTTCATAATAGCCAAAAGGTAGACACAACCCAAATATCCATTAATAGATGAATTAATTTTTAAAATGTGGTATACCCATACAATGGAATATTATTCAGCCATATAAAGGAATGAAGTACTGGCACATGCTACAACATGGATGAACGTTTAAGACACTACACTAAGTGAAATAAGCCAGACACAAAAAGCCACATTGTATGATTTCATTTATATGAAATGTCTAGAATAGGCAAATCCACAGAGACAAAAAGCAGATTAGTGGTTTCCAGGGGCTGAAGGGAGGGGCAGATGGGGAGTGACTGCTTAATTGGTACAGGGTTTCCTTTGGGGGTGATGAAAAGTTCTGGAACTAGATAATGGTGATGATTGTACACCATCGTAAATGTACTAAATGCCACTGAATTGTACACTTTAAAATGATTAAAATGGTGAACTTTATGTTATGTGTATCTTCTCAATACAAATACAATGATGCCTGGCACTCCTGGGGGCTGTAACATTGTCATTTAAATGGGGTTTATGATAAGGTTTTCCCAACATGGAAAACACTTATGTCATAATGTTAAGTGAGGAAAGCAGGGTACCACATTTTTCATACAATATGATCTCAGCCACATAGAAACAAGCAAAACCCACGCACAGAACCAAAACAGCAAAAGAAATATTGTAAAATGTTAATGGTGGTTGTCTCTGGGTGGTGGGACTCTGGCTGAGTTTGTTCTCATTTTTTTACTTTCTAATACTTTCCATTTTTTTCTTTTAAAAAAGCATGTACAGTATCGCTTTTATAATGGAAAAACACCTCTTTTTTTTTTAAAGTGGGGGAGACAATACATGTAATTTAAAATAAAAGGAAACAGGATAGAGGCGAAGAGACACAGAGGAGCCAAATCAAGAGAGAACACGCTTCAGGGGAGCAATCATGCAATTTGAACTTGAAAATTGCCAGGGAACAGATGGCAGCGTTCAAGCAGACATCTGCAATGGATAGTTAAATCATATGCAAAGACACAAGTGGCTTTTGAAGCAGGCCCTGGAGAGGCCCGGCAGAGAACGCTGGTTGCCTGGCCAAACAGAAGGGCAAAGCTTCTGTCCCAACTCATCACAGCCCAGCCTCCTCCAAGCCCTGCTCAGGGCCTAGAGGCTGCAGCAAGGGCTCAGCGCAGACGTGCTTGCATGTGTGAGGGCGCAGAAGAGGTTGTGGAAGAAGAGGCCTCTAATAATGACAATGGCAAACATGGCAGCCGACATTTACACGGGGCTTCGCAGTTTATCAACTTTCTCACAAACGTGACCTAAACGTTAGTTATTGCATCAGTTTGTTAGTTATTGCATCAGCTTTCATAACGTCCCTACGAGGTAGGTAATTATTACTCCCATCTTACCATGGAGGAATGAGGCTCAGAGAAGTGACGTGAGTTTATTTGTTTAACATTCATATAGTGCTCACTGTATGCCAGACGCTGTCTTAAAAGCTTTCACATGGGGGAGGGATAAATTAAGAGTTTGGGATTAACATGTACACACTACTGTATACACATTACTATATGTAAAATAGATAACCAACAAGGACCTACTGTATAGCACAGGGAACTATATTCAATATCATGTAAGAACCTATAACGGAAAAGAACCTGTAAAAGAATATACATATTATATATGTATATATATTATATATGTATACATAATGCATATATATGTATATCCAAATCACTTTGCTGTGCACCCGAAACTACCACAACATTGTAAATCAGCTATACTTCATTAAAAATTTCTAAAAAAATTTTTAAATGCTTTTATCTGCATTCATTTTCCATGTTCACGCAGCTAGGAAGGGGCAGAACTGGGACTTGAATCTGGCTTTTTTGGATTCCACTACACCACACTTCTGCTCAGATCTAAGCAAAACTTACCTCTGTCTGCAGAACCTCAAGTATGGCCACAAGTGGTTTCTATCTATCTGTCCTATCTATCTATCTATTTATCTATCTATCTATCTATCTATCTATCTGTCTGTCTACCTATCATCTATCCATCCATCCATCCTTATTTTTCTGATTATAAATGTAACACATTATTTATTTAAAAAATGCAAATATTACTGAAATAACATAGAAAGTAAAAATCCCCCTAAATCTCAAACCTGAAGATACTCATTCTTATCTGGAGTGTATTCTTTCAGATTTTTTTCTAGTGTATGCCAGCACACACATTTTTCTCTTATTTTTGAAATAGGATAATACTATATCTATACTTATGTGACTCCCATTTCACATAATAGTAAACCTTGGAAATCTCTCCATGACTCTATACATCTACTTTGTTTTACTTTTCCAGTGTATAGAGGTGACAATTAACTTCTTGAGACATAGACATTTTCCTATTTTTTTCTCAATTACAAACAATGCTGCAATAAATATCCTTGTACTTGCAGCTTTGTACACATGTATGTTTGTCTAGAATAAATTGATAGAAATGGAATTGCTGGGTCAAAAGCATATGCACAATTATGTACAATTAAAATTTTCATAGATATTGGCAAATTGCCCTTCAAAAAAAAAAAAAAGACAGACTGTACTAATTGTACTCCCACCACCAGCAGTGTTTTAAAGTGACTTGTTTCCCCACAGGCTACTCAGTACTAGATATTCTCAGTCTAAAGTGTTATCATTCTAAAAGGCACAAAATGGTATCTTATTGTTGTTCTAACTTGTGTTTTAAAAATAGTGAGAGCCCATCTTTTTATATTTCTGATTTAGTTACTTGCTTGTTCATGTCCTTTGGCAACTGGTTTTATACTATCATACTGCAGAGAGCAGAGGCCCTTGTAGACCATGTGAAATTATGATACATTCTTTTTTAAGGGACAAGTAAGCCCTGGAGATTTATGCTCACTGTAATAACCATTCTTAAGTGTTGTATTTGATGTCATTTTGGAGGGCTGGGCAGAAAAGCAATGTTAACCAACCAAAATTGAGACTTGGGTTTCATAGCAATTATTGCCATGTGGGATTAACTCTTGATTTATTAGCCACATGAAAGATGATGATACTATAATCACATAAGCCAAGGACAGAAAAGAGCACTTGCTCATCCACCATGAATGGTTCAGAAATAGCTCCCTGGCAGGTAGATGCTATGAGTTCCGGCGTATGGTTTTGTGTGTGTGTGTGTGTGTGTGTGTGTGTGTGTGTGCAGGCGAGTGTGTGTGGGCAGACATGTATTTATTTGCTTTTGGAAGATATTCAGTGGAGGAATGGAGGGAGAGAATTCTGTAGGGCCAGGGAGTATCTAGAAGCTTTCATATGAGGACATCTTCCCAAAGCAGGGAAGTTGTCACTTCCTGCCAGCCTGTGTAGTGTGCTGTTACGGCTGTCAGTTCTAGAGTGGTGGTCCCAACATTACACCCCTGATTCAGAGAAAGGTTAACATTCCATTCTGCCATAAAGCTTGTTTTGGTTTGTCTTGGGCTGTGCTGGGTGTGGAATTAGGTTGATGTTCGGCAAGCCTCAGATATTTGCCTAGTGCCCTGGGTTGTGAGGTATGCGATGGTGATAGTATCATGATTCATTAATAGCTACCTGTGAAACAAACGGCATACTCAGTTTATACTTTCATAGATATTGCCAGATTGCCCGCCAAAAGACTGTACCAATGCACATGTCCTTCAGCAATGTTTGAGAGCACACATCATGTCACTTAATCTTCAAACAATCTTGTAAGGCCGGCAGGTAGGGGTGTTATTTGGCGTAGACTATAGTGGTGGCCCTGGGTTGTGCATTCATGCAACACTGTGGCCCTGAATTCCCATTTTACTGAAGCAAACGTTGAGGCATCTGGAGGTTAAGTTACTTGCTCAAAGCGACACACCTGATGAGTGTCAGAGCTGGGATTCCAGCCCAGGTTGCCTGACTGCAGAGCCAGTGGTAACCAGGTACGTGGCCATCTTGAGCCTCTTAAAGCTGCAGCCCCCTTAGTGAGGAAATGGGAGGGAGGAACCAGGATACACTCCGGGCAGCGCCCTTTCTCCCTTTCCTGAACGCAAACGGAAGCCCTGCAGCTTCAGTGTTGTCCATCCTTCAGGCCCCTGTCAGTGCCTCAGTGAGAAGCCGTCTCCAGAGACAGAATAAATCAGGTAACTTGGCTCAGGAAAAGGCATTGGAGAAATAAATTGCTGTTGCACCGTGAATATAATAAGGCAGTTAGGGAGATGGAAATAGTCATCTTTTGATTATATGAGTGAGGATTATGTGCAGCAAATTTTAAGTCCAAGCTGCCTTTTCCTTGATCTCCCCCCAACCCCACTTCTAACTGCCCCCTCAAAGTGTTCAGTTGGTGTGTGCTCTGGGAACACTAATCTAACTTTTCATATTAGCCCAGGCAAAATATAATTAGGAAGAAGCTCTTCTGCCAAAGTAAAGTCACATGCTAATGTCAAATAGAGATGATTTTTGTATATCAACTATTTTGGCTTACTTGCACCAGTATTGACTCCTAATAGTATTGTATAATCTGGATTTGACTCTATGGCTAAAAAAGATGATAAAATTGATTTTTTTTGTTACAAAAATTTCATTTGTTTTCTCTTCTCCCTTCCCCAAATGTGGACAGATGCACTTTCACTAAAAGGAAAAAGGCTGGATTTTTATGGCAGAGCTGACACATATGTAAGCCTGACCAACACCATTCCTGAACTCAGTCGATTCACAGTATGCATTGACCTGCGATTTGTGGGTGCCAGATCAAGTGATCGGATGGCCTTCTCCTATATTACTAAAACTACTTTCCTGGGTAGAGAAGACATAGACCTTGGACTTGCAGGAGACCATCAGCAGCTAATCGTGTACAACTTGGGCAAGACCTTTTCCATCCGTTACCACCTGACTCCATTTCAGTGGCACACAGTATGCTTGATATGGGATGGTGTGAAAGGCAGATTAGAGCTCTTCCTGAGTAAAGAAAGGATACTGGTAATGATCGATCAGCCACAAAACCTGGCGCCTAATGGGACTCTGGTTCTAGGACATTTTCGCAAGAAAGGGGATGACCATGTTAAAGGCATGGTTCCTAGGTTCACCAGCAGCTTGTACTACTTTCAACTCTGGGACCACATCCTGGGAAATGAAGAATTTATGAAGTGTTCGAGCGGAAACATGGTTAGTTGGGAAGAAGATGTTTGGCTCGTCAACAAGATCATTCCAACCGTTGACATGAGACTGCGCTGCGTTGAGTAACTGATGAATTGTCTTCCTTAGCAAGGGTAGTGGTGGTGCAGAACTCTTCTGCTCGCTACTATAAATAACCCACTCTTAGGCCCAGGCTCTGTCTTCCTCAGAGGGGCCCAAGGTTGCCACAGTTTTGTCATCTACTTTTTAACGTAGAGCAAATAGTACTTTTTGTCTTGTATTTTGATATGATTTCAAACTTACAGAAAAATTGCAAGAATAGGACAAAAATTTTCTATATATTCTCTACCCAGCTTCACTGTTACATTTTCCCCATATGTTTTATCATTCTCCCTCTCTCTCTGTCCCCTTTTCTTCCCCCCCTCCATACACACTCTCTCTCTCTCTCTCTCTCACACACACACACACACACACACACACACACTCACAAATTGTTTCTTAATAATTTGAGATTAAGTTGCAGACATAGGGCCTCATTTCCCCTAAGTATCTCAGTGTGTAATTTCCTGAGAATAAGGACATTCTCTTACATAACCACAGTACAGTTGTCAAAATCAGGAAATTTAACATTGATATGATACTAATATCTAATTCATAGTCCATATTCAAATTTAGCCAATTGTACTAATAATTTCGCTTATAGTTATATTTTACTTGGTCCAGGATCCAATTCAGGATCATGCATTGCATTTAGTTATGGTGTCTCTTTAGATTCTAATCTGGAACAGACCCTTAGTTTTTCCCTGTCTTTCATGATGCCAATTTGTCTCATTACTGGTGATGGTAACTTTGATCACTTGATGCTGCTGATGATTGTTAGATTTCTCCACTGCAAAGTTACTCTTTTTCCTTTATAATTGAGTAATTTCCTGAGAGATATTAGGAGGCTATATCAATATCCTGTTCTTATCAAACTGTCACCCAGTAGTTTTATATCTATCGATGATTCTTGCCTCAATCACTTATTACTATGATGATTGCCAAATGATGATTTTTAGAACTCCATCATTTTTGTACATTTAGTAGTTAGTATTCTATTGTGAGGGAGAGTGTTCTCTTCTTCTACATTTACTTATTTATTCCTTCAGTTGTTTATATGTTTATATCAGCATGAACTCATGGACTCTTAGTTTATTCAATGGGTTACAATCTGTTGCTGTCATTTATTTTATTGCTCAAATTGGCCCAGATTTGGCCAGTGGGAGTCCTTCAGTCTGGCTCTTATGTCCTTTTGACACATACCCATTATTTTTCGAGCACTTCCGTACTTTCTAGCACAACAAGATGTTGCAGGCTTATTTTGTAGTTTTCCCACTCAGCCCAAGAATCAGCCATTTTACCAAAGAGCCCCAGTCCCTTTTAGTGGGGAATGGTATTGACAAACCAATTCATTTTTCTTTTGAGAGCAATGACGTTGTGGGAGAACTGTTAGATGGAATTCTTGTAAGAAAACTGGGTTTTTGGAATTACACGTGTATTTCCTCCCTTCTTTCCAGTTTTTAGGAGGAAATATAAGATTGTTTTTCTCTGTACAACCCCACTCTCCCGTCAAATCCAATCTTCTCCATCATCAACAGCTGCAGTCCTGAAGCGTGGGTAAAGTCATTGATAACAGCATCCAGATAGAATTTTTTTCTCATTTCCTGGAATGTTCACTTATTCTTAGAGGAATAGTATTTACTGTTCTTATGGATTTGGGAGGGGGTAGCGAGGGAATGGGGGCTAGATCCATGCCTAATAGGGCTCCTGCAGACTATGGAGATAGGTTTTCACCAACGGTCTGGATGCTGTTTGAGTTAATGGCAGAGGGTTTCTGTGTTTCTTTGAGCTCAGACTAATGCAAAGGAACAGGAAAGCCATTCCTTTGAGCTACTACCTGAAGGCATTTGGTTTTTCTCCTTTCTGAAGCCTTGAAAATGAAAGAGAAAAGTCCTAGCTGTCTCTGATTACAAAAGCGAGCAAGTAGGTTAAGCCTGAACAGCTTACTCAAAGCAGTTTAAAGTAACTTTATCTTTGACGGAAGGAACCAGAAGTATGGCTCTATTAAATCCATATGCTTAGCACTGGTCTTTGAAAACCTAGTCTGGCCAGTGAATTACCATGGCCTTTCATACCACTTTGCTGGTAAATGACTAAATCTAACTGAAGTGATAAAGTGTTAGATGACCCTCATTTATTTTGCTCTTTTGTACACTTTTTAATGTACAATCTATCCTCTTGGTCTGATTAAGTCTTGGTGGGCATAATGTACAAATAATCCAATACAACAAACAAGTCAAAGAAAACATAACCTAAAATGACAATCAGTGAGAGGAGTAGAAAATGTTATTTCTACTATTCAGGTTCCTTCAAATGTTCTTTCCAAACCTTAGACCAGGGTTTCCTAACCTGAGGTCCAGAATGGCCTTGACGGGTGAGCAAAGCCCTTGAGATGGTACGCACCATTCTAAAAATGCAAGATGAATTTTTTTCCTCCTGAGGACAGTCTATAGTCTTCATCATATTCTAAAATAATATAATCGCTGCCTTTTACTAAGCCCTTGCCATGTGTCAGGCATGTTATGGACGAAGAAAGAGAGGCCCTGAGAGTTTAAATAAATTGCTTAAAGTCACCCATCAAATCAGTAGTGGAGCTGGGATTTGCACAAAGATCTGTCCTGTTGCAAAGCCCATTCCTTTCACCCCACACACCTTGCAGGACTGCCTCGAGGGAGTCTGTGGCCCCAAAACGGTTATGAGCCACTCTCTTAGAAGCTTCCTTCGAAGAGAATTGCTGGTGCTGATAATCCACCTGGGGAAATTCAGCTACCAGCTATGGTCACTGCCTGGTCACCACTGAAGGAGCTGTAACACCATAGAATTTCTTCTACCTCCATCTTGCCATCTGACATCTGGGAAAAAGAGGGCAGTTATCTGAATAAATAGGAGTGGTTACTACATGCCTGGCTTCAGCTTTTGCCTAATAAATTGCTATTTATGGTCCATAGAAGGATTATGACCTTTCCAAAATAAATTTTAATGAACACATTGCTAGGTTACAATTCTCAATAAATCTATTTACACATAAATTATATATGTGTATATTTATATATTCATGAGAACAAGGCTTTGGGGGAACATTTGCTGAAAACCATGAATGCTACCTGGGTTTAATAAACAAGTATTCACTGTAGTTGGAGATGTCTCAGGAATATTTAAACAGTGCAGTGATAAATAATAATCACGGCAAAGGTGCTAGTCATTAGTAATTTAGTTTTGGAGTAGTTTTTAAGCATCTTTTCTTTATTAAAAAAATTACAAATGCAATAAATATGATTGTGAGTAAAACAAACTCAAACAATGCAAAAATACATGAAGCATAAAGTAAAACCTACCCTGCGTCCTCTCCACAGAGGTGTCTATTTTTTTTTTAGAATCTTTTTTCCTATGGATTTATAATGTGTGTGTGTATGCATGGGTGTGTATGGATGTGTATAGTTAAAAAAATAAAAATAATATATGCATATGTACATATAGGTTTACAATTTGATTTATTTTAACTTAATATTATCATGGACACATCAGTAGGTTTATATCCACCTCATCCATTTTGGGGCTTCATATATCCATTTATAGATGTACTATAATTTATTGAACTAACTCACCACAGATGAGCATTTAAATTGCTTCCAAATTTTTGCAGTTACAAGTAATGCTACAATGAATTTTCTTGTACACACATCTCAGTACACATGGGCTTGTAATTTCATAGGACACATTATTAAAAGTACAATTTTAAGAGAAAAGGATATAAGCTTTTACAATTTAAGTTGATTTACCTTTTTTGCTAGTTATTTTATTAAGTTAACTATTCATTAAAATTGATTTAGTTTTTAAAGTAAAAGTAATAGACATGCATGGTTAAAATTCAAACACTGCATAAAGATATAAATTAAAAGTCTCCTTTCTCTTCAATCCCTTACCCCAAGTGCTTCTCTCTAAAAGTAATGATTAAAAATTTTTTTATATATCCTTGCAGAAACAATTTAAAACTTGGGTTTGCATGTAAATATTCTTTGTTTTTCTTTTTCACAGTTGGGATCATCATCATAAGCATAGTCCTCTGTATCTTTTTTTTACATTCAATAGTATATTTTGCAGATATTTCCATATCAGAAAGTATAGACCTACCTGACTATTTTTGGTGTAGGGGGTACGATAGAGCTATGCTATAATTTATTCAGTGATCTTCCTTTGAAGGGCTTTTAAGTTGTATCCAGGTTTTACCTGTGACAAAAATCTAATGTATTTTTTAAAGGAATGGATGGTGACTGGAATTTCTTTTTTTTTAAAATTTATTTAATTAATTAATTTATTTATGGCTGTGTTGGGTCTTCGTTGCTGCACGCGGGCTTTCTCTAGTTGCGGCGAGCGGGGGCTACTCTTTGTTGCGGTGCGCGGGCTTCTCATTGCGGTGGCTTCTCGTGTTGTGGAGCACGGGCTCTAGGCACGTGGGCTTCAGTAGTTGCGGCACGCGGGCTCAGTAGTTGTGGCTCACGGGCTCTAGAGCACAGGCTCAGTAGTTGTCGCACACGAGCTTAGTTGCTCCGCGGCATGTGGGATCTTCCCGGACCAGGGATCGAACCCATGTCCCCTGCATTGGCAGGTGGATTCTCAACCACTGCACCACTGGGGAAGCCCTGGAATTTCTTGAAGTGATCATTAGGGACTGATGAGAAGCTAAAATTCCTCTCTAGGTAAGTTGAGAGTAATTTCCTAATCTCAGCTCAGACACATGATCCAACAAAGGATTTGTTCTGACTTGTGCATGTGTGAAGACTAAGAGCCTTCCTAAAGGTATGTAGATTAAATCACTCTTAGTTAATGCATTTGAGAAATCTCTTCTTGGAAAAGAATGAAGTAACATGAATTGAGTCCATTCTGCGAAATCTACCCTGTATCAAAACATACGGTCCCTGTGTGTGTGTAGCTATTGATTTGCTAAGATTTATTAATTAATCTAATGCTCCAGCTGCTTTGAATTACTTTATGAACTAACCATTCTTAAAATATGCAGAGATTGACTATATAGTTTATGTACTTTCTAAGGCCTTTGTCTGGCCCACTATTAAGCCTTCTATCCAGTTATTAGCTCTGATAGGAAAGGTTTCATTGTGATGGGCTCTTCTAGCTAAGAGGCAATTTGGTTTTGCCCCTGTACATCAATTCTCTGTGCTATCCTCATTTTTCATCACGAAAGATAAGCAAGAGCTGTTTGTAGTTCATTCAAACCTCCTCATTTGTAGTCTCCTGCACAGGGTGACATTCACCTATGGATTCAGAGATGGAAGCTTCTAGCCTGTCTCTCTCTCTATTGCAGGATTCATTTTTCATGTCCTTGCCTGGAAACTGAATACAGACACCATTTTGAAAACAATTTTTTTTTCTCATCATCTTAAAGATGCTCATTTCATATTTTTTCTACCCCACAGGCAGATGTGTCTGTGACAGTTTCTGGTCACCATTATCTCTCACAAATCTAATAAACATGCTCTGAATTATATTTCCAGAGGTCGTGATTGAAAGAAAAATCAGATGCAAAATGTGGGCTAGAAAAACGCAAAGATTTAATATGAGGTGATATACCCAAATCACAAGCAGAATTTGGTACCTTAGCAAATGTTCTACTTAATATTCTGTTGGCAGGTACATCCGCAACAAAATGCCTCATAAATATGCAGCTACTCTATACCTCTGTTCTCCAGCTCCCAATGATTACAATAATACAATTTGGTCTAAAGTGAAGGAGCAAATGGCAATTAAGCCCACAGGCCCCTGTGAATTAGCATGGATTATCACCACTTTAAAATACAGAGACAGCAAAGCTCATGCAGATCATTTGTGCAAGTGATCACTTGTTCACAAATGGGAACAGGATGAATGCGGCAAAACATGTTTGTAAGCCCTTCAAAGATGGAGGCCAGACTCCATGGCTTCTGTGGTCCCTGCAGTACAAATGGACATTCCGTTATCGTTCAACTACCTGCACGGTGTAGGCTTTTGTATTTGCTTCTTTTAAGTTGAATTTTTATTGAGATAACTGTAGATTCACATGCAGCTGAAGATCTCTTGTACACTTTGCCCAGTTTTCCCCAATTGTAACATTTTGCAAAGTTATGGTATAGCAATCGGAATATTGACTTGGATACAATCCACTGATCTTATTCAGATTTCTCTAGTTTTACTTGTACTCATTTGCGTGTGTGTGTGTGTGTGTATTGAGTTCTATACAGTTTTATCACCTGTGTAGGTTTACGTGTCCACCACCACAGTCAAGATACTGAATGGTTTCAACACTGCAACCATCCATCGTGTTGCCCTTTTATAAACACGCCCACCTCCCTCCTTCCCTTTCCGCCCACTTCTGCTTCCCGCATCCCTAACCCTTGACAACTACAACTAATCTGTCCTCTGTTTGTAAAATTTTGTCATTTCAAAAACGTTAATAAATGGAGTCATGAAATGTGTAACCTTTAAGGATTGGCTTTTTTTTCACTTAGCATCATTCTCTGAAGAGTCATCCAGGTTGTTGTGTGTATCCATAGTTTGTTTCTTTCCATTGCAGAATAGGATTCTATGGCACGGATATATCACTGTTTGTCTAGCCATTCACCTCTTAAAAGGCATCTGGGCTGATTCCAATTTTTGACTATTACAAAAAAAAAAAAAGCCTGCTATGAACATTTGTGTACAGGTTTCTGTGTGAGAATAAGTTTTTATTTCTCTGGGATAAATGCCCAAAAGTGTAATGGCTGGGCATTATGGTAGTTGCACATTTAGTTTTATATAAAACTGTCAGATTGTTTTCCAAACTGGCTGTGTCATATTCTGTTCCACCAGCAAAGTATGAGTGGTCCAGTTTCTCTGCATCCTTGCCAGCATTGGGTGTTGTCACTATTTTTCAATTTCACCCGTCCTGGTAAGTGTGTAGTGATGTTTCATTGTGGTTTTAATTTGCATTTCCCTGATGCCTAATGATGTTGAATATCTTTTCCTGTGATTATTTGCCATCTGTATAACCTCTTCAGTGAACTATTCATGTCTTTTACCGATTTTTCTCTCTTTTTTATTGAAGTATAGTTAATTTACTATGTTGTGTTAGTTTCAAGTGTACAGCAAAGTGATTCAGTTATACATGTATATATTCTTTTTCAGATTCTTTTCTATTATAGGTTATTACAAGATATTGAGTATAGTTCCCTGTGCTATACAGTAGGTCTTTGTTGTTTACCTGTTTTATATATAGTAGTGTGTGTATGGTGTATGTTAATCCCAAACTCCTAATTCATTGCACATTTTTTCATTGGATTTTTTATTTTTAATGTGGAGTCTTGAGAGTTCTTTATATATTCTAGTCCTTTGTTGGATATATGCTTTGCAAATATTTTCTCCTCATCTGTAGATTACTCTTTTATCCTTTTCACATGGGCTTTCACCAAGCAAAAGCTTTTAGTTTTGGTGAAGTACAATTTATTGATTTTTCTTTTTGTGGATCATGCTTTTGGTGTCAAGTCTAAGAACTCTTTGCTTGGTGTTAATTTGTATCCTCCAACCTTATTGAACTCACTTTTAAGTCCCAGGAGGTTTTTTGTTTTTTGTTTATTTTTAGGTTCCTTGAGATTTTCTACATGGACAATCACATAATCTGCAATGCCTTTTATTTCTTTTTCTTTTCTTATTGGCGTGCCTCTAACTTCCCGTACTATGTTGAATAAGAGTGACGAGAGCTGACATCCTTGCCTAGTTCCCAGTCTTAGTGGGAAGACATTCAGCCTTTCACCATTATGGTTGATGTTAGCTGTAGCTTTCTTGGTGATGTTCTTTATCAAGTTAATATAAATACCCTCCATTCCTAACTTGCCAAGAAATTTTTTTCGTGAATGGATGTGGGATTTTGTCAAATGATTTTTCTGTATCAATTAAACACGTTTGCTAACCCATTGTAATTAATTGCTAGACTTAGGGTTTGAAAGGATCTTTAATCCCTATGGATCCTGGTTAAAAAGCTACTGACGCTTGATTGGATTACTTCTATTTGGGATATAAGTGATTATTTAAGGAATATTGTTTCAGGGCATGGCTGTAATTGGGATCCCCACTGGGTTTCAATGCCTAGGCTTGCAAGGGTGCCTTCATGTTTTGGTTTAGCACTGTGATTCTCTCTTCTAAAGTTTGTGTCTGACTATTTTGCGTGATTGCTTTCTCTTGAGCAGTTCAGCATTTGCAGAACTTGGCTTTTATTATCTAAATTTGCTAATTCTTGATTCTTTTAGGTAGAGTCTCTTCTTTCTCTGGGGTTTGTGATGATTCTGTGTAAACTGAGGGCATGCACTTATGGGTACTGGATAATTGAAGCACTAGCACACACTGTCTTATTTCTTCTCTACATATTTCACCGGTGGAAATCTCATCTTCTCAACACTGAACATCTCTGGGCCTAATCTCTAAATGAGGGGATTGAATACAATCTCCAACACAGTGCTAAAATTCTGTGATTTAATTAAGGAAGATTTGAGTTATAAAGACTTTGGAGGAAAAAACTTGAGACAGTAATGTCTCTGGAAAAAAAACACTTTCATCTGAAAGATTCAATGGGAGGTTTGCTGAAATATACAAATCCAGGTTTTAAGTTAAAATGAAAGTTGCATTAATTCCTAGGAGATATCTAGTACTTAAAATGCCACCTGTTTGGCAATTTTGTTCAACTCATTTGTTTTTCTTTTTCTCAGTCTTATGCTTCTTTTTGAGATGCTTACAGGAAGTGTCAATAACAATTAACATCTATAGCTCAGCCCTCTCCAGATAAAAATATCATGCCTAACTCCCAACCTCTGTGTTCTAAAAGAGTTTACTTGTTATGGATTTCTCTAACAGTGCTATTTGAATGCTGCATCAAAGAAGATAACTTAGGCTTTTGTGGTATGTAGTGTTTTATTGTCTTCCTAAAAAGTTAATGCAGCTCAATCATTAATCATTTGTAAAGGAATGGGAATTGTGAAATCTTCTCTCAACAATTAGTGCATTCATAGGGAGTGATTCAGGCCCTGGGATGCCACACTCCTCAAATGTGATATAAGTGACACTGTAACAGGTTTGCTAAGCCAGTTGGCTGTGCTAAAGCCATCTGCAAAAATGGGAGCCAAGATCCTGACAATTCTCCTTTTACTTGCAGTTATGGAAAAATTTGAAGGCAGAAGCTTGAAATAAATGTTGTGCTGCTGAAATGTACCAGTTTCTTGATACTGCCTAATAGGATGTGAATCTCTGATAATTGAAACAATGCTGTAAAATTAAGTAAAAAAGTACTTCTTATATCACTTTGAGTTTTCTTTTTATAAATGTGTGTACTTTTGTCTACTCATCTATACAGTTAGTTGCAGGTTTCTGATTGTCACTCATTCCACTTGCTAATGACCACAAAATCCCAAAGAATATCCCACACACTTCTCAGAATTTCTATATATGCAAATTAAAAGTTATTTCAATGCTCGAGACAGTGAAATAAGTTAGTAGATTGTCTACCACCGTAATTATTCCTACATCATAGGTATTATGCTTCCCAGGTAGATAAATTCAAAATGCTAATTTCCCAATGGTAAATATGCATGATTTCATTTTGGGTGATTTGAACTGGTGAAAAATTATGACTCAGTGTTGAATTTTACTATGCACCATTTTCACTTGGATGTTCCACCATCATTCCAAATTCCACTTATCCGAGCCTGAAGTGGGTGTTTTTCTTCCGAGTGAGGCTGCCCTCCCAATTTTCCTATTTCTATGAATATCACCACTGTTCTCCAAGTAGCCCAAAAGCAAAAGTCAAGTTCTCTGACATTTCTCTGTCTTCATCTCTTAAACCTCTTCGCTAACATAAACTGTCATGTCAATTCTTCCTTTCCAATAGCTGTAGGATTAGGGTTTCCCACACTACTCTCATCTCATTCCAAGCCTTCATCATTTCCACTTGTTCAGTTAGCCTGCAAATATTTATTGGACATCTACCACATGCCAGGCCTTGTACTAGGCACTGGGGATATAATGGTGAGTGAGCAAAGAAAGATGAAGGCCCTACCCATAAAGTGTAGTGAGGAAGACAGATATTAATAAGCACACATACATGAAAAACTGCATCTGTGACAAGTACTGTGAAGAAGAGGTATGAGGGTTGTCATAAGAGGTATGTCATAAGAGCCTAGAATAGATTGGTTTGACCTAGTTATGGAGGCAAAGGAAGGCAGTGTTCCCTGAAAAAGTGATGCATGAGTGAGATCTGGAGGAAGAATAGAAGTTAATCAGATGAAGAAGGGTGGGAAGATCATTCTAAGTAGAGGCAACAGGACATGCAGTAGTCTTGTGGTGGGAAAATAATGCCAAGTATTGCAGGACTAAAATGAGGCTGCCGGGCTGAAGCCCAGAAAACAAGGGAGAAACTTAGTACAAACTGAGGCTGAAGAGGCAGGTAGAGACCAAACCATGCATAGTTGTTTTAGGCTCTATTAAGAAAATTTTTTTTAATCCTATGAGCAATACAAGGCCACTAATGGGAGCTGAGTATGTGAAGGTGTGTGTGTATGTGTGTGAGACACGTGATCAAATTTGCATGTCAAAAAGATCATTCTGATTGCATTATGGAACAGATTGGAGGGCCCCCAAGAGTAGAGGCAGAATCTAGTTGGGAAGCTACTGTAGTAGTGCAGGTGAGAGATTGATGGTGGCTTGGTCAGAGTGGTAAGTGATAAAGGTGGGGATAAACAGGTGAAGTAAAGAGCTATTTAGCAGGTAAGATCCATAGGACAAGATTATGGATTGGCTATAGCAGGTGAGAGGAAATGAAGGAGACAGAGGGAGAGGGTTTTGGCTTACACAATTAAATGTATGCTTCACTGCGGGAATACTGAAACAGAACCCAGTTTGGAGAGAGTTCAAGTTGGGGCATATTGAGTTGAGGTGTTAATGAGATATCCAAGAGATGATGTCAAGTGAGCAATTAATTATGTAAATGTGAAGCTCACAATAGAGATCTGATCTAGAGATATAACTTTGAGATTCATCTGTGTATATGTGTAAGTTGGAATCCTAGATGTGAAGAAACTATAGAGGGACTTCCCTGGTGGCGCAGTGGGTAAGACTCTGCGCTCCCAATGCAGGGGGCCCAGGTTCGATCCCTGGTTGGGGAACTAGATCTCACATGCATGCTGCAACTAAGAGTTCGCATGCCACAACTAAGGAGCCTGCAAGTGTCAACTAAGACCTGGTGCAGCCAAAATAATTAATTAATTAATTAATTAAGAAAAAGAAACTATAGAGTGAGAAGAAAAGAGGTGCTGGGACCAAGCCTTGGGGAACCCTGATATTTAATGGCCAGGTGAAATAGGATGTGTCTGCAAAGGTGATAGCCAGAAGGAGTGGCCAGAGAAGTAGGAGAAAAACCAAGAGTGCATTATGTCATAGAAGTCAACTCAAAGAATATCTTAAGAAGGAGGGAGTGGTCAACATTATCAAAAGCTGTTGAAAGGTCAAGTGAGATGAGGACTGAAAAAGTATCCATTGTATTTGTCTACATGGAGGCCATTGGTGGCCTTAGTGAGTGCTGTTTAGTTGAATGATGATGGCAGAAGCCAGATTACTGTGGGCTAAAGAATAGGTCAGGGGAGCATGAAGACAGCCAGTAGAGATCAATTTTCTTTAAAGAAGTTTGGGTGTGATGGGGAGGAGAGTGACAGGGCAGTACCTGCAGAAGAATATGGGGTTTTTATTTTATTTTATCTTATTTATTTATTTTTTAAAATAAATTTATTTATTTATTTATTTTTGGCTGCTTTGGTTCTTTGTTGCTGTGCATGGCTTTCTCTATTTGCGGCGAGTGGGAGCTACTCTTCGTTGCGGCGCGTGGGCTTCTCACTGCGGTGGCTTCTCTTGTTGCAGAGCACGGGCTCTAGGCACGTGGGCTTCAGTAGTTGTGGCATGTGGGCTCAGTAGTTGTGGCACACGGGCTTAGTTGCTCCACGGCATGTGGGATCTTCCCGGGCCAGGGCTCGAACCCGTGTCCCCTGCACTGGCAGGCGGATTCTTAACCACTGCGCCACCAGGGAAGCCCGGGGTTTTTTATGTTTTATTGCAACAGACTAGAACTTGTTTTAAATCAGGAGGGGAAGGCTCCTTAGGGAAAGGAGGGATGACTGTTGGTGTCAGCTTTCCGAGACGGTAGCACGGCTAAGTTTCTACCTGATGACTTCCATTGTTTTTTCCTATGAAATAAGAGGAAAAGGTTACTTGATAAACATGTGAGGGTAAAGTTTGAGAATGGGGAAGGTTTTCAGTAGTTATTGCAGAGAGTAGGAGCATAAATTGACCAGAGAAAAGTGGTAGGCTGGATGGGCAGTGTGAAAAGCTTATTTGAGGTTGGTGGTCATGAATTTATAGAAATACTAATTCATCCTCCTGTGTGACTGTGCCCATCATTACATTAGAATGCAGGAAGAAAATATTGTGAAACTTCTGTTTATATTTATTTTTATCACATTCTTTTGGCATATTTTGAGTATGTTTATAATGTACATAATGTAAATTTATTATACATATGTATACATTATTAGTAAATATATATACATAAATGGCATATGTTAAAGAAATTTTAATCTTGGGGTCCCAGATCAAAATATTTTCAGTTTATAGTACTGAGATGAATAATAGGCATTTGACAACAGTTAATCATTTTTTGAGCACTTCTTATATGCCAGGTGCTGTGCTAAGTATTTTACATGCATTAACTCAATTCTCAAAACAATTTTTTAAAGTCGGTGTTATTATCTCACATTACAGAGGAGGAAATTGAAGCACAGAGAGGTTAACTAACTAGTCCAAGATTACATAATGAATAAATGAGGGAGCGAGGATTTTAAAATACATCTATTTGAATCCAAAGCTGGTCCTCCCTTTTTTGGAAGACTTTAACCACACAATCCAATTTCTGTAATAGATATAGGACCGTTCAAGTCATCTATTTCTTCTTAAGTGAGTTTGACCACTTGCCTTTCAAGAAATTGGTTCATTTCCCAAAGTTAATCCTCTTACTCAGTGTGCTACTCTAGTATGCACCCCTCTTTTAGGAGTGCCTATATTTTTTTATGGCGACACAATGGAATGGATATCCTTCTACCTGTTACTTAACCAGGGCATTATGAGAACCATATATAGATTTTGGAAAGTAGAAAATCATCTTAAGAAAAACCAAGTTAAAAAAAAGAAAGAAGGAAGGAAGGAAGGAAAGAAAGAAAAAAGAAAGAAAGAAAGAAAGAAATGAAAGAAATAAAGAAAGAAAGAAAGAAAGGAAGAAAGAAAAATCAAGTACAGTTGGCCCTTGAACAATGTGGAGATTAGGAATGTCAACCCTCCAGAGCAGGGAAAATCACATTACAATTTTTTTTTGACTGTGCCACGTGGCATGTGGGATCTTAATTTGAACCCCGCACCCCCTGCAGTGGAAGCGCAGAGTCTTAACCACTGGACCACCAGTGAAGTCCCCCCATTACAACTTATAGTTGGCCCTCTGTATCTGTGGTTTCTCCATATCCGCTCTTCCACATCCGAGGATTCAGCCAACCGTGGATTGTGTAGTACTGTAGTATTTACTATTGAAAAAAAAATTGCGTATAGGTGGACCCACACAGTTCAAACCCTATAATTCAAGGGTCAGCTGTAATCACATGATTTGATTTATATCTGATACTTATCTCCTCTTTAAAATATGAAAAACCATTATAGAGCTGTTTCTTAAAGAATTGTCTCTGACTTCTAAAGTTGAATCCAAAGTAACACATGCTTTGTAATTTTTCAGTTGTTTCTGAAAATATAGCAATTCAGGAAACAACTACAACTCTTTCACAACAAATAGATTTGACAACACCATTCCAAGTTACTGGACTCAAACCGCAAAGGACGGTATATTCTTCTACCGTGGTGTCTAAAAGCATGCCTGTATTTGCAAGTGATTATACAACCAGATAGTATTCCAATACAACATCTCCAACTGTGGAAACAATGACTGCACCAATTTTTAAAAAGACATCCATAGCGGAGACAGCTACATTCGCAGCAGACATTTTGTCTACTTCAGCAGCCATTGCTCTGTCTACCAAGAGTACCTCCATAGGCCCTACTACCAATTCCATGAAAATAAGTAAACCCCCATCTTCAGAGAGCACAAGGACAACAAAAACGGCTGAATCCATTGCTACTGAGACCTTTCATCCAACGGTAGCCACTAATTTTCTGTACACATCTGGATTTACCAAGAGTTCAATTGCATCCAAAACTTCAGTGACTGGATCTCAGTCGGCTGTTATGAGGACAACATATTTATTCTCATCTATTGAGTCGACATCGATGTCTACAACATCTTGGCCTAAACACAAATCCACAGGTATGGGGGCACTCCCTATCTCCACAGCTAGCCAGGAGTTTCTTGCATCTACAGCTGCTGGAAGTGTACCTCAGTCCACGGTGGACCAGACTTCAGCTACAACTACTCACATTGGGACTGCATCAGCACTGCCGCCTAAGTCTGTGCTCCTCTCCACAGCTGTTCCAGTGGATTCTGTATTTCCTAGAAATCAGACGGCATCCACATTGGCAACAACTGATATGGAAATACCCTTTACAGTTTATTCAACTAGGTCTATTGAAATGACACCTGCGCTAAGAACAGTTGAAACAGAGCCGGCATTTACAAATTTCCAGGATGTCTCTTCACCCAGAGTGGAGGGCACAATATCTACCTCCATGCCAAAAGAGGCCTCTTCCGTGGCCCTTTCTTTTAGGACATCCTCTCCATTCATCAGAGCTCAGAGCGTACAGACAGTTATTGATGCTGAGACTACACATGAAGCCTTGATTACTGGGATCACACTTGCACCTACAGTGGCTGAAACTATGCTTTACCCCACAATCACTGGGCTAGTATATACCCAGAATACACCCTCAGGTGGTGAAAACATGCTTCCTCTGATTTCCACTAGATCAGCTTCCACATCCAAGGTGTCTGAGTCTGGTCCCACATCAGTAACTGATGAAGGTAACCATCTATCCTCCACCAATGAGATCATTTGGACTTCCAGGCCAGAACAGACCCTGTTGACATCAGCATTCCATGGGAGTACTTCTAATACAGAACATTCATCCACAACTGCTAATATTATCGTCCAACCAGAAGCATCCACAGAGAGTGAGGCCACTACCACCGCTGATGTTACTACCGACAGATATACAGCAGTTCTATCCAAATTGACATCTCCGTGGCTTGCTAATTTCTCCACAGTTTCTGGAGCTACATCTGTAACCAAACTGCCTGAGTGTAAACTTACCAGTTTACTACTAAAACCCACCTCTATGTCCACAGTAACTGGAAATGAACTTCTTTCAACACCAAGGGAGACAGTTGTTGCACCAGTAGATAGAATATCTACCCTTGCTTATGTTGAACCAAATTTTTCTACTGAGGAGAGTGCGTCTGAGAACACGCAAACAGAGACAAATGGTACAATTGCATCTGGAGAGACAACAGCCCCTGTCGCAGAGTCTGCAACAGCACAAAGATTCAGAACTGCTGTGACAAGGAAAGGAACCACTTCCCATTTTCTTAACGGAAAATCGACTGTAGCAGCGACAACCGAGGTTCCTCCATTTGCAACGATACTGGAAGCAACAGATGAATCTGTTTCCCCCCTTCCTGATATAGAGAAGCTGACTACCCGATTGGATAATACAACTGCAACTACTGAAGCAAGAGAAAGTTGGCTTTCTGCAAAATCGGTGAAAACCACACCTAAGAATTCACCTAATGGAACTACAGAAATCTTTAATTCCACCCACATCTACAGAGCACATTGGACGTCAGAGACTCTACCTGAGGGGAATCCAGCTCCATCTCCCACTTCTGGGAGCACACAGACATTTTCTGAACCCCTGGGTGCTTCCACCACAAGGACATTGAGGACGAGTTTTGCCACTATCCCTACAGACAGGACAGCTATGTCCTTGACCGCTGGTGCCTTGTTTCCACAGCTTATAGCCACGCATTCCTCAGCAACCCCTGTGCCTGTTACCCTCGTGTTCTCACTGCTGGTTAATGTCTCTGCTGTCACCTCTATGGTGCTGTCTGAGGAGACTAAGGTTACCATGCCTGGGCCTTCTGCACTGGCCAGGGCTTCCTCCACATCTCTGCCCTCAGATATATCAGCTCTGTCATCAGCTGCAGTGACCACAGCTGCGACAGTCCAGCCACTGCAGGGGGTCTTCCAGGTCCCGACGGAGAGGGGTAAGGGACTGAATAGCACCGTGAGTATGGGGTCAGAAGGACCAAGACAACGGATGGTTGCAAGGCACTGTATTTAGAATCTACTGAATCTTACATAGACAGAAGAGGAACTCATTATTAGACAATGAACCCATAGAATTGCTTATCGTCTCGGTTCAGTCACTACCACAGACGTCAACAAGTTTACAACAACTATCCTTGAACATTATCTTCCCTTAACCAGGCTCACACACAGCCCCCAGCCATAAGGAACAACCAGGACTCTCAGTTCCCTGAGGTCTCCTGGCTTGAGATAGCTTTGCTAATCTCTCTTACATTCCTCGGGCCTGGGAAAAAGAGTGTATTCCAAGGTAAGGGCTTTGCTTTTTGTGAGAGACATACTGTCTCCTCCAGGAGTTACCTCCGGCTAAGACTGCATGCTTCCCACACACAGCATCGATGCCGCCATTGGATCAGAGCACTTCCACAACCAGCGGTACCGTGCCTTCCCGCAGAGACTCCATCCACACCACTTCAGAGGCCACAGGGATCTCTGTCAGGATGACACCCACGGCAGTTCCCTCTGACAGAAACTCTAGTCCCCTCGCTGAGGCCTCCCACTCCTGTGGCAACTAAGACTGAGACCGCCCTTCTGTCCACCTCGGCTGACACAGTAACCCCTTCCACACCCACTCTTGGCTGCTCTAAACCTCTCCCTGACAACACTCCTGTTGTGTGCTCCACTCACGTAACCTCAACTATGTCTACGCCATTAGCAACCCAACCCATAGCTCAAGTGGAGGAGACTTCTACCCCTGCTCTCAGCTTTCCATACACTTTCAGTGGTAGTGGAGATGTTGTTAGCTTGGCTACGGGCACCACAGACACTTCCGTTGTTGATGACACCATGCCCTCACAGACCTCTGCCAACAAGCTTATTACTTCACTATATGGTCACATTTCTCAGTCTTCCACACATCTTGTAAACACACTGGTCCCCACCTTATTAGTGACTGACATTTCTACCTTATCTTCTGGCAAGGAGCAGATGACCACCTCCCTGGGAAAGACCCCCAGGACTCTGAAGGTGACAGAAATGTCCTCATCAAAGAATCCTCTTATTTCAGACTCCCACAGTACTTCATCCTCGGAAATGACAGACACAGGATTTGCTGAGGCCACAAAAGTTTCCAGTCACCAAACACATTCACTTTCAGACACTCCGTTTGTGACTCCACCTAATGAGAATCCAACTTCATCTCCCACTTCTGGGAGCACACACCCTCCACCTACCTCAACAGCAGATGTCCACATTTCCGAAATGCCTACCAGTCTTGGGAAAACAGCTCTCCCTTCACGAGCTGTGACAATTACCATGCTTGTGTCTCCTGAAAAAGAGAGCATGAGTGCCCTCTCAGTATATACTCCCAGGACTGAGAAAAAGATAGTAAGCACCACCTCTGTGACTCACCCGTTCTCACACCGCCAGGATACTTCATTTGCAGATACCATAACTTCTGGGACAACCAGGATATCAAATCCTGTAAACAATAACACAACTCTTTCACACTTGCTTTCATCTAAGACTCAACCTAAGGTGTCTTCAGCTGCCTCTCCTGTTTCTGAAAGCACACAGACCTCCCCTGAGACTCCGTCTCTTTCCACAGCTCGACTATCTAATGCCAATTTTACAACTATGTCTCCTGACAGGATCGCTACAGCCCTTTCTGCTCCAAATGTACCTACAGCACTTCTTGGGAAAACCTCTATGGCAACGTCCATTCCCATCTACCAGAGGTCCCCAAGGCCAGTTAGTGTCACTGCCTTCACCTCCAAAAGTGTTTCTGACACTCCCACGGTACTAATGACTGAATCTTCTAAAACAGCACTCGCAGATTGTTTGAAAAGTCCTTCTGTAGCCACTTCTGGGCCTGTGTCTGAGATGTCCTCAATGCCAGTTAATGACTCTGCTCTTCTACCTTCTGTTGTTTCTTCTGATGCTTCCACAACAGGTGGGTCATTCTATACTTTATTGTCTCCAATGACCCCCAGGCCTTCTATGACCATGCAAACATCGACATTGGATGTCACCCCTGTGACATATGCTGGGTCTACTTCAAAAAGTACCGTGGCTTCCTGTGCTCTCACTACTTCAGAAATAACCGAGGTGTCCTCCAGGATCACACCTACATCCTCTTCCTCCCCAACAGAGCCAACTTTTCCTTCTGTGAAAACTATTCCAACCACTATAATGGCTGGGATAGTGACTACATTTGTAAGCACCCCTGCCTCTCCTCTACTCAGTCCTAAGAACACTGAAGCTATTTCTTCCATTCCAAAGACCACATTTTCACCATTTCTATCAACAACCCGACAACCATCACAAGGATATGAGGCCACCACTCTGGGCATATTCTCTGGGATTACTAATAGCTCTCTGTCTACTGTAATCAGTGGTAAAGTAACAGTTCTCACAAATACTTGTTCCAGAATTGCCACCCCTGAAAGTGTGCTTTCATCTACTCCCTCAGAAAATCCCCACACTTCCTTGAATATTCAGGTTTCCCCCTCTTTGACTGGCTTTAAGAGCACTCCTGGACCCACAAAAAGTGTAAAAGCCAGCACTTAACCATTCTTCAAATACAGAAAAGACGACTTCCTTGTCAGAAAATACTTCAACAGCCGTGACAAAAGGTGCCACGTCTGTGAATGCACCTGTTTCATACCCTCCCTGGATTCCATCCAGTACAGCTCCACCCTCTTTGACATCATTTCTTTTTTCACCTCAAAGTACTGAAGCCGAGTTCTCTACTCCAAAGACTTCTTTTCCTCCTACATCCCAAATGGTTGAATTTCCAGTTCTGCAAACAAGAACCACATCTAGTAACACCCAGTCTCTGCTAATGACTTCCTGGAGCACACCCACAGCTGAAGATTCTCAGTTTCCAACTTCTACCACTGCTCATGTTTCTACACCCAACAAGATGGAAACAGAGAGTCCTTCCCTTGTTCCAGAGTCTTTGTCAAAATTCACAGCCTCTCAGACTGGTCTTGTATCTGGAGGTGTAATGGCAATGTCATCAATTTCCACAACAGGAATTCTTCCTACCTTGGGGATGTCTGAGAGCCCTTCATTATCAATATCTTCAAGATCTGTCCCTACTACTTTGGCTGACATTAAGCACACATTTGAGAAGACAACCACATCTGTAACTCCTGGGACCACACTCCCATCAAATCCTTCTGGTGCTGCTTCAGGATCTATAATTTCAAAGGCTACTACTTCACCCATGCTGACTTGGATCTTATCTAGTCTCCCTTCGGGTTCCCCTCTGGCAACTATATCCAATACTCCTCACGTTATATCTTCCTCTCCAATAGAGGTGTCAAAATCCACATTTCTGACTTCTGACATAACACCAACACACCCACTCACTAACTTTAGGACACAACCCTTTGCTGGTATAAGTGCCTTACTCACCAAAACCACCCCTTCACCTACAGTGGGTAGTATCACTACTGGCTTCCCAAGTTCTTTCCCTATGTCTGTAAAAATCACAGATGACAGTACCTACATTTCCAAATCCCCTGAAGCATTTTCCAGAATCACCTTGACTGCCAAGTCCAGGACTGTGTCTCAAGCTCCATCCTTTAGCAGAATGAGTAAGTCATTTCCTACAATTGACCACACCCGGTCTATTGGTGCCATGCTTCTACCTAGCCCTACAACAACATCTGCATGGAGCAGAATCCCAGCTGCATCAGCATCCCCGACATTAGTTCTTCCTAAGCCCACACAGGACTCCGTTCTAAATATAGCCACCACTACATCCACTGCTACTGGAGCCCCATTTCCACTCATACCCACTGGAGTAACACATCCTTCTACAGCAACTGTGTCTTCACCACCGTCTTCCTCTTTTGAGACAACCTGGCTGGATTCCACACCTTCCTTTTTATCTATGGAAACTTTGACTTCACCTATTGCCGTTAAGTCCAAAGGTATGTTCTGCAATATATGTGGCGTAACAGAATGCATGCACAATGGGATGTGTGTTCTCCAAGGGAGCCAGTTCTCTGAAGGCAGAAAGGTAAAAAGAAGGGTACAGGTATTTCTTATCTCCTACAGACAGTGGCTACAGTGGGTACCTTATCCAATCACAGAATTCTCTAGCCATCTTGCCTACCTTTGTGTTTTTGAAATATAATGCAAATGTATATTTCCTCTCAGTATGACATTTCTAAGCCTCCTTTCCATCCATTTTGTTCCTGATGCTCTGACTCCGACTCTACCAATGTGAACATGGATCAGGAACCTCACCCCCTTCCCTATGAGAGGATTATATGGCCTTAGGTCCAACATGTTGACCACATGCCAGAAAACACCAGAAGATACTCTAGCTTGCCCTTTTTGCTTTTTTAAAAATATTTATTTATTTGGCTGCACTGGGTCTTAGTTGCAGCATGCAGGATCTCTTTTTTTTAGTTGCAGCATGAGGGATCATTTAGTTGTGGCATGTGGGATCTAGTTCCCTGACCAGGGATCGAACCTGGGCCCCCTGCATTGGGAGTGCTGAGTCTTAGCCACTGGACTACCAGGGAAGACCCCTAGCTTGCTCTTTTTGAATTCCTTTTATGCAGGTTTCAGTCGTCTCAAGTCCCCACCTCCAGTTGGCCTCCAATGCTTATCTGTAACCAGGGAGTATTTGGCTTTCAAATCATTCAAATATTGGATGTTCCTTCAACTTTGATAGATAGATAGATGATAGATAGATAGATAGATAGATAGATAGATAGATAGATAGATAATTTTTGGGCTGCACCATGCAGCATGTAGAACTTCCCCAACCAGGGATCGAACCCGTGCCCCCTGCAGTGGATGTGTGGAGTCTTAACCACTGGACCACCAGGGAAATCCACTTTCTCAACTTTTACTATTCTAAAATTGAAATTTGATAGTACAGACAAGAGAAACAAGGAAATAAAGAGAAAAGCCTGAAGCATAAAGCAAGGCACAGGAAGAAATAAATATTTTCTCAGTACAAATGAACTTGTGTGATAATGTTCAGCCTGGCCATTAAAAAGACTGGAAATCTGTTGGCCAATGAAAACTACGATTTGTGGGATTTGTAAGATTGTCCATCAATTGTGTAGAAATCAAGGAAGAGCCCAAATAATTAAAGCAAAAATGCAATGGTACATCCTGGTTTGCTTTTGTATATGGAGCCGGAAGTACTGGTTCTTGACCTTGGAGTTAAATTAAGCAGAGTTTAAGAATGAGACTTCATTGTTTGGTTTCTTTAAAGTGAAGAGCAGTTTTGACCAGATTTACAGAAGTTAAATATCTTGAACTAAATGAAGGAAATTAATCTCCTTATTTTTAGTTACAGTTTCCTTCTACAATATTGAAATGAGCTTCTCTGTCTTTGATGAAGAGCTAAGGATCCCTATTACCAGGGTTGTAAAAGAATTTGCAAAAAATTGGGTAAATAATCTTTTGAATATTTATGCTACATAAAAAATACGTGAAAAAAAATATATGACTGAGTAGATTAAAACTAGCCTACACTTTTTTCTACCCATAATACATTTCACAGCAAATTGGTTTTGATTTTTTTTTTGCTGCAAATTTATCCACTCTGTAATCAACACCATGAGGATGTATGAGGTCTCTTTTTCATAGTGCAAATGCTGAAAGCTTTTATGGGATGTTATTATTTTAATTGGTTTAGAACTGTACATTTCCCTCCACTGACATGAATTCTGGGTCTTTGCCAAATTTCCCTATTTGGGGAACCTAGGAGAGCCGTGATAACATAGCGTATGCCATTATACTGAAATATTTTTGTTTTCTGCATTTTCATTTCTTCTCTCTTTTACATAAGAGATGTTTCAGTTATCCTTACATTTTTCTGATAATAAGAGCAATACGTAAAAAATTCAGAGACTAAAATCTGAAACCCAGAAAGTTAATATCCTCCCTAATACCACTTCTTGTATTAACTCCTCTTACCAGTTTAAAGTATATTCTTTCAGATTTTTTCTATACATATAATAACAGTGATACATGTATGTTCTTTTACAAAAGTAATTAGAATCAGTAATTACGCTATTCTGCAACTTGCTTTCTTTTCACTTAACCCTGTATCTTTGAGCACATTCATGCTGGTAAATATAGATCTACCTCATATACTTTAACAGGATTTCACTGGATGGTTGTATTGTAGGATTTCTTTTTAATCCAGGCATCTTTTGGTGGACATTTAGGTTGAGTATTTCTATAGGTTAAATTCCTAGAACTGGAATTGCTGGATCAAAGGACATGAATATTTCACATTTTAATAGCTATCACTAAGTGACCTCCCACCAACAGTAAACGATGATGTCTGTTTCCCCTCTCTCCCCATCAGCATTTATTTTCAAGTATATATGACATGATTATAAGTGCTTGAAAATGGGTGGGTGTGTTCATCCACCAGGGCTGCCGTAACAAAATATGATGCACCAGGTGGTTTAAATGACAGACTTTTTTTTCTTTTCCTTTTTAATTGAGGTATAGTTGACTTACGACACTGGGTCAGCTTCGGGTGTATAGCAAAGTGGTTCAGTTACGTATATATTATTTTACAGACATTTATTTTCTTACGGTTCTGGAGGTTGGAAGTCCAAGATCATGGTGCCGGCAGGGTTGGTTTCTGGTGAGGCGTGTCTCCTTGGCTTGTAGATGGCCACCTTCTCACTGTGTCCTTCCACCGGCATTTTCTGTGTGTGTGCACGCAGAGAAAGAGAGATCTCTGGTGTCTCTTCCTCTTCTTATAAGGACACCAGTCCTATCAGATTAGGGCTCCACCCTTATGACCTCATTTAGCCTTAATTACCTCCTTAAAGGCCCTATTTCCAAATACAGTCACATTAGGGGGTTAGAGCTTCAACATGAATTTTGGGGGGACACAGTTCATCCCATAACAATAGGTAAAATGTAAATCGAAAAGCTGAGTGGAGAGATGGAGATGTTGAACCAACTGAAATAATGAATGCAGCTTAATGATCACATCATCTCAGGTAACTATGCTGGGTTAAGAAAGAGGAGCAGGAATACTCAAACTGATATGTTTTATCTTTTACAGTTGACTTCTATATTTCAGGACAGTGAATTTGTTCTTGCTAATCTGGCTGTTCAAATTAAAAGCAGGTATGTGAGTGTCATCTACTGTGGGTCTGTTTCTATCCCGAGGGGATTTCCTTTGTTTTTGTCTGAGATTTAGAGACTGCTGTATTTTGAGTTTCATCTTCCCTTCTGAGTATAAGCTCTCTTTGGAATGAGAAAGAAGTTTGTATTATTACTGTAGGGTATAAAGCCAATGGGAGAACAAAACAGAAGAAAGTAAATAGGGGAAACAGTAGAATTGGACTCAGTTACCCCTAATACCACTTTTAGCTTTAATATGCTATGATTGTGTGACTTAGGGGAAAAAAATCATGTCTTAAAGGGATGAAAGGCTAGAGATGGCCATTGCATGAGGATTCATAAGGCCTTTTACTTTTGGATAATGCACTTTCAGGAATTAGAAATTCCAAGGGAACTTGAAATGTTTAAAGTGAGGAATGCTGATTAGTTCAAGAAATGCCTGGGGCACAGATTAGGAGAGGTGATTGCAGTGAAATTGACAGGCACTGAGTAGTATCCAGAAGACCATGACAAAGGCAACTGGTCATCTGAGAAATATTTTCTCTGCTCCTGCCCTGCACGTATACTAGTTCTCTGTCAAAGGAACATCCAGAAGAATCCCTTTGAAAAATAAGCATGGTTCTGGTATACCATGGTAAGCTGATTTTTTAAAACATTGAATGTGACTGCCTGTCTTCCATACCCTGGGATTTTGGTTTCTTTTGCATGTTCAAACATAAATGGGTTCAAGAAGGTTCATAGAATGTAATGGAAGTAAATCCACGATAGGTTATTAAAAGAAAATTGGAAATGTCTGGAGTATACAACATTCTTTTAAAGAACCGTGTCTATGATTTTTCTTTATTACCAAGGTAATATGTGGTCATTGTAAAATCTTAGAGCTTTACAGAAATATATAGCATGGATAGCAAAAATCTTCAGAAACCTGCCTTTCCCCACCTACTCTGGTTAACAGCTTATTTTATATGTTTCTCTAGATTTGTTGCCATGTGTTTCCTAAGAGAATGGGCTCCCACTCTACATACTGTTTTACAACTTTCTTTTCTTGCTTTAGAATACCTCATGTACATCCTTTCAGGCCAATACATACGGATCTAGCTTACTCATTTTGATGACTGCATAGAATTCTTTTGTACGGGTATGCCTTGGTGTATTTACCCAATTACCTTAGTGATGGACATTTCAGTTACTTCACTTTAGTATATATATTTTATACACCCCGGCTGGTATAGATTTCTAGAAGTGGGATTGCTGAAGCAAAGTCTTACCACCATTTTGGTGTGCAAATAATGACCCAGCTCTTTTAAAGTGTCTCCTTGGAGCCCTAGTATTATGAGAATTCCAAGCTGGGGGACGTTGCTGTTCTGCCTGAGTTGTCTTCCTCCTGAACTTGTTCCCTCATGTATTTGGTACTATATTTCATTTTTCTATAATTTTTGATGATTTTGGTACAGAGACACTACTGAGGAAGAAATAACCATGGACCGAACGTTTGTAAGTAATTTTTCAAAACAAATCTACTTGTAACCCATCCTATACCTGATTAGATATAGCTAATTAGCTCTTCCATTCAAGTGTATTTTATCAGGCAAGGTTCAGTTGTGGTAACTGAGGGTCAAATTACATTACTTTCTTTGGGATCTGCACAGGAAGCCACTAAGAAAACCATCCTCTGCTTTTCTGAACTGTCTATGTGGTAGTTTTTTGAGGCACATTTTGGGGGCTACAGTAGTATGGAATGATTTAGGGATTGTAAATGATAAATGGAATTTCTTGGTTGTAGACATCTGGCAAAAAAGCCTTGTTTTTCCAAGAGTGACACAATTGTTTGCAAGATAGGCATTCACGTAATAAATCCAGAGTGTGACAAAACTATCTTCCATCATCTGTTCCAGTGCCTCAAAGCTTTACAATGTTAGATTCTGAAAGAATTAGTATGCGCCCAGGGTTTAAGGTGTTTAAATCTGAGACAAATATTTTGACTATACAAAATACAGTCAAGCCTACAGTGCATTCCAAATTATCTGCCATCATTTAAAATACTTTCTGTAAATACCTGAGTCAGAATTTAAAGATTGAACACAGTATAGATGACATCACATAACTCAAATTCCTGTCAAATAATAGATGTAAAAACCTTTTGGTGATAATATGGTCCCCAGAGTCAGGCTGCCTGGGTTAGAATCCCTGCTTTTCCACTTCCTAACTGTGAGACCTTGGGCAACTTAATTAAACTCCCTATGCCTCAGTTTCCTCATCTGTAAAATGAGGATAATAATATTACCATTCCTCACAGGGCTGTTGGAAAGATGGAACGGGAGAACTTACATACAGTGCTTAGCACAGGACATAGAGTACAGTGAGATCTTGGTAGTGTTTAATATTATCATCGCCACATTTGGATCCAAATCCTGAAGGCTATGATGTTGCTCCCAGTTCTGAGTCATCAGCTGTGGGATACTGGGCAGATCATTTAAGTTCTGTGAGACTAGAAAATGGGGTGACCATCCCTGCATTACCTACCCTACAGTGTTGGTGTCAGGACTAAATGCATTGATGTTTTTGCGGGTGATTTTTGGATGGCAATGGGTTACATAAATATAAAGTCTAATTATGATCGTGGTTGTTAAGGATAAGCCCCCTAGTCAGTTGTGACGTTTGTTTAAAGATTTCAGTGACTACGTACTTTTCTTTTGCGTTATTTGAAACAGAGAGAAGGGCAAGGAATGGCTACAATTTCCCGTGTACCATACAGGTAGGAGCTGAGTTTATTCATAGCTGGTACATTTAGTTCTGATTTTCCTTCCATTTAATTCTGTATGTATAACCTGTTGGTCAGAGTTGTCAGAAGGAGATCAAAGTACCTGGTGGTTATTTTACAGATGCTGTAATTGGGCTCTTGCCTTCACGAAATAAGTTGTTTTGGTTGGTCACGGCACAGCCTAACAACCTGCCTGGTGCCTCTTTGTAGTGAAGAGAAAATGGGGTCCAAAGTGGCCATAATTTGGGGATAGGGCAATAAAGCATTTATTGTTATCAAAAAAGTCCACGAAATACTGAGCAGGGCAATTGAAAAACAACATGGAAAGCAGCCTCGGTCCTGTTCAGACTCGTGGTCCGGCTCCTCCCGGAACACTGGCTATTGCTGGTCTGCTCGATGCAGCCCAAGAAGGACATAGAGCCATAGGAGGCTCATGGAAAGGTCATTAGAATGTTCAGGGTGCTAAGGGTAGAGGGTCTGCTCTACTCTTGCAGCAAGAGGAGAGGTTTAAAAAAGAAGAGTCCTCTTCAGACTGAGAAGATGAAAGCTGAGAAGAGATAGTCTACCAGTGGAATGGGTAGGATGAACAGGGACTTCACCAAATATGGATCAGTCGGGGGGGGGTCATGGCTTCAACTGGACATAGAGAGAAATTTTAGGTAAACACAGGCGCATCTGACTTTCAAGAGCTGATAGGAAATATAGCAAATGTGTTCTTCCAAAAGATGTATCTACAGATGGAAATGGAGAAAAGGCATAGGTAAGTTTGTGAATCTGAAATGTGCTCAGTAATGGAGGAGTAGAGGAATTTAGAATGTTTGAGGACCTCTCTACAGAGGTCGAGGTTAAGGACAGCCCTATTCTTTCATAACATATCTTTTAGTAGACAGAACATTCCGAAATGAAATATTAGGTCTTTGTGACCTTGGCTAAGGCTCAGTTCTTTCATCTGTAGAATGGGGATAATAATAGCACTACCTCATAAAGTTCTTGTGAAGATAACATGAATTAAAATGTGCAGAACAAGAGCTCTACAAATGTTGGCTACTGTTATTATCTTTATCATCATTATTATTCTATTATAGAAATAGGCCTTCTGCAGAACACAGCTTTATAGACTAATTGAGCATGTGCCTATTTGCCTTATTATTACGGTAATGATGGGTAAATTAGAGACCAGAAGGGTAAAAGGTTTTCTCTAAAGTAATAAATTCTGAGTACTCCATCTTCCCTATTAATTATCACAAACTCCTAGAAATTGCACGGCTAGTCAATTTCAACATAATGCAAATGTTGCTGACTGTTCTTTTGAAAATGGGTTTTGAGTTGTTTGTTTTGGATACGAGAAAATTTATCAGATGACTTCAGTATGCTGTCTTCCATCATTTCTTAAGATTTGCCACTTAATAGCAGTAAAATGCTTGATATTTATGGACTACTAATTAAGTCATCTGCACAGAATTTCACCACCGCAGGCCAAGTTGCACTCTGTGGCCATAACTGCAACATCTTTCTTTTTGCTCTGCTTTTTAGCTGTGCTTGTCAGGTCATCATAAAGGCCAACTCTTCTTTAGTGCCCACCAAACTGATTAACAGGATCAAAAGTAAAATACATGGCAACCTCACTCATGGAAACTTCACACAAGGTCAGTTGATGTTATTAGTAAAGTCTGAACACGTTGCATTGGAAAAACTAGGTAATTTGGGGGTGGGTATTTCCATATAAATTCACTCTTTGTTATAAAGCTCCAAATGCATACATAGTAAGAGATTCTGCCTTCAGAGGAGGAGAGAAACTGTCTTCAATTTCCTTTCCACATCCTCAGCGCTCATCTTGCCCTGACAACCTTTCTCCCTAGAAGAGCTTATAAAAAACGAGTGCCAGAGGGGTTACCAGAGACCATCGATCCGCTCTGGATATTAGCAGCGGCCAGTTCATCAATGGAGTGGGGAGGACTGTTTCTCTTGCTTAAATACACCAGAGAGGAAGAGGAAGGCGTCTTACATCCTCACTCAGAGAGAAGACTGGGATGGTTGGGCAAGGTTGACTGGCCCGCTTCTCCGGCCACCCCGATTTCTGGAATCAGGGTCATAAACCTAGTGGGTGGTCAGTAAAAACTGGGACCTTGGGAATTCCCTGGTGGTCCAGTGGTTAGGACTCCATGCTTTCACTGCCGTGGGCCCAGGTTCCATCTCTGGTCGGAAGATCCTGCAAGCCGCGTGGCGTGGCCAAAACAAAACAAAACAAACACCTCCGCCCGCACAAAAAACCCCCTGGGACCTTACCACATAAACTTAGCTCAGGACATGTCTCCCTTAATGTGACAACACTTGGCAGCAAAACCTTGCCCTCAGCATCAACAAGAGAACAGAGCACCCTGGTCTGTACTACTGATGACGAATACACTGAGTTTACTAAAACCAAATCCACCCCAGAGTCCATTAAGAAGGGAGGCGCCACCAGAAAAAGAAGCCAGCCTTTAGCCTCCTGTCACTGCACCTCAAACTATTAACAACTGCCAGTCAAAAGGAAGGCAATCGACAGGTGGGGACTGATTTGATGTTTTACTCTACATCCCTTTGCATGGCTTGATTTTTTTTCAATGCCTATGTACCGTTTTAATAAAGCCAAAGCAGAAAAACTGGCCCATCAAGTGGTAGTTTTTTTTTAAATTTATTTTATTTATTTATTTATTTATCTATCTTTGGCTGTGCTGGGTCTTCGGTTCGTGCGAGGGCCCTCTCCAGTTGCGGCAAGTGGGGGCCACTCTTCATCGCGGTGCGGGGGCCACTCTTCATCGCGGTGCGCGGGCCTTTCACTATCGCGGCCCCTCCCGTTGCGGGGCACAGGCTCCAGACGCGCAGGCTCAGCAGCCGTGGCTCACGGGCCCAGCCGCTCCGCGGCATGCGGGATCCTCCCAGACCAGGGCTCGAACCCGTGTCTCCCGCATTAGCAGGCAGACTCCCAACCACTGCGCCACCAGGGAAGCCCCAAGTGGTAGTTTTAATGCAAAGCACCAAACGTGAGATCGTACTGGGAGCCTTATTTAAAAAAAAAAAAAAAAAGAGATTCCATTTAATGTTATTTTCAGCCTGGTTTAAATTGCCTGGTAGAAAACTTTCCCCTTTTATTTGCTGATGTTTATGTGCAGGGTAATAATGTTGGGTGGTAATGGATGTTCATGAAACTTTTAAGTGCCTTTTGCCCTTTCAAATGTGCATACATTTTCTCTGTAGAGCCCGGAAAGTGCAAAGCCGAAGAAACAGCCTCTAAATACCAAGGGACATATAAGTGGCTCTTAACCCACCCTACCGAGACAGCCCAAACTAGATGCATAAAAAATGAGGATGGAAACGCTACTAGAATCTGGTATGTACCAGCCAAGTTCTAATTGAGAGTTCAGATACATAAAGATCTGCTTAACTGGAAGCATGTTTCCATGTCATTTGGGCAGTCTCCCTCCCTTTCTTTCTTTTACCTTGTGGACCTACTTAAGCATACACATGCCATATAATAACATTCCAGAAAAAAATTCAAAACAAGAGAAAGAAAAAAGCACCCATAATCCCACGACCTGAACACAGCTGTTTTTAGGTTGTCGTATTTTTCCATTTAGCCTTTCACCGTATGCCCTTTAAATTTTATGTAGTGGTATTCACCGTCCTTATAGCACTGATGTCATTTACCCTTTCACTCAATGGTTTATCAAACGTTTTCCATGCTTTACATTCATCTTCTTAATGACTTTTTCAAAAACCTGCCTCGGAAGCTACCTCGTTGATGGGCCATAATCATTTACTAAATCACTCTTCTACTGTTGACTTTAACATTTTCCTTTTGAAAATCATCAGCCCCTCTTTTCTTACTCTCTGCTATTGGTTTATGCCATTAACTTAAGTGGGCAGGCCAGAGGGGCAGCAGGTTTTGACAAAAGCTTAAAAATTCTCTTTTGGAGGGTGACATCTTGGACTGGGTCCTACCTCTTCCTGCCTGCATCTAATCACTTAGCAAGTCATGCAGGTTTTGTGGTCATAATCGGAGCTCACATCTACGCTTTCTTCTCCTACCCCACTGCCACTCGCTGGGTGCCTACGATTAGAGTAGTCTCCTTGCCTTCTAACTGCCCACTACCCCTCAGCTACACTCCACCAGCGTGATTTTCCTAAAGTATGGCTGTCATCGTTCCAATCTCCCACTCCAGTTCCATATTGCCTCAAGAATTAAGTCCAAACCCCTAAAGTACTCAAGACCTGCAGGCTTCTTTCCCTAACATGCACTCCAGCCAACAAGGGCCATTGCCATTCTGGACTTGCCTCTCTTTCTCTGCTTGTGCTATTTGCTCTGTTTGGTTGGAGGAGTGGGGGACACTTTCTCCATCTCTGTCCTTTTAGCGCCCAGCTCAGCTCAAAAGTTGCAAATAAGTTCTCCTTGATTGATGGTTCAACAGATTCTGTTTTGTTTATACACTTTTTCCATCTCATATCTTGCCTAATAAATGTAGTTACATTTACAGTCTCAAAGCACCAAGTTACAAGCTCCTCAAGGGACGAGACCTTGCCCTGTTTGTCTGTAGTACCTACTACCAGTCCTAGAACACGGAAGGTTCCCAATAAATGTGTTAGCTGATTTGAAATGAACTGGCTTGAATTGGATGGGGCATAGTGGAGGGTGGATGATGAGGGCCAACGAGTCACAGAGGGTGCTATACTAACTGCCTTGAGTAAGTTAATATGCTGAAATAGAGACCACAATTCTAACAGGAATTCCCTCTTAAAATAAGGGTAAGAGGCAAAAGTGAGGGTAGGAGTCATGTCCAGAGGGGTAAAAATCTCTGCCTTGACTCTCGGTCCGATGGATGTGGCCCTGCTCCATCTCAGCCTCTCTTGCCTGTTTATACCTCCTGCATGGGGACCCTAGATTCACTTGCTCCCCAAGAGCAAAGTTTTCTTCACTGTACAAACACTGGGCTACCACCTTTGCTATCTCAGCCAGGAGGCTGGGAGTGGGCAAAGGGGAGGCATGCCAAGGACACACCGTGTTCCTTCACCATTCGCTTTCAAAGTATTCTGGCCTCATCTTCCAACCATGAAGATTTTTGTTCATCTCTCCTCTCTTTTTCAGCTCAATCAGTATCAACACTGGCAAATCTCACTGGGAAAAACCAAAGTTTAAACAATGCAAATTGCTTCAAGCGCTTCCTAATAAGATTGTGGATCTTGTTAATGTTACAATAAGTGATGGTAAGACTGTTCTGTACACATTAGAGAAATAATGGAACTCAGTTAGTTTGTCTACTTGACCTGAGACCAGAGAGAGTACAGGCAAACCTCCCGTAGGAAAATCTACCTGACAACAATCCAATTTCAGAAACGAGGTAGTTACATTGGTGGAGGTGGGAGTGGAGCATGAGAAGTCAGAACTGTCAGTGTTTTTTGTTTTATAATGTTTTTTATTTTATAATTTTTGGCTAGTTATTATTTTTGTTTGATTTTAATTTTTTAAAAGTTTTAATAGATAATACTTCATATAGTTCAATATTGAAAAAATAAAAAAGTGTATGCAGTGAAACCTCTCCCTCCCACTGCTAACCCCGGCCATTCAGTTAGTACCCACGGAGATATCTATGCATCTATAAGGAAATGAGTGTGTGTGTGTGTGTGTGTGTGTGTGTGTGTGTGTGTATGTATATTCTTCTTCCCGTTTTGTATGCAAAGTGGAGCGTGCTATACATGCTGTTCTGCACCTTGCTTTTTCCTCTTAACATTATATTGCAGAAATTATCATACTAGTATATGATAATATAATATACATTCTTTTTTGCACTGAGTTGTATTAACTGCATGAATATGCTACAATTGATTTCTTTAACCTGTTGCCTGTGGATGGTAATTTAACTTGATAATTACACTTTACTTTTAAAATACTGCTGTAATGGATATCATGCATGTGTCATTTTGTGCAAGTATGGTATGCTTGAAGCATAAATTCCTAAAAGTAGAATTGCTGGGTCAGTCATACTTTTTTTTTAAGATAAATTATCTTTTATTTGCTATGCCAAAATTTTTTGAATTGATAAAGCTAGACTTTACATTAGCATTTCTTTTTTTTCTTATTTGTCTTATTTCTTTTAGTATTTTTTATTTTTATTTTATTTTAAAAATTTTTAATGTTTTTTCTTTTTTTTCTTTTAGTATTTTTAAAATTGAAGTATAGTTAATTTACAATGTGTTAGTTTCAAATGTACAGCAAAGTGATTCAGTTATACATGCGTAAATATATATATTCTTTTTCAGATTCTTTTCCATTATATGTTATTACAAGATATTGAGTAGAGTTCCCTGTGCTATACAGAGGGACCTTGTTCTTTATATATTTTATATGCAGTAGTTTGTATCTGTTAATCCCAGACTCCTAACTTATCCCTCCTTCCCCTTCCCCTTTGGTAACCATAAGTTTGTTTTCTATGTCTGAGTCTGTTTCTGTTTTGTAAGTTCTTTTGTGTCATATTTTAGATTCCACATATTAGTGATATCATATGGTATTTGTCTTTCTCTGTCTGAGTTACTTCACTTAGTATGACAATCTCTAGGTCCATCCATGTTTCTGCAAATGGCATATTTCATTCTTTTTTATGGCTGAGTAATATTCCATTGTATATACATACATATATATATATATATATATATATATATATATATATATATATACCATATCTTCTTTATCCATTCACCTGTCAATGGACTTTTAGGTTGCTTCCATGTCTTGGTTATTGTAAATAGTGCTGCTATGAACATTGGGGTGCATGTGTCTTTTCAAATAAATCATACTTTTGATGGTGTCAAAATGCTCTCTGTAATCATTGCACCAACTTATACTCCCACTTGCAAAGTGTGAAAGTGCCTGTTTCAGAACATCTTCAAATCAACACAGCATGCTATCAGATTTTAGGATCTTGATTTGATAAGTATAAGTTAATCTCAATGTAGTTAAAATTTTTTATGGCGGTACTGACATCATAAAATTCAGCCATGTAATGTGTACAATTCAGTGTTTTTTAGTCTATTTGTTAGATTTTGCAGCCATCACCACTAATTCTAGAACATTTTAATCACTCCTAAAAGAAACTCCATACATGTTAGCAGTCACTCTCCATTCTCTCCTCCCCCCAACCCCTGGAAACCTCCAATCCACTTTCTTCCTTCTTTTACTTTTATTTTATTGTAGTAACTACACTTTATGTGAGATCTACCTTCTTGACAATTTTTTAAGTGTACAATACTTTTCTATTGACTGTAGGTACAATGTTGTACAGCAGATCTCTAGAACTTGTTCACCTTGCTTAACTGAAACTTTATGCCTGTTGATTAGTAACTTCCCATTTCCCTCTCCTCTAACCCCTGGTAACTACCATTTTACTCTGTGCTTCTGTGAGTTCAACTATTCTGGATTCCATGTATAAGTGAGATCATGAAGTATTTATCTTTCTGAGTCTGGCTTATGTCACCTAGCATAATGCCCTCCAGTTTCATCCATGTTGTTGCAAATGGCAGGATTTCCCTCTTTTTTAAGGCTGAATAAAATTCCATTATGTATGTATGCATACATATACATGTATAATAAAATTTTATTTATTCAATTATCTCTCTACAGACTCTTAGGTTATTTCCATATGTTGGCTATTGTGAATAATGCTGCAATGAACATGGGAGTACAGATATGTCTTTCAGAAAATGATTTCATTTCCTTTGGATATATACCCACAAGTGGGATTGCTGGATTGTATGGTAGTTCTATTTTTAATTTTTGATTATTTTCCACAGTGGCTGCACCAATTTACATTCACATCAACAGTGTACAAGGGCACCATTTTCTCCACACCCTTGCCAATGCCTGTTATCTACTGATTTCTGATAATTGCCATCCTGACAGTTATGAAATGATATCTCTTTGTGGTTTTGATTTGCATTTCCTTGATGATTAGTGATGTTGAGCACCTTTTCATATACTATTGGCCTTTTGTAAGTCTTCGTCTGAGAAATGTCTGTTCAAGTTCTTAGCCTTTTTTTCTTTTTTAACATCTTTATTGGAGTATAATTGCTTTACAATGGTGTATTAGTTTCTGCTTCATAACAAAGTGAATCAGTTATACATATACATATATCCCCATATCTCTTCCCTCTTGCATCTCCCTCCCTCCTACCCTCCCTATCCCACCCCTCTAGGTGGTCACAAAGCACCGACCTGATCTTCCTGTGCTTTGCGGCTGCTTCCCACTAGCTATCTGTTTTACGTTTGGTAGTGTTTATATGTCCATGCCACTCTCTCACTTTGTCCCAGCTTACCCTTCCCCATCCCCGTATCCTCAAGTCCATTCTCTAGTAGGCCTGTGTTTTTATTCCCATCTTGCCACTAGGTTCTTCATGACCTTTTTTAGATTCCATATATATGTGTTAGCATACGGTATTTGTTTTTCTCTTTCTGAGTTACTTCACTCTGTATGACAGACTCTAGGTCCATCCACCTCACTACAAATAACTCAATTTCGTTTCTTTTTATGGCTGAGTAATACTCCATTGTATATATGTGCCACATCTTCTTTATCCATTCATCCGATGATGGACACTTAGGTTGCTTCCATGACCTGGCTATTGTAAATAGAGCTGCAATGAACACTACAAAGTATAGCTGTTCCAACCCCCAACACCATGGAGAAAAGAGACAAAGGCACAGACACTGTAGTAGGTAGTGATATTGAAGAACACTAGCTTTGGAATCAAGCAGGCCTGAATTAAACTCTGGGTTAGAACCTCTGTGTCTTAATTTCTTAATCTGTATAAAGGGGATAATATTAGTACCCACCACACAGGGTTATTGTGATGAGTAGATTAAAAAAATGTACATGTAATGCCCTGCCATGGTATCTCGTCTCCAAAGCAGCCGCCATCAATTCATTCCCTCCTTGTCAACTGGGAGTTGAATCAAGGCTAGCCTGTGACTGCTTAGCCCATTAGAATTGGGCGGTAGTGATACTATGCCAGTTATGGGACTAACTTTTAAGAAGACTGGAAGCTTCCACTTCCTTTCTCTTCATACGCTCTCATTTGGGATTCTTCCTCTCAGAAACCAGACACCATGCTATGAGTAGTCCAAGCAGTTGTGTGCTGGAAAATGTTTAACAGCCAGCTCTACGGAAAAAAGGTAATAATTTGTAGTATATGCTGATTTCCTTGGTGTAATACTCCTCCCAAGGCTGAATACAAATTACAACATGTAGCACTGAACATAAAGTTGGTAAGAGATGCACGGATACAGTAGATATAAACAGTCACAAGGGCATAGATTATTAAAATGTAGTAAAATAATTAGGAAGTGATGAGTTCTGAGTACCACCATTATTTTTAATATAATTTATTTAATTGTAAGTTTATATAATTTAACTTTTAATAATGGCTCACAAAATTCCTGAAAGTGTAAGAGTTGTTTCTCAAGTGTTGATACAAGCTGGCTCAGGTACACCATAAGCTGGATCCAGTGTACCACTGGGCCTAAGCCAGTAAGAGAGGCCATGTGTAGGGAGGAGCCTCAACTGACTCAAGGGACCCCCAATGACAACAACCCCAACAGACCAGTCCATGGTAGCGTCAACTGTGAGCCATGTGAGGGAATCATCTTGGACTTCCAGCCCAGTCTAGCCTTCAGATGACTCCAGTCCCAGCTGCCATCTCACTGCACCTGCATGAGAGACTCCAAATGAGAAGTGCTCAGCTGAGGTTAGCGACACAAAGAACCATGAGAGATAACAATAAATTGTTGTCTTAAGTCATTAAGTTTTGGGTCTTTTTGGTATGCAGCGGTAGATAACTAGAAGACTGGCTTATGGAAATTGCTCAATAAATAACAGATGTCATTGGTTTTTTTTCTTTTTTTGGCTTCACAAGCATGTGGGATCTTAGTTCCTGGACCAGAGATCAAACCCGCGCCTCCTGCAGTGGAAGTGCGGAGTCTTAACCACTGGAGTGCCAGGAAAGTCCCAGATGTTATTGTTTTGATTGTTGTAATTACTGGCAGATTAATTTTAAATGTTTCAAGCAATGGAGATTATTTATTCTACAGCTAATAAGGGAGGATTCCTTTTGTTGCTTTTGCTTGGGGACTTAGAATTTTTACACGATGAGTGTAATTTGTCCTGGATTTTACTTAAAAATCATACAACTCCTGATGAAAAGTCTGTAATTACTTTCCACAATATAGTTAGTCTTCCACTGGCCTATTGTTTACTTTCATTCTGCCATAGCAGGGACTGCATGAAGTGAAGTCACATCACTGAAGCCCAAAGAATAATGACCCAGGTAGGCAGCTCTGGTTATCCCATTTACAACAAAGCCTGAACAATTTAATAAGAGCAGTAGAAAGATCTGTGAATGAGCATGCTCTATTTTTCTTCCATCCCTAGTCTTATTGTTTTCTCAGTTTCTTTAACTGACCAGAAGATAGATGTAACAGGGACAAATTAATAATTTTGAAGTAATTTCAACTTATTCAATCTTCTCCCTTCCTTCCATCTCAGAGAGAACTCTGCTGCCTCAGTTCCTATGTAAGCCACTGTTGGGCAGATTGGGGTTATGATTAAGGTGGGAAAATTGAGAGGATCTCAGTTAAGATTGCTTAATTTACATTGACAAGGACAGAGAGTTATTTGTAAGGATGGGGGGGAATAAAGCGAGAAATGAGAGGAAAAGGGGAGAAAGAAAAAAAATAGCCTGTGTGGGCTATATTGGGGATAAAGTTGTGGAAGGCTTGGGGTAGGAGAGAGAGATTTGGGGAGATGCTGCCAACTGTGGAGGACATTGAAAGAGAGGGAGAAACAGAGAGAGAAAGAGTTGGTTATTTGTAATGTAACTTGGGTTAAGTGTGTTATGAGTGTAATCTCTCTGAAATTTTTCTCAATAGAATGTATTTTTCAATTAGTTTCCATTATATATTAAAATTTTTTTTAATTAATTAATTTTATTTATTTTTGGCTGTGTTGGGTCTTTGTTGCTGTATGCGGGCTTTCTCTAGTTGTGGTGAGTGGGGGCTACTCTTCATTGCGGTGCGCGGGCTTCTCATTGCGGTGGCTTCTCTTGTTGTAGAGCACGGGCTCTAGGCACGTGGACTTCAGTAGTTGTGGCACATGGGCTCAGTAGTTGTGGCACACGGGCTTAGTTGCTCTGCAGCATGTGGGATCTTCCCGGACCAGGGCTCGAAGCCATGTCCCCTGCATTGGCAGGCAGATTCTTAACCACTGTGCCACCAGGGAAGCCCTTCCATTATATTTTGATTACTGGACTTGAATGTGAGTGTTTTAAGCTAGGAGGGCACCACAAGGGAGCCCAGCTTTATATAGGTTATATCGAACTAAAATCTAATTTTGCCTAGTTTTGTATTTCTTTAATGAAGCTCTTTAACAGTGGGTGATGATCCAAACAAAAAACTATTTTAAAAAAGCATTTATGAGATGTAAAGGCATTTGAACACTGAATATTTGATGATGTTGAATATTACTGTTAACTTTTAAAAGAAATGATACTGGTATTGTGGTTTTGACAAACAAGGGTCCTTTGGTTTAGATGCATACTGAAGTATTCATGGATGAAATGATATGATGTCTGGGTGGTGCTTTAAAATAATCTGGGGTTGAGGGAAGGTAGGTGGGATTGTAGATAAAATAAGATTAGCTCTTCTTTGACCCTTGTCAATGAAGCTAGGTGATTCATGAGGTACATGGGGATTCTTTATACTATTCTTTCTACTTTTGTGCATATTTAAGAATTTCCATAATAAAAGTGAAGAAAAAAGTGGATGAGTTAATATCTATTGTTCTCACTCTCTAGAAAAATCTAAGTTGCTTTTTATTGTTATGTGGTCCATATTTGCTTTTGTTCTGTGTGTTGCTGGTTTTTGACAGAAAAACATAATCACCATCCTTGATTATGAAAACATAGACTGAGTGTGATATTTGAGTACAGGTGGGATCTACTTAAGTCAATCCAATACTCAAAAGTCTTAACTTAATTAGACTCTAATTGCAAGATAATCTTTAGTGACAAGAAAGGTTTCCCTGGGGGATTATTTAAAAAAGGATTTAATGAATAAAAATTTGACTTGCTACTTTCTGGGACTCCATCGATTGTAGAAATTAAGGTCCAGCGTTTCCTTTTGTAAATTTTGTTAACTTGATATATATTTCCATTTCACTGCCTTTACTTTTTAAAGGGAAAGAAGCAGAACAGCATGGCCCAAAACTAGGTAATGCAGGTCTTACGTTTCAATTTTCTTTCCCCAGAGAATGCGAATAATGCTGCAGAGCACATTTTAAATTTAATCAATGAATCAACTCTTCTGGATGAAGAAGAAACAAAGATTATTGTTTTGAAAGTGTCCGATATTTCACAATGTGATAAGTATGACGCTAACCCAGACTATATTACAAATAATTAATTCTGCTTTGGGAAAGCAAAACAATTCAGCATCTCATCTGCATGAAGTAAGCAATGAGTACGTACTAATACTTCGGTAAAATAAGTTATTTCAAAATATTTAAAATATATAATATTGGGCTTCCCTGGTGGCGCAGTGGTTGAGAATCTGCCTGCTAATGCAGGGGACACGGGTTCGAGCCCTGGTCTGGGAAGATCCCACATGCCACGGAGCAGCTGGGCCCGTGAGCCACAATTGCTGAGCCTGCGCGTCTGGAGCCTGTGCCCCGTGACGGGAGGGGCCGCGATAGAGAAAGGCCCGCGCACCGCGATGAAGAGCGGTCCCCGCACCGCGATGAAGAGTGGCCCCCGCTTGCCGCAACTGGAGAAAGCCCTCGCACGAACCGAAGACCCAACACAGCCAAAAATAAATAAATAAATAAATAAATAAATAAATAAGAAAATCCTAAAAAAAAAAAATATATATATATAGTATTAATTCCTTTGCATACAGTCATCACCAATTTTAAAGGTTAGGTAGCTATGCATTGAAAGCTCAGTTGGTACAATACAATGGGGTCATCCTCCTGGAATCCCAATTGTGAAAGAATGCATTCAAATTCTAACTGAACCTTAATGATAGCAACTTTCCAAATAAATAGTTACCCCAAACCAAACATCCAATCTATTTCCCCAGTCCTGGTGCTCTCCCAATGTTCCCCATTTCTATAAAATGCATCCACGCAATGCTGAAGCAAAAAACTTGAGAAGGACACTAGTTACCTCCCTGTACCTCACAGCCAATCAGTAACCAAGTCTTGTACGAGGCACGGTACATGATTTTTTTTAATCCCTTAAATATTCCTGGAATCCATCTACTTCTCTCCATCGCCACCACAACCACCCTATTCCTAGCTCCATTTCTCTCAGTTGACCTTCTACAATAACCTCTTAACTGGTCTCCCAGCCTCTGCTCTTGCCTGTCTATGGTCTATCTTCTACACAGTCGCCAGAATGATATTTTATTGCATATATCAGATCATGTCATTCTCTTACTTTTAAAACCACTCAGTGACTTTCTGCTACATATAGACTAAAATCCAAATTTCTTGGCCTATGAAGCCCTACAGGATCTGGCTTTACATATATCAATTTCATTTAAACTTTAAAACAGTCTTTTGAGATGGGAGCTCATATTATTGACTTTGCAGGTGAGGAGACTGAAGCTCGATGAGGTCATTTGATTTGCCCACACAGTTAGAAATTAGAGGAGCTAAGCTTTAGACTTCAGCTGCTCTGACTCCAAAGTGTGTGCTCTTATCTACTAATTTCTTTTTTATTTTTGCCTTTAACAAACCCCTTTATTTTATTTTTTTTATTGGGGTATAGTTGTTTTATGAGACACAGACGTAGAGAACAAACGTATGGACACCAAGGAGGGAAGGGGGGGGTGGGATGAATTGGTAGATTGGGACTGACATATGTACACTAATATGTATAAAATAGATAACTAATGAGAATCTACTGTACAGCACAGGGAACCCCACTTCGCTGTACAATAGAAACTATCTACTAATTTCTAAGCAATACAAAGATAGTGATTAAAACTCAAAGAAACGTCTTACATTGAGCAAATCTTGGAAAGAGGATGGGTTTTACATTAAAGAGTTAGTAATGCTCTTCTCTATCTGTCTGTCCTTGCAGAATTCTGTTGATAATTGAGCGTGCTGGTCATAAGATGGAATTTCATGGGAGGACAGCAAATCTGACGGTGGCCAAGCTGGCTTTGACTGTCCTGCGGGTGGACCACACGTTTGAAGGCATGACCTTCAGCATTCACTCCTACAAAGAAAGCACAGACCCTGAGGAGAGTGCAGCTCAGGGTATTGAGAGCCAATCAGCCAAGCACTGCTCCAAGTCTTCATTCATTTACTCCTTGGAAGGAGACGGGGTACGTTTTTTAACCTTCAGGGAATCTTATAAAATACAAATATCCCAGGGGAGATTCATATATAACCCTTAGTAGGCCAACACCTTGGTTGGAATGGTGTCCATGAGCTGTACTGTGATACTACCTTTGGCCCTGTGGCCCCAAATCATCTCAAATGTCAATTTATCATTAGCTGCCATTTATGGAGCACTTACTATTTGTTGGGCATTGTGCTCCTATTTTATCTGTACAGATAAGGAAACAGAGAAGTTAAATAACTTGCCCAAAGACACACAGCCTAATGGCTGAGCCAGGAGTCAAATTATGTCTGTCTGGCTTTAAAGTCTGGGCCCTTTCCCCTACTCCACACTACCTCAGACTCTGGCCACCAGCCCATGTTCAGAACAATTTGGGAGAGCAGCATTTTAAAATTTATAGTTAAAAAATTATAAAATTTACATATGGGGAAATGCATGAATTTGAACTATACATTCTCTGATTTTTGACAAATATGTACATCTGTGTAACTCAAACCCCTATCAAGATATAGAACATTACTATCATCCCTGAAAGTCCCCTTGTGCCCATTCCCAGTCAATCCCTGCAACTGCTACTTCCATTGCCAACCACTGTTCTGATATTTTTTTTAACCATAGTTTTGCCTGTTCTAGAACTTTATATAAATGAATCATATAATATGTACTGTCTTGTATAAGGCTTCTTCCACATACTATAATGGGATTTTTTTTTTGAGATTCATTCTTTTGTTTCCATAGTTTATTCTTTTTATTGCTGAATAATATTGCATTGTATGGATATACCACAGATTGTTTGGATTGTTACTAGTTTGGGGCTATTATGTTTAGGGCTGTATTGAAGATTCATGTAAAAGTCTTTGTGTGGACATATGTTTTCATATATCTTGAGTAAATACCTAGAAATGGAATTGCTGGCTCATAAGATGTATGTTTAAATTTGTAAGAACCTACCATACCATTTTCTAAAGTGGTTAATGATGTGGAGTGATTTTTCATTTTTGTATTGGCCTTTTTTTTGCCACAATAAGTCTTTTATTTATTTGGGCCCTCTCTCTTCTTTTCTTGATAAGTCTAGCTAAGGGCTTATCAATTTTGCTTATCTTTTCAAAGAATCAGCTCTTAGTTTTATTGATCTTGTCTATTGATTTTGTTTTAGTCTCTATTTTATTTATCTCCACTCTGATCTTTGTTATTTCCTTCCTTCTACTAATCTTGGGCTTTGTTTGTTCTTTCTTTCTGGTTTCTTTAGGTGTAAGGTTAGGTTATTTGATACTTTTCTTGTTTCCTGAAGTAGGCCTGAATCACTATAAACTTTCCTCTTAGAACTGCTTCTGCCACGTCCCATGGATTTTGGAATGCTGTTTTTCCACTTTTATTTGGCTCAATGTATTTTTTTTTATCTCCCCCTTGATTTCTTCAGTGACCCATTGGTTGTTTAGTAGCATTTTGTTTAGCCTCCACATGTTTCTGTTTTTTCCAGTTTTCTTTTTTGTAACTGATTTCTAGTTTCATATCGTTGTGGTCAGAAAAGATGCTTGATATCACTTTAACCTTCCTAAATTTATTGGGACTTGTTACGTGATACAACATGTGTTCTATTCTGGAGAATATTCCATGTGCAGTTGAAAAGAATGTGTATTCTGCTATTTTGGGGTGGAATGTTTTACATATATCTTTTAAGTCCATTTGGTCTAGTGTGTTTAAAGCCAATGTTTACTTATTGATTTTCTGTCTGCATAATCTATCCATTGATGTAAGTGGGTGTTAAGTTCCCCTACTATTATTGTATTACTGTTAATGTCTCCCTCTATGTTTGTTAATATTTGCTTTATGTATTTAGGTGTTCCTATGTTGGGTGCATAGATATTTACAAGTGTTATTTCCTCTTGTTGGATTGATCCTTTTATCATTATGTAATGCCCTTCTTTGTTTCTTGCTACTGTCTTTGTTTTAAAGTCTATATTATCTGATATAAGTATTGCCACCCCAGCTCTCTTTTTGTTTCCATTTTCATGGCATGCCCTTTTACTTCCTTCCACTTTCAATCTGTATGTGTAGTTAGATCTGAAGTGAGATTCTTGTCTCATATATATGGGTCTTGTATTTTTATCCATTCAGCCATCCTATGCCTTTTAATTGGAGCATTCAGTCCATTTAAAGTAATTATTGATAGGTATATACTTTTTGCCATTTTGTTCATTGTTCTGGTTGTTTTTGTAGTTCTCTGTTCTTCTTCTCTTGTCCTCTTTCCTTTTGATTTGATGACTTTCTTTAGTGTTATGTTTGTATTCCTTTCTCTTTATTTTTTCTGTATCTGTTATAGGTTTTTGGTTTATTGTTACCATGAGGTTTATATATAACAACCTATGTAGATAGCAGTCTATTTTAAGTTGATGGTTGCTTAAGTTTGAGCCCATTCTAAAAGCACTACATTTTTATCCCACCCCTATGTTTTATGTTTTTGATGTCATATTTTACACCTTTTTATTTTGTGCAATACTTAACTTATTATTTTATATATAGATGATTTTACTACTTTTGTCTTGTAACCGTCCTATGAGCCTTATATGTGGTTGGTCCAGTACATTCAATATATGTTTGCTTTTTACCTGTGAGATTTTTTCCTTCATAATTTTCTTATTTCCAGTTACGGCCTTTTCTTTTCCATTTAATTAATTAATTAATTAATTTATTTTTAACATCTTTATTAGAGTATAATTGCTTTACAATGGTGTGTTAGTTTCTGCTTTATAACAAAGTGAATCAGCTACACATATACATATATCCCCATATCTCCTCCCTCTTGCTTCTCCCTCCCACCCTCCCTATCCCACTCTCTAGGTGGTCACAAAGCACCGAGCTGATCTCCCTGTGCTATGCAGCTGCTTCCCACTAGCTATCTATTTCATATTTGGTAGTGTATATATGTCCATGCCACTCTCTCACTCTATCACAGCTTACGCTTCCCCCTCCCCATATCATCAAGTCCTTTCTCTAGTAGGCCTGCGTCTTTATTCCCGTCCTGCCCCTAGGTTCTTTTTTTTTTTCTTTTTTTTTTTAAACATCTTTATTGGAGTATAATTGTTTTACAATGGTGTGTTAATTTCTGCTTTATAACAAAGTGAATCAGCTCTACGTATACATATATCCTCATATCCCCTCTGTGTGATCATCCGGGGCTGAGGCTGGGGGTAGGGTGGGAGGTGGGCAAGATTTCAAGCTGATGGGTGATGACTCCAGTTTTCATTTCCTGGTTTTTCTTGGCAGATTTCCCTAGACAAAGTCCCTCTGGGGAGGGTTTTGGCCTCCATATACTTACCTAAATCACTGAGGGAGAGAATTCCTCTTAGCAACTTACACACCATCTTGTTCAATTTTTTTGGCCAAACTTCACTCTTTAAGGTAAGTTCTTGCCTCTGGTAACTGTCATGAACTGACATATGGTGACTCACTGTAATTATGAACTCTTGCTATTTTCATGATGTTCTGTTTATTTTCGAATATGCTCTCTGATTTATTCCACAAGACTCCCAGCACAACCCCTGGCTCTCAACATGAATCAATGTCTACTTTAATGATGTTCCCCAGTTTTTCATTTTCACAGCTTCTCAGCTTTGGAAGGGACCTTAAGGATTATCTGGTAACCAAACGGAGGCCTCAAGATGTTTCAAAACCAGAAAAGAACAGCAAGTTCTCCTGCTGAAATGCCATTTCGGCTTGTCAGTGCTTCCCTCCCAAATCTCCCCTGGCTCCTCAAAGCCAACATGCCCATCTCTTGGGCCAATTTATTTGAAGCTGAGCTGTATCCAGCAGGACACTTGACTACAGACATTGTTGCTCTTTCCTACCACCTCCACAGAACCTTCTCTAAGGGCTACAGTCCCCACCCGTATTAAAACAGAGAGGCAGTACGATGTGGAGGTTAACGGCATGGACCCTGGGGCCTGAAGCAGAATTTAAAGCTGGCTATGCCATTGTCTACCCGTGTGAACTTGTGGGCGTTTCTCGACCCCCAGTGCCTTTGTTTCCTCCTATGTAAAACAGGGGAACAGTAGTACCTCACTGGGCTGTTGAAGGATTAAAGGAGTTAATACGTATAAAACGCTTACAATATTGCCTGGCACATAATTAACACCATATAAGTGTTTGCATTGATTTTATTATTTGCCTATCTTGGGTCTCTGCCTAACAAAAAGCCCATTTCTTCAGCCTGCTCTGTCCCATCTTGCTGTTGAGAAGACAGCAGAGTTTGCATGACGTTGTTGATGATCGCTATTAATTGTTGTTATTTACACTTAATATCTCATCTACTTCTCACAAGAAACCAAGACTCAAAGAGTGCTGTGATCTGAATGTTTGTGTCCCCTCAAAATTCTTGTGTTGAAATCCTAAGCCCCAAGGTGATGGTATTAGCAAGTGGGTCGTTTGGGTGGTGATTAGGTCACGAGGCTGGGGCCCTCATGAATGGGAATTATGCCCTTATGAAAGAGGCCCCAGAGAGCACCCTCACCCTTTCCACCATGTGAGGACACAGCAAGAAGGTGCCATCTATCAACCAGAAAGCAAGCCTTCACTAGAACCCAACCATGTAGGCATCTTGATCTTGGACTTTCAGCCTCCAGAACTGTGAGAAATAAATTTCTGTTGTTTATAAGCCACTTAATCTGGACTTTGTTATAGCAACCCTAACAGACTAAGACAAAGAAGTTAAGTAGTTTTGTCCAAGGTCACACAGCTAGGAAGTGGCATAGCTAGGAATCAAATCCAGGATGTCTGACTCCAAAGTTCAAGTATTTAAGAGGTTCATACATTAATACCTGGGTGTGTTTGCATTTTCTAAGGATGCTATCCAAAGAAATGAATTTCTAATGGTCAAATTTTCACAGAGTTATTTTGGGGGAGGTTGTACTGAGCCAGCTTAAACATACCACATACCAACTCAAATATAACACATTATCTCTAGCTATGTCTGTATGATGCTCAGTTCTCTTGGAATTCTGTAACTGCTCCCCCTCTATCTAAATTCTATTTGTTCCTGTGGGCTTAGCTCAAATTCCACCCAGGAAGTTTGCCTGGAGTTCATGAGTCCCTGCTCTCCTCCTCACCCCACTGCTTGTATTCTTGTCTTACACCTCTGCCTAGCTTCTAGATTCGTATTCCCAAGGAGGTTGTGGCATACATCATGGCTCAGGCATGTTTTATTTTCATGGCACCTAGCACAAGGCTAGGTACCCAACAGGTTTTCAGTAGCTATATATTTATTAGACCATTTTTTTTAATGGAAATAATAGGTTGGACCCATGACAGGCCAGTTAATGAACAAATAATTTTAATAAAAATTAAGAATGTGGTTCATAGCACTCAGACCCTTTTGGTAAGCTTGTAATTTCTGTGTATCATCTCAGATGCCATTATTTTAGTCTTAGTTTCTCTCCTTTCTTCAGAGAGCTGTGCTTGTTTTGTAGAATAAAAGATAAACCTGTTTTGCATAGATTTCACACCTAATAAGTCATTTTTATTCACTAACACCTTCCACTGAAAGAGATTAAAGATCTTTGCCAAAATTAGCCTTCAGACGTCATAGTGCTAGATGAAGGAGGATTAGAAGTAGCCTACCATCAATTTCAGAACCGGAAGGGTCCTTATAATTCATCGTGTCCCATCTCCTCATTTTACCAATGAGGATATTGAGACCCAGAGAGGGGAAGGGACCTGCTGGAGGTGACACAATTTATTCATTTATTCACCCAGTTATTTATTCAGTTAGGAAATATTTATTAAATTCCTACTATGTGTCTTGTGTGGTGCTGGATAGGAGGGCGGTTCTCACATGGAAGGGGGTGACCTGAGGCTGGGACCTGGGCCACTGTTTTGGGGGAGTAAGCACTTACAAGAGATGCCACCGTTTAACTACATCCCATCCCCACCCCCAAGTTCTGAGTCTCACAGCCCTGCTTTCACACTGCTTCTTCTAACATCTTTTAATCAAAATCTTAACTGTCATTACAACATACTACCTTAAAGATCGTTGATAAGACACCACTCCTGGAAAACATGTACCTCCTTTTCCACCCCTCCACTAGCGGGCAGTCCTCGGGGAGAGGGACAAAGCACGAGGCAAGTACAATATGGCACAGGGGCTCTGGAAGCACGGGGATGGCACCTACCCCCGTGTGGGAGCTCAGGAAAGGCCAACTGTAGGAGAGGCATCAACTGAGACCCGAGGTTGAGTACCAGCTAGAAGATGAAAAAGGGTGAGGACAAGGAGGGAGGAGTGTTTCAGGCAGAGGACACTGCTTCTGTAAAGGTTCAGGAGTGAAATAGGTACAACTGGAGCCTACAGCCGGAAGGTGGAAGAGTGAGTAATGGTTTACTTCCTTTCCCTGCACAGCCGCCAGTTTGTAAGTTAAGGAAATAAAGCCAGAGAGCAGGTTAATTCAGTCCTGGGTCACAGTGTGTTTCTCCAACTTTGGCCTTTTCACTACAGAAAACTACATCTCTTAGACTAAGTTGGGAGGGTTGTTAGATATCGTTTGGTCCACCTTCCTTCATGTCACCAATGTCCCAGAAAAGGGAAGGGACTATTGAGAAACAAGAGGGCCTGGGCTAGGACTTGATCTTTTGACTGTCGGCCAGGGCCGTTTCCACCGTATCTTGCTGCAGACCCTCCTCTACATCAGACCAGCCCAGAGGAATTCCTCTGGGAAGGGAGCACTGAACCATCAGGCTGGCTTTGGATGAACAGAGCTGGTCAGGAACAGGAAGTGAGTAGCTTCCTAGGGGAGCCCAAGGCTGTATTCATAGTTCCTCATTTCTCAGTGGCTGCAGGACTCAGAAATTTGAGGGCTTGGCATCTTCTAAAAGTGGCCCAGTGGGCTCCTCAAGGGACATCTGGTCTCCACTCCTCTAGGCTTTCTTGGCAAGTGCTCAGAGGTTATGCTTCCTCTCCCTTCTGTCCTGCACCTGCCGCATCGCTCGTCTCTTCAGGTGTGCCCCAGAAATAGCACCCTCCCAGCTGCCTTGGCCTGTGCCACTTTGGCCCTGTTAATTAACAAGCTCTGCATCTCAATGGCTACATTCTATTTTGTTTCCTTTGTACCAATGTTTATGAAGCATCCCTGCCCTATCATTCACCAGCTATGTGACTTTATTCAAGTTTTTGAGCCTCCCCAAGCCCCAGTTTATCTGAAAAATGCCTATGTTGTTCCAGTGAAGACTGAAGATAGTGCATGTGGAAAACACTCAACAAAGTAACTGGCTCACCGTGGGTACAAGATAAAATCCCTGCTGTGCGCTAGGCCGTGCGGGCGACACCAGGACACAATGCCTATGCTCAGAGTTCGTGGTGTCCTAGGTAGGAGACTTGTTCCAAGCTGGATGGTAATCAACCAGCTTCCATTGCCAGTGAGGATGGAACAGGAAGAGGTTTGTAACTAACCCATGATGGGTTTATGTTCCTTGTAAGGAGGGATTCCCTCAAAGTAAGTAAGGACGGGTGAGGGTTAGAACTGGGATAAGCTGTGCAATGTCAGGGTCCGGAGAGTTATCTAGTAGGCAATAGTTTCACTTTGTTGTTAGTGCAGTACTGAGTAGCAGGTGCAAAACCAAAGCTTGTTGGATAGCTATTTGGATATATGGCTGGATTAATGAAACGGTCTGCTGGGTATAATTTAGACCTGATGTGAAGACAGGAGATGAGCTAAATTACCTCTAAAACTTCCTTCTTAGCTTGTGACTTTATTTTCCACATTTCTGTACCTAATGCTGTGTAGTACTTCAAAATTTTAGACTGGTGATTAACATGCCAGAAATTAGAAAGGTAGGACCTGAACTCCTCTTCCTTATATGTTTCATCTGCAGACCAAAAACGTCGCTAAAGCCTTAACCACATATGTTGTGAGTGCCAGCATTTCAGATACATCCATTCAAAACTTGGCCGACCCAGTGGTTATTACTCTGCAGCATGTTGAAGGGAACCGGGTAACACATCCATTTTCATCTCAGAATAAAAAAGACTCAGAACCCCTCCCTGATTCTCCTGTTAAAAATAATTGGCTACTTGGGACTTCCCTGGTGGTCAAGTGGTTAAGACGCCACTCACCCAATGCAGGGGGCCCGGGTTCGATCCCTGGTCAGGGAGCTAGATCCCACATGCGTGCTGCAACTAAGAGCCCATGTGCCACAAATAAGACCCTGTGCAGACAAATAAATATTTAAAAAAAAATTGGCTACTTAACAGATGTGATTCCAAGACTTAATGAAAATTGTCCCATTCCAGGTAGCAGAGGTGTATTGTAATTGGGGCCTTCTAGAAATAATGCCTTAGTCTAAAGGGATAAGTAATAGTGGGTTTCTAGCACAATGGCAGATTGGCAGGGGAGTGACTGGGGGGCAGGTGGATCTTTTGGTTGTCCCATCACTCTAAATGATATTTAATTCCGTTTATTTTTGAGGGAGGCAAACAATTCAAAATAATGGAACATTTTTATCCTTTGATTTTCCATGAAGAGTATTAAAATATGTATTGATTATCACCAAAGGATTAAAACCATAGTCATATGGCATAACATAAAGAATATATTACTAAACGATCAAATTTAACCATGGTATAAGAATGAACTACTATTCCATTCTTTGATGTTAATGTATGTCCAGTGTGGAGTCTTAATAGCTTCCTTCATTGCCAATCTAAAAGACCATATGGTACAGCATACTTTTCATAGATCTTGATTCTAGAAGAGAAGAAGGAAGAGTGGGAGAGGGAACTTAAAAAGAAATAGATACCAAATGAAACATGTTTAATGGGTAAGATCTCTTAATTCTAGCTGGGGCCACAGGTCTCCAAGCACCCCCCATAACCAATTTCTCATTGCCCTCCAATTCCTTGGAGATTGCAAGTGTGTTTCAGGAATGTTCACTAGGCCTAATGATAGGCGGCTCAATCTTGTATCCGTAAGGCTTGACCTCAGCTGTGAGCCCCAAATTCCACAGTTCCACAAGAAACACCCACCGCACATCAGACCTGCACTGACCATCTACAGTCTCCTCCTGGACTTTGCACCAGGAGGACGTGGCAAATTCTTATGTTACCAAATGCTTTAAAGGACACATACCAGATCACCATGCAGCAGTAACATACATTTTCTCACTTGTAAACTCCAAGATTCTTGGGGTTCATTTTAAAACCAACTCACAAATGGTCCGTGTGTGTGTGTGTGTGTGTGTCTAGTGTCTGAGAAAACATTGAGAAGAAAACACTTGTGTGTAGTTGTCATTATATGGTAATGATCACAAGGAAAGGTATTTACCTCTGATTTTTCTTTTTTCTAGAATTATGATCAAGTTCACTGTGCCTTTTGGGACTTTGGGAATAACAGTAAGTATTTTTCTTAGCAAGCTTTGGCTTTGGTTCTCAGTGAGACTTTGCCCCGACCATGTTGCTATCTGACAGTTACATGGGAGTGAGTTGTACTGAAGTTACTGTCTTATCAGACCCTACAGGGAACTCTGAATGACCAAGATACAAATATGAGTTTCATATCTAATTAGGGCATGGGAGTTTTTGTAAAACTTTCTTTTTGAGAAGAGACTTATTTTGGAGATCAGGAAAAAAATCACATAACTCAGCAAGCTGGAAGAAAGAAAGTTGCAAAACCCAGTGCAGAACAGTCTTGAGCTGTTTGAAGAAAGTTGAGGGATGAAGATCTAGCTCTTTATTTGTCTTTCCCATTAGACTTGCCACGTTTTTCCTTCTTCTCTTCTACATTGACTGTGTGACCTTGGGTGGTCCATTTACTCTCCAGGGGCTTCAATCTTTTTATCTTTTCATGAAGGGGATAAGACTTTCTAGCTGGTCTCGAAGGGCCCTTCCTGCTTGGCTGGGTATGAGTCTTTGGGGACCATAAGAGAAGGGGTTGTGGAAATAATGCCACTTGTAGCAACATGGATGGACCTAGAGATTGTCACACTGAGTGAAGTAAGTCAGACAGAGAAAGACAAATACCATATGATATCGCTTGTATGTGGACTCTAAAAAAATATGGTACAAATGAACTTATTTACAAAACAGAAATAGAGTCACGGATGTGAAAAATTGTTTTTTTTACATGGTTACCTGGGGGGAAAGGGAGGAGGGATAAATTGGGAGACTGGGATTGACATATACACAACACTATATATAAAATAGATAACTAACAAGGACCTACTGTATAGCAAAGGGAACTCTACTCAATATTCTGTAATAACCTATATGGGAAAAGAATCTAAAAAAAAGTGGTTATATGTATATGTATAACTGATTCACTTTGCTGTACAGCAGAAACTAACACAATGTTGTAAATCAACTACACTCCAATACAAATTTAAAAAAAAAAAGAGGAGGGGTCGTGGAAGGGGATTGCTGAATGGGTTCCTCTTAAGCTTGTCATTGCCATTGGAATCTCCAGGGATATAGCCAAATCTCAGAGAATTCCCACACGGAAGCAATTGTCCCTGGAATGCCAGGAGTGGCTCTGGGACCAGTCCCTCCACCTGTGGAAGCTCTGCCTGGGACTTTTCCTTTTTTTAGTATCCTCGGAGTTCTGGGGTAAAAAGGAGGAAATTCTCTTCCCATTCGACTCCCTGGCATGTGGAATACTACTGCTTTCCTACAACAGAGATAGCGCTGTCCTTTTCTGGTCCCCTCCAAGTCACCCAGGATAAGATCCCTGTAAAATGATAGGCGTTGTTCCCCACAGCCTCAGTAAGTTGATCTGTGTGTTCATAATGCCTCTTGCTGGGCTCCTCCCAGGTCATCTTTGGCCCCTACCCCTCTGTCCATGGATCCAGAACTTCTGGAATCTATTGTCATTATCCTGGATGGACAAATTTTGACCACACTTAGCTGCCTGTCCTAGGATAACCCCTCTGGTCTAGTACTACTCTGGAGGTTTTACTCTAAACCTGGTCTAGTACGCAAGCTCTACAGGTTCTCGAGGTATGTGGGTTAGTTCTAGAACCCTGAATATGCTTAGGAGTGAGAAACTAGGCAGGTGGCAAATAGACCAGAGGCTTTAATTGGCCCTAAGGAGTTCCAGACCATCATCTGGCTTAAATGCAAAGCACTTGAGACCATTTGAATTCTGGGTTGAGCTGGTTGTTTCAGATGCTTATTCCAGTCCCACCAAGGAGGCCCACGTGTCAGCCTATATTCCATAGCTCATGTCCTTCAAAAAGTTCTAGATCTACCTGTTTCCCCTTTGTGCTCCTTGAAAAAACAGTCCTTACTCTGTCATTCCAGCATGGTGGTAGAACTGTTGTTCATCGTTAGAGTCTGTCCTGATCTGTAGAAGAATGGGAAAAGTGAGAACCAAAGAAGTTATGCCATTTACGAAGTTCCCCACAAGTCAATTTTGCCTATTAGACTTAATTTAATTTCAGTGTTCAATTATACGGCTATCCTGCTGTCTTAACAAACGATACTAATTATAGCACACTTTGGAAAGGTACATATAATGAAAAGTTAAACATTTCTGAGAGAAGCAAAATTGCTTTGAAATTCCCTTCTGTCGCTTGCAGATGGGCAAGGTGGATGGAATTCGTCAGGCTGTAAAGTAAAGGAAACAAATCTAAATTACACAATCTGGCAGTGTGACCATCTCACCCATTTTGGAGTCTTAATGGTGAGTTGTCTCTTAATCACTCCTTGATAGAATTTTGACAACTTTTATTAGATTACAGACCAGAAATATATGTGTGAACTAAGTTGTGGAAAAGTTCCATGCAAGTGGAAAAACAGCCCCCTACCTTGTTCATTCAAAGTAGAGCAAATTGAAACAAATATGTATTTTTCTCCTTATAAAATTAATGCCTGCTTGTCAAAATTCAAACATTACAGAAAAGGTCCCTATAATCCCCCTCCCAAGAGATCACCACCTTTAACACCTTTATGTATATTCTTTCAGGTTCTTTTCCTGTGTGTATATTAATATATGTTTTTGTTTTATAAAAATGGGGCGAATTATTCATACTGTTTTTACCACTTGCTTTTCACCTAACAATATATATTGGACAGCTTTCAGGCAAATACATATCCATCTACTTAATTTTTTAAAAATGCATTTATAGTATTCCATCGTGTGGATTTAACACAATGAATTTAACCAATCCCCTATAGGTAGGCATTTGAGTTGTTACGGTTTTTCTCCGTTATGAACAATGCTGTAATACACATTTTTATTTGTCTTCTAACATTGGTGTAAGCATTTCTGTAGGATAAATCGATGGAAGTAGAATTGCTTCCAATTAAAATATTAAAATTTAATAGATATTGTCTAATTGCACTGTAGGGAAGTGCATATTTTTTTAATGCTCGTGGTACTTAACCAAACAAGAGTTATCTGATCCATTCGCATACCCAGGCTTAGAGCCTCGGAGTCATTGTTAACCTTTCTATCTCCTTCGTTTCCTATGGTCCTCCCTAACATCAGGACTTGATGCGTTTTCCTTCAAAATGCTTCTCAAATGTGTTTCCTTCTTCTCTGCCCACCCTTGAGTACTCTCTTAGTTCTCTTAAGTGACTTTATTGCATATATTATATACCAGTATCTGAATGTGTTGTGTATGAGTTGTTTCTTCTACTAATGGTAAACTCCTTGAGGGCTGAGAGTCTGTTTTATATTTTTCTTTTTCTTTTTTTACCATATCTATTCAACAAATAAGAGGTGCTCCATTGATACTTATTGAACTTTAAGAATTTTGCTTACTCCCCTGCAAATTGGTTAGAACATTACGGCATGAGTCAAAAGACCAGGGCCCCCAGTCCAGCTCTGTCACTAACTATCTATGTGAACTTGGTCAGGTTATTTCACTTGTTTGGACCTTACATTTGTCTTCTGAAATGTGAAAGATTGGAATAGACCAGGGTTTCTTAACCTCAGCACTATTGCTCTTCTGGGCCAAATAATTCTTTGTTGTGGGTGCCATTTTGTGCATTCTAGGATGTTTAGCAGCATTCCTGGCCTCTACCCGCTAGATGCCAGTAGCACCCTCTCCAGTTGTGACAACCAAAAATGTCTCCAGACGTTGCCACATGTTCCCGGGCAGGGGCAAAATTGTGTCCAGTTGAGAACTACCAGAGTAGACCAGCGCTTCTTAACCTTTTATGAGTCACGAAGCTCCATTACCATCTGATGAAAGTTATGGACTGTCTTCCCAGAACGATGCATACCATTCAAATAATTTTGCATACCATTTCAGGTCTTTTATGGTCCTCAGGTTAAGAAATTACTGGTCTATGTGATCTCTAAGGTCCATTTTGTCTCTTAATTTTATGAAAATTATTTAAGGTCTAAGGGAAAGGAACATTTTTTGATGTTCTGTGCAGTGTTTTGGGACGCTCAGTACAGATAATAATTCACTTTGTATCCCAAATTCACATCTATTAGTTTGGTTATATTTGAAGTGTGGAACATGTTAATGACAATAAAACCAAGGACTAAATGTTCTTCTAGTACTGTTGATGGCTCTCCATGCCCTATACACAGCAAGTTGCACTAGGCATACTCAACCAACAATATACAGTGTTATCATATATCCATGTACATACTCTGGTCTTATAAGAGCTTTAACAGAGATGCTGTACATCCTGGGAACCTCCTGTTAGTGAGCACTGGAAGTGTTTTACCATAAACTTGCCCTGGCAAATGTATAAAATACAACACATTGCATTCCCTAGGATTTATCCAGGTCTGCAGTGGATGCAGTGAATGAACGGATATTAGTGCTTATAACATACATCGGATGTGGAATCTCCTCCATTTTCCTGGGAGTTGCGATAGTGACGTAGGTAGCTTTTCAGTAAGTTAGTAGAGTCTTACTCTAAATTTAATTTGGTTTGATGGATGCTATTGGCATTGTAACCTTGTTCATTTCATGTTAATTTCACAAAAGGTTCTTATTCATCACAATAGGGAGAGGTCAGATCCATTAGATTATGAAGTGGGCAGGTTAAAAACAAAACAAAACAACCAAGGCTTCTCTGAAAAAGAGAAAAGATTGTAATTAAATTTTAAAAAAGCAAGAGCTGGGATAGGGAGGGTGGGAGGGAGATGCAAGAGGGAGGAGATATGGGGATATATGTATATGTATAGCTGATTCACTCTGTTATACAACAGAAACTAACACACCATTGTAAAGCAATTACACTCCAATAAAGATGTTTAAAAAAATCTAATGAATCAGAATTACTCAAATAAATAAATAAAAAAGCAAGAGGGTTGAGATAGGAGAAGATTTCTCTAACAGGATACAAAAACACTAACCATAAAAGAAGAAGTTGACAAATCAGACTTCATTAAAATTAAGAACTTCTTTTCATCAAAAGATACCATGAAAATAGTGAAAAGGCAAACCACAGATTGGGGGAGAAGATATTCACAATGCATATATCTGATGAAGGATTTGTATGCAGAATATATAAAAACTACAGAGCAAAAGGCAAAAGAAAGACAATACACTTAATAATGGGCAAAAGACTTGAACAAGCATCTCACAAAAGAAGATATCCATGCCTAGTCCTAACCTCTACCCAAATGGCTAACAAGCATACGACAAGGTTCTCAAAATCATTACTCATCAGAAAAATGCTAATCAAAACCACAATTATACTTTTATGCACCCATCAGAATGGCTAAAATTAAAAATACTGAAAATAGCAAGGGTCAACAAGGATATGGAAAACTACAAATGGCACAGACACTTTGGAAAATTCTTTGGCAATACTTACTAAAGATAAATATCCATCAGCTGTTGACCCAGAAATTTCACTGTTAGGAAGAGATGATTGTATATGTCCACGGAAAGATATATACAAGAATATTCTGGGCTTCCCTTGTGGCACAGTGGTTAAGAATCCGCCTGCCAAGGCAGGGGACACGGGTTCGAGCCCTGGGCCGGGAAGATCCCACATGCCACAGAGCAACGAAGCCCGTGCGCCACAACTACTGAGCCTGCACTCTAGAGCCTGCGAGCCACAACTACTGAGCCCATGCGCCACAACTACTGAACCCCGTGCGCCTAGAGCCCGTGCTCCACAACAAGAGAAGCCACTGCAATGAGAAGCCCGCGCACTGCAACGAAGAGTAGCCCCCGCTCGCCACAACCAGAGGAAAGCCCGCGTGCAGCAACAAAGACCCAACGCAGCCAAAAATAAAAAAAAAAAAAAAAAAAAAGAATATTCACAGCAGCTTCACTTATAGTGGCCCAAAATTGGAAACAACCCCAATGTACATTAACAGTTGACTAGTTGAATAACTTGTAGTATATTCATAAAATAGAATGGTTCACAGCAGTAAAAATGAATAAACTACAGTTGGCCCTTGAACAATACGGGTTTGTTGTTCAAACAAACTGTGAGGGTTCGCTTATATGCAGATTTTTTCAATAGTAAATACTACGGGGACTGCATGATTCTGGGCTGGTTGAATCCGAGGATACAGAACCATGGATAAGGAGGAGGGACAACTATAAGTTATAAGTGGATTTTTGACTGCTCGGAGGGTCAATGCCCCTAACTCCCAAGGCTCAACTATACTTCTACGTGATATGATGTAATATCTAATCTCATAGACAGAGAGTTGAGCAAAGGAAGTAAGAAAAAGAAAAGAACATGCTGTATGGTTCCATTTATTTGAAGTTCCAAGTACAGGCAAAACTAAATCTATGCGGGTAGAAGTTAAACTGTTGGTTACCTCTAGTGGAGGGTATTGAATGGGAGAAGGAATGAAGGAGCCTTCTGAGACGCTGAAAATACTCTACCTCTTGATCTGTGTGGAGGTTCCGCGGGTGTATTCATTTGTAAAGATTCATTGAGTTGCATTCTTAGGTCTTGTGTACTTTACTACTTACCCCAATTTGAAAAACCCACATACACACAAAATGAAAATTGCAAAATTTAAATCAATAGACATATAATAGAAATGAAAAAGAATCAAAGGGAAAGATGTTTTTTTTTTAATTTGGAAAGTACAGGATCAGTTTTCACAAGTACAATTGTGATCACTTAGTGAAACTTAAGGTCATATTTCCATGATGCCAAATACCTGGATCTTTGGAGATACCCAAGTAGCTACTTGAAGTGGTTTCCATAAGTCGTCCTGCTATTTGGTCATATATAGATCCAGCCTTGAGTCTGCTGAAGGAGTGGTGGGAGAATTGTAGTATCCAGGAAACTCTTTCCTTCCTTCTCTTCAAAAGAGAAAAAGAAACAGAAAAAAGGGGACTGCTTAGCTGAGAGAGGCTATTATTATTCCTGTCAGTAAAGGTCACCATGTTTAGAATACTTTGACTCTACCTGGAAAGAGGGTTGGGGACTCGAAAATTCAGTACATATGAGGTAATATGAATAATTTAATTTTAATAGGCAGTTCTTTTATTCTTTCACTTATTATGCAGATAAAACATGGCAATGCTTGATCAAAAACAGAGACCCTACCTAACATTGTGCCTTTTCCTTTAGCAAACTTCGAAAAGATCATCCTTCCAAAATCCTGATCTACCTGTGCACAGCACTACTGATGCTAAACCTGGTATTTCTGGTCAATTCCTGGTCATCATCATTTCAGAAATCGGGCCTTTGTATCACAGCCGCCGTGGCACTTCATTACTTCCTGCTTGTTTCTTTGACTTGGATGGGTCTGGAGGCAGTCCACATGGATTTGGCTCTAGTCAAAGTCTTCAACATATACTTTCCCAATTATATCCTTAAATTTTGTCTGTTTGCTTGGGGTAAGTATATCTGCCATGGTCCTTGATGTCTTTGTTTCAAGCCTGTGTCTGTCTAATTCTAGCTCCATTAGACAAATTATTTGGGACCAAATGCTGTTATTATCATAGGTAAGGAGTTAAGGATTGCTTCACTGGTGTTTGGGTGGGCATTTCTTTTTCTGTCTGTATTGCTCTATAAATTCAATTTTTAACCTCTATGGTGAGGAATCGGTCCACACATATTTACTGAGCACCTGCTTGTGTGCTGTGCTAAATGCTGGATCTACAGTAGTGAACCTGTCAGCTTTTATCCTTCCCTTTACTCAAGTTACAATCCCAGCAAATGCACACGGATAGAACAGCCAACACTGAGGTAGCGCTCCATGTGCCTGACGCGGTTCGAAGTGTCTTGTTTAATCTAAGTGTCTCATACTCATTTAATCTTCACAATACCTCTCTGGGAAAGGTTTCATCATTATTCCCATTTAAGAGATGAGGGTGCTGAGGCACAAAGAGATTAGGTAATTTGCCAGAGTTTACACAGCTAGTAAGTGGCAGAACTGGGATTTGAACCAGGGAGTCTGTCTCCATAGTTTGGACTTTGACCTCTAGGATCCAGTCATATTGTTTAAGGGCCAGGGAAAAGACTTGCAAGATGTGAGAGGGTGCTGGCTCAGACATGCCCCCATTCACACCACGCCTCATGACTGTCACCATTCTGCTGCCCTATAGAAGAAGCCAGGTAGGAACTCAGCATGAATAGTTCCTAATTTAAATGTCATTTCATTGGTTGGCTTTCCTGCATTTCTAACTGACATGGACCACTCAGCTCTTCCCCACCCCTTGCCTATTCAACCCGGCTTTGAGGTTCAGAAAATGTGTTGGATCCATAAGAGATGTGTATTAAGTGAGATGCATAGGATACCTGGGAAGATAGATTTTATCTTCCACTGCCTTGGTGAAGACAATAGCTTTGCAATTAGCTACTCATCCTTTTAATGAGTTCATTAACGTAATAAATGCTTTCTTTGGATACACGGTTAGTGCTATTACCCATGGTAATGTGGGGAGCAGAGACAGGCAAATGCTAAACAAAGCATGATCTAAAAAATGGTTTGAGTATAGTTTGGAACCCATCAGAAATACAAAGCCCAAAGCAGTCAGTACAGTCCCTTTTGTGCCTGGCAACCCTCACCTCGAGTCAACTGGAAGATTGAAAAATGTTGTGGAAGAGGCTTCATGAATAATCCGGAAGGCGGATAGCCCACATCTGGCTGACTGTGCAGGGGCTGGACATGGCACTCAATCCCCCGGCATCACTCATCCTTGGCTTCCTCGTCCGACCCTTCTTCCTTCATCTGCTCCTTCATGCTGGTATTGCCCAGGGCTGGCTTCTCATCTCTTTGATCTGTACATTCCACACACACTTTCTGGGGTGCAGGGGGAGGCAGGCAAGGCTAAGGTTTGGTAATTGGAGGCAGGAAAAACTTGAGGAGTGTCAAGTACACACCCAAGCCAAGGCCAAGCCAAGGTGAAGGCCTGACCGGCTCAACCAGTAAAGATACAACGAGCCGCTTTCAGACTCAGTTGATGACTTATATAGACGGTGAAAAGACAGGTAGCTAAAGCTGCCAGCTCCCAGGTCCTTTCTCCCCACACTATAAAGAACGACACCCAAACAAAAGACAGCAGATGGCTGCCGCACGAGTTGCAGGATTCCCTGCTGGTGACTAGCCAGCTCCCAGGTGAAGCTATGTGGTTTCTATTGTGCAGCTCTGTTCTGAGGGTGCAGGGTGCAAAGCCCCACCCTGCCTCAGAGCCCGGGAGACGATGAGAAGCTGCATCATGACAGCCTTCTGGAGGACGTGGGGAGAAGAGTAGGAGATGGCCTCAGAGCCCCTCCTCACAGGCCTGCCTCGTCTTCTCGAATTCATGGAGGATCACAAGGCATTCCACCAAAATTCAGATCAGTCGTGGTACAAGCCTTTGCCTGCTCGGTCTCCGGATCCCTGCAAGGTTGGCCAGGGAGCCGCTGCTGAGCTGGCCCGCCACAGGGAATCTCAGAACATTTAAATATTAGACAAGTGCAATCAACTGTTAGGAAAATAAATATTAGCTTCTGTTTGTGTTTGAAGTTCTGTCTTCCTAATGCCAAAGCAACCTGTTGAAAAGGTTTCATTCCTTTATTTAAATCCCTGGTCGAAGGCAGTAGATTTATTTGTCCACATTTTTTAATAATCAGTAGGCATCTTTTTTGTTTTAATTAGCAAAGTGTTAACACAGCTTGGGGACTGTCTCACAGCTTTCTTCTTAAATGCGAGACCTCCCTCCATCCCTCCCTTCCGGCCCCCAACAGGTGTTTCTTTCATCTGCATCGTGCTGGGCCCTGTGCTAGGTGTGCCACACACGGAGCAGAAGCGATTGTCCTGTTAATCACAGGATAGGACAATGGAGGATTTCTTAAGATGCTTGGCACTCTGGGGTTTGAAACAGCTTTGGAAAGTATCTTACAAAACCCCTAAAATGTGTGCAGGTGTTATGCTCCTAGTTTAGGAGAAATACACTGTGAAAAAGAAAGAAGTCTTTTAAGTTTTGCAAATGTACACGTAATTGGATTTTTAAACCCTGTGTCTATACTCATGTCACTTTTGACCACTTTGACTGAACTGATTGCTTTATTATACTCGGGCTGAATTGACTGATCGTTAACTGGTCGATCTAGTCAAAATGTCAAACTAGTAACGAGCGTGGAAACAGCTCCCCTGTCAGAAAAGCACTGAAAGCTGTAGCCGATTGCCTGTGCCCTTCCTCCAAGGTGGCCTAGACAAAAAGAGACCGGGAACTAAGGGGCAGTATTGAAAGAGAGACAAATTGGCAGCCGATCCTCTGAGAAGAAAAGCTTTATGCGAACTTGCATTCCCATGAACTAGATGTGCCAAGTTGATTTTTGGCACTTGTGCTATTTTTAATAACCAGTGGGTGTTGTACTGAAGCCATTGGCATGCTGTCTAGTTTAGCAGATTGGAGAACTCCTAGAAATGTTTAACCTGGAAGAATTCACAAACATTTTGCAAACAATGGTATTTTGATGCCCGCACATCTGTGGCTCATTTAAAGTGTCTTAATGTATCAGCGCCAGCAGTCATTGATCAGGAGCTCTCCCACTTCCTCATGGGATGCCTTTGGCTTGCTTTCTCACTCTCGGAATCCCAGCGACTGCGGTGGTGATCATCCTCAGTGGGAAGAAAGATCTGTATGGGACTCCGAGCTCAACGACTCCATCGTAAGTACCAGCGTCTCTGCTTCTCCAGTGGTGATGTTCTTGACCATCAGGGTACGGTGAGGTGCTCCCTGGCCTGGGGCTTGGTCTTGACACTGGCTTCAGGGAGGAAATTGGCCTCAGCCTTTTTACCCTAACAAAGTCATGGGCACACTGATATAATGGTTAGGTGTCTGCGCTCAGGATGACCTTGGTCAATTTACTTTACCTCTTCCTTCCATTTCCTCCTCTGGGAAACGGGGATAATAATGTTTGCTCTCAGTGTTGGGTGCAGATTAAAATGACACCATGTATATAAAGTGCTCAGGACGTGGTCTGTTCCATCGGTGCTACATATCTGGCAGCGATTATTAATTAATGAATAGTTTATTTATCTATTTATTTATTTAATTTTTGGACTGGTAAAGAGCTCTCAAATTTATTAAATGGGACTATAATAATGATGTAAATACAATGCAAGAAAACATAATGAAAGAAATCAGCATTATAGACATCAGGCAGCTATCATGATTAGAAAGCTTGCAGAACTTAGGAGTTGGAGCGGCCACTATAACGAAATACTGAAACGGGTTGGAAAACATTTCTGTATTTCAACGACAAAGGTCTCCCCTGAAGAAGACTCCACCACTTTCCTTTGTAAATTGGCTTAGCTTTGTTGTCCTTTTCTTTCTTTCTTTTTCTTTGCTCTTTTTGATATATAAGCCCATCTCTTTGGTTCTCTCAACCATAGGTGCCAGAGAGCAGCTATTCAAGTTGCTCTACCTCTCCAGAACCTTCTTTTACAAGCCTGTAGGTGGTTACCATGCAGTCCTTCAGACTGCACAACCTCACTTTACACTTTGGATTGTTTTTTACTTAACCGTATCCATTCTCTGTATTGTAGCCTCTCAAGTTCTTTTTCACTATAGAGGTCCTCTCCCACTGGACTGGAATCAAATGCACAAGGTCTTGCCCTCCAAACTTCTCCGTCTTTCATATTGAGATGACAGTTTCCAGAGGGTCAAAGTTATATTGCCCCTGCCAGCAGATGCCTTGTAATTATAATTGCTCCTTATCTTTTTTCTCTCTCTCTTTTCTCTTCCCTTCCTTTTCATCTCCTCCTCCATCCTCCCTCCTTGCTTGTTTTGTGACTTAAAGGGTCCCCAGTGTCTATCTAATGGTGATTCTTCTTCAAAGATCAAAAGCAAAAGCAAAACCAGAACAAAACCAACTCCACTCCCCCTGAAAAAAGCCCTTTCATATGTGAATTGGTTAATAAGAGGCAGACTGCTCTAAGAGCTTTTAAAAAATAATTATATTTTGAAGAAGTAATACATGCACACGGTAGAAAATTCAAATGTACAAAAGGGTAGAGGATGAAAAGTAAAGTCCACTCCCAACACCAAGCTTCCCAGTTTCCGTCCCTTGATGCAACTCTTATTACCAACAATTGAATTTGTGTAGATATTCTCTTGTACACTTTGTCACCCAAATAGTAGATATACACTGTTTTGTACTTAACAATATGTCTTGGAGATGATTCTCTAACCAAATACATAGCGCCACCTTTTTAAAAGAGTTTTCTATAGCCTCTTTTAAGGCTGAAGATGATATTCAGGGAAACTTAAGTTTTTTTTTTGACCACGATGTTGAACGTCTTTATTGTTATAAGCCACAGACATTTTGCAATGAATGCCCAATTCATTGCACTTCAGATTGGCTAATAAGCACGTGCAGGAATGCAGCAGCAATATTTATTAAATCTAAAATTTTTTTGAAAATTTATTTTTAAAAAATATTTATTTATTTATTTATTTTGGCTGCGCTGGGTCTTAGTTGCGGCACGCAGGATCTTTAGTTCCAGCATGCGGACTTCTTAGTTGCAGCACGCATGCGGGATCTAGTTCCCTGAACAGGGCTCAAAGTGGGGCCCCCTGCATTGGGAGTGTGGAGTCTTACCCACTGGACCACCAGGGAAGTCCTGAAAATTTATTTTATTGAAGTAAAGTTGATTTACAGTGTTGTGTTAATTTCTGGTGTATGGCAAAGTGATTCAGTTATACATATATATAATAGTTTGCATTCGCTAATCCCAAACTCCCAATCCATCCCTCCCCCATCCCCCATCCCCCTTGGCAACCACAAATCTGGGGCACCCTAAGTATTAGATTCTATTAGGGAAATTAAATGCTTTCCCCTTACTCCCTTGTGACCCACACAAACACACACAAACTCACGTACACATGAAAGTATCCACACCAACATGAACAATATGACCACAGGGGATATTCCTAGCTCTGGAAAAGAGGTCTCAGCTAAGTTGACACACAGTTAAATTAGTGAAGCTTGTTTATGTTCAAAAATCAGAGGTAATGCATGTAGTAATTGGAAATGTTATGAGATGAAGTATCTGTTCATATAAATCACTGCATAATTCTTCTTTAATAGAAACTGTAAAGCCATTAATCAATCCAGTGGCCAGTGTTGCCTTTTGGAGTTCAAACCTCTAGCTGTGGTGCGGGGTTGAAAGTAAACATCATATTTGAAAGTAATACAGTTAGAGCTGTCTTCTTTTTGTTGAATTTTCATTAACTCTGATGATCTCATCGCTCTTTGATATAGCAGTCCAAAAAGCCAGTCATTACCCATGTCCTTTCACTGTGAAATATATCATGCAAAGCAGAATTTATCCTGCAAATAAAAGCTCAGGTGTAAGCCACTTTGGGGGGAATTACATAATTTGTTGTTCTGCTATTGAGGAGGAGAATAGCCGCCCAGGGAATTGGACTGAGCGGTTTCTGCACGTGTAGGGCAGAAATATCCTCTAGGATTTTTAACTTGACGCTGGGAAGAACCCTGGACTGGGGCTCAGGAGACTGGGGTTCTGGTCCCAGCTCTGCCCGCAGTGAGCATGAGTGAACTCTGTCGAGTTGGTTTGCACTCTAGGCCTAGGTGTTCTCGTGTGAAATGAAACTGACTCAGTGATCCTCAGAGTCTTATTAAAAACAGGAGTTTATGTTTCTCTACCTCACAATGGCCTTCTCTCCTTGGTCTCGTCCAGCTGTTGGATTAAAGATGATCCTATCTTTTATATCTCAGTGGTGGCTTATTTTTGCCTCATATTTCTCATGAATCCACGTTCGGCACTGTTCTTGCTCAGCTGAATTCCATGAAATCCCAAAGCCAGAAGACTTGATGGAAGATGATCCTGCATCACCTCAAAGGCACAACCAGCCTGACATTCTTACTTGGCCTCACCTGGGGGTTTGCCTTTTTTGCCTGGGGAGCTGTGAGGAGCCTTTTCTTGTATCTTTTTGCCATTTTTAACACTTTGCAAGGTAACTGTTGCTTCTCTGTACTTTCTCGGGCTAGCTAAACCTCCATCAAAGTTTTTGCTGCTTTGGAAAATCTTACCTTTAGTATTCAGTATTTTTTCAAAGGAGGAAAAAATAATCCAAGAGGCCTCTGCTGTCAATGACTGACAGGCAGCCACTAGAAACACCGGCTAGATGTTAGGGCTTCATTAAATGAGCCCACTCTCTCTTAGGGATGTAGAGAGAAATCCAGATAGCGAACTCAACTCCAGCTAGTTGGCCATGTCTCTATTGAACACTGATTGGCAGTACACCCTACAGTATTCATTACATCAACACATTGTGCTCGTAAGTGTACAGATTCACACTTGTGTTGACATGTTGAAGTACATAATCCCATGGAACATAGCAATTACTGGACAGTAGAAACATTAAACTGTTGACCCCATAGACTCTGGCTGCATCAGATATCCTCATATTGTGGGAAGGAGCCAGGTTAGGAAATTGTAGAGCCGTAGAGGATTGAACTTGGAGAACAAAGAGCAGTGGGCCACGGCAAGAAGCCAAGGTTCTGGTCTTGGTCTTGCTACAAATCAGTCTTGAAAAAGTCACCACAGCTGGTTGAATTAGATGATCCTGAACTAATGACTCTATAGCTCTTTAGTCTCCTGTCTGTTTTCTGGTGAAAAGAACAAATGATTAATGAAGTTATTAAATGGTAGGCCAAAGATGGCATGAGAAGTAAAAGGTAGGGCTCTGGTTAATACACCTCTGAGTAATTGCTGCTGTTCATTATAATCTGATGTTGCCTATTTAAACATCTTGGCGGGAAGAGGCATGCAGAATGATTTCCTGGGGGTCTCAAAGTCCACCCCATGCTCTTATCCTCAAGTTTGGCCCAGCTTATTTGGGGTACTGGGGCAGGCTGTGAGTCTACTTGGGCAGTCCATTGAGTTAAGGTCTCCCTTATTGCTCTTAACTACTTATTCATTCAATAAGCCCTTTTACCAGAGTACAGGGAACTGGTGGTCCCATAGGGTGCTTCAGCAAGAAAGAGTTCTATGGTCAAAGAAATTTGGGGAATGCAGAAAACTACCCCTCCCCATTCTTGAAATGACACAATGTTCATTAGCATGGTACAAGCTCTGAGAAATTCTGCTGGGGGAAAAAAATCTTTAAAAATTTGTTTTAAATTTAACATTTTAAAAACCTCAGAATCCTTTGTTATTGTGGTTGTTAACCCCTGAGGAACCTTGGGAAATATGAGTTGCTCTGCAGTTATTATAGGCCAGGCATTGGCAAGGTGCTGCAGGGCATGGGGGAAAAATCCAAAATAAAGTATACTCTTTGACGGCAAGTCCTGTGATCCAAGAAACCATCTCATTTTAGAGCAAAGCAGTGTATCAATTGGAACTTTTGTCCCACTGGATTCCACCAACCTTACATAGTCAATTCTGATTGGAATATAAAGAGACACAAAATATGTTGTTCTTCGTCCATGTGCCATCTTTATTCCTTCTGACACTAGGGACAGAATTTTTAGGAGCTCTCCACACTATTCTCATGTGGTTTCCTTTGAGGCTACCAGCACTTGGTTGTATCTTAGATCGTCAACCGAGGCCGCGGTGATGGTTCTACACTTTACCTCTTGACTTTACCTGGCCTCCACTGAGATAGCCTGGTCTCAGTAGCATGATGCTTTGAGAATGAAGCTGCCTTGCTCTAGAATGCGGACAGAGGTAGATTCGTGAACTAGGTGCCTGTGTGGATTTCTTCCTAAGCAGTAGCTCCAGGCTACTCTTGGGCTCACGAGTTCTGAGGAGAAACACACTCAACCTTATGGAAAGAGGGGTTAAAGGAGTAGCTGACAAAAGAACCAGAAAGCAAAGAAGTTTAGAGCTTAAAGCAGGGGAGGGGTGTTTTTTGCAAAAACAGCATGTGCTTCATTCCTGTGGTGGAAGGAGAGAGTCGTGTCTAAGCGGGAAGCCTGGATGGGTAGATGCAGAATCCAATGGGAGATCTCCTGAGGACGAAAACCAAAGCCCAGATCCAACATCAACAGAGCCAAGCTGTCTCCGTCTGTCAGAGGCGCTTTATGTCAATCAAGCACCAAGCCTTGCTAGTTCCTAGTCCCGCCTACAAGGTAGAATGTGCCATCTTGCAGAAGGGGGTGTTTTCAGAGCTCTGAGTTTCAAACTCGAGTTCCATAGACACACACACACACACACACACACACACACACACACGTCCCAAATATTCAAAACAAGAATGCAATGAAACAAGTGAACAAATTAGCCATTTAAAAGACGGATGGCAAGTTTGTAATTCTGGCTGAAGGGGGTTGCCCTGTGGTCAAGTGTGAAAAAATGATGCTCTTGATGAGCCATTTCTGAAGGAGGGATGCACAAATAAAAATGCAGGTGACAAAGACCTGACATCTTCCCTCCTGCCTATGTGCCAGTGAGTAAGCAGATCAATCTGTTATTGGAAAGAAAAAGGAAGGCTGTCAGGAAGAAAGGGCGAGCTGGCAGGCAGCTCATTGGAATTCACAGAACAACCTTTAAGTCTGAGAACTAGCTAAACTCCATGCAGGAAATCAGAGCAGTAAGACGGGCTGGTTGTCACTGTGGCCCCTTGTCCCTGCTGAAGCTGGAGGACTTTTACCTGCTCGGAGACTGGGATTTGCTCTCATCAGGCTGCCGGACCGCCTTCCAGGTAGCTGCTACTCAGGAAAAGAGTGAAGGCTGCTGGCTTCCTCGCCACTGTTGTTTGGTTACAAATGGAGACAAAGCCCTCAGGGGAGGTAGTGAGACTTGTCACTTGTCACCGTTTAGCCTCCAGATTGCTGTCTCCCACCTGGAATCAGAGAGTCTCAGTGCTGGGGCCAGGTCTTCCCAATCCAACTTCCCATCAAGTGACAGGAAGTCACAAGCCACCACTCGAAACGTCCCAGAGACAGAGAGCTCCCTACTGCGTAAAGCAGGGCGTTTAACGTCCCTTTTCTCTTCTTTCTTTTTTTAAATTGAACAATAGTTGCTGTACAATATTGTATGTTACAGGTGTACAGTATAGTGATTCACAGTTCTTAAAGGTTACACTCCATTTAGAGTTATTATAAAATATTGGCTCTATTCCCTGTGTTGCACAATATATACTTATAGCTTATTTATTTTACACATAGTGCTTTGTACCTCTTCGTCCCCTACCCATCCCTCTCCCCACTGGTAACCACTAGTTTTAATGTCTCTTTTTTTAAAATTTGAAATATATTTGACATATAACATTGTGTAAATTTAAGGTGCACAACGTCTTGATTTGACACATTGTATATTGTAATACAATTGCCATTGTAGCTTCTAATCAGCTCTGAATCTTATCTGGGTCATCCTTTCCCGGGGGGTGGGTTGGAGAGAGAGAGAGAGAGAGAGAGAGAGAGAGAGAATAACGTCTTTTATAACCTAATCTTGGAAGGGACATGCCATCACTTCTGCCATATTCTTTTTTTTTTGCCAAAAATAAATAAATTTATAAAAAGGAAAGGGGGGGAAATTTCTTGAAATGGTATAAATTGGAATTTTAATTATGGGAATATTACCTACACCTTTCAAATCGACTGCCCACCTTTTTTGTGCAGTAAATCGAAGTAACAGTATTGACCTTTAATCCTAGAAGTACCTCTTAGAAGCAAAGCTAGTGGAAGGTTATTTTTTTCCCTCGTTTATAGGAGTACCTCAATCATTCAACTTTTCCCCTAATGTGAGGAACGGAGGGTCCTGCGGTGAGTCACAGGGTCAGTGCCTGCCGGTCGTGTGTCCTTGTTGCTGCTCCTGAGTGTCCACGGTCCCCTTCCGGGACAGAAGCCAACACGTTTGCGTGTGTCAGGCACACAGCTGCAGGATTTGAGCAAAGATGCGGGAAGCTAAGTCACACTTTGCTTAGTAAGGGTCTCCTTCCTCTCCTCCACCAAAGCACACAGCTAGCAGAACGTAGGAAAATAAACAACAGGGCTTTAATCCTCTGAAATAAAATTTTGAATTTAACATTTAAAACATACCAAGCACGCAGTCCTCAGATTTCTAAGAAAGTCCATCTTACTACGGAAAGTACCTTCTGGTCATTAGTAACAAGTTGGGTATAGATTTAAACCTTTCTATAAAGAGATGAACAAAACAGGACAAAAGTAACTGAGTGTGTCAAATTCAGTTACTGGCAAAATAAGGAGGTGAGGACGTTAGGGTGTGCCCGCTGGTCTCACATCTCCCAAAGCCAGAAGACGATCGCTCTCAGCAGCGAGACAGTAACTGATCATAAACGAACTCAAATACGTTCTTCACCAAGGGCATCGTACAATTTTTCTTAGCAAGAAAAACGTTTAAACTCTTGCCTTGCCTTCACTGAGTGACGGGCTAAGCAGTCCAGGAACTCGCGTGCTACAGTGAGACGCAGAGGACGCAGTGCAGCCGGCGCAGCCAGCTAGCAAACAGCAGGATTCCTGAAGACCTTTTATTCATTTGAAATACTCTGACGTCCCCAGAGTCTGAGCAGACACGGTGTTTTTCCCGATACCCTAGGGTCCGGTAGCGTCCCGCCGGCCTGTCCTGTAAGCACGTGGAACTGGTAACTCCCGAATGTTCATTAACACAACTGTGCAACTGGCTTACTTCCTGTCCAGCCACTGGTCACTAAAGCCTGGCAACAAGGTTTAGGAAAAGGTCAAGTGCACCCGCAGATGAGAAAAGATGAAGCGGCCTGAGTCAGCGAGTGATCCTAACAAAGCCCCGGAGCCCGTGAGGGGCGCTAAGCCTCCTTCACCGCCCCAACCAGGGCGGGTCTCAGGGTGCGCCCGTGCAGCTTGTACCCCACTTTGTTAACGAGCGCCACCGTGCCCGGCTCCTTGCCCTCAACCAGCGTGTGGAACAAGGCCTCGTGCTCGTAGGGGTCGAACTTGGCCCCCATGGAGTTCAGCCGGAGTAAGCCGTGCTTCCTGAACACCTTCTGGATCTGGACCTCAGTCATCACGAGCCCCTCGTAGAGGTTCTTCAGGTGCGGGTTATCGTCTCTAATCTCCTCCTTTGGGACACACTGTGTTGCCTTCTCCAGAATGTCTGCCACCTCCAGCAAGCCCTTGCAGAAGCCCTGAATGCCATATAGTTTCGCCTCCTCCACCAATTTTTGGCTCCTCTGCTGCAAGTTCTCAGTATCTGCTAAAGCTCGCTTATATTTTTCCTGAGTGGACAGCTTTGGCCTCTACGCCACAGAAGAGGAAAAACCCCATCAATGAACCTTTGGTATTGTTAACATTGCCCAGATGTGATTCAGCTGAAACATTTATTGTGTACTAATCATCTGAACTCTGGTATCTTCCTCATTTTGCACCAACTTTTCCTGTAATCGCATCCATCTCCTGGAATTTCTATTTTTCATGTGCACCAGGTTACTGTGTTCAGCCTTCAGGCGATTCCAGTGCCGTGGTTAAGAGCAAGGCCTCCCAGGCTCAGGCCCTAGCCCTGCCACTCAGTGGCCAGGTGACCCTGGGAAGTTTACCAAACCGTCCTGGACCTCAGTTTCCTCATCATGGTCTCCTTTAGCTACTCTTCCAGCTTGACCTTCTCTTCCATCAGTGTCTTCTCTGCAGAGGGCAGATCTGTCTTCTGTTCCTTCTGACCCACGTCCTCTTCCATTGTTCTTCTGTTTTGTAGCTGTGCACAGCAGCCGAGGAGAGGACTTGAGCAAAGAGGCCTTTTCACGCGGGCTTTCCAGGTGGGCTTGTTCCCACACAGTTCTACACCACGTATCAGGCTGGAATCGCAGCTGCATCCCCACGCACTACCGTAGTCCCCGCTGCCCGGCCCGGTCTCCCCATCACTCAAGCAGCTCCTGCGGGGAAAGCCCAGCTCCTGCTCTGCGCACCTTCTACCCAACCTGTCTTCTACCAGATAACCTGGTTCTGGGAAGCTCCCCCAACGCCGAAGGTGCTAAGCACTCGCTAAACTAACTTATGAAGCTAGACTTTGAAAAGGAGAAACCGCAGGTTTACAAAAAAACACGAAAGAAGAAAAGCCAAGGTGAGGGCACTGCCTCGTGACCCCGCCACGGAGTCACCGCTCTTGTCGAAATAAGCCGCTGTCCCCACGGCGGGGCAGGCGCCGCTGCCCTCCTGACCTCAGGCTCTGGGGCACGCGGAGGTGGACGAGGACTCGGGCCGAGCGGAAGGAGCCAGCGCGCCGCCGCCCCGCGCCCCGGGGACCCGCACACGCGGCCGCCTCGCGCCGGCCTGGGCTCGCGCGGGGCGCGGGGCGCTGTCCCACCCTCCCCGGGCCTGCTGCGCAGGGCAGCCCCGCGGTGTCCCCGCCCCGCGTGGGGGAACCGCCGCCCACAGCGCCCGGGCCGGAGCCGGGCAGGGCTCGGGTCGGAGCGGACGGGGGCGGCACGCGCACCGCGCCCTTCCTCAGCCTGGGCAGCCGGCGCCCCTTACCTCTCTGCCATATTCTATTGGTACAACATGGGAGGAGACTACATAAGGATGTGAATGGCAGGATGTGGGCATCATTGAGAGCCATCGCAGAGGCTGGTTCCCATTGCAGACCTTATCTCTCAAGCTCTAGGACAGACAGCAGCCCCGGAGGAAAACTGCGGTTGACATGAAACCTTGATACAGACCTTCTTGCTAGCACTGCCATTGAGAGGGAGGCTAGAAAGGTGACCTCAGAAAGCTGGTAATGGCCTTGGGGTTCCTTAGAAGGAGTATTGATGGTGACAAGAGTAGGCTTGAGTCTAGGCATTGGTGACAGCGAGTGAAAGAAGCTGAAACAGACTGACCTTCTTCTCCTGGCTAGGGTTCCTCATTTTTGTGTTCCACGGGGTGATGAAGGGGCATGCGCGGGAGCAGTGGCAGCTGCTTTTCTGTTGCGGGTGGTTGCGACTGGATACTGGTAAGACGCCATTTGGGGCAAGGTATTGAATTTACAAGTTTTCCAAACTGATGAGATTTACTTGTCTCCTGACTTGAGTTCATACACCAGCAGCATCAAATGGAGGCTGTTTCCATGTCAGGAAAAAGATTTGTACTTTTGTGCGGAGATGAATGAAGTCAGGTGAAGGATGTGACTTTGGCCATATTTTAACTTAGTGAAGCTTCGCTTTTGGCCCAGATTCCTTGGACTGCTTGTCCTTGCTGTCACTTAAGTCTCAATTCAATTAAAAGAACATTGATTGAGTGCCTACGGTGTTCCGGGCACTGGGTCACAGGGGCTTTCTGGCCTGTAGCCAACAGTTGACTGAGCAGATATGGAAGCAAGAAGTGATGGTGGAGGAGAGAGCTTGTCAGCAACCTTAAGATGCCAGGCTGGTGGGCAGCCCAGATGGACCAGTGGCCCTTCCGGCACGGTGGGAGGTGTAGTGGACTCTGGTGTTGCCTCTGAGAATATCTCCAGTTCAGGCAAACTGGTTTTCTATGCATCAAAAAGCTCTTCCATCCAATTCAGGTAGCTTCGCTCAGTCTCAATGCAAAGCTCAGTTTATTGCCTTTAGGGAAGGCGATGCTTGAACTAGAAGATGCTATAAGTAGCACAGAGATCCAGTTCCTTTTTGCTGGGCATGTCAGTAACCTGCTGGTCCCTGTGCTGGGCTCTAGGGAAAGCGGTCTTCCTTGGTAAGTGAATTGGCTCTGCCTGTACCACACATTATAGTTCAAACTTACTTCTCACAACTTCAGAGAAAAGCTGCCTCCTTGAGGTACCCAGAACGAACAGTCTGTACATTGGGCTTTATATTTTTAACAGGATTCTTAAGGTATAATTTACCCATTTGAAGTGTAGAATTTGATGAGTTTTCTGTTTTTCACTGTTTGGGGTGTCATTTCAGATGGCAGCAGCCAGTGTGGGCTCAATGTTGGGCAGAAACAGGAAAGACTGAAGAAAACCTTTGCGCACAACTTGTTGACACCATCCGTCAAGTCAACTGCAACTAGTTCCATTTTCAAATCTTTAGGCTCCGCCCAAGGCACTCCTTCAGAAACAAGCTCCCCAAATGGTGAGAGAAAAGGTTACACTGTCTATACTTATATTCCAGAGGTATTGAATTAGTGTGAGGCCACAGACGTGGTCTTGGGAAATGATTCCTCCTCAAAACGAAATGCACATGTGCATGTGTACACCTGGGCTCACTCTGGACTGAGAAAGTGTGCATAGAAGCACCTAGTGAACTTAGTATGTACAAATCAGTGGGTTATTAGATTCATGGAGGAGAGAAGAGACTGGAGGTAAAGAAAAAAGAATTCATGGGTAATTGCAAACGATCGTCACAAACTGTTAAAATCCGAAGGCACCTCATACATTGCCTAGTGCAATCCCCTCATTTTACAGATGAGGAACCTTAAGCAGGAAAAGGAGAACACCTTATGGACAGTCTCCGTCAGCAGCAGAACTGGGGCCAGAACTCAGGTCTCCTGGCTCCCAAGCTAGTGCTCATCACACCCCACCGAGAATACCGGCTGAGCTGCACATTGCTCTTAGGTGCTCACCTTCTTCCACAGGAGGCCAAGCTTCTAGGTACAGAGACAGATGTGAGGTGGAGATGGGTGTTAGGAGGGAAAGTGTAGGGAAAGGATTGGTGTAAAGGCCTAAAGTAAGCAGAAAGGCAAACTAGAGCAAAAACTTAAGAACTTCAAGGTGATGTTATGATGACTCCGTGTTCTGTGCTTCCAGATGGACCATAGTGCAGTGGCCTTTGGTTGCCTTTCTTAAAGACCAAAGTAGACTCCAGTTCACACACAGAACACCACTGGTGGCCTAGCTGTAATCATTCTCTCACCATCTCACTGCTGGTGGTAGAATGGCCTCATCCCCCTGTAGTTTTCATTCTATTGGCTCCATCAGCAGTTCTATTTCCAAGGGCTGTAGGCAATCTGGAAGCAGTATGGTGGGTTTAAAAAAAAGGCACCAAACTTAGAGTCAGAAGACTTTGGCTCAAGTCACTAACTCCATGACCTTGGGCACATCACTTCCCTACTTGGAACTACATTCCCTCTACCTTCAACATGGTGGGGTGTGGGGGGCAGGATGGATCATCTCCAAAGGGCCTACCAGCTTCAGGACTGTGTGAGGCCACACCATTTTCCAGTTTAGGCTCATTGACTAGTGTTGGAGTCTCCGCCTCCATTTCTACATGGGAAAGTCGGTGCGTATGAAGAAAATCTTTCCGCGGCCACAAGGGTCCATCAAATTCTGGCCAGCTAACTTGCAGGTATGTTGGTGCCCATGTGGAGCCACTGGGGAGCCATGGCATATAGAGGCACGAACTGTGGCAGGTTTTTAGTAGATAATAGTTGGGTCTGAGTGGGGAATATTTGCAAGAGGGTGAGTTAGGCTTGGCTCCCCTGCTGTCCTTGAGGGATATTGTTTCATCAGCAAATATATACTTTTCTTTGAAGGAGCAGTAGTAAATAACATGTCCAGGATTTTAATGTCGTTGGACCAAGCTATAGACCTGGAGAGCCCAGGGGCCTGCAGCCAGCACTGAGATGCTCGTCAGTTATGACAGTAACTCAGCCAGTGGGGCAGGTAGTTCAGCCTCTTGGGCCACAGGTTCTACGACTGCAATCTGGATGCTGCCATCAGACATATGGCAGCCAGAAACTCGATTCCATTAGCACCGAGTGAAAACTTGCGCCCTCTGTACCACTAGGGACTCTCAAACTTGAGAAACAGCTGAACCTTCAGAGCAAGAATATCAAATTCATAGGGGATACAGATAGGTGTGTTATCATTTTATGTTGTCTCTTCCTGAAGGCCTCCAAGGTTTGTCCATGACTAGCCTCCCCTAGGTTAAGGTTACTGTGAATAACATAGCCTGTTATTCACAAGGCAGGAAGAACAGATGCACTTGTAATTGCTTAACAGTGCTGTCAGGATGAATTAATTCACCCCAGATTTAGATTAAACTATCCCAGGAAAGCACCACAACTTTTACTTCCTTTCTAATTCTTCTTTTTATTCCTTCATTTGATAAACATGTCTTATGATTCTATTATGTGCAAAGTCCCTAATGCCACAGCTGAAAATGCTCTTTTTTTCTTTAATGAAGAAAACTTTGACGAAGATCCCAACTGTTTCTCTCCTTTGAGTTGTGAAGCTGTGCCTAATTGTGTGAGAAGAATATTACCTGTGGAAATCAAAATGAATTCCATTCACAAACAAAGATTTCTTCAATAAATCCCAGCAGAGATACCCACCTTCCCCTACCCCCAGATTGGGGAAAATGTTGATTTTGTGAAAGCATCTGCTCCAACTTTGTATTCTAAATATTATTTTGGAAGGGGCAGAATGAGATAGCATTTAGTGAATATTAAAGACAGAATAATTCTCCTATTCATTGTAATAGTTGTTTCTTACTTTTTTTGTAGAGAAGGTATGAGCCTATACTTATGTTAGGGGAGAGCTGTCTACAGCGTTGGAGATTTTGTTTCGGAAACTCTTGTGTCTACACCCTGAAAGAAAAAAAGATCGTGATCAGGGTCTTTACAGTGCTGAGAGTCAAACTATTTCAGGTGGCAGAAGTTTCCAGGTACCCAGTTGGCCTGACACCCATGCAGGCAGTAGATAAGAAAAGTCACAAGGTCATACCTTTTGGGGAAAAAAGATGCTATCCTGTTGGCTTGTCATGACAAAGCACCTGAAATCCCCTTTACTAAAGTTACTCTTTTGATTGAAGCCTCTTGTTAAAATGTCAACATGTTTTGTGAAAACAGTGGCTCATCAATCCACAGACACCCATCAGTTTCTTAGTGGGGATGAACTTCTCAACCAAGACAGCCCCTGAGGGCACAGGAGGCAGGGTTCTGAGGAAGGGAACAGAACAGGAGCTGTCTGAAGCTGGTGGTTCTTCCTAGGGAGCAAAGGTCAAGGTGAGCAGAACAGTAAGGGATGGAAGCGAGAAGACTCATCCCGAGGCAACGGAGTGACCCTGAGGATGAACTTTGCCTGCCTTACACTCTGTGGCTAAGCATGATGGGTGGCCTTCTTAATCCCATCCCACATGCTGTCACCAAGGCTTCCCAGCCAAGGCAGGCTGCTCACATTTGTCCTTAAGTAGAAACAAGTAAAGAGATGAACATTCTGGAAGGATACACAAGCCACTAGTATCAGTGGTGGTCTTCAGGAAGGGGAATTGGGTATCTGGGAACAAGGGAGGAAGGGAGGCTTACTTTTGAATCTTGTACTGAGAGAGTGTACTATCTCTTCAAGACATAAATGAAAACAAGAACTTCCCTGGTGGTGCAGTGGTTGGGAATCCGCCTGCCAATGCAGGGGACACGGGTTCGATCCCTGGTCCGGGAAGATCGCACATGCTGCGGAGCAACTAAGCCCACGAGCCACAACTACTGAAGCCTGCACGCCTAGAGCCCATGCTCCACAATAAGAGAAGCCACTGCTCGCCGCAACTAGAGAAAGCCCGTGCACAGCAACGAAGACCCAATGCAGCCAAAAATAATTAATTAATAATTAAATTTTTTAAAAAGGACAGCTGTCATTTAAAAAGAGAAATAAATGAAAACAAATAAATAAAGACAATTGGAGCCTTCCAATGAGAAAGAAAGATAAATTCTTGGGTTTCAATACCACAGATTTAGTCCCCCATTACTCTCATGAATGTGTACGATGCAGTGGGCTGTGGAGAGAGCAGAGCTGAGTTCAAATTCCAGCTCTTAGCAGAGGTGTGACAGAGATTCCTAAATGTGAGGCTTGGGGAAGTAATAATAACAGTACATTCACCATAGAGTTGAAGTGAGGCTTAAATGAGATGAGGGCTATACATTTTCCAGCACAGTGAAGCATAGTACGACTTAACCCCTTTTCCTTTCTAACTCCCACCCACTATGGAAGCAACCTAAGTGTCCATCAACAGATGAATGGATAAAGAAGATGTGGTATATTTATACAATGGACTACTACTCAGGCATAAAAAAGAATGAAATTTTGTTATTTACAGCAATGTGGATGGACCTAGAGGGTATTATGCTTAGTGAAATAAGTCAGACGGAGAAGGACAAGTGCTGTATGATATCACTTATATGTGGAATCTAAACAAACAAACAAAGAAAACAAAATAGAAACAGACATAGACACAGAGAACAAACTGATGGTCACCAGACCTGGCAGGGGGTGGGGGTGGATGGGTGAAATAGGTGAAGGGAATTAAGAGGCACAAACTTACAGTTATAGAATAAATAAATCACAGCAATGTAATATACAGTATAAGGAATATAGTCAATAATACTGTAATAATTTTGTATGGGGACAGATAGTTACTGGACGTGTCACAGTGATCATTTCATAATGTATTTGTTGGATCGCTCTGTTGTACATCTGAAACTAACAAAGTCCTACATCAACTATACTTCAATAGAAATTTTTTTAAAAGAGAAAAAATAATTACAAAGCTCCTTGGAGCTTCAGGGCACAGGCTCTGGCTTTTCATTCTCTGCTGTGCTTTGGGTACCCTGTGGGCAAACTGGCAAACACTGAAGAGCACTAAACTCTCTCCAGGGCAAGTCATCTGGGATGACCCTTACACCCCCCCTACCCCCAGGGATATGGGAAGTTTGGGGGGTGGAAGGGTAAGTAAGAGAAGGTAAAGTTTGTATCCTCAACATTCAGGCCTATGGTTAATTGGTGTGTTTCTCATCCTGAACTTCAAGCATTTAGGGAACACAAAGGTTTTGGAGCAATGGAGGAAGGATCTAGTTATACCTCTGTTGATTACACAAAACAAATGAAATGAATTAGATTCATACTTATAATGTGTAGTGACTCCTAGGCACTCCATAAATATTTGTTACATGCATGCATGAATGAATGGTCTAAATACATGAGTGTATGAAAGCAACAGCTGCTTTTTCCTAATCTGGGGTCTCTTATCTCAGTGCTGAGTAAACCTATGTTCTCCACTAATATGTAAGCTTCATGAAGGTAGGAACCTTGTCTGTCTTGTTGATCGCTGTACTCTTATTGCCTAACACAATATTTCAGTCAAGGTTCTTTGGTTGCCAGCAACAGAAGCAAAATGTCTCTGACTGACAGTCTTGACTGTCAGTTCTGGTTACCCAAGGAGAAGGGACTTGGTTGAGAGAGTTTGGGGAATTTAAATAATTTATGGGGAGGTTAAAGAACAGGGCTTGAAAAAGGACAGAGGTCTACAAATCAGGAACCATAGCGGATTGTCTCCTAGCAGGGAATCTTCTTGGTAGAGCACCACTTCTGGGAAGAATAAACTAATTTCTTCTAGTCTTATGTTACTACTTTAAGATTCAGAGTCTCATGAGACTGCTCCTGATAGGCTGAGCTTAACTTTTGTGCTGTACTGGGTAGTGAGAGGAGGGATGTGGCAGAAGGGAGTCCTTCAGGGAGCCCTTTGGTTTTCACAGTAGCAGGACAAGAGCTTGGGTTTACCACCCCACCAAGAATACCCAGAATGGGGGAGAAACCATTCTGCAAAAAGAAATTAGGCTGCTGTTAGGAATGGATGAGTAGGTTGGAGAAAAATCCACATTTGCCCACTACATACAATATAGGACTGAATGTGTTTTGGTTGAATCAATGGCTAATTCGGTAATATACTTATTCAATAAGTGTACAATAGTGCTTAGAAGAGAAGGTCTCTCCCCCACGTCTCATGCCTCATCATGTATTCACTTATTTTTTAAAGGCTAAGGTATATCAGGATGTTGAGAGAGTTGAAGAGTTCAAGATAAGCATCCCAGAATTATAGAGAAGAGTGCTGTTAGAAAAGGTGAGTTTTAGAGATCTTGGATACATAAGTTGACCTCACTCTAAAGAAAATCAGTATATGAAAATGAGTGTAGTTATTTGTCTATGCTGTTGTCATCTCTCACCAGAGGAGTTCACAACTGATTACATTCTTTTGTTAAGGTGCTTCACCATACAGCTTTCTAAGAGCTCCCCCAAATATCTGAAAATATATTTTGATACCAACTTCTAGGACCCTTCAGCTCTGAATAGGGAGGGCTCAGCTGTGGGAGAAGGAAATCTGCTTACATTCCCCATCTTACCATACTCTTGGCATGATACTCACAAAGTGAGATTCATAGAAAAGGTGGAGGCATATGGCATTCAGGGCCCTGCATTGGAGGACTCTGGTGTGAGTATTAAGAAAAGACCCAAAAGAAATCAATAGTAAGTGGTAACTTCAAATATTGAAAAAAAAATTCATCTCATCTAAATGCATAAGAAAGCTACAGATGTTTCCTTAACATATGCAGTCTTATGCAAATGATTATGTAAATTAAACAAAAAGTTGGGACTGGCAAATTCCCAAGTTTTCAAGATTTACTTATGTGAACCTAGTATTCATCATAGAAACAGGTGGAAGGTTTTTGCTCACACCTCCTATCACTTAGATGGGAGGGGAGGCAAGCCTGAAGTATGTGCTACATTAATAGGGGGAAGGCGCTCAAATCAGGGGATGTACTAGATAGATGGTTAGATAGTTAGATAGATAGATAGACAGATAGATAGGTAGATAGTTTTCACCTTCAAAATGTTAGCCAGCTCCTCCATCATGCTTAGCTGGTTTTGGGCAGCAATGGGATTAGAAATGGAAATGAATCTGGGTTGCAGTGAATTTTGATGAAGGCCTAGTTCATGCAAAAAAGATTAAAAAATAAATCCTCAGCCCACCAATTCCCAGAGGAATGGAAAACTTTAGAGCAATTATAGGGGAAGAATAAAGACCTAGTGTAACATCCTCCATCAAATCTTCAGACACTGGCCCTTTCAGGGGTAGAGACAGAGGGGTATACTTTATAGTGGATCAGACTTCCCCAGTTGGTGGACCTAAAAAATCAGGTTGTGAAGGTTGACAGTGAGCTGGATTGTCCTCTCGCTGTTTTCCACCCAAAACATATTCTCCCAGTCCTTCTTCCCATCCTTTATTAACCTCAAAATGGTTGTGTAATAGACCTACTCCTCTGCACCTTGACTTTTTTGATACTGTTGTTGTTGTTTTACATTTAGCAATATGTCAGAACATAAAGGGTTTTTTCTTTTAAGACTGCATGGTATTCCATTGTATGGCTATACCATAACTTTTTCAACAGGTTTCCTAATGATGGTTTCCAAATGTTTGCTATTTCAAAAGAATGCTGCAATAAATAGTCTTGTACATGTCCCCCCAAAAAGAAATAGGTTTGTGGACTTGAGGTTGGGAGACCATTTCCTAGCATTGGGGCCAGTGGCCATACAGCTAGTGACTGCTTCCTTTTGACTGAGTCCAGAAATGTGAGCAAGTAAAGGTTTCAGGGAGGTCTGACATTCTTTTAAGCTGTTTATCTGACCAAGTACAGCATGCTGGTCATTACAGGTGCTTCCTCTGGACCCAGCCCCATGCCAAACACCATAGAGGATGCAGTGATATACAAGCCACAGTGCTACCCATAACAAACTGGGACTGTCCTTGGGGTAATAAAACATCCACACCAGGAACAAATTGTCCTCAGTAACACATGTTCAGCCTTCAAACTGTGTGGTAGAGACCCTCAGGCATAATATACAGAAGTCACTTAATTATAAATCTAATTTCTCAAATACTTATTGAGAATCCACTATGTTGAGGTGCTGAATAAGACAGATACAATTCGTACAATTGACTGGGGAGACAGGAAACCAAATGTCCAATAACAATACTGTGTGTGATACTGTCATATGTCATACACTTTTTTTTTAAAGGTTTGCATATTTTTTTAAAAAATTTTATTTATTTATGGCTGTGTTGGGTCCTCGTCCCTGTGCGAGGGCTTTCTCTACTTGTGGCAAGCGGGGACCACTCTTCATCACGGTGCGCGGGCCTTCTCACTACCGCGGCCTCTCTTGTTGCAGAGCACAGGCTCCAGACGCGCAGGCTCAGTAATTATGGCTCACGGGCCCAGTTGCTCCGCGGCACGTGGGATCTTCCCAGATCAGGGCTCGAACCCGTGTCCCCTGCATCGGCAGGCAAACTCTCAACCACTGCGCCACCAGGGAAGCCCCTGTCATACACTATTACTGGAGGTTTCAATTTATACAACTGGTGGGAGGGCAAATAGATACAGCCTCTTTGGAGAACTGTTTCGTAGTTTCTAATAAAAAATTAAACAACTCTATGACCCAGCAATTCCACTCCTAGGTATACGCCTTAGAAAAATGCAAACATATGTCCACAAAAAGACTTGTACACAAATGTTCATAGCCGCTTGGTATTCATAACAGCCAAAAACATGGAAACAACCCAAATACTCATCAGCAGTGGGAGCAAACAAATTGTGGGAGGCTCATACAGAGTAATACTACATGACACTGAAAAAAGAATGAACTATGGATACACAGAACAACATGGGTAAATGTAAAATTTATATTGAGTCAAATAAACCAGACATAAAATATTATATACAGTATGATTTCATTTATATGAACAGGCAAAAATAATTGATGATTATAGAACTCAGGATAGTGGTTATCTCTGAGGGAAGGGTATATACTGGGAAGGTGCAAGAGGGAAATTTCTGGGGTGCTGGAAATGGTATATATCTTGATCTAGATGTTGGTTACAAAGGAATATACACATATAAAAGTTCATCCAGCTGCACACTTAAAATAAAGCATTTTATCCACTTTATGTATGCTGTCCCTCAACTGAAAAGTAGAAGGGAAAAACTTTTTGGAGGGTACTTTAGCAGTATCCACCCAAACTTAAATGTACATGTAATTATCCCCAGAAATCCAATTTCTAGCATTTTGTCCTAGCATAGATATACAAAGATGTATGGGCAAAATTCTTTACAGCAACCCTGGAACAGTGAAAAATGGAAATAAACTAAAGCCCAACAATATCATAATGGTTAAATAAATGTGGGCTATATATAATATGAGATAATATGCAGCTAATAAAAAGAATAAATTACATCAATATGATTAATAATGTAAAGATATCCACAATATAATTTATGCTAAAAAGAAAATTGCAATATAGTACATATAGTATGATAAAATATGTGTAAAAATAAAACTTTGTGTGTATGAATATCCGTATATATGTAGCCCACAGAAAGTTTGTAAGGATACACACCCTCTTGTTAACAGTGGTTTACCTCTGGGGAGAGTGATTGGTGGGGACTTTCACTTTTTATTTTATATACTTATGGATTGTTTTAATTTTTATAAAATTAAAGCGTATATACTTTTTGTAATTTAAAATGTTAGTAATAAAAAAATAAAATTTTAGTAATGATCAAATATGTGTAGTGCTTTGAGTTTCCCTGTCTTGGCTGATATCATTTACTCACTGAGATAGTAACAGTAGAAGTAATCAAAGGGAGATTGTTGAGAAAGATGACAAATTCAGTCTTGGACATCTGGTTTTGAGATGCCTGCAGGACATTCAGGTGTAGATGTTTAGAAAGGAGTTGGATAGGTAGGTCTGGATCAGAGGGGAGCAGTTAGGGATGGAGATAGAGATTTGGGGGGTATGGATGGCGCTCAAAGCCACTGTAGGAATCAATGTGATTACTGAGGAATAGTATATAGAGGAATAATGGAAGCAAGGAGGCCCAGACATGAGGAGCACGAAGGGGCCGACAGAAGTGGATCAGCCTGCAAAAGCCATCTTGAAGGAATGGCTAGAGAGGTAGGACGGAAACCGAAAGTATGAGGTGTCATGCAAGCCAAGAAGGGAGAGGTTCACAACAGACAAAGTAGTGACAATATGCTGGGGAGAATAGAAATATGAAAAGGGGAGAAATATCTCTTCAGGATTTAGTGATAAGGAAACTCTAGTGAGATCAGGAGGTTGAGTGTGTAAGGGGGCAAATGTAGCTCTTTCACGCTTAAGGAAACTTTTTTTTTTAATATAGAATTTTTTCATGGGAGTCAAACTATTGAAACAATTGCCACTCCCCCCCTGCTCACTAGCTGTTATTATTGTTTCTTGTAAACATTTCACTAATTCTTAGAGAATGGTCTCATGGGAAGCTGCTCTGAGGTGCTTTTTCAGTTACTTGAGTCTGCAATCAGTGTGGTAAGTTGCTGGCAGCCATTTTGGTGAAAGACCCATCCATAGTTAGGAAGGATGAAGTCAGTGGGCGGGTTCTAAACCTACACTGATTGCTCAAAAATATAGCTCTTTGAATAAACTTAGTTGCTACGTTGCAGGAGGTGGTGGTGGAGATGGGGGTCACTGGAAAGGACTGAGGTTGAGACAGATTTTTTAAAAATATAGTATTAAAATCAGAAAGACTTGAACACATTTACATGGTGATGGGAAGTATCAATAGCTAGTTGAAGTATAGAGATTGAAATACTGAGGGGGAGAGGGTACAATTTAGCCAACCGAGCAAGGAAGGAGGGGATGGGATCCATAGCCCAGATGGAAAGATACCTCCTAGACAGAAGGTGAGGCACTCCGTTGTAACAGGAAGGAAGGAGGAAACGGTGGGAGTGGATGCAGGCAAATTTATAGATTTGGTAATAGGAATTTAAGGTAGTTCTCATCTGATAGCTTCTATTTTCTCTCTGAAGTAGGAGGTGATGTTACCTGCTGAGAGTGAGGGGAGAAGTGATAAGATGGAGAAGGTTTAAAATAGCTGCTATGGAGAACAGGAGGAAGCGCTGAGTGAGGAAACAGAAGAATTTGTAGGCCTCCTTCAAGCTCCACTTGAGGTCATAATCAGGGGGGATGGTGTGAGTTCATCTCCTGGGGGTGAAGGTAGAGGTGGAGGGTCTACACAATGTCAAGATCTCTGATCAACTGGGTTTCTTGATTCAAACAACTAGTCGATTCAGTGAAGGAAACCTGCTAACATAATTACTTGGCACTAGAAGAGCCCAGATCGTGATTACATCCCCGGTGGAAGCATGTGGATTGGATTCCATCACCCGAGGCTCTATAGCATGTTAGAGAAAAGGAGACCTGACAGTAGCGCCTTATCACTCTAGTCACAGCTCAGAAGCAGCTGCCTTTACTATTCGCACCCTCACCAGCAATACTTTTCTAAATTGGAATGTTTCTTATTGCAGCATTACTTATGGTGACAGGAAGTTGGAGTGGCAAAATGTGGTGGACATACGTTTGGGAGTCGTTTTCAGCAATTAGAAGCAAGGGATTAGATGTAGATAGAACAACATGTATAGATTTTGAAAACAATGCTGGGTAAAACAAAATAGCAAGAAACAGAATAATATTTACTGTAATACCATTTACAGAAATTAAAGACATTCATTGAAAATGATAATACACATTTTATAAGAATACATACAAACAAAAATATAGTAATTAACCAGAAGAGAATGGTGGCCAATGAGGGAGGAGAGTGTGAATGACGTGCTGGGATGGCCGGGAATAAATAAATTCTGTGTTTGATTAACTCAACCTTCTGCACCTAAGGCACTAACTAAATACAGAGATAAACAAATAAATCCAAACACTTCCTAATCTCTTGAAGACTTTGTTTCAAGCAACACCTTTATCTCCAACCCAGAATAATGGACTCGCACAGGATCAGAGCTGGGGGAGAGCGTGCAGGTCATCTAGGGCTGCCCCTCACCTCACCACTTATTTTTATCGAGGAAGAAACTGAGGCTCTGAGAAGGGAAATGACTTGGCCAAAGTCACACTCTCAGTTGCAAAACTTAGACTAGACTCAGATCTCCCAAGCCCTGTACTCCTTCCCCTGAACCCTGCATATCCACTCGTGAGAATTCTCACTTGTTTTGTTGTTGTTGGCCTCTTAAATGAATTCAACTTCATCCTATGGTTTCTGTTTATTTTTTTTTAATCTAAAAATAAAAGCAGGAAAAAGGTGTACTGCCCTGCTTTGCTTACACAGGGGAAGAGTGGTTAAAACCAGTGAAACTTATCCCAATTGCAAGGGTTCTCAACAATTCTTTAAAAAGTCTATGACACACTTTTTAAAAACTTTTATTGAGATATGATAGCTAGCTTGAAGGGCTTTTGAAAGTTTACTAAACAAGGCACTAATAATAATAATGTAGTCCCTACTTCACTGCTACAATGTCTCACAGCGTCTGGGATAGCATGGCGACGTTAATCTACGTGTTTATCAGCACACGTCAACCCTGTGTCACGGTTTGAGTAGAACAGTTCCCTACACTGACCACCCTCACTTATATACCCATGAGGCATGTGAACATGCAGTCTTTCTGGACATCTGGAGTGATGTTGTTCTGTGACATCCATTTGATATTGTTTGATGTTGCCCTATGCCTCTTCCCCCCTTGCAGGTTGAACTCCAGTCTGTTCTATATTGCATGGTCTACTCAACACAGTATTCTTTATGACAGTCATCATCATAACATTTTGCATGTTTGGTCATAGTAAAAATACATCACTTTCTTGACTCACCAGAGGGGTTCAGGGCACACCTGCTGAGCCCCACTGCCACAGGCTATAATGGAAGGCAGCAGAATGGAGTCATTATTAGTATCAGAGAGGCCAGGGTTTAAATGCTAGACCTGTCACTGTGTCACCAAACCTTGGCAAGATCCTTAAGCTGTTTAATACAATCCAACAAAAATTCATGGGCCTATTATAGGCAAGGTTCTGTTCTAGGTGCTTGGGGGTACAGTAGCAAATAAAACAGATGAAAATCCCTGCCCTCATGAGCTGACATTTTAATAAGGGGGAGATAGACCACAAACAATTAATATAATAAATAAGTTAGAAGGTAGAAAATGTCATGGACTAAATAAAAAGTTGAGAAGCGTACTTGGGTATTGGGTTGGTGGGGAGAGGGTGCAGGTTGCAGTATTAAATAGGGTGGTCAAGGTAGGTCTTATTGAAAGGTGACATTTGGGCAAAGAGGAAAGGAAATTAGCCATATGGCTACCAGTGGTGGGCAGAGGTATTTCTGGCAAGACCAAGGAACAGGGAGGTAGCAGTGGAGGGGGTGAGGAATGCTTGAATTCTGGATATATTTTGAAGGTGGATCCATCATGATTTCATGACAGATTGGGTATGGTGATTGAGAAAAATAAGATATCAAGAATGACCCCAAGGTTTTTGGCCTGAACAACCAGAAGGATGGAAATCCTGCCTCCAACTGATGAAAGGTATAGTTACTGCCCACATGTGATGAAAGGCAGAGTTTGGAACAGGTTTTCCTTCTTTCTTACTTGTTTATTGTGGAGAAAGATCAGAAACAGTGTTTTGGACACGTTGAGAAGTCTATTAGAAATGGTAGTGGAGGATTTCCCTGGTGGCACAGTGGTTAAGAATCCGCCTGCCAATGCAGGGGACACGGGTTCGAGCCCTGGTCCGGGAAGATGCCACATGCCGCGGAGCAACTAAGCCCGTGTGCCACAACTACTGAGCCTGCGCTCTAGAGCCCGTGAGCCACAACTACTGAGCCCGTGTGCCTAGAGCCCGTGCTCCACAACAAGAGAAGTCACCACAATGAGAAGCCCGCGCACCGCAACAAAGAGTAGCCCCCGCTCGCCACAACTAGAGTAAAGCCCGCGCGCAGCAATGAAGACCCAATGCAGCCAAAAATAAATAAATTAATTTAAAAAAAAAAGAAATCCTAGTGGAGATGATGTTGAGTAGGAACACAAGCCTGAAGTTCAAGGGATAAGTCTGGGCTAGAGGTACAAATTTGGGAGTCGTGGGTATAGAGATGGCCATGAGACTAGATGAGACCACCTGAGGAAGGAGTGCAACTAGAGAAGAGCTCCAAGGACTGAGTCCTGAGGCCCCACAGCATCAAGAAGTCAGAGATAGGACACAACCAGCAAGGGAGACTAAGGAGTGATCTGTGAAGTTGGAGGAAAAGCAAGACAGCGAGGTGTCCTGAAAGCTAAGGAAGGAAGTGCATGGAGGAGGGAGTGATCCACTGTCTTCAGTGCTGCTGATGGGTCAAGGATGACCGTGACTGAGAACTGACCCATGGATTGGGAATGTGAAGGTTATTGGCGACTTCACTGGAGCAGGTGTTATAAATGGTGGAGGCGAGATCCTGATTGGAGTAGCTCTAAGGAAAAATTGGAGACAGGGAGCGGAGACAACTCTTTAATGGTGTTTGCTGTGAGTGGGAACAAATAAATGGGTGGTAGATGGCAGATGATGCCTTAGCCCCCTCCTCTGTAAAAAGAGATTGATAGCTTTGTCTATCTCTCAACATTAATGACAAAATTAAAGAAGATTCAATGCAAATTTTTTGAGTACTGAGATAGTACATGTAATATGTCTATCACATAATTGGCACTCAATAAAAGGTAGTTTTTATTTTAATAGTGATTATCCATTAAACATTATAACATTAAAATAGAATTAAAAGCATACTCCTTTTTAAATAATACAGATTTTAGTGTCCTAGGCCAACAGATGAGTCATTGTATGAGGGAACAAAAAAATCTCAGAATAAGTTTTGCTGTAGTGCACATCAAACCACATCTCACAAGATGACCTCCAAAGAACACATCAGCTGAGTTTTCATCACATCTGTGTTCCCTAGAATGTAGTAATTATATGTAACTACCAGAGGCCTAGGAAAAAAAGCTTCTTTCAAAACCACAATCTTCTCTCAAAATGGGACAAGCATCTCCATTAGTGAGCATATCTCTTAAGTGTGACAAGGCCGTAAAGTTGGCTTCCTTTTTTCCTGTATATACATTCTTTTTTTCCTCTCTCAGCCCCTAATTGCCAAGTTAAATGTCACAGAAGTAAATTGACATCTGAGAATTTTCTCCTGTCCAAGCCAATACACCTTCTAAAATCTTTTTAAGATGGTGAACAAACGATATTACATAAGCTACAAGTTGTGAAGCCTGAGCAGACCTGAAGAGAGTTTATCTGTGAAATAAAATAAAACTTAAAACGAAGTTAAGCTGACAAGTATTGAATATACAGTGGTATACACAATAGTTAGCGTGCCGTATGTTAATTAGGCATAAGTGGTGAGCTATTAGCATGAGTGATTCGAATTAGTTATTCTGTTACACAGCCAAGGCTGATTGCATCTTTCCCCTTTGTTAATTTTCCAGGCACTAATATTTCTATTAATGGTGAAGATGTTCTCCAAAACATCACATTCTATCATGTTTGTTTACTTGTTAATTCCTTTCTCTTTCCAAGAAAAGTTCTTTCTTTCTTAGAAACACACTTCCATCACCTCCTCAGGGATCTACCTCCATCAATTCCCTCTCCTCCATGACCCAAATCTGTCCTCTGCTCACAATGCCCAAACCTCTGGCATACTAAAATTCCTTCCCCAGTATCTGTCTCCCCCACAAGCCAGCACCCTATCCTGCTTTCTTCCAGCACCAACCCCCTCACAATCCCCAGTTTCTCATTTTTCAGTCCTTCTTCCTCTCCAGCAACCTACCTTCTTCCTCCCCTGCACTACTGAAACTGCTTGGGCAAAGATCACCAAGGACCTACTAATTAACTTATCTGATGATTTCCTCTCAGCCCTTATCCTTTTCAACCTCTGGTAGCATTCCAAACTATTGACACCCCTTCATGCTGAAACTTTGTCCTGCCTCAGCTTCCTTGACACCATTCTGTCCTGGCTCTTGTTGGCTTTTCCCCAGGTTCTCTCCTCAGTCCTCTCCTCTTCTTGCTTTGTGTATTCTCCCTGGGAGAGAGAATTCACTCTTCTGGCTTTTGTTAGCAATAATATGCTTGTACATTTCATGTCTGTATCTCTAGCCTAACCCTCTCTACTGAACTCCAGCCCTATATTTCCAACTCTTATTGGACATCTGCACCTAAATGACTCCTAGAAACCTCAAAGTCAACATGTTCATGCCCCAACTCATTAACTTAATCCCATCTGCCCAAATGAGAAATCTGGGCATCATTCTCAAGTCTCTCCAATGTCTGGCCACCCACGTTCAATTTGTTCCCCAGTTCTGAAATGCCTCTGGAGTCCTTACTTCCCTCTTCTTCTCCAGGTACCACGAACTTGATTCAGTGTCTCTGCATCTTTTATATGAAGTCTTTCCTCCCCCACCAACTCTACTGGCTTCAACCACATGGAACTGCATAGCCTTCCCTGAAAGTCCAATAATGTCTTCCACTAAGGAGCAGAGCCTAACTTATATTTCTCAAATGTATTTCTTATATTGTAGAAAATGCCATCTGTGTTCAACCTACAGTATATGCAGGCTCCAAGCCAATTATGCTGCATTACTGAGTATTCAGTGTAAGAAAGCTCTGGGGCTGATGGGCTGCAATGTGCTTTGTTGTATTAACAGGGCCCTTTGGGTCCCTGGCTGGTCTGTGACCCCCTCCCTTTGCCCCGCTCTGGAAGTATTATGCAGATTAGAAAAGATCAACTAGTGACCAGATATCATTCAGGGGACTCCTACCTTATTCTGTGCAGTGAAGATCTGTAAAAGGAAAATGCCCATTCACTCATCCAAAGCAAAATGGAACCCCACAGTAAGCTGGAAAATGTAGGCCTAATTCCTGGTAGCGGCCTTTCCCCAGTGCCCTCCACTCAACCCATTTGGAGAGGATGGATCTGATTGCAGTTCGCTCAGCTCATTGTAAAGGAGTATTCACATTTCACAAAGGTGTATTTTAAGAATATCTCTGTCTTATTGCTACATTTTTCTTTCAGACAAGAAATCCTAGCATAGTACAGTATTTCTTAGATCTTTCCTTCATTTCTCCAGCCATAGCCTAAATGCAGATCTTAACCACGTCACTCCTGAGCAATTATAAGGTCTCTCCACCTCCCATGTTAGTCTACATGATTCCTCTTTCCAAAGCCATTCGCTTATTTATCCAGTCTGTCTATTGGTTCATCACTTAACAAGCATTCATTAACAGTTGTGCACTGGCCACTGTGCTAGGCCCTGAAGTAAGGGAAGGGGAGGAAGATATAAAGTAAATCAGGGGACTTCCCTGGTGGTGCAGTGGTTAAGAATCCACCTGCCAGCGCAGGGGTTCGAGACCAGGTCCGGGAAGATCCCACATGCTGCGGAGCAACTAAGCCCGTGCACCATAACTGCTGAGCCTGAGCTGTAGAGCCCACGAGCCACAACTACTTAGCCCACGTGCCACAACTACTGAAGCCTGCGTGCCTAGAGCCCATGCTCTGCAGCAAGAGAAGCCACTGCAATGAGAAGCCCGCGCACCGCAACAAAGAGTAGCCCCCGCTCGCCGCAACTAGAGAAAGCCCGCGTGCAGCAATGAAGACCCAACACAGCCAAAAAAAATAAATAAATTTATTTTTAAAAAAAAAGTAAATCAGACCCCCACAAAAGGTCCACAGTTCAGTGCGGGAGATAGACATCTCTGCCTGGAGAGACTCCATTCTCCTCTCTGTGCGAGCAATTCTTCGTGCTTCAACTCAGCACTCAAATATCACAGGCAGAGGGGTTTGCTGCTCCTTGGTGCTCCCCCAGCGCTTTGATTACATCTTCACTGGGGTGCCTGTTGCAGTGGATTGAATATTCTCTCTTATCTCAAGACAGTGACCTCCCTGAGAACAGGGATTATGAGCTTTAGACGTGTACAGCTTAATGCATCAGAGATGGCTCAAACATCGCCGAATGAAGTAACACAAGAAGAGTTCAACTTCCTGCCACACTGAGTTCCAAGCAGAACTCCATCTGTTGAAGGGTGGGGGCTCTTCTTTACTCTGCGAGACCTCTTCTGCAGCCAGACAACCTGCTTGCCAGTCTATGAATAAGCAATGATTCGCCTGTCTTCAACACCCAGAAATCCCATTCCTGGCCCACCTGTTTGTAGCCCGGTGCTTCTCAACTTAAATGTGCACCCAAATCAGTTAGACATCTTATTACAATGCAGATGCTCAGTCAGGAGATCTGGAAGTGGTGCCTGAGATTCTACATGTCTAATAAGCTCCCAGGTGAAACCAATGCTGCTGGTCCAAGGACCAGACTTTGAGTAGCGAAGACTCTAGCCAGCTTTCCCTATTCTTAGGCCTGCTAGTTACTTAAGTTAGGACCACCCCCTACGGCTTTGTAGAAATGCCCAGCATCAAGGCACCCAGCGGAGGAGGATAATGAGGGTTGAAAGCTAAACCATGCTTACCAGGCTCTGCACCCTGGCACTGGCCACACCTGCTGGCAGGAAGGGGCACCTTCCCCCCACCTTTTTTCTACTTACCACAAAGGCTCTGTAAGCCCCGTGCACCTCCAGGACTGCGTCCATCAGAAGGGAGCACCTTTTTTCTAATTCACACAAAGCTACCCTATGGTCTAGCAGCCTCGGCCATGAGTGACACCCCAGCCCACCCCGCTCCTGTATCTTTTGCTCCTTTCTGACTTATCACTCAGGTTGCTGATTCTGTATACAATTTGATTTTGTTCTGTCACTTTCATGGGTGCCCCTGCATTTGTTGAGATGTGAGAAACAACAGGATGTAGAAGAGCACCGTACTCTTTTTTTTTTAAATTATTTATTTATTTTCATTTATTTATTTATGGCTGTGCTGGGTCTTCGTTTCTGTGCGAGGGCTTTCTCTAGTTGCGGCAAGTGGGGGCCACTCTTCATCGCGGTGCACAGGCCTCTCACTGTCATGGCCTCTCTTGTTGCAGAGCACAAGCTCCAGACACGCAGGCTCAGTAATTGTGGCTCCCGGGCCTAGTTGCTCCACGGCACGTGGGATCTTCCCAGACCAGGGCTCGAACCCGTGTCCCCTGCATTGGCAGGCAGACTCTCAACCACTGCGCCACCAGGGAAGCCCGAGCACCGTACTCTTCATCACAGGACTTGGGCTCCAGACCCAGCTCCTTTTTTACTCCCCTCATGACGTCAGGCAAGGCACATAAAGCCTATGAGCCTTGGTTTCATCATGTATCAAATGAGGATTGTTGAGACCTGCTGTACCGGCTTCTCTTGGTTCTTGTGAGGATCAAAAGTGATAACCGGGGGGAAAGCCCTTTGTAAATTGTAAGGTTCTGTACAAATGTTAAGGATTATTATGAACGGGTTAGGTGGCATACCTTTAAATCCCTTTGTAATTCTCCCCAGCTCGGAAGCAGAGTGACCTGCACGTGGCGACTTCAGAGCGTACTACTAGTCGACCAGCTGACTCCACAGGAGTGTGCTCTACAGATTCTCTCTGAAAAGCCCAGCGACTTGGCGAATGCACTGTGTGTGTGCCAAACTCAAGTCCATCAGCTTGCAGAGTCAGCAGGAAGATAGCATCTTTCATGCAATCACAGTGGTTTCACAGGAATTAGTCTGTACAGAAACACCAAAGACACCAAATTCCAAAAAGTTGCTTTTAAAGGTAATCTTTCATTTTTTTTCAGATTTGGAAGGTTGACTCACCTGTTTATATGCTAAAAAGAACCCCCTTATTTTGATTTCTGAATACTTTCCCTCCTAGTAGTCAAACTTATTATGGAATAAAACATTTTGATAATTGCTTTTTAATATGATGAAAGGTTGGAACCTTTTCCAATGACAAGGAAATGAGAGAATATAATGGAATGATGTCTTGTAATTTTTATAACTTCCAAATAGCAATGAGAGAGTCGTTCATTTATTCACTGAAGTTTCCTTCCAGAATCACAGAATTACTCCTACACAGCAATTAGGAGGGAGAGATGAATGTTTAAGCCTTAGCTGTAACTTGTCTTCTGGGGAGGAGGGGACTGGGTTTAAGCTGTTGGCAATGGGAAAAGTTAATTAACAGATAGAAAATTTTAGTTATTATTTTCCTATGTTCTGAAAAGCTTTTCCAAATTGAGGAGTTAAATAAACCATCACTGTAATCTTCAACGGTTTTCTCTTAGAAAGGAAGTCAAGGTAAGTAAATCTAAATGTTCATATTTTAAGTGTTAATCTTTACTTTAAAAATATGGTTCTTTGGAGGAAGATTTCTTACCTATCACTTGTCAAAGTCCATGGCTGGGAAGTTCAGTGGGTACGAGCCCAGAGCTAACAATTCCACGTGTTCAGAAACTTGTGGGCCCCTCAGCTTCCCCCCTTCTCAAGGTTACAGCCAAGCCTGCCAGTGTGGGTCACAACTCACCAAGGGCACTGGCCAAGAGAGTGGGGAGGGTTTCAAACAGAGCCATCCTCGCTCCTGGAGAGACAGCTCAGAGTTGATGACTTACTCTTGGGGCCTCATGAATTATTTCCTTGATTGCCAGAGAGGCCAGAACAATTTCAGCATTCAGGTGCAGTAACTTTCTATCTTCAGTTCCTAGTCTATTCCTGTCCCTCCTTTCCTGATGGAGTTGCTGATTGTTCCTCCTTATCTTTCCTTTAGCTTACCTGGGAATATGTTCTCTCCCAGTCTCTCTATCTCTGTCTCTGTCTCTCTCTGTCTTTGTCTCTCTCTCTCTTACAGTAAGCCTCTTCAAATCTTCTTTAGAAATCGTTGGCTGTTAGATTTAAGGACAGCTGACTCAACAGCATATCCCAGTGGGCAAAGCTTACTTCATCTTTTACCTAGAATCTTTATTTTTTTATTTTTTTGACACTTCTCTTCTTCATCTCTCCTTGACATTTGTTTTCTCACCTATGTACTTTACCAGTTAGTGCCGAGAAAAGAATAACAAAAAATTAATGAGAAAGGACGTGTGTGTTAGTATCCCGTGTATTCAAGCTCTTCCAAGAATATTACTGTTTTGCTAAAAGTTGTGTGCACCTGTCAAGAGTGAAAAAGCAGAAAATGGGATTTTTGAAGATGGAGTTTTATTTCTTACTGCTTTAAACCTAGAGACTTGTTGCTACAACAAAAATCACTCGCTGGCTGTCCTCTTCAGCAATGTCCTTATTTTATATTTGTCCTAATCTAAATATACATGACTTTCAAGCCATGTCAGGTCCTTTTGGGAAAAAGATGGTGTGCAGATAATATGGTTTTTTGGGGGGTTTTTTTGGTTTTTTTGCCTTGCCTGCTGTTTTAGTGTTTTACATGCTATGGTGTGTCTCCAGCATTCATTCATTAACTCCTCATTCATCATTCATTCATTCATTCATTCAATAATCACTTAGGAAGAGCCTCACTTTGTGCCAGCTCCTTTGCTAGGCCCTGGGGACACAAAGATACACAAAAATTAAAAATCCCTGTCCTCGAGGAACTAGGTATAAGGAAGAAACAAAACTGCCCTCATAGAGCTTACACATTAGTGAGAGATGCAGACATGTTCACAAATAACTACAATATAACATAGAATTTATGTGCTATGAAGGATACAAGTAAAGTTGATGATAATGCAGAGGATGCAGTGACTAATTTTAAGTTGGGGAGGATGAGGAATGCTTCACAGAGGAGGTGGCTTTTAAGTAGAACCTTGAAAGATGAATTGGCTTCTCTGGGCCAAGGCATAGAAGAAAGGTATTCCAGGCTGAGGGAACAGCCTATGGGAAACCTCAGAGGTATGGAAGAACTTTCTGTGTTCATGTCGTTAGGTGGGGAGAAGATGGTGAGAGAGGAGGCCGGGAAGGAAGTGGGAGCACTTGGAATACCAAGCTAAGATAAGGACCACTCAGCACTCGGGGGCCTTCTCAACATGCTTCCAACCTTGTTTTCATCCTGATCCCGTCACTGTCTCCCATTGTCTCCCATTTTCCACCCCACTTCTGCTGGTGGGGGTGTAGTGACTGTACTGGTTTCCCTAGCATGATTCTCAATACTCATTAAGGACTTGCGCTGGTACTTCTGCCTCTTTCTACTGCTGGTTGCTTTGGGTAATTCTGCATCTTAGCCTCCAGTCCTTGGGATCCAAATCCAACCGCCTTTGGCCTGTATCCTGGTTAATTCTCTGCCCCCAGGCCCAACTTCCCTACACTCGCAAGGAGGGTCAGAGAGCAATATGATCAGACAGGAACTCAGCTAGCAGCATAGGGCTGTGGGCTGATTACTAGTTTCCTGTGCAGCTTAACTAGCTAGAGGCTGGGGAGGGGGTGTTCTTGCACCAAAGAATACCCCCAAGAGGCAGAATAAGACTACAATTAATTTGATATTTTAGGAAATTGAGTTTTGAAAACTCAAGATTCTAAACATAAGGCAAATATCACAACATTGTGGCACCAGTGAGTGGCTTCTTGGAAAAGAAAAAAGGCAAATGTGGATGATTGAAGGGGAAGTAAAGGTGGCCTAATTTTCACCTTAAATATAGTTATTTTTCCTGAGCTTTTCAGTAATATTGGGGGTGGGAGAAAGTTTGGAGACACATTATTGATATCTTCAGGCATTTCAATGAAATAGTTTATATTTATCCATTGTCATTTTTCTTCATTTTCTTTTCCTTTTTTTCCAGGTTAGCAGAGTGAAGAGCCTGTAAGAGCCTGGGTTTGGGTAAGGCAGATCTGTATTTGAATTCAGGCTATGCCACATATTAGAGGTGTGACCTCAAGCAAGGCATTTAATCTCTTGGAGTCTTAACTTCTTCTCCAGTAATATGGAGATAGCAAGTAGTACTTACTTTATAGGGATGTTGTGAAGATTAAATAAGGTAATACATATAAGGCATTCAGCAACAGTGCCTGACACACAGTAAGTATTCAGTAAGTATTTATTTTTGCTGTTGTTATTGTCATCATTATCCTTTCATTATGCCTCTTCTGATATCTTCATTCCCAATTCTGTTCTTAAAATGTTATCTCCAAGGCGATCAATATTAAGGGGGCAGAATGGTTGAGATTTTACAGATTAAAGTAAGTATAAGGGTCACTGGTCATCTCTACTTAGAAGTTCAGTACTGTAACTGACATCAGTTAGAGAACAGCCATTGACCATCAAGCTCCCATTAATTTCTTAGAGATTATCCCCAACAGATAATCCAGGAGCAATGGATGCCCAAAGATATCAATAATGTGTCCCCAAACTTTTCCCCACCCCCTGTATACATAAAAAGCTCAGGAAAAAATGTATATTCTAGACTTAAACAGGAAACACCTGTTTCATTGGCCAGAGTTACTTAAACAATCTTTTAAGGCCTGCATAGTCTCAAGGGAGTTGTCTCTATATCCTTGGATTCCTGCACAAAGGATTGGTCCCCTAACTATTGTACTTTCATCTAAGTGCACTGGAACTGATTTGTGTCATACACGATTGCTGCTCTGTCCCGGGGAGGACAATTTGTCTGGCCCAGGTAATTAATTGGTCATTTGATAAAATTATAGAACCCTCCCATACTCGAAAACATCCCTTTTTAAAATATTCATAGCTGTCTCAATAGAACGATAAGTAAAGAAGCCAGATCTGAGAGAACTGAGGAATGAATGGTAGGTAAGAAAATGGAGACAGCACAACATGTGAAGACAGCTATAAAACAGTTTTGCTGTGAAGGGGAGCAGGAAAATCTGAGAAGGGATGTGGAGTTATGGAATCTTTTAAGAAGGGAGATTATAATAGATTATGTTCAAATGCTGATGGAATGTTCTAGTAGAGATGGAGTGATTGAAGCTGTAGGAAAGAGGGGAATAAATAAAGGAGTCAAAGCCTTGAGTGGGTGAGAAGAGTTGGGCAACAGCTTGCAAGAAGTGAGTTTGAAAGAAGGAGATAGTCTTCACTGTATCAAGAGGAAGGAGCGGGCATGTACAGATGAAGGTAGAATTGTGGATTTGGTGATGAGAAGATTCATTCATTCAATGAACGCATACCAGGCACTGTTCTGGGCTCTATCTGAGGATAATATGAAATAGACAATTCCCCCCTCTCATGTCATGAAGTTTTCATTCTAAGGGAGAAGACATATAATGAAGAATTAAAAACATACAATATATAATAGAATTTCAGAGAAATACAAGTTTTAGGAGGAAGCATAAAATAGGATAAAGGGTCACTGGGTGGTTGTGTGTATGGAGGAGTTGAAGTGGTTATTTTTTCAAAGATAATCAAAAAATGTCCTCTCTGAGGAGCAGAGACCTAAAAGAATGTGAGGCGAGAATGTTTCAGAGAAATAAGACAATGAGCAAAAAATCCCTGGGGGAGAAACATGCTAGAAGCACTGATGAAAGAAGGCAAGTATTACTAGAACCTAGCAAAGAAGAATAGAGTCAGAGCTGGAAATGTGGGCATGGGAAGTTTATGATCGTCCTTACAGGCCTTGGTAAAGACTTTGGATTACATTCTAACAGCAATGAGAAGCCTTTACTTTTATAAATGATCACTCTGGCTACTTTGTAGGTAATGGACTGCAGAAGAGCAAGAGAAGAAGCAAGGAAACTAGGTAGGAGGCTATTACAGTAAGCCAGGTGAGACATGACTGTACCTTGGACTGGGATGGTGCTGTGGAAGGTGAGAAGTAGGTTGATTGGTCATGATTTTGATAGTAGAGTTGAATGGGCTTGCTGAGGGATTGGTGTGAAAGCAAGAGAGTAACCCAGGATGACTCCTAAGCTTTGGGGCTGAGCAAATAGGTAAATGGTGGTACTATTAACTGAGATGGGAATGACTAGGAGAAGAATAGATTTTAGTGGAAAAATCTAGAGTGTTTTTTTGAAGATGTCAAATGCAAGCTCTATGTTAGACAACAAGTGGAGATGGAGAGTCAGAAGTTGGAGAGATGAGGCTGGAGCCCAAGGGAGAAGTCACAACTGGAGACATAAGTTTGGAAGTCATCAACTGATTGCTGGCACTTGAAGCTATGGACATTGATACAATGACATCAGATAGAGAAGAAAAGTAGTCTGAGGAATGAGCTCTGGAGCACTCCAACGTTTAGAAGTTGAAAGGATGTGGAGGAACTAGCAAGAAATACTGAGATGGGGACTTCCCTGGTGGTCCAGTGGGTAAAACTCTGCACTCCCAATACAGGGGCCCCAGGTTCGATCCCTGGTTGGGGAACTAGATCCCGCATGCATGCCGCAACTAAGAGTCTGCATGCTGCAACTAAGAAGTCCGCATGCTGCAGCTAAGACCCAGCACAGTCAAAATAAATAAATAAACAATTAAAAAAAAAAAAAAGAAAGGCTGAGATGAAGTGGTTACCAAGGTAGGACGAAAACCAGAAGAGTGTGGTTTCCAGAAAGTCAAGTGTATCAAGAGGGAGGGAAGGAGGGAACCACTGTGTCAAATGCTTCTGTGAAGTTGAGTAAGATGAGGGCTGAGAAGTGAGCTATTGATTTGACACATGGAGGTCATTGGAGAGATTATTAAGAGAAATTTTGGTGGACTAGTGGAGATGAAATCCTGATTCGAGTGAATTCAAGAAAGAATGCGAGGAAAGTAACTGAAGACAGTGAAATTCTGTAACTCTTGAGGAGTTCTGCTGTAAAGAGGAGAAGAGAAAAGAAGTGGTACCTTGAAGGATATTTGGCTTTTCTCTGATGAATGATAGAACACGTGTTTGTATGCCAAGAGTAATAATCCAGTACAAGAGGAATCTTGATGATGCAGGGGATGGGGGCATATATGTTGGAGTTGTATTCTCCAGCAGGCAAGAGAGGATGGGATCCAGTGTACAGGTAGAGGGGTTGGCCTCTGGTTTGTGTGCAACTGAATTACATGGCTAGAGAGGTAGGTAAGTTGGTAGATTTTGTAATAGGGACATATGAAATTTTCTTTGTATCATATCTATTTTCTCAATAAAGTAAGAAGAAAAGTCATCTTTTGAGAGAAAAAGTAAAGAGAGTCTTGGAGATTTAAGAGGAGAAGCTGTGAAATAATGGTCTGGAAGAGTAGGAGAGTAGCTTGACTAGAGAAATGTATACAGTAGGCCAGCCAGCCAGTACTGAGAGCCCACTTGAGGTCTTGGCAAAAATATTAAGTAAGATGAGTCAGTATGGTTGCGTGCTTTTCTTCAGACAGGCTTATCTGCTCAGGAGCTAGCCCAGAGTAGGTGGAAAGCTGGGTTTAACCACCACTGAGGTTTTGTCAGGCAAGAATGATGGTGGAAGAAAGGGATCAGTCCTTTGAGAATATATGCAAGGGGGTGGTCATAGTATTGGAGTCTAAGCTGGGTAAGGAAGAAAATGAAGACATGAGAGTTCAATTGGTTGGTGGAAAAGTGGTAGGGTTAATGGATTGGAGGTCTAGATAAGAGTCAAAGAATGGTTGGCATAGGGGAACTAGAAGAAGTGAGTTGGAAGGGTTGGAGGTGGCAATCAGAGAGATGCTTGAAGTCAAAATTTTGCAGATGGTGCATTTTTGGACAATGACTATGGGAATAAGTGGCTGAAGTGGGTTGGAGGAAAAGATCACAAAGAGAGAAAGGGAGTCATGGATCTGAGCAGCTAGAGTGTCGGATGGATCCTATACTTAGATGTTGAAGTCACCAAGAATATCAAGAGTTTGGGCTGAGAAGATGGTAATTCAGGTACTGAAGTCTTCAGTGAAAGACTAGGAATAGCTGGGGGGAAGGGTATAATTGATAACTGAAGTAAGGAGGGGATTCCTGTAAGGGGGCTTCTATTATCTCAATGAAATATAAAGTGAGGTCATCTGCTGAGAATGAGGAGTATAGCAGGTTTGAGGAGAGAGGAGAGATGTGACACAATTATTTTGGAGAGTGATAAAATGAATTTACCAGGGAAATGTGCCAGGATTGCCTGGTGGTATTAAGTGCCATTTGATACTTGTGATCATGAATTGAAAGTGAAGGCAGGCATCCCAGTTCTGTGATTATCTCCAGAAATATTTAGTGGCTCCGATGCTGAGTTCAATCAATGTGGGACTTTTGCCAGGTGAATACTATGGGGGAGGAGAGAGAGAGGAGCGAGGGAGAAACCAGGGAGTTGCAAAGAAGTGATTATAATAATGGCTCATGGAACCTAAGCTGGACAAGGAAGGAAGGATGAGAGAAGGTGAAGAACTTGAGAGAAAGTGATGGAGTGATGGATTGGAGGGCTCAGTGAAGTTGGAGAATTTAGACATGTCTGAATCCTAGCTTAGCTTCAAACCTGAATGAGTCTCCCCACTCCCCACACCACTGACAGAGCCAAATCCTAGCACCCACCCAGCCAATTGGATCCACCGTGTAGCAATAAATTGTTAAGACATTTGTACAATGGTTGAGGCAGTGGAATATTCTAAATTCACTGGATAGTTACACAGCCTTTGACTTTAGCTATATAAACACAAGTACTAAAAACCCAAAGACCTTATAAAATCTCCTGAGGGTGGACTTTAGAATGGTTGAATCCATTCAGGTTTTGCAAACGTTGTTCCCTAAGGTCACACCAAACTTTAGGACATTCACAAAATTTGGCTCTGAGTCCTTGCACAGTTTTGCTACTGAAACTGTGAGAGTCAATTCCCTGCTTGGCAGTACACTTTGTGGAGGCACAAGGTCTTCTAGGATCTGGGCTAGAGAGCATTTGATTGAGGCCACTCTGGGTCCCAAATGCATTCTTTGATGACTTCAAAGTCAAGACCAAAGACACAAGTATATTCTCTCTCTCTCCCTCTCCCTCCCTTCCATCCTTCCTTCCCTTCTTCCTTCCTTTTTAAAAAATTTATTTATTTATTTATTTATTTATTTATTTATTGGCTGCATTGGGTCTTCGTTGCTGCACGCGGGCTTTTCTCTGGTTGCCGTGAGCGGGGGCCACTCTTCATTGCGGTACGCTTGCTTCCCTTTGCGGTGGCTTCTCGTGTTGCGGAGCTCGGGCTCTAGACGCGCAGGCTTCAGTAGCTGTGGCTCACAGGCTTAGTTGCTCCACGGCATGTGGGATCTTCCCGGACCAGGGCTCGATCCCGTGTCCCCTGCATTGGCAGGCGGATTCTTAACCACTGTGCCACCAGGGAAGTCCCCCTTCCTTTCTTTTTCTATCTTCTTCCTTAGAGTGAATTTTCCGTCATCCTGGGGCCTTCCCCTATTCCCCAGCCAGAGGTTAGGGCACTCTTTGTCTTCCTACTTTGTCCCAGAATTTTAATCCTAGTATGGGAGACTCAATCTCTAAATCCCTTTTGTGATTCTTCTCAAGAGGCCCAGCGGTCACCATAAGGAATCCTTATGTTCTGGCTTGTCAGATCAGAGTTTCTCATGTGACTTTGCAGATTAGATTCCTACCATTACTCTTGCTTCACTTTTAAAAAACTATCAAAATACCAAGAGAATCTTTTTAAGCGAGTTCACTATAACTGTATGTTAGCCAGTTCATTGGTTATAAAGTCCTTATAAGGAAAATAGTGCAACATGAGTTAACACATGAACTCTGCAAGTAGACAGAACCGGGCTCTGCTGTGACCTTTGGTAAGTACCTCACCTCTCCAAGTCTCAGTTTTCTCATCTGTACCATAGGGCTCATGACCACTGCGAAGACTAAAGGAGATGACGACCCACGTAAATTACATAGCACAGTGTCAGGTGCATTGCAATTGCTCTACAAATGTTTTTCCATATTATTATGGCATAGAATGCAAGTACTATGCGAGCAGAGATTTTTTTCTCTTTCATTCACTGCTATATCTCTAGTGCCTGGAACACAGTTTGGTACACAGTAGACACTCAGTAACTATTTGTTGAATGAGTGAATAGTACGTGTCTTATATTGTCTTTTGTAATTCCCACAGGGTTAGGTACTTGTAAATGTCTATTAATCCCACAAATCTTGAAATAGCATAGCTATAAAAACTTGACGGATTATGACCAACATTTTTATTTTACAGACGAGGAGACCGAGGTTCAGGGAGATTGAGTGAGGTGTCCAAAGTCACAAATCAGTTAAAGGCAGTATGGATGGTTAAGAGCTCAGACTCCAGGGACTTCCCTGGTGGCGCACTGGATAAGAATCCGCCTGCCAATGCAGGGGACATGGGTTCGAACCCCGGTCTGGGAAGATCCCACATGCTGCAGAGCAACTAAGCCCCGTACGCCACCACTACTGAGCCTGCGCTCTAGAGCTCACGAGCCACAACTACTGAAGCCCACGTGCCTAGAGCCCGTGCTCCACAGCAGGAGAAGCCACTGCAATGAGAAGCCTGTGCACCGCAACGAAGAGTAGCCCCCCTCGCTGCAACTAGAGAAAGCCCGCGCGCAGCAACAAAGACCCAACACAGCCAAAAATAAATAAAAATAAATAAATTAAAAAAAAAAAAAGAGCTCAGACTCCAAAGCCAAGCCACATAGATTCAAATCCCTACTCCCACTTACTAGCTGTGTGATTTGGGCAAGTTACTTTACCTCTCTGTACCTCAATTTTCTCATGTGTGAAGTGAGGATAATGAATAAAACTCCTTACTCATGGAGTTTTTATGAGCATTAGACAAGTTAATATATATGCCTGGCATATAATAAATGCTTTATGTATTAACTATTATTATTTATTAGTTATAGAGCTAAGAGTCTTCCTACTTTCAGTCCAAGTTGTTTCCTAGCACATTGCTTGGTCGAGGTAGGTATTTCTCCACTGGAATGAATTTCTCCAGGTTTCGAGAAAGTTTATAATTGCTTCTGTGAAAGGCAGAGCAGATTAGCCTGCTTCAGATCCTCATCTTGTGTCTGGTGGCTTTTCACTGTAACATTTAGATCGCAAATGCACCATTGTTTACCTTGTCACCTGGAATGGGAATATGTACTTTTCTTGATGCTCATAGTGTATCTTGTACAAACACTATTCAGGGTCTTCATCATCTTTTAGTTCCTAGGGTCTGGCACACATTCGAGTTCAGTTAAATATTAGTTATTTGTTGAGGCAATGTACCCTCCTTTAGATCTTTTGTCATATGATCGTGCAGAAATAGCAGGAGTCAGTGAAGTTTTTTCTGTAAGGGCCAAATAGTAAATATTTTAGGCTTGGGAGCCACTCAGTCTCTGCCATAGCTACTCAACTCTGTTGTGAAAGCAGCCCCATATATAAACAAATGGGTGTGTCTGTGTTCTCATAAAATTTTATTTGCAAAAATAAGTGACTGATCTATGCATGGGTCAGAGTTTGCTGCCAACTCCTGGTTTATAGAGTAGCAAGAGGTTTAGAGACAGAAATGGATAAAAGTGATAAATCTCGTTAGGAACATGTACTCGAATGAATTTTAAGCATTTAATTTTCATTAAACGAATAAACAGAGGTTTAAACCATAAACAAATTCATTTGAATTCTAAGCTTTTCTGTTGGATGTTGTCTGGACCTGTGTTATCCATGTTGGTAAATGAATCAAGCAGCAAAGACTATTAAATTAAAATTAACAAGGTACAAATTAGTATGGGGGCCAAGAGTACAGTGCTTCCAAGTTAGTGCTTTTTTACTCTTTGGGGTTCTTACACTTGATTCTTTTTGAGTGCCAGTAGTTGTAGACCATATGACTTAGGGCATGGTTGGTCAGGGGCTCATAGGGACAGTAAAGCACGACTGGGGAGTCCTGCTTGCCCTCTACCTATTACTTTGACCCCAAAACGTACACAATAAAGTCTCTATTCTTGCTTTTTTAAATGTGGCAGATAACAACAGGGAGAGGGGACTTATTCATTTGACAACCAACTGAGCATGTATTCTATGACAAAGATTACGAGAACCTAGAGAAGGAAGCTAAAAAGATGAAAATATGCATGATCCCTGCCTTTACAGAGCTCCCAAGCCAGTGGGGGAGACAGATCAGCAAACAGGCAATAACCCTTGCACTAGAGTGTGATATTGTTAGTGTCGTTGGAAAGCATTGACTACTCCTAGAGTTTTAAAATCATATAGTATATTATTTGGATACTGAAGACTTACATTGCACTTTGAGGATGTTCACACCCAGTTGTTAGTATAAGCAAAATTAATTGCTATTATAACAGTTAATTTTATATGTGTATGGATGTGCTTTCAATCAAATCTCATCCCTAGAAACAATACACTCAGAGAAGAAAGAATTTTTCTCCTTTGGTTAGCTTATGAAGGAGCCATTAAAGATCCCAATTTGTTTGACATTTGTCCGGAAGGATAACAAACCAAAACAGACCTGGGAAGAGGCAAAGTCCTTCATTCTCTCATGATCAATACTAGACTGCACAGAACAGGGTGCAGAAAATAAGGAAGACATATCACTCATTATAAATATGTCATGACTAAACCCTATCTGATGTATTTGGCATAGGAGAATAATTGGAAATTCTATTTATGGTCCTATTTACACTTCAATTGTCAAAATTAATGATTCACTATAAGTGAGAGGTTTTGCCTATATTCATCACCATCAGTGCCTGTGACTAAGTTAAAATGTGTTTATATTTCCATAAACCTTGATTTTCATTGCGAAGCCCCAGACTCAAATTTTATGTGCTAACGTTCATGACCAATAGCCTAAAGTCTTCCCTAAATCGGCAAATCCTTACCCTTCCAAACAAACATTTATTTAATAGGTTTTATTAACTACTGAACAGATAGACTTGTCTAGCATACGTCTAAGGAATGGCAATGAAACAAACCCTGAATGTCCGCCATCAAGAAACAAGAAATAAACACATTTTAAAAAATTAAATTTACTTTTGTATAAGTAATGCATTACATGCCATAAATTCAAAATTTACAAGAGAGTATACATACGTTGAAAACTCTATCATTTTCATTCATGTAAAACCCTTCCTTATTCTTTTTATGGCTGCAGAGTATTCTATTTATAGATTTAACATCATTTATTTAACCAGTCACCTACTGATTTATATTTTGCTTGTTTCTAATATTTTGCTGTTATTTTTTAAAATGCTGCAATGATTAACCTTGTGTGTAAATTATTTAACACATATATGAGTATATCTGCAGAATAAATTCCTAGAAGTGGAACTGTTTGGTCAAAAGGCATGCATATTTTGTTTTCTTTTCTGTTTTTTTTCTAAGGCATGAGTATTTTTATACAGAGAAAATGTATGCTTCTACCGGCAGTGCATGAGAGTGCTTGTTTCCCTACACTTTCATGAGTGAAATATGTCATTAGCCTTTGTCAATGTTATAGGTGAAAAATAGTATTGTGGTGGAATTTAGATTTGCATTTCTCTTATTACCGAAGCTGAGCATCTTCTTTTTTTCTGTATGATTCCCTTTATATGAAGTTCTCCAAGAGGCAAAACTAATCCCTGATAATAGAAATCAAAATAAAGGTCTGGGGCAGAGATAGACTGGGAAGAAGCATAAGAAATTTTTCTGGGGAGATGAAAATGTTCTGTATTTTGATAGGTGGTGGGTATGAACGCTACCTCAATTTAGAAAAAAGATAAGCACATAAGTACCTCGCACAGCATCTGGTTTGTAGCAGGTGCGTGGTAAGTGACTGCTGAATGAAATGACCGCTCCCTAAGCAATGAAGATGAGGGAGGAGGGATTCGTGCTGGACTTCTCCCGGGTTCCACTGCCTCCCACGGGCAAGAACTAGCTGGGACCGAGGGTTGCACTTAGGACCTCGCTGAGCATCGTTTCTTATGTCAATAGCCATTTGTATTTGCTCCTCTGTGAACTGTTTGTTCATCTTCTTCACCTATTTTTCTAAGGCTTGTTGGTCTTTTTCCTATTGACTTGTAAAAGCTGTTCATTTAGGGAAATTTGCTCTTTATCTGATATTAATCCCTCTTCTCCCCAGTTCATTTGTCTCTTTATTTTGTTTAGGTGGTTTTGCCATTCATAAATTCTTTATTACTGTGTAGTCTAATGTGTCAATCTTTTTATGGTTTGGGGGTTTTCTGACATATTGAGAAGGTCTTCTTTACTCCAAGAGTAAAAACAACAGACATTGAAACAGAACTGTGATTCCTGAATCTTCCTGCAATCGAGTGTAAATACTATTTTACCTGTAACATCTCTACATCTGACCTCAGGCACTGAATGGAATTGATTGGGTATAAAGAATTCTGCATGGTGACACTTCAGAAACCCAGTTGCTATGGAAATTTGATCCAGCTCTGTTGTTTAAAATACACTCATCACTTGTCTATTATGAGTAAAACACTGTGCCAGGCACCTTGTAGGATACAAGGAGAAAAAAATGGATCCTTCCCTCCAAAGGGCTTGCAATATAGTGTGGGAGATAGATTTGGTTAGAAATATGGGGGGTGGGGGGGGAGTGAAGAGGAGAATGGTGTGTAGGGATGAGGGGTAGGGCTCAATGTAGGTTGAGTGTCGAACTAGCTAGCTTTTATTGGCCTCCATATTGGATCACCAATGTTCTTTTCTTAAAAATTTATTTTATTAAAGTACAGTTGATTTACAATGTTGTGTTCATTTCTGCTGTACAGCAAAGTGATTCAGTTATACATTCTTTTTCATATTTTTTTCCATTATGGTTTATCACAGGATATTGAATATAGCTCCCTGTGCTATACAGTAGGACTTTGTTGTTTATCCATTCTATTGGGTTGGCCAAAAAGTGCCTTTGGTTTTTAAGTAAAAATAAAAGACACATTTTTCATTTTTACCAAGGACTTTATTGAACAATGTATTCACCCTTTTGTTCCACTACCTTCTGCCATTTTTCAGGCAACTTCATAATTCCGTCTTCCCAAAACTTTTTATCTTTTTGAGCAAAGAACTGTTCCAGGTGCCTTTTACAGTCTTCCAGGGAATTGAAAATTTTTCCATTAAGAGAATTTTGTAACAACCGAAATAAATGGAAATCCGAAGGTGCAATGTCTGGTGAATACGGCGGATGAAACAGAACTTCCCAGCCAAGCTGTAACAGTTTTTGCCTGGTCATCAAAGAAACATGCAGTCTTGCGTTATCCTGATGGAAGATTATGTGTTTTCTTTTGACTAATTCTGGACCCTTTTCAGCGAATGCTGCTTTCAGTTGGTCTAATTGGGAGCGGTACTTGTTGGAATTAATCGTTTGGTTTTCCAGAAGGAGCTGATAATAGAGGACTCCCTTCCAATCCCACCATATACACACCATCACCTTCTTTGGATGGAGACCGGCCTTTGGTGTGGTTGGTGGTGGTTCATTTCACTTGCCCCACGATCTCTTCCGTTCCACATTGTTGTACAGTAACCACTTTTCATCGCCTGTCACAATTTGTTTTAAAAACGGAACGTTTTCATTATGTTTAAGTAGAGAATCGCATGTAGAAATATGGTCAAGAAGGTTTTTTTCCCTTAACTTATGTGGAACCCAAACATCAAAGCGATGAACGTCACCAAGCTGGTGCAAATGATTTTCAACGCTTGATTTTGATATTTTGAGTATATTGGCTATCTCCCGCATGGTATAACGTTAACTGTTCTCAATAAATGTCTCAATTTGATTGCTATCAACTTCAACTGGTCTACCCAACTGTGGAGCATTGTCCAGTGAGAAATCTTCGGCACGAAACTTCACAAACCACTTTTGACATGTTCGATCAGTCACAGCACCTTCTCCCTACACTGCACAAATCTTTTTTGCATTTCAGTTGCGTTTTCACCTTTCTTGAAATAATAAAGCATAATATGCCTAAAATGTTGCTTTTTTTTCTTCCATCTTCAATATTAAAATGGCTACACAAAAATTCACCAATTTTGATGTCTTTTTTTAAATGCACACTGATATGACAGCTGTCACATACAATCTAACAAAATTGTTTTGGAATGAAGTTAAAGACAACTAAGTGCTACTAGAGCCATCATATGGAAAAAACCGAATGAACTTTTTTGGCCAATCCAATACATATAATAGTTTGCATCTGCTAACCCCAAACCCCCAATCCATCCCTCCCCCACCCCCCCTTGGCAACCACAAGTCTGTTCTCTATGTCTGTGAGTCTGTTTCTTTTTAGTAGATAAGTTCATTTGGGATGATTGATGTTCTTATCATGCAGAGCAGGGGTTGGCAAGCTTTATATCTAAAGGGCTAGCTAAGAAAATTTTCAGCTTTACAACTATTCAATTCTGCCTGAACAATGAGAGTATCTATGTTCCAACAAAAGTTTATTTATGGACACTGAAGTATGAATTTCATGTAATTTTCATGTGTTGTGAAATATTATTCTCTTATGTTTTACTTTTTTTCAAGCAATAAAAAATATAAAGACAAAACCACTTAGTTCAAGGGCCATACAAAAACAGATGGGAGGCCATATTTGGCCCACGGGTCATAGTTGGCCAACCCCTGATGTAGAGGAACGACTGTGAAATTCTACACCAGGAGGAAAGACGATTTGGGGGAAAGCTATCAATTATTGAAACCCTCAAAAATAACTCTAAGTTTGATACAAATTATTAGGTATAGTATAAGCTACAAGGATAGATTTACAACACGGGGAATATAGCCAATATTTTGTAGTAACTATAAATGGAGTATAACCTTTAAAATTTTCAATCACTATATTGTACACCTCTAACTTATACAATATTGTACAGTAACTATACTTCAATAAAAATAATAATAATTTTTAAAACTTTAAGTTCATCACGTTAAGTTTTGCAAAAGGAACCTGGAAGCAATGAATGGAAAATCAGTGAATATGTGACCTGCTGCTCAGCTTAACGCTGCTTCAAGCTGGAGAGGATGGAGTTCTTTGAATCAAATTCACGGATTCCTTCCATTAAACTGCCTTTCACCTAATATTTCTGTCAAAGAATCTAGAAACTATGGTGATTGATGCCATAGAAACACATAGCGAGCGAGCAGGGTGATGAGCTTGTGGATTGTGGCATGGCTGAGAAGCAAAAAGCTTTTTAGCTGCCAATCTCCAGGTAAAGTAATAGAATAAAATGCACTGCAGCTAGCATGCGGGGAGCTTTGCTGTTTACAGAGCACTCTTCACGTATATTATCACCTTTAATTTTACTCAAAACTCACAATCACCCTGTGTGGTCGTCATTTTTATGATTTTACAAATAAGAATCTGACTCTTATGGCATTATTCACATTGCCCTATGCATAAGGACCAGATGTTCCTCAATGCTAAGGCTAAGACCACAATTAGTAAATAATACGTATCTTCCTCCATTTACAATGGGGTTATGTCCCAATAAACCCATCATAAGTTGAAAAAATCATTAAGTTGAAAATGCATTTAATACACCTAACTTACAGAACATCATAGCCTAGTCTACCTTAAATATGCTCAGAACACTTACATTAGCTTATAGTTGGGCAAAATCATCTAACACAAAGTATTTTATAATAAAGTGTGGAATATCTCATGTAATTTATTGAATACTGTCCTGAAAGTGAAAACAGAATGGTTGTCTGGGTACAGAATGGTTGTAAGGGTATCAGGTGTTTACCCTTGTGATCGTGTGGTTGACGGGGAGCTGCTATGGTTGCCACTGCCCAGCATCACGAGAGAGTATCTGACCGCATATCACTAGCCCAGGAAAAAATCAAATTCGAAGTAGGGTTTCTACTGAATGCATATCGCTTTTGCAACATCCTAAAGTTGAACCATTGTAAGTCGGGGATCATCTGTAATGAAGATGATGATAGTAAAAGCATGCTGGTCACTGGATGTTGGTCATGTTCCGGACATTGAGCTAGGCAACTGACATATGATGGCTCATTTTGGCCTCACAACTGCCCGAGTATGGAGTCATTATGGCATTGTGTTTTCAATCACACGCTTTGGAGTCAGATAGATCCATGTTCAAGCCTTTGTTCTGCCACTTATAGCCCTGTGACCTGGGGCAAGTTACAGAACTTCTCCGATTTTCAGTTTCTTGATCTATAAAAGGCAGGTGACGTAATGCTACCTATTTCTTCTGGCTAGAGTATGAATCAGATGGGATAATGAATGTAAAATGCTTAGCACAGTAGCTCACACATACTAAGTACTTGATAAATCTTTATTATTACTACACAGAGCTTATAATAACTCTGATGATCCTGCAAAGATGATGAAGATAATTTAATGGAATCCACACACACACCTGGCATTCAGACCATTAAAAAAGCTTTGAAATCATTATAGACTCACAGGAAGTTGCAAAAATAGTAGAAAGATCCACACACCCTGCTCCCAGCTTCCCCCAATGGTGACATCTTATATAACTGTAGTACAACATCAAAATCAGAAAATTGACATTAGTATAATATCATTAAAAAACGACTTTATTCATTTTCCACAGTTTTTAAACCTACATTCACTTATGTGTGTATAGCTTTATGCATTTTCATCCCAAGTATAGATTTGTGTAACCACTACCACGATCAAGACACAGAACTGCTTCCATTACCACAAAATAACTTCCTGATGCTCCCTCCATGGATTTGCACCTAACCCCATCCCTGTCCCATGGCAACCACTAATCTGTTCTCCATCTCTGAAGTTTTGTCATTTCAAAATGCTATGTAAATGGAATAATACGGTATATAACCTTCTGAGATTTTTTTCACTACATATGATGTCATTGAGATCCATCCAAATTGTTGCATGTGTCAATAGTTCATTTATTTTTTTACTGTGTTCCACCATATACGAGAGTTTGTGCAACCAGCACTCATTGAAGAATATTTGAATTATTTCCAATGTTTGACTATTACAAGTAAAACTGCTATGAGCAATAGTGTACACTTTTTTGTGTGGACATAAGTTTCCATTTCTTTATGCCCAGGAGTGGGATTGCTGGGTCATGTGGTAAGTGTATATTTAAAATTATAAGAAATTGCCAAACTGTTTTCCAGAGTATCTGTACCATTTTACATTCCCACTAGCAGTGCATGAGTGATCCAATTTTTCTACATCCTCACCAGCATTTAGTATTATCACTATTTTTTATTTTAACTGTTCTAATAGGTGTGTAGTGATAACTCCTGGTGGTTCTAATTTGCATTTCCCTGGTGGCTAATGATGTTGAAGATTTGTTCCTGTGCGTATTTGCCATACATGTCTCCTCTTTGGTGAAATATCTGCTGATGTCTTGTACCCATTTTATAACTGGATGGATTGTGTTTTTATTGTTGAGTTTTGAGAGTTCTTTATATATTATGGGTATAAGGTCTTTGTTGAATATATGGTTTAAGTGGTGGGCTTAATCGTGTTCCCCCAAAACCCCAGCACCTACGACTGTGATCTTATTTGGAAATAGGATCTTTGCAGATATAATCAAGGTAAGATGAAGTCATACTGGATGAGGATGGGCCCTAATCTAATGACTGGTGTCCTAATAAAAAGAAGAAAATTTGGGCACAGACACTTAGGGAGAACACCATGTGACAAAGGAAGCTGGGATTAGAGTAATGCATCTACAGCCAAGGAATGCTAAGGATTGCCAGCAACCATGAGAAACTAGGAAGAGGCAAGGAAGAATCCTTTGCTTACAGCCTTCAGAGAAAGATACTGACACCTTGATATTTGACTTCTGCCCCGCAGAACTGTGAGGGAATAAATTTCTGTTGTTTTAAACCACCAAATTTGTGGTAATTTGTTATGGCAGTCCTAGGAAACGAATCCAGTTTATAAATATTTTCTTCCAGTCTCTACCTTGTCTTTTCACTCTCTTAATGGATCTTTCCAGGGAAAATATGATATCCAATTTATTAATTTTTTTCTTTTATGGATCATGCTTTTAGCATCATGTCCTAAGAACTCTTTGTCTAGCCCTGGATACCAAAGATTTTCTCCTATGATCTCTTCTAAATATTTAAAAATAATTTAGTTTTTATTTAAATCTATTATCATTTGGAATTAATTTTTGTGTACGGTATGAGGTTTAGGTTGAAGGTCATTTTGGTTTTGTGTATGAATGTCCAATTGTTCTAGCATTCTTTGTTGGAAATACTATTCCTTCTCCATTGGAATGCTTTTGCATCTTCATAAAAAATCAATTGAACATATTTGCGTTCATCTAGTCTAGGATCCTTATTCTGTTCCATTGATCTATGTGTCTATTTTTTACACACTGTGACCCAACTATTTTTTTTAATAGTCAAGATCCAAGGTTACACAGATCTAGTGGCACATATTTAAGGAGGAAATATCAGAACTATTGATATACCAATACCATACTGTCTTGGTTACTGTAGGTATATAATACGTTTTTTAAATTTATTTATTTATTTATTTATCTTAATTTTTATTGGAGTATAGTTGCTTTATAATGTTGTGTTAGTTTCTGCTGTACAGCAAAGTGAATCAGTTATACATATACATATATCCCCTCTTTTTTAGTTTTCCTTCCCATTTAGGTCACCACAGAGCACTGAATAGAGTTCCCTGTGCTATAAGTAGGTTCTCATTAGTTATCTATTTTATACATAGTAGTGTATATATGTCAATCCCAATCTCCGAATTCATCCCACACCCCCTTCCCCCCTAGTATCCATAAGTTTGTTCTCTACATCTGTGTCTCTATTTCTGCTTTGCAAATAAGTTCATCTGTACCATTTTTCTAGATTCTACATATAAGCGATATTATACTATCCATTCTTTAGAAAAACAAGACCATGTGATCTAGAACTTAGAGAGAGAGAGATAGAGGTCAGATAAGATGCCTAGAGGGAGTAAGTTGGAGAAGTGTATCTGTAAGGACACTGTACCTCTCACTTCCCTATGGTTTTATGGTATATAGTAAGCCTTAAAGTTAGGTAGAGTGATCCTTTCCACTTTATTCTTTTTCAGAATCGATTTAGCTATTCTAGTTCCTTTGCCTTTCCAGATATATTTTGGAATAATCTTGTCTATAGGTACAAAACATCTTGCTGGGATTTTGATAGGAATTGCATTAAACCTATAGATCAATTTGGGGAGAATTGACATCTTTACTATGCTGAGTTTTCCAATCCATGAACAAGGTATGTCTCTCCATTTATTTAAATCTTTGATTTCTTGCATCAGCATTTTATAATTTTCAGCATAGAGATCCTATACATATTTTGTTAGATTTATACCTAAGTATTACATTTCCTTAGGAGTGATTTAAAATGGTTGTCTTGTTAATTTCCTTCCACACATTTGTTGCTACTGTATAGGAATGCAATGGAATCTTGTGTGTTGATCTTGTGTACTGCAACCTTGCTAGCTCATTAATTTTACAAGCTTTTTTTTTTTTTTGCTGATTCCTTGGTATTTTTTACACACTGTGACCCAGCTATTTTTTTTAATAATCAAGATGCAAGTTTGCACTGATCTAGTGGTACATATTCAAGGAGGAAGTATCAGAACTATTGATATACCAGCTCAGAGTCATAACTCTAACTCCTCTTCACTCAAGTCTTCTGAGGGTGACAGCACATATGAGAATCCTTAGTTACAATTATTTATTTTAAAATTAACATTAACTTCCTAATATAAAGACAAGAGACTTGTCTCACATGTATGCATTCCTAAACTAGAATATGTCTTAGCAGCTAAGCTCAGTTCCATTGATCAGTCTGGGAAGCCATGTTAATTTCCTTCCTTCCTTCATTCATTCAACAAACAATTACTGAGAGCCTACTCTGTATAAAGTCACTGGAATAGATGCTGTGAACCCAGAAATAAACAAGATGCACATATTCTCAAATGTATTTGCCAAGCAACATCTTGAGCTCAAAGTCAAAATTTTATAAAAGGATGTTTATGCTGCTTCTAATTTCCTGAAGATTGAATTATTCATTCAATTAGCCAGTGAGTTCCCAAAGTGTTTTATGATGGGACATTTCCATTGGGAAAAGCATGAGAAAGAACACTGTGGTTATAGTTCTATTGACATAATGCTATATCTTTGAAAGCAAAAAAATAAAATAAAATAAAATAAAATAATAATAATAATAAAAGCAAAAAGAAAAGGAAAAGGAACAGCCACCCACCTTGTAGTTTGATCAATGTGGTCACCATCCCCCCAACCCTACTTTTAAAGGCCCTGACTCATTCCCAGGGTCTTCAGGTCTCCCTTCTTGCTAGGAGATGATAATTTGACCCCCAGTTCCAGACTTAGCAGCGTCTCCAGGCCCTAATATTGGTCTCAACCCTTGCCGTACATTAGGAATCACCTTGTGAGATTTTTAAAATACAGATCTTAGGGACTTCCCTGGCAGTCCAGTGGTTAAGACTCCGTGCTTCCAATGCAGGGGGCGCAGGTTCTATCCTTGGTCGGGGAACTAAGATCCCACATGCTGTGTGGCAAAAAAATATATATATATACAGATTTTAGGGATCCAGACCAGAGCAATTGATTCAGAGCCTCTGGGGCTGGGGCTTAGGCACACATATCCCTTAACACCTCCTGAGATGATGCTGAGGCATAGCGAGAACTAAGAATTACTGTAAATCTAGCCCAACCTGCTGATTATGGTTGCGTAAGTCCAGTCTTTGTGGACCAAATTGTATAATTGGATTTTGTTAAGGTTCCACTTACTATGTTCCAGGTACTGTAGTAAGCACTTTACACACATTATTTTGCTTTGTTCTCATGAAGTATTTGAGTCAGGAGGTGGCTTGAAGGATGTCAGGGGGAAGGAAAGTTTTAGCTTTCCTCCCATCTCCATCATATCTGTGAAAAACAACTCCAAATAATTATATACAGAATGAAAAGACACTGCTAGAATATTCAAGATAAGCTCTCTTAGGCTGTCCCCTCCAACTAAACTGTGCCTGAGTCACTCCTGTATGGAAATCCAGGAGCTGCCACTGCTTCAAAACAACCACGTGAGGTAGGTATTATCATCCTTATTTTACAGTTGAGAAAACCAAATCACAGGTTTGCCCAAGATCACATAGCTAGCAGGAGAGCGGAAGCCGTTTCTGTTCACCCACTTCACCAGGGCTGGGACAATCCTGTCTTAGTTGTCGCTGTAGACCCAGCATGTAGCCCAGCACCTGCACCCAGTGCATGATGGACGCTCTAAATGAACGGAAAGGCAGCAAAGTCATGCTCTTTACCACTTTGCACCTGCCTTGTCCCAAGGTCCAGGCTCCCTTGTCCCTTGCTCTAGTTACTGGATCTATGCTTCTTCCCCAAGCCCAGTGTTCTACCTAGGACTCTCATCGTTATGATCTGACTCAGCTCAGTGCTGGGTCTGCTGTTCTCTCCTGCTTAAAGGTATTGGATGTCAAAACACACCACACCAGAGCCAATGTTTTCAAGTGATTCAGAGGTTTATTTTTATACATATGTCCCCAGACCAGGTGCCTGCCCACCCGCGCGCTCTCTCTCTCTCTCCCAGGGACTCCTCTCACTTTGCCCATCCCTGGGTGGGAGGACCCACTGGTTAGAGGGCTTTCTGATGTTCAAGTGGAGGGAGAGAGAGCACACCTGGTCCTGGGTGGTGTTACACACACACACACACACACACACACACGCACACATACGTGATAGGAGCCTACCTGCAGGAATTTTTAATAATACCGGGGCAGTCATCACATTGCAGGGTTTGGGGGGAGATCAAAAGAAGCAGGACAGATTTCTTGTAAGGAACTTATCAGACATAGTGATTAGAGCTGGGGCAGTTCCTGACCTGGCCAATGTGAATGGTTTGGTCAAATGTCATTTTGCTAGCAGTGACTTACTGCGTTCAACTTTATTTTCCCACAATTCCCCCCTGACATTAGGTCACTGTGCCAGGAATCTTGTAAGTGTACTGGCATGTAGGTGCTGCTGGTTTGCCACCCCAGCTCAGTATGGAAAGTCCACCTGCCATCGGGAGGGACCCCGGAACAAGGCGCAAAGCCAGTCACCCCAGGCTGCAGGGGATGCCCAGGAGAAAGGTCTGTAGGACTTCCCAGCACCTCATGTAAAAGGTTAGTTATATTGTTAAGTGTTTTAGTTAGATGCTGTGTCTGTCTGGCTATTCGTGTGGCCAATTCTAAGATGCCCTGTTGTCCCAAGATTGTTTTTCCTGAGATTTAGTGGTTGCAGAAGGCTGAATCTCTACGTTTCCAGTACCAGCAGGTCTGCTGGGGGGCTTGCAATTTTGGCCCCAATTTCTGCCTTCCAGGGGTTCACCAAAACAGTAGACTTATGGGACCATACCAAATCTACTCAACAATTGTCTGCCTTATTCTAGTGAGTTCTAGTTACTAAGGCCTGAGTCCCACTGCAGTGGGGTGGGCTGGGCTGTCTGTGTGGCCATGGAAACAAAATGTAGGAGAGGGAAAGATAAGGTCCTCCTTCAGGGGCTATGATATTCTGGATGGGCCCTTTTTTTTCTTTTCTCTCTTTTTCTTTTTTTTTAATTTCAAAATAAACTTAGAGAAAAGTTGCTAGTACAATGCAAAGACTTTTGTTTTCTTCAGTTGACACTAAGTTGCTGACCTGTTGTCCCCTCTGTAATAACCAGGTCTTTTATTTTTCGTATTTTGATGCTCTGACATCTGTGATCTGGGGCCTTGCTGACCCTGGAGGGACTGCCCCCTCAGGGTAGCCAGTTCCTAGAGATAACAAACAACTTGTGGGTGAGGTCATTTCAATGTGAATCAGCCACTCCAGAGTCCCCCTCCCACAACTCTCCACTCCAGCCACTATCCACCTGCCCTAACCACCCCAGGGCCAGGTACCAGACAACCAGGGACAGCTCCTAGAGCCCAGGGAAATTATTCCAACTAGCCAATCCTAAGCCTGCTTACCTTGCCTTGCCTATTCCTTCCAATGGAAGCCTCTTGTATGTCATCAGACTCTGTTGCTGTGGTGCTTCCCTCCCCCATCTGCCAGAGCCTCCCGTTTTGGGGGAAGAGGGGCACAGATATTGACCCCGCTTCCTGCACCAGCTACGTGTTATGGTCATTCTTTGCCTGCTGCTCTGGCCTTTACGCCAGGCCTGAAGTAAAGAAAAGCCCGGGGGTTGGCACCAAACCCTTCCAGGTGTCACCTGCTCCTGACTGCCTCCGGCCCTACCTGATCCCACTGTCTCTCCCTCATGGTGCCGCTCAGGCCCTCACAGCCTGGGGCAGCTAGAGCACACCCAGAGAGTTAGCACATACCAGGCCCACCAAGACCCCCTACCCACGTTTGCACCAAGTCTGAGAACACAGAATGTTCTGCAAGAAACCAGATGGAGACGGCCCCCTTTAAAGCATAAAGGCCCCACCCACCTGCAGGAGGTCCAGCTCTGGGATCATGTGACCAGACCACCAGCCATCGCCAACACGAGCTAAAGCAGACCACACATGCCACCCCTACCAGGGAAAGTGAGCTGCTCCTTTGGGGGCCTTCCGCTGGTCCCCTGATCAGAGCCTGAGCTACAGCCTGTTCTCCTAGGAGAGTCAACCTCACAGACCTGAAGAGAAGGGCAGGAAGGCAAGAGAGGGAAGGAGAGTGGCAGGGAGGAAGGAGAGAGCTGTTGGAGGGCGGGGGAGGAGGAGGTCAGCCCACGGGGTGTGAGGTGCCAACCCTTCCATCAGGTATAGCCAACAGGGGCTGAGGTGCTGCCCCCTGAGGAGAAGAGGCTGAGTCCCTCTCGCAGACAGTGCGGCCATGAAGCAAACCTGGGGGCAGGAGCGCCCCTGCAGGCTAGTCCCTAAGCTTTACCCCATAGCGCCCCGGGTTAATGCCCCCTTCCTGCCCCCCCATGCCTCAGCATGGGAGAAGGGAGGAGTAGGGGTGGGGTAGAGTTAGGGGAGGGAGGCCTTGCCCTTGGCCCCCAGGGCACACCTCCTTCCAAGTAGGAGTAGCCAAATAGTGGGAGGCTCCAGGCAGAAGGGGTTGTGAGGGGATGGGAGGGGGTGGGGGCGATGGAGGCTTTCCCCAGCACCAGAGAAGACGGTCCTTCTGACCGGTGGTTCATCCACTTTTCCACTTTTTTTTTTTTTTTTTTTTGGCTGCGTTGGGTCTTCGTTGCTGTGCACGGGCTTTCTCTAGTTGCAGCGAGCGGGGGCTACTCTTCATTGCAGTGCGCGGGCTTCTCATTGCGGTGGCTTCTCTTGTTGTGGAGCACGGGCTCTAGGAGCGCAGGCTTCAGTAGTTGTGGCTCGTGGGCTTAGTTGCTCCGCGGCATGTGGGATCTTCCCGGACCAGGGCTCGAACCCGTGTCCCCTGCATTGGCAAGCGGATTCTTAACCACTGCACCGCCAGGGAAGTCCCGTCTCATCCACTTCTGACCGGTTTTAGTTTTAGAGAGTCTGATAAAATGGGGCAGAGATGAGAGAGAAGGAGGTAGGATGGCCGAGGAGGGGCACAGCTCCTTTAAGCACGGCTGGCATCAGAAACGGCTGCGCTGTCTGGTTGGAGGTGCACTCTGAAAAGACTCCTGCGTGTCACAAAGCCATCACCCTTTCTCCACCTGTCCGTACTTTAGTTCCACCACTGCCAATTCAGTCCTGAGGTCAATATTCAATTACCCCCGGGCTCCTTCCTCCCTTGGGCCCTTTTCAAAGCCCTAGAGGACATCATCTACTAACTGATCCATTTCCCTTATGAACCAGCACACAGTTTTCCCTCCAGAAAAGGTAAAGCAGGAACACAGAACAGGCATTAGGGACTGCAGGCCCCCACTTGCATAAGGCGAAAAGCCAGAAGTATCGGTAAAAGGAGAAAGGCAGGCTGGTGGAGAGTGAGTGAGTCTGTTGGCATATTAGAAAAGGCCCAGAAAGGTTGTGCAGGTGAGACCAGGGCAACGATGTTTCCCTTTCTGTTCCTATCATTCCACAAAATACTTCCAGAGGTCCCTAAACAGGGCCAGGCTCTGGCAAACCAGTCTGAGCTGTCTTCCAGCCCACCTCACAAGGAAAGGATCACTACTGATGCAGATTTTTCTACCGCAAATCACCACCCACACCGCTCCCTTCCACATAGTTAAAGCTCAAACATGATAGAAATGCTATGAGTAATTCCAGGCACCTGCCTCTGTAAAGGCAGGCACACAGCTGCTGTGGCCCAGAAAAGGAATCTCCCACACCTGCTGGTCCAAGGCCAAAATGTGTTCTCACTGTTTCTACCACACTCTAGAGGACCAATATCAGAGTTCCTGGTCTGGGTCTTCACACTAAGCCTCTCTCTCATAGGGGTAATGCCTAGGAAGGGGCAGCTAGCGTGGACAGGGCAGCAAATTTTTCCCTGCCGTTGCCACCAATTTTTTGACTAACACCAGATCTCCTTGTCTGGGCCATCCAACCAAGTCTCCCCCTGGGCTTCCTCCCAGCCACCTAGTAAGGGGAGGATGTCTCCTGGTCCATGCCCCTTAACCGGTGCATGATTGCTTCTACTGGAAATAGATCAGACTCTGGAAAAACAGAAAAGCTGATGCTATTTCCAGTTCCTGGCCTCTGCAGAGTGCATAAGGCAACTGTTCAATCTCAGAGGGGATGGGTCTGCAGAGATCACAGGCACACGGCAGCAGAGGCTTGTGAACGACGCTCTAGACCTCATGGGGCACCAACATTTCCTCCACTGTTAGTTATTTTCTCTGGACCAGAGCTCCCTTTCATTCTCCCTTTGGTCTGTGTTCTACCCATCAATCAAGGGGAAGATGACTCTTGACCTATCCCCTTAATAGTCAATACCCAACTGCTTCTACCGGAAATAGATCAGGCTCTGGGAAAATAGAAAAGCCGATGGTGCTTCATGGCCCCAGCCCCTGTAAAGGCACAAATGCAGCCGCCCCATCTCAGTCTATCCAAGGCAGAGGAGACGGCAGCAGAGCCGGCAGTCTAGACTCAACAGGGCAGAAAGGAGAGTGGAGCAGAGCGTGTGGAGAGTGTATTGATCCTTAGGTAAAGAGGGACAATCAGTTTCGGAAAAGTTTGAATCCCTGTTTTCTGGCTTTTGCTTTTAACCTCCTGAAAGCCATGATCACAAATCCACCTTTCTACTCTGTTGAGTCACTGCCAAAAATTCAAGGATTAGTCTTGGTTTATTAGTTTTAGAAACCAAGAGAGATAGTGTCCCCTTGCCCATAGTAAATTCAGCTGAAAGAGTAAAGTATTACCTAAATCCCTTACCCCAGCCCTGTAAAGGCCCTAACAGTTGTTTTATTTACAAGGGAGCTAAAGAATGGGTTGAGGCAGACAGCTCCACATGCCAGGCCTGTGAGAAGTGGAGTCTTGACTCTCAAGGACTCTGGAGCAGCTGTGTTGGCAAATCATTGTTTCCGGCTCTCCAACTTCTCCCCCTTCCGTACTCAGGATTGTTGTCACCACATAATCTTTTCAAAGTCTTCCAAGAGATCATCTTTGAGATTATGTAAGTAACTGCGTATTGACGTGCACTCAAACATGTGGTGTGTGTGAGAGAGATGTATAAAACAGTTCATATCATTACCCCGCCATAAAAATGACTAAGGCAGGCTTGTTATATACTCTTAAAGACAGGAAACTTCGAGGTGGTCAAGGAGAGTCTTGCTTTGGCAGCCTTTCTTTCATCCCGCCTCTGTTAACCAACCTCAGTTTCATCTGGGGATGTTCATTCCCCAACCTCATGTCCATCATGGACCCCTACTTAGCCAAGGGCTGTGAGACTCAGAGACTCGGTTCCTAAGTCCACGTGACCACCCTGATAAGCAGCCTGGGACACAGAACCTTCTCCCCAGCCTCACACCACGTGAAGGAGCAGGCCTGCCCAGTGCCTCTGAGGGTGTGTCGGGCGTACTTGAATCCCAAACAAGGAGGAAGAATGAGAACTTTGGTCTGTCTGACAAACTGCACGGGAAAGCCATCTGGGTGAGGTCGGCTTTCGAGCGGAAAGGTCAGTTGTGCGGGGAGCTCCCAGCTGCGTCCTAACTGCCCCCTGCTGGTGCCGAGACCATATGCTCTGCCATCACCACCACCCCCGCCCCATGGAAGGGGCTGGCCCCCTTGCTCTTATACGTGCCAGGTGAGGCAGGGAGCTATTTTGCACAGCACCCTGCTGGAAAGAAAGTGGATAGTGTGAAATGAAGGAAGAGCATCTCAGAAGTAACAAAAGAAAGAAAATGGGAATTGAAGCACCATCACGTCTTCACAAGGCCATGGCAGTCTGTTTCGCTTGTCAGGAGTTCAGGGTCTACTTCTTGTTATTATTTACGTGCATCTCCAGAGCTTCAAACTATCATTATTACTCACAACTATTAGCTCATCTACATGTTTATATTCCTAGCATTGACATTTGGTTTGTTTCATGGTATGGGATGTTTTATTACTCAGGTTCTCTGCATTTCTACTACAGCCAAATAACACTCAGTAGTAAAGACGCCAGGGGCCTGCTCCCTAGGCCCTGAAGTCTATCGCCTGAGAGATGGATGTTCTTGGGGTTAGCCCTGCCCAGGAAAGTCACTATACTGTTGTACCAGACGCTAAAGCACTTCCTCTGGCCTGTGAGAGGGGCAGTGCAGATCCTGTCACATCCTCAGACTGTGACATCCTCCTGTCTCCACTCCTGGGACTGTAGGATGCTCACCTATGTATTCAGTTCCAGCTCCCAGTTCATATGACTGAGGACTGGCTCTGAGGCAAAGGAGTGTGTAAGGAGCTCCAGCCAGCATTTTGGACTTGGCCTCAAGCTGCCTTTTCCACTTTGTGTGGCTCTGCCTTTGCCTTTAGTTCAGATGGCCTTCCACGTTACCTTTTTCCTACCTTATATAAACTTGGGCCTAAGTCCTTCTCTTGATACTTTACAAAGTACCCTTCATTTTCCTTCCTCCATGGGGAGTTCTCTTGTTTCTTGGTGGCGGGTAGAGGTGGGTGACTCACAGGTTTGAAGTTACTGTGGGGTTCGGGAAGCATCCCTGAAACAGCTTGGATCACCAATCCTTCTCCTCCCGCTTCCACGGACCCATCTTCTCTAATTTACACACCTCCCCTTCCTCCTACGGTCACTCAGGAAGCTCTAGCTGCTTAGCTTTTTTGTCCATTCCTTCTCCCAGATGAACCCAACTCATAGAAACCAGGCTAGATCCCACAAGTCAGAGCTGCCCGCAAGGGCCTGGGGTTCCCAAGGCAGTGCCAAAGGAATCTCCACTGAAGAGCAGCCGGGTCACTAATCAGAAAGGCCAGGTCCTTAGAGAGTAGATCTAAACAGCCTCAGCTGCCCCTACACCATGCACCAGGGATCTGCCCAGAAGAGGGGTGCTCTGGCATGGACTCAACTGGCAACAGCCTGCATTCTTTGCATCTGATCTTGTTCTTTCTTCCAGTTCGTCCTTATGCTTTGTCCTTTTCTGTCTGGCCTTAAGGATGAATAAAAAGAAAATAGACCTTGGTACTAGAAGGTTCTGGATTTGAATTCTGGCTCTTCCACTTACAAACACGTGTGACCCTAAGCACATTTCTTTACCTTCTGGGACAATTTCTTCACCACTAAAATGCAAAAGCCTATCACCTACCTCTCAGAGCTGCCTCGGGACTAAACGGGATAACATGCATGGAGAACACATTACAGCACCCAGAGCACAGTAGGCGCTCAAGTCCATGGTGGCTGTTATTCCACCTCCAATCAAGCCTCATGGAAGTCTGGTCGTGGCCAAATGTGCGTATTCTGCTCTTCATATCTGAACCTCGCGACTCTCCAGCTAGAGCACTTCCCTCCTCAACCACGTGGCTTCTATCCCCCAGCATCGGCTCCAGCAAACAGGCTTTTTCAAATTGGCATGGCCCTAGGAAGCCTGTTTTGAAGCCTCTCCTTCCTCATTTCCAGCCCCCCGCGGCACTCCAACCAACCCTGCTTGTACTGGGTGGGCCCGGAAAATGGGAACTGGAAAAGCAAAACAAAACCAGATCTTCAGACCAAATAAGACTTGGAGACAATGTGGTCGAAGATAAGATGAGGTATGGGCAGGTCAAGGTGATGCTCAGAAATGATTCCAGGGCCACAGCCAATCTGCCCTAGTACAGCCTTTAGGTATGGTTCAGTGCACCTCTTAAGGGACAAGGTGTGTCTCGGGTGTTTTTAAAGGAGGCAAGCTAATCCAGACACCCACTTTAATTCTCTCAACCACAGGTGTAGTGTGGTGGCTGTACCCCTAAACTGTCAACTAAAATACAGAAGAAGGCTCCCGGAGCATCTGGTCTGAGATTGTGGAGAGGGGGTCTGACGCCACGGCTCTTCAACTAAAACATTGATATAACTTCTTATTGAAACGACTTCTTATTGCCTTTCAAATTAAGTTCAGTCTCAGCCCACAGCATTCAAATGTTTTGCACAAGTTAACCTCAACCTACCTTGCCAGGCTTATTTCACCTTGCTTCCTTTCCACCCACACTTCAGCCAAACTGGACTGTTTATTCCCTGAACATGCCCCTGTACACTCCCACCCCTGTGTCTTTGCTGTTTATCTTATTTTTTTTATTGCAGAGTTTTGGGGTTTTTTTTTAAATTGGAGTATAGTTGATCTACAATGTTGTGTTAGTTTCAGGTGTACAGCAAAGTGATTCAGTTATACATACATACATATATATATATATATTTCAGATTCTTTTCCCTTATAGGTTATTACAAGATATTGAATATAGTTCCCTGTGCTATACAGTAGGTCCTTGTTGGTTGTCTGTTTTATATAGTGTATACATGTTAATCCCAAACTCCTGATTTATCCCTCACCCTTTCCCCTTTCCCCTGTTTATTTTTATTTATGACTGTTTATGTCCCCATCCCCCATCACTACCTACTGAAATCCTCCAGACTCCCTCTGAAAAAATGGACTCTCCCATGAATCCTTTCCTGATCCCTCAGCTCTCCTCCAACGGGACAGAATTTACTTTCTATCTTGCTTGTGGCATGGATTCTAGCTAGAGCCTAGGTGCTGGGGTTGAGACATACCGGGCAGTCTGGTAAATTGAGGGAACGGTGGTGGGGCTAAGGGCCTCTGAGGAGATAAATCCTCCTGAGGGGAGGAAATAACCAAGCATGACAGAGCTGACTCAGGCACAAAGGCCAAGTCGGTAGTAGGAAGCCGTGAACTGGAGTACAATGCGAAGGCCCTTAACTGAATCTGCCCAGCCCAGCCTCCCTGGATGCCTGCTTCTGTCCTATCCAGGGACCTATTTGCATCCAGGAAGGCTTGTCATGGCAGCAAAGGGAATGAGATCCTGACCTCCTCTTCCTAACACAGCCCACTGAGGTTCAAAGGAATAAACCAGCAGTCCCCAAACTTTTTGGCACCAGGGACCGGTTTCGTGGAAGACAATTTTTCCATGGACAGGGGAGGGGGGGGGCGGGGGGATGGGGAGGATGGTCCAGGCGGTAATGCGAACGATGGGGAGGGGCAGATGAAGCTTCGCTCACTCTCCCGCCGCTCACCTCTTGCTGTGCGGCCCGGTTCCTAACAGGCTGCAGACCGGTACCTGTCTGCGGCCTGGAGGTTGGGAACCCCTGGCATAAACGATGTCTAATGGCCTGGAGTGGTCCCAAATGAAGTCAGATTGCTGAGAAGGAACAAGGAGGGTGCTCTGAGAGGAGGCTTTCCATAAAAGGAGAATGTGGACAGGCTCTCAGAGTCCAGATCATTGGAGGGCATCTGGTTCAGGACATGCAGTCATTCTGGATATCCTGTGGATGCTCCTCGAAAGGAAAGAGCTGCATCCAAGCCGCTAAAGAGTTAAAATCCTCCAGGACCCAGGCAGTCTTTCTTTAGGACCCTTCTGAGCTGAGTCGGACAGAGTAGAAATGGCACCTTGAGAAACCATCTTGATGAGGATGGATCAAGTCAGCACTCTATGCTGGAACCAGTTCAAGCTGGTGGTTTGGTCGGGGCCACCTCTGATTAACGGGGGTAGTGGTTAGTAGCCAGGACTCTGGAACCAGCTACCTGGGTTCAACAGCTTTCTCATATGTAAATGGGGAGAACTGAATCAGTCAACTGAGAGCAGCAAATGGGACCACCTTGTTGTTAACAGTTGTGAAGTCCATTTCAAGAGGCAAGATTAGGTTGCCAATAACCCAGCAGACTAGAGCAAACAAAGTAGAGGACTGATTCATGCATGTGTGGAAGCAACCCTAGAGATTCTTGGGTCAATTTAAGGAGGGGAACCATTAGAATTCTTTCTGGAAAAAAAATGAGTGTGCATGGGGGCGGGGTCTCAATGCCATTGTAATCTGGATATTGGAAGATGAGACTTTTTTTGAGGCATTTTTGACCTACAACATTATATTAGTTTCAGGTGTACAACATAATGATTCAATATTTGTATATATTGTGAAATGATCACCACAATAAATTGAGTTAACATCCATCACTATGTATAGTTTAAATTTTTTTTTCTTATGACGAGCAGTTTTAAGATTTGTGGAGACTGGGACTTCCCTGGTGGCCCAGTGGATAAAACTCCACGCTCCCAATGCAGGGGGCCTGGGTTCGAGCCCTGCTCAGGGTACTAGATCCCACAGGCATGCTGCAACTAAAAGTTTGCATGCCACAACTAAGGAGCCCATGTGCCGCAACTAAGGAGCCCGTGAGCTGTAACTAAGGAGCCCGCCTGCCACAACTAAGACCCGGTGCAACCAAATAAATTAAAAAATAATAATAATAAGACTTAAGGAGAACTTATTTTTAATGTGCAGGCTTATCCTACCCTACCATACTGGCAGCGCCTCGCAGACCAGTGGGGCTCCCTGGAGAGGGACTGCCATGCTCGGTGGGGCAGTGGAGAAGACCACGAGGCCTGGCAGAGTGACACGGAGGTGGTAGGGCACCCAGTGGGGCAGCAACAGCGCCCGTGGGAATATACTTGTTCATGAGCACAGGGAAGACACTAGGAAAGAACTTGAAGGGTTAAACGATTGCCACCAACTGTAGCACAACCTGAGTCCCAAACTACAGCTTAGACCCCCATCCTTAGGGGCTGCCAGAAATACTTGAGGTGGAGGACTTTGCAAGAAGCTAAAGATCCTGCGTGAGCCCGTGTGTGTAGGTGCCCGAGAAACTGAGGTTTCCCGGTTGTGTCCTTACCTCCTCTCTCTCATTAAGTTCTTTGAGGACAAGTGCTATGTTTTACTTATCTCTGTATCTCCCCAACGCAGGAGCCCTAGTCCTGGCAGAGGGCTGCAGGGCAGAGTGTGGTGCCCAGTGGGGCAGCAGCAGTGCCAGCGAGAGCAGCCTTGATCCAGGCACAGGTGAGACTCTTCCACCTCGACATCCCCCAACAGCATCTAGCCCGGGACTTACTATTTTTTTTCTCATTTTTCAGCTCTCTTGAAGTATAATTTACATATCATGAGTTCACTTATTTTCAGTGTACAGTTTGAGGTTTAATAAATTCATACCATCACGCAGACATCATCATGCCACATCATTACAGAACACTTCCATTATCCCCAAATTTTTCCTTGGGCTCCTTAGCAGTCATCCGTTCTCCAACCTCCAGACCTAGGCAACCATTGATGTGCCTTCCATCACCATAGTTTCGCATTTTCTTGAAATTTCATATTAAGGAATTATACAGAGTAGCCGGTGTCTTTCATTGCATATGTTTGAGATTAATCCCTGTTGTAACACGTGTCAATAGTTTGTTCTTATTTGGGATCAGTGGCCAGTCTGAACTCATGACAGTTTAGTGCTAATTATGTAGGAAAACCAACTCTCCCAAGTTATTCCAATCCTACAGTCAAGGTGAGAGTGGAATGATCAAAATGCATTTAATATGCAATTTCTAATTTGTAAGAGTCACCATTTTTATCTGGGACAATTCCCTCTACAGATAATAGATCATGAAAGGGTTTCATGTTGCTAACTAAATAGCCACAGAATGGTAATACTTACGTCTTATAAAAAAGTAAAATTGATAACCAATAAACTGGATTTTAAAAATAATATTGTTCTTTTTTTAATTGCTGACTAGTAGTCCACGGTATGGATAAGTCACATTATGTTTACCCAATTGCTAACTGATGGACGTTTAGGATGTTTCCAGTTTGTTTTTATGAATGATGCTTCCATGCACATTTGCATTCAAGTCTTTGTGTGGACATATGTTTTCATTTACTTGGGTAGATATGTAGGAGTGGAATTGTGTGGTCTTTATTGACTTAGAGTCCCTTAAGAGGGATTACACTGCAGGAAGCTGAAAGTAAGCCCCGTGGAAACGGAACACGTGATTAAGGGTATGTGAGAGAATTTTAGGAAAAGGGAGGTTACTGAGAGGTAGAAACGCACTAAGAGATAAAATTATCTACTTCATAATTTGTACCTCAATATTTAGGAAGCCTAAACATTTTATCTGACACAAAACTGCCTCCGTCTATTATAATTGGAGACTCACTGGCCACAGCATACAATATTAGGCATGTGTGGGTGGCCAATACAGTGATCCAGGCATAGAAAGGCACCGAAATCTGAACAGTCTACATGGTTGTTCACTTTTTCGGAGCCATCAGTAATTATGACAAGAATTTGCTTTAACAAAAAATTCCACTTCAAGATTCGAGTGGAATTTCTACTCCTTGTAGAGCCTACCATTACATAATTTGTATTTTTTTTTAACCTGGTCTCTGCAGAGGCCATTCTGAATAGTAGTCTCCTCTTGAAATATGGAACTATATCAATAAAGTTTTGGAGCAAGAAATTATGAGGGAGAACAGAGAACTCTGTGATGACAGGAATCACTATTACATAGATCTAAATACACCCACAAGTCAAACTTGTCCTCTTAAAATTGATCTAACCCAGTTAATTAATAACAAAGAAATCCATCCTGTTTCCCAGCACAAGAGCATTAAGAAAAAAAAAAAAAAAGGAACCTCTATTGTTGGAGACTTATAGATTGAGAATTCTGGTTATTCATTTTTCAGCTCTCAAATATGCAGACAGAATTTGACCTTGAGTCATAGGCCAAAAGCTTAACCACTTCGTTTTTCTCCCATTGGAAAGATCACCTCAAGCACCTTGAGTCATTTGAGCGCAGGTACCCGATGGTTCAGTAGACGTGGCTTACCCGGGACTGAGATTCACAGGGAGGATTTTTGAAGTATCCATCACATCACAGAATTCCTTTTTCTTTAATGAAGACCCACAGAAATCTCTCTTCGACCTCAATATCAGGAAAAACCATGCTTCTCCTGAACAACTGGATTGTTTTCATTTTTATCCTATGTAAGTGGTTCTCAGAGTGTGGTCCCTGAGCAGAGCATCAGAATCACCTGGGAACCTGTTAGAAATGCAAATGCTCAGGTTCCACCCCAGATCTATCAAGTTAGAAACTCTGGACGTGAGACCCAACAATCTGTGTTTTGTTAAGCCTTCCTGGTGATTCTGATGCAAGCCAAAGTTTGAGAACATTAACTGAATTGGACTGAAACCAGGAAAACCAACTTTAGAAAATTGGTAATTTATTTGTTCAATGTCTAATACTTCCTTTTGAGTTAAAAGGTTACATTAAGGTTGTATTACAATTGCTTAATCTACAACCAAGTAGTTGGTTTTGAAAACCTTGGATGATAATATTGACCAATTATGTACTACTAAAAACAAACAAAAAGGGATTTCATCATCTTGTATAGGCTAAGTGCCCTGCAACTTGAACTACAAACGATTAACTAGACATGGTTATGCTTTGTGCGTGAATTATAGGGTAAACGAAGTAGATATTAAAGCAGATGAATTTAAATTATCTATCATGATTTACTTGTTAGCCTGGAAATCTCTTGTTCTTTAGTTAATAAAACACACAGAAAACCTAAGTCCACGATGCCAAATGAGCAAATATGGCTCATTGTCAGGAACTGAGTGTTTTTTTAGCTCTTGCCGCTTTCAGAATCCAGAGGGAACCTGTTTCCATCTCAGCTCTGCTACGGAATGCTTTGTGTGACCTCATATGAGATAGCTGTCCCCCTCTGAACCTCATTTTTGCCTCTGAAAAAATTGAGGATTTGATTTCATCATCTTTAAGCTCACTTCCATCTTTGATCTGCTGGGAGTCTGGAATTCTAGAGATCCCCAAACACCAGCAGCACCCGGGAAATCACTGCTCTCTCCTGACCTCTCCTGACCAGAGGGCAGAGGAAGGAGGGAAGGCATGCATGTGGCTGCAGCCTGAGGCAAGCGTGCCTGAGATCTTCCGAGTTCAGATAATTTTAAAAATCACGCGCCAGGGTTTATTTCTTACTAAACAGTGCTGTGTGGCCATCAGCCGAGGTGTGAATTGGGGCATACGGCTTGCTCTTTGCTAAATGCTACACGGGAATCCCAAAGAGATTTGATCATTAGCTTTGTGAGAACAAGATGTGAACGGTATAGAGAGCCGTTTTCTGTAGAGCCAATCTTAAAGAGGCAGCCCAGTGCGTGAAATTAACATAAGGGTATATAGTTCAAAGCGAAGGGGTTTGCATTTATCCAAGCATTCCCCTTCCTCTTTCCCATGAAAAGCAGTTATTTCACTGGGTAATTCAAGACCTGGAGATAATTTCATAAGGAGTGGAGGATAGGTGTGGTTTAGGTTGTTCTAATTAACCAGATAATTGATTCAATTCATCCAGTTCACTCTCCCTGTAGAATTTATTGCGCCTATTATTGTCAGTATAAAAAGCTATCTTTGCTCCTTCTGTTCATTGGGCAGCCAAATACTTTGCTGTCTTTCATGCCACTTCCCAGACTAATTCTGATCTGGATATATTTATAAGCACCTTACTACAAAAAGTTTCTCCTAGCTGAGAGATTATCCTTTGAATTTGATCATTTCAGAGAATATTCCTTAGCAGATAATATTATCCAATGCCTTTAGACTGCTGGCCTCCCACCCTGCATATACACACAGAAATCACATACTTACATTCTCTGTATCAAGGGGCATTTCTTGCTGGTACTATTGCTAGTACTAAGGGAATTGCCTTAATTTTCTGCTTCCTTCGGTTCATGTAAACATTATCTCCATGCCCATCACCTCTGGAGTAGCCTGTGGCATTCCCTCACTTGAAAAGAATGATTTTCATTCTTACAAGTCCTTTTGCGTCAGGACCTCGAGCTGGGTTCTGCATTATTTTGTTTTGGAACAAGGCAGGTTCCTTTTAACCATTTCTAAAGGGAGAAACCCTAAATGGCATTTACAAAAATATATGGCATTAAAACAGATGGTCAAACAGTAAAAGGGTGTTTTAGTAGGACATTTAGAGACAAAGCAACTGGTGGTTTGCCTGGATTTTGCATCTCTTAAAGGTTGCTTTGATACTGTGCAGCAGAGCCCTGGTAATACGCAGGGTTGGGAATTACCATGTGTCAGAGCTGGGTGATAAGCCCAGGTCACCTGAATTATTCCTCCTTGGAAGTGACATCAGCCCTATCAAAATGTGAATGATTTGTTGCTTCAGCACCTCTCTGATATTAAATCTAGAGGAGTGGATTCAAGTTTGTGCTTCAGGGGACACACATACTTATTTACCCTGTAAAAGAGAGTGCACTAGACCACCTTCTGATTGCAGAGAAATGGATGAAAATTGACAAAACCTATACAGATCTTCGTGGTTAGATATGGAAACAGAGTGATTCTAATAAACAATAAGTATTGTTTAATAACACCTAGGTAGTCCATAAGATTCCCCAACAGGGAAGAACAAGCAACTGCAGAGCATTTCCCAAACCCCCCTCCTTCTGTCATGGAAACGCCGATAAAACTCCTCCACCTCCCACACTCCTGTGCCAGATCGGTAAGCATTTAGCCAAGCATGCTGGGAGACAAAGAACAACTGAAGGAAAGGAGTATCCGGGTGTCTTGGATTTGCTTGCCATTCTGCTCTGTTGCTCTACCATCTCGTTACTAGACGTAGGCATTAGACGTGACAATCAACTACATTTGAACTGAGCAGAAGAAATATTAAAGGCATAGGCTTCAGAAGAAATGTCTCAAAGGCAGCCTCAGTCACCTAATCAGACTTTAATTTCAACCACAAATGACACAGAATCATCAAGCCCTGTCGTTCCTAATGATACCACAAATAAAGGAAGGACCGGAGACAACTCTCCAGGAATAGAAGCATTGTGTGCCGTCTATATCACTTATGCTGTGATCATTTCAGTGGGCATACTTGGAAATGCTATTCTCATCAAAGTCTTTTTCAAGACCAAATCCATGCAAACAGTTCCCAATATTTTCATCACCAGCCTGGCTTTTGGAGATCTTTTACTTCTGCTAACTTGTGTGCCAGTCGATGCAACCCACTACCTTGCAGAAGGATGGCTGTTCGGAAGAATTGGATGTAAGGTGCTCTCTTTCATCCGGCTCACTTCTGTTGGTGTATCAGTGTTCACGTTAACAATTCTCAGTGCTGACAGGTGGGTTTCTTTTCTCAGTTATATTTGCCAGGATGTGAAATTAGGCGAAAAGAAAGGAAAGCTTGTACGGAGCGTTCACTGGCTACTATTCTGCTTTTCTCACACTCTGGAACCTGGATGTAAGATTGAAAAATCGGGGGGCATTTTAAATAAAAGTTGGTGTAAGAATATTAAAATTCCTGTGTTAGCATCGGATGAGAGATTGAAATTGTGTGCTTCAGGGATCATTTATTTTCTTTGAAGTGTAATTGTTTGTTTGAAAGAATACTGAACGGTGTTTTTCCCCCCGGTTTATTAAGGCAAATTATTCCAGGTGTAAAAGAAAAACAATTCTTTCTTTATACGTTAGTGCAGCCTAGTGGTGCAATATTGTCAACATTAAAACATCAACATAGGTGTGAAATTGACCACATACACATTACTGTCTACTGGAAGAATGGTAAAAAGATACATGCATCTAATTTATTTGAAATGCATCAAATTAATTAATGGCAGAAAAACGGTGAGGCTTTCAGCTTCCTGGTAACTCAGTGTAATGTCATCACTTAATTGTGTTTGTTTTTTCTATAGGCGTTCAATGACATTCTCATTTCCAGACATAAATTAATCCCGGCTGACTTTTAGAGCTCTATGGATGGAGCGTGTGAGAACCCCTGGCAGCCAGGGTGTTTGGGCTCTGTTAGGATATTTTCAGTCTACGTACTGGGTCTTTCTGTGCCTATTGTAGAATGATAACTGTGAAAGCATGAAGAAAAATTGAGGCTCCAAATGTTAAAAGTGATGCTTTAACAAGCCTGCAAGAAGCCTGTAAGTAATCAATGCCTGGCAGTAACAGAAGGAAAAGCTTCTTCAGATTCTGGAATCTGAGAGGAGGAAAAGCTTTCCCTGTGTCTTTTATGGAATTTTGCTTTGACTGGTTTTATATTCTGTTTGAGGGCAGATTTACTTAAAGGCTGTAGATTTTAAGGTGGATTTGTCAGAATAAGGAGGCATCTTTTCATGGGTACAGGGTTTCCGATTTCACCCGTGCCTTGCCCTAAATCTACCTACAGATTGGATCGGCTTGGGCAAGAAATTAGCACTTATGAACAGGGAAGAAATTAACCCTCTCCTCTTTCCTGCATAAACTCATGGAATTCTTTTCTAGGAAGGTTGATGACTGCTCTCTCACAAGGAAAGGAGAATTAGGTTTAACATCAGTCACTTACATAAAAAGGAAGTCTTTTAGAACACAAGGTAATGCACAGGTAGTGAATTACTCTCCATCACACACAAAATCATGCTGAAAAATATTTATTTGCCCTAAATAGAGGGTCTACAAGAAAATTATAAAAATTGCAAATCTGGAATATCTCATAACAGTGAATAAAAGAAAAAGTGATTAGCATCAATATAAAGTACTGGGATGTATTATGTGTATTTGAAATCGTAACCAATTCCAGTTGGTTAATGTTGACTTGGTTATATACATATGGGATAAGAAGGTAGAACTGGATGACCACGGAGATCACTCCTAACTTTAAGATTCTGTAATTTTGATATTGATTTTGCCCTTTGCTATGATTATGTGTTTCTAGATACAAGGCAGTTGTGAAGCCCTTGGAGCGTCAGCCCCCCAATGCCATCCTGAAGACCTGTGCCAAAGCTGGCTGCATCTGGATCGTGTCTATGATCATTGCTCTACCAGAGGCTATATTTTCAAATGTATATACTCTTCGAGATCCCGACAAAAATATGACCTTTGAATCGTGTGCCTCTTATCCTGTTTCTGAGAGGCTCCTGCAAGAGATACATTCTCTGCTGTGCTTCTTAGTGTTCTACATTATTCCACTTTCGATTATCTCTGTCTATTACTCTTTGATTGCTAGGACTCTTTACAAAAGCACCTTGAACATACCTACTGAGGAACAAAGCCATGCCCGCAAGCAGGTATGTATTAATCAGGACCCACGCATGAATTTAGAAGGGAAATGCCTCCTTTTGCACCCCTGAGCAATAAATACTTTAGCAGTATCATATTTTTGTTATGGTCATGGGCTGTGGAGTCTGTCAGACCCAAGATTTAATTCCATACCAGCTGAGCAATCTTGAGCAAGTTACTTAACATCTCTGAGCCTCACTTTCCTCATGTATAAAATGAAAATGAGGTCTGGGTGATATATATGAAATGCTTAGCATAGTTCCTGCTGCAGAGTAAACATTCAATAAGTGGTAGGACTACTATTATTAGAAAGCTGAAGTCTTGGATCAGTCAAAAATCATCCCACAGAATAGTGAGAAACATCACACAAGGTGAGACTATAAAGTGAAGCATCTTTTGTTTAGAAAAACACAGGATGGTAGAACTGGCAAGAAGCCATAACATTATTCAATGCAAACCACTTACACACAGATGAGCAGACAGGGCGGAGGGGTTATCTCGAGGGATGCAGTGCCAATGGCAAGAGAACACAGTGATTCACAGAAGCTTGATTAAGACCATTGCAAGACCCAGGTGTGCTCTCCTCTCATAAATATGAACAGAATAAAAAGAATATTGGCAAAACATCGTTTCATTTGATTAAAAAAACCCAACAGGATTTCTATCTTTCTTGGGTGGGAGGAGATGATTCCATTTATCTCTTAACGAGTATGTGCAGAGCTCAGCGCTTTTTTTTGTTTTTTTGAGCTAGTACATTCAGTTGCTTCAACAGTGGTGGTCAGGAGGCTAAAGTTGCATTTTAATGCCCATGTGAACAGTTATCTTTGCTCTATCTGTGACTACAGGCAATGTCTTCACTTAATGTGGTTCATTTCTCTTATTAACAGGTGCAGGTAGGATTATTTTCATACATGAAGGGTGGCACATTGATTTTTATTCCTTTGACTATATAGTTAGAATTCCTATACGTTAACAACATTTTTTGGTACCAATTTAGCAACTTTCATAAACCCCAGAAGACTATTCTAACCTAGTCAGCCTCTGCTGATGCAGTGAAAGCAGGTTTGTATAGCATCTATTTCTTAATTAAATTAAATTTTCGATAATTCCACAACACTGCTTGAGATAATTACAGACACCCTAGAGTATCTCAAAACCAGGGATGGGAGTCTCTGAATTAGAGCTAATCAGAGACCAAGATCACAGGTTACCATGTCAATTAACTTGCTGTATTCTCTAGCCACGGGCTGACTTCCTTCACCTGCACGTTCAAAGGGACACCAGCCTCTTAACTGTAAATTTCTGTGTAAATCTAGAGAATGGCTTTTTAAAATCTCTGCCAGCTAAATGTTTTTGTTTGGGTTTTCGGTTGTTTTTTGTTTTTGTTTTTTGTTGTTGTTTTGTTTTGTTTGTTTGTTTTGTTTGGGTTTTTGTTTTGTTTTGTTTTCTTGGTTGTTGTTTTTGCCATTTTTCTTCCCCCTATAGATTGAATCCCGAAAGCGAATTGCCAAAACGGTGTTGGTGCTGGTGGCTCTGTTTGCTCTCTGCTGGTTGCCGAATCACCTCCTGTACCTCTACCGCTCATTCACTTCTCAAACCTACGCGGACCCCTCTGCCATTCACTTCATTGTCACCATTTTCTCTCGGGTTCTGGCTTTCAGCAATTCTTGTGTAAACCCCTTTGCTCTTTACTGGCTGAGCAAAACCTTCCAGCAGCATTTTAAAGCTCAGTTATTCTGTTGCAAGGCAGAGCTGCCTGACCCTCCTGCTGCCGATACCCCTCTTAACAACCTGGCCGTGATGGGAAGGGTCCCGGGTGCTGCAAGCACTCAGGTGTCTGGAATTAGTGTGTCCGTGTACGCTGGCTGTAGTGTGAAGAAGGAAGATGACAGAGTCTAGCTTTTCAATTAAAAATAGTATTTTTCCTCCCAGCGTGTGTATTCGACTCTGAGCTGTGTGTAGGTGTATGGTGTCAGAATTTTTGTTGCTTGAGAATTGTGCTGAAATCTTAGGAGGGAAGGATCAGACAAACCATGATTTTCTTCAATCTACAAGCATTAACGAACATTATTGGGCTTTCTAAATAAAACAGAGCCCCACTAGGCGTAGAAAGACATATCTGCGTATGTCAGTGGGTCCTATAAGAGGTTGAATAGGAGGTGAAGTGAAATAAACAAGATGACACTTAAAAATCTAATATGTTTCCATCACATCTCTGATGCTTATAATTTCGCATATACTCCTGTGATTTGCATAAAACTGTGTTTATTATGTGGTGTAAATCTACAGATGATACTTTGCATATGAAAAGGGGCTCAAAGAGAGGTAAAACATCTCTTCTGCAGTTTTCTTAAAAAACAAAGTCCTAAAAGATAAACCTTCACAGGGTTTGTTTTTGACTACCCTCTTCCATTAATCTCTATTCCATTAGAACTAAAGCTGTGCAATGGCAATGACAACGTTTTGAGCTCAGTGAGTATAAAGTAGCGAGTAAGGGTCTGGGGCAGGGTGTTTGCCTTACTAGGTCAGCACTTACTGACTTAAGGTAGTTCTGGAGTTACAACTCCCATTGATTGATAATTGGGCAAAGTTATCTTTCACAAATATTGTGAAGAACTTGCCTTCTTCATAGGCAGAATAAGTGGCCATGTTTATGGTGTCATTTGAGGGCTCCAAAGAAGGACCCCTGTCAAAAAACCTGTGAGCCTGCCAGTGTCTGAAATTCTTCCTTGAAGGAAATTCATTTCTTTCTGGTAAGCAGTGCCCTCTTTCTAAAAAATGCAGAAGTACCACATGAGATCCCTAACACCTGGGTGTGCAGTTACTATCAGATCATCTTCCTGCTTGACTACCTTAAACCTGATGTGTGCCTAAATCCTGTAAGAGTATGACCTAATTAATCTCTGCCCTTGGAAATCAGAGGATTTTCTATCCTCTGCTCCTACTTGCTAACACTATAAGCTTGTTAATAAATATTATTTCAAACAACTGTTGTCAATAGACGTGTCAGATTTAGATTTGTGCTTTCAGAAAATGTTTTCTTGGGGGCAAATTAAAGCATATGTTTGGCACAATCGATAGTTAAATTTGAATTTTCAAAAACTTGATTTTGGGGTGTGCTTTTGGTAGCTTTGAGCTTTCTTTAAATGGCTTGTGTAATTGTGAACTTTTGCTTAAAGATGTGGCTCGAAAAGGGGATATATATTAACACTAGACTTTACATTTAAGTAAAATTGGTTTACTTAAAGTGGGGGGGGGTGTTAGAATTGTGTTAGTATTGCTTTGGGTTGGATGTTGTAACAAGGGGAGAAAAATAAATATGAAATAAAGTTTTAAATGACTGTGTAACTTTATATTCTAAAAACAATACTTCTGACAGAATATCACTGAGAACCCATTTTAACTCCAAAATGTATTTTCAAGTGCCAAACTCCAAAATATTTTACTATTTTCCTTACTCTGGGTAAAAATGACATCTTTATTCTCCTAAGCATAACATTTTAGAAATAACTTGATCAAAGTACCAGATTACAAAAGCTAAGCGAGCTTTTTAGCAGTTGATAAAACTAGAGCTCCAAGAACTTTGATTTTCTTCATTCTCAGTAATCCCTAGGTGACTTAGGGGTCTGATATAAAATAAATCCCTGAATGGCTTTATAGGGCATCAGCCTCCCGTCCAGAATTGGGGAATTGGGATTAAAATTCATGGCTTTGTTTTGATTTTTTTTTGGAGAGGGTGGTCTTTTTTTTTTAACAGATTATCCTTGTCAGAGCTAAACTTACAAGTAGGCCCCAATATCCACAATTTTTTTCACACGGACTATTGTGTGCAGCAATGTTACTACATTTCACTTCTTTGGAGAGGGTCCTAAATGGGGGCATGGGGGAACACATGAAAAACAAATTTTGTATACTTCTCAATTTTGCTCAGGGCCTGCCCTGACCCAAGACTTAGAATAATGGACCATAATAATATAATATGCTACAAAGCAGGAAAACAAAGTCACAAATTTAGGTAAGTCTTTGTCATTGAAGTTGATAGTACTACAAAAAATTTAATACTGGTATACCTACTGACAATAGCAAATTTGGGTTTAAAGAATTTCTGCAGTTATTACCATCTTAAGTCAGGGATCCATCAATTTTTTTTTGTCAGAAGGAGTTACTTTTATTTCCACTTAAGTCTTGAGATTACAGGAAGTGGGGACAGGAAAATTCCCGAACAGAGCGAGCCTGAATGGGCCATTAAAAAAAATCTACTTTGGTATAGTTCAGTAATTTTCCAGAAAGACTTCCTAGGCCAGGTAGATGACTTCTCTGTCCAGGCAGTCTCTGCTTTTGTAGGTTAATGAATTTTTATCCACCAAGAAGTCGGTGGCCTATTAGGCCAGGAGTACAGCACAGATCACCCCTCACAGAGAAGAACGAACGTGATGTTCAGGGAGAAGCCGGCTGTCTGGGTTTTGTTTTCCTGGGTCCAGCAGCCCCTTGTGCAGCCCATCTATATTCCATTCCTGGAGTTTCAGGAGCTACCCCCATCCTTATAATAACAAAGGACCCCCCTTTTTGCTTGTTAACTTGAATGTTTCTTGCAAAAAATCTTGGAAATAAAAACAGGTTATAGGGACTTCCCTGGTGGCGCAGTGGTTAAGAATCCACCTGGCAATGCAGGGGACACGGGTTCAAGTCCTGATCCCAGAAGATCCCACATGCCGTGGAGCAACTAAGCCTGTGCGCCGCAACTACTGAAGCTGGTGCCCCTAGAGCCCGTGCTCTGCAACAAGAGAAGCCACCGCAATGAGAAGCCCGCGCACCACAATGAAGAGTAGCACCCGCTTGACGCAACTAGAGAAAGCCCGCTCACAGCAACGAAGACCCAACGCAGCCAAAGATAAATAAATAAAATAAATTTATATAAAAAAAGAACAGGTTATAAAGAGATACTTCCAGATTACCTCAGTTACTAGGGATTTAATTCTAGGAATCCACAAGGAAATAAGAACTGGAACCAGGCCTCATAGAGACAAAAGTGTTGCTTAAAAAAAAAAGAAAAAAACTGGGAATTCCCTAGCGGTCCAGTAGTTAAGGACTCCACACTTCCACTGCAGGGGGCACGGGTTCGATTCCTGGTCGGGGAAGTAAGAGCCTGCATGCCGTGGGGCACGGCCAAAAAAATTAAAATAAAAAATAAATTAAAAATTAAAAAAACAAAACTGTCAGGGCCAGTGGCCAAGTAGAATGCCATTGTAGGTACAAGCATGCTTAGGTCCCAACTCACTACTCCACTATTACAGTGACTCAATGACCCTCTGTCACTGCCTCAGCTTCTCCTCTCACCCCTGGAGAACTTCTCCACAGAAGGCCTCTGTTCTGCTTACTACCTTCCCTTTGTGGGCCTCCCTGCTTCTGGGCTACTCTGACCATGTCCCTGTCTGTTCCATACTCAACCCTCTTTCTGGGAGAGGCTTATTGGCTCAGTGAGTCAAATTCAGTCTAGAATGCGGGGCTACCCTACCAGGTCACCTCACAGGCCTCTGGGTAGCCCGTGACTGGGTCACATGGGAAGTAACCTTTTTGGCCACCTGCTAAGAGGGGTCTGTGGATAGAGCAGGCGCTCAGTGTCACGTGCAGCAGGGCTGCGTAGCATATTATCACCTATGCTGTGAACTCACTCAGGAATGAAATGGGAGCCCAATAAACACATTGCTGAAAACAGCTGTACACTCTTTTTGAATCCTGGAAGAAATATTTAGCAATGCTTAAATGAGCCTAATAAAACTCATGTTATCTATATTATAAAAATGCACGCAAGTTCTATTGCATGCATGTTTTTTTCTAAGAGATCAAAAAACGACGTTAGTGGAGCAGTAAAGGTGGTGTGCACACTGGATGTTAAAAGTTTTAGGTTTGGAGCTTGAGCACGTCTGAATCATGGAGTACAAGGGGCAGGCAACTGCTGCCCTTCCTTTCCAGAGACATCTCCAGCCTGAGGAAGGTACCGGAGAGATAAAGGAGGGAGCAGAGGCTTGGAAAGAAGGTTGGTCCTTCCACCCATCGTTCGTTCATTCATTCATTCACTCACCACACACGCACTAGACACTAGACCCTGTACTAGGAACTCGGGCTAACCAGAGCCGGCGCCTCTCCTAGTGAAATCGTAACGAAACAAGCGAAAAGACTCGTTTCCCACGCGGAGGAGGAGCCTCCGGGCGAAGGAGGCGCGCCTTTCTCTCGCACCGAGACCTGTCCCGCCCGCCCGGTCCACTCCCTCAAGATGGCGGCCGCCTCGACGCCTGCTCCGGCGCCGGCCGAGGGGGAACCTTCCCACGCCTTCGGGCTACCGCCTCGCCCCGGCCCCTCCCGGCCCGCCGCGGACCCCGCGGACTCAAACGGGCCCGAGGCGCCGCGCCAGGAAGTCCCAGCTGGGCATCACCGCCCGGCAGCAGCGCAGACCCCGAGCCCCGCCCGCCGAGCCCCACCCCCCCGAGCCCCACGCCGCCTGCCCGCGTCGGCGCCTGTTGACGCCACTGGGGGAGTGTCTGCGCGACCCGCGACGTCGCGACGCGTCAACAATGGCGACTGCGTTAGCGTGAGCGGGCCTCCGTTGTCAAGCGGTTTCCAGACGTTGCGGCGGGAGCCGCAGTCGTCTTAGACCCGGCCGGCGGGGAGCACAGAGCACCTTGTGCTCGCTCCCGCCGCGTTGTGGATCGAGCGGCGGTGTCAAGACCCAGCGGGGCGAGCCAGGTGGGCGGCGGGGCCGGGAGCAGCGGCGCGTGCGCGCGGCGGGCGGGGGGCGGTGCGGCTGGCGAGCGGCCCTGACTTCCCGGGGGCTGCTGGGGCGCCGCGGGGAGGCGGGCGGCGGGGGGGCGCGGGCTGAGCACGGCCAGCCTCCCTTTCTCTGTTCCCCTCCAGCGTCAGTTCGGCCTCTTCGCTCTCCCGGACCCTGCCACTGGGCTAAGTCGGCAACATGAGCTGCAACAACTTGGATGAGAACGACGAGTTTGATGAGCAGTTGCGAATGCAAGAATTGTACGGAGGCACTGAGGACGGCGACACCGAGAAAGATCCCGGTGGAGAAAACGATTCTTTCCAGCAGCAGTCGACTGACACCCCATACGAGTGGGACCTGGACAAGAAGGCTTGGTTCCCCAAGGTAAAAGTCGCACGGGCGCCGATGCGCAGCGGGCCCGCCTGGCCAGCCTCGCGGGGCGCTCCTTTCACGTTTTCTTTGCTGAGGTCCTGGGTTAGAGCCCCTCTGGATAGTGACGTTTCTTTTTGTTGTGTCTGTAGCAGAACCGACGTGTAAAGGAACGGAAATCTTTAGGGAGATGGCTTCAATGTAATTTAATTATTAAGCCTTTTCCATGACTTATAAATTTTATCTATGAAGGTTACAGTTGGTGACTGCTTTTTATTGCAAAGAGGAAAAACACCAAGAGCAAATTCAGTCGATGTTAATCTCACGTAGTCTCAATCTTACTTATCCTAGGAATTCAGATGTTTAGCTGATGTGCTATGTGCACAATTCAGCTTCTTGATTTGAAAAATTGATAAATTGATAATTCTTTACTGATTGAACTTTGCACCTCTTTTTACTTTCCTACTAAATTTTGTCCCTAGACACGTATGTTTGAACCATATTACCACGGGAATAGGACAAGAGGTGCACAGAATATGGATGGAAAAGATCTGAGCATATTTATTTAGAGTACTTGGAAATTGTTAAGTATTCTATTTTAGCTTGAAGGTAAAAGGACTGATGTTAAGCTTGGCTCTCTAAACTTTTTGGTCAAAGTACCCTGTTAATCAAAGTCTCACGGTATGGGTGGAAAAAAAGGATACTCATCACACAGTAATAGACTTGCAAGCCAGTAATACAAACTGTGTCTCCATTGTGTAATTTGAGTGTGATTTTTTAATTATTTATTTCACCTTTTTTCTTTCCCACTTTGTATTTGTGTGTATGTTCCAATCCCTCCGAATTGTTAAACTTACTATTTCACTTGGCTGCTGGTGGTGCCAGCTAGAGTGCATATTTGGTTTCTTCAGCCTTCAGAGTACTTTAACAATCGTCTGATAATGGATTAATTTGTGGCTCTATCTTTTTATGTTATGGAAGCCCATACCTCTTCAAACTTCAAGTTTTAAATTTTCCTCATTCCTGTGTGTGCCTAACATTGATTGGTGTGAAGATATAACTATATTTCTTTTGTTGTGCAATTGTGTTTTTTCCCTAAGAGCCAGGAGGATAGTTGTGAGTCGGATTTGTTCTTGATTTGTTCTGACATTAAATGATAATGTGATTTAATTAGTGACGGTGTTAAAATAGCATTTAATTTTATAATTGTTAGCCCCATTCTTTACACACCAAATCAGAGTTCTACTCTTTGTGTTCTCTGCCTACAGGTATTTAAATATTTAGAGTAGATATACTTTTGTTCATCCATATAGTAAAAGAAAATTTGATCCTGTTGTTAGATTATTAGTTGACTGTTGGTTTTTATTCTGTTTATTGTTATCTGATACTTCCTTTGTTATATTTATTTGTAGCCTTAGTCAAGTAGACTGCAGAGATAGTAATTTACAAATAAAACAACTAGAAAAGGTGCCAACTTAAAATGCCTTTAATAGTATCTCAGACTTTTGTGCTGATAATCCAAGTACCCATGTCTTAATTTTTTATTATTTTGTGTGCAGTTTTCTATATAAGGTGACTGTCCTTGCATTGACACAGAAACACTTGTATGTTAAGTTGTATTACTGAATATGCTGTTATTTAACACTGTAAACTTTTTGCGTGAGGAAATCATTTTTGAATTTATGTGTGTGTGCTAAATTTCTTGTTTAGATCACTGAAGATTTTATTGCTACATATCAGGCCAATTATGGCTTTCCTAACGATGGTGCGTCTAGTTCTACTGCGAATGTCCAAGATGTCAGTGCTAGGACTGCAGAAGAACCTCCGCAAAGAAAATCCCCTGAACCCAGTGATACCAAAAAGAGGGGAGAAAAGAGAAAGGGTGAATCAGGCAAGTGGATTTAGCTTGCAAACATGAGTGTAAAAATTAAAAATATGAGTGTGTGTGTATATATAGTTACTTTTGGGAGAATTATAAAATAGCTTTGACAGAATCATAAGATGGGTTTTTTAAATATTATTATTTGGGTTCATATGTTGGCTCTCTCACTAACCTGTGGGCATCCGGTGGGCTCTTTCAATTCAGTTCAGTTCTCAGTTTCTTCCTTTGCAAAATAGAGCTGTCATTAGGAGATTATCTAAAGTTCTGTTTGTAAGGTGATTTTTTTTTGTCCTTTTTGAGTTTAATTAAATTAAACTCAAGAAGTCAATTTTGCTTCAGCTTGGCCAGGTCTAACACAGTAGATTGGAGTCAGAAGCCACTTATGCCAAGGCCTAAAGTCAGTGCAAGGGTGAGGTTTTTTTAAGGTAATATCAGATTCATAAAGAACCAAGATAAACTAGCCATCTTTTTTCAGACTGGGCTCTGAAACGAATTACTTGTCCAAAGATCCAAATACTTTGAAAGCTGGACAGTGATTTGATTTAATCTGTCTTGTTCTAAGGGTAAGAAAAAGCTTCTGGAAGTTTTGAGAAACTGCCGCACTGTCAGGATTTCATAATGGGACTCTTACCTTTTCTGGCATGTGTTTTATTTGTTTACTCGATTTTGATTTTTAGGATGGTTTCATGTTGAAGAGGACAGAAACACAAATGTGTATGTGTCTGGTATGTATACCTTTTTAACCACATTTAGAGTAGAAAATATTTGATTTTGAGATTTTTCACAAAGTGATTTTTAGTTTTCAGTTTCTCTGAATTCTATTTTGTATCGTTGTGTCATTATTTGTTCAGCCATTTATGTGAGTGAGGGATATGTTGTTTTTTTATGAAACTGAGAAAAATTAAGTGTATGTAACTTTGCATGCCATCCTTTCTGTCTGCTTTAGGTAACTCACAGCTGTTTGCCCCTTCAGATTCATTGATACAAGGCCTAAGCAAAGCATGATTTTAATGTATATTTGAATACATTAAAACATGACATTTCTTCACGTCTATAGATGTGAGATTTTTACATACTTTTAGAAAATCAAAATTGCGCTCATCCAAGTTATGGATTTCGAATTGGTAGAATCCCTAAGTAATCCTCACCTTTGTTTTAGATGCCTTTATAATTTTTTTCCCCCTAACGTCATAGGTTTGCCTCCAGATATTACAGTGGATGAATTTATACAGCTCATGTCCAAGTTTGGCATTATTATGAGAGATCCTCACACAGAAGAATTTAAGGTCAAGCTTTACAAAGATAATCAAGGAAATCTTAAAGGAGATGGACTTTGCTGTTATTTGAAGGTTAGTTATGTGGTCAAGTAAGTTTCTCCTATCTCCGTTTCTTTTTTTTTTTTTTTTTTTTCATTTTCCTATCTCCATTTTTAACTCAGGAACCAGGGCTATAATTTTGTATAGATGATAACCAAGAGTGAGAGCTATTCAAAACAGGATGTGAAGAAAACTGTTGTTTCAGATTGTGCCTGTGTGTATCACATTGGTAAGGTTATTCACGCGCTCTTGTAAGAAAATATGTTACCAGGTCAAGGTATTATGTAAGTCATATGACCGAGGTACTTCTCTTGTCTTAAAAAAATTCTTGCTGCAAAGATCTCTTTAGGAGTGTATGCATATAATCAATGCAGAACACATTCTAAAAATCCACAGAAAAAAGAAAGCCAGTAACATTTTATTTGCCCATTGGAATGAATTAGACCAGGGTTTGGCAAACTTCAGCCCACTGCCTGTCTTTGTAAATGAAGTTTTATTGTAACTGGGCCACATTGATTCATTTACGCATTTGTCTGTACCTCCTTTCACATTTCAACAGCAGAGTTGAGTGGTTGCAACACAGACCACAGGGCCCACACAGCCTAAAATATTTACTCACTAGCCCTTTACAAAAGTTTTCTGACCCCTGAATTAGACCATAAAGGTGCTAACTTATGCTTACTGCTTTGAAATATATTTTGAATGAGAGAGAAGAGAGAGTGGTATTAACAGACATTTGCAGAACTTTATGTATTCATGATACCATAAATGGCATGGGGGGAAGCTCAGTGCCAAAGGCAGCCATCATTTTTGGAACACCTATCCCCTTAGGAGCATGTGTTACGCATTACTGCATGGTACAAAAGAAATGGGTACAATGATGGCGTGTACATGTGTCATGGAACCTGAAAATAATTACAAAGCAAAATCAAAGTGATGAAACAACAGTACCAACATCACAAGTGTGTTGCAAGTATACAACATTTCAGTGAAATCAGAGGGCGGGTAAGATTAAGCTGACAAGCTTTGGGGGAGATAGGTTTTTGATCTGGTTCTTGAACATGATGGGCTCACACATGAGTACGACCATTATAGGAAGATATTTATGTAATTTTCAAATGTAAGGAGATTGAATGCTTTATAAGTTCTTCAAGGATTACTAAAAATCTGTGAACAGATTCTTAGGGGGTTTGATTGGGTTTTAAAATTTTGAAGAGAAAAATGGGGTTTTGACAAATTTGATATGTCAAATTTATGACCCATAAAAGTGCAAGATTGCCAAACCAGTAAATTGAGTTCCAGAAGAATATAGTTAATTGTTCCAGGATCCATATTTAATTGCATGGCAGAGTTCAGTTGTCCTTTTGAGTTCTCCTCAGGTCCTCAGATCTTTGAATCTGTGTAGAGCTGACAATTGCCCCCTTTGTATAGGACCCAGAATCCTCAAGTGTGTGTAATGTTCAAGCTATCAGATAATCATCTTGTTCCCAGTATATCACAGACCTACATTTTAATTGGTGAACACAAAAGATTAAAGGCTGACTATGCTATTCCCAGTTTCTTGAGTCATCTAGTCTTTTAAGTAGGAAACTTTTAGAATTTTAAAACTGGAGTGCACCTTAGAAATCACGCAAGTCCATTTACCTCATTGTATAGAGGAGAAATTGAGATTCCAGGAGGCAAAACTACTATTCCAGTAATGGTATAACTTATTGAGTACCTACTGTATGCCAGTCACTATCCTTTATATGCCTTATTTCATTTAAATTTGTCAAGAACCCTGCAAAGAAGGCATTTCCATTCCCATTTTACAGATGAAGAAATTGGGGCTCAGGGAGCTTGAATAACTTGCCTAGGTTCACATAACTGGTTGAGGACAGCTATGTCTTAAGTACACATTTTCCGATGCGTGTTCTGTAGCTCTTTATTCCCATGTAGGTAGTTACATTTAAATTTTATTTTATGTATAGTCATCGTTCATCTAAAACACTCCTGCTGAAGCTTCATTTCAGTGTGTAACTTACTGACTGTAACTTGCTTTCCCTTTACAAAGAGAGAATCTGTGGATCTTGCATTAAAACTTTTGGATGACGATGAAATTAGAGGCTACAAATTACATGTGGAGGTGGCAAAGTTTCAACTGAAGGGGGAGTACGACGCCTCAAAGAAGAGGAAGAAGTGCAAAGACTACAAGAAAAAGCTGTCTATGCAACAAAAGTTTGTGGTTTTTTTTTTTTTTTCCATTTTGAAAGATTTCGTATAAATATCCTAGAGTATACTTTTGGTAATAACCACCTGGTTTTTTTTTTAACGTCTTTATTGGAGTATAATTGCTTTACAATGGTGTGTTAGTTTCTGCAGTATAACAAAGTGAATCAGCTATACGTATACATATATCCCCATATCCCCTCCCTCTTGCGTCTCTCTCCCACCCTCCCTATAACCACCTAGTTTTGTTCCATCAAGTATGCCTACAGATTATTTTTAAAGAATTTTATTTGCTATACATCTGAAACTAACACAACACAGTAAATCAACTATCCTCCAATATAAAATAAAAATTAAAAAATTTCATTAGATCATTGGAAACCCTCAGTAATCTGTGTAATAGGATGATTTGGCAGTGGTGGTGTTTTTCGTTTTCTGGGGTATTCATTTTTAGTATAACATGGGCTTAAATGAAATAAGAAAGCCATCTCTACAGAAAATGTTGAACATCAGATTAAGTAAGATGGTTTAGGTTTACATACCAGAGCCATTAGTTCATGTTTCATGTGGATGGGATCAGCTACACCAGGAGCTAAATTTTTACATACAGGTTAGTTAGTAGGAGTTAGAAATTAGAAATGATAGGTTTTATCATTTTATCATGTACTGTGTGGTTGTGTATAGTATATACAAGTCATCAAGTTTCTATTCCCTTTATTTAATATGTTTTTTGAAATATGCTGGTTTTAAGAAATGAGTCAAAATAAGTACTTTTATCAGAGTGAATTCTAATAACACTTCTAACACTATGCTTAAACTAATGATAAAATGATCAAAGAAGCATTTAGTTGTGATGTCTATAGTTTTTACAGGAATCGTTAAAATAGATACCTAAAAATTTTATAAACAAATCAGTAAAATTTAAGGTAGTAACAAACAGTGAGTAGTTTTACATATTTCAATGCAGTTTGTTCTTTATAATCGTAAAATACCTAAAAACCAATACAATTTGAACATTTTCTTGGCCTCAGTGTCTCTTTCTAGATAGTCATAGATACTAAATAATTAGCAGTTTTTCAGGAGTCTCATTGGAATGTTTGTAACCAGCCAGCAGTTCTGAAAAATATATATATATTCTGGGGATTTCAGATACTGCGTCCATCTTTCACCTGACCATTATTTTTATTCAGAAAGTTGTAATGGAGCTGTGACTAAAATACACATTGTTGTTTTGGAATCAAATAATTATCACTATTTAAGTGCTCAATAAAGGATTATATTTAACTGCTCATTTTTTGTTTTTCGCTCTGACAAGTCTGAAACAAAATTCACAGCTTCTTGTTCCTGCTTTGTCGCGTTAGGCAGTTGGATTGGAGACCCGAGAGAAGAGCTGGCCCGTCCCGAATGCGCCACGAGCGAGTTGTCATCATCAGAAATATGTTTCATCCTATGGATTTTGAGGTAGGAAGCAGTATTCTTACTGATAGAAACATAGATATGCTTTCTTTCAAGGGAGCCCAAAGCTTGCCTCACCCCATCCTTCTCATGTCACATCCTGCATGTTCATCTAGTCTTCAGGGTCGGAAAGTGATACCAAGAATCACCTGAAGGTTTCAGATTTTCCCAGGTTTAACCCAGCGTTCCTTTAATCGTATCGCAGGTAAACCTGTCTAATACCTGTACTGTGGCCCCAAACAGCAGCTACTTGGTATGGGAAATGATTAAAAATACAATCTTTAAAAGATTTATGGGAGTCGCTTGTGGATTTTGAGTGCAGTTCAACAATGCAGGCTGATTTTGGTGGGGAGGACCAGTTTCACACTTGGAAATGAAAACTTCACTTTAGTGCTAAAAGTTTGATCCTTAAAAAACCTTAGGTTAATGAAATACAGCCCCTGACATTTGAGTAGCGAAGGTTGTTTTTTTAGGACCTAATCTTTACAAAACTCTTTAGTGGCTATTAAGAGGACTTTGTAATAATTGGTGTCCATGTAAGATTCTAGGAACAGCAAATAAAAGTGAATAAAGGAGGAAGAGCTACTAGAGAGGTTTAAGGAATATTAATTGCCATCAGGGTACCTTGTGTTATGTTCTGCCTCTTGTCCTTATCTGTGTTTTGGCCTAGACCGATGGGATCATTCATGGAAGAATTCTTTATTCTCTGCCTGACTTCCGAAATTAATGATAACAAATCACACATAAGAAAAAAATGTTCATAATGTAAAATTTCAGATGGTTTACAAATGATCTAGTTGCACCCAAGGCCCACTCTTGTTCCTTTTGTGTGGTTAAGCAGATTTAGAGTGACTGTCATTTTATCCCCCTTAGAGAGGGCACCAGAATTGTCTGTTGAACTCCATCTCTGCAGATGGTGATGTGATAGGGTTTATCGTGCACCTGTGGAGTCTGTGTGTTTTGAGGTCATTGGGAAGATACCTGTGGTCTATTTATACTGTTTGGTGTCTCTTCTGACTAGAATCCTGAAGCATCTTGAAATACAGCAGAGCTGCATTAGACTTGCAGTGATAATGAAGCATGTTTAAAAAATACACATATACACATGCACACTAGATGCTTTTTGAAATGCTACCCCTGCCAGGTGGGACTTTGAAAGGCATGCATAGATGGATCATGGTATCTAGTCTACTGGGTACAACTCCAGAGTTTCCTGTGATTCACCTACATTTTATTTCCCTGGTAGATAATTGGTTTTTTAATTAGGTGACCTATTACTTTCTGTGACTTGAGATCCGTGATTCACAACATTCCATACTCCTAACACTTGGACATGAATATAAATGCAAACTTAATTCATGAAGTATCTGGGCCCTGTGCAAGTTGAAGTGTACTGTGCAATTGCCTTTGTGTGTTTCCGCCTCCTGCCGTTGTTCGTTGAGACCCTAATTTAAGTCTAGCTATCACCCTGGGCACACTTAATTTTTCCTAGCTTAACAAATATTCTTTCCTCCAAAAAGCCATATTTATTCTTCCTTGACTTCCCACAAATTTCCTCCAGTGGATATTTTTAAAGATAAAAGTTTCATGCTTGTAAATTCTTGATAGCTTAAAGAAAAAAAACCTTTACTGGTTTAATATAAACTTTGGAGTTATAGAACCTTTATATTAACCCTGTTTTATTTTATTCATAGCATTTATTATTATCTGAAGTAACTGGATCTTCTCTGTTAGAATGTGAGCTCCATGAAAGCTGGGGCTCTTGTCTGCCTGGTTTGCTGTTATATGCCCAGTGCTTAGAATCATGATTGGCACATAGTAGGCCCTCAGTATTTATAGGAAGAAAAAGTGAGAGAATGATTGAATGAAACCCTTTTTACTCACAAGGCAGAGTGTTTTCATCCACTCAAGGAAGAAAACGTTTTCTCTTTAGCATCTTTGCAAATGAAGGAAAGTTTTCAGACGGCTGCACCACAGCGGCTGGGAGCGCAGTGATGGGCTTCAGAGTTCACGGGCAGAGAAACCCTTGATGCTGTCCTTGTTTGCCCATCTGACTGGTCTTGTGTGGTCTGACGAGTTTGATGAGAGCCTGTCAGAAGTCTTGTTTTTTTGCTCAGTGTCTCATGGGCCTGAACGTAAAAGTGCATCACTGTAGTAGACTGTCCAGTATGCTAGACTCTAGCCACATGTGGTTAAATTTAAATTAATTGAAGTGAAATAAAATGAAAATTTAATTCCTCAGGTGTATTAGCCACATGTGGCTAGTAGCTACCATATTGGATAATGGAGTATTCACTTCTATTAACACAGACAGTTCTGTTGGGCAACGCTGGTGTAGACATTATATAACTCTGGATAGAGGTGTTCAACTGGAAAACTGCTTTCATTGGATGTTTTTGGGGAGTGTTTGATTTGTCCAGAGATTCCATATGAATCTAAAGAACAGATCAGCATTGAGGTTTGTAGTAGAAGACAAAAACTGAATTGTCAGGTAACCGGGGTGTCAGAAAGAAATCAGCTTTTGTGGGGTGGAATACAGGCACATCTTGTTTCATTGTGCTTCGCTTAATTGTGCTTTGCAGATACTGCTTCTTTTTTTTTTATTTTTACAAATTGAAGTTTTTGTAGTAACCCTGCATGGAGCAAGTCTGTCAGTGCCATTTTTCCAGTAGCATTTGCTCACTTCATTTCTCTGTGTCACTTTTTTGGTAATTGTCCCAGTAGTTGAAACATTTTCATTATTATTATATTTGTTACGGTGATTTGTGATCAGTGATCTTTGTTACTATGACAACTCGCTGAAGGCTCAGATGATGGTTAGCATTTTTTAGCAATAAAGTATTTTTTAATTAAGGCATGTCTTTTTAAAATACAATGCTATCGCACACTTAATAGACTACAGTATAGTGTAAACATAGCAGGAAAACCAAAAAAGTTCGTGTGACTTGCTTTATTGTAATATTTGCTTTTTTTTTTTTTTTTTTGTAATATTTGCTTTATTGCGCTGGTCTGGAACCGAACATGCAATGTCTCCGAGGTATACCTGTATATGTTTATTCCAGACAGTTGACTAGTGTTAGAACCAAAATACCTAGAAATACTCTTTGGTATCAGGGTGAACAGTGAAGGCTGATATTTTAAATGTAACTTTAAGGGGTTTTCAGTATTTAATTCAAAGCCTTATTTAAAAAATTCATGCCTGGCAAATTTGAATACCAGGAGGTGAAGAACCAAAACTCAGATGCAAAGGTAGGTTTCTCATTGTGTATACTAGCGCTGTCCAATAGAAGTATAATGTGAGCCACATGTGTAATTTAAATTTTTCTAGCAGCCACAATACAAAAACAACATGAAACGGGGTAAATTAATTTTAATAATGAATTTTATCTAACCCAGTATATCCAAAGTATTATAATTTCAACATGTAACATAAAAATGTTAATAAGCTATGTTACATTGAAGTGTTTTTCCCCTTTGGTACTAAATTTTCAAAATCTGGTGTTTATTTCACACCTGCAGCACACCTCAATTTGGACTAGCCACATTTCAAGTGCTCGGTAGCCATGTGTGGTTAGTGGCTACTATCTTGGACAGTGTAGGTTTAGCTTGGAAAAGAATGAGAAATACGGTTTATTTCTGGGAAAACAAAATATCACCCTGGAAAAACATTTTAAGTGTTGACTACGGAAGGTTTCAGCGTTTCAGTCTGAGTTTAGTCTCAGGTCTGTTGCTTGCAAAGTGTTGTCTTTAGAAAATTTTCATGCTTAGCTAGGTTAAAGATATTTCCCGGGGGAGAGGGTTATTATCTTTAAGCCTCATGATACTATATAACAGTGAAGATATATTTGTTTTTCAAGCTGGTAAACATGAAAACAGAGGTCTGGGAAGTCTTTGGCTGAAATTTGATATTCTTGTAGCAAAGTCGTGAGACTTTGATAAAGAAATAAAAATGGTAATTCACCCCTCCCCCTACAGTGGAATCATGCTTAAATGTGTTAAATATTTTGAAACAGTTTTTGTTTGTTTTTAATATAACCCTGATTTCCCTTGGTAAATAAAATGGAGTTATTAGGAACAGTTTATCAAACTCTGAAAAAGCTTTTATTGACTGTTCATTGCATGAAAGACTGTGCTGTGTTCTGTGAGGTATTCGAAATTCAGTCAAAGGAGATTCCTGCCTGCGGAAAGCTCACAATCTGATAGGAGCTACGCCCCCACACATACACCCCCGTAAAAGCCACCACATGAGTACATGGAGTTTATGCTCCATTCCCCATTCCTCTCAGGCCTGAGAATTTTCTATAAAACAAATTGGCCTATTCTCCACAGTTAGATTTTATAAGTGGGAGAAATCCAGAGTCCTGCCAGCTGTACTCTTAGAAGCTTCAGATTTATAGGATTTGATAGTTTTGATTTTAAATTTGATTTCAGTAACTGCCTACCAGTTGTTTATTTTTGCCTTTGACAAAACTTTAGGAAGGAGAAGCCACTTGTCATGTTTTGCTGTTCTCTTTAGTTGGTGAGGAACATATAAACCCGTGAGATAGACAAATTCATATGTTTCCTAAAAAGTGTAAGTCTGCTTCATTAGAAATTTGTAGGTAGGATATCCTCGTTTATATTTGTATGTAGTTGAAATTCAAGTTGATAACATAACTTTTTTATGAGCCTTTTTCATGTATTGAGACTTGGAGGCAAGATGAACAGGAACCCTTATGGGGGAGGTTTACCCTGTGAGTTAAAATAGAATCGTGGAAGCACAAAGAATAATCTTAGAACACTTAGTCAATGAAAGGGATATATGTCTCCCCATTACAACATTTCTGTAAATAGGAATCTATGCAAAACACAAAATAAAATTTCCTCATCGGTACAGTCGTCGTGATCCTGGTGCAGAACATAGGAATTAGCAGTCTCTGACTTAATATGAGCCACAGGACTTCACCTGCTTCAGCTGCTGCTGTTATTTGTGATTTCCACTGACACTTCCCTTCCCTCTCCTTTGCCACTGCACACCCCTAGTGCTGCCTACCATACTTGCCTATTCCCCATCTTAAAGCAGGGCAGACCTGTAGTAGTAGCAGCAGCTGTGGTAGTCTAACTTCATTTGACTTTGATTTTTTTTAATTTTGTAGACTGCAGACAAACAACTAACCTTAAGCAAAACCTTTGTTTATTCGTTGGTTTGTCAAAGTAAGAAATTTGATTCTCAGGAATTATACTTAAAGAAGGGGGCAAGCCCATTTTAATCAAGTGTGTTTTTGCAGGATGATCCACTGGTGCTGAACGAGATCAGAGAAGACCTGCGGGTGGAATGTTCAAAGTTTGGACAAGTTAGGAAGCTCCTTCTCTTTGATGTAAGTTCATGGCTTGGACAAATGATTTCTTAAGCAATTTTCTTCCATTTTAATAAGTTATTACCAAATGTCAGTATGCCTCCAAATTTTACATAAATGTTTTTATGTAGTAGGTCTGCTGTCTAGTGGTAGTCATCTGTAAGCAGTATTAGATAGCAATATTAGATGAACGTGGATTACAAGCGAAGGCTTTGATAGACGTGATATCCCTTGGTTATTTTCCTTTATCATCACTCTAGAGTTTATGATCAGGTGAAAAAAAGTATAAGAGACATGTATGAGACCTTATGGTTCCCTATTTGGCCACATCTCCCCCTCTTTCTGAATTATTTCTTCTTCCATATTTGGAGAAGAACAACCAAGAAAAATACTCTCCTGTATGTTCCCCTTTTCACCTTTTTTTTACATCCAGAATCAACACATAATAATTGAAAGAGTCACCATTTATTGATTGCATACTACAGCTACTTTACATGTTATCTCATTAAATCCTCCAAATCCTCTGAGGTAGGTAGGTGCTATTTTACCCATTTTGGTTAGTTACCCATTTTACAGATGAGGAAGTTTAGAGATTGAGCACCTTGCCCAAGGTCATTCAGCTGGTAAGTGGCAGAGCCAGGATTTAATCCCAGGGCTATTCAATGTCAGAGTCCACGTTCTTAACAGCCATACTGTTCTGCGTCTCGTTAGACGGTGTTATCAGCAGGAACATTTCCAAGGATATCATGCTTGGTTTTTGCTAGACAATGTTAAGCTGAAGAAGCAGCTAGCTGCGTGTTACTGGCTGCAGTAAAAAGGAAGAAAGACTTCATATAAAATCTTTAGCTCAAATGATCAGAAGGAACACTACTTCCCTACTTTGTCAAATGTATATGTTTTACTTTAAATGTTCTCATTCATTCCTTCTTTTTCTTCCTTGTCTTCCTAGAGACACCCTGATGGTGTGGCCTCTGTGTCCTTTAGGGATCCGGAGGAAGCTGATTATTGTATTCAGACCCTCAATGGAAGGTGGTTTGGTGGCCGTCAAATCACTGCCCAAGCGTGGGATGGGACTACAGATTATCAGGTGAGTTCTGCAACTGTCAGGGGCACATGAATTGTTTCATTACCAACAAATACTGATCTAGCAGTTTTTCACATAAGTTTTAAGTCCTGTTTAATCTGTTTAACAGTACTTCTTTTAAATAATCCTTTATATTCAGAGTACGGAAAGAAAAATGTTTCAATCTTTCAGTTTATAAGTCTGAAATCAGTTTATAAGTCTTGAGGCTTGCTCAGGATAGCAATAAGAGAAGAACAAATTAAAGCGCTTCTCTTCCTTTCTGTCTTGTAAAGTACAGACAGTTCAATTATTAACTTTTTAATTGATGAGACATTTCTGCAGTGCTGTGGTATTAGGCATTTATTTAAATGATCTTAAGGTCAACTCTAGTAAATCAAGATGTAAAGTGTTGGAAACTGAAGATAGGGAATTGCTTTAATTTCCTAAAAGTGATACCTTATAAAATCAGAGTACTTTTGGCGATATTAGAAATGTTCAGAGACGCTGTTACTTCTTTTGGCCTACAACATATTTTAACGGTAGTTTCCATGTGTACATAGGTGGAGGAGACCACGAGAGAAAGGGAGGAAAGGCTGAGAGGATGGGAGGTTTTCCTCAACACTCCTGAAGCCAACAGAGGCCTTCAGCGTTCAGATTCCGTCTGGGCTCCAGAAAGGGCGGGGCCTTCTAGAGTTAGGCATTTTTCAGAGCACCCTTGCACATCTCAAACGAATGTTCAAGAAGCCGCAACTGAAATGGCATTTGAAGAACCTATAGATGAAAAGAAGTTTGAAAAAACAGAAGATGGGGGAGAATTTGAAGAAGCTGCTTCTGAAAAAGATGCTAAAGAAAGTGGCCCTGAAAAAGAGGCTGAAGAAGGCTGTCCCCAGAAAGAATCTGAAGAGAGCTGCCTCGAAAGAGAGTTTGAGGAAGGCTGTCCCAAAAGAGAGCGTGAAGAAGACTTCCCCGACAGAGAGTCCGGAGAACGCAGCCCCAAGAAAGAGCATGAAGAGGGTAGTCCTAAAAAAGAGTCGAAAGAGAATGGCGCAGAAAGAGAGTCCAAAAAGAAGAGACTCAAAACAGATCCTGATGAGAACGGCCTTGAGCAGGAGCCTGAGGAGGAGGCCAGCCCCCAGAAGGCAGCTGAAGATGGCAGCTCAGAACAAGGGTCTGAAGAGTGCTCGGAAAAGCAGTTTGAAGACGACTCTGAAAAAGAGTTAGAAGAAAACGGCCTTGAGAAAGGTTTTGAGGAAGAGGGCTCTGAGAAGGAATTTAATGAAAACGTTCTTGAAAAAGAGATAGGGGAAAATGACTCTGAAAAATCAGAATTCGAAGATGACAGCTCTGGGAAAATGTTTGATGAAGAAGGCTCTGAGAAGGAGTTTGACGAAGAGTCAGATGAGAAGGAAGAAGAGGAAGATGTGTATGAAAAAGTATTTGACGATGAGTCGGATGAAAAAGAGGACGAAGAAGATGCAGAAGAAAAGGGTCTGGAAGACGCGGATGAAAAGGATGAAGAAGACGATGCAGATGAAAAGGTGTTTGAAGATTCAGATGGAAAAGAAGATGAGGAAGATGTAGATGGAAAGGAAATTGAAGCCATAGATGAAAAGATGTTCGAAGATGACGATTCCAACGAGAAGTTGTTTGATGACGATGCCAGTGACAAGTTGTTTGAAGATTCCGATGAGAGAGGGACTGTGGGTGATTTAGGGAATGTTAAGGAGGAAGGGCCCCTGTCCACAGGCAGCAGCTTTGTCCTCAGTAGTGATGACGACGATGAAGACGATGATGATGACGTTTAATCCCTTAAACTTGCTTTGGAGGGTGATTCCTCCATCTCCATTTTGCCTCTGCTCCAGGGTAATTAACCAGTAGTGTTACATGAACGTGTGCATAGAGGTAGGATGCCCTCAGATCAATGCAGTGAAATGTGTCTGGTTATCTGTACTGACCGATTTTAAATATATGTGAACAAGTCAACTGGATTCTTGTCTTTTGTCAGATTTGTTAAGTGCATGCAGAATAATATTTTTTAAAGTATTCTGATTGAAGTTTGTGATATTCAGAAATAAAAAATAAGTTGTTAATATGCAGAAACAGAAAATTAGACCTAAGTTAAATTGCATTTTTCATTCTTGCTATTGCTTTATTCATGCTAAAGTTTGGTTTTTCTAAGGACCTGAAAAATCCCTGTAGGAGCCTTCTTGCTTCAGCTTATGATGTTACCACTGATGTCCCCATTTCCCCTTTCTAAACCAGAACATGTTACTAAAACTTATGAAGTAAAGAACACTTCGGAGTTTTTCCCTGCCCAGTCCTCGCAAGTTACTTTTTTCTTTTCTACCCTCTTGCCATGAAAATTGAGGCTTAAACATGCAAAAGTAAACTTCCCAAGGTCCACAGCTTCCATTGTTGAAAATACAGAGGAAATCAGAATTCTACTGTGTACTGTTTGGACCCCTCTAGAAGCTGATTAAAGTTACAGGACCTTTACCCAGAAAAATCTATGCATGCACTACACAACCTTTTGTATACAGTTTGGGGTGGTTCATGGATCCCCTGGAGTTTAAGAACTTTTGTCATGCATATTTCAGATTTTTGCTTTTGATTTTGTTCTAGAATCATCGTATCTAGTATATGCTAAGTTGTGTAGTCCCAATAAAAATTTGGGTCTTTCTTGATTGTGCTTTCCAAATTCAGTATTGATGAATTGACTTCTGATGTAGCATTAAGTTATTCTCATAAGTTAGAAGAATTAAAATAAACTGCATTGGTGCTTTCTCATTATACCGTCTGTCAGTGTAATCATTACCCTCTATAGACAGAAAAGAGTTCTTATACTTCAGGACAGCTTTCTGAGAATGTTGTAGTTGATGTCTGGGATCTATTAAAAATCTTTAGGCTTTTCACTGGGGATAAATCAGTAAAAGAGGTGAAGAAAGTTAAACATAGAAAAACTGCAAACCAAAATAGTGTTCCCTTTGAAGATAAGCCAGAAGCATTTAAACACTATATTTATTGTGTTTTACTACAATTTATTGTAATTTGTTGGAAAATTGGTTTTCTAAACGAAAGGGTAAGAATACTTTATCTTCCGTACACAGTGGTTGGAACACATAACTACAACATAAATTGGCTCTAAGCCTGTCAGAAGGAGGCCGTTTTCATTCTGACTTCTTTTCCCCTGCTCATTAGTTTGGTTGATATCAAGTACTCATGCTCTTTTCATATAAACACCCTGGAGCAAAAGTCACAAACAGCTGTAAAATGGTAAATAATTTACAAGGTGATATTGATGAGCAGACGTTAAGAGTCATGAAGCACTCACCTGTTTTCTAAGCAATCAGGTTTTATTGGTCCTGAAAATGGAATTTACTGTGGAGCAACAATACATCTTGTTATCAAAAGAAAATTAAAATGTACGGGTGGATTGTAAGCACAGCAATGCTCAACAATTACCGTACAGTTTCTAAGGAGTAATGCTCCTTAAGACTATATATATAGATTTCAAATAATGTATTCAACCTTGAGTGCATGAACCACAAGTTGCTTCAGAGATGCCTTTGAAAGGTTTGAATGCCCTGCCCTCTGAGTCTACAAGTACCTTGTATAGGAACATAACTTGAAACTTAATGTTAGAAGGTAAGAATATTACTGGTCTTGCCAATATTAATGAAATCTTTGAAATCATTACTACTTTCTACAAAAGAAACCCGACAGCAAAATTGGAGTAATTTGTTCCAAGGATCTCTTCCTTCTCAAGTAACTCTCTCTGGGCTCTTTCTCAAGCCCTGCGTTGTCAAATCTGGCCAATCTGGAAGCCACTACCTCTTCCTTTTTAGAGTGGAATCTTCTCCTGATGTAAATTATTTGGTAATTCTGAGGCTTGGAGAAAAGGTGGGAGTTAGCTAGTTTTCTGAATATACCTTTCTCAAATAATGCCAAGAAGTGCTCTTGGGAGTTCCCTGGTGGTCTAGTGGTTAGTATTTGGTGCTCTCACTGCTGAGGCCCAGGTTCAATCCCTGGTCCGGGAATTGAGGTCCTGCAAGCCGCAAGGTGAGGCCAAAAAAAAAAAAAAAAAAGTGCTCTTAATTAGTTTGAACAATGCCATGGCTTGGACAACAGCAGAAGGCTTATAAATGTGCCCTTTGTGAATATTTGTCAATATTCTTACACATTATTTTTTCCTTATTGAGTCTCAGATTTACAAACTGCATGCCTGTTTTTAGACAGTCACTTCTATTCATTTAAAGTCTATATTCATAAATGCTTCAGAAAAATGAACAACTTACAAAAACAAGAAGCTGCTCTTCAAGTTGTTCTTTCTTAAAACCACTTACGCAGTAATCCAGAGATTAATTTCAAATCCCTCTATTTTTTAAAAGCACAAGTTATGAAGCACTATAAATAATCTTGTGATATGTCCTAATAAATAAATAAAATTAGTGTAAAAAAATCTGTTTGCTCAAATTATTTTTGCTTCTTACCACACTTCATTTACCTGACTGGCTTTGTTCATATCTCTCTAAGTGAAATACAACCTGATGTGAGAAAAAATGTTAAAATTATCCCTTTCTAAAATCACTAATTGCTATTGCAAATAGCCTAAATTCTTGGACACCAATTATCGCAGGGATCGATTGCTTGAGAAAAATACTTAACAGTTTAAAGTTTATTTTTAGGTGTTCAGATCTGTCCTACAGACTTGTTTCAATTTTCATTTGGAACCAAGAGGATACTGTGGTTAGATACAGTACGCTCAGATAGCATCTTTAGATTGGCTTGTGTTTATAGTTTAGTTATCTGTAGCATTTCCGGGCTGTGTGATGAAGATGCACCAGTGGTCCCAGGCTAGATAAAGAAAGCTCGGACAATAAAATCTTTTATGAATTTTTTTAAATTAAAAAATGAAAAATAAATAATAAAAATTTAAAAGCTCAGACAGCAGCAGCACAAAGGTGGCTTTTCTGCTGCCAGTATTCTACTTTTTGCACCCCTTTGTAATGTTTCTGCTGAAATAGCAATGATAATGTTAGAAGAGCAAAGCTCTTAAGAATAAAGCGTTTTTCGATTTGCCATTTCCAGCTTTTTCATAGAAATTGAGACTTTAATAATAATAATGATAAACCTGCAACATCTTAATGTAAAAATTTCTAGACTCAACTCTGTCTAAAGTTTGAAAATGTGATACCTTGAGCTCTTGTTTTTCTTTATTTTAAAACTATCTTTTACTTTAAAAAAATTTTTTTTTTTTTTTTTTTTGGCCGTGGCGCGCCACGCGGCATGTGGGATCTTAGCTCCCCGACCAGGGATTGAACCCAGGCCCTTGGCAGTGAAAGCGCGGAGTCCCAACCTCTGGACCACCAGGGAATTCCCGAAACTATCTTTTAAATGAACGAGATAAGCTTTGGTTTTCAGGTGATTCTTAGGAAATTAAAGATTAGGGTAATAAAAATTTGTGTATCATTTCAATGCTTTTTACTACGAATATATTGCTTACCATATTAAGATACAAGTAGTGTTAGACTATTGGTTTGGTGTATTTACACTCACTATAGCATCTATTTAATTTGATTCAGTCCATTAGCAAGTATAGATTGGGCCAGTGTGTATCTATTAATATACTAGATGAAGTGGGGCAGAAGGGGCAGTGAGAATAAAGGCAGCATTAGGCATGAACCCTCCTCAAATGGAAGCTGTCATCTATGTTGAGATAAGACAGCCAAAAAAAAAATGTGGCAGTGATCCAGCAGTACCATTTCTAGAGCCTAGCACTGTGCCTGGTACTTAATAGGGGCTCAAATAAATATTTGTTGAATGAATGAATGTATTCTATGGATACACTTGCACACTCCCATTCATTCATTTAAAGAGGTTCATTGGCTTTACCACCACCTTGTCATCATTCTTGTTGATTTCAATATTGGAATGAAAGACCCTGTTCTTCCCCCAGTCCTCCCACCTCAGCAGCCCAACTGTCCAAACCCCACATCTAGGAATCATCTTTGGTTTCTCTCTCCATCTCCCACATCCAAGCCATGTTGGCTCTAACTCCAAATACACCCAACATATGAATGCTTCTCCCCATGTCCACTCCTACCACATTTACTGCCCACAGTGCCCTGATGGCTCTCTATTTAAATGCTCCAGTCACACTTAGAATAAAGTTCAAACTCCTTACTGTGGCCTGAGCACAAAGCTCTGAGTGATCTTGCCCTGCTGCCTCTCCAGACTCATCACAATCACACTGCCATCACCTTGGGTTCTCATTCCTATCCCAGGACCTTTGCACATGCCTCAGCCTGGGATGCTCTCTCCCCGGCCAATCTGGATCTCTCTCATCCTTTAGACTGCTTAAGTATCACCTGCTTAGAAATCCTGACCGTCAGTAAACCACCCTCTTCTCCCCCTTGATGCTATTACTGTTGAATCCTTTTCACAGCAACAGATTATCTTATTTGTTTACTTGCCTTCCCCACCCCCCCTTCTCCCCCCGGCTGCCTTGCAAGCTCTGTAATAGCCATGGCTTTCTCCTGGGCTCTGCTGTCTCTCCAGTACCTAGAACAATGACTGGCACAAAGTAGACAATCAGATATTTTTTCAGGGGTGGGAATCATCATGAATGTTGTATTCTGTGAGAATCTCCACATTTTTAGAAAAATGTGAAGAACAAGTAGGACAAGAGAAGGGGAGTAACAACAGTTATCTGTAATATAAAACCAATGAGATAAGAGTTTGAAAACACAAGGCTCAAAGGTAGAGTTAATCTCTATTGAGGAACATAAAAAATATCATTTTGCAGTTTATTACATTCTTTTTCTTCATCTTCATGCAGAACTGGATTTGAATCATAGCAAAAGGCCTTGCTAAGATAGGTTAAGCTTTCTGACAGGACCTCTCAGTGGGAAGCTTATGGAATCCTCATTTCTGGAAATCTTCCTGGATAGAAAACGTCTTTCCTGAATGAATAGTGGAATATTTGCATTGGAAAATCCATTTATTTGCTTCCTACAATGATTTCATTCTCTGATCTCCTGATGCTCTTCTTCCCTGTCATTTTATTCTCCCTACCTGCTCTGCAGACAACCGGAAATGTTACCAAAATGTTGTGTCTTTACAAACTAGTTTAGGTCTCTTCCAATCTGACTACACACATCATCACTAACCAGTAGAAGTAGCTCCATCTTTGATGAAAATGAAAAAACAAGAGCCAGATTCAAATGCAAAGGCCAGTACCACTGCAAGAGAGTAGGGATTTGGGCCAGTTGGTGAGAAGACTCTATTTCATATCTATATATACCAATAACTCTGTTACAAACTCACTGTCTTAATACCAAGATACTGAGCTTCATTTCCAGTTCCACTTGGATATTGAAATCTCCCAGAATGATGACAGGGACAATGGTGAAGTCAATGAACCTCTTCAAATGAATGAATGGGAGAGTTCAAGAATATCCATGGAATACAAGAACAGGCCTGCAAATCTTAGAACTTTTTATGTCCGAGTCCCACACAATCAGGAATTCGCTTATAAAACTTTCAGAAGTACTGGTTAATCTGTTCATTCAGTGAATACAAACTATGACCCAAACATTGTTTTAGGTCTGGGAATACAGGAATGAACAAGGGGAAATTGGAAAGGAGATAGACAATGCATATATTTTTGAAAGATAAATTCAGATGGTAGATGCTGGGAACAAATCAAATCAAGATGATGTGCTAGAGCCGATTTAGTGGGGGGAGAAAATTCTTTAGGGTGGTAAGGAGGGAAGGTCACTGAGGAGATAACATTTAAGCCAGTACCTGAATGATGAGAAAGAACCTGCCAGGTGAAGAGCTGGGGAAAGATAGTTCCAGAAAGAGGGAGCAGCAAACAAAAAGACTCTGAGGCATGGTTTGAGAGCCATGGAAAGGGAATGGGTTTTATTTGGAATATAATAGGAAGCAGTTAGAGAGTTGATTTTTTTTTTAACTTTTTTTGGACTTGGTTTTAATTGAGGTATAGCTGATTTACAATATTGTATTAGTTTCAGGTATAGAGCAAAGTGATTCTGTTATACATATATATGTATATATCTATATTCATTTTTTGGTTCTTTTCCATTATAGTTTATTACAAGATATTGAATATAGTTCCCTGTGCTATACAGTAAATCCTTGTTGTTTATCTATTTTTATATACGGTGGTGTGAATCTGTTTATCCCATACTCCCAATTTATCCCTCCCCCCCAAGAGAGTTGATTTTTAAACAGAGTGTTGGTGCAATTTGATTTATATTTTAAAGGGATCTTTTTAGGGATCTCTACTGCTGTGTAGAGAACGAACTAGAAGGAAGAGAGAAGAAAGGAGCCTATTTCAGTAGTCTGGGCAAGCAAAGATGGTGGTTTGGACTAGGGTAGTAGCTGTGGAAGAGGTGAGAAGTGATTGGATTCAGGACATATTTTGCAGGTAGATATAACATGGGGGGACTGAGGGTGGTAAGAAGTTTGGATTTTATAAGTACAGATGTTTCTATTATAACGATGCCTCTGGAAAACTTCACATTCTGCAAAAATATGTGCTAAAAATAATAGGGCTTATGGGAAAATGTAGGGTTAGGGAAAACCACTCAAAACCCAAGGAACATGGTAACCGGAGCATTAAGAAAGCAACAGCAATTCCAATGGTAGTAATAGTGGAGTTATGTCTCTATGGCGTTTGTGTCCTGTATCCCCACCAGTTAATCCTTCACAGTATTAAACCCTGGGTCAGCTTCCTCCTCCAAGATGTGAGTCCTTGAGGGCATTCACTTCTAATAAAGACCATCCTCAGTGAAATTAAATAAATGATTCAGGACATAGCCTTTTTATTTTTCATCATTTTACCATGGGAGAAATGCCTCTGCAGCATCTTCCTCTTCATCGGTACTCACAGCCTGGACAGATAGCTTACCACAGAAAGGACCACAGCCACTATTGAAAGCACTAAAGCAGCCACACTAGTACTAAAGGAAAGTCCCTGCAGATTTCCTGCTTTTTGCTTAGGGTCTTCGTATATTGCTCAGGCCTTTTTAATGGTGAGGAAGTTGGCCACAGGTCGCTTCAAAATGTTAGCATGCTAGAAAAATGGCATGTTAACCAGCACAACTTCTGTGTTATCCCAACATCAGTCCCCTATTACTTATTAAGTAATTTCCAACACAGAAAAACACACTGTAGGAAACAGACTATACAAAAGAAAGCCTTTGGAGCTGTTAAGCAAAGGAGTGACGTGATGTGATTTCTGCTTCAGAAAGATCACACTGACTGCTGAGAGGAGGACAAACAATGGAGGAAAAGGGCAGCCCTGAGAGACTGTTGCACTGGGCCAGGTGAGAGGTAATGGTGGTTCCGATTAGGCGAATAGCAGTAGAGATGGTGAGAAACGACTGCATTCATTCTGGATGTAATTTGCTGGGAGAGGTGATAGCATTTGCTGGTTGAGTGGATGTGGGGATTGAGGGCAAGAGAAGAATCAAGAATGACTTTCTAGTGAAATAAGCCAGATATAGAAGGACAAATATTGTACAATTCCAGTTTTATGTGGTATCTAGAAGAGACAAATCCATAGAGACAGAAAATAGAATAGAGGCTGCCAGGGGCTGGGAGGGAGGGAGGAAGAAGTATTGCTTAATAGGTACAGAGTTTTGTTGGGGAAGATGAAAAATTTTCGATATAGATAGTGCTGATGGTTACACAGCATGCTGAATGTATTTAATGCCACTGAATTGTGGTTAAAATGATAAATGTGAAGTTATGTATATTTTATAACAATAAAAGAATCTCAGCTCACAGATGGCTGTTTCAGGGAAAACTTCTGAAATCCTATTATACTCACTCACAGAAGACTATGCTTTTTCTTTCATCACTTTTATCCTAGTTTGTAAATATGTATTTATTTGTGTGGTTTTTGAGGAATGTCTTTCTCTTCTCCAGGACTGTGTGATCCATAATGATTTCCATGTCAGATTTGCTAACTTATCTCCCAGCAGTGTCTAGCCCATTGAACTAATTTGGTATAAAAGTTTTTATTGAATTAATTTTTCCAGTATTAAGGAAGGAAACTAAAATACAATCTTGAGCACCACATGCATTGCAATTATCTAAACCTTTCCTAGCCATGACATTTATAGAGCTGACTAATTTTAATAGGTCATTTAAAAATATATTTAGCAAACGTGGCATGACTATGCCACACAAATGCAGAGAGAGAAAGAAGTCTACTTATTCTATTGTTACATCACATAATTATCCATGATCAAATTATAGATTGTAGAAGGGATAATTATTTCTAATGGTCTCCAAGAGCCATCATTTTCTTTAATCGGAATTTGGTAGGGATTAAGTGATTCGGAAGGGGCACGGCAAAACATTCTGATTTTAGGTGATTCACCTGAAGACTGATAATCATGGTAAGTAAACAAAGTTTCCTCTGAGAATCTACATGTCTTGTAACGGGCTTCAAATAAATTAACAGAGTGGGAAATATTATGGACTTATATGCCTAATAATTTGCAATAACTTTTCATGCAATTATTAATAGTTCAAGGGATGAACAACAAAAAAGTGAGGTTTGCTCCTGTTTTCACTTTTCTTTTCTCATTTGACTAGAAAGTTTAAGGTTTTAGAATAGCTTCTTTGGCGAATGATTTAGATTCTGAATACCTGGCAGAATACTGACAAAATTTATTCTGTAAGCGTATTTAAAAACCAATTCTCCTTCTAGTCAAATGCGTTTTCGTTTTTTAGTAGTAATGATAGTGGTGGTGAGGCTGGTAGATTCAATGCTACTTAAAATGGGAAATTTCTCTAGTTCACATTAACTATATTGAAGTTATTTTACTATGTGCCTATTCCTTCTTAATCTGCTTTGTTATTAATAAGTGTATTCTCCAGTTGTGTCACTTAGTCTATTTTTTCTCCAGTTGTGTCACTCAGTCTATTTTTCCAAATAGAAACAAGTTCATGTCTTTGTAAATAAATGATTAAGACTGTTAAAAAAAAAAAGGCTTCCCTGGTGGCGCAGTGGTTGAGAATCTGCCTGCCAATGCAGGGGACATGGGTTCAAGCCCTGGTCTGGGAAGATCCCACATGCCGCGGAGCAACTAGGCCCGTGAGCCACAATTACTGAGCCTGCGCGTCTGGAGCCTGTGCTCCGCAACAAGAGAGGCCACGATAATGAGAGGCCCATGCATCGCGATGAAGAGTGGCCCCCGCTCGCCACAACTAGAGAAAGCCCTCGCACAGAAACGAAGACCCAACACAGCCAAAAATAAAAAATAAATAAATTAATTAAAAAAAAAAAGAATGACTTTCTAGAATTTTGTCCCGAGCAACTGAGTGATTGGTAGTGCTATTAACTGTAGAAAGAAAGATGGGAGAAGGAACAGGTTTGAGGAGGGGAGGAGGACATGTTAAGTTGGAGATGTCCGTATGACATCCATGGGGAGAGGGCAAATAGGCCACTTGATGTATAATTCTAAACCTGAGGGATGACATCGGAGCTGGAGATTTCAACTTAGTGACATCAGCATAGGGATAATATTTCAAGCTAGGGGACTGGATGGGAGCCTTCAGGAGAGACAGTGAACAGATGAGAGGAGAGGACCAGTCCCAGCCCTGAGACACATGAGCATTTGCAGCTGAGACAGGGGAGGAGGGATCAGAAAAAGAGATTGAGAATGAGTGCTCAGTGCTACAGGAGGAAAAGGGAGGAGGGTGTGGGTTTCTGGATGCCAGGAGAAGAAGGTATTTCAGGAAGGAATGAGTGATCAGCTGTGAGGAGGTGAAAAGGAGGGCAGAGAATTGATCATTGCATTTGGCAAGTTGGAGGTGGCTGGTGATCTTTGTGTAGAGCCATTTCAGCAGAGTGCTGGAGAGTAAATTCAAGTGGAGGGGCTTAAGAAGAGAATGGGAAGCGAGAATGTGGAGGCAGCAACCATAGGCAACTATTTTGAAGACTTTTGCTGTGAAGGAGAGCAGAGAATGGGGCAGATTCTGGAGGAGAATGTGAGGTTAAAGGAAGGGTTTTTTGTTTTGTTTCATTTTGTTTTAACCTTCACTTATTCCCTCTCCTCTTTTCTTTATGTACATCTGAGTTTCTTTTTTAATTTTTTTAATTTTTATTTTTTAGCTTCATCATGCGGCACACGGGAATCTTAGTTCCCCGACCAGGGATCAAACCTGTGCCTCCTGCAGTGGAAGCAGGGATTCTTAACCACTGGACCACCAGGGAAGTCCCAACATCTGAGTTTCTGACCTATACCATCTTCCTTTTCTCTAAAGAACTTTTAAGGGCTTCCCTGGAGGCACACTGGTTAAGAATCTGCCTGCCAATGCAGGGGACACAGGTTCAAGCCCTGGTCCGGGAAGATCCCACGTGCCACGGAGCAAATAAGCCCATGCGCCACAACTTCTGAGCCTGCGCACTAGAGCCCGTGAGCCACAACTACTGAGCGCGCGAGCCACAACTACTGAAGCCTGCACGCCTAGAGCCCGTGCTCCACAACAAGAGAAGCCACTGCAATGAGAAGCCCTTGCACTGCAAGGAAGAGTAGCCCCTGCTCACCACAAGTAGAGAAAGCCTGCACACAGTAACGAAGACCCAATGCAGCCAAAAATAAATAAATAAATTTAAATAGTTTACAAAAAATAAAATAAAGAACTTCTTTTAACATTTCTTATAAGGCAGGTCTACTGGTAGCAATTCCTTCATATTTTTGTTTGTCTAAGGTCTTTATTTGTATTTCACTTTTGAAGGATAATTTCACAGGCTACAGAATTCTAGATTGGTAGACTTTTATTCTCAGCACGAAATATTTCACTACACTCTCTTCTTGTTTGCATGGTTTCTGAGAAATCAGATATCATTCTTATCTTTGCTCCTACTCGTACGTAAGGTGTTTTTTCCCTCTGGCTTCTCTCAGAATTTTTTCTTTATCTTAGATTTTTTGTCGTTTACAACTGATATACCTAGGTGTAGTTTTGTTAGCATTTATTCTGCTTGGTGTTGTCTGAGCTTTCTGGATCTGTGGGTTGGTGTCTGACATTAATTTGGGGACATTCTCAGTCATCATTGCTTCAAATAATTCCTTTCTTTCTTCTTCTGATATTCCCATTACGTGTGTATTACACCTTTTGTAGTTGTCCCACAGTCCTTGGATATTGTTGGGTTTTTCCCCTGTCTTTTTTTTTCTGTTTACTTTTCAGCTTTAGAGGTTTCTACTGAGATGTCCTCAAGCTCAGAGGTTCTTTCCTCAGCTGTGTGCAGTCTATTAATAAGCCCACCAAAGGCATTCTTCATTTCTGTTACAGTGCTTTTGATCTCTAGCATTTCTTTGTGGTTCTTTCTTAGAATTTCCATCTATCCGCACACTGTCTACTTTACCCATTTAGAGCCCTTAGCAACTTAGTCATAGTTGTTTTAAATTCCTGGTCTGATAATTCCAACACCCCTGCTGTATCTGGTTCCAATGGTTGCTCTGTTTCTTCAAATTGTGAGTTTTGATGTATTATTTATTATTATGTCAGTATTTTACAGATGCCCTTTATCAAATTAAGGTAGTTCTTTTCCATTCTGAGTTTCCTGAAGTTTTTATTATGAATGTGTGTTGAAATTTATTAAATATTTTTTTCTCTATTGAGAGGATCATTTTTAAAAAAACCCAGAAATTGTGTGTTTTGTCTTTTAGTATGCCTTGAAATTTTTTCTTGGAATCTGGACATGATGTATGAGGTGAAAGGAACTCTGATAAATAGGACTTTAGTGCTATGCTGGTAAGGTGTTGGGGGAGGGGAGGCATTCTACAGTCCTATGATTAGGTCTCAGTCTTTTAGTGAGCCTACGCCTCTGGACAAGTGTTTCTCAGCTTTTTCTTCCCCCTTAGGTGGGACAGGATGGCTAGAGGGGGCTGGAGTTGAGTATTTCCCTTCCCTCAGGTCAGTTAGGCTCCACTAAAACCCCCAGTACGTTAGGCTCTGGTTAACTAGTCTCTCTTGAGGGTAGACCTTGTTAAGAAAAACAGGGTGCTCTGATGTATTTCAAAATGGTTCCTTTTCCCCTCCACCTGTTGGAAGCACGAGGGGATTTTTCTCGGATATTTATTGTGAGAACCTGGTCGAGCTCCTGGAGGTAAAACATAAAATGTGGGCACTCACTGATGACTAGGTCCCCCTGGGGTATTTTATCTCTCAGACTTGTCTATACTGAGCCTCCAGCAATTTGTCGATTACAGTTCAGGTTTTCCTGCCCCAGCACCACTTCCCTCAGTGGTTTCTGCTCTAGTAAATTGTAATTCAGTCAGTCTCTTCAATTTGGGAGCAGCGGTTTGCCCTGTGACCTCACTTTTCTTATGAATCTAAGAAGAGTTGTTGATTTTTTAGTTTGTTTAGCTTTTTACTTATTGTTAGGATGCAGTGGTGACTTCCAAGCTTCTTACATGCCAGACCAGAACTAGAAGTCTTTTTTAAAAAGTGGGTATATATATATATATATATATATATATATATATATATACATATATATATACACACACACACACACACACACACACACACATATATATATATCACTTGTATGCTGATGGGATGCTGCAGAGAAATGGATGTGTAAGAGAGGAGAGGATAATTACAGGTCGAAACCCTTGAGTAAGCTATTTCAATTGGAGAGATGCAAACAAGTTGCCTTTGGCTGGGCAATTCAATTGATCAATGCAAATTGTAGGGCAGATAATAACATGTTTAGCCTTCCATTGTGACCAGCAGTTATCCACATCTCACTCCACCAGGCCAAAACAGTTTGCTCACTTGAGGGACTGGACTAGCTTTTAAGTGGCTTATGCAGAACTATCAGCTTAAAAGTTGCCTACTGAACAGCAGTGGAGACCAGGCATAACAGAGGTGAGCAGCTGCCCTGATCAACTCTGGAGCATGTGTGAACACACTCCCAGAAATACTTTGGGGAGAAGGGAGCAGACCTGGAAAGGATTTGGGAGTCCTGCAAATGTGGGTGATCAAGGGAGCTAGTGTCATTTGGGCAGTGGTGTAAATGTGACTTCATTTGTACCCAGAGACTGATGAGGCTCTGGTCAAGTACACTTAGGTTAGTGCTTCTTAAACTTTAGCATGAGAAACCTGAAAAACTAGTTAAAACGCTAGGCCTCACCTCCAGAGATTGTGATTCAGTAGGTCTGGGGTAGGGGCTGAGATTCTGCATTTCTAACAAGCTTCCCAGGTTCTGCTGGTGCTGCCGGTCTTGATAGAAGGCTGGCCTGGAAGCAGTGGGGCCATAAAGAAGCACTGATCCTGTCTCCATGCGGCAGGGGGTAGTCAGGAAAATCTTCATAGGAAGAGTATGTGAGCTGCAAAGATGCATAAGTGTCGGGCATGTCAATAACAGGAGAGGGAGTGCGCTTCTCATGGTGGTGTCAGCTGAAACTAAATTGATCACGTGGCGATCGACGTTGATTGTTAACACAACTGTAATGAACACATCCGCTTTGCTGCGGAGCATTGCAAAGGAAACACTGATTTTAGATAATGCAGTGTTAATGGATGTGTTAGTTTTACTAAATAAATATGATAGGAAAAGATTTGGATAACACTTGGCTATTATTGGACTGTGAATTTAGATTATGGGAATCCTAATTCATAAAGGAGCAAAAAGGAGGGACACGAGTGTGTTTCATTTCCTACCATAAACTATAATAAAATTTTAATAAATACTTCAGATAAATATCCCCTGGCCCCCCTCCCCCTGAGGATACCTTTGCTTATTTAATAGCTGCAGGCTCTACCCATCCAATAAAAAGAGAATTTTTTACTGTACCTCTCTATAGATTGACATTCTTTAGTTTGGTTTAGTTTTGTTCTGTTTTTAAATTAAGCAAAGGCCAACAGTGTTATCAGTCTCTCTGGAGGTTTGCACAGATGAATAGTGTTTATGTTGAAACTTCACAGTTGACTTATAGTTATCTCATTATAAATCAGAACATTGTTTTTGTTAAATGCAAGTTGATTTTTTTAAATAAAATTCACGCTTTTATTTTTAAATTTATTTATTTTTTAAATATTTATTTATTTATTTAGGCTGTGACGGGTCTTAGTTGCAGCACTCAGGATCTTCGTTGCGGCACGTGGGATCTTTTAGTTGCCACATGCAGACTCTTAGTTGTGGCATGCATGCGGGATCTAGTTCCCCAACCAGGGATCAAACCCAGGCCCCCCTGCATTGGGAGCATGGAATCTTACCCACTGGACCACCAGGGAAGTCCCCAAGTTGATTTTTAAAGGTCTTCTAGTATTTCTTTAAAATAGATTTCATAAAGTAGTGGTGCTGCATTATAAATCATGTATGTATTTTAAACTTTGATTGATTCTGCCAAATTGCCCCATAGAAATGTTGAACTAAAAAACACCACTCACTACAACGGTGTGTGAAACTGTGCAGTTTCCTCATATTTTTTTTAAATTAATTAATTAATTTATTTATTTATTGGCTGTATTGGGTCTTCGTTTCTGTGCGAGGGCTTCCTCTAGTTGCGGCAAGCGGGGGCCACTCTTCATCCCGGTGTGCGGGCCTCTCACTATCGCGGCCTCTCTTGTTGCGGAGCACAGGCTCCAGACGCGCAGGCTCAGTAATTGTGGCTCACGGGCCTAGTTGCTCCGCGGCATGTGGGATCTTCCCAGACCAGGGCTTGAAACCGTGTCCCCTGCATTGGCAGGCGGACTCTCAACCACTGTGCCACCAGGGAAGTCCTCCTCATATTTTTGTTAATACTAAGTATTATTGACCTTTAAAGTGTTTGCCAATCTGATAGTTGAAAATGGTACATCATTTTTTTTTAACATCTTTATTGGAGTATAACTGCTTTACAATGGTGTGTTAGTTTCTGCTTTATAACAAAGTGAATCAGTTATACAAATACATATGTTCCCATACCTCTTCCCTCTTGCGTCTCCCTCCCTCCCACCCTCCCTCTCCCACCCCTCTAGGTCGTCACAAAGCACCGAGCTTATCTCCTTGTGCTATGACGCTGCTTCCCACTAGCTATCTATTTTACATTTGGTAGTGTATATATGTCCATGACACTCTCTCACCCTGTCACATCTCATCCCTCCCCCTCCCCATATCCTCAAGTCCATTCTCTAGTAGGTCTGTGTCTTTTTTCCTGTCTTGCCACTAGGTTCTTCAGGACTTTTTTTCCCCTTAGATTGCATATATATGTGTTAGCATAGTGTATTTGTTTTTCTCTTTCTGACTTACTTCACTCTGTATGACAGACTCTAACTGCATCCACCTCACTACAAATAACTCAATTTCGTTTCTTTTTATGGCTGAGTAATATTCCATTGTATATATGTGCCACATCTTCTTTATCCATTCATCCGATGATGGACACTTAGGTTGCTTCCATGTCCTGGCTATTGTAAATAGAGCTGCCATGAACATTTTGGTACATGACTCTTTTTGAATTATGGTTTTCTCAGGGTATATGCTCAGTAGTGGGATTGCTGGGTCGTATGGTAGTTCTATTCTTAGTTTTTTAAGGAACCTCCATACTGTTCTCCATAGTGGCTGTATCAATTTACATTCCCACCAACAGTGCAAGAGTGTTCCCTTTTCTCCACACCCTCTCCAGCATTTATTGTTTCTAGATTTTTTGATGATGGCCATTCTGACTGGTGTGAGATGATATCTCATTGTAGTTTTGATTTGCATTTCTCTAAGGATTAATGATGTCGAGCATTCTTTCATGTGTTTGTTGGCAATCTGTATATCTTCTTTGGAGAAATGTCTATTTAGGTCTTCTGCCCATTTTTGGATTGGGTTTTTTGTTTTTTTGATATTGAGCTGCATGAGCTGCTTGTAAATTTTGGAGATTAATCCTTTGTCAGTTGCTTCATTTGCAAATATTTTCTCCCATTCTGAGGGTTGTCTTTTTGTCTTGTTTACGGTTTCCTTTGCTGTGCAAAAGCTTTTAAGTTTCATTAGGTCCCATTTGTTTATTTGTGTTTTTATTTCCATTTCTCTAGGAGATGGGTCAAAAAGGATCTTGCTGTGATTTATGTCATAGAGTGTTCTGCCTATGTTTTCCTCTAAGAGTTTGATAGTGTCTGGCCTTACATTTAGGTCTTTAATCCATTTTGAGTTTATTTTTGTGTATGGTGTTAGGAAGTGTTCTAGTTTCATTCTTTTCCATGTACCTGTCCAGTTTTCCCAGCACCACTTATTGAAGAGGCTGTCTTTTCTCCACTGTATATGCTTGCCTCCTTTATCAAAGATAAGGTGACCAGATGTGCATGGGTTTATCTCTGGGCTTTCTATCCTGTTCCATTGATCTATATTTCTGTTTTTGTGCCAGTACCATACTGCCTTGATTACTGTAGCTTTGTAGTATAGTCTGAGGTCAGGGAGCCTGATTCCTCCAGCTCCATTTTTCGTTCTCAAGATTTCTTTGCCTATTCGGGGTCTTTTGTGTTTCCACACAAATTGTGAAATTTTTTGTTCTAGTTCTGTGAAAAAAGCCTGTGGTAGTTGGATAGGGATTGCATTGAATCTGTAGATTGCTTTGGGTAGTAGAGTCATTTTCACAATGTTGATTCTTCCAAACCAAGAACATGGTATATCTCTCCACCTGTTTGTATCATCTTTAATTTCTTTCATCAGTGTCTTATAGTTTTCTGCATACAGGTCTTTTGTCTCCTTAGGTAGGTTTATTCCTAGGTATTTTATTCTTTTTGTTGCAGTGGTAAATGGGAGTGTTTTCTTAATTTCACTTTCAGATTTTTCATCATTAGCGTATAGGAATGCAAGAGATTTCTGTGCATTAATTTTGTATCCTGCTACTTTACCAAATTCATTGATTAGCTCTAGTAGTTTTCTGGTGGCATCTTTAGGATTCTCTATGTATAGTATCATGTCATCTGCAAACAGTGACAGCTTTACTTCTTCTTTTCCGATTTGGATTCCTTTTATTTCTTTTTCTTCTCTGATTGCTGTGGCTAAAACTTCCAAAACTATGTTGAATAATAGTGCTGAGAGTGGGCAACCTTGTCTTGTTCCTGATCTTAGTGGAAATGGTTTCAGTTTTTCACCATTGAGGACGATGTTGGCTGTGGGTTTGTCATATATGGCCTTTATTATGTTGAGGAAAGTTCCCTCTATGCTTGCTTTCTGCAGGGCTTTTATCATAAATGGGTGTTGAATTTTGTTGAAAGCTTTTTCTGCATCTGTTGAGATGATCATATCGTTCTTCTCCTTCAATTTTTTAATATGGTGTATCACGTTGATTGATTTGCGTATATTGGAGAATCCTTGCATTCCTGGAATAAACCCCACTTGATCATGGTGTATGATCCTTTTAATGCGCTGTTGGATTCTGTTTGCTAGTATTTTGTTGAGGATTTTTGCATCTATGTTCATCAGTGATATTGGCCTGTAGTTTTCTTTCTTTGTGACATCTTTGTCTGGTTTTGGTATCAGGGTGATGGTGGCCTCGTAGAATGAGTTGGGGACTGTTCCTTCCTCTGCAATATTTTGGAAGAGTTTGAGAAGGATAGGTGTTAGCTCTTCTCTAAATGTTTGAGAGAATTCGCCTGTGAAGCCATCTGGTCCTGGGCTTTTGTTTGTTGGAAGATTTTTAATCACACTTTCAATTTCAGTGCTTGTGATTGGTCTGTTCATATTTTCTATTCTTCCTGGTTCAGTCTCAGCAGGTTGTGCATTTCTAAGAATCTGTCCATTTCTTCCAGGTTGTCCATTTTATCGGCATAGAGTTGCTTGTAGTAATGTCTCATGATCGTTTGTATTTCTGCAGTGTCAGTTGTTACTTCTCCTTTTTCATTTGTAATTCTATTGATTTGAGTCTTCTCCCTTTTTTTCTTGATGAGTCTGGCTAATGGTTTATCAATTTTGTTTATCTTCTCAAAGAACCAGCTTTTAGTTTTATTGGTCTTTGCTATCGTTTCCTTCATTTCTTTTTCATTTATTTCTGATCTGATCTTTATGATTTCTTTCCTTCTGCTAACTTTGGGGTTTTTTTGCTCTTCTTTCTCTAATTGCTTTATGTGCAAGGTTAGGTTGTTTATTTGAGATGTTTCCTGTTTCTTAAGGTAGGATTGTATTGCTATAAACTTCCCCCGTAGAACTGCTTTTGCTGCATCCCATAGGTTTTGGTTCGTCGTGTTTCCATTGTCATTTGTTTCTAGGTATTTTTTGATTTCCCCTTTGATTTCTTCAGTGATTACTTCGTTATTAAGTAGTGTATTGTGTACCCTCCATGTGTTTGTATTTTTTACAGATCTTTTCCTGTAATTGATATCTAGTCTCATAGCGTTGTGGTTGGAATAGATACTTGATACAATTTCAATTTTCTTAAATTTAGCAAGGCTTGATTTGTGACCCAAGATATGATCTATCCTGGAGAATGTTCCATGAGCACTTTAGAAAAATGTGTATTCTGTTGTTTTGGGGTGGAATGTCCTATAAGTATCAATTAAGTCCATCTTGTTTAATGTATCATTTAAAGCTTGTGTTTCCTTATTTATTTTCATTTTGGATGATCTGTCCATTGGTGAAAGTGGGGTATTAAAGTCCCCTACTATGATTGTGTTACTGTCGATTTCCCCTTTTATGGCTGTTAGTATTTGCCTTATGTATTGAGGTGCTCCTATATTGGGTGCATAAATATTTACAATTGTTATATCTTCTTCTTTGATCGATTCCTTGATCATTATGTAGTGTTCCTCTTTGTCTCTTGTAATAGTCTTTATTTTAAAGCCTATTTTGTCTGATATGAGAATTGCTACTCCAGCTTTCTTTTGATTTCCATTTGCATGGAATATCTTTTTCCATCCCCTCACTTTCAGTCTGTATGGGTCCCTAGGTCTGAAGTGGGTCTCTTGTAGACAGCATATATATGGGTCTTGTTTTTGTATCCATTCAGCCAGTCTGTGTCTTTTGGTGGGAGCATTTAATCCATTTACATTTAAGGTAATTATCAATATGTATGTTCCTATTCCCATTTTCTTAATTGTTTTGGGTTTGTTATTGTAGGTGTTTTCCTTCTCTTGTGTTTCTTGCCTAGAGAAGTTCCTTTAGCATTTGCTGTAAAGCTGGATTGGTGATGCTGAACTCTCTCATCTTTTGCTTGTCTGTGAAAGTTTTAATTTCTCCATCAAATCTGAATGAGATCCTTGCTGGGTAGAGTAATCTTGGTTGTAGGTTTTGCTCCTTCATCACTTTAAATATGTCCTGCCACTCCCTTCTGGCTTGCAGAGTTTCTGCTGAAAGATCAGCTGTTAACCTTATGGGGATTCCCTTGTGTCTTATTTGTTGTTTTTCCCTTGCTGCTTTTAATATGTTTTCTTTATATTTAATTTTTGATAGTTTGATTAATATGTGTCTTGGCGTGTTTCTCCTTGGATTTTTCCTGTAGGAGACTCTCTGTGCTTCCAGGACTTGATTAACTATTTCCTTTCCCATATTAGGGAAGTTTTCAACTATAATCTCCTCGAATATTTTCTCAGTCCCTTTCTTTTTCTCTTCTTCTTCTGGGACCCCTATAATTCGAATGTTGGTGCATTTATTGTTGTCCCAGAGGTCTCTGAGATTGTCCTCAGTTCTTTTCATTCATTTTTCTTTATTCTGCTCTGTAGTAGTTATTTCCACTATTTTATCTTCCAGGTCACTTATCCGTTCTTCTGCCTCAGTTATTCTGCTATTGATCCCTTCTAGAGTATTTTTAATTTCATTTATTGTGTTGTTCATCGTTGCTTGTTTCCTCTTTAGTTCTTCTAGGTCCTTGTTAAATGTTTCTTGCATTTTGTGTATTCTCTTTCCAAGATTTTGGATCATCTTTACTATCAGTATTCTGAACTCTTTTTCAGGTAGACTGCCTATTTCCTCTTCATTTGTTTGGTCTGGTGTGTTTTTACCTTGCTCCTTCATCTGCTGTGTGTTTTTCTGTCTTCTCATTTTGCTTATCTTACTGTGTTTGGGGTCTCCTTTTCGCAGGCTGCAGGTTCATAGTTCCCGTTGTTTTTGGTGTCTGTCCCCAGTGGCTAAGGTTGGTTCAGTGGGTTGTGTAGGCTTCCTGGTGGAGGGGACTAGTGCCTGTGTTCTGGTGGATGAGGCTGGATCTTGTCTTTCTGGTGGGCAGGTCCACGTCTGGTGGTGTGTTTTGGGGTGTCTGTGTCCTTACTGTGATTTTAGACAGCCTCTCTGCTAATGGATGGGACTGTGTTCCTGTCTTGCTAGTTGTTTGGCATAGGGTGTCCAGCACTGTAGCTTGCTGGTCGTTGAGTGAAGCTGGGTCTTGGTGTTGAGATGGAGACCTCTGGGAGATTTTCGCTGTTTGGTATTATGTGGAGCTGGGAGGTCTCTTGTGGACCAGTGTCCTGAAGTTGGCTCTCCCACCTCAGAGGCACAGCTCTGACTCCTGGCTGGAGCACCAAGAGCCTTTCATCCACACGGCTCAGAATAAAAGGGAGGAAAATAGAAAGAAAGAAAGAAAGAAAGAAAGAAAGAAAGAAAGAAAGAAAGAAGATAAAATAAAAGAAAAGTAAGATAGAATAAAATAAAGTTATTAAAATAAAAAATAATTATTAAGAAAAAAATTTTTTAAGTAAAAAAACAACAAAAAAGAAATCGGATGGACAGAACTCTAGGACAAATGGTGAAGGCAAAGCTATATAGACAAAATCTCACACAGAAGCATACACATACACACTCACAAAAAGAGAAAAAGGGGAAAAAATAATATCTCCTGCTCCCAAAGTCCACCTCCTCAATTTGGGATGATTCATTGTCTATTCAGGTATTCAGCAGATGCAGGCACATCAAGTTGATTGTGGAGATTTAATCCACTGCTTCTGAGGCTGCTGGGAGAGATTTCCCTTTCTCTTCTTTGTTCGCACAGCTCCCGGGGTTCAGCTTTGGATGTGGCCCCGCCTCTGCGTGTAGGTCGCCTGATGGTGTCTGTTCTTCGCTCACACAGGACGGGGTTAAAGGAGCAGCTGCTCCGGGGGCTCTGGCTCACTCAGGCTGGGGGGAGGGAGGGGTACGGAGGAGGCGGGGCGATCCTGCGGCAGCAGAGGCCGGCTTGACGTTGCAGCAGCCTGAGGCGCGCCGTGCGTTCTCCCGGGGAAGTTGTCCCTGGATCACGGGACCCTGGCAGTGGCGGGCTGCACAGGCTCCCGGGAGGGGCGGTGTGGATAGTGACCTGTGCTCGCACACAGGCTTCTTGGTGGTGGCAGCAGCAGCCTCAGCGTCTCATGCCCGTCTCTAGGGTCCGCGCTGATAGCCGCGGCTCGCGCCCGTCTCTGGAGCTCGTTAAGGTGGCGCTCTGAATCCCCTCTCCTCACGCACCAGGAAACAAAGAGGCAAGAAAAAGTCTCTTGCCTGTTCAGCAGCTCCAGACCTTTTCCCGGACTCCCTCCCGGCTAGCCGTGGCGCACTAGCCCCTTCAGGATGTTGTTACGCCGCCACCCCCAGTCCTCTCCCTGCGATCCGACCGAAGCCCGAGCCTCAGCTCCCAGCCCCGCCCGCCCCGGTGGGGGAGCAGACAAGCCTCTCGGGCTGGTGAGCGCTGGTCGGCACCGATCCTCTGTGCGGGAACCTCTCCGCTTTGCCCTCCGCACCCCTGTGGCTGCGCTCTCCTCCGTGGCTCCGAAGCTTCCCCCCTCCACCACCCGCAGTCTCTGCCCGCGAAGGGGCTTCTAGGGTGTGGAAACCTTTCCTCCTTCACGGCTCCCTCCCACTGGTGCAGGTCCCGTCCCTATTCTTTTGTCTCTGTTTTTTCTTTTTTCTTTTGCCCTACCCAGGTACGTGGAGAGTTTCTTGCCTTTTGGGAGGTCTGAGGTCTTCTGCCAGCGTTCAGTGGGTGTTCTGTAGGAGCAGTTCCACGTGTAGATGTATTTCTGATGTATCTGTGGGGAGGAAGGTGATCTCCGTGTCTCACTCTTCCGCCATCTTCTCCTCTCTGGTACTTCATTTTAATTTGTACTTCCCTAATAACTAAGGAAGAGAAGCTTCTGTTCATCACTTTACACTTCTTCCTCTTGGATTTTCTTCTTCATATCCTTTGTCAAGTTTTCTATTGACTTGCTTGGCTTTTCTTAAAGATTTGTAGTTCTTTTTCTATTATAGATAGTAGTCATTTGTGATAAGTACTGCAGGTAGTTTATATCAGTCTGCCCTTGGTCTTTGAACTTTACGTTGATTTTCGTCATGCAGAATTTTTTTGTGTGTCAATTGGGAAATCTTTCCCTTTATGTCTCCTGAGCTTTGTGGCATGCTTAGAAAGACCTTCCCCATCTCAGTATGATACTTATTGTAATATATTTCCCATATATATGTTTCTATATATTCTTTTTTGTAGTTTAATAGTTTAATTTTTATGTTTCTATCTTTAACTCTTATGGTATTTACTTTTGCATAAAACATGAGAAACAATTGGAGTGAGGGGAATTCAGAGCTCAGTTTTCAACATATGATGTTTGTGGTGCCTATTAGGGGAGAGGGCTAGGCTGGAGATGTAACTTTGTGAATCATCGTTACATGGAAGATATTTATGACTCTGAGGCTGGGATCATCAAATGAGAGATTATAGCATCAGAGGAGAGAGGCCAGAACTAATCAATCCCTGAGGTAACCCAAGGTTGAGAAGTTGAGCAAAGGAGATTGGGAAGAAAGAGGCAGCAAAGTCAGAGAAAAACAGGAGAGAGCGGTGCCATGGAAGCCCAGAGGAGGATGTCTGAAGAACAGAAGAAAGTGATCAACCCTGCTAAACACCTCTAAGAGGTCGAGTAAGACAAGGACAGAGAGATGTCATTGGATTTAATAACGTTGAGGTGATTGGTGACCTTGACGAGAGCAGATACGTTGGAGTGGTGAGAATGGACGCCCTCCTGGACTGGGTTTAAGTGGGAAAGGAAAGGTGAGATGTAGAGATGCTCACCAACCATGGACCACAAGTTCAAGAAGTGTTGCTGTGAAGGGGAAGAAAGGAATGGAAGTGGAGGTGGCTGGGATAATGATGGAAATGATCCAGTAGAGACTGAGAAGTTGAAGCAGGAGAGAAAGGGGATAACAACTTTAAGATATGCCTCTAAGTTAATTCATTTCCAAATGAATAGCCAATTGTCTTGATACCATCAAATGATTCATCCACCTGTTTCCTACTGATTTGAAACCTATAAAAATATGAAATACTCATTTGTTGTCCATAGTCTGTCCTACTGATCTTCCATGACTTGGCTTCCAAGCTACTAAGACCATTTTCAAGTTATGCCCATTGCGACTGACCTGTTTTATTTCAGCAATTGTTTCCCATGTGTAACTCTGTCTTATTCTCTGACTACTTCTTCTTAGCAGACTAATTTTGTTCTAGGGATGCAATATTCTCTTAGACATCTCTCAAGATACAAGGTAGAATCTTAAAAACACTTTCCACACTAACTTATCCCTCAGAAGTCAGTTGTTTTCTTGTTCATCCTAGTGTTTCTCCATTGTGCTGTTGATTTTCCCGAAATGTCTGGTGACAAGCCATTCATATGAAGGACTTGGCTACATTTTGGTAACCTGGCTGGAGTCCTCAGCAGTTGTGAATCACTATTCACCTGACAGGTTTTCTCCCGGAATGTGGCAGAGCTGTGTGGGTGAATGGTTAGGATGTGCCAACAGGAGGGTTCCCTTTTATGAAGCATGGATGGGGAACAGGTGGCAGTCAGAGGTGGGGAAAGTGTCTTATTGGGTGTATTGTGGTTTAGAGGATTTAACCGCTGTGCCAGCATGTCCTTTGTCTCCATATCCTTATGGTGGTCCCCAAATTACCTGGACACACCCCGCTTCTCTCTCCAACCACAGAGTCGATGCTGGGCTCCCTTTCTGCGCACAAGAAGGGCTTTATTTAGAAAGCTGCTCTCACTGGCTATGGCCAGGGCTGAACACTACAGCAAGACACTGTGCGCAGAGTTGGAGAATGGCCCAGCTGCTTTGGCAGACCTTTAACTTCTCTACTTTCTGTTCCATGACTCACTGTAGCTCCTAGCCCCTGCGAATTCTGAGTTTTTCTGGGGCTCTATTTGGAGGATTCATAATCATTTCTCCAGTATCCTTCTCCTATTCCTGTGTTAGCAGGATGTGGGTTCCACAGTATAATTTCTAGAAATATCCTATTGTTTCTGAAAGGTCACACAACGGTGGTTTAGCGTACAGACTCTAGAGTCGGACTGCCTGGGTTGGACAAGCTCTTAACCTCTCTGTGGCTCTGTTGACTCGTTTTTTAAATTGGATAATGATAGTACCTACCTTGTAGAATTATTTAAGTGGTTTAATACATGTAAATTGTTTAGTGCAGTAGCTGGCCCACCGGAAGTGCTGAATAACTATTAGCCATTATATTTATCTGGTCTGAAGGTGATACCTTTTCGGGCTTTCTAGCACTGCTCTGGATTTTTTTTCTTCTTATTTGTATATTTCTTTGGGCATTTTAGTGGGATTTGGGAGGGAAGAAGAGATTAAATACATTGCCAAGGTCCATCACCTTGAACTGGAAGTGAGCACTGCATTTGAAAACAATAAAAAATAAACATTTCAGGTTGTTAATTTTCTACCATTTTGAATTTCACATTCTCTTGATTTACTTAGAATAAGCACAGCTGTAAGAAATCCTAGAGATCATCTAATAGAGCACTCTTCCTTTAAAAATGGGCAAAGAAATGAGAACTTCCCCAAGGTTGTGAATCTATTTAGGGGAAGATCCTATACAAAAGTCAGGATCTCTTGCCTCCTAGTCCAATTCTCCTCCCATTGAAAATAAGTAGATAAATATCTACCATAGGTACCAAGGTTATAAACTTTGTCTGTCTGGGACCATCCTATGCCCCTTTCCTCCTCTTACAAGAAAACAGTCTCTCCTTGTATTTAAAGCCCATCTTTCTACCTGGACTTTGATCCCATCCTCTCCTCTTGCTTTCTCCAATATTTTATATTATTAACAATACCTTCTTTTTGTAGTATATTCAGTCTCTTGCTCTGGACTGGATCCTTTCCATTGGCCTTTAATCATGTTGAAATCTATCCCTTCAAGAAAAAGGAACAACGAAGTCAGTCAACCGCTCATACTCTTACTCCCAGATTCTGCTCAATCTTTCCACTCTCTTTCACCTCCAAACTCTTGCAAAGTCCTTCTCACATTGTCCATACTTTCCTTTTCTCCCATCCTGCTGGAGTCTGCCTCTGGCCTCATCCCTTCAGCAAACATCTCTCACTAAAGTCAATTATGACTTGCATGCTACTAAATCCAACAGAAATTTTTCAGGCATCAGATTCTCCCACTTCTCAGCAGCATTTGACCCAGGTGATGGGTTCCACCATCTTGGAACATGTTCTTCTTTGGGCTGTAGGGTCCTGACGCTCTCCTGATGTTTATCCTCCCTCCTTTGCCATTCTTTCTCAGTAATGTCTGCTGGCTCATTGCTTCCACCTGGCCGGTAAATGTTGCAGTTACACGAGCAGGCCTTTGTTCTTCTTTTTGTTCCCCCGTATTTTTTAGAGTGGTTTAGTTCTTTTTTATGTCTCACTCTCCGCTCTCCCTGGGTGAGTCAGAGCCCAAGGCTTCAATGACCGTCTACATAACATCGGCTTCCAAGTTCATAGCTCCAACTCAGACCTCTCTCCCTACTGACTACTATCATCCCTTCTTAGATAGCTCAAAGATTCCTCAAAATCAACATGTTCAGACAGAAATCTTTATTTCCTCTCGTAAAGAAGACACACCTGCAATGTTTCATAGCTCAGTGAAAGGCACTCTAATCAATCAAGTTATGCAACCCACAAACCTAGGAGTTATCCTTGAGACCCCTCATTCCCTATATCCAATTCGGTATCAAATCTGTCAATTTTATTTTCTAAATACTACATCTTGAATCCATCCACTTCTCTCTGCTTCCACCTCAACCCCCAGATGCAGCTACCATCATCTCTCCCCTAGACCACATGAGCAGCCCTCCAACTGGTCTATTCATGGCCATGTGCTCCTCCATCCTTTCTCTATACTGCGGCCAGACAGAGGTTTTCAAAATGCACATCTGGGGATTTCCCTGGCAGTCTAGTCGTTAGGATTCTGTGCTCATACTGCCGAGGGTGCAGGTTCAACCCCTGGTTGAGGAGCTAAGATTGTGCAAGCCGTGGGATATATAAAATATAAATGAAAAAAGAAAACAAATGCATATCTGATTATGTCACTTCCCACTCCCTCCCCTTCCCCACTCTCCTCAACACACATCTCCATAAAACCTTTAAATAGCTTCCCCTTCTTCTGCTGCTTAGGAAAGAGACAAAATTCTTCAATAGGGCCTGCAAAGCCCTTCTTGCTCTGGCCCCTGCTTACCTTTCCAGCTCACCTTGCACCACGCTCTCTCTCCCACTGTCTCCATTCCTTTTCTCTATGACTCATATTTCCCAGGCCCTTCCCGCCATAGGGCTGCTGCACATGCTGTTTCCTCTGCTTGGACCAGTCATCCCTCCCCTCTTTGCATGGTTAACTCCTTCTCAACCTCTTGGATCTCAGCTGGAGCATTATTTGCACAAGGAAGACAACCCTACCTTTGCTGATGAAGTCAGGGTTCCTTATCACAGGCTCTCCTGCACCAGATATTGATTCATTACCATTGTGGTTGTCTATTTGTGTCAATACCTGAATAATTTCTCTCCCTCCACTACTCATTCATTCACTCAACAAATATTTACTGAGCCCCTACTATATACCAGGCATGATTTTAGAAGGGGCAACCAACTGTAAACAAATAAATATGCAATATGGCGTCCAGAGGTGAAAAGTGCTGTGAAGAAATAGGACGTGGGGTAAGAGGACAGAGAGTGGGAGACGCTGCTGACGTGGATAGGATGATGAAGGAAGGCTTCTCGGAAGAAGTGACTGAGCCCAGGTTTAAATGAAGGGGAGGGCAAGTCAGGAGCATGTCAGGGGGGTGGGCATCCCGGGGAGAGAAAACAGTCAGTGTGAAGACAGCAGGGTGTTTAACCTGTTCAAGGACCAGTCAGGAGTGAGTGGGGCTGGAGTGGAGCGAAGGGGTCGGTGGTAAGAGATGAGGACAGACAGCAAGGTGGGGGGTGGGTGGGGGCGGGTCACGGGCCAGGAACAAACACCACTGGAAGATTTTCAACAAGGAGTGACAGGATTCGATGCATGTCCTCAAACGATCACTCTGGCTGTCTTGGGGTGAAGGATTAGAAAGGGCGAAGGGTGGGAGTACTGAGTCAGTTAGGAGGCTGTGGTCCCGGGGAGAAATGATGGGGGTTTGGACGAAGGTGAGCAAGGTGGAGGTGGCGAGAAAGGATGGAAACCATCAACAGGTTTCCTTCTCACTTAGAGGAAAAGCCCACAGCCTAAGCGTGGCCAGAGAGGCTGTCTGTCCTGTGGCCTCACCTCTCCTCCCTCCGCCTCTCCAGCCGTGCTGGCCACCTCGTCCTTCTGTGAACAAGCCAGGTGTGAACCCGCCTTTTGTATTAGATGTTCCCTCAGATATCAGGAAAGCAGGTATCAACATGGTTTCCGCCCCCCCCCCGGGGTTCTGATCAAACGTCACCTTATCAGAAAATTCTTTCATGACCGCCTTGTATAAATGAGACACTTCCTATTCCCTGTCTCTGCTTCATTTTCCTGATTAATTTCTCCTTGTAGTACTTACTGCCATCTGACAAGTCCATATAACGTACAAACATAAAACGTGTGTGTATTTATTCCAGGAAGGCAGGGATTTGGTCTGTTTTGTTCACTATGGAGCAGAACTCCCAGAATAGTGCCTGGCATATAGTAGGTGTTTAATAAATATCTGTTAAATTAATATGATTGAAACAGAGAATGGGAGAAAAAAGAACGGCTCCAGGCTTTGGGCTCTGAATGATGGTGCTACTTACTGAGGTACTATTGAAGATTTTTCAGAACGAGGACTGGGACTCCTTTGCTCCAAACCTGCAGCTGGAGTCCTGAACTGCCTCATCTCTTGCCAGTTTGGAGAAGTCCTCAATCCCTCTGGGCCCATGGAAGCCTGAGAAAGTCCAGAATCCTAGGGGGCTGGGCTCCGCTTCTCTTCCCAAGGGGAGAGAGGAAGAACCTAGAGACCAGCCAAACTTTCTCTCGGTTCCAGAGAGTGAAAGTCACATCACTTGGATCCCAGCCCCACCACTGAGGCTTCAGACATTACTACTCTGTGTGTGGTTTCCGGGCAAACAATTGGCCGCCCACTTTAAGAGACAATATCGCTAAGTGCTTTTTTTTTAATGCAAAAAGAAAGAAATAAAAAAAAAGAACTACCTATTTTCCTCATTCCTGCAGGTGCCCAACCCGATTGACTTGTTGGAGTACATTTTCTGCATTCTTAATAGATAGCTAGCAGGAAATGCCTCGTTTAGGCTCTGCTAGAGGGGTAGAAAGTAGCAAGGGGAGGGCACAAGATCGCCAGGCCCTGCTCAGGCCAGCACTGAGCTGCTCTAAAACGGGCCAGCGGCTCCGGCCATCAAAAGGTACGTTTGCCCGGCCACAGCATCTTCCTGCGTCTCCGCCGATGGTCGAGAATTAAGGTAAGAGAAGGTGGGGACTTTGGGGGAGGCAGGAGGGATGGGAATTCAACTGGGAAGGAATCGGGGCTGCGGGCGGGGTGGTGGTGGAGGGCATCACATGCTTTGTTCAGTGAGATACAGTCCGGTCCCTTTGGGGTTTTTGTTCCAAGTGATCACCTCTTTGACTCCCCACCCCACCGCCGTGGTGCTGGGTACCATTTCCCAGAAGGGTGGTGAGCACGTCAAGGTAGGCAGCCTGGTAGAGTCAGGTCAAACCGTTCCTCTTGGATTCCATGTTAAAATATTTGTGCAGAAGAACGGGCAAGTATTTTGATGCCTACTTGGTGTCTTGATATTTTGTGCGTTGGGGAAACTGCAAGTTACAGTGGACTTTTGTAGTTCTGCTGTTCGAACGGCACAGCTGGCAAAACTTGGCCAAGGTCGAGGGTTTTGTCAGCAAGAGACTTTCGCTACAAAGCCAGGTGTCGATACAGAAACATCTTGGCTAGGAAAGTCCCACCCTTTCTTCTGCCTCGTTGATCTCCTCTTAGTTCCAGCTTTGCGGCCCCCCTTCTCCTAAGTCAGACCCACCCCACCAATTCACTCCCGAATAAAGAAGAGAGCCCTCAAGGAGGCTTCGTGTGGGGATGAAAGAAGTAAACCAGATAACAGTTCTCAGAATTTGAATAGCCCGCAAATACAGATCCTCTCCCCTGAGGTCTGAGTACAGTCCGGAGAACTGCTTGTCAGCTGGATCCAGAGACGTAACCCAGGGCTTTCCTTTCGAGTATGTGTCATGTGTTTGGTGAGGAAAAGAGAGGGGCACAGCTAGGTCTTGGGGTTTATTCAGGATCAGCAGTTGTGTAAGGTCTGAGCCCCCCGGGTGAGGGGGCTGAGATGGTGCTCTGACCTGCTCTATCGCTACGGAGCTAGCCTGTGGTCTCTGGCCACGGGGGCTGGGAGCGTGCTTCACCGCCTGATGTCCCAAGGGTCCGGCCGGCTCTTTTCGTGGCTTCAGGGAGACTTAGCAAAGAGAGGTGGCAGGCTGGGTCAAGCCTGAGCTAGAGAAGTCGCCACTGATGAGAGGGTAAGAGGGCAAAACCCACAAAGGCACCAAGCGGCCCTTGCGGTACAGGCTTCCAGAAGATGTGTGCGAGAGCGCACGGGCCGCCTGCCTGCATGCCCGATGGGGAGCCAGAGAGCTGGGGTAGGGTCCTGGCGCGAGTCCCGTGCAGGGGAACGGACGGTTAGCCCCACCAGGTAGTTAGAAAGGGATGGTGAGAAAAGACCAGACACTGAAGTCAGGGAGACCTGAGTTCAAACCCCAGCTTTGCCACCACCGAGCTGCGTGGCCTGGGCCCTCGATTTCCCTTCTCTAAGCCTGAATTTGCTCATCTATAAAATGGGGGCAAGAATACCTACTTTGAAGGTTGTAAAGATTGGAGAAAGTATATCTGTAGCTTCCGACACAGAGTAGGTCTTCTGTAAACTGCCGCTTTAGAAGAAGGGCTGCATCCACATTTATCATTACTTCGTCATTCATAACACTGTCGCTTTATTTATTTATTTGATTTGCTATTTTTTGGAAATATATTTGACGTATAACATTCTGTAGATTTAAGGTGTACAACATGCTAATGTGATAAATGTATATATTGTCATATGATTGCCATCGTAGCTATAATTAGCACCTCTATCATGATGCATAATTATCCTTTCTTTCTAGTGGCTGAAATAATTAAGTTCTAATCTCTTAGAAAGTTTGATGATTATAATACAATATTGTTGTCTACTTTCACTGCACTGTGCAGTAGAGCTCTAGGGCTTATTCACTACTCATGGCATGTTTGTTTCCTTAAACAACATCGGTCCTGCCCCCCATCCCCGGGAACGACCATTTTATTCTCTATTTTTACAAGTTTGCCTCTTGAAAATTCCACATATAAGTGAGATCATACAGTACTTGTCTTTGACTTACCGCATAACGTGCCCAAGGATTACACCTTTGCTTTATTTCTACAAGTCCAAGTATCTGACGATAATATGTGCTTTTTCACTGAGGAATAATTTGCCTTCAGTGAAATGCACAGATCTTAAGTGTACAGTTTGATGAGTTTTGACAAATGTCTACATCCACGTGTAACCTTCACCCTCTTCAGGATGTAAGACATTTCCAACACTCCTACGAGTTCCCTCTCACCCCTTTCGAAGCCCCACCCCACAGGCGACCGTTGTTCTGACTTTTATCACCATAGATTATTTGTGCCTGTTTCATGTAAGTGGAATCATACAATATGTGGTCTTTTGTGTCTGGCTTTTTTCACTCAGCTTAATGTTTTGGTGATTCATCCATGCTGTTGGGTGGATCGGTAGTCTGTGCCTTTTTATGGCTGACGAACATTCCATTGTATGAAAGTGTCACAGCTAGTTTATTCTCCTGGTGATGGACATTTGTGTTGTTTCCACTTTTTGGCTGTTATAAATAAAGCCGCTGAGAACATGTAAAAGTCTTTGTGCAGATATCTGTTTTCATTTCTCTTGGTTATATGTGCCTAGAAGTGGGATTGCTGGGTCATATGGTAAGTGTGCGTTTAACTTTAGAAGAAACCGCCAGTTTTTCAAAGTGGTTGTTCCCACGTATTTTGAAATAAGGATACAGTGGATTCATTTTTCAGGTAGTACCTGTGATGCTTACTTAGCATGGTTGTCACCCGGGGGAAACAGATTGACATGCTCAATCAGAGGCTTCTGGAGAACAGAATCCAGCTGTGACTGAGGCTAGGATTCCGAAAGGAGAACTTTTAAGTAAGAGTCCTCTGCTCACTGCCAGATTCCCTCCTAATGTTTCATCATAATCTGTTGGCACTTCTGGCAGGACCATAAAAGAACAGCCTGCAGAATTCATACACCCCAACCTCTTCCTTTTACCCTAGAGGAATCTGAAGCCCAGAGAGGCCCTGTGATTTTCCCCAAAGGCACACACCCAGCCAAGGGCAAGCCCAGGTCCTCTGACCTCTAACTGGTGTGATTTCCTTGCACTGCACTTTCACTGCACGAAATGGCATTTCATCACTCAGCCCATTGTTTACTTAGTGTTAGGTGCTAGAGATAAAGAAATGAATAAGAAATGGCCCCCATCCTCGAGGATCTCAGAGACTAGAGAGGGAGAAGAGCTATTAAACTCTAGTCATTTGCATTATATGCATCAGAATGAATAGATTCAAGGTGTCTTTAGCCAGAGCACAGGGCAAGTCAGATTGGATGGCCAGAGGTGACGAAGCACCCAGACTGGTTACTTCCCTGGTAAAGGAAGGCCACGGCCTGTCTCCAGTGCCCACTGTGTGCCTGTCCCCGCCTGGGTGCAAAAGGACAGCCTCTGCCCTCAAGGAGCTCACAGGTAGACTCCGATGATGGAGGCCAAGTTTAAGGCAATTTAGCCAACGGCTGTTGAGCATTTGCTCAATATTAAGCTAGACAGCAGGCACCGTTCTAGGCACAGAGGAAGCGTGGTGAACAGAGTGCTTTTCCCCAATGTTGCCACAAAATATTAGTGTGAAAAGTGTTCTCTGCATTTGCTTCAGAGTATATCTGTCTGGGAGTTCCCTGGTGGCCTAGTGGCTAGGATTCCGGGCTTTCACTGCCATGGCCCGGGTTCAATCCTTGATTGGGGAACTGAGATCCTGCAAGCCATGCGGCACAACCAAAAAAAAAAAAAGAATATGGGATTCAAAGTCAATTGGACCTGGATTTAAAGCTCTGACATTTTCTAAATGACTCTGGGCCGAGTATATCTGTCTGGAGGCCTCAGAACTGGTGTTGTTTGTAATTGCTAGTTTCTAAGATGGGGTGGGGGTGGGTGCAGGACCCCATCGAACACAGATTATGGCTTCAGGGGGGAGGGAGAATTTGATGTGTTTGATGCTCCTGCATGGAAGTCGCCAAGGTGGAAAGCAGTGCTTATTAGGGAACCTGAAATTGTCAGTACCCACTGGATTGCTTAGCCAAGCTCTACTGGGGTACTCGTGCCCTTGTTCAGGGGGATCTACATGTGGTTTTCGGGGGAGGCAGGCACTTCCCCAGAAGGCAAGTTACTCCACTCTTTGGCCTCAGTGTACCCTCCCTCCCCCTCCTCCCTCCCTCCCTCTTTCTTTCCTTCCTTCTTTCCTTCTTTCTTTCTTTCTTTCTTTCTTTCTTTCTTTCTTTCTTTTTCTTTCTTTCTTTCTTTCTTTTTCTTTCTCTTTCTTTCTTTTCTTTCTTTCTTTCTTCCTTTCTTTCTTTCTCTTCCTTCCTCCCTCCCTCTCTCTCTCTCTTTCTTTTTCACTTCCTGATGCTCTTCTAATCATGCTCCCGGACAATCTTTTTCATTTGTAAGAGAGGATCCCTTCAGGACTTCATAGAGCTCTGTCTTGTTTCCTGAACACTACTCAGCAGCTGTGCAGCTCCCCAGGGCCCCAGTGAGAGAGCCTGAACCTTAGGAGCAAACTGCTCGCCCTCAAGGATGCTGCTTCTCCAAACTACAGCCAAGCCGCTTGGAAAAAGAGTGCCAGTGACATGTTGCGTTTGCTCTGCAGCTCTCCCCTGTGTCACGATGGAAGAAGTGAGGAAGACCGCTGTCCAGATGCAGAGCCCTATCAAGACTGAATGGAATTCCCGCTGTGTCCTTTTCACCTATTTCCAAGGGGACATTAGCAGCGTAGTGGACGAACACTTCTCCAGAGCTCTGGGCAATGTCAAGAGCCCCCAGGGACTCAGCCCTTCCAGCCAGAGCGGAGATGTGATCCTGAGGAATGGTGAGCATGTCGGGAGGGTGGGGCTGGAATTACCTATCAGGCTATCACGGAAAGACCAGTTCTGATGCCCTCGATGCTCTTAGACGTGTGTATATTTGCTGAAGGCACGTCACACTGTCTAGTGAGAAGTCACACCTTTTTCTCAGAAGTTTCACATGAAAATGGACACTGTTTAGGGATTTCCCTGGTGGTCCAGTGGTTACGACTCTGTGCTTCCACTGCAGGGGACACGGGTTCCATCCCTGGTCGGGGAACTAAGATCCCCGCAAGCCGTGTGGCACGGCCAAAAAAAAACAAGGACACTTTAATCAAATTGATATACCTATTTCCTTATGTCCTCAATTGTGTTAAATGCTGAGCTCACTACTCAGTATACAATAAGAGCGCCACAACTGTTCATTATTAGCACCATTATCTGTACTATTATTATTATTATTACTACTACTTTTGTATGACAGGTCAGGAACACCAAAGGACTTGTGATAAGAGCATGCGTGTCCCCCACATGTACACCCAGCCTCCTCTCAATTAATAGTGGGTGCTCTGGGGAGCAGGGGCAGGGCCAGAGGGAGGCAAATGAACTGTCTGGCGGCATCCCTCTCCCCACCCTTAACAGCATCAGGGGTGTCTATTGTACAAGATATTGGGTAATTTTTTTTAATAATAAGCATTCTTTCTTCTCAAAACACATTTCAAGACAACTATGTCAAAAGGTGCCGCGCTCACGCGCTGAATGCCCTGCTCGCATTGGAGGACGGACCTGCCTCCAAGTGGGACCTCTGCTTTCAGACGCCAATGCTCTGGCTGGCCAGACTCTTTTGGTCTGGACAGGGAGTGGGTGTATTAGCCGATATAGCTTTTCAGAATTTGCTTCTCTCCTAGAAATAACTTTTCCGGTCAGGTGACGTGATTTTCTCAGAGACTCTTGGGACTTCAGGAAACATGTGGAAGGGGGTGTAGCAGCAGCAGGTACTAAAGGAAACACTGGGCACCAGGGCCTGGGTGGAGAGCGGGGAGGTGTGCTGTCTAACGCTGTGCTGAGTACTTTAGAGCACCAGCAGGAATGGCTGCTCTTGAGTCGTTTGGGGAATTGACATGTGGTAAGTGGGATTCAGAGGATCTAACTGGCTCCTGGGAAGGGGCAAGACCCCAGATTCTTCATGCCTAGACAAGTCTGCCCACTTTGGCTATCTGACTCTGGGTTAGTTCTGAACACTTTGGCTTGGATATATTACAATCCCTTCTTTGTCAGCACCAGCAATTCGTAGTCCCTCACTTCTTCTATCCTGCTTGCCTTGTAAACCCAACCTGAGATAAAACCAACTCTTGGCTTATCGTCACATTTCTTTGCTTCATTTTGCAGCAAGACTCATAACTGGTGTCCATGGCCTCTCCGTCCTCTTCCTCTCCTCTCCTGCTCTCTGGAATCCACTCCACTCTGTTTTTCATCCTCATCACTCCTTGAAACCACTCTTATCCGGGCTAGCCGGGGACCTCCACTTTCCAAAGCCAAACGGTCCTTCTCTGTCCTCATCTTAGCTGAGCCATCAGCAACGTTTGCTGCAGTCGATCGCCCTCTCCTCTTGCAAATACCTCCTTCACTTGGATCCCATAATGTGACACTCTCATGCTTTTCCTCCTGGCTTCCTGGTTACCCTCCTTCTCCGTCTCCTTTGCTGGATGTCCTCTCCTCTTCAACGCTTCAACTCCTAAACATTTGAGGGCCCCAGAACTCCGATCTCAGACAATTTCTCTCTCTACACTCACTCCCTAGGGGATCTCTTCCAGTCTCTTGGTGTTAAATGCCATCTATATAAATACCGTCTATGTGCTGATCAATCCCAAATGCGTGTCTCTAGCCCAGACTGGATTTCAGACCTATCTACACAGCTGTCTACTTGATACCTTCACTTCACATAGCTAATAGGAATCTCAAACCAAACAGGTCCCAAGCTGAACTCTTAGTCTCCCCGTCACCCTGCTCCGTCCATAAGGGGCAGCTGCATCCTTCCAATTAATTGGAGTCATATTTAACTGCTCTCTTTATCTCATATCCCACACCCAATCCTTCGAACAATTCTGTAAGTTCTACCTTCAAAATATATCTGAACTCTGACCACGTCTCCTCACCTCCACTGCTCTCCCCTTGGTCTGAGAAACCATCTCCACACCCCCGCCCCGGAATTTTGCAGTAGCCTTCTCATCGGTCTCCCTGCTTCTGCCCTTGCCCCGCTTCAGTCTATACCATTAAACTGAAAGTCGTACCATATGACTTTTCTGTTTGAAAGCCTCCAGTAGCTTCTCATCTCACTTGGAATCCAATCCAAGGTCTTTAATGGGGACCTCCCTGGCCTGGGCCCCTGTCATCTTTCTGATCTAATATCTTACCACTTCCCACCTCCCTCACTCCAGTGTAGCCTCCTTTCTCTTTGTAGAACGTGACAAGTACAGTCCTGCCTCAGGCCCTTTGCACGTCCTCTCCCCTCTTCCTGAAATGCTCTTTCCCCAGATAACTGCATGACTTCCCCTTTCTTCCTTCAAGTCTCCATGGGAATGTCATCTTTTCAGACAGGCCTTCCCTGAACAATCTATTTCAAAAATAGAAGTCTCCACCCTGTCACTCTCTGTCTTACCCTGTTTTATTTCTCTTAGCATTTGTCACCATGTGGCATATTATATATTTATGTGTTTCTTAGCTCTTCCTACCCCCTAGACTCTGAATTCTGTGGCAGCAGGGACTCAATCCGTTAACTGATGTTTTCCAAGTACCCAGCCTAATGTCTGACACATGGAAGGTGCTCAATAAATATTTCGTGAATGAATGAAATTGTGATTTGTAGAGCTCTTTTTTTTTAAAATAAATTTATTTATTTATGGCTGCATCAGGTCTTCGTTGTGGTGCGCGGGCTTCTCATGGTGGTGGCTTCTCTTGTTGCGGAGCACGGGCCGTAGGTGCGTGGGCTTCAGTAGTTGTGGCGTGCGGGCTCGGTAGTTGTGGTGCACGGGCTTAGTTGCTCCGCAGCATGTGGGATCTTCCCAGACCAGGGCTCGAACCCGTGTCCCCTGCATTGGCAGGTGGATTCTTAACCACTGCGCCACCAGGGAAGCCCCCTGAAATTGTGACTTGGATCACAAGGTGTTGATTCTGTCAGTGATGGAGTCACTGTAGAGAGGGATTCATTTGGTGTATGGCTTTAGAACCAGGCAGCCTGAGGCAGGACCTGCTTCGCCATTGATGAGCCATGTGATCTCAGGGCACAGCACTTCATCCTTCTGGGCCTCCGTTCCCTCATCTGTAAAACTGAGTATTATTGAACTAGAGAAGGAATCAATGAGATAACGCATGTCAAGGGGCACATAGTAAATGCCATGTAGGTGGTAGTTACTTTTGCGGTGGTGGTGTGAAGGCTTGACGCATGTTTTTGAATGGCTGCAGAGGGTACGAGGGCCCACCTTCAGAACATCAGGATCAAAGCAGCAGGCCCGTCCCGTCAGCCCCCACGTTGTCCAGGGCCTTCTGCTGGCTGGCTGCTGCCCTGTTTCTTATGCCTTCTGACTTCGCTCTGCATTCTGCGAAGCCCCTGCCCGCCAAGGGAACTTGGACATGGCCTTGTATCTTGCCCAAGCCAGCTTTCCCAGGCCAAACAGAGAGGCGGCTTTCTTCTCCACCTACCTTCTGGGTTGTTGCGTTTTCCGTGTGAGAGTCTCACAGATCCCGGGACCGTGAAGCTGCGTCTCCCTCGCAGCGCGTGGTAGGGGCCAGGCCGATGTTCGTCCGTCCGGCTGCTTGAACAAATGAAGGAGAAAGCTCGTCTTCCTCAAGGCCTCTCTCATCGCAGTTAGGAGTCAAGTTTCTCATAAGCTCTGCTGCCTCCGGGGAGGGTCCCCTGAAAGAAGGCGTGTCCCCAGTTGTTCTCACTGGAAGTGTTACATGAGATGCACGTAGCTTCGAAAATAGTGGGAAATCCATAAAGTGGTCCTTCATTACTGACCCTTAGCATCCTCTCAGCCTCTGCAGGCCAGCCCCAAGCTGCCTGGCCCTAGTGAGGCCCCAGCTAAGCCACACCGAGAACAGGCTTCCATTCATGGGCTCACCCACATTCTAAGGGTGCTCTGTCAGGCCAAATACGCAAAGCCCAAACACTGAGGCCCGTATGGCTAGGAAATGCCGTTGAATTTCCTGGCTGCTTTTCTCAAATCAAACTTATGTTTTTATTTACTTAGGTATAATTTATACTGGCCCTACTTGTAGAAAAGAAAACACAAGCTGAAAGTATCTTTGAATTATCTCCCTTTCAAAAGAAGGACGTTGGGGATTTCAGAGTAGGTAACTCTAGAAGCTTCAGAAGTTACTATTTCTGGGGTCACGGTTCTGGTACACTACCACCCTGTATTCTTCCTGTCCCAGCCTCGAGCCCAGCCCTAGGCCTGGCAACATGCTCAAGGGCTGCTGAGAAGAAGGTATACGTACAACCTGAGCCCTCAGAGGTCTTTTATAGCCAGTCTCCTTCTCTTGCCCCCTCCAGAATCCAGTCGGGGTGGGGAAGAAACGCTGGGTTTCTTCCTTCCTTCCTTCCTTTCTTTCTTTCTTTTTTATTTAAAAAAAATTTTTTAATTGAAGTATAGTTGATTTACAATGTTGTATTAGTTTGAGGTATACAGCAAAGTGATTCAGTTATACATATATATGGATCTATTCTTTTTCAGATTCTTTTCCCTTATAGATTCTTACAAGATATTGAATATAGTTCATAGAGTTCCCTGTGCTATACAGTGGGACCTTGTTGTTTATCTGTTTTATATATGGAAGTGTGTATCTGTTAATCCCAAACTCCTAATTTGTCCCTCCCTCCCCTTTCCCCTTTGGTAACCATAAGTTTGTTTTCTAAGTCTGTAAGTCTGTTTCCATTTTGTAAATAAGTTCATTTGTATCATTTTTTAGATTCTACGTATAAGTGATATCATATGATATTTGTTTTTCTCTGTCTGACTTCACTTAGTATGATAAACTCTAGGTCCATCCATGTTGCTGCAAATGGCATTATTTCGTTCTTTTTTATGGCTGAGTAATATTCCGTGTGTGTGTGTGTGTGTGTGTGTGTGTGTGTGTATCTCATCTTCTTTATCCATTCCTCTGTCGATGGACATTTAGGTTGCTTCCATGTCTTGGGTTTCTGTTTTATTGTGAATATCTATGTGAGGTATAGTCATGCTAGTTGTTTATGGCCCCTGTGAACCCTGATGACTTCGTGTCTTCCTTTCCAATGAGGGAGAGGACTCTGCACTAACTTAACAGGAAGCCACACTGGGTGCCGGGTGCTGTGCTGTAACTGCATTCACTTCAGTCCTTAAAATCCACTACAATTGATAAGGGTCAAAGCTGGGCAAACAGAATCTATGGTGCTAGGAGACAGGAGAGGGGTTACATTTGGAGGGGTTTAGTGATGGGAAAGGGGGCTGAGGGGGGCTTCTGGAGTGACCGTCATATTCTGTTCCTTGATCTGGGTGCTCATCACCCAGTTTGTGAAAAAATTTTCCCCCCAGCTGCACACTTATACTTGTGCGTTTTCCTACATGCGTGTTGTACTTCACAAAACCACTTTACAATGGGTATTAATAGCCTCACTTTACAGAGGAGGAAACTGCAGCCCAGAGAGGGTAAGTGATGGGCTGGGTCACACAGCCCAGTGAGTGATAGAGAATGAAGCCCAGGTCAGTCAGACTCCAGAATCAGTCTCTCTCTTTTTTTTTTTTTTCAGAATCAGTCTCTTGACTATTCCACTATGTTGCCTTTGTAGACCCTGACAACACCCCAGCCAGAGAGTTAATGCCTATTAGGACTCTCACTAATAATGTTTATAATGACTAATATTTATTCAGCACTTCCTGTGTGCCAGACCCTTTGCTAGGGGCTATCACGTGAATTATATTACTGACTCTTCAGACCAACCTATTGGTTAATTCTCACCATGCCCATTTTCCTGGTAAGGAAACTGAGGCTCAGAGAGGCAAATGACTTGTCCAAGATTCCACAGCTAGTAAGGGGCAGCTGTTCACAACCAGATCATTTGATTCTAGATACTGAGCTCTTAGCTACTTTCAAAATACTAGTACACTTTCTATGTTTAATCTCCTATTTTCAGTTGGGAAAGGGAACCTGGATAATCAGCAAAAGACTAGGAAACCCAGGCAGGAGGCCATGAAGGAGGGGATGGGACTGAATAGGACCCACCTCCCCAAACTGGGTGCCCTGGAACAGGACTGTCCTCCATAAGCTGTCTCTCTGCCTCTGGTGTTATTTCAACCATCGGCTAATACAAAGAATATCCTCTTTGTTTCTGGGATGAGTGAATCAGAGACAAGTGCCACCAGCCAAGATGGCAGAGAGGGGAGAGTCAGTGTGTGCACATCAGGCAGGTCAAAGTTGGGACCTTCGTGGGGCAGGATATGTGTATGTGTTCAGAGGGATCTCGGCTTCAAGTTCATCATAAAGCAGCATTTATATTAAAGGTGGAGACAGGGGAGAAAGAAGAAAGGAAGAGAAGATAGGTGGAAGGTAATCAGGCAATTATTTCGCAGCTGTGACAGGTTCACTGAGTCAAGTGGGTTCATAAGTTTTTACTTAACTAAATTTTTCTAATCACAAAGATAATGTGTCAAGTTTTGAAACTTTAGAAAACACAGAGAAGCATTCAGGACACAAAACCACATGTGCATCTATGCGCGCATACTAAGTTTTACAACCTAACATCATTTTGCACATCATGGCTTGTAACTTGGTTTTTTAACCGACAATAAGCCATATGTATCTTTATTGACATTACATGTTCTACTACAACATCATTTTATGGCTCAAGAGTATCCTTTTTATAGATGTACCAAATCTGTTAAAATTTTCAGACATTTAGATTGTTGCCAGTCTTTCACTATATGCAAATATCACATTGAATATCCTTGTAGCTCAATTTTTGCAGGCATCATTGCTTATATTCTTAAAATAAATTGCTGTAAGTAGAATGACTGCATCAGAGTCCACTCAAATTTTAGGGTTTCAATAGCTACTGACAAATTGCTCCCAGAAATGTTATGCCCATCTGCCCCCTGTCCAGCCACGGGAGTGTGTGAAAGCGCAGGCTTGCTGCATTCTTGCAATTATGGGAGACAGAACCGGTGAATGAAGTATGAGGCTGAGAATCAGCCAGCTCTATACCTGCTAGCTATGTGTGGCCTTAGGCGAGTTAGTTTAACCACTACTTTCTCATCTGGGTTCCTGTGAAGCTCACGGGAGATGCATCCAGAATGCTAGACAAAGAGCCTGGCCCATAGTAAGTGCTCAATAAACAAAAGCTCTTCTAGATTTACAGTTGTTCCTGCCCACCTCTGATGGATTATTTCTGGGAATGTACACACCAAGCCAAGGCTTCTGAAATCTCTTATAGCCAATAGCTACTCCATCCTCCACGTCAGCCCTGAAGCGCTGCGGCTGCCACTGTTTCCCAGGCTCCTTGGCTCTGTCATTTCCTGCCCTCCCTTCTGTGGTGACTGAGGGCAAAGAGGCTCCTCAGGCCTCGTGCATTACCATTTTGTTTTTTCCCGGTTGATTCTGTGGAGTGTTGCAGACCAGGAGAGAAACCTGTGAATGTGAGCCTCCTCTGCATTTCTAAACCAAAATAATACTAATAGTAACGGCAGCGACAGCTCTCACTTCTTGAGTGCCTACTAGGTCCCGGGCACCATGCCAGGCGCTTTACATGGATTGTCCCCTTCCATCTCACAACAGCCCCAAGAGGCTCCGAGATGGGAGGGGACATGCTCGGTGTCACACATATAGGAGGTGGCAGAGCTGGGATTGGACTCCCAGCCTGCCTGACCTCAAAGTCTGTGCTCTTAGACCCTCTGCGTGCTGCTCCCCTCCACAGAGAAGGATTCAGTGGGGACTGTGTGTGTGCATGTATGTGTGTGTGTGCGCCAGCATGCCTGTGCACGTGTGAGGGCACACATGTGGGTGTGCCTTCATTACAGTAATGTTTAGTCGGGGCCCACTCTGTGCCAGGCACTGTGCAAGTTCCTGAGTATGTGATGGTGAACAAAAGAGAAGGGATCTCAGTCCTCTTAAAGCTTACTGGCTAGTGGGGAAGACCAATAGTGAGGGAAGGAAGGCAGGAGGGAATCACAGGTTAGGCTTATGCCGTGGAGCGGTAAGCAGGGCATAGTCACGGAGAGTAGCCGGCTAACACCCTGGACATTGGCAGTTCAGGGAGAGCCTCTCTGAGGGGGTGACATTGAAGTTGGTGTGTCCAGAAACTAGTCTGGAACAGGGAGACGGGGCCACCATGCAAGGGTAGAGTGGAGGGAGTGTCCTCTGGGGTGGAAGCAAACTCTGATGCCTGGAGATGCTTTCTAGAAGGTTCTGGGGTTCTCAGAAGTGTCTATGGGTGGCATGGGTGGCGCCTCTGGGTTTGCTTAGGACGCCAGAGAATAGCTCGCTATTTTCACCCTAAAAGGGCAGGGTGGGAAATGGAGACTTGCGCTCTCTGAACAGGACCTGGTCTTAGGACCAGAGGCCTCAGGAACGCTAGAGGCATGGATGGGACTAAGAGGCTGGGGCTAGATGCTCAGAGTTGGAGTAGAGGGGATGGAAGCCTTCTGTATTCCTACTGAAAGAAAAATCCAGCCTGGGGGGGAGGGGGAGGGGCAAAATAGGAGAAAGGGATTAAGAGGTACAAGCTACTAGGTACAAAATAAATAAGTTACAAGGATGTAATGTACAGCTCAGGGACTATAGTCAATATTTTATAGTAACTTTGTATGGAGTATAATCTCTAAAAATACACCTGAAACTAAAATAATATTGTAAGCCAATTATACTTTAAATTTTTTTTAATAAATTTATTTATTTATTTTTGGCTGCTTTGGGTCTTTGTTTCTGTGCGGGGGCTTTCTCTAGTTGTGGCGAGCGGGGGCTACTCTTTCATTGTGGTGCGCAGGCTTCTCATCGCGGTGGCTTCTCTTGTTGCGGAGCACGGGCTGTAGGCGTGCGGGCTTCAGTAGTTGTGGCACGTGGGCTCAGTAGTTGTGGCTCACAGGATTAGTTGCTCTGAGGCATGTGGGATCTTCCCGGACCAGGGCTTGAACCCGTGTCCCCTGCATTGGCAGGCGGATTCTTAACCACTGCACCACCAGGGAAGCCCTATACTTTAATTTAAAAAAAAAGACTAAAGCCACATCCACTTTAAGACATCACAAGATATGAGGTGGTTAACATTTCACAAACACTGCCTAGTATCACCTTGAAGGGAAAAAAAGAAGAATGAGAAAAATCCAGCCTTCCCTAAGTGTCCCCAAAGAGTTCCTTGCCTGCTCTCCATTCATTAGTGTAGGTTGGGGTTTGAGAAGGCAGCAGAGTCTTCCCTGGGGCTCCCTCTCATCTCCCAAGTAACTAAGAGGGGGATCTTGGGTAAGGAAGTGTCACCAGGGCCACTTCTAGCAGTGGCAAACGGGAGCCACTCCAGCGGTCCCCAGGATAGATGGCCGTGGTTGCTGGAAGCTGTTTGCCCAAGCAGCCTGAGAAAGAGGCCCACCAAAATCTAGGGTCTCTGCTCCACGGGACACCGCACCCAAGCCTGCTCTGGCCAGGTGCTTTCCCCAGGCCACCCAAGGCCCACCATTGGGTTGTTGTGACTTCAGGATTGGGCCACATACTCCCAGCCAAACTGTGCTCCGGTGCACTCAGTGACCAAGTGTGACCTTGGCCAGAGGCACGCCACCCACTCCCCTTAACATTTCACTCAGAGAATTCTGGAAGGGAAGCAGTTTTTAAAAATATTCAAAACGCGCTGGGGCCTTGCCTTCCACTTTTCAAGCGTTCAAAACCTAGGTCCTATGTATGAGATCTGTAAAGCCAGTTCAGATGGAAACTGCCCAGCTATCAGAAGCTACACATTGTTTCTCATTTGTGCTTAGGACATGCTGTACCCTCATTCAATATGAAGCACAAACAGTGATTAGCCTAAGTCAGCTTAATCACTCTGTTTGTGCTACACAGCGCCCTGAATTGCTACTAGCCCGCAGATATCAGTTTGCAAAAGTAACATCCCTCCCCAGGAACAAATCTTCATGTGTTTCCTTGCCCTTGGCTTCATTAAAAGTAGCCACCCGTCACCTATCTCTTGTGAACGATGGGAAAAGTTGGGCAGAGTATCTGTGCCGTGTAGATTAGGGCTTGTTTTGCTGCCGTGGTGGATGGGACACTCCAGTATCACTGGGCAGACCTCTGAGACAAAATCCAGGCAAACTGAACATTCAGGAGCACTGCGAGAGGCGCAGGAGGAGGCGGAGGGGGCCAGACAGCCACACCCACGCGCCCCCTTCATTATCTTGGATAGACAAGAACCTCCAGGCTTTAAGCACCATCTGCCAGAGTTCGCTCTCTCCCTCCTCCCCCCCTGCCTGAGTGGGTGTTGAGAATGGGAAAAACAACCGTCCATGTCATGAGCTGCCCGAGACTCTTCGAGAACTCTGATTCAGCAGCTGTTAGAGGCACAATTTGAATAGGGTCTCTGAGACCAAAGGAGACTCCATCCCCACTAGCTTGTCCACAAGAACTTTGCAAGAAGAAACTGAGTCACTGCTTGACCTTGAGCATTTTGCTTTCGCAGGAAGAGGTTCAAGCAACCACTTCCCTACCCATCACTGATCTCTCCAGCTCAGATCCCTACTTGGCTAATCTGCTTTGCTAACTTGGTCCAGTCTCTTAACATCCCCATGCCCCAGACCTCTCTTGAAAATGGGGTTTCAATCCCTAGAGTTGTGTGATGCAAGCAAGTGTTAAACCCTTTGTAAAGTTCTGTGGAGTCCTATTCGGTGTATTCCAAACACCAGCTATAAAATAAAGCCAAACAACAGCAACAAACAAACACCAATCACCTTTAATCAAGTAATTCTACTTCTAGAAAAGTTTTCTTGAGGAGCTAGTTGGACGAGGGTACAAAGATGTATATATGAAGATGCTCATCCCAGTGTTGTTAATATAATTGAAAAAATGGAATAACCGAGCTGCCCAAGTACCACGTTTGTTAGTCATGTTACTGCCTTACGATGAGATACCTGCAGCCATTTAAAAAGCTGGTGTTGGCTCTATTCTTTGCTATGGGAGGATGTTTGCGATATTTTAATGATGCAAAAGTAACCTTAAAAACAATACGTGATGTGAAAACAATGCATACATGAATAGAAACAAATCTTAGAAAGAAGTACACCTAAAGGGAGACAATGGCAGTCTCTGGATACTATGCTTAGAGTGATTTTTTTTTTTACCTTTTCTACATTTTTTTCACATTAAAAAATAGTATATATTAATCAGAAATAAATTAAGCTAATTCCATTTTGAAAACAATACATGAACCTGTCTTCTAAATCTTTCCTTCCCAGATAGTGACATGCCTCCAAATCAGTGGCGTTTCTCTTCTCAGTGGACAAAGCCACAGCCGGAAGTATCTTTTGCAAATGGTGCCGCCAGCTGCAGCTTGAGTGGATCTGGTCCCATGGCTATGGATCAGTATCCAGTGTCCCTGACCGGGAGCCCTTCCATTCAGCCTGGCGAGCTGAGGCATTTCTCCTCCCCCGCCAGCTCCAGCTTCCCAGAGCCTGGCTACCCTCATGCCTTTTCCACTGGGCACTTGGTTCCAGAGCCCCAGCCTGATGGGAAGTATGAGCCCCTCCTAAGTCTCCTCCAGCCAGAGAGATGCCTAACCCGTCCTCAGGAATCTGCCTCGTGGGAGGATGGCTACTCTGCCCAGACGTCCGGAAGCATGGGATTGCTCTTCAACCTGCCTTCCGGCTCAGCCCACTGTAAGGAAATGCCTCCAAATACTTGGAGGATTGCCTCTGATCGGTTGTGGTTGCGAGTGAGTTGGCGTGAGATGAGATGTGAAGACTAATTGCTGCCACTCCAGCTATGGGGCTTCTGAGGGACAGAATGTTTTGCTTAAGTTCCATCTGTCTTCACTAGGCTGCGTCGATAGTCACCGTTTAACGACTAAAGGGTTGCATAGATAGCCAGCCAGATGCACTTGGTTCAGAGTATTCACCCTGGTCTGCTGACTTGGACTTACCCTAGAAAAATGGGCTGCTGCCTAAAATCTTAAGGTCCTGCATTCACCTCACTGTGAAGTGCCAAATAATCCATGTGTAAGACAGAACTCAGGGATATACCTACAGGCTCAAAACTCTATCCTCCAAACAGGTTGGCAACTTGCAATAATGCCAGACTCCTAGGCAAGAGCAAGGGCCATCTATACCAACAATCTGCTCCACACATTAAAATTCAGAGTGACTGTGGAGGCAGCCCCCTTGCTGCCTGGAGAGCGTCACGGTGCCTGACTGTCTGGGGCTTCTGCTCCCAGACCCACACCCCTCCACAAACGAAAGCATCCTTAAGGCTCATTCGCTATTTCATTTACTCACTCACCCCACAGATATTTAATCCTCTGGCTTTCGGTACCCTGGATGAATTTTCTTTTACAGCTCCCTGGTCCATACGTATCTGGTTCTAGTGTTCCATGCCTGAAAGAAATTGCTAGAAGCTGCTTTTACTTCCGAACTAAGTATATATATTACACAAAGGGCCTGTTCAGCCTAGCCCTACCTAAGTCAGGTGCTGTGTTCCATCCTAATGTCGAAAACCAATTTCCCATTAAAATACCGCTCCATCATTCCCAGAGTTTGATTAGGAATGTACCTAAAGAGTAAATCATAAAAATGTCATGCTTGGGAAACCTATGAGAATTCCCACCCTAGTACTCTTTTTCAAAAATCTGCTCCTGCTGGATTCAGAGGGACAGATGAGGCCAACTGTGTATATATGCTTGTGCACACACACAGCAGAGCCGTGTCTCAACAGATGGTTAGAACACAGATGGCTCAAATCATCACCACCGAAACATAACAAGCCTGTGCAGTTCAAATCCAATTCAGCAAAGATTTAGTGAGCATCTACTATATGCCAGGCACATCATGGCAAAGCCACCATGCAGGCATTATCCAATTCCCGAAAGTTCTAGACACATTCTCAAACAAATGTTGATCGCTAAAGTCTCGACTGCTACTGACTCTTTAGACTCTCCTCCTAATGCAGGTATCTGTCAGATTAATTGGTGACCGATGGTCCAGGATCTGTTGAGGAAGTCAGTGACCCTTGATCAGAAACATTGCCTGTAAGATAGGAACAAAACCCAAAGGGCCTTCAAAACAGAAGCTTCTCTGTTTTTGTAGCAACTGATAAAATGTCAGGTGTCTATAAACTGAGGACCAGGAGATTTGGGGTCCATGGGGGGGCTACTGGGCACTTTCTAACCCAGTCCCCGATTTCATTCCCAATCGTTTTCTTCTTTCCTAGTTAAAAAAATCTATTTCCCCCCTGATGGTGGACCTGCCAGTGCCAGCCTTGCAGTTGAAAGTAAGTATCTGCTTCTGCCTTTGATAGCATGTCTCTGTATCCTGAGAACAAACCCGTAGCATAAAAACCAGGATCTCCAGCAACTGAAATGACCCCCATTTCTATTTAGTATTTTCATCCCTAGAATAGGTTTCATTTTGGTCTCAAAGAGCCCGTGCACTTGGTATCTTGTAAACTGTTTTGCCCATTTTCTAATTTGGCTATAAAAGCAACTCTATTGAGTTCTTTGAGCTGGATTTAAGTGAGATAAGCAAGGTGACGCAGGAAAATGAACAAATTCATGAGGGTTAGCCTGCTCTTTCCCAGATGTTCAGTTTTCAGCCTAGAACATAGGGCCACCCCGGGACTCTGCAGTCAGACAAAATGCCACCTGATACCAAAGGCTAGGACTCTGGGCCCACGCTCAACTTGAAAGTGATGTCAGTAAGAACTGCCAAATGAGGACAATCTCGGGGGTTGACATGAGGATTTTCATGGCCTGGTGTCGAATCCAGCTTCATTACTTACCAGCTTTAGGAACTTAACCACGTTTCTTCACCTGTCCATACCTCAGTGGCTTCATTTATAAAATGAGGATTAAAATAATGCCCACCTCATCAGGTTTCCGTGAGGATTAATTGAAATAATATATGTAAATGCTTAGAATTTACATTCTAATGGAAATTAGCTCCAGTGAGCCCGGCACAACAAAAGGCAGCAAAAAGTGCCTTTTGGGAGGGCATCCTGTGGGCCTTCAGCTGTTCTCGGCTGTGTGTTTGAGAGGCATCAAGGCAAGAGCTGCCACCACGGCCCCAGATCTCAGGCACTTTACAGTTTGGTGTGGAGTGGGGGTGAGCACGATATATAGGCCTCCCTAGAATGTCCGCTCCTTGAGGGCCGAAGCTTTGAGGGGTGAACCACCCCACCCTTAGCACCTGCGGCAGTGCCTGGCGCAGAGGTCAGTGCATACGTGTCAAGTGAATGAGTGCACAGATGCTGGAAACAATAAAAGAACATCGAAAAAGGAAATGGTAAAAATCTATCTGCCAATAGAGTACAAATTAATTTTGTTTGACGCCATTTTGTAAAACAGAAACAAACAAACAAGCCGCAAATCACCCTCAGGGAGGAATGGGCGGTGCCCAAGTGAGGAGGTAGATTTAAGGTAGCACGGCTTTGTCAGGCTTCATGGAAGTCTTTGCCTGAGGGGGTGAGCTCTGCTGGCCTTCTAATGAGTGATATCAGGGTTATCAAGTCTCCTAAGTACTTGTTAAGAGTCTATACATTTAAAAATTGTAAGCCTTAGAATTACTAAAAACTTGATGATTTCAGTTGTTCATAGGCCCAAATTAACAGCAACACCACCTGTGGGTGACGGCTGTGAGCCAGATCCCACACACTGTATCCCGCTCAGTCCCCACAACGACCTTGTGACACATGTATGAGGACATCCTAGATGCCTTATACAAGAGGTATCCAGTAAATAGGGATTGACTGACTGAATGAAGGAATGAATATGCCCATTTTATAGATGAGGGGACTGAGTCTCAAACAGGTGAAAGGACTCGCCTTAAGATCACACAGCAGCAAGCAGCAGAGGTATTATCTCTCTGCTCTTGCAGTGTCCTACAATCATCAACATTGAAAATTACACTAAACATAAATCATCAAAACAATTCCAACTTAAATCAAGTGTACAACAGTGAAGGTTAGCAACTGGTACGGTTGTTTCACTGTATATGGGTTCACTGTCCATCTGTGGCCAGGACACTATCCTGGAATAAGAGGAGTGGGTGCAGAAGGCTTGGAAAGCATGCAAAGGAGCAGTATTACCTTGAGAAAGGGCCAAGGGGATGAGCCTTCCATGCAGAGAGTAGCTGACAGGAGGTGGGAAATGGGTACCTGACTATGCCAATAGCCCCCATCCCCATTGGCTAGTCTGCAGCTGTGGCTTTGGGCAGCGGAGGCAGCAGCGCGTGGGGACTGGGAAGGGGGTGACTTCCTAGGTGGATAAAAGGACCAGGAAACCCCTTCAAAGCCCATGCTCTTAAGAGAGCACACTGCCAGTTTCCCCATCTTGCCTGATGCTGAGAACCACAGGGGAGCTCGTGAAATGCCCAGATTCTGTGCCATCACTTCCTGGTTGGTAGCTTTGGCGTGGGACTCGGTCGCCTCTTTATATGTTTGATTCTTCATATATTTTATATTAACCTGATTTTGGGGGAGGCTTGGTTTTTTGGGGTTTTTTTGGGTTTTGTTTTTGCCCGCGCGGCTTGTGGGATCTTAGTTCCCCGACCAGGGATTAAACCCAGGCCCTGGTAGTGAAAGCGCTGAGCCCTAACCACTGGACCACCAGGGAATTCCCATATATTAACCTGATTTTGAAGTGAGCTGGGTGAACCTTTCAGGAAGGATTTTGGTAGTTCTGAAAGATTTCCTCTGTGAGATCCCAGATAAATATTTGTCAAACGAAGGAAGGCCGAGTCCCCTCCTTCCCCTCCAATATGGCCTAGTCCCCTCATGCAGGTGTCCCACACCCGTGAGGCAGAGACCTTGTGGAGAGAAGAGCAATCTGCTGGAAGGGTAGTTAGTTGGAGAGACCTTTCTGGAGGGGACTCCCCAAAACTGTGGTGCCGAAAGTTTTAGTGAATTTGATTTTTTTTAATCTGTAGAAATAGACACTGATTCATTGTACATTTCTTCAGTTTTTACAGGTAATAATAATATTGACATTGCTATTTGCCAGACACGGTGCTCTTTTATTTACATATATAAATCTAATAGTGTATAAAACTGTCTTGGTCCCTGCTCTCCAGAGAGTTAATAGTCTAGTGGGGAAGGTAGATTCCACCAAAAAAAAAGTAAAGAAGACAAAACAAAATATTTGCAAGTTATGGTAAGTATGAAGGAAGCATACCAAGTGTTGAAATAGAGAAAGATGGAGGCCAACTTTGGATAAAGTGGTCAAGGGAGGCTTCTGTGTGGAAGTGATGTGCAAGCAGGGACCCGAATGAAGTGAGGGGTAAAGTGAGCTTTAGGAAGAGCTGGGGTGGAGATGGAGGGAGCTGCCCTGCCCAGGCCCGGAAGTGAGTGAGGAATGGGCCAGAGCACAGCCTGGAGAGGTCGACTGGGGCCAGGTGACACAGGGCCTTCTGGGTCATGGTGGGAGGTTGGATTTTCTCTTCTAAGTGACTCAGTGAGCCATGGAAGGGTTTGAAGTGTGAGCCAATTTGCATTTATTTATTTATTTATTTATTTATTTTAAGTATTTTTTAAAAATTTATTTATTTTATTCATTTATTTTTGGCTGCGTTGGGTCTTCATTGCTGCGCGCGGGCTTTCTCTAGTTGCGGTGAGTGGGGGCTACTCTTCCTTGCGGTGCGCGGGCTTCTCATTGCAGTGGCTTCTCTTGTTGCAGAGCAGAGGCTCTAGGTGCGCGGGCTTCAGTAGTTGTGGCTCGCGGGCTAGTTGGTCTGAGGCATGTGGGATCTTCCCGGACCAGGGTTCGAACCCGTGTCCCCTGCATTGGCAGGCGGATTCTTAACCACTGCGCCACCAGGGAAGCCCCCAATTTGCACTTAATAAGGTCACAGAAGCCTGCTGTGGAGAGGACTGACTGGAGAAAGGGATGGGAATAAAGAAAAGAGACCAGTTAGGAGGCCAGAAGCATAGAATGGTAGCCTGGATCAGATGGCAGCAGTGGAGGCCAAATGAAGTTAATGTATTTGAGATCTATTCGGGGGGTTTAGCTCTTGGGTTTCCTGCTTGAGCAGCTGGGTGGATACTGGTACATGTATGGAAATGAGGAAGATTGTAGGAGAACAAAACTCTGACCACGTTCAGTCTGGGTGCCTACAAGACATGCAAGCGGATATCCCTCTTCAACAGTTGTGTATGTAAGTGTGGAGTTCAAGAGGGGAGTCTGGATAAACTTTTGAGATTGTTCAGTATAAAATGACATTGAAAGCCATTGAATGATCACCCAGGCAGAGAAGAGAGAAGGGCAGAGGACAGAGTCTCGGAGTGTGCCAATATTTACAAGTTGAGGGCATGAGGACCCAGCAGATGATACTGAGAAGGAGCGGTCCCTGGGTGGGAGGAGAGCCAGGAGCGTGTGGTGTTACAGAAACGCAGAGAGGAGAAAGTTTCCAGAGAGCATGATCAACTGTGTCAAAGGCTTCCGAGAGATCAAATAAGAGAAGACCAGAGAAATTTCTATCGGATGTGGCACCAAAGATTTTGATAACCTAGTTAAGAGCAGTTTTCGTTATAGCGTGTGGACGGAAGCCAGGTCGGGTGGGTTGAAGAGGGAATGGGAGATGAGGAAGTGGAGACAGTAAATGCCAGTAGCTTCTCGGAGAGCGTAGCATTGAGGGGGGTGAACAGAAGTAAGGTGGTAGCTACGGAGACTAGTGGAGTGGAGTGGGTCTTTTTTTTAAAAGAAGGCAAATATTAGAGCCCATACAAAGATGAAGAGATGGATGACAGAGGAGGATGAGGATAAATTCATGGTTGAAGTCACTGAGAAGTTTTGAAAGGGACATGTGGAAGTACTGACATTTGCTAAGAGGAGGGGTCCTTCTGCCATTGAAAGCAGACAAAAGAAGGAGAATAAGGACACAGATGCAAGTAGATTTGCAGGCTTGTTTGTGGGGAGTCTGAAATGTACTAATTAAACGATTTCTCTCTTCTCAGTCAACTATGAAGGCTGAGATCACGAGTTTACGTGGAAACAGGCTCGGGTGATTTTTGCCAGTGCTATTGGGTTAGTGTAATGCAGAGAAGGCAAACGGTGAGGCCCATCCAGGGTTGAGATTTTGACGAGTGAGTGCGATGGGTGGAGAAAGAGGAAAAGGAGTTGAGGGTATTTGCAAGCGAGTGATTGTAACAAGGGACCATGGCGTGTACGCTGCTCAGAGAAGGAAATGGAGGCAGATGGAAGGTGCCGGGTAGTGGAGGTTGATGGATTGGAGGATGAGGTTATATAAAATGCGGTGATAAGACTATGTAAGCCAGTGACATTGGGACATGGTGGTTGGAGAGTGGATGTTCGAAATTGAGATGGCAAGGATGCCACCTGTGTAGGCCATGACAAGGTCTAGCGTGTGACTATGGCAAATGGCTGGCTGAAGTGGCATGAACTAAAGGTCATTAGAAGGTGAGAATGACAAGAACCATGGAAGTGAGGCAAAATAAGAACCAATAGCTCCCTACACCGCGGGTGCTGTTTTTATCCTCATTCACAGATGGGAACATGGAGCTTTAGGGAGGTTAAGTAACTTGCCCAAAGTCAAGGTAAGTGCCAGAGTCAGTTTTCTCTGTCCTTGGTCTTACCCACTAAGCTAAGCTGCAGCGTGACCCCACAATGATTCTACTCCCTATAAAGGCACTGCCTCTTTAACAAAATAAGAGCTAATATTTATTGAACATATCTGTGCCACACACTGTTCTAAGGGCTTTACATGTGTCTAACTCATGTAGGAGGTAGGTATCATTAGTATTCCCATTTACCAGATGAGGAAAGTGGGGCTCAGATAGGCTAGGTAACTTGCCCAAGGTCACACAGCTAGGAGTGGTGAGGTCGGTCCGGATTCAAACCTGGGCTCCTTGGACCCCAAGCTGGCTTCTTCCTCATCATGCTTATCCTATTTTTCAGAAAGCCAGTCTCCAGAGAGAAGAAAAGATCTGTTCTTTTACTGAACTCCGGTTTAAAGAAGAGAATTCCTTTTTCCAAACCTGCTTATGGTTTTCTACTGGGAATCCAGAGGGTCTAGAGACATCGCCGTCCTTATCTCTTTCTGCCACAAAAGAGCACTGAATCCAAAGCAAGTTTCTGTTCTCCCTGAAATTCTATACTTTTCCTTGGCACCTATGCCCCATGTTAGGTTTTGGTTTTTTTTTTACCTTTTTAAGCATATAAGATGGTTAAAAGAGATGTTCAGTGGTGGGGAGCATAGAGGCTCACACCCCCTGCACCCACTGCCCTCCTACTTAGAAATCAGCCGCCTTACCCTCCATCAGCTGGGTCTTCCACATCAAGACTGACGGCGTGGTACCCGATGGGGTTGTCCCACTCTTCCAACTGAATAGAGGTTCCAGGAACAGCCTGACACTTTCTAGCCTTAACCAGACTATTTCCATCTTCCCTCTTGCCTCTACAAAAAGCAAAATGGAAATGGAGTGGGCCAGACCCACTGAGAGTGGCTGGAGTCTGAAAGGAAGCTGAAAAGGTCTCAGGCTGGGCCTGATGAATGAGATAGTCACTCGGAAAAATTGATCCCTCAGTTCTAAAAAAGTGATTCCAAATAGAATGGCTGAGCAATCTGAGAAGTAACTTGCAAGTAGTTAGTAAGCAAACCACCCTATCCCAAGCGGGGCCTAGAGGAAGCTCTGTATCCAGAACATTTCTTGGATGAGTTCCATGACTTCCTGGCTGCCTCCCCTCTGAGGAGGAGGACCCTGGCAGCCCACAGGTGCTCATCTGCACCTGACAGCCATCCACAGGGGCCCGCCTGGCTGCCATGAACACGGAACCTTTCCTGTAGCTCTTCCACTGTTAGTGACATCGGGAAAATAGTAACTTTCTTTTCAGCACAGAACCGTTGGGGCCACCAGTGTGGATGCCCACGTGGGTCCAAGACTTGGTAGCAGGACTTCCCTGCAGATTGTTCCAGATGAAATGACAAATTTCTCCGAACTCCTTCATCTCTCCAATCTGATAGACAGCTCACGGTCCGGTGTGAGCTCGGTACTTAGCCCTCCAAACTCCTTCATCTCTCCGATCTGATAGACAGCTCACGGTCCAGTGTGAGCTCGGTACGTAGCCCTGACAACCCTGGAGGCCCCTGCCATCAGCGTTCCCCACGCACACCCCACTTGCTCCCGTGTAACAGCTCAAAGGGTGAATAAGGAAATGACATTTTTGGATTATGCTGTTCTTAATTCTAAATCCTTTCACATCCATGATCTCATGCAAACTTCTCAGCAACCCTAGGATTGACATGATTATCTTCACTTAATACATGTGGATACTGAGGCTTAGAGTTGGCCAATGACCTGCCCAAGGTCACACAGCCAGCGCTGGAACCCAGGTCTGATCTCAGGGCTCTTTTCTCTCCACCATAATATTTATCAAAGGTTACCATCAGGGTGGCTCTTAGATATTTTGTTCTCCCATCTGCTATGTAAATAAAGACCACAGCTCTTGCATGAGTGAATTGGTAACTTTGGCAGTAATACAGTAATTATCTTGTCTCAAGCAGTTTTTCCAGTGTGTTACATAGGTTTCCGAGATTTACTAAGAGAAAAAAACACTTAACCAGTACATTTTCTCTCAAAGTTATTTGCATTCAAAAGCCGTGTTCTATTTTAGGTGATGGTTGGGAAAATTCAGGGTGGAGGCTGATTCTAGCACTTAAACAAGTGTGTGTTTATCTTGGCTCGCTGTAGAAAGATTCGTCTGTTAGAAGATAACATGCCCATCAGAACTGAACTCAATATGCTATTTAGGGAAAAGAAAAATGATTCCAAGAGGGCTGGCATTTTGTGTAGCCTGGGTAATCTGATAATATTTCCCTGCAAATCCCTCAGCCTGGAAGCTCTTTCTTGAATGAAGTTGAAAGCAGTAATCAATTTTCCCACGTTAATAAAGAGGGAAGAAAAGGTCTCCTGCCTCTGAAAGACCCCTGCTCCTCTGAGACAAGTAAATCCCTCCCCAGATCATCTCCTACTTAATCCTAGACTTTGGTTTCTGTCTTTCTAGATCCATCCTTTGTAACTTTCCCACCTCACTTCCAAAAATGTAACTTGAACAGCATTTCTTTGGCTCACTTTGGCATTTTACTCTTGCTAATTACACACACACACACACACACACAAACAAACCAGCCCCATGTGTTATCTGTGGGGCTTCATCTACATTCCTAGTTGATAATCTTGTGAGATGCTAGTTCGATCAAGGTTTGAAACTGGAAAGTCAGGCCCAATAGGGCTACAGCCCATAAACCTCATTCACATTTTTCTCTACAATTTTCAGAAATTGACAAGTGGCCCGATGTACTCTGACTCACCAGCTGCCACCCCTTCCCCCCACCCCAAACACACTCATTCCTGAACTTTACAGTCTGAAAGAATGGAAATTGTTCCCAAATGTGCTGGAAACTTACATACTTGAATGATACCTGGGCTAAAACAATAAAAGGTGACAATTTCCTTTTTCTGGTAGTAAAGACTATCTTTCAAGAATTCCAAATAAGGATGTTGTTTGCAAAGCCAACTGAGACTTGTGTTGAAGCAGTTTTCCGTTCTAAAAATCAGTATCACGTGTAACACTGAAAAGAAAGTCACCTCTCCAGAGATAAAGCTAAGTAATCTTTATATCACATCTTTCTCCCGTATAAACAATAGTTTCTGCCCTTTCCATAACTGTTTCTCTAGCTTGACATAATTGAAAATAATTTTGTAAACCATCTGTATTTTCAAAATAATGCAATGGTCCGTATGAATTCCTTTAATAAGATTAGTACGATTTTAAAATAGTATGTCACTGAACTTTTTATAGATTAGTGGTGATTATAGAAATGAAATGGGCTATAGAATTTTCATAAGGATTACAGTTTTATCACTATTTCTTATCAATTTAATTGAGATTAAACTAAGCCTCAAAGAGAAGTTTGGTTATTTTTTCCCTTCATTTTAATGATTCAGCATACTTGGAAGCAAGTTGAGTCTATTGATTTACAGCAGTTACAGTTACGTTTTCGGTGAAGGCTGACCCTCCACTCATCTTTCAAAATGATCAGCCTTTTCTTTTTTTTTTTTTTTTTTTTTTTTTAAGAGGAACTTTATTAATTAATTAATTAATTAATTTTTGGCTGTGTTGGGTCTTCGCCTCTGCGCGAGGGCTCTCTCCAGCCGCGGCGAGCAGGGGCCACTCCCCATCGCGGTGCGCGGGCCTCCCACTATGGCGGCCTCTCCCGTTGTGGAGCACAGGCTCCAGACGCGCAAGCTCAGCAGCTGTGGCCCACGGGCCTAGTTGCTCCGCGGCACGCGGGATCCTCCCAGACCAGGGCTCGAACCCGTGCCCCCTGCATTGGCAGGCAGACTCTCAACCACTGCGCCACCAGGGAAGCCCCCAATCAGCCTTTTCTTATGCTAACTGCAAACCGGAACTGAGCATTAGGACACTTGGGTTCCATCCTGGCTCTGCCACCAGCTAGCTGTGCCATCTTGAATGACTCACCCCCCCACCCCCGCCCCGCCCAGGTCTCGATTTCTCTATATGTAAAATGAGATGATCCCTAAGGACATTTCCAGCTCAGACAGCCTATGTTTCGAAATACATGTAGTGGTTGTGACAAGACCTATCAACAGTTGCCATAGGAGGGCTCAAAGAAAGGACAGGGTCTGGCCAACTGGAAAACAGAAGGAAGAATTGGCAGCCATGGGTTTGCCATTCAGCTCCAAGAAGTGCTGTCTGCCGAGTGCCTCCACCTATCAGCACCTTAGGATCTGCTTCAGTCATGCTATTCATGGGCAGCCAATGACTGAGCATGACAGGGGTGTTAGGACCTGGCCATTTCTGCCCAACATGGGACTCCTCTATTGGGCAGTATTTGCTCCAGGGTTCCTGTTGAGTTGGCTGAGACTTTGTCAGATCTGCATCCTAGTCTGAGTCTCTTCCTGCTCAATTCTGCTTCCTTCCCTTTTTTAAAAAAAATAAATTTATTTTAGGCTGCGTTGGGTCTTCATTGCTACGCACAGGCTTTCTCTAGTGGCGAGCGGGGCTACTCTTCATTGTGGTGCGCGGGCTTCTCATTGCAGTGGCTTCTCTTGTTGCGGAGCACGGGCTCTAGACGCGCGGGCTTCAGTAGTTGTGGCACGCAGGCTCAGTAGTTGTGGCTTGGGGCTCTAGAGCGCAGGCTCAGTAGCTGTGGCACATGGGCTTAGTTGCTCCACGGCATGTGGGATCTTCTCGGACCAGGGCTCGAACCTGTGTCCCCTGCATTGGCAAGAGGATTCTTAACCACTGTGCCACCAGGGAAGCCCTGCTTCCTTCCCTTTTTATCTTTTGCAGATGTTTCGCACCAAGCCCCTATATACCTCTCACATCTTTAACTCTTTCTCGGAGCCTGCTTTCTGGACGACCCAGCTGATAATAGGGCAGTATTTTAAGAGCAAAGGCAAAGAAATCTCAAGACTCGTTGAATAGATGACGATTAGACTAGTCTGACTGGAGTGGAGCATTTGGGTTGATAAGCAGTTGAAAATCAAGCTGGAAAGGTAGATTGGGGTCAGATTAGTGAGGTTGATTGACAGTGTCATGTGGACATGGAGTTAAGGTTGGTGCCAGATTGGAGCCCCAGGTCAGCTCCATCTTCAATCAGCTACCTGAACCATCCGCCAGGCCAGCAAATGACTGTCTACGTAACAGGAGATGGCTACTTCTGCAGAACCATGTGGTCTATATCAGTGCCTCTCGAGAGCCCCACTGGATGCGTTTTACCACCTGGGGAGCACGGTGACAAATACTCCTCAGTTCTGCCCTAGACTTACTGAATCAGAGTCTCTGGGGATGAGACACCCCCATTCTCCTACCTTCCACCCATCATGTCCCCGCCCCACCCCCCGTCATTAGTTTTGGGTGTAAGCAAGTGTATCCGTTTCCTATTGCTGCTGTAGCAAATTACTACAAATTTAGTGGCTTAAGACAACACTCATTGATTCTCTTACAGTTCTGGAGATCAGAAGTCCTACATGGGCTTCACTGGGCTGAAATCAAGGTGTTTGCGAGGCTGCATTCCTTCTGGAGGCTTTAGGGAAGGATCTGTCTCCTTACCCTTTGCAGTTTCTAGAGGCTGCCCACATTCCTCAGCCCATGGTCTCCTGCCTTCATCTTCAAAGTCAGCAATATTGCATCTCTTTGATCTTTCTTTCATAGTCCCGTCTTCTTCTGACTCTCTTCTTTTGCTTTCCTCTTCCATTTTTAAAGATCCTAGTGATTACACTGGGCTCCAGATAATCAGAATAATCCCCCTGATTAGCAACCTTCCATCTGCACCCTTAGTTTCCTTTGCCATGTAACATAACATATTCACAGGTTCTGGGGACTAGGACATGGCCATCATTGGGGCTATTATTTTGCCTACTACATCAGGTTTGGAAACCACCGACCTACGTGATATAAATGTTTCTTCCTGAGGCTATATATCTGAGGACCTCTGTTTAGCAAATCTGTGTGACAGAATTGGCAGTTTTCCTTTTAAATGAAATGGGTACTCTCAAAAATATGCATACTCCTTGACCTGGCAACTTCACCTCTAGGAATATGTCCAATGAAAATAATTTGACAAATGCACAAAAATTTAAGCACACAGATGTTTAACATTGCGTTGTTTATACTAGTGAAAAATCAGGAACAGCATAAATCTCCAACAGTAGGGCATTCATTAAACAAATTATGTTCCATTCATCCAATATAACATAATACACAGCCCTTAAAATGATGCTATAGAGACTTCCCTAGCAGTCCAGTGGTTAAGACTCAGCGCTTCCACTGCAGGGGGTGTGGGTTTGATCCCTGTTCAGAGAACTAAGATCCTGCATGCTGCGCTCTGTGGCCAAAAAAAAAAAAATGATGTTACAGATCTATATTCATGCATGAAAATGCATATTATTAAGTACAAGAGGTATACACATGCACTGCACACACACATATATACTATAAGCTCATTGTAAAATATACATAGGTAATTAAAATAGGTTAATTGTTTATTACAGTATGGTTACTAGTAGCAGAAAAACTAGGAGTGATCCCAATTCCTGTCAAAAAAAATTGGCTAAATAAATGATAATACATCTGTACAATTGAACACTATGGACCAGGTACAAAGAATCAGGTAGATTTATATACACTGGTAAGGAAAGACATCTAAGATATATCATTAGTTGAGAAAGGCAAGTTACGAAATAGCCAGCTTACTATTATCCTCTTTGTGCTTTTTGAAAAAGGACATGTTAGTGTGTGTGTGTGTGTGGAGTTGTTGCTTTGCAAAATGCTGCACAATTCCAGGGGTACCATTCACATCCTATCACATGATATTCCATGTGACTAAGGCTCTCTGAAACACAGGGTGTGTGTATGTATATGCATGACTGCAGGTATGTTTGTGTGTATGTATATATGTATACACACAGTATGTGTATACAGTATATGTGCATTTTTATATGCATAGGAAATGCATAGGTAATTCCTGGGAGAATCTCAGACAATCCGTTAACGGTAATTTCCTTTGGGGAGTGGGACTGGGGAGATTATGTGTGTGTGTGCATTTGTGTGTGGTAGTGTTGATCAGGGAAATTTTATTTTTCACCTTATACCTTTTTGTGCTATTTTAATGTTTTACAAGCGTGTGTTGCTTTCATGGGAAAGTAATTTTTAATACATATCTTATGCAGAAAAATTTTAGAAAAATGAACAGTGGTTATCTCTGAGTGGGGTGATAATTGTTAAGCAGCAAAATATGTCCTGTTCTTTCAAAGCTTCCCTGATAACCCAGACCAATTCTCTTTTCGAGTCCTGTTTTTTTTTGTAAGATTGCAAGAGAATCATACACTCCCAGAGGCAGACACAGCCTCAAGAGATTACCAAGGCCAGGCCCCTGCCTTCAGATGGATAAACTATTTAAGTGATCCAGGACAAATCATTGCTTATCAGAAAAATGTTAATAATCTTTGGGAAATATTAATTACCTGTATTCAGTGATTATTTTCTGTCTCAATTAGTTACAACTCTGTAGAAATAAAAATGAATTTTAAAAACATGTAGCCTGTTATGAAGTTACTTTTACATGCATTGTCACATTTTGACCCTTACAGTGACCCCGTGCAATTGACAGATGAGAAAACTGAGGTTCGGGGAGAGGTATACATGTTGCCAAACTGGGAAGGAGGGAGGGAACAAATGTTTAATGAGCACCTACTATGTACTAGTTACAGTATATAACTTACCTAATTTTATCTTCACAACACATAGGTGTTGTTATTCCCACCTTGCAGATGAGGAAACTGAGGTTGTGTGAGCTACTATAACAAATTACCATAGACTGGGTGGCTTAAACAACAGAAATGTATTTCTCATAGTTCTGGAGGCTGGGAAGTCCAAGATCAAGGCACAGGTAGACTCAATGTCTGGTGACAGCCTGCTTCCTGGTTCATGAACAGCCATCTTCTTGCTGTGTCCTCAGGTGAGGGAAGGAGAGAGGGTGTTTTCTGGGGTCTCTTTTATAAGGGCACTAATCTCATTCATGAGGGTGCTACCCTCATGACTTTAATTACCTCTCAAAGGCTCCACCTCCAAATACCATCACCTTGGGAGTTAGGTCAAAATATAAATTTTGGGGGACACAAACATTCAGTCCATAGCAGCCATAGAGCTTGAAACTTCGCAGAGCCAGAATTCCAAACCAGCTCTCTCCTTTTTTTAGAGGAAAGTGTGCTCTCTATTCCTCCACTGGAATCTCTTTGCAACTTTTCCCTGGTGAGCCTTAAATTCCCTTGACTTAATCCTTCAATTCAAAAAAGAATTAATTTTAACTTTTTATTTTTACAGAATACAGAATCCTGCATTTCAAGGTCTCAAAACTTCTGCTCCCAGCCCTCGCGGGCAACGATAGTGGCAAACAGGAACTCAGCTCTGAGATTTGGGTTAACAAAAGATAAAATGTCTCTACTTCAGAATCATTCTTTTGTTCCCAAGTAGTGGGCAGGGAAAGGGAGGGAGCAGTTTTTGCGGCAACTATTCCTTTTAGTAAAAACACTGACCCATAAAGGATTAGCTATGAGTGATTCCTTGATAAAACCTGTTAGAGGGGGGAGGAGGAACGGGGAATTGTTGTTTAACGGGTACAGAGTTTCAGTTTTGCAAGATGGAAAGTTCTGGAGATCTGCTGCACAATATTGTGATTATACTTAACACTACTGAACTGTACACTTGGAAACAGTTAAGATGGTAAATTTCATATTACGTGCTTTCTACCACATTTGAAGTTTAAAAAAAATTTCTTAGAGAGTTCTGGGAACTTTTAAACGATGTCCCAGAAAGAAAAAAGAGAGAGGTTATACTCTGTGTATTATGCTCTAACAGCGCACACTTAATGCTGGCCCTTCCCCCCCCACCCCGACTTATAGTCAATGCAGACCTAGATTCTTTAGATTGCAGACCCAAATCAATCGTCCTCCTGACAAGGTGAGGAGTCAAGCAACAGAGCTCATAATAATAATAACAGAATGAAGGAGCTGACCATTTCCTTGCACCTAGAATCTCTCTGTGAAACAATCCACAATGACCTGAGCCCACAGAGATTCTCTTAAAGAACCATTCACTTAAAAAATATCTATGTGTCAGCTATATTTGGACGCACCACTAGATGGTACAGAAACCTAGTTTTCTGGTAATGATTTGCTCATATTGTGAAGGCAACAGCAGAGGATTTCATTGGAAATACTCTGAATATATTCTTTGTGAAGTTGGAAAGTGAAATACTTTGAAATAATATCTGGCGAAGATAGCATGACATTCTCATTTTCTGTTAGTTTGCGTCCAGCTTGCTAATGACAGAAAAGGGACTTTGGGGAAGACAATTGGGACACATTTTCAAAATTTCTCAACCCTTTCACGAGGATTTTGTGTCCCCAAACCTAATCGCAATGGTGATCTGTCCACTCTAACTGGCTTAACCTCAGTAACTTCTAGAATTATTGAAATTATGATAGAAGCAATTCCAACTCTAGGTCAGAAGAGCTTGGTACCTTGAGATAATATTGTCTTTTTTACTGAAAAGAGAAATGCTTTGGAGTTCCAAAAGAAAAGGTAGCAGGATTCCATTTATATATGGTTAAAAAAAAAAAAACAGGCAGAACTATCTATGGTGCAAAATGCCAAGCTTCTAAATGGAATAAAACTAGAATTTAAAAATGGAAGCCAAAAACCAAAAAGACAGACCTCAGTGTTAACGTCTGCTCATATCACTGACATTGAGTTTGATTTCATCCTCAAAAGGTGAAGGTCAGTCTTCAAGACTTCATTAGTTAATATCATAACCTATAACCATGCAGGAAGCTCCAGAAATTCAGGTGCACTTTCCTGCTCACAAACTAACACATTTTTTGGGGGGGCTGCGTTCGGTCTTCGTTGCTGCGCACGGGCTTTCTTTAGTTGTGGTGCACAGGCTTCTTGTTGCTGTGGCTTCTCTTGTTGTGGAGCACGGGCTCTAGGCACACGGGCTCAGTAGTTGTGGCTCACAGGCTCTAGAGTGCAGGCTCAGTAGTTGTGGCGCACGGGCTTAGTTGCTCCACGGCATGTGGGATCTTTCTGGACCAGGGATCCAACCCATCTCCCCTGAACTGGCAGGCGGATTCTTAACCACTGTGCCACCAGGGAAGTCCCAAACTAACACATTTTGTGATGCAAAAAGAACAAATAATCAACAGATGTTTTAACCAGGCAGAAATCCAACCAATGAAATTTTCAGACTTAGTTATCGTTACCTGTTACCTGAAGCTGGTGGAGTTGATAATTCTGAGTAAACTGGAAAGCACCACGGCCACTCATTTCCTAAAGGAAAGAGCCAGCTTTCAGAGGGGCAATACCCAGGGCTGAGTCATCTCTGTATTTTATTGTGCCTAGCACAGGGACCTCATTCTGTAAATGTTTGTTCAAAAAATGAATGAAAATAGCATTGTGCCACTGACCAATTGATATTACTCTTGGCCAACAGAAAGAACAGATGAACTTTATAGATCCTTCCTGGACCCACACCCTCACTCCCACCCAAGTCTGGGTTAGCTGCCCTCCTCTGCGCTCCCTCGGCTCCCCAGGCATCCCATTACAGCGCTGGTCACCCCGTGTTTATCCCAATTGATTATTCCTTTGTCTGTCTTCCCCATTAGACTGTGAGCTGGGTCTGCCCTGATCATCACTGTACCCCTAGTGCCATGTTTATGAATGACTGGATGCCTGGAGTATTAATTATACTCTATGTTCCAGAAGTATAACATCAAGGCTAAGGAATAATGGATTTACCACTCTTTCTCCAGGTCTCCTTGCTCAGCCAACTGTGTGACCTTAGGCAAATAACTTGGCTTCCTGGGAGCCAACCTCAGAGCAGTGGGCTTGAGGATGGACCCTCAAGGGGATGGAGGGCAGACTTTTACAACCTGGTTCTGAGAGATCTCAGGCTGGAGGGAAGAGTCGATTGCCCTTCCAGAACAAAGTTGACATGGGAGGCTTAGTTCTAGCCTCAGACAGACAGGGCTTAAGGTCCATCTCTAGCACTTTCCTACCAACTTTGGGCAATTACCTCATCTCTCTGAACCTCATTACTTTATGAGGGTCTGTTTTGGGCATTTTATCATATGACCATTGACTATCCTCAGTGTGAATTCATAATTGCGTGTCCGTGTGTTTTAGCATTCTTACAGTATTTGAGTAATATCAAGGGCTATGATTTACTGAGCACTCATGGTGTACCCTGCTCTGGGCTAAGTGCTTCAGATGCATCATCTCATCGAATCTTTACAATTACCCTTTGAGGCAGGAATTAGTGTTGCTGTTTTACAGATAAGGAGATTGAAGCTCGGAGCGGTACCATAAGTGGCCCAGCCCAGACAGCTGGTGAACTGTTAGAGAGCTGGGATTCAAGCCCTGTTTCCTCCGACTCCAAAGCCCATTACTCTTAACCCCTTCACTCAACTGCTGTAGAGTAATTAAGGGGTATTAAAATGGAACCCTGTAAAAGCCAGAGAATAAAGTAAATAAATAGAAAGCTTTTGCCTTCTCTTGAAAGGCCATTAGTTCCAGCAGCCTTTTGGTGTCAAATGGAAAAAATAATAAGGTTGGCCCATCAATTAGTAGAAGCAGGCCACTTCACCAGTATGTTGGGCCCTACTTTCCATTGCTAGCTAAAATAATTACCATCCATTCAACCACTTTAAATGACTCCCAACACGGACTTGTGGGGCCTTCTATTAACTACAGAACATCAAAATAATATGTAGACAGCAGCTCTCTCTAAGCGACCTTTGAATACACTATTTAAAAAAAAAAAAAAAAGGAAAGAAAGAAACAGCAGTTTCCAGTTCTCAATCTTCTAAAGCCAGGAACTCTTTCCAAATTCGATAATATCATTTGTCAAACGCATTGAGCTCTGTGGGAAGGAAGTGGGAAGCGCCACCGTCCCTCCCTGGAGAGTTTCAGGCCTCATGGATGCAGTGGCTTAGCAAACTTTGGGAATGGCCTCGGTGACTAAAACGACTCCTGTTGCCCTAGTTTCAGGCCGAAATTTGCAAACTGCTAAGGTTTGGGAAAACATTTTAGTCAAACGGAGCGCAATTTCTACCCCTTGGGAGAGAGGCCAAATGCCATGCAATGTCAGAGCTGCACGGAGACTGGCCGGGTACCCGGGCTTGCGCCGACACGGTCTGGGCCTAGGGTCTCTGCTGCCCTCTGCTGGCCACAGGCTGGTGCGGTAGGAATGTAGTCATTCCTTTGAAGGAATGACTTTGAAGTCATTCCTTCAAAGTGCTGCTGCTGGGGCCTCTCCTCCTATTGCCGCTCCCACTGTTACCCCCAGAAACTAGTACCCGGTACCAGGCGCCTCTCAGGGCCAGGTACTGAGCCAGGTGCTGTGGAGACAGAGATGACAAGTCCCAGACAGATATCCAAACAGAGAGTTACAATAAAGTGCAGTTAGGGACTTCCCTGGCGGTCCAGTGGTTGACTCTGGGCTTCCAATGCAGGGGGCGCGGGTTCCATCCCTGGTGGGGGAATTAGATCCCACGTGCCGCATGGTGCGGACAAAAAAAAGTACAGTTAGTGTCGCCAGAGAGCGTGGATCAGGATCCCTGAGTTCCCCCCCTCAGTGGTGCTAGGCTCCTACTTTGTGTCCACTGCCAAATGAGGTTCTGGGAAAATAATAGTACCACCTACTTGCGTCTGCACAGAGCTTTATCATTTTAAGCATTCGCTTAGTACACATCTCAATCGATCATCACAACAAACCGGTGAGGTTCGCAGAGCTAGTATTAATATCCCCATGATATAGATTACGAAACCCAGGCTCAGAGAGGGTGCGTAAGTAGCCAAATGTAGCACAGCCTGCTGTTAGATTACAGAGCTTGGACTTGACTGGCTGACTTCAAATCCATTCCCTTTACTCCTGCACCGCACTGCTACCTGCTGCTGCTTCCTGAGAGGTCGGTAGATCTTGGTTAAGGCCAAGTGCTCTTAGAGCCCTACCATGCTCTAGCTAGACAGCGGCAGGCAAGTCACTTTACTTCTCTTTGCCTTGTTTCCCTCATCTTTGAAGTGGGAAGAATAACTGTACTTGCAAGTTTATTTTGAGGACTAAATGAGTAAAGGCTTATGCCAGCCATATAGTTAGCACTTAATAAACGTCAACTCTCAATATCACTGTCAACACGTGAGGCAGACAACTTGGGGCACGTGTGACGAGCCCACCCTGACAGCTCATTTTTCAGTCTTCCGGGGACTACACCTCTTCCTCTTGTCTCCAAGAGGACCTGCAGGAATAACGGGGCTGCAGAGGGTGGAGGGACTAATTCTGCCCTGGAGAGATGACCTCTGTCTTTCTAGGGGCAGGGGCAGGGGGGAAACGGGACCAGGGACCAGGACTCGTAAAAGAGACTTTTATAATGTTCTTGTTAAAAAACATTTTCATTGTCGGGTGATGTGTTGATATTGCTCTGGACTCATCAGTGAAGGGTCGCAAGCCACCCAGGTCAGTGACCAGTCGTATGGCTTATACATTAGCAGTTTAATTAAATTATATTTTAAGAGACAAAGATATTTGTTTGCTATGTATTTTTTAAAATTTTTATTGAGGTATAGTTGATTTACAATATTATGTTAGCTTCAGGTGTACACACAGTGATTCAAAATTTTTATAGATTATACTCCATTTAAAGTTATTATAAAATATTGGCTATATTTCCTGTGCTGTACAATATATCCTTGTGGCTTATTTATTGGTAGACATTTTAATAATTAGAAATGCCTCTTATTATCAGGACATGTATCAAAGAAGGACCTTATAATATGTACCATATATGCAGTCGGAGAATTTTATCTGTAAATACAGACAGACCTCGTTTTATTGTGCTTCACTTTACCGTGCTTTGCAGATACTGGGTTTTTTTACAAATTGAAGGTTTGTGGCAACCCTGCATCGAGCAAGTCTATTGGCGCCATTTTTCCAACAGCATATGTTCACTTCATGTCTCCGTCCCATTTTGGTAATTCTCTCAATATTTCAAACTTTTTCATTATTATTCTATTTGTTATGGTGATCTGTGATCAGTGATCTTTGATGTTAGTATCAGTACTATGGCTCGTGAAGGCTCAGATGATGGTTAGCATTTTTAGCAATAAGGTATTTTTAAATTAAGGCATGTACATTGTTTTTTCAGACATAATGTTACTGCACACTTAATAGACTATGATCTAGTGTAAACATAAATTTTATATGCACTGGGAAACGAAAAAATTCATGTGACCCACTTTATTGTGATATTCGCTTTATTACCATGGTCTGGAGTCAAACCCACAATATATCCGAGGTCTGCCTGTAAATGCATTTTGTAGCAAAAGCGGGGGAAGAAAAGAATTAAAAAGTGTTCCTGTTGAAAACATTCTCTTCTTAAAGAGAACTTTTTAATTACAGAGAATTGATCATTGCACAAAATTCATCTTACCCATACAGGCAAAACAGGGTCAGTATGGGCTGGTACTAGGAATGTGGGCAACGACTTAATTATATAATAGTATTTAAACTGGACCTTCTATCTCAATGCTCTGGGATCCCATGACAATCTGTCCTCGCACTTGGCTGCTTCTCCTCAAATCTTCCTGAGCCTCCTCTTTTGGCTCCTGCATGAGCTCTTCTTTCTCTACCATCCCCTAAATGTTAGTGTTTTCCAGGGATCTTTCCTTGGCCTACAGCCCTCACACACCACAGCCTCTTCCTCAGTGATGGAATCCTTTCCCATAACATCAATGACCATTGATGACCAAGTTGATGACTCCAAAATCACCATCTCCTACCAAGACCTCTCCCAGGAGCTTGAGACTCACCATCCACCCGGCTACTGGACATCAGTACCCGGAGGTCCCACAGGCACCAGTCCCTCTGATATGTGTTTTGCCAGGATTTCCCTGGCGGTCCAGTGGTTAGGACTCCATGCTTTAGCTCTGAGGGCGTGGGTTCGATCCCTGGTCGGGGAACTAAGATCCCGCAAGCCGGAAGGTGCAGCCAAAAAAAAAAAAAACACTGTATTCTGTCACCTGTTTTCTCTGCATCATTTAACAACACTCTTATCCATTACTAGTCACTCCCCATTCCCCCCTGCCATTTTACAACCCCATCAGCAATGTATGACGGTCAAATCTCTTGGGGAGTCATTCCTGATCCCTCCTTCTCCTTTAGTTCACACAACTAAGCACTTAACACCCCAGCTACAGTGATCTGCCATGTGATCTCCAATAGAAACATGCTTTTCCTTCTCTGTCTCCTCTGCCTAGAATGTCCTTCCTCACTCTCTTCACCTAGGGAGTGCCTACTCGTTCTTTAAGATTCAGTACCTCTGGGAACTCTTACTATATCATGTCCCGCCTGTTCTGTGGGCTCATTGAGCCCTGTTGGAGCTGTCTTCCCCAGAAGACTGGGACACCCTCACCCCCATCCCCTAGCCCCGCTTAGCTGATTCAGTCCTCTCTCACAAGCACCTGAAATTTAGCAGGCACTCTATGAAGAGTTGTCAGGTGAATGAATGTCCTCAAATGAGTTGCAATACAATATTTACTGGGTGCCATCTTAACAATCAGACCCTGAAGGCAGCAAGGACTCCAACCTGGAGGCGTGGCCCGGTGTACCCAGTCCCACTGCATCAGCACACAGCTCTCCTAGCCAGGAGAATCTTAGGCACCTCAAAACTTTGTCCTCAATCAGATAGGTGGCTGTTGACCAGAACACAATGAACATGAAACTAACTCAGACCTACCCGGAAGCACATGCCGTAGCAGATCCTTCCCCTCAAACTCCAAAACCCCCGCCAAAGAGAAGGGTGGCCACTGCCTGAGCCTGAATAAAGAACTCTAGCGTGGGGCAGAAGGAAGCTACATCCGTCTCTGAGTCTGTTCTAGTGCGCCATCCCATCTCGGGGGCTTCCATGTTTAATGCCTCTCCACACTGTCTCCACTCGAATCCCAGATCCACCTACCTGCCTGGCTCTCAGACCTTGGCTCCACCTTGATCACTTGGTAGCAACTGATTGGCCAGCCACACCAAGTGCCAAGCCCATGAGCTCAAAGGAGCCCATCTCTCTGAGGAGGGCATCAGCCTTGCCAGCCTACTGTCTGCTCAACATCAGGCCCCAGACTTGGCCCCTTGATTAGGTATTCACTTTACACGTATTTCAATACTGAAACGAGATACCAATACTAACACTAATCGCCCATTTGCATGCCAACTATAAGAGAAAGCGTCATTTGAAAAAACACAGACTATGCACACATTAGAATACTTTATTATTTTAGTTATGCTTTATTGCTGTTTAATTCATGATTCTCAATCTTGGCTGCACCTTGAAATCACCTAAGGAGTTTTTAAAAAAATACCGATACCTGTAAGTAAATCAATCAATCAACAGTAACTTATTAATTAATTAATTAATTAACCAGCTTAAAAAAACTGATTCCTGAGTCTTCCTCCCAGAGATTCTGATTTAATTCACGTGGAGTGCAGCCTGGACACAGAGTTTTCAAAGCTCTCCAGGCGATTCTAATATGCAGACAACACTGAGACCACTTTCCTTCCGTTTACTTCCTAGACCACAAATCCCCTCCCCTTGACTTGGTTCTGGGCAGTGGACATCGGCAATGTGATAACTTGGTCTTACAATGACTTTAGTTCCCCCACCCAGTGGTGTCCAAACTGAAAGTCCAAAGTGCGAGAAACCCACGCTACAGAGTGACTCGCTGGGGTTTGGTGCCAGATCTTACAACGCCCACTTTCCAGTCCAGGGTGACTAAATGCTGAAGTAGTACCACCACCCCCCCTCCTTTTTAGTCCCTCACAGCGCCTGCTCTCACCTATTTTATAATTAGTAGTTGATTAGCATGAAAAGATCTTCCTTCCTGAATGAGGCCTCGCAATCGTGTTTTTCAACTTCTGACTCAAATTGCAGGGCCACTTGGGGTTTTTGTTTGTTTGCTTGCTTTTTCTTTTCACTCACTGAATTCTTAAAAATCCTTTTGTTGTTGTTGTTGCTGTATTTTGTTTTTCATTTTTATTGGAGTATAGTTGATTTAAAATGTTGTATTAGTTTCTGCTGTACAGCAAAGTGAATCAGTTATACATATACATATATCCACTTTTTTCCCATATAAACCATTACAGAGTATTGAGTAGAGCTCCCTGTGCTATACAATAGGTTCTTATTAGTTATCTTTTTTATATATAGTAGTGTGTCTATGTTAATCCCAATCTCCCAATTCATCTCTCCCCCCTTTCCCCCCCTGGTAACCGTAAGTTTGTTTTCTACATCTGTGACTCTATTTCTATTTTGTAAATAAGTCCATTTGTACCATATTTTTAGATTCCACATGAGTGATATCATATGATATTTGTCTTTCTCTAACTTATTTAGTATGATAATCTCTATGCCCATCCATGTTGCTGCAAATGGCATTATTTTGTTCTTTTTTATGGCTGAGTAATATTCCATTGCATATATGTGCCACATGTTCTTCATCCACTCCTCTGTCGATGGACATTTAGGTTGCTTCCATTGAAACTCCTTTTGAGAAAAAGCAGCTTGGAAGCCGAGTTAGGTTGTTTCTGCATAGAAATAGAAGAGCGCCTATACCCTGTGTTTTCACCAATGGTAGAAAAACTACTTTTTCTTTTTGCAGGAAAAATAAAGATTAACAGCCACAGAGGACCAAGGCTCAAGTTTCACTTAGAGGAAACCAGATTCAATTTCCCATGTGACACTGAGAGTTTGTATTCCAAGGTCAGGATTTACCTAATCAGGGCTCTGTTGTTTCCAGGGAGAATGTGGATTCTACACGTTGGGTTTTAGGGTGCACATGGTGGGTGGTTTTGAGACATTTCCTCAGCAGTTTATTACTGGCCAAGACAGAGGTACCACTGCAGCTCTCTCCCTGAGAAGGTTCCTCCCACAAAGCTTCTCACTTCCTTTTCAAAATTTACTTATTTCGCTCATCAGCAAGAAAATGAAAATGTCTTTTTCACTTCTCTATGATCTTCTCCCCAACTCAGCAACTTAATGCACCTCTGTCACTTTGATTTATTCAAATGATGTGAAATGTCAACCTATTGAAGATCTGTAAGGACCGTGGGTAGTGTCACCCACTGCCCTGAAAAGCCAACGGATTTCAGCTCTCTGAACGGATGTCAGACAGGGGCAAAGCTGAGCCTGCGGGATGTCTTCCTGCTGTGCTTCTCACTGGAGTGAGTCAAGGTGACTTGGGCACATTAATGAGGAAGCCACATCTCCTGCCAGTTTTTAAAAAATATTTATTTATTTATTTGCTTGTTTATTTTGGCTGCGCTGGGTCTTAGTTGCTGGACGTGGGATCTTCGTTGCGGCATGCGGGATCTAGTTCCCCAACCAGGGATCGAACCGGGACCCCCTGCATTTGGAGTGCGGAGTCTCAACCACTGGGCCACCAGAGAAGTCCCTCTCCTGCCAGTTTGAATGACACCATCTTGGCAAAAAGGAAAATAGCCCCTGAGAGACTTTTCCCCCCAACTGTGACTTCTTAGAGAGCCACGACAACGTTCTGACACTTAATGAAGCAGAACCTTTTGATCCCAACCACAGTCTGATCTCACTGGATTGGGAGCAGCCCCAGACAATTTAGATGAGGGCGCCACCAGTTGAGGTCTTTATGTGAGGCCTCATTAATTAGACTGTGAGGATGGCCTTACATGGTGCTTGGCACAGAGGTACGAAGCACCCATTGTGTGTTAGGTATTGCTATGATTATTAAAAGTTCTTTTCCAGAAGGTTCCACCAGTGCCTGAAAGGTAGGCTTATGTCGACGAAAAATTAATCAGTCAATCTAAGAAAGAATTGGAAAATTTTCTTCGAGCCAAATTTGAGGATTATAACCTGGGAAGAGCATCTCAGAAAGCTCTGAGGACTGTTCCACCCGTTAGAAGTCAAGCCACAATTTATATACGTTTTTTGAGACAGAGGGCTGTACATCAAATGATGTATTATTGACAGTTTACATAATCCAGATTTAAGCACCTTTGTGGTGGGTCATGTGACCCTTTACAAGGTCAAGAAGGAATGTTATCTTTTTAAAAAAATAAATTTATTAATTTATTTTTGGCTGCATTGGGTCTTTGTTGCGGTGCGCGGGCTTGTCATTGCGGTGGCTTCTCTTGTTGCGGAGCACGGGCTCTAGGCGCGCGGGCTTCAGTAGTTGTGGCTGGTGGGCTCTAGAGCACAGGCTCAGTAGTTGTGGCGCACGGACTTAGTTGCTGTGCGGCATGTGGGATCTTCCCGGACCAGGGCTCGAACCCGTGTCTGCTGCACTGGCAGGCGGATTCTTAACCACTGCATCACCAGGGAAGCCCAGGAATGTTCTTTAAGGAGTTGTCTTGTTGATGCTGAGAGAATGTTGCTCTTTATGGTTGAGCAGGTCTTCCTCTCGATGGGGGAGGTTTGGTCGATGCATAATGCAGATACGCAGTGCACAGCAAGGGGAGAGAGGAGGCCAAAGGGCAGAGAAGAATTTTTATGTTTAAATTTTTCTCATTTTACCATAAATATGAATTTTATTTCACACTTACTATGACTTGGATTTGGCCTGAAACATACTGTGACCATTTCTGTGGTTCTATCCTGCTGATGGCCGGCCTGGTGCTCTGGGGTAGTCAAAACCATTCCAAGAAACCTCAGGGAAATGTCTAAATTCTCCCATTGGGTTGGAATTCTGTGAATTCTAATGGGTCTTGAAATAATTGGATCAGTGTCTGAGGCTTGGAAAGGCAAGAATTCTCTTTTGCTGTACGGGATTTGGTGTGAATTTGGCATTAAGATCAGACCTGTACTATCTTGCTTGCTTCCTTAGGAAGAAAGCTGGTGCTCGCCCCTCAGCCTCATGTTAGCTCAGCAGGTAGGAAGCTGGTCGTGAGGTGTTATATATAACAGAGATCTGACCTTGTTCTTAGCGGAGGTCGGAAGGCTTCCTCTAGAGCATTTGCCAAGTGACCTTTGTAGGGGAGCAAAACTTGCCACCCCAAGATGTCTCTTTGGCATGCGGATTATTTCGAGCTGAAAACAATCAAGGCCTGAAAGACTCAGGAAGAAATTTTCACCTTCCCCCTAAGTGCCTAAAAGAATGTACACAGAGGGCCTGTTCCCAGAATAAAGCTATCAGCGGAGACATCTGCAGAGAACATGGGCTGGGGGCAGGGGGGTGGGGGAAGAGGACCTAGATATCAGAGTCCATTCTGTGTCCCACTGTCTCTGTCTGGTCCGGCAAACATTTATTTACCAAACGTTTGCTTTTCCATTTCTATGTCAATTGCCTTCCCGCCCTTTTGAAGTCCCAAACCCCTACCCCCAACATCCTCTTTTATCTTTAGCTGAAGTTGGTATTTAAGGTGAGGGTTTCATCCATTTTCGGAGTTACTCAGTTTTCCTGGGGCTCTCCCATGTATACACGTTCTTAAACTTTGTGTGATTTTCTCCTGTTAATCTGTCTCGTGTCAGTTTAATTTTTAGGCCAGCCAGAAGAACCTACAAGGGTAGAGGGAAATCTCTTCCTTCCCAACACCTTTGTGGTTAAAGAGCACACCGAGCTCTCTCTGGACTTCTTCGATGGGGGAACCAAAGGTTGGATTCGCCTGGCTACCTCCAGTGAACATGGGTGAGTGTCTCCTCTGAGCTGCGGGGCAGGAGGTACGGTGAGGACAAGATGGTCCTGGTCTCAGTCCTCAAGGAGCTGACAGCCTAGTCTGGGAGACAGAGAATGATGTGCTGGCTCGGGAGCGTGGATAAACAGTCAGAAATTTTGCAAACCGATTGTTAAACACACTGCTATTAAAAATTAAATTATGTAAACTTACAATTAAAGCAAATATAGTTAAAACAAAGCTAATAAATACTCAAAGCGGGCTTCCCTGGTGGCGCAGTGGTTAAGAATCCGTCTGCCAATGCAGGGGACACGGGTTCGAGCCCTGGTCTGGGAAGATCCCACATGCCACGGAGCAACTAAGCCCGTGCGCCACAACTACTGAACCTGTGCTCTAGAGCCCACGAGCCACAATTACTGAGCCCGTGTGCCACAACTACTGAGCCTGTGCTTTAGAGCCTGTGCTCCACAACAAGAGAAGCCCCTGCAATGAGAAGGCTGCGCACCACAATGAAGAGTAGCCCCCGCTCGCCACAACTACAGAAAGCCTGCGTGCAGCAACAAAGACCCAATGCAGCAAAAATAAATAAAATAAAAATAAATAAATAGTCAAAGCTTATCAGTTCCTAATCATTTTTTGTGCCTTTTATGATTACCTGTGCTCTTGAGACTCTCCACATCCACTGTGTCTGCACGATGCTGTGCAGCCAGCCACTTCTTCCCGAGTAGGCATTGAGTGACCTCACACTGGCAGCTTGAAATCGACCACGGTAGGAGTATTTATACTATGGAAATCAGCAATCACTATCAACCAGGAATATTTTTTCAGAAAACCAGTTATTAACCATTTACCAGCACACCACTGGAGATAGACTAGCAAATATGTGGTTTCAGTAAATCCAGGAGGCCACATGGCTGTAGGATTTCCGTCTAGGGTGGAAGAGTGTGGAGGAGGCTTCACACAGGAGGCAGGGCTTAAGCAAAAGCCCTGAAGGATAATTAGGAGTGAAGATCCAGAAGCAAGAGAGAGCAGAATGATTGACCGGAAAAGATGTGTTCTTGCCTTCAGGGGATCTAGGTTCAGTGGGAGAGACAAAAGAGGAAACAGACAGAAGGAGGTGAGCAGTCAAGTGCTCTGCTGGGACTGCTTTGGAAGCACAGAAGAAGATATTTTCTTGGTGGAGGTGAAGGAAGGCTTCCTGGAGGAGGTGATGTGGCATCTTAAGCTGAGATCAAAAGATCATTAGGAGTGGCCATGTCTCTTGGAAACTGAGGTAGAAAAGCAATGTCTGCTTATATATTAAAATATGTTGCCCACATATTCAACATAAGAGTAGACAGTAATAATTCTTTTTAAAAGGAGTTCTCAAGAAGTGCCTCAGTCTCTTTAGAGCTTATGTAATTCTTGATATGTTGCCTTGTGGGTATGAGGGGGCCTTAGTTTCTAGGACAGCCTCCCATCCATTACAGGGCTTTGCTTTACAACAGGCCTGACAGCAGGCTTCCAAGTTTTGCCTAAATACTATAGGGGTTGGGGCAGGTAGAGAAGGAAATTGGGTGCATTTGTTTTTTGTTTTTTTTTTTAAACTTTTGTGTGTATTTATTTATTTATTTATTTATTTATTTATTTATGGCTGTGTTGGGTCTTCGTTTCTGTGCGAGGGCTTTCTCTAGTTGCGGCAAGTGGGGGCCACTCTTCATCGTGGTGCGCGGGCCTCTCACTATCGTGGCCTCTCTTGTTGCGGAGCACAGGCTCTAGAGCGCAGGCTCAGTAGCTGTGGCTCACGGGCCCAGTTGCTCCGCGGCATGTGGGATCTTCCCAGACCAGGGCTCGAACCCGTGTCCCCTGCATTGGCAGGCAGATTCTCAACCACTGCGCCACCAAGAAAGCCCGGTGCATTTGTTAAATTCTGAACTAAATGGGAGCAAATCTGTCATTTGGGGGAGCAATTCCTAAGTCCTATATTCAAAAGTCTGGCATTTGCTAAGTCCTTGGGTTTCCTGAGCAAATTTTTAAAAATTAATTTATTAATTTATTTATTTTTGGCTGCGTTGGGTCTTCATTGCTGCGTGTGGGCCTTCTCTAGTTGTAGTGAGTGGGGGCTACTCTTCATTGCAGTGCACGGGCTTCTCATTGCGGTGGCTTCTCTTGTTGTGGAGCATGATCTCTACGCACGTGGGCTTCAGTAGTTGTGGCACACGGGCTCAGTAGTTGTGGCACATGGGCTTAGTTGCTCTGCAGCATGTGGGATCTTCACGGACCAGGGCCCGAACCCGTGTCCCCTGCATTGGCAGGCAGATTCTTAACCACTGCACGACCAAGGAAGTCCCTCCTGAGCAAATTTTAAACCACACCATTCTCTTCTCAATAATCTACATTCATATAAACATCTCAGCCTAACTTTTCTGAGGAAAACTGGCTTTGGGATAAGGATGGATCCCCTTCTGGCACTTGTATGGGGAGCAGGAACTTTGAACAGCAAATGGGCCTCTAACTACAGAGACTCTAAGAAATGATGTGGTCTCACTTTGGTAATAAGACCTGGGGAAAATACCTACTTTCTCTTTGCATTTGGTGACTTTAAAAAAAAAAAGAACAGAAAAACTAAAGGTCAGATTAGCAACCTAGAAATGAAACTAGAATGGAGGTGAGGAAAGAAGGAGTAGTGTAACACTTTACTCCACGGCTGAGAAGAGGAAACAGATCTAGTTATCCAAGCCTCTGGGAGTGAAATGTGGGCCCTTCATTAAAAACAGAAGGAATCCCTTTGCAAATAAACTCTTGGAAAGAAACCTGGGCTAAGCTTTCTCAGAGACTTTGAGTTTTCATTGATTCTTTTGCATTCTACTCAAGTTTCTTGTTTGCAAGGCACAGAAGTTCTTCAAGCTAGTTCAGATCAAGGATGGTGGGGAAATTGGATTAACTCAGAAATATTTACTGAGCATCCACAATGTGCCAGGTTGTGAGCTAGGAGTCCCGGAAGCAGTGACCAAACTGGACACAGGGCCTGTCCTCATAGAGTGTATAGTCTAGCAGGAGAAGAAAAGCACTACACTCACAATTACATGATTTGTTATCTAATTCTAAGTGTGATGTGCACTCTGAGGGAAAGGTATGAGAGACTGTGAGATTTACTGGAGAGGAAGAAATTTTCCTCTACCCTTTTAGATTCTTCTAGGTTCTTCTGGCTGGTCTAAGAATTAAATTGACATGAGACAGATTAACAGGAGAAAATCAAACAAAGTTTAAGAACACGTACACATGGGAGAGACCCAGGAAAACTAACTCCCAAAATGGACTAAACCCACACCTTTAATACCAAACTTCAGCTAAAGACAAAAGAGGATACTCACGGTAGTGCTTTGGGGCTTCAAAGGGGAGAAAGACAATTCACATGGAGATGGAAAAGAACATATTTGGTTAAAAAAAAAATGTTTGCTGCTTCTTGCAGAGACAATGGGACACAGAGAGTAATTATAACAGACTTTGCTGGGTTCCTCCCTGTCTACACACCTAGTTCTCACTATAGTTACCAATGATGGTAGCTTCCTGCCTGGAACTGGTCCTCTATCTACACTCTTTAGGCAGTCAGGGGGAAGGCCAAAGCTTCTTCCTGAGTCTTTTTTGGACCTTGATTGTTTTCAGCTCGAAATAATCCGCATGCCAAAGAGACATCTTGGGGTGGCAAATATTTCTCTCCTACAGATCCCATAAGGCCCCAACCTAATGAGACTGGAGGAAAGGTCAGAGAAAGAAGTGATATTGAAAAGACTCAGGAGGGGACTTTTCTGGTGGTCCAGTGGTTAAGACTCTGCGCTCCCAATGCAGGGGGCCCAGCTTCCATCCCTCATCAGGGAACTAGATCCCGCATGCAGCAACTAAGACCCAGCATAGCCAAGTAAGTAAATAAATAAATACTTTTTTTAAAAAACCACTCAAGAGTATGCCTTTAGCTGGGATGAGGGAGGCTTATCTGGTACTTTTGTTTTTCTTCCTAATTCCCTTATCAGGCAATGCATTCCAAAATCTGCATGGAAATTGAAAAATTAAAACTCAGAAACAATGTCAAAGAATAATCCTCCAAACGTATTTTATATCCCCAAGATCCTTCAACCAGAATGCTCAGTTATTTTCCCTGAACAGATGTTCCTGGATCTTCCATTCACCCAGGGGTTTATTTCTTGGCTGCTCCAGACAAAATGCTGTTTAGCCTGACATTTAAAATGTGTGCGTCTATAGCACTATACCCAGAAGGCACCCCAGAAAGGAATTTTCATTGGTAAATGCATTGCCTTAGTCATGGGAATGGTATGACTAACAGGTTGTGTGAGTGCTGATTACTTAAGTATGACATTATCGAATTTTCAAGTTTTAATTTTCTGTCTTCACAAACGACTGTCTTAGTCTGTTCAGGCTGCTATAACAAATTACCATAGACTGGGTGGCTTAAACAACAGAAATTTATTTCTCAGATTTATGGAGGCTGGGAAGTTCAAAATCAAGACACCAGCAGATTCAGTGTCTGGTGAGAGCCTGATTCTTGGTTCATAGACAGCGTCTTCTTGCTGTGTCCTCACATGGTAGAAGGGGCAAGGGAGCTCTCTGGGTCTCTTTTAAAGGGCACTAATCCCACTCGTGAGGGCTCCACCTTCATGGACTTAGTCACTTTCCAAACGCCCCACCTCCAAATACCCTCACACTGGGGGGTTAGGATTTCAATGTATGAATTTGGGGGAGACACATTCAGTCTATTGCAAAAATTATTTTTATAGTGCTGTAGAACTAGTTACACTGTTGGCCTATGTTTCATACTTTACGTAGAAGATATCATGTGCTTTTGACAGTTCTATTGTGTTTGCACAGTTACTTCTGTTGGGACTCAAGGCAGGTCAACCCCCAAAATGTCACAGTGGCATATTGATTATTTTGAATTAAAGTTAGTTAGGAAATGGTCAATGTAAGAGGGACACTCTGACCTCCTTTCTGTCTCCTTGAAAGCAGGAAATAAATCTCATGTGAAAGGCGAACGCTTATCACCAGAGATGGGGAATTCAGGCCAAGAAGACTGTAGAAACAAACCTTGTTACTTCTTTCATTGACTACCTCAAGCTCATACTCTGTTTAGATTCTTCTCTAACTGAGCACCCCAAATCTACATTTCTTTGTCCTGTCAATTCCTTACAAATTTATTGTTTCATTGTCTAAAAAGTAGAAAAGTTGCCTGCTTTGGCCACTTCCCAGGTTCCATTTCTATGAGACCTCTGTGCTCATGAACTGAAATTTGTTTCTCTTTCTCCTGTTAATTTGTCTTGTGTCAATATTATTATTAGTCCAGCCACAAGAACTCAAGTGAGGGAGAGGAAGAAATTTCCCTCTCCCCGACACTTTCCATCTGGGAAGTTGGAGAGGAGGCCCTTGCATTGACCCCTGCCCACTGCAGCCTCAGTCAAACATTGCCTCTGACTAAGAGCAACTGCCTAAAGGTGATGAAACATCCAGCAGACACTGAGCCTCTGGACAGGGTCCCATTTTACCTTTCCTACAACCATCTCTCCGTTATATCCAGGATAACTACTGGATAGAGAAAGGGCCTCTTTCTCTCTTGCACGCTTATGTCACCACCAGCACAGGCAGAGTTGTCTGGACTAAGAAAGCAAACGGACCTCAAATTTGCCCAAAACTCAGCACTTTCCATTTTGCAGAAACTTTTTTCAGTTATAGTTGCATAAAAGAATATTTCCTCTTTAAATTTCACTTTGAACTCTATCTTTGGCTGAATCTAAATATCAGAATGAAACTCAGTGAAAACCACAGTGTAGACCCCAAAGAAGTAAAGGTTTACTTGAAACCTGAAGATTTTCTCAAAAGTTTTTGAGAGGGTGCAGATAGAAAGAACCAGCCTCACTCAGAATTACAATAAGGAGTGACATCTAAAACCACAGCTTCTAGGTCTTGGCCACCACGAGAGGTGGGTGGTGAAATAAGAATCATAATAATGATAATAATAATAATTATCACTACTACAACTACTCCTGTGTATTAAGTTTTTACTGTATGCCAGAAGGTGTCACGCTGAGCTATTTTTCAAAATCTCATTGGCTCATGCCAGCAACCATCTGGGTAATTGTGATTAAGACCTCACTTTACAGATGAGGAAATGAGGCTTAGCGAATTCAACACAAATGGCCCATATTCTCACAGCCTGTAAGTGTCAGAGCTGGGATTTAGACCTACATTTACCTTATGTCAGTGCCTGTGTTCTTAACTGAGGCCAGGTAAAGTGGGAAATATTTGAAGTCATAATAAGCTGATTTCCAAAGCAGGGGAGCAGAGTGTCCTTATTATGTCTGGATTCCTATAAATTAATGACAAACATCACACCTGTTATACATATACAATTGTATACATATATACTCTCTGAAGTTGAGGATGCTGGTGCTCTTGTTAACTCTTATTCTGACTACACGTGAGGCTCACCCTTATTGAAGTGCTTCTTACTGTGTTAATAAAAACATGTTTTATGGCCTGACCAGAAATGCTCCGTCTTGAAGCAAAGAAGGACTAGGGGGAGGCAGCCTGATAGAGGACTGTAAGCTTCAGCTAGGTTAACAAAAGGATTTTGGTTTCCCATGGAGTGACTACAATGCGCAGAACTGCTTATTTTGGCAATACTCTTTGGGGCTGTTGTACATGGAGAAAAGCTGGGACCAGGAAGGTAGATGAGTAATAATAGCACTAATAATAGGCATGTATGCAGCCCTTCTCAGTTGACGAAGGACTTCATACATGGAGTCTCTCACTTGGTACAAATGTTTTTTATAATGGTTTATGTTGAAATAATTATAAATTCACAGGAGGTTGCAAAGAAATACACAAGGAAGTCCTGAGCAGCCTTCCCCTAGCTTCCCCCAAAGTTAACATCTTACACAGCTATAGCACAATATCAAAGTCAAGAAATTGCTACTGGTAAAATCCAGAGATCATATTCAAGTTCTACTAGTCACATACATACACTCTTGTGTTTCTGTGTGTGTGTGTGTGTGTATGAGTGTGGGGGTAAGACTCCATGCAATTTTATCACATGTGAAGGTTTGTATAACCATCACCACAATCGAGATGCTCAACTATGCAATTACCACAAAACTCTCTTGTGTTACACTATTATAGCCACACCCATCCTCTCTCTCCATCCCTGGCAACCACAAGTCTATTCTCTATAACTATCATTATAGTTTTGTCATTCTGAGAATGTTATATAAATGGACTTATACCGTATTCTTTTTAGATTGCCTTTTTCTCCCTCAGCATAATTCCCTTGAGACTCATCCAAGTTGTTGCATATATCAGTGGTGCATTCCTTTGTATTGCTGAGTTGTATTCCACAGTATGGATTTACCACAGTTTGTTTAACCGTTCACCCACTGAAGGACATATGGGTAGTTTCCAGTTTGGGACTATTAGAAATAAAGGTGCTATGAACATTTGTGTACAAGTTCCTGCATGTGAATTTAGGACCATAAAGTGGTTTGTAGTATTCCTTTATTATCCTTTTCATGATTACAGGACCTGCTGTGATATTTTTATTTTACTCCTGATGCTGGCTATTTGTGTCTTCTCTCTTTGTACCTTTTCAAATTTGCTAGAGGTTTATCAATTTTATTGAGTTTTTTCAAAGAACCAGCTTTTTGTTTCATTAATTTTCCCTATTGATTCCATTTTCAATGTCATTGATTTCTGCTCTTATTATTATGTGCTTCCTTCTGCTTTCTTTGGATTTATCTTGCTCTTCTTTTTCTAGGTTCTTAAAAAGATTAGCTTATTGATTTGAGACGTTTTTCCTTTTCCAATGTAAGCATTTAGTGATGTAAATTTCCCTCTCACCACTGCTTTAGATCCATCCCATATATGTTGCTACGTTGTATTTTCATTTTCATTCAATTTTATGTGTTTTTTAAAATTTCCTTTGAGACTGTCTCTTTGACTCATGGATTATTAAGTGTGTTGCTTAGTTTCCAAGTGTTTGGAGATTTCACTTTTATCTTTGTTATTGATTTCTAGTTTGATTTTGGCCAAAGAACATATGCTGTATGATTTTAATTCTTTTAAGTTTGTTAAGGGTTTTTTGTTTTCTTTTGTTTTGTTTTTTATGACCCAGGGTATAGTTATATTGTTGAACGTCCCATGAGTGCTTGAAAACAAAAAAGTGTATTCTGCTGTGATTAGTTGTAATGTCCTATATATGTCAATTAGATCCTGTTGGTTAATTGAGTTAACATTGTCTATATCCTTGCTGATTATCTGTCTAGCAGTTCTATCAATTGTTAAGAGTGGGGTATTGAAGTCTCCAACTATTATTATGGATTTGTCTAGTCCTCCTTCATATCTATAGATTTTGCTCACATACTTTTCAGCTGTGTTTTTTGCTTGTTTTCTCCATGGATTGACCCTTTTATTATTATGTAATATCCTTCTTTGTCTCTGGTAATTTTCCTTGCTCTGAAATTTACTTTATCTGATATTAATATTGCTACTTCTGCTTTCTTTTGATTAATGTTTGCAAGGTATATCTTTTTCCATCCTTTTACTTTCAAATTGACTATATTGTTATATTTGTAGATTATTGCTTATAGAAAACATATAGCTAGGTCATTTTAAAAAATCTATTCTGCTAATCTCTGTCTTTTAATTGCTGAATTTAGACTATTTACATTTAAAGTAATAATTGAATTGTTAGGGCTTAACTCTGTTGTTTCAATATTTGTTTTATGTTTGTTCCCTATTTCTTGTTCTTCTTTTTCTTTCTTCTTTTCTTCCTGTGGGTTACTTGAACAATTTTTAGAATTCCAATTTATTTATTTATAATGCTTTTGAGCATATTGCTTTGTATAGTTTTTCTAGTGGTTGCTATAGGTATTACCACACACATACATAAATTATCACCTACTAATATTGGTGATATTTTGTACAGTTTTTTTAGTGGTTGCTATAGGTATTACCACACACATACATAAATTATCACCTACTAATATAGGTGATATTTTACTACTTTGTTGACATTTTACTACTAATGTTGACATTTTACTACTTTGAGTGAAGTACAGAAATTTTAATTCCATTTAGGTCTCTTTACCCTCCTCGCTTTTCAAATATAATTGTCTTAAATATTTCCTCTGCATGCATTGAGCTCCATATCAGGTAGTGTTATATCATTTGCTTCAGTCATAAAATATAATTAAAGAAATTCATGTGGTGAAGGATAGTCTATAATGTTTACTTCTATTTTTACCCATTCCATGTTCTTCTTTCCTTCCTGAAGATTCGTACCTTCTTCTGGTATTTCCTTTCTCTTTAGAGACCTTTATTTAGCTACTCTTTCAGGGAAGGTTTGCTAGTGGCAAATTCTCTTAGTTCTCCTTAATCTGGGAATGGCTTGATTTCTCCTTTGTTCCTGAAGGATAATTTCTCTGGATACAGAATTTTTGATTGACAAGTATTTTCTGCACTTGAAAAATGTTGTGTTATTTCCTTTTGGCCTCCATGAGATCATGTGAGAAGCCCACTGTGATTTAAATTGGTGGTCCCCTATAAGATTACCTATAATCCTGTGATCTTCTTTGGTTGCTTTCAAGACCTCATCTTAAGTTTTTAGAAGTTTTGTGATGCTGTGTCTTGGTGTGGATTTTTTTGGGTTTTATCCTAACTGAGATTGGCTCAGCTTCTTGAATCTGTAGGTTTATATCTTTTATCAATTGGGGGGCATTTTCATCCATTACTACTTTGAATGTTTTTTTCAGTCCCACTCTCTCTTTCCTCTTTTTTTGGGACTCATAATTTTTTTATTTGTTTCAAGAGAATTTGTAAATTCAAGAGAATTTGTTATAGATTGTTGAAGCATTTTTATGACATCTGGTTTACAATTCTTGTCAGATAATTCCAACATGAGATTCATTTCAGTATTAATGTCTATTGATTGTTTTTTTCATTCAAATTGTAGTTTTCCTGGGTTTTGGTATGACAGGTGATTTTTTAAATTGTACCCTGTATGTTTTGATTATTATGTTAGGAGACTCTTGATTTTATTTAAATCTTCTATTTTAGCATGTAGTTGCCCTGCTTAGTTTAGTGTGTAGGTTTTGGCCTACATGTATGGGCTTTAGTTCCAATGAAAGTTAGTTTTCTGAGCCCTTAGAAGCCATAATCCTGTGGTCATCTGCTCTGGGTTTAAGCCATGTTTCAAGATTTTAGAAACCCCTAAAGGAACCTGATTGCAGTGTTGCAAGCTTCTATGAAGTCCCAGGGGTTTCTATTCAACTACAATTTTCCAAGACCAGAGACATAGCTCAAAACCCACTGCTCTACTACTATAGTTACTACTATTTTGGCAAATTATGTTGACTAAAGAGAATGTCCTCACAATGGTTGATGTTGACATTTTTATCCTTTCTACCTAAAATAGGTCTATGCTGCAAATTATACCTTCCTAAACAGCATGCATATACCTTTTCCCTACTAATGGATTTTCTTACAGGGTTTGCTTTGAAACAGTTTTCTCTGTCAACTTCATGAAATGATGCTAGTTCATCTGAAATATTTATTGTAAACAAATACATTTTAACTTCAACTAAGAACTTTAGAGGATAATCTTTTTTATTATCTCTAAGAATTTTATAGGATAGTTTCGTTGATGGACTAAGAGAAGTAGTACTGTATAACTTTCCCATACCATTTTCATTTTTAAAAAGTACTTTCCTCCCTGTCATAAACAAAATGGTGGGTGCAGTTTTAGATAGGGTAGTCAAGGAATGCCTTCTCAAAAGAAGGTAACATTTGAACTGAGATGATACAATGAGAATCTAGCTATACAAACATCTGGGGGAATAGCCTCCAATACAAAGGAAACAGAAGTGCAAAAGCTCTGAGATGGGAACATGATAAGTGTGTTTGAGAAACAACAAGGAAAGAAGTGTAGCAGCATGAGTAAGGAGGCAAGTAATAGTGGAAGAGATCAAAGAGAATGACAGGAGTCATTCCTGTAGGGCCCTATAGGCTATAGTGAGGACATTGGATTTTATTCCAAGGGATTCCACTTAGATAGGTAATAAGGCTTTGGAGGACTTTAAAAGGATTTTGAATGACGTGATCAGATTTTCATTTTAGAATGATCACTCCGGCTGTGATGTAGAGAATAAATTGAAGTGGGGCCAAGAGTGTAATCAGGGAGAGCAATGAGGATGCTATTACAGTGGTCCAAGCAAGGATGACTATTTTCTCTGGACCATGCTTAAACATATAGCCCATTGGTTTGGATGTAAGTGATGAAGAAAATGTGAAGGGTTAAGAATGACTCTTAGGTTTTTGCTTGAGCAACTGTTGAATGGTGATGTCATTTACTGAGATGGGGAAAACTGTAAGAAAAGCATGTTTGTGATGATAGGGAATCAAGTGTTCCACTCTGGCCATGTTAAATTTGAAATGTCTTTTAGACATATAAAGGAAGTGGTTAAGCAAGAGGTAAAATATATGAATGTGGAGCTCAGAGAAGAGGTCTGGACTGAAGATGAAAACGTGGGAGTCATCAGCATGCATATATAATATATAAAGCCATGGGACTGAATGAAATCATTTAGAGAGTGCAGACAGATGAAAGAGCCCAACCTTCAAACTCTAGAACACTCCAACATTTAAAGGTGGGATAAAAGGGGGAAAAGTAGCAACAAAACTGAAAAAAGTAACCAGTTGGGTAGAAAAATATGGTTCACTGAAGTTAGGAGAGGAAATTATTTCAAAAAAGAAGAAGTGTTCTGGGACTTCCCTGGTGGCGCAGTGGTTAAGGATCTGCCTGCCAATGCAGGGGACATGGGTTCGAGCCCTGGTCCGGGAAGATCCCACATGCCACGGAGCAACTAAGCCCGTGTGCCACAACAACTGAGCCTGCGCCCTAGAGCCCACAAGCCACAACTACCCAGCCCACGTGACACAACTCCTGAAGCCCGTGCGCCTAGAACCCGTGCTCCGCAACAAGAGAAGCCACTGTAATGAGAAGCCCGTGCACTGCAATGAAGAGTAGCCCCTGCTCGCCACAACTAGAGAAAGCCCACACAATGCCAAAAATAAAAATTAATTAATTAATTAATTAAAAAGAAAGAAGTGTTCAATCATGTTGAATGCTTAAGAGGTTGAATAATATGAAAATAGCAAAATGACTATGGAGTTCAGTAATGTAGAATTTATTAGTGACTTTGACAAATGTATTTTCAGTGGCGTGGTGGGAAATAAAAGCCCAACTGGAGAAGATTGAAGATTGAATGGGTTAACAGATGAATGGATAAAAAAATATGGCATGTCTGCACAATGGAATATTATTCAGCCATAGAAAAGAATGAAGTACTGATACATGCTACAACATGGATGAACCTTGAAACATTACACTAAATGAAAGAAGCCAGTCACAAAAGACCACATATTATATGATTCCATTTAAATGAAATGTCCAGAATTGGCAATTCTACAGAGACAAAAAGTAGATCAGTGGTTTCTTAAGGTGTGGTAGGATGAGGGATATGGGGGTGATAGAAACAGGGTACAGAGTTTGTTTTTGAGGATGAAAATGTTCCAATTCTATGATTATACTAAAAACCATTAAATTGTACACTTAAAATGGATGAACTGTATGATATGTGAATTATAGCTTCAATAAAGCTATATTTTTTAGAAAAAAGAGTGAATGGGAAATGAGAAAGTGGAGAGAGTATAGACAATTCTTTGCAAACATTTTATTGCAAAAATTTTGCTTTGAAAAAAATTTTTACTTTAACAGGGAATAGCTGGAGGAGTATATAGCATCAAAAGAGAATTTGTTTTAAGATAGGAATTATTAGAATGTGTTTGTATGTTTATGGAATTGATGCAATAGGAAGGTAGAAATGAGTGATTCATGAAAGAGAGGTGATCTCTGAAGGTATTTCCAACTACCTGCAGGGTAGATCCACCTGGAAGTTCTATTGGCTTTAACTCAAAATTATATCCCAAATCCATCTAGTTCTTTTCACCTCCACCACTACTACCTTGGTCCAAGTCATCATCATTTCTCAGTGGACTACTGTAACAGCCTCCTAACTTGGTCTCTTGGTTGCCACTCTGGGTGCTCTCAAATCCATTCTCTACCCTGCAGCCAAAGTGATCTTTCTAAATCTTGATTCCCCTGATTAAAACCCTTCAATGACTCACCATTTCCCTTACAATATAGCCCAAGCTCCTTAAGTTGGCCTACAAGAGTCTCCTAGATCTGACCCCAAGTCTATGTCCTCATTTCTGAACTTTCTCCCCTTTACATATTAGGTTCAATCATTGTGACCTTCTTTCTGATCCTGGAATTCGTGGATATCCTCTCCTTTCACAACCCACTTCCCACCTCATCACCCTGTAGCATGCCTTACTTCTCCTCATCTTTTAAGACATTTTTTCTAGGTTGTCTTCTTTGACCACCAATATTAAATTATGTCCCCTTCTATGTATTCCCATAACCCCCTGAGCTCTTGCTCTCACTGTGCACTGCATACATTTTTGTATCTGTTCAATGATCTCTCTTCCCTAGTAAAGTATAAGCTCCAAGGTTATGAGCAGGGTTAGTTTCTTCTGTGGGCTGTGAGGGCGAATCTGTTCCAGGCTTTTGGTGGTTTGTGGGCAATCTTTGGTGTTCCTCGGCCTGTAGAGCCATCACTTTGATCTCTGCCTTCATGTTCACATGGCATTCTCCCTGTGTCCAGATTTTCCTCTTTTATAAGGACACCTGTCATATTGGATTAGAACCCACTCTAGTAACTTAATTTTAACTATTACCTTTTTAAAGATCCTGTTTCCAAATAAGGTCACATTCTGAGTTAGTGGAGGTTAGGACTTCAGTGTATCTTTTTTTGGTCGGGGGTGGGGTGGGGAGAAGCACACAATTCAACACATAATACTGTTCTATCTCCCGTACCTAACCCAGGGCTTGGCTCCTGGCCTCTAATTCCCACAATGAATACTGAATGAATGAATGCATGCTTGCCTGCATCCATGGATGAGCCTTAGGGCATCTGTGAAATGATAAGAAATGTGGTGTGTGTCTATGTGTGCATGCACACACATGTGCATGTGTCAATGTGTTTTCCTGGGGAGAGGCCCCCTAGCCTTTGGTCCAATTCTCAGTAATCGATGACCGTAGAAAGGCTAAGACCCACTAGCTAATAGGGAAAACATGGCACATTTGCTATGGTATGGGGGTCCTTCATCATATGGCCCCACCTTGCTCTGCAGCCTGGCCTCTTAAACCTCAAACCTCATGTCTCCAGTCACACTGAACTACCTGTGGTGCCCTCCATGGGTCATTCTCTTGTTCACCTCTGAGCCTTTACATATGCCAGTCTCACCTCTGCCTCATCCAGGATCCACCCTTGTTCATCTGGCAGATTCCTACTCATCAAAAATCAGCTATGGGGTTAGCCCCTCCAGGAGAGCTTCCCTGACCTCTCTGGGAAGCATATCCACTTCTGGGCTCCCATGTTCACACCTTCACTAAAGCACCTAACGCTGACAGATATGTCTGTTTTCTCCGAGATCCTGGAGGACAGGGACCAATGCTTACTTACCTCTGAATCCCTACACTTAGATAGGTGTCAGTCACAGAACATACCTTCAAGAGTGAAGTTTTAAAAAAAGAATCACTGCCCTGGGGAAGATGAATTCCAATGTAAAGAATAACCTTCCCATTCCAATAATAAAATGTGTTGCTTAGTGAGCTAAATAGTGTTCATCCTCTAGACATTGCATGGCCACTCATGATAGATGATGATCTAGAAAGAGGATATGCACAGATGCGAGGTTAGGCTGCATCTGATCTCCAAGTCCTCTGCCATATCTGAGAGTCTCTGATTCCATAAAAACACTACCTTCCTCTTTCCTTTACTTTTGAGTGGAATAGCGCTTCTGGACTGGAGGGCATATCATCTTTGAACTGGCTGAGTAGGCCAGGGTTAGAAAAGGTACTTTCCAGAAGTTCACCATCCCAGGCAGACTTACAGTGCCTGGCTTTGCCTTCTCAGCACCTCTGACTTCCCATCTGAAAACTGACTAATACTTGATAATTGTATGTTCTGAGATCCTTTGATGAAAATGCCATAGTGTGTAAGTATCAAGTACTGTTATGAATAATAAAAATGGATGAGGTTTCTGTTGCTTACTCCTTGAGAGACATTATAGAAAATGGATGTTTCTTGCCAAATCACAAGTCATATCTGCATTGTAGAAAGGAGACTGATAAAACACAGTAAACCCCTCAGTCCTTTACATTCAAGGTAGCAATGTATTTGCTTTTCCAAGACTCTCCTTAGTCCGTTCTGGCTGTTATAACAAATTACCATGGAATAGGCGGCTTATAAACAAAAGAAATTTATTTCTTACACTTCTGGAGTCTGGGAAGTCCAAGATCAAGGCAGCAGCAAATTTGATGACTGGTAAGAGCCCACTTCCTGGTTTACAGATGGTGTCTTCTAGGTGTGTCCTCACATGGCTGAAGGAAATGAGGGATCTCTATGGGGTCTCTTTATAAGGGTACTAATCCCATTCATGAGGGCTTCACCCCCTTGACCTAATCACATTAAGGGTTAGGATTTCAACATACAAATTTTGATGGGGACACAAACATTCAGTCCAAAGCATTTCCTGATTATAAAAATGCCATAGAATCTTCTGGTGTTATTGTGGGTTGTGCTCAGCAGTCTTCCATCAAAGACAATGAAGCCTCACTGCAGTGGCTGTCTAGTGTTTTATCTACCTAGAGCAGCACTCCCCTTCTGGAAAGTGCTCCTTTCTCCACTCCCACCATGCGATTGAAGGACCACTGCTATGTTCTTGCAAAACTCTGTTGCCTGGACACAGTGATTGATAAAGATGCAGGTGCCTGATCCAAGCTAGGCCAACCAAAATCTCTCCTGGGACTTCTAATACATTAGAGCCAGTAGAAATTCCTCTCTGACATCAACTCTGGGAGGTGTGAGTACAGATCTGACCAGCTACCATGTATCCAGCTGTGTGAAAGGAATTAGTCTGAGAGTATGAGGCTGACACTCAGAAAGGCAGAGATGGGAGTCAGAAAAAGAGAGGGAGGGGGAATGGAGAGAGAAAGAGAATCCTGTCAGTTATCAGAGGCTTTTGTTCCAGTTGCCCTTGACTTTCCCATGGCTTCGTTACATTAACCAATAAGTCTCCCTTTTTTGCATGAGCAAAATCCAGCTGGGTTTAAGTCTCTGGCAGCCACAAGAATCATGACTAATATACATATGGAACATGCTTTAGCACCAAAAATGAATGACGAGCCTTATAGTCTCCAAGTACTTTCAACTCAAGACAGAGTATTTTCTTTTTTTTAAACCACTTTATTAAGGTATGATTGACATACAAAAAGCTGTACATTAAATACCAGCATATACAACTTGATGAGTTTGGAGATAAGTACACACCTGTGAAACTATCATCACAACCTTTGCCATAAGCATATCCAACACCTCCAAAATTTCTTCCCACCTCCTTCACTATTATTATTTTGTGATAAGAACACTTAAACATAAGATTTACTCTCTTAGCAAATTTTCCAGTATAGAATAGAGTATTGTTAACTACAGGTACCATGCTGTATAATAGATCTCTAGGAATTATCTTTTTTGTTTTTTGGAAGTATAGTTGATTTACAGTGTTGTGTTCATTTCTGCTGTACAGCAAAGTGATTCAGATATATATATATATATATATATATATATATATATATATATATATATATTCTTTTTTATATTCCTTTCCATTATGGTTTATCTCAGGATTTTGAATATAGTTCCCTGTTAAGACTTATTCATCTTATAACTGAAACTTAGTACCTTTTGACTAATATTTCCTCCTTTCTCCATTCCCGCAGCCCCTGGCAACCACCCTTCCATTCTCTGCTTCTATGAGTTTGATTATTTTCAATTCCCCATAGACGTGATATCGGGTGGTATTTGTCCTTCTGTCACTGCCTTAGTTCACTTAGCATAATGTCCTCCAGGTTCATGAGACAGGATATTTGCTATCAAAGGGACTTTTCTCAAGATCATCCACTCTTCCTCCTGCAGTAATGACCTGGAGAGTAAAAGGAAAGAGAATGGACTGACTTGGACATGAAAGGGACTTTACAGGTCACAAGGTCAAACCTTCATTGTACAGAAGGGGAAATGGAACTCCAGAGAGGGGAAGGGACAATGCTCCCAAAGTCACACAGTAAGTTAGCAACTGGGCCAAAACTATATTCCATTTTCCTTCTCTCTAGTTTTCCACAGGCCCCCAGTCTGAAATTATATAAATGAAATTGCAGTGCATTTTTCTTAAAACACCAAAGTTTATTTTCTTCATGAAATACACATCAACTCCTACCCCCATTCATTCTATCCCTTCAAGTTTATGAATATGTAAAATGTCAAGAATTTCCAGTTATATATCTGCTGGAAAGTTATGGCCATGACACTTAAGATTTTAGTTCTACAAACTATTTTGATTCAAATCCATTTCTTGACTTCAGCATGAAGGGCTAATGAAGAATCAAGTCTCTAGTCTTTTCATTTTTCCTCTTGTAAAGCCACTGCTGTATGTAGCCTTAAAAAAAAAATGATGTGACCAGCTTTCCTTTTGACAATTGTATCCTTAAGACTTTCACAAACTGATGACATTGTCATTGTTGTGAAATTGTCCTGCAGCCATTGTAAAAATATAGCACATATCTTGGAATTCATGATGAGATTCACATCACTGTCAGGCCCTTAAATATTTCTTCAGAAGGACATGTGTGCAAGTAACAGATCATTGCTGATTATCAACCTCTCAGTTGATCAACCAAGCAATCAATCATTGAGTGCCCATTAGGTATCTAGCACTCTTCTAGTTGTTTGGGTAACAAAAGAAATGTAAAGGCCCTGAGACACTTAAAATATATTACTATAGATATATTTTCCATTTTAAACTTGCAGCAGCTTCCTTATGGCAGTTACTCTTGTTTACAATAGGAAGCTACGCGCTACAGTGGAAAGAACACAGGCTTTGGAATTGGCCTGTGTTGGAACTGAATGCCCATTACTAACTGTGCAAACCTGGAGAAGTCACAGCCCACCACCACCCCTCACTCTCCTCATCTGTAAAGTTATTATAATAAACAATATATCTATTCATAATACTATTAATTAATAAATAATATAAATCTTCTTAATAACTTATAATGTATACCATCAATTCATAATCAATGTTAATGTTATTAATTAATGCTAATATTATTAATCAGCATTGTTAATAATGAATGTTAACATGAATAACTATTACCATTAATGTTGATGCTATTGATATTGATATTAATACTTATTATAATAAAGTTATTATTATTATTATTATAGCAATAATACATACCTTTCAGGGTTGTTCTGGTAATGAAATCATTTACCTGGCATATAGTAGGTGCTCAATAAACGCTAACTAGTATTATGATTGATAACCGACATATGTTTAGGTCCAGTTGTTCAAGAAAGTGTGGTAACTCAGGAAAGTTTAGCAGGCATTTTAGGCACCTGTAAAGTATAGGAATTAAGAGCCTGGGCTCCCAAATCTGACAGAACTTGGGTCCAATCCCAGCTGTAGCACTTTAGCTGTGTGACCTTGGACAGATCACTGACCTTCTCAAGCCTCAGTCTTCTCATCCCTCAAATGGGGATAAAAGAATCCACCACATAGGGTTGTTGGCTCTATTTAATGAGATAACAACTGGAAAGAATTGATCACAGTGCATTTGCTCACATGTGACGTTGTTAGGACCTGCTCTGTAGAAACACTATGGCCACTTCATAAATTCCTGTTTTTTTTTAAATTTATTTATTTTATTTATTTTTATTTTTGGCTGCGTTGGGTCTTCATTGCTGCGTGCAGGCTTTCTCTAGCTTTGGCAAGCCGGGGCTACTGTTTGTTGCAGTGCGCGGGCTTCTCATTGCAGTGGCTTCTCTTGCTGCAGAGCACGGGCTCTAGGCGCATGGGTTTCAGTAGTTGTGGCTCGCAGGCTCAGTAGTTGTGGCTTGTGAGTTTTAGAGTACAGGCCCAGTAGTTGTAGCCCACGGGCTTAGTTGCTCCGCGGCATGTGGGATCTTCCTGGACCAGGGCTCGAACCCGTGTCCCCTGAATTGGCAGGTGGATTCTTAAACACTGCACCACCAGGGAAGCCCAAATTACTCTTATTTAGACATCATTTTTCTCTCCAGTATTCACAGGTAGAAACAACTGAGCCACTCTTTATATTCATCTGCTTTTGTCATAGGTGTCTGAAAATAGCATAAAAAACAGAGATTTAAGGATTACTTTTAAGAAGCACTTAAAGATTTTCAGGGTGATGCATCAGATTTCAAGAGGTCTCTATTATTTTTCAGAGCAAGAGATATAGGCATTCAGCAGTAACTTTTCTGGATACTAATATACTAAGCAGTCTACTGTTTGGGGGACTTTCCAAGAGGAGACACATTGTAAATATATTAAAATGTTTACAATGAAATAAAATTAATCCTCTAGGTACTGTGAGATCGTGTGCAGCTAATATTTTATCATGAAAATACAACTGCTAATATAGTTCTAAAGGAAAGAAAAGACAAGGTTGAAAGATTGCACTATTTCAAACACATTTTGTAAAAAATAAAAATAAGATCAATTTAAAAATCTTTACTGCATTAAAGTTCTTAAAGTTAAGTTTCTTACAATAAATATGTTTTTTTTAATTAAAAAAAAAAAGATTGCACTGGATGTGGTGTCAAGGAGGAAGCAGAACAAGCTGACACTCGTTGACTGTTGGCTACATTACATGATCTCATTTAAACCTCATGACAACCCCATGAGGTGGATGCTCATGTTAGTCCCATATTACAGAGGGAAAAAACAGGCCCAGAGAGATCAACTAACTTGTCCAAGAGCACACAGTGAATTAGTGATTCAAACATGGGTCTAATAGAGAACAGACGTGTGGTTGCCAAGGGGGAGGTGGGGTGCGGGAGGGATGAAGTGGGAGTTTGGGATTAGCAGATGCAAACTGTGATATACAGAATGTATAAACAATGGATAACACAGGGAACTATATTCCATATCCTGTGATAAACCACATTGGAAAAGAGTAGGAAAAAGAATGTATATATACGTACAACTGAATCATTTTGCTGTACAGCAGAAATCAACACAACATTGTAAATCAACTATACTTCAATAAAATGAATTTTAAAAAAAGCATGGGTTTATTTAATTCCAAACTCCATACTCATTCCAGATCTAGCCCTTGCACTGACGCCAATGACCTGAGTGCTCTTGGACATGTCATTCAGTTTATTTGTGTCTTGTATCAATTAGGTAGTTTTGGGCTTCAAGGAGTAGAGTAACTAACACCAGTTTAAACGACAAATACTTTTAATTTTCTCACATAATAAAAAGTTTGGAAATAGTTCCAGTGAAGAGACCACAGCTCAAGCCCCACCCCCTTCTCTCTGTCTTTGCACGCTGCTACCTTCGGTGGGTAAGCACGGTCTCCCACTCAGCAGTGCACTCAGCCGCTCCAAGCATCACACAGTCCACCACCTGACAACTTCCAAAAGCAGCAAGTGGGTGTAGGGAAGAGACTTTCTATTTCTATGCCTCTCTCTTTGATCAGAGAGGAAAACCTTTTCCAAAAACCCCCCAGTGGACTTCCCTTTTGTCTCATGGACCCAAACTAGGCCACATGGCCACCCATAACATAATAAGAGAAATGGGTTTACCGTGCTTGGCTTGAACCAGTAATGACAGTGGCTGGGGACATCTTCCCTGAGATCAAGGGCTCTTGGCTTGAAAGCTGAACACAAGCAGGATGACGTGGAGCTGGGAAGGCCGTTGAGCAGGTACCCAACAGCGTCTGACCTGGGCCTCCGTTTCCTTAACAGCAAATGAGTAAGTTGCTCTGGGCCAACTCTCAGTGAGATGGAAGAGCAGGCTCTAGCTGCAGTTAATAGACAAAACAAAATAAAACCACACTTAATCACAAAAATACACTCAATCAGCATATGCACGGCCAACTCAAGCTCCTTCCCCATCCTTCAAACTGCACTGGCTTTTTTAAGTTCTTTCCTCCATCAAAGCTGACCTTGATATTCCTTTTAAACTAAATTTTATGGATGGTGGTCCTAGGGGTGGAAGGGGATATGAAGGGTCTTGTCCTTCCCTGGCCTTTCCCCTCCCCACTCCCCCCATCCGAACATCTGATCTCAATCAATCTGGGTTTGGGAAGTTGTCCTGTTCCCATGCTGCTCATAGAATGTAATAAGACACAGTGGAAATAGTCCACTGCAGTAGCGTAATAGATCCAGAACAGATTTGTTTTCTGTTAGATTTCTAAGTGAATTATACTTGACCTCAAGTCCATCTCAGTCAGAAAATTTTTTACCACGTTTTGTATTGTGCTGAAAAAAATCAACAGTTGTCATATTTTCTTTAAAAGCAGCTGTCAGATTAATCTTGTAACAGTTTAGTGACTTAAAACACGCCCCCCCCCCATGGTTTAGGGATCTGTGCTATGGCAGGAATTCTCATTTATTATTTTGCGTTCATTATTTTACCATGAGCCTCTCACCCCAGGGAAATGTAGACACTGAACACTTGTCAAAATATTTCATAACATTTTTAAAGTTGCAGTACTATGAAAACTGTATTTAAACTGTAAATCAGATCCTTGATAACACTATGGGTTTTTTTCCATATGTAGAAGATTTATTTTCCTATCTTTATAGGAAATGTGTTTTTTTTCCCCCCACAGCTTTTCCAAAAGACTTATGGCAGACTATCTTTCCCTTTCCAATGCAGTGATTCAATGTCATTTCAACCTTTTTCTCTTTTCCTTTTAAATACTTCCTGAGCTGGAAAAAAAATTGAGTACCCGACTCCTGTGCATGTAGCACCTTCAGCTGTCTCCTCAAGCAAAAGGAAGTAGAGAGTGAGTAATTATCTTGTGAATCCAATCAGTCCACACTTTAGATAGTCAGTCTAGAACACTTGACTTCACCTTGGTCTCAACAGCCTTGGGAGGAGGAAAGGCAAAAAAGTACCTGAATTATCAGGACCAGTTACCCCCTGTCTGGCCTGACTGTGCCTTTGTTTATTCATTCAGTCACAAGGACTAATTGTGCCCTCCCTATGTTACAGGCTCTGACCATTCACCGAGGAAACAGCAATGAACAAGACAAAGACCTTTGACCTCAAGAAGTTTATACACACGCTCTGTTGGGGGAAATGAACATCCTCCAGTGAAAACACAGAGGATGAGAGCATGAGGGAATTTTAAAGAGCCACCAGGTTGGTTCAGCCTCCCCAGTGGATTGATGAAATCTTGGACCCAGAGGAGGTATGTAATTTATTGTACCTGAAGATACACAGCTGGTCCGTGGAGCTGGAATTGGAACCCATATCTCTTGAGTAATCATTGCCTAAGTTGCCTACATGGGAGGCTCCTCAATGGAGAAAGAATGCTTGGTGGTCTGTAGAGGTGTCATCAAAGGTATCATCAGGGACTTCCCTGGTGGTGCAGTGGTTAAGAATCCGCCTGCCAATGCAGGGGACATGGGTTCGAGCCCTGGTCCGGGAAGATCCCACATGCCGTGGAGCAACTAAGTCCGTGCGCCACAACTACTGAGCCTGTGCTCTAGAGCCTGTGAGCCACAACTACTGAAGTCCATGTGCCACAACTACTGAAGCCCGTGCGCCTAGAGACCGTGCTCTGCAACAAGAGAAGCCACTGCAATGAGAAGCCCGCACACCGCAACGAAGAGTAGCCCCTGCTGGCCACAACTAGAGAAAGCCCGCGTGCATCAACAAAGACCCAGCGCAGCCAAAAATAAATAAATAAATTTATGTTTTAAAAAAAGGTGTCGTCAGATGAGCGCAGGAAGGGGGGAGGGGAATGTTGAAGTGGCTTATTCATCAGGCAGTAGTATTCTCCCCAAACATCTCAGCTTATGCATTAATTTCCTAGGGTTGCCGTAATAAATTACCACAAAGTGGGGGGCTTGAAACGAAGGAAATGGATTCTCTTGCAGTTCCAGAGGCCGGAAGTCTGAAGTCAAAGTGTAAGCAGGGTAGGCCCCTTTTTGGAGGTGCTGAAGGAGAATCAGGTCCACGGCTGTCTCCTAGCTTCTAGTAGTTGCTGCTAACCCTTGGCAGTCCTGGCCGCTTCCTAGCCCCTGGTGGTGGCCAGCAGTCCTTGGCTTGTGGCTGCATCACTCCAGTCTCTGCCTCCAGCTTCACACGACCCTCTTCCCTGTGTGTGTCTGTGTCTTCACACAACCTTCTTATAAGGACACCGGACTTCAGATTTAGGGCCCACCCTAATCCAGTATGACCTCATCTTAACTAATTGTATCTGCAAAGACTCTATTTCGAAATAAGGTCAAGTTCTGAGAGGACATGAATGGGGGGGCACTATTTAACCCAGTACACCTTATATTAGGATTTAGTACCAGCAGAATTAGGGTGGGTGTTTGAATGATGTCTAGACTCTCCTTTAACTTTTTCTTCCTAGGGCAAAACAAACAAAAACAAAACTCCAGTTTTGGAAGGAATGTATGCAATAGCAGAATCTGAATGGAATGCTTCTTGTTGTTATTTGTAACTTCTCTTTTCTTGGAAAATACCTAAGTGGGGAACTTGTTGATAGCTTCCTATTAGAAGATCATTTTAATGATTGGCCCCTGATTCTTCCTGGAATCAACTAGTCCATTCTTGAGACGTCTTGGTGTTGCCCCCCTTGCCTTTCTTTTTTCTTTTTTAAATTTTATTTATTTATTTATTGGCTGCATTGGGTCTTCGTTGCTGCACGTGGGCTTTCTCTAGTTGCAGCGAGCAGGGGCTACTCTTCATTGCGGTGCTCGGGCTTCTCATTGTGGTGGCTTCTCTTGTTGCGAAGCATGGGCTCTAAGCACACAGGCTTCAGTAGTTGTGGCACGCAGGCTCAGCAGTTGTGGCTCGCGGGCTTAGTTGCTCCGCGGCGTGTGGGATCTTCCCAGACCAGGGCTCAAACCCATGTCCCCTGAATTGGCAGGCAGATTCTTAACCACTGTGCCACCAGGGAAGCACCCCCTTTGCCTTTCTGCCAAGTCACATATTAACATACCAACTAGCTTCCAGCAACATCAGCAGGTGATAATCACAATTTCACAGAAAAGATAGCTGATCTCATCAACTTGGGCAAAGATTCTTGCGAGAAAATACCATGAACGGTCTCTTTACCAATTATTGACACAATTCAAGTAGAATTTATGTCCATCTACTCTCATGGCCACTGTTTCCAATCCTGCAGATCAAAACCAGCTCACGTGGGATTCTCTGACTAGGGAGCAAATTCCAGGGCTTCCCCATCCTGTGGCTCCTCTGAATTCCCTGAGGCCAGTTGAAGGGACCTGCTGGGGAGATTGCAGGACCTCATTCACAGCACAGCTTTCCAGCTGCAGAGTTGAGGAAGGTTGCACAACTCTGCTACCAAAAGAGCAAAGACATCTTACCACTGATTTCATCTTTGAAATAGAAATCTCAAAAAAGAGACTGCTGCTCCTGGTGAGAAGTACAGCAAAGGCCCTTGTCTTAGGTAAAGTAGGGGTAATGGGAATTCAAAATCAGATCATGGTGAAAGTTTGAGTCCCTTAGATGATCTGGAGAATTTTCTTCTTTCTGCTCAGGATTATCTATTTTGTTTGCTTCATGACAACAAAAACCCTCTCACCATATGCCAGGGAGAAAGCTGAATGACATGAAACCAACCGTTGAAATCCTTAGATTTGCTCAGGTTCTGGTATAGAGGAAAAATTCTATTGCTTCTCAGTATTTTTTTTTTAAACCAAACATGTCCAGTTTGTTCTTCCCAAATATGCCAACCAGATAGATCACGGCACCAAATAAGAAATAAAGTTTCCTAGTAAGTCCTGGGTAAAGAATTGCACTGACAGATATTGCAAATTTATTTCGTCCTTATCACCAGACAAGTCGTTGGATCAGGATTTGTGCAAAAATAAGCCAGAGTCAAAAAGGTCTTCAGAAGATCTGTTTGTTGCTGGTGGTTTGTAATTATTTCTTTCATTGAACGAGGAGAAATTTTTCCCCCACTGTGGCACAAATCTGAATATCCTTTCTCCACTCTGTACTCCTTACCCGGCCGGTCCTCCTCAAACAACGAATAGAACTCCAAAATGAGTCCCAGGCTCCACTCCGATTGGCCTGCAGTGTCCTTGAAGTGCAGTCATACATAATGAACATAATGATGGAGATCAGGGGAGGGGGTGTAGCTCATTCTATCCCTTTCCATTGATCTTTAAATAAACAGATATGTTTTTACTACCTTTCTCACTTTGGGCAATTTTTTTTCCCTGTCATTTGCTGTATGGGAAAAATGTAGCTTCATTAAGCTTTTTCTTACAAAGCATGAGCTTGCAAATATCAATAGACATTTGTGTGTGTATGTGTGTATTTGTTTGCTTCTCTTTTTCCAGCTCTATTGAAGCTAAATTAACAAATAAAATTGTAATATATTTGAAGTGTACAGTGTGGTGATTTGATATACATAAATTGTGAAAGGAGTCTGACAATCAAGTTAATTAACACATCCATCACCTCGCATAGTGAACTTTTATTTCACTTATTTATTTTTGGGGGGAGCAAGAAAACTTAAGTCCTACTCTCTTAGCAAATTTCAATTATACAATACAGTATTATCAACTAGAGTCACCATGTTATACATTAGATCCTCAGAACTTATTCATCTTATAACTGAAATTTTGTACCCTTTTACCAATCCCTCCCCGTTTCCCCACTTCCCTGCTCCTGGCAACCACTATTCTACTATCTGTTTCTATGAGTTCAACTTTTTTATTTTTAAGATTGCATGTATGAGTGATACCATGCAGTATTTGTCTTTCTGGCTTATTTCACTTAGCAGAATGCCCTCCAGTTTCATCCATGTTGTTGCAAATGGCAGATTTCCTTCTTTTTTTAAGGCTGAATAATATTCTGTTGTATATAGATACCATTTTTCTGTATTCATTCATCTGTTGATGGACACTTAAGTCATTTCAATACCTTGGCTATTGTACATAATACCACAATGAACATGGGAGTACAGATATCTCTTCTAGATAATGGTTTTGTTTCCATCAGATACCTCCATACTGTTTTCCATAGTAGCGATACCAATTTGCGTTCCCACCAACAGTGTAAAAGGGTTCCCTTTTCTCCATAATCTCACCAACATTTGTTATCTCTTGTCTCTTTGGTAATAGTCATCCTAACAGATGTGAAGTGATATCTCACTGTGGTTTTGATTTGTATTTCCCTGATAATTAGTGATGTTGAGCACCTTTTCACATACCTGTTAGCCATTTGTATGTCTTCTTTGGGAAAATGTCTATTCAGGTCCTTTGCCCATTTTAAAATTGGGTTATTTGTGGTGGGGGGGAGGGGGGTTGCTACTGAGTTGTATGCGTTACTTGCATATATAACCCCTTACTAGATATGTAGTTTGCAAATATTTTCTCTCATTCTGTGGGTTGCACTTTCATTTTATTGATGGTTTCCTTTTCTGTGAGAAGCTTTTTAGTTTGATGTAGTCCCCCTTATTTATTTTTGCTCTTGGTGTCAAATCCAAAATATCATTGCCAAGAAGCATATCCCCCTAGGTTTTCTTCTAGGAGTTTTACGGTTTCAGGTGTTACATTCAAGTCCTTAATCCATTTTGAGTTGATTTTTGTGTGTGGTTTAAGATAAGGGTCCAATTTCATTCTTTTGCCTGTGGCTATCCAGTTTTTTCAACACCATTTATTGAAGAGACTATCCTTTCCCCATTGTATATTCTTTTTTTTTTTTTTTTTTTTTTTAGTCTGCCCTACCATCTGTTGTGCTGGATATTACCACCATCTTGGCCCAATATGACCTTCCCACTTTTCTCTGGGTCTCCCTACTTTCCACCTCCATCCTCTCATTATATCTTACCTACACTTGGAAACAACTCTAGTTTCTCCACTTACCTTTATCAACAAGTAATCCAAATATCAACTGCGTATATAACTCCTTAGAAATCTCAGGTCTGACTCAGTAATCTATGACCTTTGAAGTCCAAAGTTTTCCTAATTCTCTTTATTATTTTTTTTCTAATTTCGATGTACTTACACTCTCAGGACCTCCACTGTTCTCAAGTTCATCTTCCCTGCAAAATCTGTCAACCTAGACATAAACTTAAGTGCCACCCTCTAATTATCTCATAGGGAATCTAGTTTTTAAAAAAGCCTCAGCAAGCCTTATGGACTTTATTAAAGACTCTTTAAGATAACCCATCTCCATTGTATATTCTTAACTTCTTTGTCAAAAATTGATTGACCATACATGCATAGGTTTATTTCTGGGCTTTGTATTTTGTTCCATTAATCTATGTGTCTGTTTTTATGCCAATATCATATGGTTTTGATTACTACAGCTTTGTAATACAGTTTGAAATCAGGAAGTATGATGCCTCCAGCTTTCTTCTCTTCTTTTTTCTCAAAATTGCTTTAGATATCCGGGGTCTTTTGTGGTTCCAAATAAATTTTAGGATTGCTTTATCTATTCCTGTGAAAAATGTCACTGGAATTTTGATAGGGATTACACTGAATCTGTGGATTGCTTTGGATAGTATGGGCATTTTAACAATATTAATTTTTCCAATCCAAGAACATGGAATATCTTTCCATTTATTTGTGTGTCTCCTTGGACTTAAATTACACTTTAGATCAGTTGAACCTAACACACATATACAGAGCATTCCATCCAAGAGCAGCAGAATACACATTCTTATCAACTGTACATGGAGCATTCTCCAAAACTAGATCATGTTAAGTCATAAAATGTCTTAATACATTTAAGAAGACTGAAAGCATATTAAGCATCTTTCTTTCATCAATGTCTTAAGTTTTCAGTGCACAGATCTTTTACCTTGTAGTGTCCTTTTCTAGCTTTGGTACCAGGGTAATGCTGGCCTTGCAAAATGAATTTGGAAGTGTTCCCTCCTCTTCAATTTTTTTGGAAGAGTTTGAGAAGGATTGGTATTAATTCTTTTCTAAATGTTTGATAGAATTTACCAGTGAAGCCATCTGGTCCTGTACTTTTTTGTTTGGGGGAGGTTTTTTGTTTTTTGTTTTTTCTGATTCAATGTCCTCACTAGTAATTGGCCTGTTTAGATTTTCTATTTTTTTATGATTTAGTCTTGGTAGGTTGCATATTTCTAGGAGTCTAACAATTTCTTATAGGTTATCTAATTTGTGGTATATAATTGTTCATAGTAGTTTCCTATGATCCTTAGTACTTCTGTGTTATCAGTTGTACTGTCTCCTCTTTCATTTCTGATTTTATTTATTTGAGTCTTTTTTTCCTTAGTTAGTCTATCTAAAGGTTTGTCAATTTTGTTTCTTTTCAAAAAGCCAGTTCTTAATTTCATTGATCTTTTCTATTATCTTTTTAGGCTCTATTTAATTCCCCTCTAATCTTTTTTATTTCCTTCCTTCTAATAAATTCGGGCTTAGTTTCTTCTTCTTTTTTTAGTTCCTCAAGGTGTAAAGTTAGATTGTTTATTTGAGATCTTTCTTTTTTTCTTAATGTAGGTGTTTTTCACTATAATTGCCTTTTAGAACTGTTTTTGCTGTATCCCATAAGTTTTGGAAAGTTGTGTTTCCATTTTCATTTGTCTCAAGGTATTTTTTATTTCCCTTTTGATTTCTTCTCTGACCCATTGGTTATTCAATGGCAAGTTGTTTAATGTCCACATATTTGTGAATCTTCCAGGTTTCTTCTTATAATTGATTTCTAACTTCATACCATTGTGGTCCAAAAAGATGCTTGATATGCTTTCAGTCTTCTTAAATGCATTAAGACATTTTATGACTTAACATGATCTCTTTTGGAGAATGCTCCATGTACAGTTGATAAGAATGTGTATTCTGCTGCTCTTGGATGGAATGCTCTCTATGTGTGTTAGGTTCAACTGGTCTAAAGTGTAGTTTAAGTCCAAGGTCTCCTTATTGGTTTTTCTGTCTGCATACCCTATCCATTGTTGAAAGTGGGTATTGAAGTCCTCTACTATTATCATATTGCTGTCTGTTTCTGCCTTCAGATCTGTTAATATTGCCTTATATATTTATTTAGGTGCTCTAATGCTAGGTGCATAAATAATTACAATTGTTGTACGCTCCTGATAATTTATCAATAGACATTTGGATAAATAAATTATGGTGGATCCTTCAAAGGATGACTTTTTTTGGCTAAAGAGCCAATAAAAAGCAGGAAGTAGACCTGTATGTATCCACACGGAAAAATCTTTTCTAATACAATTTTTTTTAATATTTATATATTTATTTATTTGGCTGTGCCAGATCTTAGTTGTGGTATGCAGGATCTTCATTGCCGCGTGTGGGATCTTCGTTGTGGCATGCAGGATCTTTAGTTGTGGCATGCGGGATCTTTAGTTGCAGCATGTGGGATCTAGTTCCCTGACCAGGGATTGAACCCAGGCGCTCTGCATTAGGAGTGTGGAGTCTTAACCACTAGACCAGCAGGGAAGTCTCTTTTAATACAATTTTTAAAGGTTACTTCCCATTTACAGTTATTACAAAATATTGGCTATATTCCCTGTGTGGTACAATACGTCCTTGAGCCTATCTTAACACATGTAGAGATCCTTGAGATATAATATTAAGTGAAGAAAAAAGGGGGACACAGAACAATATGCATACTATAATCTCATTTGTGTAAAAAGAAAAAAAAGGAAAGAAAGTCAAAGATATGTATATGTGAACAAATAAAGTCTGTAAGAAAACACAAGAAGCCATTGACAGTGGGTATGACCTCTGGGGAGGCTGAGAGGATAGAGGTGTTCTCATTTTGTATTTCTTTATGTTTGAGGGGTTTTTATTCCTTACAGCTACTAGGTGTTATTTTTGAAATCTTCATAGGCCTTTTGAAGAGTTAAATATATACAAATATTTGCAATAATACGCAAGTGGAAAAAAGGGAAAGAGAGTTGAAGGATCCCAGAAATCTGTATTTTCAAGAAATATCCCAGAGAATTCTGATGCAGATGACCCAGGACATTTTGACACATTTGTTCTATCTCTTTATGTGTGTGGGTGTGTGTGGGTGTAAATTGTGGGACACTTGAAAGTAAATTGCAGACATTTTACCAGCACTTCACTCTTATATACATCAGTATTAATCTCCTAAGAACAAAGATATTCTCCTACATAAGCACAGTGCTATAATCACACCTGAAACATTTAACATTGATGAAATATTAATAACAAACAGTCCAAACTAAGATTTCCTAAATTGTCTCATAATACTTTTTCTTACCTTTTCACTCTGATATCCAGTCGAGAATCATGTATTGCATTTAGTTGTCTCTTTTGTCTCCTATAAAATGGTGTCTACCCCCTTTCATCCCCTACCTTTGAGTTCCATATTTTGGGAAGAACTACCTGCTCTACAGCCAGAGTTCTTGTTACATTTTTCCCTCTCATTCTACTCTTTTTCTCTTTTTCTAGTGTTTGCAAAAATAAGTCTCCAATTTCTGCCATGATTCTCTATTGAACCCACCAAGATCAGGCTTTTGCTCCCACATTCCATATTCCTATCAAGGTCATCAATGACCTCCATGCTCCCCCATGGCCTCCACATTCCCCACTGACCTCAATGTTTCCAAATCCAATCATCATTTTCAAGCCTTATCTTCCTTGACCCATCAGTGCCATTTGACACAGTGAATTACTCCACTTCCTTGATAGACTTTCTTCCCTTAGCTTCCAAATCAACATTCCGCCCCTCTCCCCTTGGCTTTTTTTTCCCTACCTCACTGGCCATGCCTTAGTCTCCTTAGCTGGCTCCTCCTCACCTTCTCACCTTTAAACATTGGAGTGCCCCCAGCCTCAGACCTCTGTTTCTACCTTTACTCACTTGTCTGCTTCTACTCTAATCTCATACAGTCTATTCTCAAAACAGTAGCTGGAGTGAGCCTTTAAAACGCTTAAGTTAGACCATGTTCCTCCTCTTTTCTCCTCAAAACCCTACAGAGGCTGCTATCACAGGGTCCTTCCTCCATAGTTCCAGCTCTCATGGGGCTCCTGTAATGCTGTTTCCTCTCTTTGCCTCTTCAGGCCTAGGGTCACCTGCCCCTACCCCATCCCTGTGGTCTCTGTGACCTTGTCTCCTATTACCCTCCCCCTTGGGTCATTCTATTCCGGCCAGCAAGTCCCCTTGATGTTTCTCAAGTCTGTTTCTGCTTCAGATCTTCACTCTTGCCCCAGATAACCACATCGGTTGCCCCCACTTAATTAAGGGCCCTTCCCAAGTGTCACCTTCTCTGAGAAACTTGCTCCTCCACTGTCTGTAAACTAGCGACCCACCTCCACCCTGCTGGGCACTCCCCAGCTCTCTTATCCTGTCTTACTTTCTCCATATCATCACCTTGCCTATTATGAATTCATTGTTAATTTGTTTACTGCCTGTCTGCCTGCACTAAAATGCAAGCTCCAAAAGGAAGAGATTTTGTTTTTTTCACAGCTCCAAGCCCAGTGTCTAATCTGGCATATAGGAGGCCCTAAAGAAACATTTTTATGAATGAGTCATGTATGTATATAAAGGCATAGAAGAAAATCTGTGTGAATACACACTGAACTGATCATAGTGGTACCTCTGGGGAGTGGGATTATGGAAGGGGGACTTTCACGTCTGACTTCATACGCTTCTCTATTGTTTGAATTTTTATAGCCAGGACATATTATCTTTGTAATTAGAAAAATACAAACAATTGGCGCTTTAAAAAGAACAAGAGCTTTAAAAAGCCAAAAAGCTGCTTAGGAGAACGGGTTGGGCAGCAGGTGGCAGGGTTGTTTCAACTTTTTCTTCTCTCTGCCAGGCTTTTGTACATCAGAGCCCACAGACGTGCTGGGCTGCTCCTGGCAGAATGCCAGTAAGAGTGGTGTGAATATAGGAAAAAAAGGCTGCAATTACCATACAGCATAATGTGACCAGTGGCTATATCTGTGTGTGGGGTTACCACAGATATTTTTTTAAATCTTCTTTACGTTTTTGTGTATGTTTTGATTTTTTTCCATATGGACATGTAGTACTTCTGGAATATGAAAAAGAAAAGCACTTCGGTGTTTTTGTTTGTTTGTTTGTTTAATTAATTTATTTATTTATTTTTGGCTGCGTTGGGTCTTTGTTGCTGCGTGTGGGCTTTGTCTAGTTGTGTCGAGCGGGGGCTGCTCTTCATTGCAGTGCACGGGCTTCTCATTGCGGTGGCTTCTCTTGTTGTGGAGCATGGATTCTAAGTGCGTGGGCTCAGTAGTTGTGGCTTGCGGGCTCTAGATCGCAGGCTCAGTAGTTGTGGCGCACGGGCTTAGTTGCTCCGTGGCATGTGGGATCTTCCCGGACCAGGGCTCGAACCCGTGTCCCCTGCATTGGCAGGTGGATTCTTAACCACTGCACCACCAGGGAAGCCCTAGCACTTCGTTTTTTAAAAGAAAAAATTTAAAGGATGTCAAGTCCTGCCTCCACAAGCAGGAGACTTCCCCAGGCCCAGATTTTCGACACTTCTACTGCATTGCCCTGCCCATGAGAGCACCAAGGATGTGTCTTCAGCTAACTTCAGAACAATAAGCCAGGTGTTCAAAGTTATCAATGTCAGTAGATTGGGGAATCACCTCTGCTTCCAGTCACTATAAATTTCCCAGGACTTAGCTGAGGAGTTTGGAGTTATTGTTTTGAAGCCTTAGTAGTCTCACAACTACAGCCTGTGTACATCTCCATAGATACATATCTAAAGAAGAAAATCTAGGAAAATGTTTTCATCAGACACTTTTCCCTTACCCTTCTCCCCAAGCTTTTCTCTGCTTTAGAACAGCTGTTCTCACCAGAGGCAGTTCTAAGCAGCGTGGTTTTGTCCCTGCTAACATCAACCAATGATTAAATGAAACGTGCAGCTCTTCGTGGCTGAGGCGAGAGGCAGGAGGGCCAGGCAGTGCTCATGCTGCCAGCTGAGTGTGACCGTCACTTGTATCACTGGACTTCCAGGATCTACATGCTTATTTCACCTTCGGGTTAAGATTTTGTTGTTAGTGCCCCACCCCAGCCCCTGTACACATTAATGTCCACCAACAGAGGAATGGATAAAGAAGATGTGGTACGTATATACAGTGGAATACTACTCAGCCATAAAAAAGAATGAAATAATGCCATTTACAGCAACGTGGATGGACCTAGAGACTGTCATACTGAGTGAAGTAAGTCAGACAGAGAAAGACAAGTACCATATGATATCACTTATATGTGGAATCTAAAATATGACACAAATCTGTCTATGTAACAGAAACAGACTCACAGATATGGAGAACAGACTAAGTAGAATTTAATCCAAGAACATAAAGTTGATTCAAATTCAAAGACCAATGGATAAAGAAGATGTGGTATGTATATATATATATATATATATATATATATATATATATACACACACACACACACACACACAATGGAATATTACTCAGCCATAAAAAAGAATGAACTAATGCCATTTGCAGCAACATGGATGGACTTAGAGATTATCATACGAAGTGAAGTAAGTCAGACAGAGAAAGACAAATATCATGTGATATCACTTATATGTGGAATCTAAAATATGACACAAATGAACCTATCTACAAAACAGAAATATAGTTACAGATGTAGAAAGTAAATTTATGGTTACCGGGGAATAATGGAGCAGGGAGGGACAAATTGGAAGATTGGGATTGACACATACACACTACTATATATAAAATAGATAACTAATAAGGACCTACTGTATAGCACAGGGAACTTTACTCAATACTCTGTAATGACCAATATGGGAAAAGAATCTAAAAAAGAGTGGATATATGTATACGTATAACTGAATCACTTTGCTGTACACTTGAAACTAACACAACATTGTAAGTCAGCTATACGCCAACATAAAATAAAAATTAAACTAAAAAAAAGATTTTGCTGTTAGTGCCCCACCCCCGTACACCTACCACACACAGACATGCACACATGTGTACACACATGCAAGTGCACAAACACGTAGCTCTGGACAGGAAGCACATGAGGCACCTCTGCCCCTCTGTATTTTCACCTGTTACCAGGCACCTCTTTCATCTCCCAACTCATGCTGCCGGATCTCCCCAGGGCTTCCTGGCTAATGTCCATCATCCTATTGAACTTCTACGGCCCCAACCCTCCTCCATTCCCACTCCCAGCCCCTCACTCTATCTATACCATTCTGCATGTATTAATATTTCAGTCAGAGCTCCTTTGGATGCAAGGAACAGAGACCCACTCAAGCAGGTTCAACAACAAAGTGTGTGAGGGAGCAGGAAGGTGGGCACAAGTTATTGTGAAGAGACAAAGATCTCATGGTGCTCCCAAGAGAGCTGCCACAGTGGGACCTGGGATAGGAAATGAGGCAGCTGCAATTTTTGGCTCTCCTTCCAGAGGCCCACATTCTCTCTCCTGGTGTCTCTGCTCCTCTCCGCATATCTGTTCCATTCTTCTCTTTCTCTTGACTTGCTTCCTCCTAACTTTTGCTCAGGGATGGTCCCTCACATTTGGTCCAGCTCCAAGTCTGTCTTACAGCCTTTAGGTACCATCTTAGATGATGGCTCAGACTCTCGGCTCCCCAATACCATATTCACAAGAGGGGAATCTGATTGCTCAAGTTCATCTTCTTCAGCCAGGCCACAGGAGTCCTGCATAGGGCACTAACCTGCCTATGAAGGGGCCATCATTGCTCAAATGCCCACCAATCCAGCTGCAATCAGACAAGACTGGGAAGGGTTGGGTCTCATGGACATTTAGGGTCACAGGAGCGATGGGCTGGGCAGATTCCCTGTGGGTTGGCAGGCAAATTATTAACATCTCTAGTACAGCAAGCCTGGAAACTGTGCTCTGATGATAACCTAGACCAAAGGGCTCTGTCCATCTGCAAGGACTTGCAAATCCTGCATGATATTCTTGTGCCCAGTCTATTTTCAGAGACTCTTACAATTGTCTGGTCCTAAGGTCCATCAGACCTACTAATACCTGTCCTAGCCCCTGTCACCAGTCCCACACTGCCTCTATTTAAGTATCTTTGTTGAAACAAAATGTGGTATATTCCTACAATGGAATATAATTCAGCCATACAAAGGAATGAAGTAATGACCTGTGCAAAAACAGGGAGGAACCTTGAAAACATTATGCTAAGGAAAAGACACCCATCACAAAAGACCACATACTATATGATTCCATTCATATGAAAGTCCAGAATAGAGACATCTATAGAGACAGAAAGATTAGTGGTGGCCCAGGACTGGGAGTGGGGGTGGGGTAGGGGAGTGATAGCTAAACGGTATGGAGTTTCTTTTTGAGGTCTTGAAACTTCTAAAATTCTAGAATTTACTGTGAGGATAGTAGCCCATATCTGTGAATCTACTAAAATTCACATTTCCCCAAAACTCAAAGTGGCAGAACTGCAGAAAGACTTTTTCTTGGACTAATGAGAAATTGTTCAAGTGAAGGAAAAATATTAGACACCCTAACTTTCAGTTAACTTTGCCTCATCATGAGATGAGTCATGAAACACACAAAGATACAAATCCCAGCAAAAGATAGTCAAGCGTGGTAGTGAAATTCCATCCCAGAGCGCTCGGTCTTCCCACACGAGTTTGAAGAATGAAAGCATAAGGGGATACATGCGTGGATGATGGCATTAGATTCTGCCAAGGAGTCGCTAGAGTTTAACAGAGCAATTTCTGTTGCTTGTGGGAAGTGGCACATTTAGATGTGGGACAGGCTGTGGCCAGTAAGTCAGAACTCGTTTTGGAAACTCGAAAGTGGCCCAGCTTGTTTGACGGGCCCACGAGTGATGTTCCGTATCACAGCTGCATTTGTAGAACTTGTAGGATACTATCTCAAAGTATTTTTAAGGGTAAACAGAGCAGTAATATGTTTCCAAAACGAATAGCATAAAGAAACATAGGGAAAAGACCAGTGTAGCCATATAGGAAAGAACCAATGGTAGGGCAAGCTTTATCAAGGCTGACCTTCATAGAAGCTAATTTATATTATTCAGCTCTCCTTTTGAAAGTTCAGTGTCTCCTTTAGAAGTTTTCAAATGTATTTAACCATTAAATATTTTGAAAATTATAACCTATAGCTAGCACTCCAACATGGGCTTACGGATCACTCATGCAAATAGTAGAAAACATTACGTGGTTTACACAATTAGTTGGTGCTAAAAAAAATGATTTATATTAAGAATATGATTTATATGGTTTATATGCTGATTTAGCCATTATTACAAAATTTGAAAATGGAGAAACTAAATCACTCTACTTGCCACTAAAAAGTACAACATATAACAAGAAAAAGCAATACTTATTTACATTTTTGTACAAAATATGATATATATCACATGATATTTAAACATGAGAACAGTGAGGTATTCTTTTAAAGACATTCCCCACAACACTCACTTTATATTAGGAATGAAGTCCCATGATCCCTGTGTTAGGTATATTAATGTTAATAATAAAATATTAAGTTTCTTCTTGAACTTGTTTTCTTGCCTGGTGTTGTGAAAATCCTGTTTTACAAAGGTCTGCCTAGCAAAAGAAAGAGCACAAATTGGCAGCATTTGGAAACGCTTAGAATAGACTGCTCTGAAATTCATGAATTATTTGGTATTCTATAGTTGTTTCCCTCCGATTTTTAGAAATTGGGTTGGGATGGGCCATCCTCACTTTGAGGTATTCTGGCTTCTTATTTGCTTGATGCAGATACAGTTTGAAGACATAAATCTCTGCTTCTGGTGTCAAACTTCCTTCTTTCTGTCACAAGCTCACAGGAAATGAGTGGATGAAATAGACACATCGAATAGATAAGATATAATAAACAACAATATCACAAATACGTGCCACCAGAAGGACAGACACTGCCCGGTCTGTCACCTCTACACCCCAGAAGAATTAGTAAATCCTCACCCAGTTTCCCTTTTCAGAGACTGCAGGAGGTAGCCCTGCCCTGGAATTTGACCCAGCCTCCAAAATAAAGAAAAAAACTTTCCATTTCAAAGCTTCTGCCAGCTCTTGGAGTAGGTGGGTCTGTGATAGGTTTGCACAGTCTGAAAGCAGAAGGAGAAACAAAACACAGGCACTCGCTTTGGGTGACAGTGGAAGTTGGCAGGGCCAGCTGGACAGGTTTCGAGAACCTTTGGAAAATGTTCCTCTTCCTTAGTTTGAATTAGACTGGACCGTCCTTGATAATTAATGGAGACCTATGTTGATCCCAAGAGGGGCAGATCACCTCCTAAAGGTATAGGCTTTTTTTTTTTTTAAACAAGCATCTGCCTTTTTTTAAAAAAAATAAATTTATTTATTTATTTTTGGCTGTGTTGGGTCTTCGTTTCTGTGCGAGGGCTTTCTGTAGTTGTGGCAAGCGGGGGCCACTCTTCATTGCGGTGCGCGGGCCTCTCACTATCGCGGCCTCTCTTGTTGCAGAGCACAGGCTCCAGACGCGCAGGCTCAGTAGTTGTGGCTCACGGGCCTAGTTGCTCTGCGGCATGTGGGATCCTCCCAGACCAGGGCTCGAACCCGTGTCCCCTGCATTGGCAGGCAGATTCTCAACCACTGTGCCACCAGGGAAGCCCCAAGGTATAGGCTTCTGAACCCACTTGCCTAGGTTCACAATTGCCATTCACTAGCTGTGTGACTTGGAGCCTCAAATATGTCACCTGTATAATGTTGATAAAAATAGTCCTTACATGATGCAGTCATTGTGAGGATTAAATTTCCATATCTCACTGAGACTGAGACATCATCATTTGTAGGATAGACCATTATTTTATGTGCTACTAAAAGAGAAAAAAACAAACTACCCCTTAAACTCCATACGTCACTGATTTTGAGACATCCTGGTGGCAGAAATGTTAAAGTGTGAAATGTGCACATTTCCTAATTGTTGAAGCACAGCAGTTAATACTGATAAGGTGCTTAGAGCAGTGCTTGGCCTATAGGAGGTGCTCAAAGTTTGCTCTCATGGGGTGGAACGTCCCTCCAGGAAGATAGCCATTCCCGTCTTGAAAATGGGGGCCTTATTTAGAAAGGAAGCCCACAGCCTTCAATAGGGCAGAGTGAGACGAGGAACCGGGACGTGTCCACAGTGGACCCTTACGGAGGGGTTAATTCTTTCACGCTTTTCTGTTGAACACCACAAAGGCAAAAGCCACTTTTAGTGTGCAGTTTTGCATCCTCTCTCCGTCACTGTAATCTGTCTAGTCGCCCTCATCCCCAGCCTTCCAATACTCCTACAGAACTCTGCACGGTGGAGCCAGTGAGGAATAGAAGGGGAACAGGGCCAGCTCCACTTTCAGCTCTGAGCTCGGGCCCAGGCAGAAGAGTGGCAGCACACCGGGAAGGGCCATTGTCCAAGAGCCCCACGTGGTGACAGGCTAAGCAGTGAGCAGTGGCCTATGTGGGAGAGTGGCTGAGAGCGCACAGGCGGCCCCACGCCCAGAGAAGCGGCTGCTCAGTGGACATCCGACTGAAGAGCCAATGTGGGGGGGCAAACCTTCTTCCTCGGACTTTAGGAAAAAAGTGATCCTGGGGGTGGCAGAAGCGACTAATGCTTAGGACACATAGCTGATGAAATTAGAAGACGTCTTACACAATCCATAGCAGCAGTCACTGAATCAGATCAATAGCTTTACTCTATTTTCTCACTTTTAAAAAGTACATTTACACATTTCATTATTTCTGAAATCAGAATGTGTGATTATGATGATGGTGAGGTGACGATGATGATGATGATGATAATAATGATAGGGGGCTTCCCTGGTGGCGCAGTGGTTGAGAATCCGCCTGCCAATGCAGGGGACACGGGTTCGAGCCCTGGTCTGGGAAGGTCCCACATGCTGCGGAGCAACTAGGCCCGTGAGCCACAATTGCTGAGCCTGCGCGTCCGGAGCCTGTGCTCCGCAGCAAGAGAGGCCGCGATAATGAGAGGCCCCGCGCACTGCAATGAAGAGTGGCACCCACTTGCCACAACTAGAGAGAGCCCTCGCACAGAAACGAAGACCCAACACAGCCATAAATGAATAAAATAAATAAATAAAAATAGTGTTAAAAAAATCTGTTAAAAAAAAATAATGATAGCTAACACTTATATACAACTTAATGTGTGCCAGGTGTTATTCTAAGTGCTTTATCTATATCAACTCATTTATAACCCTAGGGATTAGATTACCCCCTCTTTGACAGTTGAGGAATCTGAGGCACAAAAAGGTGAAGTCGATTCTCCAAGATGTCTCACAGGCACACCTACTAAGTGGTAGAGTCATGACCCTAACCTGTCATGCAATTGACCAAAACCGTGGGATTTATGTTCTTTCCCCAAAGCTCTTTCTAAACCAATGGTGCCTCTTAAGATACCCAATAGTATCTTAGAATCGAGGAAATCCAAGTGGTGGTTAAATGGTCCCATTGGACTATGGTGGTTAAATAGTCCAATTCCAATCCCAGCTTCATGCACTGGGGACCTCTGAGGGGCAGTGTAGGGCAGCGCCAGAAGGCACAGCTAGTGGCCTCTCCCTGCATTTGAGCCCCCTATGCCACTTTTAAGCTAAGTGAGCTTGGGAGAGTTTTTAAATCCCTCTGATCCTCGGTTTCTTATAAAATGAGGACAATCATAACATTTTCTACCTCGCAGAGCTGCTGTGATGATAAAAAGAGCTAATCCATGTGAAGTTCCTCGAACACAGCAAGTGCTCCTTAAATGGAGACCATTTTCATCTTTCATTTGACATCTTGGTGTGCTCAGATGAGGGGCCTTCCCCTCAGTGTTCAGTGAAGGGAGTGGTTCTTACTCAGTGAAGACTAGCATCTTTAACTAATGCCACCCTTCAGTCAGCCCAGGCTCTATAGACTCTTCCAGTGGTTTAGAGGGTGCAGCAGTGGAAAGGGCTCCCTGCGAAGGCCACGAGGCACCCGGGGAACCGCTGCTACCACATGCCAGGTACCACTTCGTTCCAGATGGGAATGCATAAACTTTGCTTACTTAAACTCGAAAACAACTCCTCTAGATTTTTGTTTCACGTCGTTCACCTTTTGCGAATGTTTCAAACCTGACTTAGGTCTGTGAGACGCCCCAGAGGGCTTTGTTAGGAAACACAAATACTCAAGTCAACGGAAAACAGACACTGAAAAAAGACATCTTGAAGCAATGGGTGACCATGCCAAGAAATACACTCGAAATTAGTGATCCACGTGCTGAAGTGACACCGAATTAAGGACCAGAGGGGATGTTGGGAGTGAGCCCGTGGTAATCAGACAAACCCCCTTCTCCCAAGCTTATTTCCTCCTGTTCTCTCCGTGGAATAGAAGACAAGGCTTTAATCCTCCCCAAGGTAAAAACCCTTTTTATGGGTTACTATCATGGAATCAGTGAATTTTAAGAAGGGGTTGGAGAAGAAAAGTGTGGTCAAGAATGGAGAGAAAAAGGTGCCGGACGGCCCTAGTGGTAGGACATCTCTGTGGAAGAAGGGGAAATAGAATTCAAGGTTGCACTGTTGTTGCATTTTCTTTTATAGGAGACATCTTGAAATTGACCTGCGGATTATTGTAAATAAGTACAAGTTTGGCACCTAGCTCCCAGAGACTATCTCATCCCATTTTGCTACAAAGGTCAGTTAGGATGTGCCTCTCTGGTTTCTATTTTCACTTTGACCTACTCCTCTGGGAATGTACTTGGATCTTTGGTTTGAAGATTTCAGATTCTCCCCCTCAGCAAATGTCTCTAGGAGCAAGACCCAAACCACACCCAGCCATCATATCTTTGCCCCTAGTAGCAAACTCATGACCCTATCATTATCAGCACACTGCTTCAACCAGCTAACCAGGTACAACTAAGCCAACAAAGGCATCAACACAGCTAAGCCAACTAAGGCATCAAATCCTGCCTAAGAGCCCCAGGTAGGATTTCTTCCTCTATAGAATAGCTGAACTCTGGGATCTCATCCCAGTATTCAGCAAAATTTTGCTTTGGCTCAGCTTTTCTGAAAATGAAATCAGTCATCTCTGAAAGGTAGAGTGTCTGCTAGGGCCACCTCTGGGCATGGTGCCCACCCAACTCATAGTTTCCAGATAGTACTATGGTGCTCATTTGGCCTTCAGAAGTTCACAGCCCTGATTCTCTGAGGAAGAGGCAGGTATGAAAAACACTTGGGGGAAATGTGTGGGTGGGTAACAAATAATTATAAGCCAGACATTTCGTGAACTATTGTTCTAGGTGGGTTGAATCCTTAGAGGCTAAGTCACCACCTCCAATCTTTTCTGAAAGTAGTTGGGGAGAAGATAAATAATACATGAAATGAGCATCACAGGTAGAGTTTAACAAAAACACACAAGAGCAGCTAGAAACACTGAGAGCTGGGTAACACTTGTCACAGACAGTGGGAGAAACAAGAATAGCATAATGATTAAGAGATAGGCAGTGGAAGGGGGCTGCCTAGGTTTAGATCTTGCCTTGCTAGCCATAGGTCAGTAAGTTAGTTAACGTCCTTGGGCCTCAGTTTCCCAATCTGTAAAATGGGTATAGTAACAGGAGAGCTACCTTATGGAATTATTGGAAGATTAAAAGTGTTATTATATAGAAAATGATTCCAACACAGCTAAGCATATGATAAGTGCTCTATATCATTGTTTCTGAGTTCCAAATGTTTCTAGAGTGTTCAACTGACTTTGGCTGCTATGCCAGTTTAGCGAGCAGCCATTACAAGCAGAGCAATTCAAAGGCGGATGAGAGGAGAGCTGCTGTGAGTAAAACTTCCAAATTCAGGTCACCAATTACCGCCCGCAAAGTCTTATTCTTCTACACACCCACATTTTGGGGGCAGGGGAGAGTGGGGAGTGTTTCCACATGGAAATTAAAGATTGAAATTGCTTATTTCAGGAAAAGCAAAATTAAACAACATGGAGATACAACTGGGGCCGTCCCCCACCTACTTCCTAGGCAGCTTCATAGGAAGCTGGCATTGGCCCTTTGAGCAGTGCGGGGTCATTTGGGTCTGGTTCTGTCACACACCTACTCTTTTCTATTCCACCATGTAACAAAGAACCAAGTCACCATTCTTCGGTTGCCGATCACTTTGATGAGTGCAACTCTTCATTTCCTAGTAACCGTTTCCTTCCTCATTACTAAGCCCTACCACCCGAAGGCCTCTGAGCTCTTCCACTCTGACTCAGAACAAGAAGCCCGCATGGCAAGCCCAACGCCATGAATCAGAGCTTTTCCAGTGTTTGTTGATAGGAAGGGAAGAATGCAGATATGGCAACAGTGATCACAATGTCGACGGCTTTGGAAAACTCTCAAACCAATTTCTAGTTGCTCGTCATCTAAAGATTGTTCCTGAGGGGTAAAGCACCTTGATGTGAAGGCGGAAATGATGATGCAGAGACTACGAAGGGCTCCCTCTCTACCCCACCTCATCCTATGCCCCACTCACTCCCCTGGCCCATGTGTGCTTCATCCCTCTGGACAGGAGGAAAGGATTTGACACCAAATTCGCGTGAAGGTATTGGTGGTCCTAAGTGTGACTCCCTTAGGTAGAATTTACAAATTTGTTTTGGCCTCACCATGCAGCTTGTGGGATCTTAGTTCCCCGACCAGGGATGGAACCCGGCCCCCAGCAGTGGAAGCGTGGAATCCTAACCACTGGACCACCAGGGAATCTGCTGTATTTACAATTTGAAGGGAATCCCAGCTAGACTAAGGAATCTCTAGTGGTGGACACCCAAGCCTTTGTGACCTCTAGTTCCCAAACCCCAGAACGATATGAGCTAGTCTAGATGAGACCTTTCTCAATTATCCCAACTAAACCATTTCCCCCACCCTGGTCATTCTCTAACCAATGACCCCTTTTCATTTTCTTCATAAAAGTCTCATTACTATCTAAAATCGTCTTAATAATTTATCTATTTATTTGATTACTGTTTGTCTATCCTCTCAAGTATGGTTTGTTCAATCCTGTATCCTTTAGGGCCCAAAACAGTGTCTGTCACATAATAGGTGCTCCATAAATATTTGGAAAGTGAGTGAAAGAATAATGAACTGAAATGATTTTAAAACAAGTTCTCCTGAAAATAAATTGTTCACCTCCCCATAGCCTTTGGTAATTCAGACTCCGTACATTTTTTTATGGGGCAAACAAGACTACCCTCTGTCCCACCTGTACATTAAATTGCACATGGCTATGGCCATGATAAGGAGCACCTGTTATATTGTCGCCATCGTCACTCAAGGTACTTTTGGCGAGAGGTAAGCTGGAGTACTGGCTGCCAGAGGCCAGAACACTCTCCTGGATCTGTACACACCAACTTGGGGCTGGAAGGTAACACTTCACTTCTAACGTAACTGAAAGGCTGAAGAGGAGTTTGAAAGATGAAGATAACAGGTCTCTGCACGACAACCCCACAGAGCTGAAAGTTCAAAGGTTTCCACTTTGTTAGATGTACATCTTCTAATGATCCCCCGCTCTCTATGGCCTTTGCCTACAATAACCCTCACAATAGCAATAAAGTGTGTAGGTGGCGAGTATTATTAGGCCCATGTGCAGGTGGAGAAAGTGAGGCACGGCCAAGGCGGGGTGAAGTGAATCAACAAGCTGGCTTCTTGCGTACTCCATTCAAGTCACCGCTCACTGAGTGCCTGCCTTGTACAAGGCATGATTCTCCAGCCATGTTAACCAATAACCCATGTTATTGCTCCCTTTCAGACAGACCCAGGCTTGCTTGTCTCAGGACTGGAAGAGGCTTTTCTGACAACCTACGAGCTGAGCATACAGCCAGAAACCTACAGAGCTGGGAAGACCAGAGCCCCTGAGATGACACCCAGTGCTTAAGAGTGGTGGGTTTCCTGTGTAGAATGAAAGGAAGCTTCTGATTGGTTCATAAACACAAGGCTCACTCTGGAGCCAGGCACTGTGCTTCCCCTGCATTATCTCACTGGGTTCTCACAACCCTGAAGATATAAAGTATCTTTATCCCCCTTTTACAGATGAGGAAACTGAAGTTTACTGACTTGCCCAAGATCACAGAGCTAGTAAGTGGCAGAGCCACTTGAACATGAATCACCGTGTCTCCCTGATTCTGGAGCCATCCTTAAGGCATCTGTGTTTCCAGCTGAAGACATGCCAACCAGTTTGCTACAGCATTCGGGCAGAGCACTGGGAATCTGTCATCCTACACAGACCAGAAAGCTCATTCAGCTGGAGCTCCACACCATCACTGCTGGCTTCAATGGCTGCATCAACAGCACAAGCGCTCAAATGAGGAGCGAATGCATGAATCATGTTGGTCTTGAATTTAATCTTTGAGAAGATGAAACCACATATTTAGAGTCTTCTGCTGGAAAGTAACATTTTACGAAGATTTCTAGCCAACAGCAGGTATAATTTGTAAGTTCCCACACATAAAGGGCTGGCCTTCAGCTATGTGATAAATGAGCCTCTCTAGGAAAGTTTTCCCCCAATGGTTCTGGAAAGTTGGGATTGCTTGCCTCCACTGTCCTTCTTTTGTATGCAGTGACTAAGCAGGAGTAAGTTGCAGTGATCATGAGAAAAAGCTCTGAAGTCAGGCTGCCTGGATTCTATTCTTGGCTCTGATTCTTGTTAGCACTATAATCTTAGGCAAGTTACTTCATCTTTGGGTACCTCCATTTCCTCCTCTGTCTCATGGATTAACTGAGTTATTATCTGTAAAGCACTTAGAACCTGGCATGTAGCAACACTCCATAAGTTATCGTGCTGCTTCAAGTAAGAAATGATCCTGTGATGAAAAACTGGCCCGCCGACAGACCACCACATAAAAAAAGCAGAAGCAGCAAGTTGAAGTTTAAGCCTACAAGTTAAAACTTCCGTGCACCAAGTATTTCTCTTTTGCCTTTGCAGTGTTTGTTGTTGAATTCCAGAGTAGTAGTTAGATTGTGCCCCACCAGAAGCCATACTCTGTGACACCAAAACTCAGAATTGCCCACCTCCGTCTTCTAGCAACTCTGCATAGGTGACTCAGCACTCACTTTCTAATTCCCCCATAGAACTCTAAACCCGAGGCTAGCCTGAACCACAACAGTGGGTGACATTGGCAGTGTATTTTGGGTGGCCCCTCTCACTCCTTCCTTCAGCAACTTCCTCCTCCAATTCTCCCTGATACTCTGTGCTCTTGTAATGACCCTGCCTGGGCAGGGCTCCTTGCAAAGAGACACCCATCAGGCTATTGGTCTAGGGCTCCAGACCTTACCCAAATGGGATTCTGGTTGAGCAAAGCCTACATCCCCAGTAGCTAGTTGGATTCAAATAGCCTAACCCCACATTCATGAAACAAATAGACTCCACCTAAAATTGCTTCCTAGGGACTTCCCTGGTGGTCCAGTGGGTAAAACTCCACGCTCCCAATGCAGGGGGCCCGGGTTCAATCCCTGGTTGGGGAAGTAGGTCCCACATGCGTGCCGCAACTAAGGAGTCTGAAAGCTGCAACTAAGGATCCTGCAGGCCACAACTAAGACCTGGCACAGCCTAAATAAATAAATACTAAAAAAAAAATAAAATAGCTTCCTAATCTTTGTGAACTGCAGGACTGATCCAAGACAATTTTGTCATCACCAAGTTCTTTCTCTCCATCACCCCCTCATGATGGACTCCTTCCTCTTGCCAGGCCACCCTTGATAGGTATGACCTCTATTTTTTCAAGGTCAGCCATAGCAAACCACATCTTAGGAGCATCTGAATAGGAGGTCTATAACATCTCTATTATGTTCTCAGTGGTGAAATGTTTGATGCCGTTATATCTTTTTTTTTAATTTCTGAGATAATCTGTTACCATTTTTTCCCTGAAAGTTAAGAAATTTGGGGAATTTTATATTGGAAAGCTCTAAAAGATTGAAAAAAATTAAAAGGCATGATTATCTTTTTCTGGATTCAGAAAAGCACAAATTTTCAGTAAAATATAATATCAATTCATGCATGTGGAGAGTTTTCATGAAACGTTCATCTATTCTTATGAAATGTTGGGTTTTGTGCGAATAAAACTATATGGTGCATGATTTTAGTACTGAATTGATGGATTTCCTCCCTGAGATCTGAGTTGTCTTACTTAACAAACACTTCTCCCTTCACTCAGCAGCCCTATACTTGGATTTGTTTGCACTCTTCCGCTCCTCTACACTGCTCCCATCCCACTGCACTATCAGTTGCTCGTTCCTGTTTATTGTAGAAACAAAGAAAGATGGGACTTCCCTGGTGGTCCAGTGGGTAAGACACCACGCTCCCAATGCAGGGGCCCCGGGTTCGATCCCTGGTCGGGGAACTAGATCCTGCATGCATGCCACATCTAAGATCCAGAGCAGCCAGAATAAATAAATAAATATTTTTTAAAAAAAGAAATAAACAAAGACAACATGCTATGGGGTGAATTATGTCCCTCAAAATTCATATGTTGAAGTCCTAACCCCCAGTACTTATGACTGTATTTGGAGATGGGGGTCTTTAAAGAAGTAGTTAAGTTAAAAAAGGTCATGGGTGTGGGCCCTGATCCAATATGACTGGTGTTCCCTATAAGAAGAGATTAGGACACAGACGCACACAGAGGGAAGACTACGTGGAGACACAAGAGAAGATGGTCATCTACAAGCCACGAGGATAATCCTCAGAAGAAACCAACCCTGCAGACACCTTGATTTTGTATGTCTAGCCTCCAGAACTGTTAGATAATAAATTTATGTTGTTTAAGCACCCAGTCTGTGGTACTTTGTTACGGCAGTCTAGCAAACTACTACACTACATATACAGTCAAATAATATTATTCTTTTTGGATAGGTAAGGTGATCAAATATGCAAGTTTTTAATGACCTGTATATGCCAAGGGGCCAGGTATCCTGGGGCAAGTCCTCAAGAGGACAGATATATTCCAGGGCTCAGGGTCACTGATGTGAAATAGCTGTCTGGTTCAACCAACGGTGACTACAGAGCTCAGCACTTTGTCCTCACAGCCTGGCACTCTGGCCCCAGGAAAGTCTATGTTGTGATTCACTCCGTTTATGGGGAACAGTGAAGCTCAGGGGGACACATCCATTCTGTGGATGCCCGTCCCTTCCCAGCACAGCCCACCTCGTCTGAGGCATGTAGTGAAAAGAGGTACCAGCCGCAACTGGAAACAATAGGCCTGATTGCCTCGGCCATTGACATAGACTCAGGTGAAGAGCCCAGAATAAAGGAAAAGAACTCACTCTAGGACCACAGCAGAGAGGCAAAGGCCCTGGACTGAGAAACCTGGCTTCTTAATCTTGCTCTCAAGGACCTTGAGCAAATTACCCAACCTCTCAGGGCCTCTTTTTCCTTATCTGTAAAAATGGATGGGTTGTACCCCCTTCCTGCTAAGGCAGGATTTCTCAAAGTGGGATCAGCATGAACCAGCTGCAGCCCAATCATCTGGGATACTTGTTCCCAATAGCATCCTGGGCCCTAACCCAGACAAACTGAATCAGGATCTCCTGTGTTGGAATCTGCATTTTAACCCATTGCTCCAAGGTCTCTTTCAACCCAGTATGTCATGAGTCTATGACCTGTTACCTACTCCACCCCATCCCCATCATCCGTTTAGAAACAGGATGACTTTCTCCCCTGGACCCTTCGCTGCTCTTAGCTTCTGGTTTGATCCTTAGTGCAGCTAGTATTGTGCTTTCTGGCTCTAAAAGCCATATTTCTCCTTCCAGCAAAGGATGGCCCAGAGCAAGGAGAAAAGCAAAAATAAAAGTTTGGTGGGAAATAATTTCGAAACTTCTAAGTTAACATAAACTTTTGATATTGTCTGGCTTTTAATTTTCCAGAACTTGTTTGTCCTTCATGAACACAAATAATCAGTAGGTAGCCTCACTAAAAATTTCCTTGAACTGGTTCCTTTGACTGAAAAAACAACGGAGAGAAGGGTAGGTTCGCTAATCATTTGAGTTCTACCTCGCGTAATTGTTTTGCATATCAGTATTTTGGCCTTTCCTGCTAAAGTTCTTTCCTTGGGTTTGCAAACAGGAGTTTGAGAAGAGTCCTGGTACTGACTGAGCTTTCTTGGTAATGTCACAAAATTTCCAACCACAAAGTCAATTTTCATTTGAGTCAGAGCAATTAGAGGAAGACAATGGCTGTGGACAAAACGACTGAAATATTTTATCGAGGACGCCAAATAGGTAATTCGAATGGGAAAACGTCCTTTTTACAATGATGGGGTACAATCTGCCACCTTTTAGCAGCAAGATGCCCAGAAGATGTTCTTAAAGAAGAGGAGAAAATATGAGTATTCAAGACTCACTCTCCATAGGTTGTAGGGAATGGCATTGAAGGCTGCTTTCCTGGGTCCTTCTGTAACATCTGTTTTTCACAATGTTTCTATAATTCAAAGTTGAAACCTTGATTTCCAGTTGATTTAGCACTGCCCGTATTCCAGTGCCTGGGTTGGTGCCTCAGGGAAAGATGTTTATTTCAACTGGTCTAGCATACTATTGACCAGAGTCCCAAGATCACTAATACACATGATCTTGGCCTCAGTATAAAAACATACTGTAGAGTTAGCTAGAAGAATGCAGAAAAGTCATTTTTAGCCAAGCTGAGCTTTAACTAAAGGAGTGGTACGCTGTTTAGAAGTCAGAATAGCTAAAGCCACCAAACGTTCAAATGGCTCTTTTCACTTGAGAATTTATTCCTGAATAAATTTATTTCCTGAATCTGGGCAGCCAGCGATGAAGAATTCTTTGGCTGAAGGTCATGCTTTATTCATGAAATTCAGGATACTTTAGAGGGTCCATACTTTTTCCAGGAGGCCCACAATGCAAATGATTTGCATTGATAATGTTTGTGGAAATCAACAAACACAAATTATAGATAGCAAGAACGTCTAAACATTTACTGGTCTCTAAGTAAAAGGTAGGGTTGGACGTTTTCAGCGACATGACAAAATGCAGTAACCCTTATCAGAACTACAGAGTCTGGGTGACACCTCCATCAGCTGAGCCACTTAGAGTCAGGGAGTTTCCGCTTCTCACCTTAAGATGTAATGTGATACCCTTCAAGAGGCTAGCGTCTTCTCACTTGGTTACCACAGAGGAGGTAGGATATAAACCCATCAGGCCACCTTCTCCATCAAACCCACCAACCAGATTAAAAGGTGTGGGAGAAGCGTCCACATATACAAGCCCCACATCAAGGCCATCGAAACAGCTCTTTAGCTGGGAGTAGGTCATATAGGTGCCAATGCAGAATCGAACTTTGAGGATGGCAGATGTGGGTCACTGAAAATGACTCATCCCTTGGCACTCACATGTATTCCATTGCTCATGGAGGGGTACCTGTGTAGACGATCCTGAACCTGACGCTACTCAGGCCTTGGAGCTCCAACTTAAGGGTCTTTGCAGAAATAACTACCTCCACCAGAAAGAATAGAAACGGGCTTCCCTGGTGGCACAGTGGTTAAGAATCTGCCTGCCAATGCAGGGGACATGGGTTCGATCCCTTGTCCTGGAAGATCCCACATGCCGTGGAGCAACTAAGCCCGTGCGCCACAACTACTGAGCCTGCGCTCTAGAGCCCGCGTGCCTAGAGCCTGTGCTCCACAACAAGAGAAGCCACCACAATGAGGGGCCTGTGCACCGCAACGAAGAGTAGCCCCGCTCGCTGCAACTGGAGAAGGCCCGCGCACAGCAATGAAGATCCAACACAGCCAAAAATAAATAAATAAATTAAAACAAAAAAAGAAAAGAAAGAAGAGAAACGCTTTGAGAGCAGCAGCCATGTCTTAAACCTCTTAACTCTGCACTTACTGCAGAGCAATAGGAGAAAAACCACAGTCTCACAGTGGTGCGATGTTACTAAAAGAAGCATTCTATTATGTTGCCTTTTAAAACGGTGGTTATTAAAATGTGGGGTAACATAGAAAAATGCTTATTAGGAAAGGGTAAGTAAAGATAAACACATGAGGTGATGGAGGTGTTAATCTACTAGCTGGGGGAATCCTTTCACAAGGTATACATATATCAAATCATCACAACATATACTGTCAATATCTTACAACATTGTCAATGATACCTCAATAAAGCTTAAAAAGCAAAGGTAAGTTTACAAAAGCAGGATACAAACATGTGGCTTCTATAATTACAGTGAACATTTTTATGTGAAGAAAAGACGAAGGAACTATGACAACAGTGGCTATGCTAGAAAGGTAGGTTTGTGATTCATTTTATTCCTTTTCTCTTTCTTTTCTTTGGCAATATCATTAAAGAATGTGTTTTCAACATTTTAAGAGAAGGGTTTCTGTCCAGTTATTGTAAAGCTAAGTTCCCAGGCTGACAGCATGAGTTGATTTTTTCCCTTGCCTAACTCAGTCTTCCAGAAACGGAGAATCTCAGCGGGGTGAGCAATGCTTCATCCTAAAAAGGTTGCCTAGGAGAGGGGCTCAGCTGGGCTCTTGGCTGGCAATGAGTAGGCTCAGAGAAACTCGGAGTCACCCCAGAATGAGACCATCAGCCTCAGTCCCGTCAGTTTCTCTAAATTGAGGTCACGGTGCAGCCCATCCTTCTGTGCGCCTGCCGGTGCAGTCTCAGCTGAGCCAAAGGACGAGGATAAGGAACAGACGGAGGCCCCTGATTTCAGCTCCAAGGGGATGGGCCTGAAGTAGAGAAAAGGGACATGGGGCCTGTTGGGTGCGAGCTGGTGCTTCCATTTCTCGGGAAGGAATATGACCCTTGTGGCTAAGACTTGCCACTTAGAGCTTCCCCCGGTCCCCACAGATCATCCAGTGAATCACTAGGTTCACCAAAATATTTTGTGAGGGCTGTTCACTACATTGACAAAAAAGAAATCTCGAAAATACATTTGAATCAATCCAGCAATTGTTTATTGCAAAAAATGAGGGGTGGAGGAACAGGGCACCCAAGAAGCTTAATACCTAGTGCTTGCTGAGGACAAAAGAAACAGTTAAGTGCCAGTGCCTGGTGCTACAGAATTAAGTGCCACACGAATGGAAGAGAACTCCAAGGCTACCATGACAGCCTCCAAATTTCTCTGCTACCCGCTGGGCACTGGAGCTGATTTCATTTGATTATTAGGCTTTGGTATTTGATAGTTAATGGAATTTGCCTCTGAGAGCCAGGGCCCTCCACTTATGATTTACAAAACCAGTTCCTCATAGGGACAAATTGGGAAACAACTTAAATAGAAAGATGCTCACGCCCACACAGTGTTCAGGGGAAAAAGGGGTCATAAACTTACGTATTCAGTTGGAGTCCAGTGATGCATTATGTATGCATATTTATTTCTTTATTGAGAGAGAGAGCATGCAAGCTGGTGAGCCTAGAAGGAAATACTCCAAAATGTTATCAGTGGTTATCTTTGGGTTGTGGGTGCTTTTTGTTTCCTCCTTTATATTTTTCTGCATTTTAAAGTTTCCCACAATGAGCACTTATCACTTTTCTCATCAGAAAACCAGAGCTCCATCAGGCATCGGTGGGTGAAGCATTCTAAAATGTAGAGGTGTCTGTGAAAAATAATAAAATGGGTTTAAGAACAATTTTAAAGAAATCCCTGGCTAACTGAAAATGAATTCTTAATTAAGCCTTTAATTTAAGCCGTATCTGAGCATCTTGACAGATGGCCCAGGGCCTGAGCAAACAGGAGCTGAGGGCCTACTGTGTGCCCAGCAGTGCATGCGGAGGGCTGGGGCTGCCGTTTCTGCTCTCCATTGTCAGTGAACTCAACGCCCACTACTTAGAGGAGGAATTTGCATTTTATCTGACTACATCCCTTTCAGCATCCTCTACTGTAGTGAGAGCCATCATAGCACAGAGGTTAAAAGCACAAACCCAGGAATCAGACAGATTTGGATTTTCATCTGCTTTGGGCTGCTTACTAGCTTGGCCAATTAACTGGACCCTTCCCGGCTTGGATTCTTTTCACAAGTGGCTGCTGGGAGCTTCTAATGAGGTAAAGCACATCAACTCCTTAGCATGGTCTGGGCATGTAGTAAGTCGTCAGCCCATGTTCGTCCCATCCTATTTCCTCCCCACTCTCACCCCAAGTTCTGAAGTATTGCGGTATCTTGCCAAGGGTCAAAGAGGAAAGAATCTCAAAAACATAGCAATACAAGGCACCAGGTGAAGAAAGAGGATGGCAATGTGGGATGCAGTGAAAATATTTGATACCGTTTCCCAGCCATCCACACGAAGCACAGATTTTCTCTGTGTAAGGAAGGGCCAAGTTGTGTGGTAGATGATTCAGTTGCCATAGGAGTTTAGAGAAAAGAGAGCTTCCTGGAGGAGCAACTGCTGGGGTTGGCTCTTGGAGGGAGGGGTATGAAGGAGGTGTGAAAGGAGAGGGGGATCTGGCAGGTAAGGTGAATGAAAGTGAAGGCACAATGGGGGCAAGAAGGATGCTGGGCTGTCGGCCTAAATAAACAGCTTACTTACAGCAGCAGTTGGTGGGTAGAATATAGGAACAGCAGAGACCCTCGGGGAACATTCTGTGGTCCAAACTTCTCATTTTACATCAAGAAAAACTGAGACCCAGAAAGGGAAGGCCATGCGGTGATACAACTGGTCAGGAGCACAGCCAGGACAAGAAGCTTGGACTGGGAAAGCCTTGGGGGGCAGGGCCCCTGCCTTAGTCAAAACTGAGTGGGGGGGAATAGAGGGAAAATGGGGCATGACTGCTAAAGGGAATGTTCTAGAATTTGAGTGTGGTGATGGTTGCACAATTTGTGAATATACTAAAAAGCACTGAACTACACACTTTAAATGCACCCGATTATATGCTATGGGAATTATATCTGAATCAAGGTGTTATAAAAAATACTGAAACCCCAGGGCCCATCCTGGGTCGTGGCCCAGGACAGGGGTTCAGCTGCTGGGAGAGGAATGGGGCAGGTGAACGGCAGGACAGCAGAGTGCAGTACAGTTCAGACCATTTCGCCACTGCGAAACAATTCACACCAAGCAGAAAAGCCTGGGTGCCTCCTAGGTGAGGTATTGAATTCATTCTCTGAAGTTCTCAGGTTTGGCCTTAGATGCCATTTCTCCCCCTCCTTCCCTTGCTCAGGATGCCCTTGATCTCTTCATAAACACTTGAGATCAGAGGGTGCCCTGATCTTAGGGGCACCAGGTGTTAGGTTCCGGGTGCTGGCAGGGAGCTAGCTGGGGCTGTGGAGACCCTGGGGTTTGGGAACTACTTGGGCCAGCAGAAGCCCCAGGCAGCTCCCCCATGGCCTCTGGCAACACAACAAACCCCAAAGAGGGGTTCAGCCTTGATGTTCACCTGGGTTATACAGCTTTGCAGCTTTCCACAACTTTTTGTGAAGTTATAAGGGCTCCCTCTTGACCATAGTGGTAAGGTTTTTGGTGAATCAAATCACGTATCCCCACAACTATTTTTCCTTAGTTCTCTTTCATTCACTCACTCATCCCCCCAAACAGAAATGGCCCCTGCCCTTGTGGACTTTAGGATCTAGTGGAAGAAAGATCAATCAAATCATCATGGTGGTAGGCAGAATTCTAAGATGGCCCCCCCAAGATTCCCATGCCCTGGTGTACATGCCTTCTATAAATCCCCTTCCCTTGCACGTCAGCAGGATCTGTGACTACGATGGGACATCACTCCTGTGATTAGGTTACATTATACTGCAGAGGTGAAGGGATTTTGCAAATGTAATTAAAGTCCCAAATCAGTTGGCTTTCAGTTATTCAAAAGAGAGTTTATCCTGGTGGACCTGACAATGCATCACCAAAAGAAATTGTAAGATGACAATTGGGACAAATGCTACAGGAGGGGAACGCATGGTGCTATGAGGGTCTACAATGGGGATATTTGAAACAACAATCTAACATTCAGCATATTATGTTCTGTTTTCCAGGTGCTGTTCTTGGTGCCCTGTTTAGGGCTCACAATAGCCCTAGGAGCAGAGACCATTGTTGTCCCATTTCACAGGTGATGAGATGACGGCATAGAGAGTTTAGTAACTTGTCCAATGTTGTGTGCTTAGAGAATGATGGAGTTGGGATTTGAAGCCAGGAAGTGTGGCTCTTGTTCTGAGGGTCAAACCAAGCTGCTTAGCTCAGAAAACCATTCCTTGGGTGGGCAGGTGGGCAGTGCTTGAGGGGAAACAAGAAGTTTGAGCTTAATCTTTCCTGCATCTTTTCCCCTCTTTGGTTTCTATGGTACTGCCCAATCCTGATTCTCTATTCTTTGACCCTGCCTTGCTTCTCTTCTTTCTTGTACCTAATTTTGAGATTCCTCCAAGTTATGGTTACTTGCTCTCTGCCCTCTCTTTTTTTAAGTTTTCTTTCTTTCTGAAAGTGCATTCACTCTAATGATCTTTTAGGTACTGTGAGTCATTCAGTTAATTTTTAGTAATGAATCAAAGCTGATTTCAGAATCAAATGACGTACAGTCGGCCCTCTGTATCCTCATCCGTGGAATCCGCAGGGTTCCACACCTGCGGATTCAACCAGCCGCTGACAGAATATTGACCCTCTCTATCCGCAGATGCAGAACCACAGATCATCCACGGATACAGAGGGGGATCACTGTAAAGGACTTGAGCATCTGTGGGTTTTGGTATCCGAGGGGGGTTCTGGAACAAATACCCTGTGGATACTGAAGAGTGACTGTATATGTCAATTTGTGTAGAGGTAGTAAAAGTAACTTGGAGTGAAATGACTACTACACCAGTTTGCAATTCTAGCTACTCAGTAGAATCATGTGGGGAAGCTGTCCAGGTGATTCTAATGTGCAAACAGGGCTGGGAACCAATGGTTAATACAACCAGTGAAGCCAATCAGCACAATCTTCCTAAAGACCTTCTTAAAAGAGGGCCTAGGAGTTAGCATGGAGGGATAGTCAGGAAGTGTTACTTTGTTTACAAGACCATGCATGAACAAACAAGCTAGAGCAGCAGTAAAAACATTCTACATCCAATGGTACAACTGAAAAAAACAGGAAAACTGAAAATTGACAGTATATCACTTACCTTAGTGTGCTGCACACAGTGTTAATGAGTGTTTCACAGGTGAGAAAAAAGGCAGTAAGAGATGGGGGGGAGCTGAATCGTCAGACACTGAGAAGTATATATTATTATCACTATTTAAAATATTAGGAAACTGAAGCACATAGAGTGTGTGACATGCCCAAAGTTAGAGATAGTAAGACTGAAATATAAATTAACTTATGAATGAAGACTGTCACTATTCTTTCTCTTCTAAAAGCATTATCGGGGGGACTTCCCTGGTGGTCCAGTGGTTAAGACTCCACGCTCCCAATGCAGGGGGCACAGGTTCAATCCCTGGTCGGGGAACTAAGATCCGGCATGCCGCATGGTGAGGCATAAAAATAAATAAATAAATAAAATAAATAAAAACATTATCAGAAATTGATGTTGAATTTTTTTGCTTCTTCACCATTTATCACAATAGTGTTCTGTTACTAAAGGGAATTCGAATAATAGATATTCTAATATTAAGCTATTTTTGCATCACTTGAATGAGTCCCTCTTGGTGAAGGTATGAGTATATTAACATACTGCTAGATTCCATTTACTAATATTTTACTTAGCATAGTTTCAGAAAATATTTATGTGTGAAACTGATAGGCAGTTTAATTTTCCATGTTCTTTGTGAGGTTTTTAAAATTTTATTTTAACACAACACTGTTAATCAACTATGCTCCAATATAAAATAAATTTTTTTAAAATTAATTAAAAATATTTTATTTTATTGTGGTAAGAACACCTAACATGAGATTTACCCTCTTAACAATTTTTTAAGTGTACACAATTTTTAAAGTGTACCTATTGTGAGTATAGGTACAATATTTTACAGCAGATCTCTAGAGCTTATTCATCTTGCTTAACTGAAACTTTTGCCCATTGATTAGTAACTCCCCATTTCCCCCACCCCAACTCCTGGCAAACACCATTCCACTCTTTGATTCTATGATTTTAACTATTTTAGATACTGTATATAAGTGGACTCATGCAGTATTTGTCTGTCTTTCTGTGACTGACTTACTTCCACTTAGCATAATTTCCTCAAGGTTCATCCATGTTGTCCCATATTGCAGAAGTTCCTTCTTTTTTAAGGATGCATAGTATTCCGTTATATGTCTATACCACATTTTCTTTATCCAGTTGTCTGTCAGTGGACATTTAAGTTGTCTCCACATCTTGGCTATTGCTGCAATGAACATAGGAGTCCTAATATCTCTCTGAGATCCTTATTTCAATTCTTTTGGTTATATACCCAGAAGTGGAATTGCTGGATCATATGGTAGTTCTATTTTTAGGTTTTTGAGGAATTTTCATACTGTTTTCCATAGTGGCTGCACCATTTTGTATTCCCATCAACATGTGCAAGGGTTCCATTTTCTCCACATCTTCATCAACACTTGTTGCCTTTTATTTTTTTTTGAGAATAGCAATTGTGACAGGTGTGAAGTGATGGCTCATTGTGGTTTTGATTTGCATTTCCCTGATGATTAGTGACATTGAGCATTTTTTATGTATCTGTTGGCTTTTGTATGTCCTCTTTGGAGAAATGTCTATTCAAGTCTTTAGCCCTTTTTAAAATTGAGTTGTTACTTTTTTTTTCTTTTTTGGTAATAATTCCTTATATATTTTGGAGACTAACCCCTTATCAGATATATGGTTTGAAAATATTTTATCCCATTCTGTAGCTTGCCTTTTCATTCTTTTGAATGTTTTCTTTACTGTACAGAAGCTTTTTAGTTTGATATAGTCCCACTTGTCTACTTTTGTATTTGTTGCCTGTGCTTTTGGTGTCATATCCAAGAAATCATTACCAAGACCAATGTTGTGAAGATTTTCCCCTATGTGTTCTTCTAGGAGTTTTATAGTTTCAGGTCTTCTGTTTAAGTTTTGAATTCATCTTGAGTTGATTTTTGTGTATGGTGTAAGATAAGGGTCCAATTTCATTCTTTTGCTTGTGGCTATCCAGTTTTCCCAACATCATTTGTTGAAAAGACTATCCTTTCACTGTTGTGTATTCTTGGCACCCTTGTCAAAGAGAGTAGACAGTATATATGTGGATTTATGTCTGGGCTCTCTGGTCAGTTCCATTTATCTATATGTCTGTTTTTAGGCCAGTGCCATACTGTTTTGATTATTGTAGCTCTGTAATATATTTTGAAATAAGGAAGTATGAGGCCTCCAGCTTTATTCTTCTTTCTCAAGATTATTTTGTCTATTCAGGGTCCTTTGTGGTTCCATATGATATTTAGGGGTTTTTTTCTTCTACTGCTGTAAATAAGTCCATCAGGATTTTGATAAGGATACATTAGATCTGTTGATCACTTTGGGTATATGGACATTTTAATATTAAGTCTTTCAATCCATGAACATGCAATGTCTTTCCATTTGTGTCTTGTTTAATTTTTTTATTAATGTTTTCTAGTTTCAATAGACAAGTCTTTTACCTCCTTAGTTAAAGGTATTTTATTCTTTTCAGGGCTATTATAAATGGGATTGTTTTCCTAATTTCCTTTTCCAATAGTTTCTTGTTAGTGTTTAGAAATGCAACTGATTTTTGTGTGTTATGGGTCATGAAACTTTACTGAATTTGCTTATTAGTTCTAACAGTTATTTTTTTTTAACATCTCTATTGGAGGATAATTGCTTTACAATGGTGTGTTAGTTTCTGCTTTATAACAAAGTGAATCAGCTATACATATACATATATCCCCATATCTCTTCCCTCTTACATCTCCCTCCCTCCCACCCTCCCTATCCCACCCCTCTAGGTGGTCACAAAGCACCGAGCTGATCTCCCTGTGCTATGTGGCTGCTTCCCACTAGCTATCTATTTTACATTTGGTAGCATATATATGTCCATGCCACTCTCTCACTTCGTCCCAGCTTACCCTTCCCCCTCCCCGTGTCCTCAAGTCCATTCTCTACATCTGCATCTTTATTCCTGTCCTGCCCCTAGGTTCTACATAACCTCTTTTTTTTTTCTTAGATTCCATATATATGTGTTAGCATACGGTATTTGTTTTTCTCTTTCTGACTTACTTCACTCTGTATGACAGACTCTAGGTCCATCCACCTCAGTACAAATAGCTCAATTTCGTTTTTTTTATGGCTGAGTAATATTCCATTGTATATATGTGCCACATCTTCTTTATCCATTCATCTGTCGATGGACACTTAGGTTGCTTCCGTGTCCTGGCTATTGTAAATAGAGCTGCAATGAACATTTTGGTACACGACTCTTTTTGAATTATGGTTTTCTCAGGGTATATGCCCAGTAGTGGGATTGCTGGGTCGTATGGTAGTTCTATTTTTAGTTTTTTAAGGAACCTCCATACTGTTCTCCATAGTAGCTGTATCAATTTACATTCCCACCAGCAGTGTGAGAGTGTTCCCTTTTCTCCACACCCTCTCCAGCATTTATTGTTTGTAGATATTTTGATGATGGCCATTCTGACTGGTGTGAGGTGATACCTCATTGTAGTTTTGATTTGCATTTCTCTAATGATTAGAGATGTTGAGCATTCTTTCATGTGTTTGTTGGCAATCTGTATATCTTCTTTGGAGAAATGTCTGTTTAGGTCTTCTGCCCATTTTTGGATTGGGTTGCTTCTAACAGTTATTTTTAATGGAATTTTTAGGGTTTTCTATATATAAGATTATGTCATCTGAAAACAGGGATAATTTTACTTCTTCTTTTCTGATTTGGATGCTTTTTATTTATTTTTCTTGCCTAATTACTCTGGCTACTTCTAGTTCTATGTTGAATAGAAGTAACAATAGTGGGTTCCCTTGTCTTGTTCCTGATCTTAGAGGAAATGCTTTCAGCTTTCCACCATTGAGTATGGTGTTAGCTTTGGGCTCATCTTATATGGCCTTTATTATGGTGAGGTACTTTTCTTCTATTCCTAGTTTGTTGAGAGTTTTTAATCATGAAAAGGTGTTGAATGTTATCAAATATTTTTTTCTGCATCTACTGAGATGCTCATGTGATTTTTATCCTTTCTTCTGTTAATGTGGAGCATCACTGATTGAGTTTTGTTTGTTCAACCATTTTTGCATCCTGGGTATAAAGCTCACTTGGTCATGGTGTTTGATCCTTTTAATGTGCTGTTGGATTTGGTTTGCTAATTTTTTTGTTCTTTTTTTAATTTTTATTTTAACAATGTTGTGTTAGTTTCAGGTGTACAACAGAGTGATTCAGTTATATATACACATATATCTCTTCTTTTTCAAATTCTTTTCCCATTTAGGTTACAGAGCATTGAGCAGAGTTCCCTGTGCTATACGGTAGGTCCATGTTGATTATCTATTTTAAATATAGCAGTGTGTACATGTCAACCCCAAACTTCTAATCTATCCCTCCCTCCCCCATCCTTCCCCCTGCTAATATTTTTTTTGAGGACTTTTGCATCTATGTTCATTAGGGACATTGGCCTATAGTTTTCTTTTCTTGTGGTGTCTTTGGCTTTAGTATCAGGTATCATTATCCTGGCCTCAAAAAATGAGTTTGGAAGTATTTCTTTCTCTTCAATTTTTTGAAAGAGTTTGAGAATGAATGGTATTTACCAGTGAAGCCATCTGGTTCTGGGCTTTTCTTTTTTGGGAGATTTATCACATCTTCTTTATCCATTCATCAATCAACAGACACTTAAGTTGTTTCTATATCTTGGCTATTGTAAATAATGTTGCAATGAACATGAGGGTGCATATATCTTTTTGAATTATTGTTTTTGTTTTCTTTGGATAAATACCCAGAAGTGGATCATGTGATATAGTTCTATTTTTAACTTTCTGAGGAACCTCCATACTGTTTTCCATGGTGGCTGCACCAATTTACATTCTAACCAACAGTGCACAAGGGTCCCCTTTTCTCCACATCCTCACCAACACTTATTATTTCTTGTTTTTTGATAACAGCCATTCTAACAAGTGTGAGATGATGGCTTATTGTGGTTTGATTTACATTTCCCTGATGGTTAGTGATGTTGACCATCTTTCATGTGCTTGTTGGACATATTTGGAAAAATATCTATTCAGATCCTCTGCCCATTTTTTAATCAGATTGTTCCTTTTTTTCTTTATTGAGAGGTTTTTGATTATCAATTCAATCTCCTTACTCATATTCAGATTTTCTGTTTCTTAATGATTCAGTCTTAGTAGGTTGTATGTGTCTACGAATGTATCCATTTTTCTAGGTTATCCAGTTTGTTGGTGTATAATTCTTCATACTAGTCTCTTATGATCCTTTTTATTTCTGTGGCATCAGTTGTAATGTCCTTTCTTTCTTTTCTGACTTTATTTATTTGAGTCTTCTCCTTTTTTTCTTAGTCTAGCTAAGAGTCAGTCAATTTTGTTTCTTGTTTCAAAAAACCAACTTAGTTTTGTTGATTTTTTCTATTTATTTTTAATTTCATTTATATCATCTCTAACCTTTGTTATTTCCTTCATTCTGCTAACTTTGGACTTAGTTTTTCTTCTTTTTCTAATTCCTTGAAGTGTGAAATTAGGTTTTTCCTTTGTCAGAACTCAATATTAATATTATGCTGGCTTTGGTTTAAAAATGGAGATCTTATATTTCACTGTTCTAGAACACTTTTTTTTAAAGTAACAAGATTACCTGTTCCGGGCTTCCCTGGTGGCAATGTGGTTAAGAATCTGCCTGCCAATGCAGGGGACACGGGTTTGAGCCCTGGTCTGGGAAGATCCCACATGCCACGGAGCAGCTAAGCCCATGTGCCACAACTACTGAGCCTGCGCTCTAGAGCCACAACTACTGAGCCCGTGCACCACAACTGCTGAAGCCTGCGTGCCTAGAGCCCGTGCTCCACAACAAGAGAAGCCACCGCAATGAGAAGCCCACACACTGCAACAAAGAGTAGCCTCTGCTCACTGTAACTAGAGAAAGCCCGTGCACAGCAACGAAGACCCAATGCAGCCAAAAATAAATAAATAAAATAAATTTATTAAAAACAGAAAAAAGATTACCTGCTCCTTGAAAGTTAGAAAGAATTCATTTATGAAGCTGTCTGGGCCTAACGCTGTTTTTTTTTTTTAATTAATTAATTAATTAATTAATTTTTGGCTGTGTTGGGTCTTCGTTGCTGCATGCGGGCTTTCTCTAGTTGCGGTGAGTGGGGGCTACTCTTCATTGCAGTGTGCAGGCTTCTCATTGCGGTGGCTTCTCTTGTTGCAGAGCATAGGCTCTAGGCATGTGGGCTTCTGTAGTTGTGGCACGTGGGCTCAGTAGTTGTGGCTTGCAGGCTCTAGAACGCAGGCTCAGTAGTTGTGGTGCATGGGCTTAGTTGCTCTGCGGCATGTGGGATCTTCCCGGACCAGGGCTTGAACCCATGTCCCCTGCATTGGCAGGTGGATTCTTAACCACTGTGCCACCAGGGAAGCCCTCTAATGCTGTTTAGAAGAGTTAGCTAATTAAAACATTCCTGGTTCTTCCCTGCAGGTCCAGTGGTTAAGACTCCGTGCTTCCACTGCAAGGAGCAACGGCCAAAAAACCCCCAAAATATTCCTAGTTTATCCTATAGGGCTTAAGTCAGCCCAAGGAACCCCATGAGGGACAGAAGAAATTTATTCTACTCTATCAGGCCAAGTCTTTGCTCTTCCTGTTCACTTATTTACTCATTAGTGATATCCTTCTGTTCACCTGGTAAAACTTCTCTCTTCTTCTTATCCAAATATGGATTAGTTCTAAAATAATATTTACTGTGAAGCGTTTTTCCAGGGCTACATCTAGGGACATGATATACTTAGGGGCACTCCCAGTACAATGGGTTTGTGATGCAGATTCTTTATATATGCAGGCAACTTTTGAGTTAAAAATGTTCTGGACTTCCTGAGATTGACATTAATTTTTCTTCTCTGTTTCCTCTACATCCTTTTCCCAGCTATTGAATCAGATCCCCTGTGCTAGAGGAGACTGCTATAAGAAGAGGCACAGACCTAGGTGAGGGGGTGGGGAGAGAGTGGAAAACTATCAGAAACCTAATTGGGAATTATATTTTCCCTGCCTCTCCCCCTCCCACCCAAAAAGGCCTACAGTTCTTCCGGGCCATGGTTTGAGCCTGCCATTCTAGAATGTTCCATAATGCAACGATTACTTTCCTGCAGAGGTCATGAAACGTAGACTTTTGGCTTTCCGGTCTTGCTCAGAGATCTTCTTCATTTCAGTGAAATACCAGTCCAGAAGCTGCTTTGAAAGGTGTCATATGCTGTCCCCAGCCTCGGTTTAGGAATAACTTGTGCAAAAGCCACAATTGCTCTTCTTCACAAAACCTCTACTGTGGTTTTTGCACATCACTGCTACCTTGCACACAGCCTTTCCTCTTTCTTACAGGAGTAAGAGAAAGTCTTAGCACTAAGTCAGCTCTGTTCACATTTCCGGTTTCAGAGGAGCTAACTCTGAAAATGCAGTAATTTTCCTTGTTCACCAACTGTGTGGATACGCACCCCACAGCTGGAAAAGTCTTATGCGTCCTAAGCTGCAAATGACAATTTTGCTCCCAGTTGGGAGTAGATTTTGAGACAAGTCTTTTGTTCAGAAGTATGAAAATAGGAGCATAGGTAATTGACATTTTGTACCTGGTGGCTACTAATGATGTAAACCTTGGAATGCTGGGGGCAGAAGTATCCAGTGTCAGAGAAGAAGACAAATATTCTCTCGACTGTCCTCCCATAGAGCTCCAAAGCCTGGAAGACTTCCTTTCCCAGAATACACGTGGTTTGACCTGGACACAGAAATGTGTGATCTCTCGAAACACTTTTGCTAGACAAGAGAGATCACAAATGTGTGAACTCTCTTGTGTAGCAAATTAGCCAGGAATGGTCTTTAATTAAGACAGTGGTGCAGGGGTGTGAGAGTTCCTTTTTAAGGCAACTTCCTTACCTTCAGTTAATTGGCCCATAATTCTTTTTTTTTAAAAACCTTGCTCTTTTTAAAAATAATTAATTAATTAATTTTTATTTTTGGCTGTGTTGGGTCGTTGTTGCTGTGCATGGGCTTTCTCTAGTTTCAGTGAGCAGGGGCTACTCTTCGTTGCGGTGCGCGGGCTTCTCATTGCAGTGGCTTCTCTTGTTGCAGAGCACGGGCTCTAGGCACGCGGGCTTCAGTAGTTGTGGCACACAGGCTCAGTAGTTGTGACTCGCGGGCTCTAGAGCGCAGGCTCAGTACTTGTGGCACGCGGGCTCAGTAGTTGTGGCTCGTGGGCTCTAGAGTGCAGGTTCAGTAGTTGTGGCGCATGGGCTTAGTGGCTCCGTGGCATGTGGGATCTTCCCGGACCAGGGCTCAAACCCGTGTCCCCTGCATTGGCAGGCGGATTCTTAACCACTGCGCCACCAGGGAATTCCCCATAATTCTTTTTAAGCTTCCTTTTCTTGTCCTGGCTGTGTGGGAAAAGGTCAGGGAAGGGGAGAATTGTGAAAGCCTATGGGGTCCCCAGAGCTCTGCTCCTTGACCCCAGTGCTCAGAAGACCCCACGCCCTCCCTTCTCCAATTTCTTTGCTGGCTTCTGGGCTTCCGGAAACCCAGTCCTTCTCAGCCCTGAGAGTGGCCACACCCACACCCTGTCAGGCAGGGCAGGGAGCAGCCTGCCCTCTGGGAGCCCCCCCCCAACACACACACACAAGGCCTTGTGGGAAGGTGTCACCTGTGTGGAGGGCGGTGGGAGGGGATGTGAGAACTGGGGGTTGGGCTACAATGACAGGCAGCGGTGGGAGTGTTTTCTGCCTGCCTCACCCCACTTCCTTTTTCCCATTTGTTTCAAGAAGTCTTCCTTCTTGACTCACTTTTGGACATTTTCTGTACTTCTCATGTTCTCTTTCTGAACTGTGACCCTTCTCCATCCACCTTGCTGCCATCTCCTCTGTGTGAGCATGTCTCTCTCTGTGTCAATATTTCTTTTTTTTCCTTCAGTTTAATTTTTATTGGTATACAATTTTTAAAGGTTACTTTCCATTTACAGTTGTTACAAAATATTGGCTATAGTCCCCGTGTTGTGTGTTTATCTTTTCTAATTTTTTTTTTTTGGCTGCACAATATGTGGGATCTTAGTTCCCCATCCAGGGATGGAACCCACACCCCCTGCAGTGGAAGTGCAGAGTCTTAACCACTGGACCACCAGGGAAGTCCCTTGTGTGTCAGTATTTCTTTATGTGTCTTATTCCTTGTCCCAGTCCTATTTCTTGTCCCAGAACCAAATAAATCATTCTGAGGCTGACAAACCCACCCATCAGCAAAACCTGCCCTCCCCTTGACCCTGGATCTTTATGTTGAGTGGCATTTTTTTTGGACAAGGAGCCCTTTACAGACTGACCTTGAATGATATCCCTTAGGGGCCACCCTGTAGGTGATGTGAGAGGCCAGCCCTGGAAATTAGCTACCCTTTACTGGGGGTAGGGGTCAGAGGAGTAGGTTGTGTGGAAGGACAGAGATTGAGGAGAGAGTGGGGCCTCTCCAGCAGCCCTGCTGCCGTCTGCAGAGCACAACAGCTTGGTCTGAACAAAAATGCTCCTAGTAGCAGAAAATGCTTCTAGGGAGGAGCTTGCTTTGTTACATCCATTCACTAAAAAGGTACTGATCACCTACCATATACCCAGCACCATTCTAAGTGCTGGAGATACAAGGGCTAGGAGAACAAGACAGACAGACAGCATTGTCTTTATAGATCTTACATTCTAGAAACTGCTGCTGGACCAGTTGTCAGGACCATGAGTGCTAGTCACAGGCCCATGAGTTATTAGCTATGAAACCTTGGACAATTCTCTGAGTCTCAGATTCTTTATCAACCAGAGGGCTATGCAGTTGAACGGGTTGAATGTGTTGATGGAGATGGAGGTGTGCTCTTTGAAGAGTATCAAATACCACACAAATACAGGGTTTTATTATTGTCTACCCTCCCCACTGCCAGGGCTTTTCAGGAGTATTTCCTAGCCTTGGATCTACAAGAAATGAAGGTACTCTGGGGCTATTTAACTTGGAAAGATTCTGTGAGTGTACAAGCATACTAGTAATTAAAGATAGGTAGATGGATAAATAGATGACAGGTATATATAGATATATACCTGTTTTTTTTTTACCACGTGGGATACTTAGAAAATATTTTTTACCACGTGGGATACTTAGAAAATATAGACAAGTTAAAGCAAAAGGATAAAAATCTCCCAGAATTTATCACCCAAAGACAAATCTTGGGGTGCCTTCCAGACTTATTTCTCTACGCACATATAGACCACTGTAGAGCATAACCAGAGGGACCACATAGTCCCCAGGCTTAACAGTGTGTCCTCTGTTGATGAGCATCTTTCTCCTAATGTCTCAACTGGAGCAGCATTTCAGAAGGTGGGGCCATTTTTTTCTTCCATAAAAGTGTCATGTTAGTTTCCAATGGCCTCTGTAACACAGTGCCACAAACTGGGTGGCTTAAAACAACAGAAATGTATTCACTCACAGTTCTGGAGGCTGGAAGTCTGAGATCAAGGTGTTGGCAGGGACATGCTCCCTCCAAAGGCTCCTTTTTGGCCTCTTCCAGCTTCTGGTGACAGCCAGCAATCACTGATGTTCCTTGGCTTGTGGCCGCATCACTCCAACCTCCACCTCCATCTTCATATGGCCAGCTTTCCTCAATTTGAGTCCAAATTTTCCTCTTCATGTAAAGACATCAGTCATTGGATTAGGGCCCATCTTAATTCAGTATGGCCTCATCTTAATTTAACTAATATCTGCAAAGATTCTATTTCCAACTAAGGTCACCTTCACAGATTCCAGGTGGACAAGAATGTGAGGGGGACACTATTCAACCCAGTACAAGGGTCAATCCTGTTGCTTATTTAAACATGCTTCAGATATGGTTGGGTCCCCCATGTCAAGAGAGAGGTCTCCAGGCATCAGTGACCCTGTGACAATAGGAGGCCCCAGGGCTTCCTGCTCCTCCCAGTCAGAAAACATCTTGATGTCAAAATCCCTGACTGGATTAGCCGTTGCATTAGATGTAGATGTGCTCTGGTGGGAGCCGTTCTAAATCCACACTGGACAAGATGGCACCGTTCACTGTGGGACATTGTGAAGGAGGAAAGTTCTCAGCTCCATTTATTTGCAGGTGAACGCCTGTGTCGCAGCAGCTCTCCAAGGTTGTGGTCATTGTCAATTATTAATTTCTGGGCAAAAATTAACATGCAGAGAGTGGAGGGGAACACAGAGCTAATTGCTAACTACCACTCATAGGCACTTTGGAGACACTCTCAACTTACTTTTACACAAGTAGAACTATGGGAACATTCTATTTTTGCCATGATATTTGCACTAACCTTGTATCACAGCGGTCCTTCTAAGTCAGTAAATATATTTCTGTACCCAAATGGATTTCACTAGGAATCCTAAATCTTTTGCTACAACCCTTCCACCTCCCACCCCACCCCCGTGGGCCCTGACATCTTACCATTTCACTGACTCTCCCCGCCTTCTTTTGCACCCTCCACCCTGCCAGAGGAAAAAGTAGGCTTCCTACCCCTGGTGTCTCCTTAATCAGATGCAGACATGGCTGGATGTTCTTTGCTGGGCTGCTGAGTCAGAAGCCTGGACGGGTCAACTTCAGTCTTAGTGAAGTGGCTCAGGAAGGAAGTACTGAGAGAGATGGGTGCCCGGTGCAGTCCGTGGATGGGAGCTGACGGCAGCGAGAAGACCTGAGCCTTCTGAGAGGCAACCTGATTCCTGGGAAAGAGCATTGGCTGGAAGTCTGGAGGCCTGGGGTGGTCTCTGCTCTGTCACTAACTTGCCGCCTGCTGACCCTCGTAAGTCATCCCCTTTCTTTGAGCCTCAGTTTCCCCGTTTCGGAAACCTTGAGGCTGGCCCCAGGAGACACGGTGGGAGAACTAGAGGGCTCCTGAGTCAGTCCCCATGAAGAAGACAGTCTTCTGTGAGGAGACCTAGGACATGAGTCAGGACCAGAAGTGCTCATTTCAGAAATAGCCCCAATGGGTTGTCAGTACGGACCACAGGAGGGATCAGGGAGGGACTGCCCTAGTCTGGGGTCAGAGCTGAAGAAGGTAGCTTGGAGGACAGCAGTTAGAAGCTGGGGGAGGGGGAGAGAGAAGAGAGAACCCTGAACAAGTTAAGTCAAGAAGAAGGTTTAGGGTAGGGGTAGATTAGGGGCCCCAGGGAGAGGCTATGCGGAAGGGTTTGGGGCATAGGAGCTAGGAGCCAGCCTATTGAAGTCGTGGACTCTGGAGGAAATGCAGAAGGCAGTCTGAGATTGCAGTGAGGGAGGTAAGAAATGAGCTAGAACCACACAGACAAATATCATACATTCAAGCATATCAGGCTGATTTCTGAAGAAAGATGGGTGCCAAAAATGTACACGCTTGTACAGCACTTGATCCCTGAGACCCTTCAACCTGGAACAAAGGGGATGTTTTTACTATAAAGTCTTCATAAGGTGATGCTCCACCTTAAGGGCACATTGGAAAAACCTGGGGTGCTGTGCAGAGCCCAGAACAAGGCTGTGGTCCCAAGAATGCAGCCTCAAGAAGAGAAAGAGCCCCTGGTCTCCAGCCTCTGGGGCCTTGTACATGCTATTCCCTGTACCTGGAATGCATTCTTCCCTCACTCAGAAAATTCCTTCAGGGCTCTGATGTCACCTCTTCCAGGAACCTTCCTGGACCCTCTGGTGCCATCACCTTCCTTCTCTGTACACCCGCAACCCCCTGAACTCTCTCTATTGAGGTGCTTCCCCAATGCACTGTGGTTGACGCCATGCTTTTCTATCTCCTTAACTAGCAGTCCTTTCTTTCTCATTTTGGTTTCCCCAGACATAGCAGAGAGCCTAGTGCTTGCTAAGTGTTGGGCAAATATTTGCTGAACAGACACTGACTGCTTGATATCAGGCACAAGGGCCTCGTGCAGTCTTGCCATAGGAAACATCAAGGGGAAACCTTTGGGAATTATACAGAAAGATGCCATGGGGCTTGTGTCTTTCTGCTAGACACACAGCAGTAGGTGTTTAAATCATACAAGGGACGCAGTAGCATCTGAGAACCCAGTTATGACTAGAATTTCTTCTAGAATTTCCTTCAAAGCAGGCTTCTCCTGCTGTTTGGTGGTGGGGGGGCAGCAGGAAGTGAGGGCACAAAATGCTACCTCCAGGACACAACTCTAGAGTTTTTTCCCTTAGACCTAGAGAAAGAGGAATCATTCATCCATTCTCCCTCAGATACTAAGCCGTTGACTGCCTCAAGGACAACCTTCTCTTTCATGCCTTCTTTCCAGGCTTTGCCAAAAGGGCAGAGAGACACTGATGAACACTGACTCTGTCAGGCATGGAGCAGAGAGCCTTGCATAATTTTCTCATCTAATAATCCTCAGGCCAACCCTATGAAGCAAGAACTATTATTATCCCTGCTTTATAGACAAAGCAACCGAGGCACAAAGAAGTTCAATAATTTGCCCAAGATCCTACAACAAGTAGAGTAGTCTGAAACATCTGCTACCCAAATCTGGCTATTTCCACCACCCTAATCTGCCTCTCAGAAGAATTGTTACACCCAAAGAATATCCCCTAGTCTGGTTAATGGTGTTATTATCTTCAAACAATTTTCTTAAATGATTATGTTCTATATTTATGGAAGATTTTAGCATCCAAGAGGACATGGATAGCAAGTGAGCACATGCAGAGATTATCAACATCATTAGCCACTAGCAAAATGCAAATCAAAACTACAATGAGACAATACTACAGACCTATTAGAATGGCTAAGATAAATAATACTGATGATACCAAGTGCTAGTGAGGATAAGGAGCAACTGGAACTCTTAGTCAAAACCATTCTTTGGTGATAGAAGGCAGAATAGTGGTTACCTTTGTGAGAAGTGGAGGTGATTGGAAGGAGACAAGAGGTGGGCTTCCAAGATACTATTAAAAATCTACAAGTCTACAATTTGGGTGATGATTACAATGGGTGTATTTACTTTATGAAAATTCATTAAGCTTATGATTTGTGCACTTTTTCTGTATGTAAAAGTTTACTTCCATAAGAAGTTTATTTTAGGGACTTCCCTGGCGGCGCAGTGGTTAAGACTCTGTGCTCCCAATGCAGGGGATGCAGGTTCTCTCCCTGGTCAGGAAACTAGGTCCCATATGCATGCCACAACTTAAAGTTTGCGTGCCACAACTAAGGAGCCCACGAGCTGCAACTAAGGAGCCCGCCTGCTGCAACTAAGACCCAGTGCAACCAAATAAATATTTTTTTAAGTTTATTTTAAAAATTACAAAAGTAAAATATGCTCATTATAAAAATAATGCAGGGACTTCCCTGGTGGTCCAGTAGTTGACTCCATGCTTCCAATGCAGGGGATGGGGGTTCTATCCCTGGTTGGGGAACTAGGATCCCACATGCCACATGGTGTGGCCAAAAAATTTTTTTTTAATTTTTTAACAAATAAAAATAATGCAAAGGGCACAGAGGTATAGATTAAAAAGTAAAACTTGCTCCCCATAAAACTCCATTGTATTCCCAGTGGTAACCACTGTTACCTGTGTTTCTTGTCTATTTAAACACATAAACAAATACAGCTTTTTTCTTACACTAATGGAGAGTGGAGTCATGGTGCCTACAAGTTAGAAACAAAGAGTAGACATTTGCCAAGAAAATTCACCTTGGAGACATGGGATGGAGGTAGGCAGCTAGAGATTGAGGATCCTGATCATACTCTCAAAACTAATATCTGAAACCAGGCCAACACTCCAATTATCCCCATCTCCAACCACATTCATCTATGCTGGAAATGATTATCACCAACCCCCTCCTACTTTACTCCTCCTAAGCCTTTGGCATGTCAGAGTGAATACAGCTGACTAGAAAGATAACTGTAGAAGGAAAAGGGGTGGAAGATTCCAGACTAGAAAAGCCAAGGACAGTAGACAATGAACATGGGGATTTGTCAGTGGGGTGCTAGAAGTCAGGATACAAAGTTATGACAGGTGTATTTTCTTCTAGGAAGCCTTCCTGGACATTCTCTCTATCCTACTTCCCTGCTGGGTAGATACTCTTCCTTAACACTCCCACAGCATTCTGTGTTCACCTCTACTGTGGCACTTCTCACATTGTTTCATGGTTGTCTGCTCATGTATTGATTGGCTTCTCTTGACTGGGAGCTCCTGACAGGGTAGGGACTATCATTTTTATCTTTGTATCCCCAGCATCCAGCTCAGCACCTGGGCCACAGTAGGCACTCCGTGAATGTTAATTTGAGCAAATAAACTGATTGAAGGCAATGTCTCCTGAAAATGCTTCTTACCAATCTCGCCTGCAAGTGCAGCATCTGGATGGAAGCAGCAGAGATCACGTCATCTCTGGCTTTCTGCTGCAGACCTGCATGGAGAATCCTACATGGTGCAACCAAAATCGGCAAGGCCAGACAGGACTTTGCATTGGAAGCTTTAAAATGTAAGGCCTGGCTTGGAAGAGGGTGCATAACACAGACAATTTACTATGCATTGATCTGACTAATGGAAAGTAAACAATAGCTTTTATTTATTTTATTATTTTTTTATGTCTTTATTGGAGTATAATTGCTTTACAATGTTGTGTTAGTTTCTGCTGTACAACAAAGTGAATCAGCTATATGTATACATATATCCCCATGTCCTCTCCATCCCACCCTCCTTATGCCACCCCTCTAGGTCATCACAAAGCATCGAGCTGATCTCCCTGTGCTATGCAGCAGCTTCCCACAAGCCATCCATTTTACATTTGGTAGTGTATATATGTCAATACTACTCTCTCACTTCGTCCCAGCTTCCCCATCCCCCCCAAGTCCTCATGTCCATTCTCTACATCTGCGTCTTTATTCCTGCCCTGCCACTAGGTCCATCAGTACCATTTTTTTAGATTCCATATATATGCGTTTGTTTTTCTCTTTCTGACTTACTTCACTCTGTATGACAGACTCTTGGTCTGTCCACCTCATTACAAATAACTCAATTTTGCTCCTTTTTATGGCTGAGTAATATTCCATTGTATATATGTGCCACAGCAATAGCTTTTAAATTATCTTCCTTTGAGTGTGATGTGTTCGGGTTAACATGTTGATTGGTCAATGTTAAAAAGCATATATATATATGTGATTTTTAGCCTTCCAGATCCCACAGATATGCCTGAAAAGAAACTTTAAAAAGTGAATAAGTATAACTAAATCACTTTGCTGTACAACTGAAACTAACACAACACTGTAAATCAAATATACTCTAATATAAAATTTAAAAAATAAAAACAAAAAAAGTGAATAAGGACTTCCCTGGTGGCACAGTGGTTAAGAATCCACCTGCCAATGCAGGGGACACAGGTCCGAGCCCTGGTCTGGGAAGATTTCACGTGGTACAGAGCAGCTAAGCCCATGCACCACAACTACTGAGCCTGCGCTCTAAAGCCCGCGAGCCACATCTACTGAGTCCACATGCCACAACTACTGAAACCTGCACACCTAGAGCCCATGCTCCACAACAAGAGAAGCCACCACAATGAGAAGCCCACACACCACAACAAAGAGTAGCCCCCACTTGCCGCAACTAGAAAAAGCCCACGCGTAGCAACAAAAACCCAATGCAGCCAAAAATAAATAAATAAATTTATATAAATAAATAAATAAATAATAAACAAATAAAACCCCCAAATTCATGGGTCCAGCCCAGACCCCTACCCCCAAACTCCAGACTCATAAAAAGAAAAGTGAATAAGTATAGGGTTATTTGTTGCAACATTGTTTAATATCATATGACTGGAAACAACCTAAATGTTCATCAAGAGGAGACTAGTTAAATTATGGTGTGTCATTCATACATGGAATACTATGCAGTTGTGTAAAAAAAAAGGGAGCACTTTGCTGACGTGCAATAATCTCCAAGGTATAGTGTTAAATGAAAAAAGAAAGATGTAGACAGTATATTGTATACTACTGTGTGTAAAAAAGAGTGTCAGAGAATATCTATGTATTTGCTTGAAGGTGCATAAAAGCATCTCTGGGAGGTACATAAGAAACTGACAACACTGGTTGCCAATGAAAAACCGGGAGGAAAAGGCAGAAGGAAGACTCTACATTGCACACTCTTTTCTATCACTTACATATTTAACCATGTGAATGTATTACTCAGTCACAAATAAATGTAAACAAGAAAAGGTGACATCAATGTGAAATAAATTTTGAGGGATACCAGGAAGCAAGAAAGCCAATGAATTTGGGCTAACAGAGAAATCAGAGCAGAAAACATTGCAATTCAAGAAATCAGAAGTAACAGCGGGTTCTCTCAAGGAGGCAGCAATCTCAGAGTTGGTAAATGCAAAGAGCAGGGGTGGGCAGGGAAGGAATCATTATGGCAACTCAATAAAGAGCTGCAGTGGAACAGCTAGGACAGGTGGACCCCTTTTCTCCCTCTCTCCCTTCCCCAGTGGACCCTTTGTCAGCAGCAACATTGGGCCTTTGCCCTCAGGCTAACTTTGCCCGAGGAGGACTCTAGGGAGTGTGCTGAGACCTCCACAACGAATAGGCAAAAGAAAACAAAAGGAAAACCAGCCTCAGTCAAGAGCGAAACCCTCTAAAGGGCTCCACCCCCAGAGAAAAGCCCTCCTTACTTTATCAGTTGTGGGGGTCCCGGCCTTCCTGCTTCTCCACCCACATAACCTAAAGGGAAACCTGCCTGTTGACAAGCTCTACCCACTTAAACAGAACCCACAGTCGGCCCTCCCATTCCGGGGAGAGGTTTGTGGGGGAAACAGATCAATGCAATTGTAGAGGAAACCCATGCCATCCACCCATAAAAACTAACATAGATCTTCATTCATAAATATGACCAGACAACTAAGGGTCACCAGACGTTTGAGGAAAACTATCAACATGAAGGAGAAGGACCAAAATAAACAAATGGAACTGACCCCAGAGGAAAGAGAGATAATTAAGGGAATAGAAGAAAACGTAAAACAAATATATTGTGATTCGTATCGCCAGAGAGCCTGGCCAGTGCTGTTCTACCAGATTAGAATATTTTACAACTTCCCCTTCTATCCCCTGAAAAGAAAACTTAGTAATTGGGCAAAGATTTACTAATTCCTTACAATGTGTCAGGAAGCAAGGATTCTGAGATTTTTAATTGTCTTTCCTCTAGAAGCTAATGGTAGGGAAATCTGACAAGTCAGTTATGATGTAATGTGTCAAATTCTATGATAGACTGAGCACAGAAGAGGGCACCTTGTCAGCTGGAAGGGCACGTTTCACAGAGCGGGTATCTCTTCAACATTAGTGGATAAGAAAGGAGGGAGTCATGATGTTCATAGGGGACAGCTTGAACAAACACAGCACATTTGGGGAAATAAGCTTAGCCGGACATGGGTGATGCTCAAGTCTGAGCATGGGTGAGTGGTGGGGGATGAAGACAGAAAGGTGGGCAGGGGTCGGAACCTGTGCTGTGCTTACAATGGAAACACTATCCTCTAGGCTAGGGTTTTCCAGACATGTTCAGGGAAAAGAGTCCTTGAGAGGCCCTTTGTAGAACAAACAAAATGCTGATATATTTAACTCTTTCTTATGTACTGGAAATAACTTTCCTAGCAGAAACTCTGACTGTGTTCTAGGTTATCAATATAAAATCACAACCACAAGCCTAGTCACATCAGAATGCGTGCGATCCATTGTTTTTTTAGTTTTTTCCTTGATGCTTATTTGTTGCAGATCAATCACCAGCTAGAAGAAAATCAGTAGTAGAAAAGGGTGACAGAGATTTGAGAAAATTTTATGCAAGAAAAACTGAAAAATGAAACAATTCAATCCATTCACTTAATTCTTTCTGTGAAGTAAGAAAAAGATAGTCAATATTTGACTTTAGCTGCAGGCACTTTCCTGTACTCCCCAGGTCTACAGATTTCTTGGTAACCTAGTTTAAAAATCACTTCTGAATGCAATAGGCAACTGAAGATTTTTAAAGGGGACCCAACACCAGGGCCAGGCCACTCCTTGTTGGGGGAGAGACAGGTATGGGAGGTCCTGACACAAAGGACATCTGATACAGAATCAGAAAGTAGAGCTAAAATGTGGAAGCTGGATAGGTAGCCAATATTGTGGCAATCTAGAGGACCAGGCAGAAGAAGGATGGGAGAAAGAGGAGGCTTCAAGGATTACAGGACCATCAGGCTATTCCGGAGCTAATCCCATTCACATTGAACATGCCAGGAAACTGTCAATCTGCTTCCCTGGGTCTAATGCATAGTCTTAGGGGGGTAAAATCAGGTTAGATAATATGGTCACTTACAAGATTTAGAGTTAACATTCTTCTGGTGGTATGGAGGATGGATGGGGTGGGGCAGGAAGGGAAGCAAGGCAATCAATTAGGAACGTACAATTCAGTCATGCAGGAGAGAGGGGATGAGGGCCTAGACTAGGATGTTGCCCAGGGGGATAGAAAGGTGGCAATCGAGAAGCTTTGAGGAAGCCACTGGGATTGGGGAGTAATCTGGGCAAGAGAGAGGAAGGAATCCTTGATGACTCCCAAGTCTTGGACAATTATGTGGGTGTAGTAGTACCATTCACTGAGATGGGGAGAGCCTGGAGGGAGAACAAGTCTGGGTTGGAAGTGGAGTGAGGAGATGAGTTAAGTTTGAGGCATGCCAAATGTGGGGTGGCTTTGGGGTATCCAAGTGGACATATTCAGAGGTAGCTGCACTTAAAATCCACAGTTCAGGGCTGCAGTTATACATTTGAGGTTTATTACTATGAAGGTGATAGTGAAAACCATGAAAATGGATGGGAATCATCCAAGGCAAACATGTAGAATGAGAAGAGGGGAGGGGAGGAGCGTGAGGATGGGAGATACCAAAGTTTTAAGGGGTACAAGGGAAAATGGAATCACGTGAAGAAGGATTCTGAGAGGCAAGAGGGGAGAGGTTTCAGAAGGATGACAACAAAATAATAGGTCAACGGACTACTGGAAAGGTCACTAAAAATTAACTCTAAAAAGTATTCAGCCCAAGTGAGAGAGTGGCATGGACATATATACACTACCAAATGTAAAATCGATAGCTAGTGGGAAGCAGCCGCATAGCACACGGAGATCGGCTGGATGTTTGTGACCACCTAGAGGGGTGGGATGGGGAGGGTGGGAGGGAGACGCAAGAGGGAGGAGATATGGGGATATATGTATATGTACAGCTGATTCACTTTGCTATAAAGCAGAAACTAACACACCATTGTGAAGCAATTATAGTCCAATAAAGATGTTTAAAAAAAAAGAAATAAAAAGTATTCAGCCCAAACTATTGTGCTAATAATGGTGGAAGCAGTTTCAGGGGGATATTGTAAGCAGAAGTCAGGAAGTGGAGGCAGGGAGATTGGACAATTCTCTCTTGAAGTTGGTCACGTGAACAAACGTGGCATTGTCGGCAACTCTGGTCCCTTCAGCGACCTCTCCCTCGGGGCTTGACTGAGCTGATGGTCACAGGGTCCTTGCAGCTCTGGCATGCTGTCACGGTATGAAGCTGCTCCTGGAGAAGTCCTCGAGCCCCTTTTAGCTCTTGTGATAATTTTCCTTTAGTGGAACTAAGGTTCCTTGTCTAAGAACTGAAGCCTCTAACTTGACTGATCAAAGTTTATCACATGCATTGAAGCCACCTACTTGGCAGATGTAGTGAGATCTGCGCCCAGGACAGGATGCTGGGGCGTGGGAGGGGAAGACAGCAGGTGGTAACTATGCAGATAGCATGCCTATCAGAGGAGTTTGTTACATTTCCTATTTGTGTCTCAAAACAATCTTATAGGAATCACCAAAGCAATCTTATCATGGTTTCTAGACCAGGTTGGGATGTGGGGTAGGGATTTCCACAGCTACTTTTATTTCGAAGGCGATCTGATAAGACCATCAAAAGCCATTCAGAAATGCATAATTCTACACACTTCAATAATTCAATTCATTGTCAAGACGCTGGGTGTTTTTGATGTTGATCATTTGTTTTTTGCTAGTATGTAAGGAGTTGGCAATTATTTGGAAAACTCATATCATAGGCTAAACAAATAGCAAAAAACTCAAAGTGAGAGTGTTTTTCTATAGCTTAACGTGTTTCAACCATCTTTCATGCACATCTTTACTTGATTTCATAACAACCTAGAGGATAAGCAAGGTGGGTACAACTGCCCATTTGGATATGAGGAAACTGAGATCTGGAGAGGGAAAGTGATAGGCTCGAGGTCCACAGCAATTTATTGGTACACCAAGGACTAGAATTCAGGTCTCTTAACTGCAGCCTATTTTCCCTAGTCCAAATGGATACATTGGCATCAACAATTATCTGATGGATTGGAACAGTATAGACAGACAACTTGGCTAAATCTAGCTAATATTCCTACTTTAACTTCAATCCCAGAGTTTTGGCCTGAATTACCCCAAGACCCTACTTCTCTTGGCCTTGGAAAAGTGTATTTTTCTTGAATTATCTTTCCAGCTAAATTTTCTTTACTAATTGTCAGCACTCCTTTTTGCTTTACGCCATGTAGACTTGCCTTGAAAAGCCGCCGGGACTTCGTTGGGTTTAAAGATGAAAGAAATGTTAACAAGCAGTTAGCCAGTGGCAAGTCAGTCACAAAATCAATCCAAACTTTTGTTGATGTTTCTTTCTTTCCCCATCTACCAGGTTCCCGCTTTATATTAGTAAGATTGAAATTGAACTAATTCTATTGCTGGTGGATTCATTTGTCACTTTCCTTGAAACTGGTGAACCCCAAACGTTAGACAGCGATAGGAAAGTACTGCCATTGTCTGTTATGAAGTCTATGACATTTCAAGGCAAGAATGAATGTATGGAAGAAGAAACTTGTTTCTTCTTTACTAACGAAAGGGAAAGCCTGGAAGTGAATGATATGGGTAGGTAAAAAAAAAAAGAAAGAAAAAAAAAAAAAACCTTTACGTAACTTTTTTTGCTGGGAGAGAAGACTGCGAAGCACATTTTCCAGGAAGTGTGGGCTGCGACGATTGTGCGCTCTTAACTAATCCTGAGTAAGGTGGCCACTTTGACAGTCTTCTCATGCTGCCTCTGTCACCTTCTCGGTCAGAAGACATCATTTCAACTCGAACGCAGCATGATCGAAACATACAGCCAACCTTCTCCCCGCTCTGTGGCCACTGGACCACCCGTCAGTATGAAAATTTTTATGTATTTACTTACTGTTTTTCTTATCACCCAAATGATTGGGTCAGCGCTTTTTGCTGTGTATCTTCACAGAAGATTGGACAAGGTAAGTTGAACCGTAGGCCTTTATTAACTAAATTTGGGGTTCTTATTGATGTGTGTGTTGGTTGGTTTTAGTTCTACCCAAATGATGGACAATGGTAAGAACCCAAATAGATAAGTGGTCTTGTGGCATGGTGGTCGTGGTCTAGTTAGTGAGATGTTCTACTCTTTTCTCTGGTCAAGAGCCTTGGCTCTGGAGTCAGACTGCTGGGTTCAAATATTGACTCGGTCCCCTACTAGTTCTGTGATCCCGGGCAAGTTATTTGCCATTTCTATGCCTCAGTTTCTACATTTGAGAAATGGGGATGTTAATGGTACCCACCTCATAGATTAAATTCAAGCTAAGACCAGAGCCAGGCACAAAGTAAGCACTACGTAGACATTAGCTATAATGATTTGCTAAGGTTTCGCTTAAAAAGTGAACTATTTTTTTTTCTGATGGAGACAACTGTTTTTCTTCTAAATATCCAACTAGACAAGGAGAGCATCAATCTGAGCTGAAAATGCATAGTGCTTCAGGTTAGCATAGACATGGGTAAGTCCCTGAAAGTGGCATTCTCTGTATAATTCAAATGCTGATTGTAGTTGCAAGCTGCTCAGTTTCCCTCTGAGATGTCTTACGTTCTTAAATAGTTGGACATACAGAACAAAAGAGTGGAGTAAGTTAGCAGGTTGTTCTGCGTTCTTAAGAAAAATAACCATTAGGATTTATCCTGTTTCCATGCGTTTACGCACCTCCACTGATAAGAATTATTGGCTGTGTTGAAAAAATACCAATCATAGATGAAAAGGATAAATTTCGTCCAATATTTGACTGTTCCTAAAAGTCTAGATGTGGGAACTGTGGATGCACAGCATCTGGAGACTGCGTTTTCTCAGGGATGTGCGAGTGGCCATTATTGGGATGCCAATCTTGAATTAAGACCATGAGGTTTTCTATCAGGATAAGGTGGAGTAGGAGCAATTGAGGCAATTCTTGGGTTACCCAAATTTTAGGTTTCACTGCTGAGAAAAGAGCAGGGCTCTGGGTCTGGTTGTTTGTTTGTTTGTGTTTGGCCTGGTGGGCTCTGCCAATCAAATGCCTGGACATAAGCCTAGCCTCTATAGGGGAAATACTGACCTGGGTAGACTCAAATTTACCCTGGCACTTGGGTGTTCTCTTAATGACAGTGAAAGCCACCGGCTAGCTGGATCTTGTTTTGAATCTAAAAATGTAATCTGAATATAAGAAAACGGCACAGAATTAGTTGATTAAACAAGTGAATTTCATATATTTACTTATTCTAAGACATCGGAAAAGAAAATATCTCATTACCTTTGGGAATGAAAGATGATTTCTTTAAAAATGAAAATGTTTTCTGCAAATACTAAACTTAAAAAGAGAGAGATGTAATTAGAACTCAAGTCATTGACACACATTGCAAATTACCTTTTCCAAAGCACTGCAACACAAACACTAAAACTAAGTGGGCAAATTAGCTCAGCAGAAAACTATTTTATAGACTGTGTTTATAATGACCAATCATTACTGAAGCAATGGGAAATATGACCTTTAGAGAATGTTGCTGCTACAATACACAGGAAAACGTACACTTTGTGAAATTTCATTAGAATAGCTGTGATTTCTACCTAGCATTGCAGACCACATGACATTTTCTTTGCTGGCTTTTGTAGATTTTTTAAACTGCTAATACCGAATATCAGTAATCCAGTATACTAACTTGTTATTATGCCCCATTTATATCTGCAAAGTCCTCCTTGTGTCATTGAGGCCATGGAAGTGATTGTAGAGGCAGACAGAATTACAATGTCTCATGTCCCTGTTATTTCATAAATAGATAGAAGATGAAAGGAATCTTCATGAAGATTTTGTGTTCATGAAAACGATACAGCGATGCAGCAAAGGAGAGGGGTCCTTATCATTACTGAACTGTGAGGAAATTAGAAGCCGGTTTGAAGACTTGGTCAAGGTAAGGACCTCAGTTGTTGGGAAAAGTGTCATTGAAAAGTTTTGGTTGGGAAACCTGCTAGGTTGGGACACTAAAACGTGACTATGTAAAATTTAAACATGTGTTATATATATACTATAGATACATATCGCCATACATATGTACACACATGTATGTATGGGTATGTGTATCAGAAAAGCAAAAATGAAGCCAAAATCCTATGGTTAAAAGGGAAAGGAAAGTTGGAAGTGTGCTCGTTGATAGGAATGCCCTTCAGAAGAACAAAAGAGACTCTCTCTGGGGGAAAATACATACTCTCATGGACACATTCACACATGCACATGAGCTCAGACATGCAGATGCCTCAGGGAAAAGGATGAAGTCTACCAAGTTTGTTTTTTGCATTTTCTTATCTTTCCATCCAAACCTTGATGCCTTCCCACTGTGGACCCAGGGTCTGGTCCCCATTTCCCAGGGAAGCGATAACCATTGGCCACTGCAGCGTTGGCAGGCCACAGGTTAAGGGTTTGCCTTTACTGGGGGCGGTGGGGACTTCTGAACACTGATAGACTCTAACATAGGAAGGAACGCTTCTCTCATGATGGGATTTCAGGTGCCATGTAAGTGAGATCTTTTCCTTTTACTGTGAGGAGAGGTGTGGGCAATTGGCGATGGACCGTCTCAGTACCGCTCGAACCAGACCCCGTATCGTACCACCTGCTCATGGAGTCAGCCCCCTCTAGGGCCAATCAAGACCTGAGGCAGAAAGTCTGAAGCCTTCTAGCCCAACAGACTGGTGCCCAGCATGAAGTAACTGCAGTGGCCTATGATAGGTACCTAAAGCAGGAGTTTCTAGACCGTTTACTGAGGACATGCCCACAACATTAATTCCACCGCTGTAGACAAGGGGTCTAGGAGCTCTTTCTTCAGAAGAAGAACAGCAAGAAGCCTTTCTGCCTGTTTCCCCCTCAGAACACTGAGTCAAATACCTCGGGCCCTCAGGGGACTTGGGGGCCGTGGCTAGGAGGCCGCATCCAGGCTGAGGGCAGCGCTGTGCCAGATGGGTGGGTATCTGGAGAAACCAACAGGAGTTAGCTCTCACATGTGGATAATGTGTAATTAACCTGGGAGTGAAGGACCTGAGATCTTATTTCTGAGCTTATTTCTGTCCTCCTGTACTGTCCCCGGTGTGTCATTTAATCCAGTAGTGAGGACTCTGAAAGCTTATTCCTGGGTCACCTACGGGGATCAGAATGCAGCTCAGATCTGTTGCTGGCTTTTAGGTTCTTTACACCAATCTAGGTTTTAGAGAAAGACTCCTAACTCTTTATTTGCAAGGCCTGAAAATGATTTGAGTTTCTCTGGTTCTTCAAGGCTTCTGGCCAGTATTACAGGGTATTGGAAGGTGTTGCAAATTTAAATGGGAATAAAGCCACTTTGAGAACAACGCTTAAAAATCCAAATAGCATATTTAATGTGCTGGGCTGTGTGACCTTGGGCAAATGACTTCACCTCTCTGGGCCTCATTTTTCTCATCTATCCAATGAGAGGGCTGAGATGATCTGCCAGGGCACTACCAGCTCTGACATCCTGTAATTATGTGGTCAGCCTTCAGTTACCCCCAAAGGCAGTGAGAGTGGCTGTTGGTTTCTTTCCTCCCTCCCTCTTTCTTACTGAGAGTTTTACAGTTGTACTGCCAATTCCTCACGGCTGTATTTCAGGTTGGGTATGTAAAGCTTCCCAAATCAGCTACCCAGGACAAAAGTAAGGAAGAAAGTCAGTTTGACCTCTTTGCTTATGCTTGCATGAAAAAAGTGACAGCTCCCAAGTTTCATACTCTGGAAAGGCAGACCTTCTCAGGCATGTCCGCCAGGGCTCCTTCCGTGCAACAGAGGAAGCCCCTTGTCTCCAGTGCTGCGGGGTGGAGTCCGAGTCAACGTCATCTGCACCAACGATGCGCACGACAGTCAGACACAAAGTACTCCAGCTCCCCAGTCCTGCTCCAACGATTGACCCCCGTTCCAATATCCATTCCCCGAAACTTCTCATTCTAAAACAATATTTTGGACTTTTTTTTTTAACCCAACAGGCCAACTACAAAATAACCCCCAAGCTGGATTATTTATATTCTTAGCTAATGTTAGCAGCCTTTCTTTCTGGGTCACAGTCTGATTGGTTCAGAGCAACCCAAGGTCTGAATCACAGGAATGGGTCTTTTTGAAATCATCAGATCCAATTATTAACCCAGAGCTGCTTCTTCTCCCCACAGCCACTACCCAGTGGTCACTCAATCTCTGTTTGAACACCTCTAGTGACGGGGAACTCATTATTTCCTGAGGCAGGTCGCACCAAGCTGTCACTCTGGGTGCAAGATGGGATTCGGGGCTGATGTTAGCCTAGATGAAGGCAGCATTTTAAATAGTATAATTGCACATTAAAGCTTTCTCCCTCCCCCCGGCTCCCTGCTAGAATGATCAGTTCCATGATTGTCTGCTCGCCCATGCCCGAGGTGTCTTTGATAAGGTCAAAGCATCTCCTTTTCGAGTTAAAGGTCAAGCTATCCAACCCTGCCACATGGAGTCCCCACTAAGAGAGAAATAACTAATTCCAGATTTTCTGAAAGTCAACTTTCAAAAGTCTTTCAGTTGAGGTAGGGAGTGAAGCAAGAGGGGTAAAAAAGGCTCTGGGGAGTGTGGCTGGGGGAAAGTTCACAGAAAGGCAAGGCCGGGCGCATAAAGGACAAACTTTGCTGACTTCACGTTTTCATGTTGGCCAAGCCCTGACACCAATGCAACCACCTAGCCTAAAAGTATCTCACCCTCGATCACCACACTCCATCCTTTGAAAAGACACGAAATATTCACTTGTTTGCTTGTTATCTCACAAACATTTTCCTGTTGCAGCACTTTCACACTGCCACACTTCGGCTCAAGTGGAAAGTTGAAGCTCTGGGCCCCCATGAGAGTTTTGAGGCACGGGCTCCCGGTTAGGCTCTGTGACTTACACCCTCACATCTGGCACTCGAGCCGAGCGTACGAGGAACCCCTCAGCAGTAACAACACTAATTCCTTCTTGGGGAGGAACGAAAAGGAAGGGCGCTGTAGAAGTGGAAGGCACACAGGACTTTGATTATCAGAAGATGTGAAAATACTATTGTCTTCCTCATCTGTGTTCAGAGCACAGCGTTAAGCCCAGCCTCGAATGTGATCTCAGTTTCTACTGTCGGCTTCAGCCTCAGATTCCTTGGGTGACCTCATGCCTGCCAGTTAAGCCCACCGTGCCTTTTATTCAGTATCTTTAAATCTTTAAAATGGCAACAGCAGCCTTTATTACCTTCCAATCTGTGTAGATGGCACTCTCTGCTAGCTTCTTTAAGTGCCTCTAGCCTTCCTGCCGTTGCTAATGAGAAGAAACCCCTTAAGAAGTGCTGCGTTTGGCTTGGAATATCAGCCGCATTGGGAGATTACCTGAGTTTCCTATACGCTGATGATTCTGAGTAAGAACGGGCCACACAAGGCAACCAGCAACAAGAGAATCTCTTCAGCCCACTGACAGGGACAACAAAATTTTTTTTAAAAGTCTGAGGATCTTTTCATCGTCTGGGATTTCTTCTCAAGGTCAAACTTACTATTTCCATTTCCTAAGAGATTTCAGACCAATTTTATTCTAATAGATACACACCATGCTTTATGTTAATAATATTCTATAGACCAGTTCCTAGGGTAGAATCTGCTCCCCATTCAGCATTATTTGTCAATACTCGTCAAAGCCAGGGAGGTTGGGGTCATACGAGGGGTCAGGATGGCAGTCATTGGTCTGGACAGAGCACTGGAAGATAATAAAGCCCAGATTCTGTTTCCAGGTTCACCCCTGGGCTTTCTGGGCTGTCAGCTCATCTGTCAAAGCCATGGGCTCCTAATCGGTAGGATGGAATTAATGACAGGATCTGAGTCTACATGATAATCTTCACCAGAAACAGGCAACAGAGTAATGGCAGGTGCCAAATGAATGAAACCTCCTTCTAAAGCCCCCCGCCAGAGTTCCTGTCAAAATGACCTTTTGCCATGATTCTTATTTTAGGGTATGATGCAAAGCAAAGAAGTGAAGAAGAAAGAAAAAAACTTTGAAATGCACAAAGGTAGGTTGCTCTTTACCATTTCTACGAATACTTAAAAACTAAAAGGAAGCTTTAGGCCGATCATACTGAACAACCCAGTGTTGGATCAGGGAACTTGTAGCCCTGGAAATAAAACAGGAACACAATTGCCAAATCAATACCTTCTCTGGTGCCTGTGATTTAGAAAGGAGTCGTATGGACATATTTATAGGGAAGGCTGTGTTCCTTTAGTGCTGACAATACCAAGTATGAAGAAATCACATTATTTTCAACACCTTAATCAAAGCAAGCATACAGCCTAGTACCACCTACAGAGGATAAGATGACAAGTCGGTCAGCATTTGGTAGCGGTGTCATTCATCACTCAGTGATAACAGCTTTTTCATGGGGAAACACGGCCAGTGGAGCCTCAGAGACCCAGGAGTAATTCAGTGTGACAGCGCTGTTCTTTGCCCTGTTCTTGATGTCAGAGCATCTCAAACATCCCAGGGTTGGAAGGGACCTTGACGGTTCTCAAATCCCGCACCATCCCCGGATCACAAATCTCCTTCACAACAGCACTGACCATTGACTCTCTGATCAAACATGCCTAGACACCTTCTAGCTCATAAAGCAGCCTGGGCCATCTTTGAACGGCCCTAATAATTATAATAATAAGATTACTCTGTACTCGAGAGAAGGCTTTTCTCCTCTGGAGTTGAAATTTGTTCCTATAATCTCCACTCACTGAATCGAGTTCTGCTATTTGGAGCCGTACTAAACAAAGTATATAATTCCCCTTCTGCACAGTAGCTGTCCACATGTTGAAAACAGCAGTCATGGCCCCTGAGCCTTTTCTTCTCCAGGGTAAACCTCCTCAGTGTCTCCCACTGTTCCTCCTGTGACCCTTTCCAGGCTTTTTCCTGTCCTCATTTAGGTCCTTTTCTGGACACACTAACTTTCTCTGTTCTTTTAAGAATGTAGCACCCCAAACCAAATACAATAATGCCTGGAGTGACCCGAGCAGCTGAGTATGGGGAAAATGGAGTGTTGGTAGATGGGTGTTGTTAGACAAACTGCTATATCACAAAGTCAGTGTAAAAGATGGCATGGCTTGTGTAAATTTAATACACACACAGAAATACATACATACATACAGAGATACAGATACTGTTTTCTGAGGCAAAGAGCTTGCTTTAACCATTGGTCTGGATGCAAAGGGTCACCTGATTTTCATGAAGGCTTTGCTTTCAGAATGACTGTAAAATATGTTGAGTGGTACCATGTTGTCTGTTAATTGCTGTGAAATTTGAGGAAACAGTTCATGTGGGTGCGGCCTAGCAGTCTTTGGGAAAATGATACACTTAACAAAGCTGGTCATTTAGGTCATGCAGCTTGACTCGTTATTCATAGGACACCTACAAAGTGTCCAGCTCCAGGCTCATTACCGAAAAAAAAAAAAAAGAACTTCCACACCATGTCTGCACTTAGGAGATCAGCGCATCTAATTAAGGAGCAAACCTTTTACATGAGCAACAATTAGAGGTAGATATAATACTGTGGCCAGTGCTTGACCAAATCAGACACCATAAGCATTTTACTAGTTAAGTGTGCAGACACGACCTTTGGGCCCACTGAGATGACCAGTGGATGGGAGTTGTTCTTAAAATCAAGATTCAAAATGTGTTTAAGGAAGATCATTTTCTTTAGCCTGTGTCAATCTATGTAAAGCGGAGTCAAGTGCTGAATGACGCTTGGGAGAATGGGCTCGGTGGAAATAGCCAACTCAGTTGTTCAGATTTTAGAAACCAACATTTCCCTCTGGTTTCAAGGGATTTCAAGGCCATCTTACCCTTCCTTTCACATAACCTATTTAAGTACAGTCTCTATGACCCAGCTGCAGAACTAGACCAAATCGTTCTGTGGCCAGTTTTGTGTTTCTTTGGCCTGACAGTTGGTCTTTGGTTTCATTTCAGGTGATCAGGACCCTCAAATCGCGGCACATGTCATCAGCGAGGCCAGTGGTAAAACAGCATCTGGTAAGAGTCCAAAGCATCTGGGCATCAGCCACCCGAGGGGGAAGGCCAGGAGGCTAAAGCAAGGCAGCCTAACAATTAGGCGCCTCTCTTCCTCTGGGGGCCAATTTACAAAGCTACCCAGACATGCTTCATGCACTTGCCTTTGTCTTCAAAGTAGGCTCAAATGCACAGATGGGACTTGAAGGGACAAAAGGAGGTGGGAAGCAATCCCGATGTTCTCATTAGGTTCTTGCTCTGTGGCTGATTCTAAATGATGAATCACTGGGTGGAGGGACCATTATTCTGATAACACAGAAGAGATGGCACGTAGTGACCTCCTAACTGGGAGCATCCCTCATCCTAACCCCTCTTCCCTATATGCAAATGGGCCTCAAGGGGTATTTCCTGCCATCTGCCAATCCCTGTATGATTAACCCCAGCCTCGCTGGGGCCAACCTCAGGGAAATTAAAGGTAAAATCATTCTGCAAAGATCAATAGGTGCCAGGATGTTAGATTTTCCAATGAAGTAACAACAGACGACATACTGTAATCTTTTCAACTCTCAATGATTTTCTTTCCGTATACGTTCTGCCATGACTCTAGCCCTCAGATTTTTTTTTTCCCAAATCTGTACCTCACGATAGCTGGTGTTGGACAATATGGCACATGTGATAAATGGATGGAAACATTCACACTAGCATAAAATCCCCTATCTACATAAATGCAGGCCAAGCGCATCAGAGCAGTCTTTGAAAACTTTAACACAGCGCTCTGGAATGGAGTTCTAAGCAGTGTGTGTGTGTGTGTGTGTGTGTGTGTGTGTGCGCGCATGCGCGCGCGTGTGTGTGTAAGACACAGACAGAGATAGAGAGAGAGACAGAGAGAGAGAGAAGAAAGGAGATAGGACCTCATCTTGGAGGTGGTTTGGGCTTCTCAGTGGGCATAATGCATACGTGGTAATCCTGGATCATGGTACAGGAGTAAGGAGCACTGGATAGAAAGTTGTTGAACACTGAGATTTAAGAACCATGACTACCACTTGCTGGGTGACCTTGGGCAAGTCCCTTTACCTTCGCAGCAGTTTCCTGTCTCACTTACTTCACGGGGTGACTCTGAGCATCAAATCAGCTAATATAGAAGAAAGTTATTCTGTCAAGCGCTATACAAATGTAAGGTGTCATTCCTTAGCTACTTCACTGCAGTTTAGCTGTCAGAAGAGTAACATAAAGCCCTTTTTAATAACACTTACCCCACAATATTTAATAATTCTGCCAAGTACCCCTTTCTCATAAAATCCACTTATGGGAGAATATCACAACCATATCGGGTATGTCCAGGGTGGTCATCCACGTGACACAGTCTCATCCGGATTGGATGGATGCCAGCAACAGAGACACCTCCTAGAAGAATAGTTTGCCTTGCATAGAGTTCACAGTGCTCACATGTTCTGCCAAAAGGCCCATGATGGCTGTTGGTCCTAGCACGGTTAACAGTCCGCATCACAGTAGGTCTGCAGGGGATCAGGTGAGAAGAAAGTCACATTTCTTACCCCACAAGCCTCTCAGACCTACTTGGTCACGCTGCTCCAAACTTGACCTACATCTCACAGCAAGGACGAAAATTAGGTAAGGACTTACAAAGATCAACTTTGTGGACTCAAAGGTAGGGAACCTGCCCATGTTTTCTCAATCAGATGGTCCAAAAGTGAAAACATCATAATGAAGCATTTCTAGAGTGATCTGGAGGCCCAAGAAATGTCAGGCATTTCAGGATGCCTTTCCTAATTACTAAAGGATGAGTCTTAACAGGTGGGGTCTTGCACCCTGATAGGCCTAAGACCACCAAATAGGAGTTTTAAAAAAAAGCTCAAGGAAGCAAATGCATCAATACTTTCACTTCTCCCCACCCTCCACCCCCGGCAGTCTAGCTCTCTGTGGGAGCTGAGATTTGAAATCGGCTGCACACACTACTTTGAACCCACTCAACATCTCAGCCGAGAAAAATGGCACATTGTTGGTGGGTACTTCGGCTCAGCCACAAGAATACAGGCACTTTCAAGTTGGTGGCGCCCACTACAATGGGAGATCAAAACACACAGTGAAATGACAGGTTTATTTTCATACTTCCTCGCCTAATTTTAGTCCTTGCTGTGGGAGGCGGATCGGGTTTGCAAGAGCACGATCAGGTAGGAAGAAAGGGGGTCTTTTCCGTGTGCTGAGGCTGAGCAAGAGAGATCGGCAAGTCTATGACTCTGGAAAATTCAAGGAAAGCAAGATACGAGTTAGTCTTAGCAAGGACTTGGAGTATTTTGGCAGGCGTAATTTATGACCTGGGATTTCTAAGTCATTCACATTCTTTTAAGTTCAAGGGCAAATTGGCTTTAGAGCTCTTAAAGGGAGAAGGAAACTCGCTGTGCTCTGTTACTTGAGTTAATCTTCACAACAAGTCTCTGAAATAGGCTGTAATATTAGCCCCGTGTTACAGGTAAGGAACTGAGAGGCTCAGGGAGATTGACTTGCCCAAGCTTGAATAAGGCCTGGGTGGGAGCCCAGCTCCGTCTGACTGTGCAACCCATGCTGATTGGTCAGCCGCAGCTCCTCCATAGACTGAGGGCTGGATGGGTCCTTTCAAATCCCTGACGACCCAAACTTCCACTCCTACGTGAAGCCAGTACCCGACACGAAACCATGTTGTCTGTTAGAATCTGAATCATGTATGTTCCATCTCACCACGGATTTGTCCCCTCTCCATTACAGTTCTGCAGTGGGCCCCCAAAGGATACTACACCCTAAGCACCAACTTGGTAACCCTCGAAAACGGGAAACAGCTGGCCGTGAAAAGACAAGGACTCTATTACATCTACGCCCAAGTCACCTTCTGTTCCAATCGGGAAACTTCGAGTCAAGCTCCATTTATAGCCAGCCTCTGCCTAAAGTCCCCAAGTGGATCGGAGAGAATCTTACTGAGAGCTGCAAATACCCACAGTTCCTCCAAACCGTGCGGGCAGCAATCCATTCACTTGGGAGGCGTCTTTGAATTGCCACTGGGCGCTTCGGTGTTTGTCAACGTGACTGATCCAAGCCAAGTGAGCCACGAGACTGGCTTCACGTCGTTTGGCTTACTCAAGCTCTGAACGCTGTAAGCTGGCAGGTTGCGGCTGGGCTGATGCTGGCGGTCTTCACAATCCAGCAGAGCAGTTAAGACCACCCCACCCCACCCCGTTGAACTGCCTATTTATAACCCTAGGATCCTCCTCATGGAGAACTATTTATTATACATCCCGAGGCACGTAGGGCTGCAATGAGTGAATTACCGGGCGGAGGAAACCCCTGTCCCATAAGAGCTTATATTCTGAAGCAGCAACCCCACTGATGCAGACATCCAGAGCGTCTTAAGAAAAGACAAAGCCATTACGCACAGCTCGAATTCTGAGTAAGCAGCAGAAAATTAGCCAAGTTTAGTTTTGTTTCTTTGCGTTCAGTGTCCTTCAGTGGAGAATGTATTTGATTTCTCAGTGAAGATGCCGGAGGGAAACGGGGAGCCTCAGCTCACATTCAGTTACGGTGGATTCTGGGTCCCTGCGGCCGCGATGGAGGTGGGGCAGACTTTAGAAAATATAATGCAGTGGAGAACCGAAAACCCTGCCCCCGCCAATCACCCTGACACTCATTCTCATCCTTTCTTTCTCTCCTACACACACACACACAGAGTCAGGCTGTTGCTAATCAAGTATCTTATTTCAACCCTGTTCCTATCTCCACCACTGTCGATGGGGTAGGCGGGCAGAGAGGGCAGCTCTGAGGCTGCCCACTCCTTCCAGAGAAATGACTGGATTTAAAGGAAATCTATTGTATCTACCTGCAGTCCCCATTGTTTCCAGAGTGAACTGGTGATTATCTTGTTATTTATTTTTTGAATAATAAAGATCTCTTAACATTATTGTGGTTGTTTAGCATCTGAAGCCCCAGGCCAGGTTGGGGGGAGGGGGGATCATTTGGAGGGAATGTTCCCAACCCTTGTGATGCTTTCAGAAACTTGGTTCTGAAGCTTGTGGCACCACGAAATATCTTGGTGACAGCACACTCCCTGGAAGGCTGCGATAGCCTTTGATGGATGACAGGAAAGCGTATCTGGTGAAAAGCTTGCTCAGGAAAGGTTGCAGAGGATTGAAAAAAGGCTGGGTTTTTTTCTTGATTAATCACAGCTAAGCGAAGCTTAAACAAGAAGCAGTTGCTTATCTTTTTAATAGCTGTCAAGGCGGTTCCACCTTAGGTAAGAGGACGTGGAACTGGGACAAACTGAAGGGAAGCATTGGCCTCTCGGTCTTGTCACTTCCGGTCGAGGGGTTTTTCATGTAAGAAGCCCAGAGTGGCTTCGTCATCCTTATCGGTAGGGGGCCCTTCTTAAGGCAAATACCACGTGTCCAGGCAGAAAAATATGACTGTAGCAATAAGACAGGGGCGTGAGGAGAGTTGGGGGCAGCTCTTGGCCGCTGGCCCTGCTCTTCGGTCCTCTGGATGGCACAGTCCCTTCCTGGCTGAGTGACTTGGAAGGCCTTAGAGCATGAATTTCTAACACAAGGCTGGAGTCGTGCTAGACAGACTTGCTGGGTTGTGTATGGATACTTTCTCCAACAAGAGAACTTTGGTCTGAGCCCTCGTGACATTTGTGGATTCGGGGATTCAGTCAGGGATGTGTCCACAGTGCGATCTTGTCCTCTGGAGCAAAGATCCTTCTTCAGCGTTGCCCTCGGCACGGGAGACTTGAAGGAAGGGGGCAGCGAGCAGACACTGCTCATGATATTCTCACAGGTAGGCCAGGACCCAGTCTAGCTGATGGGAGGGCCTGGCCCAGTCCCGAGGGAAGAAGACAATACATGGGCCATCAATGTCCCTCCCTCAGGGTAGCTGAGCGCCCACTTTGGAGCACAGCCATGGGTGGGCAAGAGGGTCATAAGGGAACTCATGTCCAGCCTGGACAAACCTTTTATAGTCTTTATACACTCACATCCTCTGTTTAAACCTTGCCCCTGCACTTCACGCCCCCTTCTTCTTCTTCTTTGGAAATCATTATCTTCCAGACTATCTCTACCTCTAGTAACCAAGTGGCTATGGCTAACAATATCTGTTATCAGAAGGAATGCTATAGACACAGAAACTCGAATTTTCTAGGCGATCTCCTGTGCTCCCATGCTTTCTGCTGCCCTCTAAATGCCAGTTCCCGCAGCCCCAGCCCAGAACTTTCTCCTAAGCTTCAGCTTCACATAGCCAAGTGCCTTCAACCTCTCAGACGGCTTCCTCCTAACGTCACCCTTGCCCTTCCCAAGAACTCCAGGGCCCACCCCTCCCCTCTCCTCCTCCTGTCCTACCTGATCACAGGGGGCTGTCTCTCCCAGCGCATGGGTTGAATGACCCCCTTCGTGCTACTGACATTATGCCTTTAGTCCTGACCTGCCCCCTAGAGTGTGTCCCCTTCTGCCCGCATTTCCGAATGGTGGGCGCAGGAGTCAAATCCAAGGCATCCAAATGGAACCCTTGATCTTCCCCCCGCCCGCGATGGGACCCACTTTCTGTGTTGCCCATTCCAGTGAAGGGCAGCCTCATCCGCGCTGCTTCCTGAGCCAGAACCCAGGCTTGACTCCTCACTGCCCTCACTCCCACGTCCAATCCTACCAGCCCAACGCATCAACCTTATTTCTTAAATACCTCTGAAGCTACTTCTTTCTGTCTCTCCTGTCACGATCCTAGTCCAAACTCCTGTCATCTCTCTTCTGGAAGATTACAACAGCCTCCTAGACTCTCTGCCTCCACCCCTGTTCCCTCTCATCCATTCTCCATGTGCGGCCAGAGGCGAGAGCGAATTCTTTTTCTTTTTGGCTGTACCACGCGGCATACGGAACCATAGTTCCCTAAGCAGGGATCGAACCCGCGCCCCCTGCAGTGGAAGCAAATTCTTTTTTTTTTTTTTTTTTTAAGCAAATTCTTAAATACAATTCTGATGTCACCACTCCCCTACTTCTTAACGACCTCAGAATAAAGACCCAAATAATTAACTTATTCCTTCTCCTGCCGATACCTCTCTCAGTGTGTTAAGTTCCAACCCTCAGTTCCTCTAAGCAAGGCTACAAACGCCTTCCTGCCTTAGGAGAGATGGGAATGCTATTTTCTCTGCTTGTGGCTCCCCTCCCCTCCCCGCTGCCCCCCCCCCACCCCGCACTTAGGCTCACAGCACTTACAGGGTGGAGGTGTTTCCTCTGATGCCGGGAGCTGCTTCTAACCCAGGAGTCCATGAAATCATTCTGTGTGTTGGTTAAAGCAAGAATTTGCACCGCCTTAGGCCTTTAAAGCAGTCTGAAGTACTTGGAGACACAAAAAGGGAACATGATTTTTATTATGTTCTTTTTTTCTGTGAAGCACATCTAGGCTCCACAGACAAGTCATTTCCTCTCTTCTGGGCCTCAGCGTCCTCATCTGTAAAGTGGGGATGCTAAGAATACATGCTTTGCAAAGCTTAGGAGGATTTGATGAGACCGTTCCCAGAAAGCCCCCAGCAGAGTCTGCTCTCTGGAACACATTATCCTATAAAGAGCACTAAGGTGGGTCTCCACGCGGTCCCCAGCACACCAGCCTGCACCCAGTGGCATAGGTAAACAGGATGGCATCTTAAAATGATTGAAACCTCTGAGACCAAGGCGAATGAATGCCTGGCGGCCCAGGTACACATGAAAGGCCTTGCCCATGTAGTAGACCAAAGACCACACCCACTTTGAAGCAAAGTGAAAGCAAAAAAAAAGAAAAGAAAAAAGGCAAGATTAGAGTACATACCGAACACTAGAGCAGGTCTGTGTGTAGCAAAGACTCTTTCCTATAGTTTCCTTGTCAAAAACGATTAACCATCGGAGGCTGGGGGTTGCCAAATTTTTCAGTAGGCTTGAGCAGTTCCATCTTTACGACATTTAGGAAGGTTTAAAAACAAAACTACGAGCACTAATTCTCAATCTAGAGGATATCAGCTTATAAACTTCCCCCTTCCAAGATAAACAACAAGGTCCTACCGTATAGCACAGGGAACTATATTCCCGATACACCATAATGGAAAAGAATATGAAAAAGAATATGTATATGTATGTATAACTGAATCACTCTGCTGTACACCAGACACTAATACAACATTGTAAATCAACTATACTTCAATAAAATAAATTAAAAAAAAAAACTTCCCCCTTCCATACCACACTTCTCTGAGTAACCCCAAGAGGCAATTCAGCAACTTTCAAGAAAACCAGTTAAATATATAGTTGCTTTCCATTCCCCATTCCTGAAGTTCCACTGAGTTATCTGTCATATTTTTCCTGCTAATGTAACCCCACTTAAAGTCCAATAATTTTTGGTCACTAATTCTTTATCTTCTGTACCTCTCTGATGGTAAACCTCTTTGAAATCCAACATGAAACCTTTAACACATCTTCGATCTGATTCACATTATTTATTTATTTATTTATTTATTTATTTATTTATTTATTTATTTTTATTTTTTTATTTTGGCTGCGCTGGGTCTTAGTTATGGCACGTGGACTGTTAGTTGCAGCATGCAGGATCTAGTTCCCTGACCAGGGATCGAACCCCGGCCCCCTGTGCTGGGAGCGTGGAGTCTTACCCACTGGACCACCAGGGAAGTCCCTGATTCACATTTCTTATTACTAGGAGTTAAAGACTTGGTTTTTTATCCATTCACCCACCCATCCAACACTGACTGGGATGATACGTTCTGTGCTATGCACTCGATGGATATGATCCAGTCCCTGCCCTCAAGTAGCTTATGGAATTTTGCATCACAGGTGTGCAAATGTTGAAAGCCCAGCGTGAATGCTGCAGCGGGGGTCAGGACCAGTGTAACAGGGAAAACACGGGAAGGATATGTAACTCGGACAAGCGGGGCAAGGTAGGTGTCAGGAAAGGCTTTCCAGGACAGGTGGCACACACTGAGTCTTGAGGGATGTTGGGGGGGAGGAGGGGCCACAGGGAGGAAAGGAGGACCAGAGGGAGAGCACAGAACATACGAAAGCAGAGATTGTGAAGACGGATAAGAGGTTCAGGGGAGCAGCGAGGGCCTTGTGTGAGAAAGAATCTTGGTGTACAGGCCAAACAGCACCTGCTGAAGCCCAATCTAGGAAGAGCCTTTGTGCTCATCTGGCAGACAGAAACTTCCCTCCGAGCTGCTTGCCCAGAGGGGCTGGCTCTACAGCTTGGCCGAGGTCGCCTGCATGCCAAGAGCTGGGTCAGACTGGACCCTGCAGGCTTGGAGATTGCTGAAAGCTTAGAACCCCAGTGGCCTTCTGCTATTGGCACCAAGGCAAGTCTTCACAATTCTTCCAGACAAACAGTGGAGACCTCAAATTATGGGGAAAGTTGGCTCATTCAACAAATATTCTTGAGTAGGTTCTATGGGCTTGACCCTGTATTAGGCCCCGAATTTACATGGATGAAAGGAGCCTATTCCCCCCTTTTAAGGTAATTAACATTTAGTGTGGAAAAAGACACAAGCAAATAAAGTGCAGCGTGATGGAGTCTGGATTCCCTGAGGAGGCGATGCTTGAGCTTTTTTTTTTTTTAATTTATTTGAAAATTATTTCAAACTTACAGAAAATTTGCAAAAATAAGAATAGTACAAATAAAAAGTGATTTCTGAATCACTTGAGAGTAAGTTGTGTACCTCACGGCCTTCACCCCTAAATACTTCAGCGTGTATTTCCTAAGAATAACGATATTCTTGTTTATAATCACAGGTACAGTTATCAACTTCAGTCGATTTAACATTGATATTGATCTTCCATTTGTATTCCAATTCAGCTAAGTCATCCAATAATATCTTTTTTTTTTTTTATTGCTTGTTGTGCTTTTTTTTTTTAAACAAAGCAGTTTTTTGTGTGTGTTTCTTTTCAATTTTATTTATTTATTTATTTATTTATTTTTGGCTGTGTTGGGTCTTCGTTTCTGTGCGAGGGCTTTCTCTAGTTGGGGCAAGCGGGGGCCACTCTTCATCGCTGTGTGCGGGCCTCTCACTATCGCGGCCTCTCTTGTTGCAGAGCACAGGCTCCAGACGCGCAGGCTCAGTCATTGTGGCTCACGGGCCCAGCTGCTCCGCGGCATGTGGGATCTTCCCAGACCAGGGCTCGAACCCGTGTCCCCTGCATTGGCAGGCAGACTCTCAACCACCACGCCACCAGGGAAGCCCCAATAATATCTTTTATAGCATTTTCCCCTCCAGCACGGGATTCAGTCTAGGGTCGGTATTGCATTTAGTTGTCATGTCTCTTTAGTCACCTTTAATCTGGAACATTTCCACAATCTTTGTCTTTTTTTTTTTTTATAAATTTATTCATTTACTTCTGGCTGCATTGGATCTTCGTTGCTGTGTCCGGGCTTTCTCTAGTTGCAGCGAGTGGGGGCTACTCTTCATTGCAGTGCGCAGGCTTCTCATTATGGTGGCTTCTCTTGCTGCGGAGCACAGGCTCTAGGCACGCGGGCTTCAGTAGTTGTGGCACGTGGGCTCAGTAGTTGTGGCTCACACGCTCTAGAGCGCAGGCTCAGTAGTTGTGGCGTGCGGGCTTAGTTGCTCCATGGCATGTGGGATCTTCCTGGACCAGGGCTCAAACCCATGTCCCCTGCATTGGCAGGCGGATTCTTAACCACTGAGCAGGGAAGCCCACAATCTTTGTCTTTAATGACATTGACTTTTTAGACTAATATAGTAACAATCTGTCCCCTTTAAAAAATTTTTTTTTAAAAAGTGTTCCTTATTTTGAGTTTGTCTGATGCTTCCTCATGATTAAATTCAGGTTATGCTTTCCTGGATGGAAAACTACATAAATGATGTTCTGTCCTTTGCAGCATATCACATCTGGAGGCACATGACGGCCGTTTGCCTCCCACTGTTTTTTTTTTAAATTAATTACTTAATTAATTTATCTATTTTTGGCTGTGTTGGTTTTTTGTTGCTGCTTGCGGGCTTTCTCTAGTTGCAGTGAGCGGGGACTACTCTTTGTTGCAGCGCACAGGCTTCTCATTGTACTGGTTTCTCTTGTTGTGGAGCATGGGCTCTAGGTGCACAGGCTTCACTAGCTGTGGCATGTGGGCTCAGTAGTTGTGGCTCATGGGCTCTAGAGTGCAGGCTCAGTAGTTGTGGTGCACGGGCTTAGTTGCTCTGCGGCATGTGGGATCTTCCCAGACCAGGGCTCAAATCCATGTTCCCTGCATTGGCAGGCAGATTCTTAACCACTGCGCCACCAGGGAAGTCCCTGCCTCTCATTGTTGATGTGAATTTTGATCACTCAGTTAAAGTGCTGTCCAATTTCCCCACTCTATCTAGAGTTACTATTTTCCACCTTGCAACTAGTAAGCACTCTTTGGGGAAACACTTTAAGACCATACAAGTAACTTGCTCGTCATCAAAGTTTCCCTCTATATTTAGCACCCAATGATAATTTTTGCCTGAATCGGTCTTTGCTATGATGGCTGCAAAACGGGGATTTTCCAACTCCAGAGTTCGTTCCACGTTTACCAGTCAACCCTCAGCATGGTACTGTAAACAAGAGCCTTCCCCTTCTCCCCACTTATTTATTTATCGATATGGACACATAGATTTCTACTTTTTCCAATGTTTTCAAATTCATTACTGTATTTTCGTGCTCAAATTTTCCCTTATTTGGCCAGTAAGAGCCTCTTCAAGTTTGCATCTGTGTCTTTGTAACATGCCCCTATCATATTTCTGAGCATTACTTTCTGGCAGAACAAGCTGTTCCAGGCTCATCTTGTACCTTTCCTGCCTCAGCCGTAGAATCGGCCATTTCTCCAAGAAGCCCTCGTTCCTTTCAGTGCATAGTATAGTGTTTAGAAACCAAGTTCTGGGCACAGCTGTGTTCATTGCTATTAGGATGTCACTTCTTCTAGGAAATGTATGCGTTTAGATGCCTATGTATACGCATGTAGGTACTAAAGCTGTCAGCCTTAGCAAATAAAATTTCAGGGTAGGGACCTCCCTGGTGGCGCAACGGTTAAGAATAAGCCTGCCAATGCAGGGGACACAGGTTCAATCCCTGGTCCGGGAAGATCCCACATGCCACAGAGCAACTAAGCCCACGTGCCACAACTACTGAGCCTGCGCTCTAGAGCCCGCGAGCCACAACTACTGAGCCCGCATGCCGCAACTACTGAGCCCACGTGCCACAACTACTGAAGCCTGTGCACTCTAGGGCCCATGCTCTGCAACAAGAGAAGCCACTGCAATGAGAAGCCCGCACACCTCAAAGAAGAGTAGCCCCCGCTCACCGCAACTAGAGAAAGCCCGTGCACAGCAACAAAGACCCAACGCAGCCAATAAATAAATAAATAAATAAATAAAAATTCAGGATACCCAGTTATATTTGGATTTCAGGTAAACATTGAAAAACTTAGTATAAATATATCCCATGCAATATTTGGGACATGATCTATACCAAAACATTATTTGATGTACAGCTGAAACTCCGACGTAACTGAGCATCTTGTATTTTATCTGGCAACCCTAATTCATACAAACATACACACTACATACATATAAATGTACACATATACATGCAGAGATACATATGTACATGCATTTTAGAAATCAGGAGTTCACATAGATACTTGAGCTGACTCTAAATGGAAAGGAATGAATTTGCTTGATGGACAGGGATGGGAAAGGGATTCTAGGCAGGGCAAATGGCATATTATGGGACTTAAGAGAAATTCAAGGAGATCCAACTTTACTGAGTGTGGTGGGGAGTAGCAAGAGATCAAATTTTTAAACAGGTGAATGACATAGATCTTTTAGATAATCATTCTACTGGCACCAAAGAGGCCAGACTATTGGCACCAAAGAGGCTAGACTACAAGAGGCAAAGAGATGCATTAGTCCGAGGGAGAGATGATAAGCATCAAAAATAGGCAACGGAGGATGGGGAGAAGTTCAGGGGTTACAACAGAGTTAAAAATGGTAAGACTTGATGACTAGATGTATAAAGGGTTAATGTATAAATTTATACAGGGTTGAGGGAGAGGAAGGAATAAAGGACAATACTTGTTTTTCCGGTTCAGGCAACTAAGTGGCCAGGGGTGCTATGTACTGGGATAGGAAACATTGGAAGAGCAGATCTATGACTACAAATGAGGAGTACAGTTTGGGACATGCTGAGTTTGAGGTGCTGTAGGACATCCAAGCTGAGATGTCCACAAGGTAGCTGCATCCACGGGTCTGGACCTCAGGAGAAAAGGTCAGGATAGAAAAATATGGACCAGGGAGTCATCTACACTTTGATGAATAAAGTTATAGGAATAGACAAGGTTGTCCAGGAAGAGGCTATAGAAAGGAAGAGAAGAGGCAAAGAGCGTCAAGGATCAGCAACATTCAGGGAACAGGCAGGAGGCAGATCCAGCGAAGGAGACTTTGGGGTGGTCAGAAAGGTTGAATGAACGCCAGGAAAGCTGGGATCATGAAAGCCCAGGAAGGAGAGATTTATCAAGGAGGCAAGGGTCAGAAACTGCAGAGAGGTCAAGATGGGTATTGAAAAGCGTTCCCTGGATTTGTCAATAAGAGCTCATCAGTGACTTCAGGAGAGTAGATGGCCGAGGTAGAAGCTGACTTGGCAAGTATCAAGTGCAGAGGAGGAGATGCAGTAACAAGAGCATGGATTCGAGAGGCAGACAGACCAGGGTTTCAAATCCCTGCTCCACACATACTAGCATATTGTTCAAACACTGTACCTTTGTTCACTTGTAAGATGGGGATAACAATAGTGAATACCTCATAGGGTTGTTGCAAGGGTTACAGGAGCTTAACTATGTAAAAGAGTGCAGAGCCTAGCACATGGGGGGTGCCATGTTACAGCTATTGCTTCGGCTTCCTACACTGAGGCGATCTCAAGCAGAAAGGTAATATCAGGTGCCTATAAAATTGATGGCTACAGGGGCTTCCCTGGTGGCGCAGTGGTTAAGAATCCGCCTGCCAATGCAGGGGACACGGGTTTGAGCCCTGGTCCGGGAAGATCCCACATGCCACGGAGCAACTAAGCCCGTGAGCCACAACTACTGAGCCTGTGCTCTAGAGCCCGTGAGCCACAACTACTGAGCCTGTGTGCCACAACTACTGAAGCCCTCATGCCTAGAGCCCGCACTCCACAACAAGAGAAGCCACTGCAATGAGAAGCCCGCGCCCCGCAATGAAGAGTAGCCCCCTGCTCGCCACAAATAGAGAAAGCCCACACGCAGCAACAAAGACCCAATGCAGCCAAAAAAACAAAAAACAAAACAAAAAAAAACAGACGGCTACAGAAGTGGAAGTCAGGGGGCTTCCACTGACTATGGCTTCAAGGTCATAACACGGTAGCTGTGATCCAAATCCAGTTTCAGAAGATGCTGCTGCCACTACAGTCTGTCACCCATAGGTAGTACAGAAGCCACGAACATATCCTTGGAACCTCCTGCCAGCCAACAAGCCCTAGGAAGATAGCCTCTGCCTAACTGAAGCCTTTCAAGCATTGCACAAAGGCATCTCATTGGCAGAAGTGAAAATGTATCAGAACCCACACTGTATCGGAACCCTAGCTGCAAGGGAGTCTGGGCTAGGTGCTTTTTTAGCCTTGGGGTTGCGGGTGGGGGGAGGAATGGATGCTGAGTAGCAACAGATAATATCCAGTGCATCTATCTTGAGGGGGGAGCAAATATTTTCATCCTGACCGCTGACACCAGCATTCCACCTGTGGGCAAAATAGAGCAAAATTGACAAAATCCTGCAAAATATAAAGAGGGATGGAAACAAGACTAAAGATCAAGGGATAAGCTTGAACAAGAAAGTGAATATCTCTTTCTCTTATATTGGAAGGAAAATGGTGAGAAGAGGTACAGACAGTTTATAGGTTGTGGGCAGGAGGAGAGGGGTGGAGAAGTTACAGAAGATTCTCTCTCAAGAGATGTATTATCTTTTTAAAGTGGGGAACAAATATCATCTGCCCTGAGTGAAAAAGGTAGAAGGTGGTTCAGGGGCCTGATGAGCATGGATAGCTAATGAGGGAAACAGAAGAGGAAGCTGACACAGCATGAGAAATCTTTCTGCACACCAGCTAGCAAAAAAAAAAAAAAAAAAGAAAAAGAAAATGAAGAAGAAACACAGGACTTATTTTATAAAGCATTGTTATTCTTATTTATTGAAAATGTCCATTTTAAAAGTCTTCAAAATAAAAACAAGTTAGAAAATTTCAGCTGTGTAAGAAGGGACATGACAGAAGAGGAACTGAAAGGCCTCGAAGGGCAGCGGTATGACTACAGAGTAACAGGGACCCATTTATAGAGTACACAACTATGGAGACACTGCCGTCAGGTTACCATGGCTTCATTTCCCATATGGGATTATTGAGTGTGAGCGTGGACACCACTCTGCACAAGCTACGTTACCCAGAGTACTCAGGGCCTCTCATCAGAAGGGCCACATCCCCAAAACATGCATATGGACACGTCGCTTTAAAATAAAGACCTTTCAATATTTTAAGCAATCCTATATACCTTATCAACTAAAGTACTTTGTATTCACAAAAATGTTTCCTATGGATATAGTTTGCACATTTATTGCAAGCCATTGACTAACCACAGACAGGGCAGATGCTGTGATCTGTGCTGCTGTTATTGTTGTTTTCCATTTGGAGATGAAGGACGGCATCTCTAAACTGTTGGGCTAAAAACAGAACAACAGCCATTCCTAGCAATCTTGTTCGGTCTTCAGCTTCCAAAGACAGCTGTGTGTGGTTGGCTGAGATTGATCTGCGGGAACAGTCCATTTCCCGTGGATGGTGTAATTTCTGCTGTGCAGCAAGCAGTCAACAGCCCCGTACCATGTAGCTATGGGAATTGAGACCCACCCTGTACTAGAAAGGAAAAGGGCTTAACAAGCTGGGGAGTTCAAGCTTCAAGTTTGGTTCCTAAACAACATTCGCAAAACCCACATTTATAGGCACCCATCAAATGTATCTGGGAGACAACTTTGATCAGTCCACTGGTCCTTGGCCTCTCTTTCCAGCGATCTCCTCCACCTGGCCAAACTTCCCGTCTTTGGGACAGACAGGGGCAGGTTGCACTGCTCTGTCCTACAGCCCCAGGCCAACTTTCAACTGTGCTGAATTTGGATGTGTGTTGCCCTCTTGTGACCCTCTTCTAAACCTGGTTTATCACAGTTCTAATTTCTCAGATACTTACAAAGGCGAGGGTTTGATTCAACGAGCAACTTGAGTAAACCAGTTCCAAATAATCAGCTTCACTAGTAACCAGCACACAGCTACTAGAGGGGCCCTTTCTTTCCGGCTATACAAACTGGACCAACAGCACATTTCTGCAAATAATGCTTAGAGTCCTACTCGAAGAGGCCGATGACTATTTACAGCTTCTCACAGCATATATGGGAGAGCAATCAAGGGAATTAAAGCTGTCTGCTAGGGCACAACATCTCCTCAAGTGTAGACTGAAGGATGAGAAGTCGCAATTTGAATATGTGATGGAGAAAAAAGTAACTGCTCACAGTCTATATTTTTAAAAAGCAAAGCACACACATACCAGTTGACACACCACTTGGTATGCTTGGCTAAAAGCACTGGGGAAATAGAAAACTTACACACAAGGCAGAAGCTTAGGGACAAAACCTATCATGCACTGGCAAGAGATGGGCAACTCTGCTACTGAAGGGGAGGACTGTCCAGTGCAATTTGCTAATGGATTTGGTGTTGGCATGGGTGACCAGAGCTTCTGTCCCACAGAGTTAAAATGTAAACCAACACGAAAGGAGGGAGGGCACTACAGTTTTCTTGGTCTTCTAGACAAAATAGGGTAGTCATTAAAAAAAGTGTGCATTGAGGACGGCCCAGGGAAGGGCAGCTGGATCACTGGGCAAACGTGTCAGCCTTTCACCCTACGCCAGTCAGAGTTCCAGAAGTGTCGCCTTCAGTAAATCACGTACTGAGGGGCTGCCAGGCACAGGAAAGCACTGGGGGGAAAGTCAAGTTCACATTTAATAAGCCATGGCGGGCCACTTTGGGACAGCAGCCAGCCCAAAAAGAGTGACCCAAGATAATGGCTGGTAAAGAGGCACTATGAATTGAAAGCCATCTGAAGACCATGTAAGTCATTTGCCTACATGAGCTTCCCTTTGCTTACTGAATGGAAAAGACTCTGGGGAGACATTCACCCCCTCTTGCTTTGACCTCTGTCAAAAAAAATAAACAACCAACCAATAACCAAACAACAACAAACACTGAACCAAACACACACACAGGGAGAGAGAAAGAGAGAGAGAGAGAGAGACTAAGATACAAAATAAAAACCAGAGAAGTGAGCAAACTGAGTCAGATCACTCAGCTGGACATTTCCCGATGCCCTGCGGGCACCCTCTGCCAGCCGCACTGTGATGGTTATGGGAGAATGGAGGTCTTGCTACTGGACTCGGCCCGAATACACTCATCAGTTTGCTTCAACAGCCTCCGGACCAACTTTTCTAGGTCCCTTCTTGATTTCAACTCTTCCTCCAGGCACTGCTTCATTCTTTTATTCTCCTATGATGGGAAAAGGTTGGTTGGTTACCAGACAAAGGGACGCCACCTCAGGGCTCCTCCTGCCCAGTCTCTTGGCAGCCTTCACCACTGACAACACTTTCCTGCCTCAAGCGCCTCTCCCTCAGCTTCTAAGACAAGGCAGCCTCTTGATTGTTCTACTTCTCGCTGACCATCCCTTGAAATACAATACAAGCATTCTCTAGGGCTCTGGCCCTGGCCCTCTTCTAATTCAACACACTTTTCACTTAGTGTCTCTTCTCTTTCAACTCAAATAACTACATAGGGGCCTCCCCAGCCTCTCTGGTACTGACCTCATCTCAGCTCATGAGCACCAGGTCCACAGTCCCCAATGCCAACATAGATGTGTTACAAGCACCTTGGACTCATTATGTCCTAAAGTGAACTCATTATCTCCCCCACCACCCAAACTTCTCTTCCTCCTGTGGCTCTTGATTTCCGCGAAGGGCACCACCATATCAAAGTAGATACCCAGGTGAAAAGACTCATCTTCCATCCCTGGCTCTTTCTTAATCCCCACATCATGGCGCCATTTTCCAAAGGCTCTAACTCTGTGATGTGCCTTCCTTTACATCTGTGTCCCTCCTCCGCAGCTCAGGACTTTATCATGTCTCACCCTGAGTTTTATAATAACCTCCTAAGTGGTCTTCCAGCCTCTGGTCTCTCTCCCTTCAATCCATCCTTAACCCTGTCACCAGGTACAGTCACTCCTCAAACCCAAGGAAGAGTGTCCTTCATGGAGCACTGGATCAGATCTGCAGAGGAGCCCACAAATCATGATTTATGGTTCTGTTTACGCTTACATGCTCATGAATGACTTATCTTTTCTTAAATTCTGTTTGCAAAAGTCAGGGACCATGGAAGTTGTAACTAAGTTTGTGATCCTATTGTAAATCCCTAAATAGGTATAGAAGCAAGCCTCGGAAATTGAAACCCAAGGCCACGTGGTAAAATCAACAAAACCCACCTGGATGACACAAGGGAACTAAGAATTCCCACCTCACCACCTTGTTCCTGGCCTTCTCCTGAGGGCATATACCAGTGCACAGCAGGGAAGAGGGAGCAGGCCCGTTAGGACCTGAGAAAACGACTTTCGAATTTCATTACCTGTTTCAGCTCTTTGACCTCATCCTTCAAGGCATAAACAGTATCGACAAGGCTCCTAGGACACAAAGATAAAGTTGATAGATTAATAGATGGCACTGAAGTATTGTTAAGTGATACTTAAGAAGAAAAGCAGCTTTCTAGAAATACAGATCCTGAAAAGCGGTGGCCTTTCTGGTGGATAGGAAGAGATACTGCTATGAATGGTCCTTGTGTTTCTCATTTTTATGGGCTAACAACCGGCATCACACAAGCTCTTTCTAACACCGTGTCACCGCACATTTTCTATACTTCCCTCCTCCTCTGCTGCTCGCTTCCCAGCTTAGGCAAGTCCAAAAAAAAAATAAAACAGACTAGTGTATTGTACACCTGTAACTTATATAATATAGTACATCAACTCTACTTCAATTTTTTAAAAATAAATAAAAATAAAAGTCAAGAAAAAAAAGAGACTAGGGCTCCTCATAAGGTTTTGATTTCTCTCTCAGGGGCAGGAAGGACCATCACCTGACATATTGTAATGAGAGGTGTCACCAGGCCCTGCCTATCCCACACTATCTGTGCTATGGCATTGCCCTTCTCACCTATCTGACCCTACACCATCGTACATGACACAAACACAAAGTCAGGGGCATTATTTCTAAAAGATTCCATATATTCCAAAAAAGGATAAAGTGCCTTGGCAGAACTGTGGAAGAGTCACTTCCTCTCTGGCTCTCTCCCTGGACAAGGACATTGGAGATCTGGGCTCCAGTTCTGACCCTATGACTTACCAGGCCTCTAACCTTAGGTAACCAGTTTTCTTCTCATCCTCTCTTGGTCTTATTTTCTTCACATACAAAATGGGGATAATACCACATTCCCTGAAAACCTCATAAAGTCATTGTAGGGGTTAATATAGCTATAATAATAGTAATTATAACGATCATCATTTATTGAGTAATTATCATGTGCTAGCCTTTGTACTTCTTATTCCATTTAACCTCACAAAAACCCTGAAAGTATTACTATCATACCCATTTTACAGATGAGGAAACGGAGGCACAGAGAGGTGACGGAACTTGCTCCAGGTCACACGGCTAACAAGTACCAGAATCTGGAGTTGAACCAGGGCTGTTATTCTCTTGAGCCCAAGTGCTTTACCATTTGGTCGTATCACTTCATACACCAGATGGAAAAATACATTGACGATGCCAAGCACTGTGAAACACGCTGTCCTATGCAAATTTAGGCCTGACTTCAGAAATGACTCAAGTATAAACAAGTACTTAACCTGATTTTCCCCCGTTAGGTCACCCTCACTACTGTGCAAAGCTAGGTCAGGGACATAATTTCCCTGAATCTCAGTTTCCTCATCTGTAACAGTGGTGAAAGTAACGTTTATCTCCCAGGATTGCGGTAGGAGTTTAAATGAGGTCAAGTATGTGAAAGTCCAGTGCCTGAGTCAATAAATGTGAGAGGCATCCCTCTGGGCAAGGGAATTGGTGCTATGGCCTTCCCAATGCCTCCAAAACCCATGTGGAGTGGTATTCTTGCATGCCCTGAAGTCCCATCCTGACCTCTTCTGCCTCTCCTTCCCCCTTCCCTTTGTTGGGGGGCAGCACCCCCGAGGCTCCCAACTGCACAGTCAGCCAAGAGGGCCACATTCTCAGATGAGGAGGGACTGTCCTTCCGTGCAGGCTTGGCCAAAGCCACGTTGCCCTGCCAGAACTTTCTTTCCAGCCCCCAGAAAAATCAGAAAAGGTTTAGCCCACTCTACGCACTTTTCTTCAATGATGGTCTGGCCGTTGCTTCTGGTTTCTTCAATGATGAGTTTCTCTTCCTCGGGGAGTAAGACTTGAGGAACGGAATCCTTGCGAGCACCTACAGACAAGGGCGGCAAGAGGTGAGGGAGGGAGTTTACTAGGGGAGACTATTTGTTGGGGCTTAGTTCCTTTCTACTGTTGTTTTTGAGGGGTCTTTGTTGACGGCATCTGGCTACCTGGCACCCCGAGAATAGTCATCCAACATTTGCTGACGAAATCCTCCTGACATGAGAAATTCGAAATGGCCAAATACACTGATTCAATCCTGGGGGCGGGGGGCACATTTTGTATTCAGAAACACAATGTGAAAAGGCCACTGTGAGAACTGTCCTCAACTAGGACCCCATCCTTTCCTGTTTTGCCTCTTCCGGAGCAAAGAGCTGGCCAGTGACCATTCCTCCCTGTACATCTCTGGGGAATGGCACGCCACACCCTGTGGGTTTTGTATTTGAGTAAAGATCATGCAGAACGTAGCACTGCACTGGGACGCAGCATGCTTAAAGGGCCAGAAGCATCATTCACTCCCACTTGTTCTCTTCACCGTCCTACAGGGTGAAGCAGGGTCAGTGAAGACCACTTTGATGGAGGGTAGAGGGGGCGTTGGGGAGATAATCACAACAGCAGCAAAGATGCAGGCGTCCTCACTGCTCTCTGCTCACCATCTCCAGGCTCTGGGATGGAAGAGGTGACAGAGCAGCCATGGGACCTGACCAGACAGCTCTCCTGCACCTGCAACCTCCCCTTCCCTTCTGGATCCTTCTCTCAGAGCCACTGGCTTCCTCTCTTCTAAGCCAAGTTCCTTCAAGTTGTGAACACTCAGTGCCTTCACTCAACCTCCATCCCTTTCCCGAGGTGGATGTGTCTCTGCCTTCCTCGGGGGCCCAGTACTTCGTAGGTGCTTAATAAGTGCATAGCAGACTGGCCGACTAACCAACTGACTGGATGCAGCGAGAAACAATAGCGGCCGCTTCTAGGGGTGCAGGACTTCTGGCTGGAGAGGGATGGAGGGTATCGGTCACCAGGATGCGAAAACGTTTACCACGTGCCAAGCACTATGCTAGACACTTTCCACACATAAAAGGGAGGCCAGGGAGGACGGGGGGAAATGAGACTCTTGAGTCCAGAATGCCTGCCCGCACCTCTGAGCAAATCTCCCGTTCTATCAGTGTGAGGACAGAAGGCAGCAGGAGGTGAGGTCAGATTTCCTATGAGGGCTGCTGCTTCTGGCGTCTCCTTGCCCCCCTCTCTTTCCTAGTTTTTGCGATAAAAACTGCTCTCACTTTCTTTTCCTGACTCCTCGAACCTTGTTATCAGGGCTGGGCATGCCCAAAGCCAGAGGCAGGTTTGGTCTGAGAAGCAGAAGGTGTGACAGTCCCCCCTTCAGAGTCAAGTGTGTCAACTTCCACATAGAATGCTTTCCCCATGACGACCTGAGAGACATGTTACTTTGGAAGCATCGGTCAGGGCAGTCCACTGAGGAAGCCCTGCCCACGCTCAAGCCAGGGCTCAGTGGCTGTCCAGATGGAACATTATGGAGAGCTTATCTCTTACACAGATGCAAGACCCTCACCCCAGGTATCCTGAATGTCTATAATAATGAAAGGCCAAGGACATAAGCGATGTGACCTGGCTTTTCTAAAAGCACAGGGATGAATCAGAAAGTATTATCTCGCTTTCAGTTTGTAGCCTGAAAGTTGGTGGGGGAAATACCCTCACCTAATGGCTCCCTGATAAATTGTAGACATTCTCAACAGGGCCTGCTAAGCAGCTACATTTCCAGATTTTCAGAGCAACTCTGAAACTTGAGTTTGGTGAAGCTCTGTTTGCTTAAATATGCAGCTGATCAAAGATAGTATTTTGACTTCCTTTCCAAATCTGCCTATAAGAAGAGATTAGCATCAGTTCACAGACACAGGAACTCTCTGGGCTCTTTAATTCCTAACTAGTGTTGGTGAAGGTATCTGCGTACTTCAAAGGAGAGTGACTTTAAAAAAAAATTTTATTTTCATTTCTATCACCTCCAACTTTTTTACTCTTGCATCTCTCTTTGTCTCTGGGTGAAAAGAAACAGTGGGTAAACAAACCGCTTGGTAGCTAAAACCAGCTTATCTGAAAGATGCAGCCCTGTGCCCGCCCCCCTGCTGCAAGTCACCTGCTTTACACACCCTGCAGCCCGTCTGGGTTGCTTTTCTCTTTTTCTAAGCGGCGGTGAGCAGTAGCAAAGAAACATCGCTCATTAGAGAAAGTGGTTTGGGGGAACCTACTCGAGCCGTGGCCTTGTTGAAAGCTGGCACTGGTACAGTAGGCTTCGATCACTTTCAGAATCTGAGCGTCCTCTTCCAGAGCAGCCGTACCTGTCAAGTGTAATGAATCGTGACTCCTCAGGGAGATACATGCCTCTGGACCCCCGAAATGATGCAGTGCGCTCGGGTGCTAGGCACTGGCTTCTCTGACCAATGGTCTCAATGAAAGGCAGGAGACAAAGCTGACCGGCTGGCCTGGTGGAGGGGAGTGGCGCTGTCCCCAAGGAGCTCTGGGGTGAGCACCAGTGACTTCAGCACCGAGAGTGGCCTGCTCCGGAAGCCACCCGGAGTTCGAAATTGGAGGGTCCTGTCAGTGTCTCAGAGGCTACAAGGCCAGCACTGGGCTTGGCGCTGGCCTCAGTTCTCATCCCATACACCACACCCTTCCTCTCCATCAAATTTCAAGGCTCACTTTCTCTAGGAAGCTTTCCACCATTAATCCCACCCATTTTTTTCCCCAACCAGCCAGCCTAGTCACTGATTCTCCCTCTCATTCCCCCAACCCCCTCCAACTCATCCTAGAAATGACTGTTAACATGCTGATGTGCACATCCAGGGGTGAGGTGAGGGGTAGGGGAAGCAGAAGCTAGAGTCCAGCAAAGATTTATCCAGACTGTATTTCGGACTGATACACACAGCTCTGTCACCCCTTTGTGATACATCACTTACTCCTTCATGTGTGTCCCAGAGCACCTCGTTCCCAGAGAGGCAAATGTGTACATATCGATTGGCTGACCGACTTTGCAGCCGGCCTCTAAACCCAGCCCTGTTTCTATATGCCAGCAGGCTGCTTCCTTGACTAACTGAGAACATCACTGAACATTAAGATTCCAGAGGATCTCAGGTTTCGGGCCTATTTAGTCGATCTCAGTAAAGGCAAATATCTCAGGTGTCAGAAACTAAGAGGGAAGAAAAAAATGTATCCATAGCAAATGGGTCCCTTTAGTGGTTCTAAACCAGGTAGATCCAAATATTCAACATGAAAACTATATAGATGGTTTGTCTGCCTAAGACGACATGAAAAGCAGCGGGAGACAGCTTATTCCAAAATCTGAGAGGTGGCGGCCAAGCCTTCCCATGCATTTTTCTTCATGTCACAGGTGATGCTGAGAACACACTGCTTGAATCCTCTTCTTTCAAAAAATTCCTCATCCATAACCGACTTTCTAAAAGCACGGAACACGTACTTTTGCGGATGACATATTCCTCCTCCGATGGCTTTCTTTCGGTCTTTCTTTTGTGAAGAAACTTCTTCATCGTTTTGGGGCTTTTACCAGATTCCTGTAAGGATAGAGGTTTCTTTATGAATTAAAAATTTCCCCAAAAAACAAATTAGAAAAGCAAATGAAATTAAATAGAATGGCTCTCTCTTATTTTTGACAGTCTCACTTAGGAGGGTATCAAGATTTAATACTATACACAATAAAAATGGCTCCAATAAACTCTAAAAGGTTAAATAAAACCGAGGCAATGCTATTATCCTCTCAATTGCCATAGAGATGGGAATAAGAATGGTGTGGGCCTACTGCAGATACGGCTGCTTCTCTGGGAGGCCAAATGCCTTTAGGGTACCATCTGCAGAGAAAGTAATGGATGGCAATCCTAGAGAAATAACAGTATTCCTAACTTGGTTTATATTCCCCACTGATACAGCTTCAAGGGAATGAAATAACAATTGTAACTATTAATGGGGTATAGACCGCTTTTTGAAGAGCTTCAAAACTATTTAAATAAATTCTCCTTAGCGACAGTCCCACAAAGAAGAATATCAATTTCCATTTGTGAGACAGGAAAATTAAGGCAGAGAGACTAAGTAAATTCCCTGTAGTCAGAGAGAAGAGCCAAATGAAGGATTTCCTGATAAATAATTTGGGGTTAGGCATAACGTACCTACAGCAAGCTTAAACGTACATCTATAAAGTCATATTTTTAATTAGTAGATAAAAGAGAGATGAATTATTGGATTTGCCTTTGCCATATGAATAACCAGCAGGTCTAAAAAAGTGCTCATTAAGTACCTGAGTAAACAGCGATCATCTTATTCCAATCTCCCATGCAATGTATATACAGGATGCATGGATAACAATTACTACCTTAAAAATAACTGCAACAAAGAATTTAATTTCTTCCACTTAGCCTCAGTGATCCACTTAGACTTGAAAACAGACAGACATGAAAAACTCACATGTGACAAAAATAACAGGAAAAATAGAAACAGCATACAAAAAAACCCCACGGAAAACAGACATCTTAGAGGCATTATAAGATGACATTTTCGTACATATTTCACAAGAGCCTACTTTTTTAAAGAAAGTACTTACATGTCAGAATTGTATCTTCATATTTTAGCCACCAATTGTAACAAGGGACAAAACAAGCATAAAGGAAAGCTTCATTCATCAAAGGTTACAGCACAGCATTATATGATGTCACTGTACGCCAAAGATATCGTTCTACCCTTACCTTTAAGATATAAGACATCCTCTAAAGTGAATATGTAAAGAAAGAGAAGATGAGCGTGAGAGGTCGATGGTTATAATGACCAAATCCATTTATCAATAATTCTAAAACAACATTTGAAATGTTAGTGTTATCATAAATTACACAGAGAGAATATCATCATGTTTCCCACATTAGTTTCAGATGCAATATCATCATGCAAAAGCCCAAGGAATACAGTTCTGTGCAGAAAAACAAATGCTGAAAATAACTGAAATACACATCTCCCAGCAGAAACAAAGTGATCATGCCTTAGTTTTAATGGATTAGTTCTGTGAAGAATTAAGTCAACTTTACCCTTCAAAGCTCACCTTAATTTGAACTTAGTAACTGACAATTACAAAATATCCATCATTAAAAATGGGGCTTAGGTAACTATGAAGTGGCACTCCTGGTTTAGGTAATCAGAGGAGAAAATTGGATGACTGCAGGAATCACCCGGTCAATTTCCAAAGCCAACCTGTGGGGCTGTTTCCTGGCCAAATTCTGAATAGAGGTACATAATAAAGATTCAGCTCAAGGATTATTTCTCCTATCATGTCAGGTTGAAAGGATCAAAAAATCCTCCTATATCCAAATATTGTCCTACTTTTACTGCACTAAGAATTGGAGGCAACAATTAAGTGAAACAATTAAGTGAAGCATGGTGTTTTAAATCAAAAACTCAAAATTGAGCTAAGTCTGCGTCACTCATCAAAACACACATTTGACACAAAAATATATGCTGCCTTTGCACCATAATTCTAACACGCGTCTCATAATTGTCACAGGCTTAAATCTTCACTCGGTAAGACCTATTTAAAGAATAGTTACTAATAAATGAGGATCTTTTCCGAAAGCTGAAATGATGAGAAACTTGTTAGGGTAAAAAAAAAACCACCGTTTGGATGGAAAAGGTAACACTCCGCACAGTTACAGAAGATAGTGACTGACATTTCCTGACTACCGCTTCTAGACAAAAAAAAAAAAGAAAACCTTGAAATCTGCATTCTACCCAAATATCAGATGTCCTCTAGGGTTGTCGCTTAAAAGCCTCTTTTTAAAAGACACTCCTTTCATTAAATTCTTTTTCTCTTTCCAACTGCAGCAAATAATTCAGACTTTCATAGTTCAGACCCATGGCTTGGTCCCACAAGACTTTTACTGATTTGGTTTAAGAGATCAAAATGATTCAAAATGCAGAATTGGGACTGCTTGGTGAGCAATTCAATGGTAATGAGGTGGTATTTGTTTGAGATGTGTGTACATCATGACCTGTTTATAGAATTATCATATAATCATAAAGGCAAGCCAGAGGCACTCCAGGGGGAGACCTGGGAAACTCAGGCAGTGCACAGAAACCTTGTGGATATTCAAGAAATATGTGTAGATGGACAATGCGGAAATGGAAAATTAATTTAAAAAAATCACTGAGTCTGGCAATTCAAGATTGACTGACGTGTATCACCTATCATCAATTCTAGCACATTCCCACAGAACTCTTTGTAATAAGCTACGAAATCAGCTTGTCAGAAGCATTTTATACCATATGTAGCAAAATTACCTCTTTATAACCTAGCGCTGCTGATGGTCTAAGTGGAGGCGCAGGTCGCAGACAACTTAAGCTCCACGGTTTTATAATTTGAGGAGGCTCCAAGGGTCCTCGGGGCTGTCCGGTAGAGCTAAAAGACTGGGAAAATGTCTGATGAGATGCTGGCAATCTGCCATCTGAACCCGATCCTTGGGCCACACACTGAGAGAACAACAATAGCTTCGTTGCATCCGCAAAGGCAGCCCCAGAAAGGAAAAGATGGGAAAACAAGTCTCCAATTGGAGAACTGGCGTTTTCCAGTCAAGACTCTGGGGTCCCTAAGGAACAGCACAAAACTCACTCCACATCCCATGATCCTGCCTTCCCTCTGTCCTGGAATTTCACTCAAGTCAGGTGTTTTCTCCCCTCTAAGGGAGGAAAGTGGAGTAACAGTCAACATTTAATGAGTTTGGTCATGTGTGTGGCACTCAATTAGGCACTTAAATAGGTTATTTCCCGAGAAAACCTTAAGACAAACGTTAGCAAAGTGAAGTAACCAGCCAGCAATTGGCAAAGCCAAGATTTGAACCCAGATCGGGTGCCAAAAGCCCTTGTTCTTTCCACCACACACTGTGCTCAAAACTGGAATTTGGGCATCACAGGTTTGAGTGTTAACAGACAACACAGCACATCTTCAATACTCGGCAAGTACAGTAAAATCTCATCAATTCAAATTCCGTGAACTCTAAATTTATGATAAAATGGAAGGAGACGACGCTCAAAGTTCACCCTTAAAGGTTATTGAGGGAACGTGATGCATAAATGAGACTGCGTGGAGACGTTCAAGTACTTACGAAGGTAAACTCTTTCCTTTGACTTAGCACATTATTAACATGAACATAATGGTTGCTGATTAAAATAAATGCCGTTTATCATTAAAACATCTTAGCAGGACTTCTGGCTAGAAGAACTTTGCTAGCAGTTAGTTGGAGTACCTTAATACTGTCAAACAAAGCTGCACACCTCTTAAGTCAAACTCCGTTCATTGGGATGGGTCTCCCTCCATAACAAGAAACCAGAATTAGTGAGGTTTGACTGTACTTCAAACCCTATAAATACAGACTATCCAAAGGCTAAGGGCATGCTCACCACTTCTTGTAAGTCCTCAGCAGGCAGGATTTGACAAGAGACTCAATGATCCCTGGACAGGACAGACGGACTACTTACGGAATGAGCGCTACAAGATGACGACGATGTTTTGGATAACGAACTGCAAGAGGCGGGTCCTCTGATCAGCCTGTACAGATGCTCTAGCCAGTCCTGGAAGTCCTGGTTGTTGCCGCAGTGGACCACAATTCTCTCTACCATGTTACCTGCATCACCCAATTAGGAGCATTTGGAAACAGAAGGCAAGGAGGAGCTTGAGCTTGCCTCATTCATAAACACACTTCATTGCAGCTAGGACTTGGGTGTCTATTTTCAGGCATTTTCATACCTATGAGCTAACCCTGTTGAAACTTGTCTATCAGGAACAGATAAGCTCTGATGATAAAGACAAGACATAAATGCCCATATCGGATTTATAAAACCATCCTGGATTTCTACTGCTTACAGAATCTTGGAAGGAGTATAAAACTTCACTCTAAACAAACTCACAATCCAAAAATGTAAGCACAGGGTCCAGCCAGTTCATAGTCTAAAATGAGAATATTGTATTGCTTTACCCAATATCAAAGATGAAGCAAGATCCAACTAAGACTGGTTCCAATCTCTGGGCCAACACCAAATCTCGGGCTCCCTATTGGGAAAGAAGGGGGTAAAGCCTGCGGCCAGCATCCCAGTGTTAGCCATCGTGTCGTGTCAGTGCAAAAAGTGCAGCCATCAGGTGGATATCACACAGGTTTGGCAAAAGGGACAAGAGGCCAAAGTGTCACGGAGCATTATGGAGGTGTGGCATTTTGCTCAATTTGTGAACAAAGTTTCATGGCTTTTCAGCACTTTTTAAAAAGATGCCCGAATCTTGCTAATTCATAGGCTGGTGATAAAATGGCTGATAAAAGTCCACATCTTTGGCTCCTCTGCCACCAGGGAACAGATGACAGAAGAGAGAGAAAATTACATTTACATCGGTCCATTTTGTTATTTCTTAGCTCTAACAAGTAGCTCTTATGAAAGAGAAGACTGAAACCAATGGCGAAGCCGAGGCTTTTGAATGACCAGGAGGTTTCCCTGCTATCGCTGTAGCCTAATTAAGCCAGAAAATGGAATATGCTTTGCCATGCCCATGTAAAACTTGCTCATGGACTATAGAACAGAAAATAATAGCACTTATTTATTTAAACCCCATTGCATTTCAAAAAGAATTTGAAGTAGCTACATGAAGAAGAGAAAATTACCTACCAGTGATTTCAAGTGTGTAGTCATTCCCTTCAATTTCATCTAATCTAGTCACCACCATTCCTGCTATTGGTATTTTTCCCTACCAGAAAAAGAACATCCCCATTAATTCTGTGGTTATACATGTCTCTGCTTATTTATTAGATTTTCTGACCCTCTGAGGAATCACTGGTGAATTATGGAGAGACATATTTCTTTGGTCTGTCAATAGATAATATGTTTCCCGACTTTAAATTTTAATCAGACAAGAAAGCAAGGGGAAAATGTGGGTTGTGTTTTGCCAACACACCCTAAACCATAAGGTCAGGATTTAATCACAGTTTACTTTTCTAACGCATTTTCCTGAGAATCAGAAAACAAAGTAGAAACTCGAATTTCATGAAAATTAGTAATTGCTAGGCCAAGATAGGATAGGCAACAGTAAATTATAATACTCCGCGTTTTGGGAGCAGACTAAAGGAAGTTGAATTTCCTAAGGAGCTGAATGACTTCCAGCTCAGAAACTTTAGTCACGTGATGTGACTGTAATAAGACAACCATAGGGGCAAGTCTCAACTTTATATTTTCTCAGCAATAATGATATGATATGGGCCTGGAAAATGCTGTTGCTAATTCATCTAGTTGCAGACTTCAATTTCTATTTACACATTCATAACCTAGCTTATAACCAGAGCAGTGGACATTCAGGATAAACTCATTATGCTAACACATACGCCTCTGAGAGAAGGAACATCTGCTCTTATAAACTGTTTAATTACATGAAGGGTCAGACAGAACATTCTGTCTTTTCTGGCTGGAGCTTTTAATGCCGGAGTGGAAATATTGCATCTGGATGGAAACCTGTTTTCATTACGGGTCTTGCTATTTGCTTTATATGAAATCTACTAACCTGATAGATAAAGCCACTCATCCGAGGACTTGCAGATAACATTATCAAGACACTTGAAAATAACATGAGGTACCGCTCTTCTTTTTCCTGAAGTGGAAGGAAAAAGATTAAATGAAAAATATAAATTGCACATTTTGTTTATTAAGAATTTCTGGAATCATTTTTGTAACATAGATCTTATATAAGGCAATGAAACACAGTGATTTTTTTTAAAAAAGGATACCCAACTTAAAAGTACAAAACGCATTTAATTTTACTTTGAAAATGGATATAGGCCCCCAGTTTATCTGTGTCCTTCCTATACATAAGAGTTAAATACAAACAACCATGCTTGTTTCCCAAGCATGTAAGCCTGAAAAGTCACGCAGTTAATGCCTTCCTGCCCAAGTTGCAACCAGAGCACAATGTAAGTCTCAATGTTCCCAAAGTGGAAATGATTTTACTTTGAAAAGTGGCCCAATAAAGGGGTTTTCAGGTGATAGGAAATTTATTATGCCCTAACATGTATGGTAAACTCTTCCTAAAATTACCGTTAATCAATGACTACACAATAATTATTATACCCATATAAAACAAAGAAGGAAACACTTTTTAAAATGGCACTAAAGGAAATTTTACACACGAAGGCTCCTCTGAACCCCTTAAACAGATATGCAATGAGTAGATGCCAAAGATTGCGCTGGGCTCGCGCGTCCAGCCGTCTTAGCTACAATTATCCTCATGTCTGGCTCCGTCTCCTTTCTCCCGCTTGACAAGAGCAAGCTTTCAAGGCTAATTTTTCTAACAAGTGTTCTGCGTTCTCTCACATCTTTCTCTTGCTTGGTCTCATCTCCTGCTCTTGCTTCCAGCTGCCTCTCCTGTCTAACTGGCTTCTTCTGCTGCCTTTAGCATATGCACATCTCTTGTCCGTTTCATAAGCGTTCACTTGCCCCTGTGGCCCCTTAGACATAACACCCTATTTCTTGACATTTTATTGCCAAATTACTTGCTGCCTTCGTTTTCTCCCCATTGATCCCTCTCTAACTGCACCTCTGCTGCTCTCTCAAAGTCTTCAATCACTGCCTTCTAGAGAAATCCAATGGCTTCTTCCCGGTCTCCATACTCTTTGACCTCTGACCCTTCTACAGCACTCAGCAGGCTGACCATTTTCAAATGCTCCTCCTAGAATTTCCATGACACACCACACTCCCCTGATTCTCCTCTATCTTCTGCTTTGTCTTTGTTTCTTTTTTTAATCTTTTGGCCTCGTCGCGCAGCATGTGGGATCTTAGTTCCCCGACCAGGGATCGAACCGCAGCCTCCTGCACTGGAAGCGTGCAGTCTTAACCACTGGACTGCCAGGGAAGTCCCTGCTTTGTCTTCTTTTTCCGGCACTGATTCGTCCTTGCTTTACCCAAGAGGTTTATCCCAAAGGTATGAAAGACTGTTAGAGTCACTGCATTAACCTTCCCCAGGGTATCTGCATTTTAAATGAGATTGCTTTTTTTTCCAATTTTTTAATTGAAGTATAGTTGATTTACAATGTTGCAAGTGTACAGCAAAGTGATTCAGATACATATTCTTTTGCAGATTCTTTTCATTTTAGGTTATTACAAGATATTGAATATAGTTCCCTGTGCTATATAGTAGGTTCTTGTTGTTTATCTATTTTATGTATAGTAGTTTGAATCTGTTAATCCCAAACTCCTAATTTATCCCTCCCCGCTTTCTCCTTTGGTAACCACATTAACCCACAGTAATGAATCTCTGACAGAGACCTGTCAGGGAGTAGAGGAAGATGTCTGGGGAGGGAGAAGACGATTGTAATACCCCATAAATCACACCAGGTGATGTAATCAACCTTCTTCCCCTACCCCGCTCCCTTCCTAAAAGACATAATCCATCTTCAGGCTTCCGTGCTTCTCTCTGGATATTTACTTCCCAAGAAGGCACATCTGTCAGGGGCATGCCAGAGAACCTCTGCCTCTAACTCTGACCTCCTACCCACATTTCTATACTGTTTCAACAGCTGCCTACAAGTCATCTCCTCCTGGATACCCACCATCACTTGAAAGTTACCAGGTCTGCAGTGACATCCGTCATCTCCGCTAGCCTCTGGCTCACCACTTCCTATAGGCTTTCCCTTCTAAACAGGTCTCATATTTGCCCCTTAAGTTTCATTCTCTCTGCCACCACCTTCCTGGGGGGGGTACTTACCACTTTCCAACCCAGCTGGCCTGTCTCTAGCCTCATCCCCTCCAGTTTAGCTGACATATACAGCTGCCAGGTTGTCAGAAACACCCCTTTCGTTTCACCCCTGTTTCTCTACTACTCAGGCCTCGCATGGTTTCCTGCTGCGTCCAGCTGAACTATCCTTGCCTGACATCCGAGGTTCTTCACAAGGCCACATTCCTGCTCTCTCCTGAGATAAGAATGACCTCTCTCTTACAAAATCTTCCCCCTCTCTCTTCACGGCCCCCTCCTCAAGTCCTATCTGCATACAGTCTTTTCTTGGTCTCTCCCTTCTCTGAACTTCTATGGAATCTATTGTAGGGATGGCATGATGTGGCATTGACTATTTTGGTTGGTTTTTTAGTTGCAGCTTGGGTTTTAATCTGTCTCCAATGAGTTCTTTGAAGGCAGAGATCATGGCTGTCCCTGGTGATGGGACCCTGCTTGGTGCTGTGGGCTGGGCAAAGAACAGGTGCTCAGTTTCTGATGCAAAAAGTTTGCGCATTTGACCTTGATGGAAGAAGAAATAAAGGAAGAAATATACAAAAGACGGAAGAAAGGGTGTTGAGATTTGAAACCTCTTACCTCACATGTTCCATACTGCACCATTACTTGTGACATAAAGATCACATTTCCCAAGGTTTTAATATCCTCCCCTTCCCATGCCTGAATAGGTTCCGAAAGTATCTGCAACTCCAGCTGTTTTCTCTTTCTGAGATCTTGGCACTGCCCCTACAGAACCAAAGCAGAACATACTGAAATAGGAATTCTTCTGAAACAGACCTAAAACAAGGCTAAAGTAAGAAGTGGCTCTTGTCTATCAGATTTCCGCTGAGTCCCTATTCCTCATCACGAGTCCCATCACCAGGTCCGTTCGGGACAGACGGAAAGATCCACTACCTTAAATCTCTAGCCTTCAGCCCCTAAACATTTTGTAAGGAAGAGCCACTTCTCATTTTGCAAAACATCAAGATAAAGTGGTAGAAGGGGGTTGCCTCTCCCTCCCCACAAGGAGTAAGGGAAGACAAGTAGCAGAATCACATCCAGCAGGACCAGTAGGCTCAGATCTGGTGCTTGATGTCCCTGCTCGCTCCAGCTCCTCTCCATCTTGTCTACCTTTGCATAAATCGTGCTTTGTTACAAAGCAATTTTATTTTTCTAACTCAGTTTCCAACCAAGTGACATCTTAATTTACAAAATGACTCCAGGAGTTATCGAAAAAGAGAAAAAGTAAACTCCTTATGCCACAGTGAATCAAACTGATCTTATAATGAAACATACGCACTGCCCTATACTTTGTTTTGGGACCAGTAGTAGATTGCTATGAAAAAGTACTAAGTTAATTTTTATCCCTAAAAGGATTGGAAAAAGAGATACAACTGAATTTCACAAATACAAACTGGAAATACAAGCCAAGAAATAATATGTGGGGTATGACTACTATGTATTTGTATACAGTATATACTATGTACATATATATCTCACTGCTTCAGAAAATGTGAGGTTATCTTAAAATAATTTAACAGTATTCACTCCAAATCGAATATGAAAATAAGCATATGGTTAGTTATGTTCCTGTTTCCAAATGACTATCATAGTGTTTTGGGGCGTGTTTTCTATAAAATCTCTGCTGCCCCTTTTAGGTAAATGGAAACTTGAGGAAATAAATTCATTGTACACATATTTTTGAGGCCTAGAATGGGAATAAGTATACTATAAGCACCAAAGCAAGTTTTACAACATGTAAAATGATTAGAATGAAATATCATTTTTCAAATGAGACATTTTATATTCAGTTTACATAGGAAAAAAGAGAAGGGACACAAATAATTATAAATGCCATGGGTCTCAGCGGGCTGTTCCATTAGGCTGAACCATGTCAAACTGCCAATATTCCACCATTTTTTACCTACAACAGCAATTTTAACCTGATACCTTACACTCTGGTCTTCAACTTGCTGTTTAACTGTGGACACGTCAGGTACAGATCTTTTGACAGCAATAAAAACGAGGTGATGGTGAATGTTGCATCACAACCTTACAGCAAGAATCAATAACTGAGCGGTGATCCCCATCACTTGGAGTACTACAGAAATGTCTAAAATTAAGCTCGACTTAATCAATCACCCCAAATAACGTTTTCTTTCCTCCTAAAATGCCACCAAGCAGTTTTACATCAGTGGGTTCAAGAGGACATTAAGCCATTGTGCTCGAGATTCAAGATAAAAGGTAACTTTGATAGCACTCTATATACAGCAATTGTATTTTAGTCGGGTTTCTTTTTCCTTTTAGATTTGATGAAGGATTTCTTTTTCATATGCAAAGAATAGACTCACACCTTTCGGCCTAAGTAGATGAATCCGGTATTGATGCCAATCAGTGAAGGACGAGTTGCACAGACATAAGGTGAGTAACACGGGGGTGAAGACAAAGAGACAAAAGGAAACCCCCCACCTACACAGCCATGCTTAATGTGGCAGAGACTTCAAATGTGAGTGCTTTACACCCTCAGCCTGGCAACCTTTCACAGGTAAGCATGATGTTTGGAAAACAACATTAAATGAAACAATCACTGCGATACGGTCACTAGAGCTTATTGTTTCCACTCTAGAGACCTTTGCAGAAGGAAAGAAACATTACACACAAGTCACTCTTTTAGGAACAAAGCATACAAAATGGAGAATTATAATTTTAGAGCATCACCTACCATGAGAGTTTTGAATGCTATGATTGCTTTCAGAATATCCTGGTGATCTGGATGCGTATCCTATTAAAGGAATACATTTTAAAACAATATTAAAGGAGAACAGAGCAGTGATTGCAGGGGTTAGGGGTGGGAGGAGGGTGTGGCTGCAAAGAGATCCAAAGAGGACATTTTGAGGGATGATGGAATGATCATGATCAGAACAATGATCAGGATGATTGTTCTGTATCGAGACATTAGTGGTGGCAACTCGAATCTATACACATGTTAAAAGTCATAGACCTGTACCCCAAAAGAAAAAAGTCAGTTTTACCATATGCTAACTTGAAGATTAAAAAATCAAACAGCATTTGAGCATTTGGAATCTCAGCACCTCTAATGGTTAGGTGATGAAGAAATTAAGATGGCTGGGAACACATATATTTGGTAACAACATACTAGGTACAGTTATCGAGGCAAGAGCTCCCATTTGCCTTTTTGCTGTTATATCGTGGATAATAAATAATAATTATGTGGGGGGGCATCATTAGGTCATGTTGTTAGTAAATGACAAGAGATAGGGAATTGTAGAAACAAAGTGGTGGTTAGAGAGAAATCAATCCAATCTCATTTCCTACACCGCCTCCATTTTCTTTCAGCAGACTCAACATGGCAGACGGGAAAACATTCCAGGTCTCATACCATGTGCTCCGTCTTAAGCAAGCTGATTATATTTGGTCTGCAATTCCACGGTACTCACAACCCTGAAAAGTGAACAGGTTCAAAAATGGCTTTGAGGAATCCACATCTGCGTAACTGTTTATGAAGGGAAAGTAGGGCTCCTTGCGGGAGATGCCCAGCTAACCTCTGGAATTCAGCTGCAGTAACAGGAAGACAAAATCTGCTGTTCAATCAGCTTTGGGTGATAAAATACAGAGCTGAGTAGACCAAGGGTCTGACCCAAGCCAAGAACAGCATTGCTTATGAAAAGAAAGGTTGTACTCCTTTATAAATGTATCCTTCTGCAAATCGGTTGATCATTGAGGAGTTCAAGTTCTACTCTGCCATGAGCCAGCAGCCATACTCAATGATCAGAAAGCTGGATAAAGTGTCTCACCAGATGGTGAACTTGTACTCAGTGTACGTATTATCTGATGGTGGGAAACGAAAGGCAGCCAAAGGCAGGTGACCACCAGCACGTGGAGCAGGATGGAAACGGGCTCTGAGACAAGAAGGGCCAAGACAGAGGATCCAGGCAGTAGGAGCTCCTGGGATTTTATTTCCTCAAATGAAGTGTCTATTTGCACTTCAGCACTGAGCAGTTACAGAAACCGGGGCCACTCGTTTCTGGATTTTTGTGATAAACAAGGAGGGGCAAACCTCAAACGGTTCAGTGAACAGGTTTAGCTTTTGGAAAGCCATCCAGAGGTCAACACCGTCCTGGGCCCTAACTGAAATTTCATTCCGGCAGGCCAAAGAACTTGAGAACGTGCTTTCGCTCAGAGTACACGCTTTCAATCCTTACAAATGCTGACAAGACCGGCAGCGTGCAACCTTTTTCTTTAAAGATAATCAAACCCTTTCAAACCTCAAAACCTTTCCCCAGACACAGGAAGAACAAGTAGGGTAAATGCAGCTTCACCCCTCGGGCCCTCCTCATCCGCCCCCATCCCCTATGCTCCATCACACAAGAATGGCTCAAGAAGCTACCCCTGCTGATTGGCTTTTAATAAAGAGGATTTGGGCTCTTGAGGCAAAAATATTCAATTCTCAGGCCTCATTGCAAATCTGAATATTTAGAAAAGGTGATAGCTATGCTACAGCTGTTGCAAGTAAACTGTACATTTATAAACAAAAATGTGAGGGGGCTTTGATGGAGATGTATGGCTGCATAAAGAGAGAAACTGAGAGTGGACCCATTTATTCATCTTTAAAGAAATACCAGAATCTTCCATTGTAATCCAGAGTCAGAAAGCTGAATGACCACAGTGCTCTAGGGATAAACATTCCTGTCTATAATGAAAAATGTTCTGTACATTTTCTGATGCTGTTTTGCTTTGTTTAGCTCCCACAAGAAAGCTGGTTCATATATCAGAGCAACAGAAGATTTCTTGGTGGAAGATTTCTCTGTAGAACTCTACAGATGAGAGGGCAGAAGAAAACCTAAGTCAACCAGTGAGCAGAGACTTGAGGAAGCAACAGGACGGGGGCTGAGAGAAGAGAGGGGAGGGAGAATGATCATGAATATTTAATAGTAAAGTATGGGTATCTTTCAGTTATTAGATGAATAAGTCCTGGGGATCTAATGTACAGCATGGTGACTATAGTTGATAATACTGTATTGTATACTTCAAAGTTGCTTAAAAAAAAAAAAGAAAAGAAAAGATCTTGAAAGTTCTCAGTAAAAAAAAAAGGTAGGTATGTGAGGTGGTGGATGTATTAATTAACGTGACTGTGCTCATGATTTTACAATGTATGTGTATATTAAATCATCACGTTGTACACCTTTAAAAAAATCACGTTGTACAACGTAAATATATACAATTTTTATTGGCCAATCATACCTCAATAAAGCTGGAAAAAATAAGTAAAAATAAGTTTAAAAAAGTCTTCAGAGGGGGAAAAAAAAAAGAATGTCCCCTTCTTATTTTGCTGCATAAAGAGGAAAACTAAAAGCCTGGGAAGAGGGAAGACTGGATCAAGTAAATTTTGGAACCCAGGTTTTTTCTGAACTCCTCAGTAAGGCTAGTTTGGAGGTGGTACTGGCTGCTTCCTCCAGAGCAGAGGCTCACTCTTTGTACAGGAGCTTAAAATAGCTCGCCTTCCCTTACCTCCATATGCCGTTCCAACTCTTGCAAGAGAGTAACATACTTTTCCAGTCGCATGAAAGGTTTGCTGAGACTTGTTGTTAAAATGAGGATACCTGGGCTAGATGCACCTTGACTTTCCATAAATCGTTCCAGATCATCACTGGCAAAAGAACGAATATAGTTTTGTTACTGCTTAATATTCCATGTAAAGAGTTACCATCTGAACATGATTTTCCTGCATTTCACAGCATAGAAAACCAAATAAATTTTGTATCACCAACACAAATGCTGCCCAACGCACTTCAACTCAATTCAACCAGCATGGCGCACAGCACTGGGCTACAGCAGTGAACCAGGCACTTATGATCCTTGGCTTTATTTTCTCATCCAACAATTATTTATTGAGCATCTACTAAGTGACAGGCTCTGTTCTCTGTTGGGAATACAGCCGTGAAGAAAACCAAAACCCCTGCCCTTAAGAAGCCTGCACCCAGAGGCATGGGGCATACAATCTATCATACGACCTCAACGTCAGGTTTGAAAAAATCTTGTCTTAGTCACTGCAAACATTCTAGTTATTGGCTGATGAGATGCCAAGGGGAGTAACTCACCAAGTGCTCCCTATCACTGGGACACCCACTTGTAATGTGCCAGAATCAAGTCCTAAATTCAGATAGCAGCATGTTTGCATGACTAATCACTTAGCCTAGGATCTGAAAGCAGTGCAGCAGCCTACCCAAATAACTCAGCTTTAAAAAAAAAAAAAAAGACTGTAGGGAATTCCCTGGCGGTCCAGTGGTTGGGACTCTGAGCTTTCACTGCCGTGGGCCCGGGTTCAATCCCTGGTAGGGGAACTAAGATCTCACAAGCCGCGAGGTGTGGCCAAAAAAAAAAGACTGTATTAATATCTTAGGAACCATGTTGTGCAAATGTCTAAGTATAAGCCTCGGTTTTCTCTGCCCTTCAGCACCCCCTGGATTGTCTCCTTTCCACCAATAGGATACTGAGTCCTGGGGCTGCAAGATCATTTTAGTTTATATTTCTGCAAAATAGAATTAAAGAAGGAAACCTGCTTTATCTCTTGACCCCTCCCCCTCCTTGCTCACCCATGCATATCTAATCCGTCACAAGCCTTCTTGTGCCTGTTTATTCCTTTCCATTCCCACTGCCACTGACTCGGCTCAGGTCTTCATCTCTCCGGTCTGGTTCACTGCAATAGTCCAATGGACCCCCCAGCTTCCAGGCTTTCTGGCTTCTGAACCACCCTGCAAACCACCACTTTACTCCTGTTGCTTTCCTACTCAGGAACCTCCAACTGCCTGCAAGATCAAGTCTTAACTTTTTGGATTCCTACTGGCCCCACCAATCTCCTCATCCCTCTCCAAGAGGAACCCTCTACTACCAAATGACCTACTTATTCTCCTAGAATACATCTTCGACAGCGGTTCCCAACTGTGGCATGTTGCAAAAAGTTGTGCTGTGTTCAAAGAAACTTGCTATCAGTGATAACCTACTAGGGGGTTTGGGGGTGTGGTGGGTTGCAGGTTACCCCTACTATAGATACTCTCCCTCTGCTTGGCTTTTGCGAGCAGGAGAGAAAAAGACATTGTTTCAGCTGCTACACAGCAACCTTGAGTCACGCAGAATCACAGGGATGTCACGGAAGCTAGATCTCATCTGAGTGGTCACATCTAACCATCAATGCTACCTGTTTTATCAGATTTTGCAGTCTTGCTCCAGAAGCAGCCAAGGGGAGGGAAGTGCCCTGGACTTGAAATCATAAAACAGATTCAGTGACCCTGATCAGTTACCAACCTCAGCTGACTCATTTGTAAAGCAGAGATAAAACCTACTTCCTACTAAAATTGTGAACCTTAAATATTGGGGTTTATAAGACTAAAATCTTTCATGCTAAGATCTCTGCATGCATTTGTTCTTGTTTAATATTCACAACAACATTTCAACACAGGTGTTATCTTCATTTTACAGACGAGAAACATGAGACTCAGAAAGGGTGAGTGAAAGCAAGTAAATAGCTAAGTTAAGGTTCATACCCAGGTCTGTTGGAAATCACTACTGTCTGATGCTTGATGTGGAACACAGCAGTGGCATGGACCATCTCTGAGGTCTAAACCATGAAAAAAAGGAGGGTGGGAGCTGAGTTGACTTGAATAATGCAGGGAGAACTTCTAGAAGAAATAGTGTTTTGGACCTAGAGATTATCATACTAAGTGAAGTAAGTCAGACAGAGAAAGACAAATATCATATGATATCACTTACATGTGGAATCTGAAATATGACACAAATGAACTTATTTACAAAACAGAAACAGACTCACAGACATAGAAAACAAATTTATGGTTACCAAAGTGGAAAGGGGGTAGGGAAGGGATAAATTAAGAGTTTGGGATTAACAGATACAGACTACTATATATAAAATAGAGAAACAACAAGGTCCTACTATATAGCACAGGGAACTATATTCAATATCCTGTAATAAATCATAATGGAAAAGAATATGAAAAAGAATATATATCTATATGTATAACTGAATTACTTTGCTGTATACCTGAAACTAACACAACATTGTAAATCAACTAGATTTCAATAAAAATTTTTGAAAAAGAAATAGTGCTTAATGCAAGCGACTAGGGAAATACAGGTTAACCTGCCTCTGGGTCAGATTTGGCTTAGACTAAAAAATAATCATCACATATAAAATATAATTAGGAAAATAACTCGAAGTTGGAGAGTGCATTTGAGTATGTAATTTTGAGAAAATCACTTTCCTAATTTCTTTTCAATTTGGTAAACAAGTCTTATTTTTTCCTTTCCGTGAGTAAATCACTACCTGCATCCTCAACTTTCTACTCTAATTGATACAAGGGTTACAACAATTACAAGCAAATGCTAATGTGTACTTTATTACTTTCCATGCAGCATTCTAACTTCTAGGCTTGTTAAATATTACAAAAGAATTTAAAATTTTTTTTCAATATAACGTGAGATCACTATCTCAGAATAAAACACTGGCTATTGGGGAAAAAGTAACATTAGACTAGTGCAACAAAAGAACAAAACTGCCTTATAAAGCCACTGCCCATTATGATAAATAGATCCTCAAAGACACATTTTACTTAGCCAAATAAATTTAATGCACAAATTAATATCATACACAAATATAACATGCAAATATATATCATTATACCAAAACACAATCTGTCTTTCAAATGCAGCTTTTACGTTTTATACAGCCTGTTTGAAGTGCTTTTCAAGTTTAACAGGTTCTGTCTATGTGATGTGATACAATAGAAGCAGTTTTCAATGTATGAATGTTGTTTGAAACTCAACATACCCTTATAGAATGCATGGTGGATGGGGCTCTGGTATATTCTAGGTTGGGCTGGAAAACTGAAGAAAAGTATCATACATTATAATAACACTACAGGGCTTAACCATCTCATATAACAGTGTTTCTGTAGAATCTTTGCATAGATTTCCACTTTGAACGATGGTAACTCTAACTAGAGCAGCTAGAAAAGGACCAGATTTTCCCCCCTTTTCGCCTCACTCTCTCGCCACCAGCCTTTCGTGGGAATCACTGTGGTCTGGAAAGGGGAGGTGAGGCATGAGGAGCTGGGGGGCTGGGCGTGGCCAGTGGAAAATCCCCGGGGTTGCCGCTCACACTGGGTTGGGTGGATCTCACTCAGCCCTTTTTTCACTGATCCAGTCCCAGAAACTAGGCTGCCTGCTTCTTCCCCACCACTTTTTGTTTGTGGTCAGTCTCACTTGCTCCCTTCCCTGGTTCCTCAAAGACAGAACAGAATCTAGTCTCAGAATTTTTCCTATGTGCTTCGTCCCGGAAGCAAGTACACAGCTCTGAGTTTTTCTCAAAGTCTTCGTTGCTGACAACAGTGGTAAACAGAGAGTGAATAAAACTAACAAGAGGAAAAGAACACGTGGTGTTTGTGGTAGTCGCCGCAATAGAGCCGGAAGTGAGGTCCAGATCTGCCTGGGTGCTAACTCTCTCCTCCTCTCCCCCCTCTGTCTTTTCACGCTGCTGGGTTCCTCTCCCTTGTGAAAAGGATGGATGCCACAACGAAGCACGGGAGAGAAGTGGGTATTTTTGTAAGGGTGAAGTTACTCCCAGGAAGAAATAAGAGCCACAATAGCAAGCCAGAAGGGGAGAGAGAGGGGAAATCCCGAAAGACCTCACCCAGGGCCGAGCAAAAGACTGGGGCAGTCATTCAAATATATGTAAATATGGGGAACAAACATATCAAGATTGGGGTCTGCTTATATCTCCAAATTCAGATAATGCATCACTGCACTTTTCACAAGGCACCAACACACAGTCATACAATTTTCAGGCTGCGTCTGGTCTCATTGTCAATCGTCACAAGCATTTCTAGTATGATACTGCTACCTGCCGGCCGAAATGAAGAAGTTCACCTAACTGGCTTGCTCTGACTCAAGAGATTTTCCTGCTTCTAAGCATCTACAGCTTTAGCAGAAATCCACCAATGTCCCTATTTCAGCTGAAATCTTCATATAAAACAGGATTTTAATCTGAATTTTCTGAGAATTTCACTCAACTATGCTTTGCCTCTAGTATGTCAGCATAAATTACGACAAGATGCCTAGAAAATAGCTGAGATTATATTAGAAGCACCTCTGAGGATAACCCCAAGTATTTTAATTTAATTTTCATTCCTTACATGTAAATAAACCACTAAGATAAAAATTCAGTTCTATGGGACTCCAGTGAGTCTTCCATCATTTCAAGGGATATTATAAAATTCTCCAAAAAAATCACTAATCATTTATAAAATAGATAAACAAGGACCTACTGTATAGCACAGGGAACTATATTCAATATCTTGTAATAACTTATAATGGAAAAGAATCTGAAAAAGAATATATATCTATATCTATACATAGATATATGTACACTGAATCACTTTGCTGTACACCTGAAACATTGTAAATAACTATACTTCGATTAAAAAAAATCACTAACCAAAATCAAGCGAACAGGATATAATAATTTCCCCCCAAAGTTGAGAATCTTTCAATTAACTGTGCAACAAACTTTAAATCATAATGTTTGAAGGAATCTCTACTGTCATTTATACTTTAAACTCCTAACATGGGTAAATACCGAGTCAGTAGTATTTTAGCACACAGAATTACAACAGAAAATTCTCTAAACACTACAAAAGTCTGCCATCTGAGGTACACCGTTTCTTTCTGGTATTTATCCAGAATTGCTGTTCTCAGATCAGAAGAAAAAGAATACGTGCTCATATAAATGGCAAGCTAACATGATGGGATCTCTTTTCATTGGCATTAAGAAATTTACCCTTATCCACACAGGATGTTTACATAGCCATCACAGGAAAAATGCCTCTGAACCATATTTTTCTTTATTGAAGATAAGTAGTGAAGTATGAAAACATTCCTGGAAATAATAAAAACAAATTCAGGACTGAGGTTCCCTCGGGGGAGGGAGGGAGGAGAAGGAAATATTGGAAAGTATACACAGGACTCCAATTGCAGCTATAATTTGATTCTTAAGCTGAATGGTGGGTACGTGGGTGTACTTTATTTTATCTCTGTTCTTTGTATGCTTGAAATATTGCATAATTTTTTTTCTAAAAAACAACGAGAAGCTGGTAGAAGATGAATAAAGCAGACATGGGAGGTGGCAGCAAGTAGCTTGTGCTATACGCCGGGTACTTGGTACACATTATTTCATTGAATCCTCACACCAACCCTGCAAGGTAGGTGATTTTATCCTCATTTTACAAGTGAGGAAACTAAGGCTTAAATATTAAGTGAATCACCCTGGGTAACACAGCTTCTAAGTGGCAGAACTGTAAACTGAGACAATATAAAAGTGGGAAAAAGTTTTTAGGCTGACATCAAGGAGTGGCATGATGGGGATGGTGGCATGAGATGCTACGTGGACCCATCCCCCGGGGAAACAAGCAGAGCTAGTGGAACCTATAAAAACAACCATTTAAAGTCTCTAGAAAGTGTTCCAATGACATCTGGTAAATGAAGAAAACATTTATTCAAGAAAATATTCTAAAACTCAGTAAGAACAGGGAGAGCTTGGTATTTGAGCCATGACCTGCTCTCTCCCTCCTCCCTCCTCCCTCCTCCTGGCTCAGTTTGCCAGAAGGCACTCCAGGCAAGTGTGGACAAGAAGAGAGGGCTCCCTCTGCCCTCAACTCCCAACCCAAGGACACAATATCTCACTAGCGTATCTCAACTGCTCCAGCTCTGAGTTGAAGATGCTGAATGCCTAGTGAATGTGGCTGAGAGGTTGGATGGAGAGGGAGGACACAGGCTGAAAATACTGGCACCAAATTACCCTCACCCCAGCTCGCTTGTAGGGTAGAGGTTCTGTGCTGGGAAAGGTAAACAGAGAAGACCAGAGGCTACTGCCCTGCCCAGCACCCAGAGTAGTGGCTCAAAGATTTTGCCCAGGGGAGAGGCAGACAGACTATAGGAACAGAGAGCTTTCCTCAAAGGAATTGGTTCTAGTTGAAAAACAGTGTGGGGAAATTCAAGCCTAAGGTCTCTTGCAAAAGCAATGAAGATTTTGGTGGTAAGCAAATGAGAGAAGGCTGGTCCTCTTAATTAAGAACAACAAGCTACACAAGAGGCCAGCTAGGTCAGTAGAGAGAACGAGCAAATTTCAAAGACTGGTCTCAAAAAACTACCCCTAGAATGAAGAGCCCAGAAATAAACCCACAGGCCTACGGTCAATTAATCTTCGACAAAGGAGGCAATAATATACAGTGGAGAAAAGACAGTCTCTTCTATAAGTGGTGTTGGGAAAGCTGGACAGCCACATGTAAATCAATGAAGTCAGAACACTCCCTCACACCCTACAGAAAAATAAACTCAAAATGGCTTAAAGACTTAAATGTAAGACAGGACATCATAAAACTCCTAGAAGAGAACATAGGCAAAACATTCTCTGACATAAATTGTACTAATGTTTCCTTAGGTCAGTCTCCCAAGGCAATAGAAATAAAAGCAAAAATAAACAAATGGGACCTAATCAAACTTTAACCTTTTGCACAGCAAAGGAAACCATTAACAAAATGAAAAGACAACCTACAGAGAAAATATTTGCAAACAATGTGACTGACAAGGGCTTAATTTCCAAAATATACAAACAGCTTATACAACTCAATATCAAAAAAACAAACAACCCAATCCAAAAATGGGCAGAAGACCTAAGTAGACACTTCTCCAAAGAAGACATACAGATAGCCAACAGGCACATGGAAAGATGCTCAACATCACTAATTATTAGAGAAATGCAAATCAAAACTACAATGAGGTATCACCTCACACAAACAGTAAATAAGAATGTTAATAAAACAAATGCTATAAATATATCCTCACTCTCCTTTCTTCTCTCAGTTTCATTAATAGAAAATTATATTAATAATAACGATGGCAGGCTTCCCTGGTGGTGGAGTGGTTGTGAATCCACCTGCCAATGCAGGGGACATGGGTTCAAGCCCTGGTCCGGGAGGATCCCACGTGCCGCGGAGCAACTAAGCCCACGAGCCACAACTACTGAGCCTGCGCTCTAGAGCCTGCGAGCCACAACTACTGAAGCCTGTGAGCCACAACTACTGAAGCCCGTGCGCCTAGAGCCTGTGCTCTGCAGCAAGAGAAGCCACCTCAATGAGAAGCCTGCGCACCACAACAAAGAGTAGCCCCTGCTCTCAGCGACTAGAGAAAACCCACGTGCAGCAGCAAAGACCCAATGCAGCCAAAAATTAAATAAATGAATAAATAAATAAATTTAAAATAATAATAACGATGGCAATGTATTATTGGGTTCATAACATATAGACATAACATGTATAACAACAGTAGCACAAAAAGGGAAGTGGAAATACAGGTATACTAGGAGTAACATTTTTATATCTCACTAGAATTAAGTTACTGTAAACATGAAGCAGATTCAGACAAGTTAAGATATATATATGGAAAGCCTCAAAGCAAACACTAAAAAAATAATTCATGGGGGTGGGAGCAGGGATTGACTGCAATAGGCATAAGGGATCTTCTGTGACAGAAATGTTCTTAAATTGGATTGTGGTGATGGTTGCACAACTCTATACATTTACTAAATGTAAGTTAAACAAATTGGTTAAAAAAGCAAAATAAAATAAAATAATTCAAAAACCCATAAAAGGACATTGGGTTTCAGCTCTGACATCCAAAGAGCTTAGAAGTTATCATTACCATCCTCGCAACAAGAAAAACACTGAACAAACTGAAAATCAATTACTTTTCTTAGATCCACTGAGAATTGAGATCACAGGGAAAACCACCACCCCCAAATCTAGAAAGACAGGCAAACACAAAGAATTAGAACTGAGATCAACTTCCCTGAGGAGAAGCCACTGGAGCCAGTAACTGGCAGGACCACTCAAATGGAAATTGTGATGAACTGCACAAAGGGATTTTTCTGTGATCTTCTCCATGAGAACCTGCTTGGGTTCCTGGATGCAAAACCCACAAAAATTTTGGTCTCCCCAAGACTGGGTCCCTGGGAGTTTTTAATTGTCAAGCTAGTCCATGCTCATACAGAGTGAAGTAAGTCAGAAAGAGAAAAACAAATACCGTATGCTAACACATATATATGGAATCAAAAAAAAAATGGTTCTGAAGAATGGTCTTGAGGGCACGGGGAGGGGAAAGGGTAAGCTGGGACGAAGTGAGAGAGTTGCACTGACATATACACAGTACCAAATGTAAAATAGATAGCTAGTGGGAAGCAGCCACATAGCACAGGGAGATCAGCTCGGTGCTTGGTGACCACCTAGAGGGGTGGGATAGGGAGGGTGGGAGGAAGACCCAAGAGGGAGGGGATATGGGGATATACATATACATAGAGCTGATTCACTTTGTCATACAGCAGAAACTAACACACCAGTGTAAAGCAATTATACTCCAATAAAGATGTAAAAAAAAAAAAAAACGAATCCGCCTGCCAATGCACAGGACATGGGTTCAAGCCCTGGTCCGGGAAGATCCCACATGCCGCAGAGCAACTAAGCTTGTGCGCCACAACCACTGAGCCTGCGCTCTAGAGCCCGTGAGCCACAACTACTGAGCCCACGTGCTGCAGCTACTGAAGCCCGCAGGCCTAGAGCCCAGGCTCCGCAACGAGAGAAGCCACCGCGATAAGAAGCCCGCGCATCACAACAAAGAGTAGCCCCTGCTCGTCTCAACTAGAGAAAGCCCACGCATAGCAATGAAGACCCAACGCAGACAAAAAAACAACAACTCACAAACAAACAATGATGCCACAACTAAGACGTGGCACAGTCAAAATAAACAAACAAATAAATATTTTTAAAAAGTGATAGAACTGCAAAGGGAAATAGATAGATCCAGTATTGTGATCCATCCGTCTATCAGTAATCAAGAAATCCAGCAGGTCGAAAATTAGTAACGATGTAGTTGAACTGAACATTATCAATTCTGTGACATAAAACACAATGTAACAAATTTATAAGAATAGAAATCAACAAATGGTGCTGGGACAATTGGATATACACATGCAAAAGAATGAAGTTGGACCCCTACTGCATATCATATGTAAAAATTAACTCAAGAAGGATTAAAGAGCTAAACTTGAGTTAACAATATTAAATTCTTAGATAGGCATAAGTCTTCACAACCTAGATTAGGCAACAATTTTTTAGATATAACACCAAAAATATAAGCAAAATAGATAAAATAGATACATTGGATGTCATCAAAATTAAACTTAAAATTAAAACTTTTGTGCTTCAAAAGATACCAAGCAAACCCAGAAAATGAAGTTTTTTGCAAATCACACGTCTGATAAGAGTATATAAAGAAGAATATATAAAGAAATGTTGCCACTCAACAATGAAAAGATGAATAACCCACCTAAAAAAACGGACAAAGGGTTTGAGAGAAAAAATGTTCAACATCATTAGCCCTTAGAGAAACGGAGAGTGACTGCTACTGGGTAAGGGGTTTCTTTGTGGGGTGATGAAAATGTTCTGGACCTAAATAGTGGTGATGGTTGCACAACCTAATATATTAGCAACCACTGAGTTCTACACTTTAAAATGGTGGATTTATGGTATGTGAATCATATCTCAGTAATGAATCAAGTAACCCAATTTAACAATAGGCGAAGGATCTGAATAGACGTTTCCCCAAATGAAGGTACACCAATTGCCAATAAAGCCCATGAAAGATGCTCAACATCATTAGTCATTAGGGAAATGCAAATCAATATCAAAATGAGATATCGTCACTTCATACCCTCTAGAATGGCTATAATCAAAAAGACTGATGATAACAAATGTTGGTGAGGATGTGGAGAAAGTGAAACCGTCATAAACTGCTAGTAGGAATATAAGTTGGTGCAGCCACTTTGGAAAACAGTCTCACAGTTCCTCTAAAAGTGAAATATAGAGTTACCGTATGACCCAGCAATTTCACTCCTACGTATCTACCCAAGAGAAATGAAAACATAGGTCTACACAACGACTTGTACATGAATCTTCATAGTAGCACCATTCACAATCCATATGTCCACAAACTGGTGAATGGAAGAACAATATACAGTATCCATACAATGAAATATTTTTCACTGTATGTATGGCAATTTAAAAAAACAATGTACTGTTAAGTGCAACAACATGGATGAACCTTGAAAACATTATGCTGAGTGAAAGAAGCCAGACACAAAAGGCCATATGTTGTGTGATTCCACTTAAATGAAATGTTCAGAATAAGCAAATCCATAGTCACATAAAGTATTTTAGTGGTTGCCTTGGGCTGGCAATGGGGAGTGACAGCTAATGAGTATAGGTTTGTTTGGAGAATGAAGACAACCTTCTAAAATTGATCGTGGTGATGGTTGCACAACTCTGAATATACTAAAAATAATTTAACTGTACACTTTAAATGGGTGAATTGTATGGTATGTGAATTATATCTCAATAAAGTTATTATATTAAAAAAGAAACGGTAAAATTTTATTTCTTAAGCTGGGTGGTGGGTACATGGGTGCTCATTTTATGATAATTCTTTAAGTTTGCATTTAGATTATTCACTTTGTAGGTGAAATACATGTCTTAATAAAAACATTTCTTTAGAAGTCTGACAGACTTGGATTCTAATTCTGGCTCAATCACTTAACAGCTATGAGTACTTGGGCAGATTACTTAACCTTCTAATGTCTTATCTGTAAAGCAGAGATGGTAATAATAGTAACTCCCTCATAGGCTTTTACATCATGTGCCTGGCACATTGTCAGTGTTATTATTAGCTCTAAGCAGTTGAGCCACTTGCCTAAATAATCCAGAGTCATGGCTTCTCTTTCTTTAAACTCCAACTTCCATATTTGCTATTCCACAAGAGTTCACAACTTTCATCAGGGAAGTAAAATTCACCTTCAAGTAGGACCTACTGAATTCTACCTTCAAAATGCCCTTACATAACAGCTCTATAAAGCCAATCAAGCTCCTAATGAACCAGGACAAAGCCAAAGTTTCCATCACTTCTGAGGGTTGTTGTCACCTACTGTTCCAGCCTGGGTCTGGGAGTACAAGTCAAATTAAGAGAAGAATAATCTTTTCAGTCTTGAGCAGCCTCCAGAATCATGTCGGTTCTGAATCTAGTCTCCGAGTTCAGTCATAAGAGCCTCTGTGTGGGGAGATTAACCAAGATGGCGGAGTAGAAGGACGTGCACTCACTCCCTCTTGCGAGAGCTCCAGAATCACAACTGGCTGCTGGACAATCATTGACAGGAAGACCCTGGACTTCACCAAGGAGGATACCCCATGTCCAAGGACAGAGGAGAAGCCACAGTGAGACGGTAGGAGGGGCGCAATCAAAGTAAAATCAAATCCCATAACTGCTGGGTGGGTGACTCACAGACTGGCGAACACTTATACCACAGAAGTCCACCCACTGGAGTGAAGGTTCTGAGCCCCACGTCAGGCTTCCCAACCTGGGGGTCCGGCAACGGGAGGAGGAATTCCTAGAGAATCAGACTTTGAAGTCTAGTGGGAATTGATTGCAGGACTGTGACAGGACTGGGGGAAACAGAGACCCCACTCTTGGAGGGCACACACAAAGTAATGTGTGCATCGGGACCCAGGGGAAGGAGCAGTGACCCTGGGGGAGACTGAACCAGACGTACCTGCTGGTGTTGGGGGGTCTCCTGCCGAGGCAAGTGGTGGCTCTGTTTCACCGTGGGGATAAGGACACTGGCAGCAGAGGTCCTGGGAAGTTCTCCTTGGCGTGAGCCCTCCCAGAGTCTGCCATTAACCCCACCAAAGAGCACGGGTAGGCTCCAGTGTTGGGTTGCCTCAGGCAAAACAACCAACAGGGAGGGAACCCAGCCCCACCCATCAACAGTCAAGTGGATTAAGGTTTTACTGAGCTCTGACCGCCACAGCAACAGGGAGGGAACCCAGCCCCACCCATCAACAGTCAAGTGGATTAAGGTTTTACTGAGCTCTGACCGCCACAGCAACAGTCAGCTCTACCCACCACCAGAGCCTCCCATCAAGCCTCTTAGATAGCCTCAACCACCAGAGGGCAGACAACAGAAGCAAGAAAAACTACAATCCTGCAGCCTGTGGTCCAAAAACCACAGTTACAGAAAGACAGAGAAGATGAAAAGGCAGAGGGCTATGTACCAGATGAAGGAACAAGAAAAAACCCCAGAAAAACAACTAAATGAAGTGGAGATAGGCAACCTTCCAGAAAAAGAATTCAGAATAATGATAGTGAAGATGATCCAGGACCTCGGAATAAGAATGGAGGCAAAGATTGAGAAGATGCAAGAAATGATTAACAAAGACCTAGAAGAATTAAAGAACAAACAAACAGAGATGACCAATACAATAACTGAAATGAAAACTACACTAGAAGGAATCAATAGCAGAATAACTGAGGCAGAAGAACGGATAAGTGACCTGGAAGACAGAATGGTGGAATTCACTGCTGCAGAACAGACTAAAGAAAAAAGAATGAAAAGAAATGAAGACAGCCTAAGAGACCTCTGGGACAACATTAAACGCAACAACATTCGCATTATAGGGGTCCCAGAAGGAGAAGAGAGAGAGAAAGGACCAGAGAAAATATTTGAAGAGATTATAGTCGAAAACTTCCCTAACATGGGAAAGGAAATAGCCACCCAAGTCCAGGAAGCGCAGAGAGTCCCATACAGAATAAACCCAAGGAGAAACACGCCGAGACACATAGTAATCAAAGTGGCAAAAATTAAAGACAAAGAAAAATTACTGAAAGCAGCAAGGGAAAAACGACAAATAACATACAAGGGAACTCCCATAAGGTTAACAGCTGATTTCTCAGCAGAAACTCTGCAAGCCAGAAGGGAGTGGCATGATATACTTAAAGTGATGAAAGGGAAGAACCTACAACCAAGATTACTCTACCCTGCAAGGATCTCATTCAGATTCGATGGAGAAATCAAAAGCTTTACAGACAAGCAAAAGCTAAGAGAATTCAGCACCACCAAACCAGCTCTACAACAAATGCTAAAGGAACTTCTCTAAGTGGGAAACACAAGAGAAGAAAAGGACCTACAAAAACAAACCCAAAACAATTAAGAAAATGGTCATAGGAACATACATATCGATAATTACCTTAAATGTGAATGGATTAAATGCCCCAACCAAAAGACATAGACTGGCTGAATGGATACAAAAACAAGACCCATATATATGCTGTCTACAAGAGACCCACTTCAGACCTAGGGACACATACAGACTGAAAGTGAGGGGATGGAAAAAGATATTCCATGCAAATGGAAATCAAAAGAAAGCTGGAGTAGCTATACTCATATCAGATAAAATAGACTTTAAAATAAAGAATGTTACAAGAGACAAGGAAGGACACTACATAATGATCCAGGGATCAATCCAAGAAGAAGATATAACAATTATAAATATATATGCACCCAACATAGGAGCACCTCAATACATAAGGCAACTGCTAACAGCTATAAAAGAGGAAATCGACAGTAACACAATAATAGTGGGGGACTTTAACACCTCACTTACACCAATGGACAGATCATCCAAAATGAAAATAAATAAGGAAACACAAGCTTTAAATGACACAATAGACCAGATAGATTTAATTGATATATATAGGACATTCCATCCAAAAACGGCAGATTACACGTTCTTCTCAAGTGCGCACGGAACATTCTCCAGGATAGATCACATCTTGGGTCACAAATCAAGCCTCAGTAAATTTAAGAAAATTGAAATCATATCAAGCATCTTTTCTGACCACAACGCTATGAGATTAGAAATGAATTACAGGGAACAAAACGTAAAAAAGACAAACACATGGAGGCTAAACAATACGTTACTAAATAACCAAGAGATCACTGAAGAAATCAAACAGGAAATAAAAAAATACCTAGAGACAAATGACAATGAAAACACGACGACCCAAAACCTATGGGATGCAGCAAAAGCGGTTCTAAGAGGGAAGTTTATAGCTATACAAGCCTACCTAAAGAAACAAGAAAAATCTCAAGTAAACAATCTAACCTTACACCTAAAGAAACTAGAGAAAGAAGAACAAACAAAACCCAAAGTTAGCAGAAGGAAAGAAATCATAAAGATCAGAGCAGAAATAAATGAAATAGAAACAAAGAAAACAATAGCAAAGATCAATAAAACTAAAAGTTGGTTCTTTGAGAAGATAAACAAAATTGATAAGCCATTAGCCAGACTCATCAAGAAAAAGAGGGAGAGGACTCAAATCAATAAAATCAGAAACGAAAAAGGAGAAGTTACAACAGACACCGCAGAAATACAAAACATCCTAAGAGACTACTACAAGCAACTTTATGCCAATAAAATGGACAACCTGGAAGAAATGGACAAATTCTTAGAAAGGTATAAACTTCCAAGACTGAATAAGGAAGAAACAGAAAATATCAACAGACCAATCACAAGTAATGAAATTGAAACTGTGATTAAAAATCTTCCAACAAACAAAAGTCCAGGACCAGATGGCTTCACAGGTGAATTCTATCAAACATTTAGAGAAGAGCTAACACCCATCCTTCTCAAACTCTTCCAAAAAATTGCAGAAGAAGGAACACTCCCAAACTCATTCTATGAGGCCACCATCACCCTGATACCAAAACCAGACAAAGACACTACAAAAAAAGAAAATTACAGACCAATATCACTGATGAATATAGATGCAAAAATCCTCAACAAAATACTAGCAAACAGAATCCAACAACACATTAAAAGGATCATACACCACGATCAAGTGGGATTTATCCCAGGGATGCAAGGATTCTTCAATATACGCAAATCAATCAATGTGATACACCATATTAACAAATTGAAGAATAAAAACCATATGATCATCTCAATAGATGCAGAAAAAGCTTTTGACAAAATTCAACACCCATTTCTGATAAAAACTCTCCAGAAAGTGGGCATAGAGGGAACCTACCTCAACATAATAAAGGCCATATATGACAAACCCACAGCAAACATCATTCTCAATGGTGAAAAACTGAAAGCATTTCCTCTAAGATCAGGAACGAGACAAGGATGTCCACTCTCACCACTATTATTCAACATAGTTCTGGAAGTCCTAGCCACGGCAATCAGAGAAGAAAAAGAAATAAAAGAATACAAATTGGAAAAGAAGAAGTAAAACTGTCACTGTTTGCGGATGACATGATACTATACATAGAGAATCCTAAAACTGCCACCAGAAAACTGCTAGAGCTAATTAATGAATATGGTAAAGTTGCAGGTTACAAAATTAATGCACAGAAATCTCTTGCATTCCTATACACTAATGATGAAAAATCTGAAAGAGAAATTATGGAAACACTCCCATTTACCATTGCAACAAAAAAAATAAAATACCTAGGAATAAACCTACCTAGGGAGACAAAAGACCTGTATGCAGAAAACTATAAGACACTGATGAAAGAAATTAAAGATGATACAAATAGATGGAGAGATATACCATGTTCTTGGATTGGAAGAATCAACATTGTGAAAATGAGTATACTACCCAAAGCAATCTACAGATTCAATGCAATCCCTATCAAATTACCAATGGCATTTTTTACGGAGCTAGAACAAATCATCTTAAAATTTGTATGGAGACACAAAAGACCCCGAATAGCCAAAGCAGTCTTGAGGCAAAAAAATGGAGCTGGAGGAATCAGACTCCCTGACTTCAGACTATACTACAAAGCTACAGTAATCAAGACAATATGGTACTGGCACAAAAACAGAAACATAGATCAATGGAACAAGATAGAAAGCCCAGAGATTAACCCACGCACCTATGGTCAACTAATCTATGACAAAGGAGGCAAAGATATACAATGGAGAAAAGACAGTCTCTTCAATAAGTGGTGCTGGGAAAACTGGACAGCTACATGTAAAAGAATGAAATTAGAATACTCCCTAACACCATACACAAAAATAAACTCAAAATGGATTAGAGACCTAAATATAAGACTGGACACTATAAAACTCTTAGAGGAAAACATAGGAAGAACACTCTTTGACATAAATCACAGCAAGATCTTTTTTGATCCACCTCCTAGAGTAATGGAAATAAAAACAAAAATAAACAAGTGGGACCTAATGAAACTACAAAGCTTTTGCACAGCAAAGGAAACCATAAACAAGACAAAAAGACAACCCTCAGAATGGGAGAAAATATTTGCAAATGAATCAACTGACAAAGGATTAATCTCCAAAATATATAAACAGCTCATTCAGCTCAATATCAAAGAAACAAACACCCCAATCCAAAAATGGGCAGAAGACCTAAATAGACATTTCTCCAAAGAAGACATACAGACGGCCACGAAGCACATGAAAAGATGCTCAACATCACTAATTATTAGAGAAATGCAAATCAAAACTACAATGAGGTATCACCTCACTCCTGTTAGAATGGGCATCATCAGAAAATCTACAAACAACAAATGCTGGAGAGGGTGTGGAGAAAAGGGAACCCTCTGGCACTGTTGGTGGGAATGTAAATTGATACAGCCACTATGGAGAACAATATGGAGGTTCCTTAAAAAACTAAAAATAGAATTACCATATGACCCAGCAATCCCACTACTGGGCATATACCCAGAGAAAACCATAATTCAAAAGGACACATGCACCCGAATGTTCATTGCAGCACTATTTACAATAGCCAGGTCATGGAAGCAACCTAAATGCCCATCAACAGACGAATGGATAAAGAAGTTGTGGTACATATATACAATGGAATATTACTCAGCCATAAAAAGGAACGAAATTGAGTCATTTGTTGAGACGTGGATGGATCTAGAGACTGTCATACAGAGTGAAGTAAGTCAGAAAGAGAAAAACAAATATCGTATATTAATGCATGTATGTGGAACCTAGAAAAATGGTACAGATGAGCCAGTTTGCAGGGCAGAAGTTGAGACACAGATGTAGAGAATGGACATATGGACACCAAGGGGGGAAAACTGCGGTGAGGTGGGGATGGTGGTGTGCTGAATTGGGCGATTGGGATTGACATGTATACACTGATGTGTATAAAACTGATGCCTAATAAGAACCTGCAGTATAAAAAAACAAACAAAACAACTAATACTAAACTTTCATTGGGTTATTTGTATGGAAATATGTTAATATAAATGTTTCAGACATTACATGAAATTTCTAAAAATGTTATATTTGTATTTGTATGGAAATATGTATGGAAATATGTTAATATAAATGTTTCAGACATTACAGGAAACTTCTAAAAATCTTATATGTTCTGGTATAAGGTTATAAGTAATAATCCTAGTTATTACTTTAAAATGTATATCTCAGAAATAACTAATTTTCTTGTCAACTGCATTATTATGAACTTTCATCAAATCTTTAACCATGGTCATTTTTAAGTCTTCTGTCATTTACAGACAGTTCTGGGTGTACTCTGATGATTTTGCAAGTATGTTCCTATAAAAGGGTTTCATCTTCAAGAAATTCATGGAAAAGACTCTGACAAGTACAGGTTTCTGGTAACTGACTGTACTGCTGAACTGAATGACTAAGCATTTTCAGAACTCTAATGAAAAACTGATGAACTCATAAAAGTGCTAACAAAAGATCAAGATGAAAAAAAAAATTAATTACATGGGACTGAGTGAACTGATGAGGATGAGTATAATTTTTGTGACTTTCTGTCTGAATTAAAAAAAAAAAATCCCACAAGGACTCAGAGGCAAAGAATATACAAATCAATTTTCACTGCAAAGTAAAGGAGCTGTTACAGTGGAGGATTACTGGACTGAATGTCAATATTATGACATAGTATGAGTGTGTTTCATGTTTGGTAATTGCAATCATTGTTGCTTTTGTTGTGGTCATCCATGTACAATGCTTGGTGTCAGTCTATTTATCTCTTGTAAAAATAAAATACAGTGTGTGTGTGTGGAAAAAAAAAAATAAAATGAATGTATAACTGCAAAAAAAAAATCGCTCATGGTGTAACAACTTGTGAATAATACTTGTTTTATAATGAACTTAAGGGACACAGAATTTGCCAGATTCTCTATCTTTATTCCCTAAAGACACCAAGGCCATAGGTGGCCTTTTATTCCTTTGTCTCACTTGAAGGTATTGAACAGTATCCCTATCAAATATTTGATGAGTCACTGAAAATGTTTACCTATCTACAAAAACAACACTAATGCATACTAATAAAGGCAATGAAGAGAAAAAAAAAAAAAAAAAAGAGCCTCTGTGTGTTGTTCTTGCTATTGTCCCACCTGGATTCCTAGCACATGGCTTCAAAGTCCAAACTGTGTCTTCAAGCCTATCCTACAGAATTCTGGCCCAGATGAATGTATCAGTGAATGTGTCAAGGGTGAGTCATCAGAGGGTAAGGAAGGGTAGGAGAGATGTGAGCTTATCTGGGTCCCTTGCAAGGACTCTTAAAGGAGATACTGTGCTGCTGTTCCCCATGAATCTGAAACAATTTATATTCGTGTGTAATTGTCATCAGAGACCTTTGCTTAGAGTACCTGACACCCAGTTCACAGGCTTAGTTTCCTTCCACCTTTCCCTGCTGATACCTGCCTTTTAGCCATATTACTACTTGAGACTTCCTCTACCAGACAAAGGGAGAGTGAAAAAGAGATGAATCTAGGCAGCTTCCTCTGCAGCAACTTGGATAAAACATTCACTGGGATGGGGAAGGCTAAACCATTGGCTCTAAATAGAATTTTACTTCAAGAAAGCCTTCCCTGACCCTTCCTTCACTCCACACTTTGATACCATGTTCAAAGTCTCACAGCTTCCTTTTAATTACCCTTTTCTAATACAACATGTTTACAACATTTAATTTCATGTCTATTTCTCTCAAGAGTCTATGCCCCATGAGGGAAGGGACCTTCTCTTCCTTGTTCACTACTGTATCCCCATCAACTACTATAGGACCTTGCACATAGTAGGTGCTCAATAAATTATTTGTTACATGAATGGACAATAAATCCATATAACAATGAATCAATTTCTGGTATGATGAATGGGGATAATCAAGAGTTCAGTGGGAGATCTTGGATTTCCAAATGAGGTAGTCCTGGGAAAGGATATCATTGCAAAACAGCTTTTTGGGGGAAATGTTAATGATTTACCTGTGCTGGGTGAGTACATTTACAGCTGAAGGATGATTTGCACAGTAAGCCAGGTACATAGATTTAAAATGAGGCATGAGGTTCAGTAGACAACCACCTACTTTGTGTTGGTTTTCTGGAAACCTGTAAGCAAAACAGGTGAAACACAGAATGTAAAATAGGAAATGGGATAAAGGAAGATGATTCCAATTAAACCTGGCAACATGCAAACCTTATGAATTCTTTTGCCAAAGTTAAAAAGAAACTTCTATATTATAACCACTTTATCTATGAAATGCAAGTTCCTGGCCACTGTTTTAAACTCTAGCCACCAAACATAGCTCCAATATATAGGGTCAGATACTTATTTGGAATTACTAGGGTTTTTTAAGTTGCTTATTCAAATTATAATATTCAAATTTAGCCGGGCACACTAAAAATACTCTTGATTAATTTGCATGAAGTTCAAGTACAGACAAAACTAACTGAATCCAAAAATGACACATCACAAAGGAGTTTTATGTAGTCTTGGTGGCCTGGTGTTGCTAGGCAAGGTGACATCCAGATGTTTAGAATTACATGGCACCCATTTTAGTTTGCAGAAAAATCAAAAAAACACAAGAAAGAAAAAAAATTACTCGGAATTCCACCATTCAGAGATATCTATTATAACAATGTTGGCATATTCCTTGGACTCTCTTCTACAGGTTTCTATATAAAATGAAAAGCAAAGATTACAAATCTAAATAGTAATCTGCTCTTCTCACTTAGTCACCATCTTTTCATACCAGTAATATGGATCCCTATCAGCATTTGCAGCGGCTCCTCGGGTCTCTTTAGAGGGGGTTCTCACCAGCTTCGTCCCTGGACAACCACCCGTGTCTCATTAAGCTCAAGAAGCAGGCAATTGCCCCAAGTTCCCTATAGACGATGAAAGTCACCAGTTCTCCGTGATCCAGAAAACGAATCTTGCTCCAGAAACATATTGCCTGATGATCATCACAGGTCATTCTGCAGTATGAAGTTGAACACTTCAACGAGCTAGCTAGCCATCAATGATGCGTTGTGGTTCACATAAAGATATTACTTGGAAAAGTAATTCGCAATGTACAAAAGAAAAATATCTAATCGATGACAAAAGCATCATCCATGGTCAATTTAGACCTTATTTGTCAATATGATTTTTAAATAAAGTGAGAAATAACTGACCAGATGTAGAGTCCTGATAAGCAACTAGTGGGTTGACTCTGTGAATACCACCAGCTAGTAGATTTTCTCTGTACTGGGGCAATTTATCAAAGTTGTAATAAATGTATAAATGCATAATAAATATAAAGGGCCCCTATCTAAGACAACAGTTAAAAGAAAACAAAACACACCAAAAAACCCAATGTTGCTAGCTATCCTGATGGCGACGTGCGACACTTACTTTGAACATTCTTCCAAGGCTTGGCAGAGCGTCTGTTGAAACGTGCATACTTCCTCGAAGTTTCCCAATAAAGATGTAAATTCCACAGTACTCAGACTGAAAATATATATATATATGTAGTTTCAGTGAAGAGAACTTGGGGATGACTCTAGTTATCTATCTCTAGTCTAGTTAGCTGATAGTTTGCTAGTAACTGGCAAATGGGAGAAGGGAAGCAATCCCTATATTTTAACTTCTGTTTTTTAATTGACACCAACTCTGTGATCTCAAGCAACTTTCTAAAGCTTCTTTCCTTGATTTCCCTTTTCCATAACAAGAATAATGATCTTAAAGAAAATGAGTGTTTATAAGGGACATTTAGGTATTTTACAAAGCAAGGAGTAAATGAATAACAAGTGCTTGACATCTAAGCATCTACAGAGAACAGATTGGTGGTCGCCAAAGGGGGGGGTGGAATGGGGGTCAAAAGGTTCAAGCTTCTAGTTATAAAATAAGTAAGTCATAGGGACGTAATGTACAGCATGGTGACCATAGTTAATAATACTGTACTGCATAGTGGAAAGAGTTGCTGAGAGAGTAGATCTTAAAAGGTCTCATCACAAGAAAAAAAATTTTGTAACTGTGTGTGATGATGAATGTTAACTAGATGTATTGTGGTGATCATTTCACAATATATACAAATATTGAATCATTACACCGTACACCTGAAACTAATATAAAGTTATATGTCAATATATCTCAATAAAAAAATATCTAAGTATCTAAATGGGTAGAATACATCATAGCTGGGAATAAGTGTAAAAACTTTTGAATACTCTCCTCTAGAGGAGCTGGGAAAGTAATTGAAAGACATTACATATGCCATTCATAAATCAACTAAAGGAAATCTTGAGCGGAAATAGGAGGGAAGAAAATAGTACTGATGTGTTTGTTTGCTTTTGGAACGGAATGGAGTCAAACACAAACTGAACCATTTTAATCCAGTGCCTCTGTATTAAGAATTTTCTCATCCTTTCTTCCCCTACCAAATAATAGGTGATAAAAACAAGAGCCAGCACGAATACAGCGCTTAACACTGAGGTAAGCATTTTACAAATAACAACTCGTCTTAACCTTACAACAACTTTATGAGGTAGGTACTATTGCTGTCTCTGTTTTACACGTAAGGAAATCCAGGCACAGAGAGGTTAAAGCAAATCAGCCAAAGTCCCAAAGCCAGTGAATGGTGAAGCCAGAATTTGAACCCAAACATTCTAGCTCCAGAGTCCATGCTCCTAACCACTTTTCAAGAGAAAACTTTTCTGAAGATTTACTTAAAAGGCCAATGTCTGCCACATGTTCTTTCTCCTTAATATAATAATACAAGGGGAGGGTTTCCAGGAGAGTAATTTTTGCTGACAAAGAAAAGGAAGACCCAAACAGACGTTACCAGTAACCCCTAGGGTATAAAAAGCACCCAGTTCCTCTGCTCTGATGCCCTCCTGAACCACAAGCTGGAAAACCCCTCTCACGGGTGTCAAAAGCGAAACCCTTTAGCCAGCTTCCCTGGCTGCCGTCCCCCATAGCAGCAAGAACCTGACTGGGGGCTTATCTGGACCTTTCAGGATCAAACAATAAACAGTCCCCTTTGCTCAAATCACTTTGGGGTCTACGAGGCAGAACCAATGGAAAGTGACCAGAACTGCATTTTGAATTTCCTTGGGAACAGTGCAGTTCTGACTCGGGTCTCTCACCTCCTCTGCCGTGGCTCTTTTCTTTTCCTTTGACTATTTCTTGATTGCTAATCAGTCACTCCTTCATTTGAAATCTTACCATCTCCGCTGCCAGGGTTACCACTTCAGTTTCCCTCTCCTCCTCTGCCTGTCACTTCTAGAACACGGTACCACGTTTCACTCGGTGGCAGGAGACGCAGTGGGTTGAGTCTGGCCACTGACTGACCGTGTGATGGGCAGGACCGTGAGCCTCTCTGGACTTTGTGGGTTTTTTTATTTATTCAATGAGGATAGTCATTTCCTCCAGGGCGCTAGACCCAGTGATTCACTGAGGTTCCATTCAGCTCTAAGGGCTATGATTCACAGAGCACTTCATGTTTTACATAATAATAACAAAAGCCACTTTGTTGTTGATCATTTAAACTCTTACAAAACACAGGAATACAAAATCCTTTCATACTGAAGTAAGATTCCCATAGTGCCATGAAAATAACCGAGTAGGAAATTTAACAGGACATCATGCCTAAGCAAGCGTGATTTAGAAAAAGGGAGAAAATAGTGAAATACATTAAACTTATTTAAGCCTGAAGCCAACAGTTTAGGCAATTGTTTGGCAAAAATAAACTCTTAAACTGAGGTACAAGAAGAGGTTTCTGTCCTCCATTCTATGTATCGACTGCTAAATTTACCATTTGACTTATAGATCATAATCTCCAGTAAAGTTTAATCCATTAAAATAAAAAACACACATAAATGCAGTTAGCTACTATTTGTTACATACGCCAGGCCTACAAGCACTAAAAAATGAACAGCCAATATTTTTCTTTTGTGAAAAGTAAGTTTTCAGTTCAGGCCTTCAGATTTCTAAGACCAGGATAAGGTTTGAATATTTTTAACACCTCTTTCTCATTCACTTTTGCCTGGGTGAAATACTGGCTTGAATTGCTCTTAGGAACATTCACAAAATGCCACACTTTTTCCACTCTGGGAGCATGGGAAAGAGTTTCTGCCCTGGCAAGCCAAGGTCAGAGCGAGCACAAGAATTTCCCGTGTCTGTGCTTTCTGCATAAAAACACCAGCAAGTCCTTTTTCTGGAAGGTAAAACTAGATGTATCACTTCTAAAACGTACAAGATAAAAATGGTGACAGACAGAAAGGCAGATCGGCTCATTCCCTCCACAGCCAGAAGAGAAAGAAAGCCAAGCTCTCCAAAAGCTACATCTTGCATAATTTCTGTTGCCTTGACCATGTTCTTGGCAACCTGTGATCTGTGGAAATTCTTCTAAAGGGCAAAATCAATTATTCAGTGACATAAGAGTAATGACTCCATCTACTGATATTATCTTGCTTTGCTTAGCGAGGGGTTTAAAATATAAATCTTACTTGTTATTGGACTGCAGGGGTCTTAAGTAAGTAACAAGAAGAGACTGAAGTTCTTTAGCATAATCTTTTTCAGTGTCCAAGATATTCTGTAACACCTATGGAGAAACAAAGGTCAAGGTATTGTAACTGTCAGAAAAGTCCAAGGTAAAATAGAGTTTTAGATGTTTTAACCAAATTATCAGAAAAAGAAAGTCCTATTTACTCAGCTAGCACTGTAAGTAAGGAGCACAAAATCTGAATGCACTTTGTTTCATTCTAGTAAACTACTCTAATAATTGCATGACAACTGGTTATACTGCATAACTCATACGAACACATTTTTTCAGAATTACCCATAATTGGAGGGGCCTTGCCATTTACACAGTACTGCTCAGAATGCTTTCACGTGCTTTAAATCATTTTATCCTCAGCAAAGGTCTCAGCTAACAAAGGATCATCATTCCCATTTTACGGATGAGGAAATTGAGACCAGCTACCTCAAGACATAGAGATTCAGTGTCAGGATAATTTCATGATAACTGATGTCAAACATCAAAAAAGATTTTTTAAAATTACGTTCTTGAGAAAATCTTTAGGTGACAAAATCTGAGGACACTGAATTTTTAAGCAGTTAAAACTGGTTTTTTAATAAAGGTAAAAAGTGCTAGTATGAACATTTCAAAGAGAAAAAGAAGCTGAAATGTGAGGAATTTAACAAAGAAAATGATGCTTACTAGTATTATTAATGATAGCCAAATGAAAATCCTATCGGCAAAACAACCAATGTACAGGTCCACAACTTCTCTGCCCCCACCAGCCCTGGGGTCACACCTCATTTCCCAGCCTCTTCTGGAGGCAGCTGTAACCTTAATTCTAAGCTCCTAGAGATCACCAAGTTAACATTTTGGTGTATTTTCTCTCATATCTCCTAATCCATTCAACACAAATTTACTGAGTGCCTCCTTGGTGCCAAAGGCCATGCCTGTCCTCAGGGAGTTTCTACTCTGTCTTCAGAGGGAGACATTAAACACGGGCTCACAAGACAATGTGAAGCATTCTTAGCCAGGAGAAGCCCCTTAGCCTACCAATATGCCAGACATATACTCACAAAACAGTGCATGATGATCTGCTATTGACAGGTGGAGTGGACAAAGCAATTGGAGGTCCAGGTAGCTGTGGGTTTTTTGGGAAACAATTGGACTGGAGGGTGGTCGTCCAGGCTCTGCTACCAACGGACAGGTTGCTTCAGTTTTAAGGCTCATCTCAGATTGTGACATTTCACCTACCTCAGGGACCATTGTGAAGAGGTAAGTGTGAGACACTGTACAGGTAGGTGCTGGGTGAGTTGGGAAACAGTCCCTCCAATTTAAGGGGTTAAAAAAAGGTTTCTCAATGGCAGCACTATTGATATTTCACAGCAGATAGCTCTTTGTTGTGAGCAGATGCCCTGTGCACTGTAGGATGTTTAACAACATCCCTGGCATCTACCCACCAGATGTCAGTTGCATGCCACCCCCTACCCCAGTATGAAAACCAAAAATGTGTCCAGACATTGCCAGATGTCACCTGAAGGGCAATATCACTCCTAGTTGACAAGGACATAGACCACAGGGTGGCTTCAAAAGCTAGGGCTTAAGTTGTAGCCCCTCCTCCCAGCCACTCATGTCTACTTTCAGTTTCTCTATTCCTCAGGGAGGAATGCCTACTCTCTAAAGGTGTAAGTGTAAATTTAAGGGCCTGGAGGTACCAGTGCTCTGTGAAATTAATCCAGGGATGGAACAGAGATGTTCCCCTATAGAAAGTCGAAGCACAACAAAGGAAATTAGAAACTAACTTGAGATGAATAAAAAAGAAAACACAACATCAAAACTTATGGGATGAAGTTAAAGCAGTTCTTAGAGACTGTAAATAGCTGTAAATGCCTACATCAGAAAGAAGAAAGAGGACTTCTGGTTTCCAGTCCAGCATTTAAGGCATTTGGAAGTCATCACTCCATCCTAAAAACAAGTAAATAGTTGAACAACTAGAAAAAAACTTTGCTTACATCTGTAAGGGAATTGAGTTCACAGGCAAAAATGGTACACTTAAAATTGGAGAGACAGACAGGCAGATAGAGAATCATAACTTGCTGGACCAGAAGACCATGAGCAGAAGCCTCCATGGGAAGTGGTATCAGGGTAGGAAAACCTGAACTGTAATTGATGAATTGCTGGGGGCTCAGTGCAGAAACATCTGAGAGTTAAGAACTCTAGGGGGTCCAGTCACAGAGGAGCACACCCACACTTCTGTGAGTTTTACCTCCAGAAGCTGTACCAGGTTATCACAATGAAGATAGGAAGAAAATCTCCCTTGTGCTTCAGGAGAGGGAAGGGAAAAGTAGCCATTTTGAAATTTACCAGAGCATTCTGTTCTTCATAACAAGGTCTGCCCTCAAGAGAGAAAGTATTTTACCAAACCCTAACCTATTGGGGTTTTATCAGAGCCTAATATACCTAGGGGAAGAGAAATACCCTACTCCAGCTCCCTCTAGCCTTCCTGTCCTATCTAAGGGAGGGAAGAAAAAGACAGAGAAACACTGCTGAAGTTCACAATCTAGGGACATAAGCTCACCAAAAGACTGAGACCTAATCATAGGACTTGAGAACACTTCCCCTGACCCCATAACTTACCGCCATATTACTAAAGGCCTATTTACTGCAGTTCCTCTTACCTAGTACATCACATCTGGCTTCCAACAAAAAATTACAAGGCATATGAAACGGTAAAAAAAAACACAGTTTGAAGAGACAGAGCAAACATTAGAACCAGAATCAGATATGGTAGGAACATTGGAATTATCAGACCAGGATTTTAATATAACAATGATTAATATGCTATGGGCTCCAAAGGAAAAAGTAGACAACATGCAAGAACAGATGGGTACTGCAAGCAGGAATAAATACTGAGAAGGAATAAAAATGAAATGCTAGAGATCAAAAACACTCTAATAGAAATGAAGAATGCCTTTGATGGGCTTGTTAGTAAACTGGACCACTGAGGATAGAAGCTCTGGGCTTGAGGATGTGCCAATAGAAACTTTCAAAACTGAAAAGCAAACAGAAAAAACACCTGAAAAATGGAACAAAATATCTAAGAACTGTGGGACAACATCTAAAGGTGTAACCTATGTGTGATGAGAATACCAGAAGGAGAATAAAGAGAGGAAGGTACAGAAGAAATATTTGAAACAACAGTGACTAAGAATTTCCCCAAATTAATGTCAGACACCAAGCCACAGATCCAGGAAGCTCAGAGAAAACCCAGCAGGATAAATGCCCCCCCTGCAAAATGCCCCCTAAGCACACCATATTCAAACTCCAGAAAAATCAAAGATAAAGAAAAAAATCTTGAAAAAAGCCAGAGGATAAAAATACTTTACCTATAGAGAAGCTAAGATAAGAATTATACCTGACTTGTCAGAAAGCATACAAGCAAGAGGAGAGTGGAGTAAAATATTTAAAGTGTTGGGGAAAAAAACCCCCACCAACCTGGAATTCTGTATCTTGTGAAATTTTCCTTCAAAAGTCAAGCAAAAATAGACTTTCTAGGACAAACAAAAATTGAGGGAATATTCTTGCCAGCAGACCTGCTTTGCAAAAAGTGGGTTTTTTTTTAAAGTTCAGAGAGGGACTTCCCTGGTGGTCCAGTGGCTAAGACTCCGTGCTCCCAATGCAGGGGGCCCAGGTTTGATCCCTGGTCAGGGAACTAGATCCCCCATGCCGCAACTAAGAGTTCGCATGCCACAACGAAGATCCCACCTGCTGCAACTAAGACCCAGTGCAGCCAAATAAATAAATATTTAAAATTTTTAAAAATTAAAAAAATAAAGTTCGGGTGGGATAGGGAGGGTGGGAGGGAGACACAAGAGGGAGGGGATATGGGGATATAAGTATACATATAGCTGATTCACTTTGTTATACAGCAGAAACTAACACAACAATGTAAAGCAATTACACTCCAATAAAGATGTTAAAAAAAAATAAAATAAAAACTAAAGATCAGAGAGAAAGAAAATGTTATAGGTTAGAAACAGATCTACATAAATAAAGCATGAAAGAAGGAATAAGTGAAGATAAAATTAAAACTTATTTTTCTGTAAATCAACTATACCTCAATAAAAAAACTTTTATTTTTCGTCTTAATTGATCTAACAGATAACAGTTTGTTCAAAGGAATAATAGAAACAATGTATTATATATATATATATATATATATATATATATATATATATATATATAATGCTTATGTGTGCTTATGTATAAGTGAAATGAATGACAGCAATGATACAAGGGATAGGAAGGAGGAATTAGGAACACTTTGTTATTATAAAGTATTTGTACTTGTACCTGTGAAGCAATACAGTGTTATTTGAAAGTGGACTTGGACTAGTTCTAAATGTATATTGCAAACTCTAGGGCAATCACTAAAAAAGTTTAAAAAAAATTCTAAAAAGACACAAGCTACCAAAACTGACTCACAAAGAAGTAGAAAATCTGAATATCTCTATAACAAGTAAAGAGATTGAATTAATATTCAAAACAACTTCCCATAAGTTAAAGCCCAGGATGAGATTGCTTTATTGATTAATTCTACCAAAAAATTAAAGAATTCATATCAATCCTTCACAAACACTTAAAATCCTGGAAAAGAAGAGTGTACAAAGTTAGAGTGTATACTTCTCAATTTCAAAACTTACTAAAAAGCTTCAGTAACAAGACAGTTTAGTACTGGTATAAAATAGATATATAGACCAATGGAATAGAATTGAGAGTCCAGAAATGAACTCATGGTGAATTGATTTTTGACAAGAGTGCTGTGAACTTCCAATAAGGAAAGAATAGTCTTTTCAAAAAATGGTGCTGGCTAAATGGGAAAAGAATTTGATAAAGAATAGATACATGTATATGTATAACTGAATCACTTTGCTGTACCCTTGAAACTAACACAACATTGTTAATCAACTATACTCCAATATAAAATAAAAAGTTAAAAACAAAGGTATATAGGGCTTCCCTGGTGGTGCAGTGGTTGAGAATCTGCCTGCCAATGCAGGGGACACGGGTTTGAGCCCTGGTTTGGGAAGATCCCACATGCCGCGGAGCGGCTGGGCCCGTGAGCCACAATTACTGAGCCTGCATGTCTACAGCCTGTGCTCCACAACAGGAAAGCCTGCGATAGTGAGAGGCCCGTGCACCGCGATGAAGAGTGGCCCCCACTTGCCACAACTAGAGAAAGCCCTCGCACAGAAACGAAGACCCAACACAGCCATAAATAAAATAAATAAATAAATAAATAAATAAATAAAAATTAAAAACAAAAACAAAAAGAAAAAAAACAAAGGTATATAAAAAGTGGTGCTGGGACTTCCCTGGTGGCGCAGTGGTTGGGAATCCACCTGCCAATGCAGGGGACACGGGTTCGATCCCCGGTCCAGGAAGATCTCACATGCTGCGGAGCAACTAAGCCCATGCGCCACAACTACTGAGCCTGTGCTCTAGAGCCTGTGAGCCACAACTACTGAGCCCATGTGCCACAACTACTGAAGCCTGCGTGCCTAGAGCCTGTGCTCCGCAACAAGAGAAGCCACCGCAATGAGAAGCCCAGGCACCGCAATGAAGAGTAGCCTGCACTCTCTGCAACTAAAGAAGGCCCGTGCACAGCAACAAAGACCCAACGCAGCCAAAATAAAATAAAATAAATAAATAAATAAAAACAACAAAAAAACAAAAACAGAAAACACATGTACCCTTTGATTGTGCAATCCCTCTTTAAAGAAAAAAAAGTGGTGCTGGGACCACTGAATAACTACATACAAAGAAAGAATTTGCACTCCTACTTCACACCATATACAAAAATTAACTCAAAATGGATTCAAGAGTTAAAACTACAAAACTCTTAGAAGAAAACAGAGGAGGAAATCTTTCTGATCTTGAATTCGGCAATGGATTCTTGGATGACACCAAAAGCACAAACAACAAGAGAAAAAATAGATAAACTGAAATTCATGAAAATTGAAAACTTTTATGTATCAAAGGACATTATCAAGAAAGTAAAAAGACAACCCACAGAATGGGGAAAATATCTACAAATCATATATTTGAAAAGGTTCTACTATTCAGAATATATAAAGGACTCTTACAACTCAACAATAAAAATAATCAGTTAAAAGTTGGCAAAAGATTTAAATAGATATTTCTCCAAAGAAGATATACAAATGGCCAATAAGTGCATAAAAAGATACTCAACATAGTTAACCATTAGGGAAATGCTAATCAAAACCACAATACTACTTCACACTCATTAGGGTGGCTATAATAAAAAGAAAAAATAGAAAGAACAAGTGTTGGTAAGGGTGTGGAGAAACTGGAACCCTCATACATTGCTGGTGGGAAAGTCAAAAATTGTAACTGCTGTGGAAAAGTTTGGCAGTGCCTCAAAAAGTTAGACATAGAGTTATTACATGACCCAGTAATTCTACTCCTAGAGAAATGAAAACATATGTCTGTGCAAAAATTTGCACATCAATTTTCACAGCAGCATTATAAATAATAACCAAAAAGTGGAAATAATCCAAAGGTCCATAAACAAAACCTGGTATATATCCATAATATGGAAGATTTATTCTGTCATAAAAAGCAATGAAGGGGGCTTCCCTGGTGGCGCAGTGGTTGAGAATCTGCCTGCCAATGCAGGGGACACGGGTTCGGGCCCTGGTCTGGGAGGATCCCACATGCCACGGAGCAACTGGGCCCGTGGGCCACAACTACTGGGCCTGCGTGTCTGGAGCCTGTGCTCCGCAACGAGAGGCCGCGACAGTGAGAGGCCTGCGCACCGCGATGACGAGTGGCCCCCGCTCGCTGCAACTGGAGAAAGCCCTCGCACAGAAATAAAGACCCAACATAGCCAAAAATAAAATAAATAAATAAATAAATTTTAAAAAAAAATTATAAAAAAAAAAAAAAAAAAAAGCAATGAAGGGACTTCCCTGGTGGTCCAGTGGTAAAGAATCCGCCTTCCAATGCAGGGGACACAGGTTCGATCCCTGGTCGGGAAACTAAGATCCCACATTCTGCGGGGCAGCTAAGCCTGTGCACTCTAGAGCTTGCGTGCCACAACTAAAGAGCCCGCGCACTGCAACTACGAGCCCGCATACCACAACGAAGATCCTGCGTGCCGCAACTAAAACCCGACGCAGCCAAATAAATTAATTAATTTTAAAAAATACTTTCCTTCTTTAAGAAAAAAAAACAATGAAGTACTGATACATTCTACAACATGGATGAACCTTGAAAATACTATGCTAAGAAAGAAGTCAAACACAAAAGAACAAATATTGTATGATTCAATTTATATGAAACATCCAGAATAGGGAAAACCCATAGAGACAGAAAGTCGATTAGTGGTTGTCAAATTACTCTGAACGGGTACAGGGTTTCTTATTGGGGTGATGAAAATGCTGGAAAGTGAGATGGTGGTGATCATCACACAACTCTGTTAATTTACTAAAAATCAGTGAATTGTACACTTTAAAGTGGTGATATTTGTGGTATGTGAATTATGTGTCATTATAGTTGTTATTTTAAAGTCAAAGCACAAATTTCTCATCTGTTAATAGAAACTTTTCTGTTTTTTCTCTGACTCCAAGTCCTCATCCAGTAGTGTCCTTCCAAACTCAAATGTGTCCATCGTTAGCGGTCTCTGCCCAGCTGGGCTGCTGTTCACTGCAATGTGTTAAATAATCATTTATACTCATGCTCAGCACTAGGATTCATTTTTTTATTCTTAAAAATGGAGAGAGCTGCACTAGAATTCAACAGTACCACATTTTATTAAGAGGTAAAACTCATACGCAGACTACCGTTTTAGCAACATTTGTCTATAGTATTTGTATTGGAGGAAAAAGAGGATGGTGGCCTGGCTTCCCACTTATATTCAGGAGAGAATGAAGTCATCTCATCATCTCCTTTGTTCACATTTTTCTAAAGAGACCATGTCTGGTAATGAGCCATCTCACATCCTCAACCTTGCTTTCAAGCACTGTTGTCTGTAACTGTCACACTACCCAAAGTATAGTGTCCATTGAAAAAAAAGAAAAACAAAGTAAAAAAGAAAACAAAACAAAACACAGTCATTGCCTGAGGGAATTTTTAAATTAGAAAATTCACGGATATTATTTACATCATAAAATGTGATTTTTAAGATAATTAAACATCACTGCTTTAATCCCATGGTTGCTATAATTCAACATTCCTTCCCTCATTGAAACAGTTTTATTATTTTAACTTCCTTTAAAATGCTATCACAGGTAGTTCCTTTAAGAGAAAGCACTAAGATGTTGCAAGAAAGGCGCCAACTGTCCTGCTCCAGTGGATTTATCTGCTAGGCGAAGCAGCACACTTTCTAAGGGTTCCATCTGTGCTGGAACCAGTCACATGGGACAAACGGAGGTAGGAAGGCAGACACTCCCTGCTGCCTTTGAGTAAGTTCTGGAGAGCTGAATGGAAACATACACTAAACTCATATTGTTGCAAGTCTTGAGGGTGCCTGAATGCTGACTTTACAAGCTAAATTGACACAGGTGATTAATGAGTCCTTCATTAAATAATGCAAAATGTGTTTGAATGATGATGTACTAAATAGCATTGCCCTTGCTGTGGTTTGATTAGTAGAAATGCTCATCAGGGTGGATGCCTGGGATTCTCTCCCAAATTCACTTGGATTTTTATTGCTTTCCTCAATCTCAGAAGACCAACTGATGAACTGCGGAGACTGGTTCTTTATTTTTCAGGCCACAGGGCATCTACTGTAAAAGGATAAAAAGGGAAGCAGACAGAGAAGGCTATGTGTTCCCAAACAGAAGGCCTCAGTGGTGAGTCAGAACGCAAACAGTTTGGCAGGCCAACCAACTTCAGAGCAGTACAATCTGATCGAGATGAAATCCACTCAAATACTAAAATGGACTGTGTCCAGACATTGCCTTTGCCTCTCTGACTCCATCTTCACAAGGACAACAGAGTATCCTTTTGCTCAATTAACCTCTGACTAAATTCAGAATAAAACAGATGGTGAGAAGCCATAGAAAAAAGAGGTGGAGGCCTTTTGTACCTCCATCCTGGGCTATTGATTTTCCAGTAAAATATATTTCCTCCATTTCCTGGAAAGGCTTTAGAATGAGTTCATTTTTATAACTCTGTTTTCCATAAGGGAACAAGTCATATAAGTCTGAAGAAATTATTTTAAGAGGCTAAAATGCATAAACAAAAGCTGGAAACAGAGATACATCCCATGATAAAGGAAGATTATAATGGCCCCAGGAAACCTTAATCTAAGCAAAACCATCATATTATAGGAATTCTGAGATAAGTATGATGCCTGCAAAAACGGGTTCATGTTGGTAAAGTCCTAGGAGATGGGAAAAGGCAATACACTACTGTATTTATGTCATATTTGACGTATATGGCAGAAGAGCCCGCCTGTTTACATTCAAGTGCAGTGATCAGTTTCACTCCTCCAGGTCCTTGGTTTCCACAAAACAAGCAGCACTCTTGCCCTGTTATGGACAGATTCTGCAAAACAGAGATGGATTCTGAAAACTCTTGTCACCTCCCTGACCTCAGATGGAAGATATGGATGAGTTAGGCAGGAAATGGGTAGGTAAAAAACAATAGGGGATATGGAGAAGGAATAACTGGACAGATGTGTAAGGTAGTTTAGGCTGATGGTTTTAAAAAAGGGAGGGTGCACAGAGGTTTTTTAGGGCTGTGAAATTACTCTGAACAACACTGTAACGGTGGATACGTGTCATTATACATTTGTCCAAACCCATAGAATGCCCAACACCAAGAGTGAATGGTAATGTAAACTCTGGACTTTGGTGCTAATGACGGGTCAATGTAGGTTCATCAATTGTCACAAATGTCCCACGCTGGTGGGAGATGCTGATCCTGGGGGAGCCTGTGCATGTGTGTGGGTAGGTGGTATACAGGACATCTCTAATCTTTGGATCAATTTTGCTGTGAACCTAGAACTGCTCTAAAAAATAAAGTTTTTTTTAGAAGGGTAGATAAGCACTAGAAACGGGTAGAAAGCACTAGATAAGCACTAGAAACGGGTAAACAGAAGATGGGTGGCAGGAGCAAGAACTACAGGAGGCTTCCTGGGATTCTGATGTGATTGAACGGGTCTCAGATTTCTTCCCACCTTTCCGACTGCACGGAGGTTCTGGTAAGACATCTGCCACACGTTACAATAAAGGAGAAGAAAGTTAGAAAAAATAAATAATACTGGCCCTTACTGATTATATTTTCCTATTTGGATGTAGGGAAATGTCATCTCTCACTCTGCAGACAGATGCTCATCCCCAGAGTTTAGTACAGGCAGACCTCGTTTTATTGCGTTTTGCTTTACTGCGCTTCACGGATATTGTGGTTTTTCCACAAATGGAAGGTTTGTGGCAACCCTGCATCAAGCAAGTCTATTGGCGCCGTTTTTCCAACAGCATTTGCTCACTTCATGTCTCTGTGTCACTTTTGGTAATTCTCGCAATAGCCCAAACTTTTTCATTATTATTATATTTGTTATGTGACCAGTGATCTTTGATGTGACTATTGCAAAAAGATTACAACTCGCTGATGGCTCAGATGTTGGCGAGCATTTTTTGCAATAAAATGTTTTTAAATGAGGTGTGTACATTGTTTTTTAAGACAATGCCATTGCACACTTAACAGACTACAGTAAAGTGTAAACATAACTTTTATATGCACTGGGAAAACAAACAACTCATGTAACTCGCTTTACTGTGATGGTCTGGAACTGAACTGGCAATATCTTTGAGGTGTGCCTATATTAGGATTACTGTGAGTCTGGCCTATTTGTGGCAGCACGAGGGACCGCATTCTTACATTGGGCTGCACCAGTTGCAATAAATAAGGAATTTCACCCTCCGAGAGGCATTTTGATGGGGAGAGAAGAGAGCGCAGTCCATTCTGTGACCTGCAGGCACGCACATTCTTGCCTGGATGAACGTGCTCACAGGGTTCCCCCTGCCTGAATTCCCTTCCAGCTCTTCTCTGCTTATCTAAGTCCTGACATGCCGTCAATCCTCTCTCCCATTCAACCTTTCCCTTTATTGGTTCTCAAATTTTAGTTTAGTGAGTATCAGCATCACCTAGGGGGGATGGAGAGAAGGGGGCTGAGGGGGTGTTAAAATGCTGTTTCCTGGGACCTATGGCCAGAGATTCTGATGTAACAAGCCAGATGTGGAGAACAGATATCTGCAGTTTTAACAATCTCCCTGGGGGCCTTCAAATGCAAAAGATCCCCCAACCACATTTGGAGCAACTCATTTTAGGACAGTTTATAACTTGACATCATTGTCTGCCATGTGGCTTATACTATCATGTCTGTCCCGTCTTCCCAGTGAGACCATGGGGGCCAAGACCTAAGCACTGCATGCAAATTAAGCCTGACAACTAAGCTACATAGATTCCTCTTTCTTTTCTTTTCTTTTTTTTAGTTTTATTGAGGTCTAATTGACAAATAAAAATTGTATATATTCAAGGTATACAACTTGATATTTTGATATATATACACATTGTGAAATGATCACCACAATCAAGCTAATTAACACATCCATCACCTCTCATAGGTACCATTTTCTATTGTTGTGTTTATTATTTATTTTTTAATCCCTCCTGGCATGTAACATCAACTTACAATAGGCAAAGAGAGCCAATGAGCAGAAGATTATTAGAAAAATAATTCATAGAAAATGATATGCTTTTTCTCAGTAGTGAGAGAAGTTTAACAAATGGCAGTGAATTCTGAGGACAATGAAGGAACCGAGGTCAGGTGCAGCAAATGCCTCCTCTAGGCTGCCATGTCCCTAAAGGATGAGCTAAACTCTCATTCACAACAACGGGCCAGGAGAGGCCAAGCCTCAGTTAGATGCATTAAGCATGCCCCTCTGAAGAAGGTAGGAAGGGAGGAAACTACTTTTTGACATGTACTGTTTACATTATCATTCAGTGCTAAATCTCTTGTATTTCGTTGATGACTTCCTTTTAATCCAAGGTTTTTTGAGCTTTAAAAAAAAATGCCTCATGGCAGATGCAGGTCTGAGTTGGGTACCCCATGCCACTTGTGATGACACCGGAGAACTTCTAAACATTTCAAAACTGATGTGCCGCCAGAAGCATACCGAGGCCTAAATGGGGCTGAAATCAGCAGACAATCCCTTGGAAACTGAAAAAGGGGAGAGAACGTCTGCAGACTTGCAAATTCCAAGAGGTCTCTATCCTGCCCAAGTTTACAGGATGCGACAGTTAATTTTATGTGTCAACTTGTCTGGGTCACGAGGTGCCCAGATTAAATAATATTTCTGGGCATGTCTGTGAGGGTGTTTCCAGATGAGATGAGCCTTTGAATCAGTAGCCTGAGTAAAGCAGATGGTCCTCCCCAATATGTGTAGGGCATCATCCAATCTGTTGAGGGCCCATATAGAACAAAAAGGTGGAGGAAGGGAGAATTTGCTCACTCTGCCTGACTTCTTGAGCTGGGACATCAGTCTTCTGCCCAAGGACTGGAATTTACACCATTAGCTCTCCTGGTTCTCAGGCCTTTGGACTCGTACTGAACTACACCGCCATCTGTCCTGGGTCTTCAGCTTACAGATGGTAGATCGTGGGACTTCTCAGCCTCCATAATCACGTGAGCCAATTACTTACAGTAAATCTCTTTATATCGATCCTATTGGTTCTGTCTCTCTGGAGAACCCTGACTAATACACATGACCAAAATAAAGGAAGCATTTGGACTAGAAAGGACTCGCTGAATGCAAGAGCATAAGAACAGGTCTGGTCAGCGACAGTATTGTCAGGGTCTGAGAATAGAAAAATCTCCATGAAGGAGAAATAATGAAGAATACATAATTCCTGTTTAAAATATACACACACACACACACACGTCATAGGCTATATATATGTATATATGTGCACACGTGTGCACACACGCGCACACACGCACACACCCATACACATCTACCTCAAAGGAAGATTGTCATGCGATTCACCAAGATGTTAATAGTGATCATCTCTGAGTGGTGGGATTACAGGTGATATTTATTTTCTTCTTTATACTTTTCCTGAACTGTCTGATTTTTTTAAAAAAATCATTGTTTACATAATGTTATGTAGTCAGAAAAGAAATACTTCCCGTTTTAAAAAAAAATGAGGGGCTTCCCTGGTGGCGCAGTGGTTGAGAATCTGCCTGCTAATGCAGGGGACACGGGTTCGAGCCCTGGTCTGGGAAGATCCCACATGCCACGGAGCAGCTGGGCCCGTGAGCCACAATTGCTGAGCCTGCGCGTCTGGAGCCTGTGCCCCGCGACGGGAGGGGCCGCGATAGAGAAAGGCCCGCGCACCGCGATGAAGAGCGGTCCCCGCACCGCGATGAAGAGTGGCCCCCGCTTGCCGCAACTGGAGAAAGCCCTCGCACGAACCGAAGACCCAACACAGCCAAAAATAAATAAATAAATAAATAAATAAAATCAAGTAAAAAAAAAAAACTTTAAAAAAAAAAAAAAAAATGAAGTAAAAATCAGTCACTAGTGCCCTTATAGTACTAGCAACAGAAAATGTCTACAATTAATCACTCTTAGAGAGGATAAGAGTTAATATAAGATCATATGGGAAATAAAATTTGTTACATTTTTACCAAAAAAAAAAGATCAGATGGGGACACCTTACATGTGGGTGAACTTGATTTTCCAGGTCTCCAAATACTGTGCGTGAGCTAGAATTATTTTGGTTTGTCTAAGGTATTCAACACAGATTGGGAGGACAATCAGAACACTCAGAACATATTTTGAATTAGTTGCTGCTAAAAATTTGCCTAAATACTCAAAAATGTAAATTAGAAAAAAACACCAACAATCAACCCAAATCCCTTCACATGCCTATCTAGTTACAACAACATGTCTAACTGGTCTCAATAATTCAGCAATATTTACACCACAGCTCTACAGTTCCTTCCCAGGCCATCATGGGCTCTCCAAGACCTTCTGTTTTATTAAGTTTGGTTTGAGACAAAATCTATCAAAGTTTAAATACATATATATTTTTTTGGCTTAACAATTTAACTTCTAGGAATCCACCTCACAGATCTTTATATACTTTGCCAAAGTTACACATATAGGATGTTCACTGCAGAATTGTTTATAATAGTGAGGAACTGGAAATAATGTACATGAACTCCAACAGGAGATGGGTGATAGAAACTACAGTACAGGGGCTTCCCTGGTGGCACAGTGGTTGAGAATCCGCCTGCCAATGCAGGGGACACGGGTTCGAGCCCTGGTCCGGGAAGATCCTACATGCCGCAGAGCAACTAAGCCCGTGCGCCACGACTACTGAGCCTGCACTCTAGAGCCCACAAGGCACAACTAATGAGCCCGCGTGCCACAACTACTGAAGCCCGCACGCCCTAGAGCCCATGCCCCACAACAAGAGAAGCCACCGCAATGAGAAGCCCGTGCACCGCAACAAAGAGTAGCCCCCACTCACCGCAGCTACAGAAAGCCCGCGGGCAGCAAAAAGACTCAACGCAGCCAAAAATAAAATTAATTAAAAAAAAAAAGAAACTACAGTACATCCAGAGTTGGTATATAGTATATATGGGGTTTACATAACGCCCATAAGAATCACAGAGGTTAGTCTGCCTTGGATAATCCCAGCATTTTAAATTGGTAGACTCAGCAGAGGCAGAGAGAGACTGAAAGCAGAGCGATGGTGTGCTCAAGGTCCGCAGAGAGAAGCAGCTACGGTAACACTTTCACCCACCATTTGACTGTACCCTTCCATTAAAAATTAAATCCTTGGGGGTCGCCTGGAAGCTAAAAGTGGTCAGGACCAGAGACAGAGGGGAATTATGTGAAGGTGGTCAAAAGGTACAAACTTGCACTTATAAGATAAATAAGTACTAGGGATGTAATGTACAACATGATAAATATAATTGACACTGTTGTATGCTCTTTAAGACAGTTGTTGAGAGTAAATCCTGAGGAGTTCTCATCACAAGGAAAACATATTTTTTTTTATTTTTTAAATTTTGTAACTCTATGAGATGATGGATATTCAATGACTGATTGGGGTCATCATTTCATGATGTATGTAAGTCACATCATTATGCTGTACACCTTAAACTTACACAGTGCTGCATGTCAATTATATGTCAATAAAACTGGAAGAAAAAAGGAAATAGAAGGTAAATAAATAATTGAAAATGATATAATGTTAAGTGACAACTCAGGACACAAATTGTATATATAGTATGATTGTAACTATGTAATGATATATAGCTACATAGGTATAGGAAAAAAAGGCATCAAAATATTGCCAGTTTAAAAAGAAAAAGTGGTCAGGGATGAATGGAGAAGGGAGCCTAGCTCTGTTGGGTAACGTTTTAACCTCGGAAATGTAAGAGGAAGAACAGTGTCAAAATTATCCCCTATGATTATTGTCCAGGTTACCTATGAAGCTCCTACTTGATTTTTCATACCAACTACTGTTTACATCATCATTACGGAGCAAATTCACTGAAGAATGAAATTCCATTTTTTGAAACCAAATGTATAGAGAGATTTAAAAATTGTTTAGAGACTTCCCTGTCAGTCCAGTGATTAGGACTCCACACTTCCACTGCAGGGGGCATGGGTTCGATCCCTGGTCGGGGAACTAAGATCCCGCAAGCCGCGTGGTGCGGGCAAAAATAAAATAAAATTTAAAAATAAAAATAAAAACTGTTTATCCATGGACACGATGAAAGGAGCACGTAGTACAAATGCACATAGAGCATTGGGTGAAAAGTGAAACTGTATTTCAGCTGTGATGGGGAAGATGACAGGACTACCAGACAGGGAGACTTAGAGGTCATGATGACTTGACCTTTTCATTGCTGACTGGGCCAAGTCTGGAAAGGAGACATGGAGGAAAGCAGAGAGTAGATTAAGGAAAAGGATACGATTTCTTTTTCAAACGGGAACTTATCTTGAGTATTGCACATGCCCTATTTATAGCTAATATATTTTGACATATCTGTGTTCAAGCCAGAGCCATCTCATTCCTCCCTCTGTGCCAAAGGGCAGTCTTGCCTTTGGGCTCTCCTCAAGAACAAGGTTGATAATATTTCAGAGGCTATCATAACTGGTTGATTGATTCTAAAATAAAATCACAGTATGCAATCACTTAAAACGTATTGCATTAGAGGAACTTGGGAATTCACCTCCTAACTATCTGGTAAGGCTAGATCTAACTGCTAAAGTTCCCCATAATGTCTACATATTAGCTGATTTCTCTTTTGCTGCAGTTTAGTAGACCTTGCTCTGAACCTTCGTGCTACCCTTGAATTTCTCAGTACAGTGGTTGTAAAACTTCTAGACGTCTGTAACAAGCCTACAAATAAAAGAGCTCCACTGTCATTAGTGGAGACCCTTGCAATGCAACTTTCTCCAGTCTTCCACTGGTGTCACCTCAACACATCAGTGGTTCTCCATGTAGAGAATCAAGAAAATTTTTGTTCATCATCTGAACACTCACCACAGTATAATAATTCTTGGTAAGTGGAGTAGTTTCAAATCCTTTGACAGCCTTGGGGGAGAGAGGTCTCTCTGTGAAAAAGACATTTAAATTATGTTAATATTATACAGGTGTAAGATGAACAGTTTGTAACATAGGGCAACTAACATACTATAAATATTGTCAAGTAGAAGGCTCAATGGAGATGTACATTCCCAAATAAGTGAAAGTATAATCTTACTATAAACTACAGCTGGTCAAGCTAGAGTTTCTTAATGACAGGGTCAAGGCAAGAATTTCAGTTCCAGTTTAGGCTGTTTCTTCACTCCAGTCTGCCTCTCCATTCAACTTATTCAAAACAGATAAGCAAAGCCAATGCTAACCAAATATGTATATTTGTATCTTGCAACTTACTATACAAGAATAATAGCAGCCATCCTTTCTTAGGGCTGTCTATTGCACCAAAAACAAATAATCAGAATCCTTAATACACTGAAAACTAGCAGAAAATTCTTCTTTTATGTATCATTTTAATATCATTATGCTGTGCTATAAAAAGATGCCTTTCTTTTACAAAGTTCGTCTTACCCATATATACCCTAATATGTATAAAATAGATAACTAATAAGAACCTGCTGTATAAAAAATAAATAAAATAAAATTCAAAACTTCAAAAACAAGAAGCCATTTAGGTTATAGGTTCTCACTACACCTAATACCCTCTCTGAATTTTGCAAAGTGGTATTACTCAGGTACCAAGGGCCTACAGAAGAAAGAAGATTTGGGAGAATATGCAGCATGTCCCTGCCTCTATATAAGACTTCTTGGTTTCATAGCCAAACACTAAGCTGCTTTAAGACCCCCTAAGATTTTATTAGATAATTCAAATAATTTTAGTGCCACATCTCTATATGTGGTTTCTGATGAGTTCTATGAGTAAGTAAACACACACTTCTGTCATACAGTAGTTAAAGAAATACAGTTTATATAATAAATACTATATCTAGTGCAATAACCCACAATTTTTTTTTAAGATGAAAATAATGTTTTTATATGAAGACCACAATTTTATTAGAACTGAAAATCCTAAACAGACCTGACTGGTTTTCATAATATCATATACTATCCCCTCTTAAACACCACAGTACTCTGTGGCATATATTTACACTCTAAATGAAATAAATTTAGGGGCTTCCCTGGTGGTGCAGTGGTTAAGAATCCTCCTGCCAATGCAAGGGACACAGGTCCGAGCCCTGGTCCAGGAAGATCCCACATGCCGCGGAGCAACTAAGCCCGTGCACCACAACTACTGAGCCTGTGCTCTAGAGCTCGTGAGTCACAACTACTGAGCCCCCGTGCCACAACTACTGAAGCCCATGCGCCTAGAGCCCTGCTACACAACAAGAGAAGCCAATGCAATGAGAAGCCCGCGCACCGCAACGAAGAGTAGCCCCCACTAGCTGCAACTAGAGAAAGCCCGCGTGCAGCAACGAAGACCCAACACAGCCAAAAATAAATAAATAAATAAATAAAATCTATTAAAAAAAAGAAACCACTTAATAAAAATACAAGACAGTGATCATAAATGTTTAACAGTGTCACTACAGACCGTCTTCCCTACCCTCATTTTCTCCTTTGCTTCATTTTGTTTCCTATTCCATTTTTACCTTGCTATATCATATGCTGCTTTAAATTCTTTCTGGGGACTTCCCTGGTGGCGCAGTGGTTAAGAATCCACCTGCTGGGCTTCCCTGGTGGCGCAGTGGTTGAGAGTCTGCCTGCTAATGCAGAGGACACGGGTTCGCGCCCTGGTCTGGGAGGATCCCACATGCCGTGGAGCAACTAGGCCCCTGAGCCACAACTACTGAGCCTGCGCCTCTGGAGCCTGTGCTCCGCAACAAGAGAGGCCGCGATAGTGAGAGGCCCGTGCACGACGATGAAGAGTGGCCCCCACTTGCCGCAACTAGAGAAAGCCGTCGCACAGAAACGAAGACCCAACATAGCAATCAATCAATCAATAAATCTTTAAAAAAAAAACACACACAGAAATTATCTTAAAAAAAAAAAAAAAAGAATCCACCTGCCAATGCAGGCGACATGGGTTCGAGCCCTGGTCTGGGAAGATCCCACATGCCACAGAGCAACTAAGCCCATGCACCACAACTCCTGAGCCTGCACTCTAGAGGTCGCAAGCCACAACTACCAAGCCCGTGCGCCACAACTACTGAAGTCCATGTGCATAGAGCCCGTGCTCTGCAACAAGAGAAGCCACTGCAATGAGAAGCCCACGCTCCACAACGAAGAGAAGCCCCCCGCTCGCTGCAACTGGAGAGAGCCCACATGCAGCAACGAAGAACCAATGCAGCCAAATAAATAAATAAAATTAATTAATTAATTAATTTTAAAAAAACAACTCTTTCTGATGTATGGTGGAGTATAAATAACCAAATATTATCATCAGGACTTGATTTTTTTTCTTTTTAAAAACAATATTTTCTAGTTTTATATCTATTACATTCCTACCCTAAAAAATGCAAAATATAGAAAAGAAAAACCAACAGTTAACCCATCATCCAGAGCTAACCATCATCCAGAGTAACATTTTGAAGTACGTCTTCCCATTCTTTTTTTTTTTGCTATTAAAATAGATTTTTTCTTATTGGGGTATAGTTGTTTTACAATGTTGTGTTAGTTTCTACTGTACAGCGAAGTGAAGTAGAGTTCCCTGTGCTATACAGCGGGTTCTCATTAGTTATCTATTTTATACATATTAGTGTTCCCATTCTTTTTATACATGTGTTTGTGAACACACACACACAAACACACATAGATCTTTCTTATTTCACCTACAGCTTTGTAATCTCCTATTACAACATTATTTCACAAACATTTTCCCATTTAATCTTAATTTCTAATCATTATTATATTTAAAATATCCCTTATGTTTATTTGGCACTTAACTGCTTTTAAGACATTTTATTTGATCTTTACAACTACCCTGTAAGGCAGAAATGATCTCGTTTTGTAGAGGAGGTCACTAGGGTGCAGGAAAGTGATGTCAGCTGTTTAAGGGCATGAATTTGGGAAATGGCAGAGCCAAGACTGAAGCCCTGGTGTGTCTTGACAAAAGCCTGTGCTCCTAACCAACAGGACGTCCAGAGATGAAGCTACTGAAGGGCCCAGTCGATGGCATGAGCAGTGGTTTCCCCCGGAGTTCAGAGGGATCATCAGTTTGATCTGGGATGGTCAGAGAAGACTTTACTGGGCAGAGGGTACTTGATGTGTCCCTGGAGGGGAGCTAGAATTCAAATAGGCAGAGAAGACAGTAGAGAGTTTTCTAGGCAGGGAAGATTCCAGAAGCACAGCTCTAGAAATGGCAATGCTCAAGGCAGGACTGTTCCTGTGACAGTGAACTGTCCAGCTGGGCCGGGCTGGGTAAAGTGTAAATAAAACAAAAAGGCAACAATGAGGGCCAAATCTGGCACTCCTCAATGCCCCAAAACTGGGGCATAACCAGGTTTGGAAAGCTTTATGCAACTTCAGGGTCTGCCTGGATCCACATGGTGGCTTCACAAGGCTTTACTGGGTAAATGTGAGCACTGCAGAGCCACCCAGCCTATTACTTGAGATTGCAAATGGCGGAGTCAGGAATTGAACCCAAGTATTGTACTGCCCAGCCTGGTGTTCCCCCCAGCACACCATGGTTTTGCACTCGTAGGCATATTCAAAATCGACAGTTACCAAATTCTTTCAGTTTTTTATTAGGCAAGTTTTCTACAATGTACCCTTAATGCTACTTAGAACTCGGTTGTTTTGTGCAATTATGAAATTATGTAAACCAGTCTTGATAAAAATGAAACGTTCTAGAGAAACAAGCAAGATGTGACCACCTTTTGAAAGCAAGGCCAAAAGGAAGGCTAAACAGTAATGGAGAGCCCTCCAAGACAGAAGAGGAAAGGAAAGGCCACAGAAACTGGTCACTGTAACTGAAAAAAAATGTTAACTATGTGAAGTAGAACAGAGAAACATGAATTGAAAGAAAACAGTGGCTGCCATGGACATTCCTGGGTGGCTGAACAAGATGCAAAAAGAGCTGGTGCTTTGATAAGATCAATAAAATTGTTAACAAGGATTTACTGTAGGACTTCCCTGGTGGCGCAGTGGTTAAGAATCCGCCTGCCAATGCAGGGGACAAGGGTTTGAGCCCTGGTCCGAGAAGATCCCACATGCCACGGAGCAACTAAGCCAGTGCGCCACAACTACTGAGCCTGCGTGCTGCAACTACTGAAGACTGCAAGAGAAGCCACTGCAATGAGAAGCCCACACACCGCAAGGAAGAGTAGCCCCCGCTCGCCGCAACTAGAGAAAGCTTGAGCGCAGCAGCAACAAAGACCCAACACAGCCATAAATAAATAAACAAATAAAATATATATTAAAAAAAGGATTTACTGTATAGCACAGGGGACTATATTCAATATATTGTAATAACCTATAACAGAAAAGAATCGAAAAAAAAGAATATAGATATATACATATAACCAAATCACTTTGCTGTACACCTGAAACTAACACAATACTGTAAATCAACTACACTTCAATAAAAAAATATTACAGCAAAAAAAAATTTTAATAAAATAAAATTGTCAAACCTCTAGCAAGACTGACAGAGGAAAAAAGAGAGAAGACACAAATTACCAATAGGAGGAGTGAAGTAGGGGATATCATTATAGACTCTGGAGATGCCCAAAAGATAATAAAGAAATACCATGAACAACTTAAAACACATAAATTTGATAATTAGGTATGAAATGGAGCAATTCCTCAGAAAACCAAAACTACCACAGTTCACCCAATATTAAATACACCATTTGAATAGCCTTATAATTATTCTGGAAATTGAAGTTATAAATTTAAAACTGTGGAAAAAAGAAATCTCCAGGCCCATATGGTTTCAGTGGAGAGTTCCACCAAATGTTTAACGAAGAAGCCATAGCAATTATTCCCAATCTCTTACAGAAAATAAAGAGAAGGGATCACTTTCCAGTTCATTTTATAAAGTCACTATTAATTACACTGACACCAAAACCAGACAAAGACAGTACAAAAAAGAAAACCGCAGACCCATACCCCTCATGAATTTCTATGCAAAAAACGTTAACAAAGAATTAGCAAATAGAATGCAGTGATATTTTAAAAGAATGGTATACCATAGAATTCATCTCATGGATGTTGGTTAAATATTCAAAAATCAATCAATGAAACCCATGGTATTAATAGTCTAAAAAGAAAAATCACATGATAATAGCAATCGATGCAGCAAAAGCACAGGACAAAATTCAACACCCATTCAAGAAAAAAAAAACTTCCAGAAAAAAAAAGGAATAAAGAGGAACTTCTCCAACTCAATAAAGAGCATCTACGAAAACCCTACAGCTAGCATCTTAACTAGCAGTGAAAGACCTAAGGCTGAATACTTTCCCCCTAAGATCAGGAACAAGACAAGGATGCCTGCTCTCACCACTCTCACTCAGCGTAGTGCTGGAAGGTCTGGCTGTCCCTGCAGTCTTGGTGTAGGATGGGGAATCAATACCAAGATAAGAAGGAAGTCAGATTTGGAAGGACAACCTTGGAAAGTCTTCAAAAATGTAGTCCTTGCAAACAACTGGCCCCGTGAAAAAAATTCAAGAGGTGGATGCAAAGAGAAAAACACCAGCACTAGGTTTCAGTGACAGTTTTTTGCCTCTTGTACCTACTTTGCCCTCCACCACTGCCTACTCCCGCCACGTGCAGTTCTAGCTGAAACCCACCCTCGGCAACAGGCAGAGAAGGAATAAGAATGTGGACGTGCAGAGGAGACAAGTCCAGTCCCTGGGGGTGGTTCAAAGTGATGGGAGGGGAGCAAAATTTGCCACCCCAAAATGTCTCTTTGGCATGTGGACTATTTCGAGCTGAAAACAATCAAGGCTCTAAAGACTCAGGAAGTCTTTCTTTTCACCACCCCCTTAGCTGCCTAGAGAATTTAGGTAGAGGGCCTGTTTCTGGAACAGAGCTATCAGCAGAGACATATGCAAAGAACATGTGCTGGATGTGAGGGGGCAACTCTCAGAGATCAGAGTCCACTCTGTGTCCCACTGTCTCTGTCTGGCCCGGCAAACGTTTATTTACCAAACATTTGCTTTTCCATCTCTATGTCAATTGCCTTCCCGCCCCTTTGAAGTCCCAAACCCCTACCCCCAACATCCTCTTTTGTCTTTAGCTGAAGTTGGTATTTAAGGTGAGGGTTTCACCATTTTGGCGACTTATTCAATTCTCCTGGGTCTCTCCCATGTATACATGTTATTAAACTTGGATTTCCTCCTGTTAATATCTCATATTGGCTTAGTTCTCAGACCAGACAGAAGAACCAAGAAGGGTTAGAGGAAAATTTCTTCCTCTCCGATATGACCTAACATGAAAACATAAACCTTTTACATGGTGTTTCTAAGGCCATTAAAAAACTGGTCAATTCAATTCAATCAGTGGAAAAAAAAATAAGTCAATGTAGTGAAGAATTCAAACGGGTTATTTAGCATAACTCAAACAACAACAGTGTCACACAGGTATAGCCATAAGAAACCTTCCTAGGGCATTATGCTAAGTGAAATAAGTCAGACAGAGAAAGACAAATACTGTATGATATGACTTATATGTGGAATCTAAAAAATATAACAAACTAGTGAATATAACAAAAAAGAAGCAGACTCACAAGTATAGAGAACTAGTGGTTACCAGTGAGGAGAGGGGGTGGAGGGGCAAGATAGGAGTAGGGGATTAAAAGGTACAAACTATTAGGTATAAAATAAGCTACAAGGATATATTGTACAACATGAGGAATACAGCGAATATTTTATAACTATAAATGGAGTATAACCTTTAAAAATTGTGGATCACTATATTGTACACCTGTACAATATAGGTGTATAGGTATATAATATTATACATCAACTATATATTATATGATACAATTATAGGTATAATAATATTATATATATTATTAATATAATAATATTAACAATGTTATTAATATATTATACCTATCATTATAATACTATATAGTAATATAATATTATACATCAACTATATAATATATAATATTATACATCAACTTATATAATATATACAACTATACTTCAATAAAAAAATGTTACAAATGTCCAAAAAAAAAGAGAAACCCTCCTAATTTTTTCTTCTTTTTTTTTTTTTTGGCTGCGTTGGGTCTTCATTGCTGCATGCAGGCTTTTTCTAATTGTGGCGAGCAGGGGTTTGGGGCTACTCTTCGTTGCGGTGCACGGGCTTATTGTGGTGGCCTCTCCCGTTGCAGAGCACAGGCTCTAGGTGCGCAGGCCTCAGCAGCTGTGGCACATGGGCTCAGTAGTTGTGGCACACGGGCTTAGTTGCTCCGTGGCATGTGGGATTTTCCCGGACCAGGGCTCAAACCCGTGTCCCCTGCATTGGCAGGCGGATTCTCAACTACTGTGCCACCAGGGAAGCCCAACCCTCCTAATTCTGATGTAAAGATCCCTTTCCCATTAACTCTCAATTCATTCCCCTCCCTTGCTGAGGTACAGATTCCTATGCCTGTTGGTGGTGACAGGTCAAAAAGAAATCTAGTGATAACTAGCTTTCTCTGGACATGAAGCATCTATGTGATACACCCAGAGGATTAAAACAGGAAGTCTAAATATAAAGCCCAATCCTAGTTTTGGATTTTAATAAGTAGGAAGAGTCATTTCTTAATCTGCCTTAGTACAAATTTAATTAGCCATCTACCTAATCCCCTCACTTGACATCTATATTTACCTGAGAAGAAGAAGTTTTAGAAGGATTTAATGATCCCTTAACTGAATTAGTTGCAGAAAACAGAACTTGCTTAAAATATCTGATCCAATCATACTTGCCTCAATATTTTCTTGGCATGGACATTTTGCCAGGAAAATTTTAATGCAAAGTCCTGACAAAACATGTAGCCTCTCTCGGTAACAAAGACACAAATAAAAAAAGAGATATAGGGACTTCCCTGGTGGCGCAGTGGTTAAGAATCTGCCTGCCAATGCAGGGGACACAGGTTTGAACCCTGGTTCGAGAAGATCCCACATGCCGCGGAGTCCCTAAGCCCATACGCCACAACTACTGAGCCTGTGCTCTAGAGACCGTGAGCCACAACTACTGAGCCTGCGTGCCACAACTACTGAAGCCCGTGCACCTAGAGCCTGTGCTCCACAACAAGAGAAGCCACCACAACGAGAAGCCTGCGCACCGCAACAAAGAGTAGCCCCTGCTCACTGCAACTAGAGAAAGCCCGTATGCAGCAACGAAGACCCAACACAGCCAAAAATATTAATTAATTAAATTTTTTTAAAAAGAGAGATATAATTTACTACCTTACTGATGTAGTGGCACACATGACTTTGATGTATAAACAAGTTAATTTACAAGTTACCACTGATTTTGAAGAAAAGGACTGAAAATTGGATAAATGGCTAATTTTCTTATTTATAATGTATCTGACTCAAATGAAATAAAGGAGCAAGGGCCCTTAATATATCTTCTGTAGTTTATATAATGACTAAGTTATTCATACAGGTATTTTTCATGAAGATCCTTGAAAAAATATTTTTAGTCAAAATAGGGTTTATTTTTCTCATGTAACAAGAAATTGACTGGTAACAAGGGCTTCCTAATGTCACCAGTGTCCGGGTTCCATCATCCTTGGTGAGAGGCTTTTATCATCATGGTCATAAAAACCTACTCTATCTTCAGTCTTAAGCTCATGTTGAAAGGTTTGTTTGTGTGTGTGTGTGTGTGTGTGTGTGTGTGTGTGTGTGTGTAAAACATTATACTCAAATATTCTATTTCTTAACTTTCTACACTATTACACTGGTGGTTCTGTAGGTCCTCAGAAATCAACCTCCTCCTGAAGAGAGGAAGAAGCTGTCCCCAGGGCTTCGGCCATAATTATCTCTAGACAAAAGTTACAGTAGAATCTAAAGCGCAAAAGGCCACTCCCCAAGGGCAAACTTCCAGAGCATGAAATGCTCTTGTCAAGGGAAGAAAACACTGCACAGCTCTCCATGGCACAGGCATCTGCAGGGTTAAGGGCTGTCTGGGGCTAGGGTTGCTTCATTTGGTTTCTAAGACAATCCTAAAGAACCTGTAGTATCAGCCTGAATGGTACCCCAGGCTACCATGAACAAGTATGTCAGAATTCCTGACTACTTGAGTGACCTCAGTGTTACACATCTGCCCCAATAGTAAGCAAATGGTTCCATGCCTGATTCAACTTCATAAAGGACCCAGAAGTTGTATGGCAGAGGGGTTTAAAACTCCAAACTGAAGGTTTCGTTTCTTTGAGCTAGGCATTTAACTTAGAAATCATTTTTTTTAACTCTTTAAAAATAAATTTTCTTTCCTGAGCTTACATAGCAGTATGGACTTCGTGGAAAGAAATTCCAAAGTTGACAAGTATTTTCTAGACCAAGCATAAAACAGCACAACATTGAATTTATATTGTCCTTTAGCAGCATCCTAGGTAGGTTTTGGCCTGCTTACTGTTTTGTGGAGGCAAGACTTGGGTGGGAAAGAATTCAAGTCAGCAAAGACCTGACACCTACTTTCCCAGCAAGACCTTTGCATTACACCTAGCTCATCTCTTCCACGGTCCCCTAAACTCGCTCTGCTCACCTACCACAGCTCCTTCATGGTTTCTGATCTCCCCAACCAATCACTACAACTTAGATTGTCCTTCTGGGCCTATCCACACAGTCTCCATGTCTTTGAGGGTTCAGCTCAAGCCCTATCTCCTCCAGGAAGCCTCTCCCGACCTCTCCAGCCACAGTGTTCTCTGTCCACTGATGATCTGCTATGTATTTGAAGCTTCATCAGCCACCACTTCATACTGTCCATGGTCGGTTTCATCTGCAGCTCTTCGCACGCACACACACACACACACACCCTTCTCCTACCTTCTCTATTAATGGAGTTCAGCATGTATGTCTAAAGCACTGCATTAGGCGCTATGGAGATAGGAAGGTATACAAAGATGAATAATTTCCCTTTGACCTACATGTCAGGATGAGTTAGGCACCCCTCTTCTACTCACCACTCTCCAGAGTACCCTGTATTTGGAAGTTATCATTCAATATGCTAATGAGATCTTCCCCTCACTAGACTATGAACACCATGAGGGCAAGAGGCATGCCTTAGGTTTCTATGCCTGACCGGTGCCCAGGTCGGAGACCGATATCCTAGTCCTCTGCTGGCTGGCTAGGTGGATGACATCGCATGCCCTTAAGGAGCTCACCATCACCTGGACCCCGAGACTTGGCGTTATGCTCACCTCTTCCCTTTTCCTCATAGCTGATTATCAGCCAGTTTTCTTGATTCTATTTTCACAATATCTACTGCATCCATCCACTTTCTCTTCCTCTCCACTGTCGCCAAAGTCACCCACGCCACTATCTGGATTGCTGGGACCTCAGCAGTAGTCTTAATTCGTTTCCCCACATCCTCATTGGTTATCCCCACCACTTCCCTGCCATCCAGCCCCAACACCACCACTAGAAAGATCTCCCTAAACCACATGCAATCCCCTGCTTACAGCTTGTCATTGATACCATTCTTAATGTAGCTCCAGCTCAAGGCCCCACCCCTTCTCTTCACTCACCAGACCCTCAGCCCAAATCCTCCTACCACCCACTACATGCTTCCCTACTTCCCGGCTTTAACTTAGTGACTCCTTCTAACCTTCTGCCCATCATAAGCCTCTTTTCATCATTCAAGACCCAAATCAAGTGCTTTTTTCCTCTGAGGTTATTGTTAATCACATCGTTTCTTTACTCCTCCAACAGCTTCGTACGTAGAGCTTTGTCTGTGTGACTCTGTCCTATCCTGTCACGGTTGGCTGTGTACACACCTATCTTGACTACTAGACTGTAAGCTCCTTGGGGGCAGGGTCCATGAGGACAGATTTTTATAGTCCCCTCCCCACCAAGTACCCAGGAGATGCTCAATGAACAAGCTAAACAGAATTGAATGACCTTTTGATCCCTGGTCCGGGAAGATCCCACATGCCTCAGTGCCGCTAAGCCCGTGCGCCACAACTACTGAGCCTGCGAGCCACAACTACTGACCTGCATGTCACAACTACTGAAGCCCACATGCCTAGAGCCCATACTCTGCAACGAAGAGTAGCCCCCACTCGCCTCAACAAGAGAAAGCCCGCGCATAGCAACAAAGACCCAATGCAGCAGAAAATAAATAAATAAATAAATTTATTTTTAAAAAAAAGAATTGAATGACCTGCCCCACAATATTCATTGATTTTACAAATATTTACTGAGCCCAACAACACAGAAGAAACATCTCTGCCCTTGTGGTACTTACATTCTAATGGTCGGATACAGATGGTAAATGAAATAAATAAGTAAATGTACACTATGTTAGATAGAAAGAAATGGTAAACAAAAACCTACAAAAGGGAAGGAGGATAGGGGCAATGGGAATAGGGTTCAATTTTCTCCTGGGTGACCGGGGAAGGTGCTACCATGAAGCCAACGAGTGAGCAAAGACCTGAAGTAGGTAAGGGAACCAGCCGTGCTGATATCTGGGGAGAGTGTTCCAGGTGGAGGGACAGCAGGTGAGGCAGAAGCCTGTCTGGAACAGGCAACCAGGAGGCCAGTGTGGTTGAAGTGGGATGAGTGAGGGGGAGAGAGGTCAAAGAGAAGGCCAGAGGGGCCACCAGAGGCCAAATCCTGGAGGGCCTTGTAGGCTATTGGGAATGACCTTGACCTTTACTCTTTTTGAGATGGGGAGCCATTATATTACTCAAGTTACACTTTGAAAGGATCATTCTGGATCTACTGAGTTTAAATTAGATTACAGGGGTGGCAAGGACAGGAGCAGGGATGCCAGTTAGGAAGCTACTGCAATAAACTAGGTGAGAGATGGTCCATATTCTTCCAGTCTGAGGCCTTCCCTGACGAGCAGGCTTCCTGGCCCCAGCTAGCCAGACCTATCCTTGACAGTTGCATAGGATGCTTCTAAGGGTTAGGTTCCCTAGGTGCTCAAACCAGAGCCAGAAAGCTGCCAGGTGAGTTCTTAACTGAGTTGTAAACCAAAGAGAGTATAGGAAAAGCTCTAAGGGAAGGGGCCAAAGACCAGGACAAACAGCTCAGGGCAGTAGGTCCACAAGGCAGGGGCCAGACTATACGCTACAAGGCTACAAGGCATCTCAATACGGGACACTATAAGGAGTGCGTGCTGTCTGTCTGCCCCCCACAACCCCTCAAACAATGCTTGGGACTCCCAGGCCAGGAAGCAAGAGCTGTTCCTTTTAGTTTTACAGATGAAGCCAAGTTAGAGTGAATCTGTAAAATTATTTAGAGATCCTAACAACGAGATTACAGCAATTGAAAGATGCAGCAAGGGGTAAAAATTGGCTGTGAAAATCATCAAAACCAAGGAAATTTCAAGCACAGCCTGTGAAAATACTTCCGGGCTCAACAGAAACGTCTCGATTCCCAGTAATATTGCATTAGCCAAAAAGTTCGTTCAGGTTTTTCGTAACAGCTTAACGGAAAAACCCGAACGAACTTTTTGGCCAAGCGAATTAAAAACTGCTAAGACGGGCTTCCCTGGTGGCGCAGTGGTTGGGAGTCTGCCTGCCAGTGCAGGGTACACAGGTTCGAGCCCTGCTCTGGGAGAATCCCACATGCCGCGGAGCAACTAAGCCCGTGAGCCACAACTACTGAGCTTGCGCGTCTGGAGCCTGTGCTCCGCAACGGGAGAGGCCACGACAGTGAGAGGCCCGCGCACCGCGATGAAGAGAGGCCCCCGCTCGCCACAACTGGAGAAGGCCCTCGCACAGAAACGAAGACCCAACACAGCCAAAATAAATAAATAAATAAATAAATAAATTTATAAAAAAAATTAAAAAACTGCTAAGACATCTACACATACATATATAATTACAAATCTGTTACTAAACACTTATTCCATTAAAGGAAATGCCCCACCTTCACCCAACACACAACACAGAAAAGCGTGAAACTAAATTTTATCTCAAATGCTTTAGGGATAAGCTCCTCACAGTGGTTATCTGGGGGAGGAGGTGAAGGAGAGGGGAATTTTTATTATCTACATTATCTATTTCTATAAGTTTTAACTTATTTACAGTGAGCCTATAATTTTATTAAATAATAGTATCAATTTTGAGGCATTAAAAAAAGCAATAAAGGGACTTCCCTGGTGGCGCAGTGGTTAAGAATCTGCCTGCCAATGCAGGAGACATGGGTTCGATCCCTGGTCCGGGAAGATCCCACATGCCGCGTAGCAACTAAGCCCGTGTGCCACAACTACTGAGCCTGCGCTCTAGAGCCCGCGAGCCACAACTACTGAGCCCACATGCCACAACTACTGAAGCCCGCACGCCTAGAGCCCGTGCTCCGCAACAAGAGAAGCCACCTCAACAAAGAGTAGCCCCCCCTCGTCGCAACTAGAGAAAGCCCGCACACAGCAACAAAGACCCAACGCAGCCAAAAATAAATGAATAAAAATAAATAAATAAATAAATAAATAAATTTATTTTTTTAAAAAAGCAATAAAGACATTAACCAAAGGAAAAAATATACTGAGGCGCTAACTACTTAAAAGGAGCCCTTGGGTAAATAGCTTTGAAGAGTGAAGAGATTTAATAATGTGAATAACTGAACCTTATTTTATCTGTGTCGTGACATTTTTATAATGCTAGGGATTTTTTTTTAAATATAGGCAGGACCTAGTTTCTTCCTTTTTTTTAATTAATTAATTTATTTTATTTATTTATTTTTGGCTGTGGTGGGTCTTCGTTGCTGCGCGCAGGCTTTCTCTAGTTGTGGCGAGCGGGGGCTACTCTTCATTGCGGTGCACGGGCTTCTCATTGCGGTGGCTTCTCTTGTTGCGGAGCATGGGCTCTAGGCACGCGGGCTTCCGTAGTTGTGGCTCGTGGGCTCTAGAGCGCAGGCTCAGTAGTTGTGGTGCACGGGCTTAGTTGCTCCGCGGCATGTGGGATCTTCCCGGACCAGGGCTTGAACCCATGTCCCCTGCATCGGCAGGTGGACTCTTAACCACTGCGCCACCAGGGAAGCCCAGGACCTAGTTTCTTAAATAATAAGAGGCAAGTACGTTACCCAAGAACGTTCTAGAAAGATTACTGATGAGTGATTAGATTGCATTCTCTGGGTATCATTAATGAGTTAAGGGCAATCTTTTTCAGAATCAAAGTGGCCAGACAGCTTCCTGCAGTCCTATGATTATTATTTCTCCTACACATCTCTGAGACATTTAGACTTAGGTCTGCTCAAAGAGCTTAGGGCTAAAAAAGGAAGTTAGCACATGGCCTCTCTTATTGTTGTATTCTGCCATGGTGATTCTTAGAGTAGCGGGAAGGGCTTTGTACTATGTTACACGGGCTAGAATTAGTAGACAGAAGGGGACATAGTTAAGGTGGAACAGTTGTCTGAGCTTTGAATTCTTTTGCTTTTTTAGGTTTTGCTGCCTCGATGTAGTCTAAGTACAACTTGGTTTCAAGATATCTAATCATAGATTTTTTTCCCAGTTCTGTTCTCGTCTTATTTTTGACATACACATACAAGTACAAACAATTCTGTTAACCGAAGAAAACTACAAGATTTTTGGTCCGAAGACCAAGAAAGTACAAGAGTCGCAGTCAAAAAAGCTTTGAAAAGATTGACTTACCACTGGATTTAATTTCTCGGACATAATTACTAGGGAACCAGCCTGTTCTCCCATTTAATGTGCCTTCCCACCAGCCTCCTTCTTCAACTCTAGTGACATAAATGATGTCCCCTTTACAGACAGACAGTTCATCTTCATTAGTCTGCTTAAAGTTGAATCTCGCCTTTACTATCAATTGGTGACTTCCATTTTCCGTCATCTCCTGGAGAAACAAAAGTCACACCAGATTAGGCGCTCATCTCAATGAGGCAGGGGCAGATATTCTATGAATTTAGGCAAATAAAGTAGGGTGACCAAGGATAAAACCCCAGGTCCATATCAGTCTTGAGTTTTTAACTTAGGAATGGGCCTAACATGGGTAGGCCTTGGGGGAATGAGGGGAAGGGGATTAATAAAGCCCTCAAAATTGTAGGCAAACTTTTGCATTTGTGAGAATGTGTATTTTGGAGGGGGTCATAGCTTTTATTTCCTTCTCCCCCACCAATTATCTAAAGATACTTCTTTTTTTTTTTTGGCCACGCCGCTCGGCTTGCAGGGATCTTAGTTCCCCGACCAGGGATCGAACCCAGGCCCCTTGCAGTGGAAGCTCAGAGTCCTAACCACTGGATTGCCAGGGAAGTCCCAAAAGATACTTATTTAAATGAGCCAGGAAACAAAGTAGAGTCATAAACTATCCCACTCTGCCTCTACCCAACACCCGAAGTCTTACATAATTATGTGACCAAGATTAGGTACCAACCTCCTCTCATAAAATCTGCCTCCCCCTTCCAATTACTAAGAATATCTTAAATTGTCTAAGACTTAGTCATATGCAAAGATCAAATATCCCACAGTTACCTAAGTCTGGAGTTCTTAACCTGTCACATGTCCCTTTGAGAAGCTGATAGCACAATAAGCCTTGACCCAAAACACAGACCAGTTAAGTTCACATACAGGAGATTTTGCATACAATTTGAGAGGGCCCAAGGGGTATGGAACCATAAAGTGTTCATCAGCTTCTGAAAGAGATCTGCAATCTCAAAAGATTAAGTGCTTTGGAAGTAATTAAAGTACTTTGGAAGTAATAGCTCATGATGGCTTAAAGCAAGTGGGTGGATTTTGACAAGGAATAAAGGTCTCAAAAGAGCAGAAGCTAGGGCGCTCCCTCCCAAATGAAAGCTCCCATTAAGACCAAATGCAAAGATAACCGAGCTATCCCAATATAGGAGCTCGTCCTGGGCTCAATAGGAATGCAAAGAGAAAAAGAAAATGACAGTGGCAATGATGAGAGCAAGTAATATACATTGATTGCCTTCTATGTGCCAGGCACTATTTAGTTCTCCTAATAAGCCGGGGCGGGGTGGAGGGGAGAGGGGAAATAACAGCAAACTTCCCTCCGGAAGTCGCCCTAATGACTGACATTTGAATTAGCATTCTCAGTTGCTCAGTTCCAGAAAGGGACAGGACTTTGGGGCTTCAACCCCAATTTTCAGACTCTCTGCCCCACATGCCTTTGATTTGTGCCCATGGGCCAGCCTGAATTACAAATTTTAAAACAGGCAGGGGGAATTGGGGACCAGACTTACCACTGGCTTTGACTGCCTTTGCAGCCCTGGAGCTGTGCTAGAAACTGCTCCCTGTGGGTTTGTCTGAGAACTATTAGCAGCGCTAAGAGAAGAGGAACGTCCACATGGCCTTTCTGAGAGCTGATCTGTGAAAAGAGGAAAAGGCACCGTAAAGAGAACCTCTTGTGTCAGAAAAACATCTACAGCTTAATATTATCTTTCACGGGACATTATCAAAGGCACCCTGATCATAATTCTAACTGTTTTATGATGAACATGCCGAGCTTATTTCATTCCCACCCCCTCCCTTTTTGGTGGCCAACTTCTTTTTCTTAACCTTACTGGCCATTGCTCTCCAGTAGAATGAAAAACAGCGACAGAACCACATTTTCTCTTAACCCATTTCCCTACAACTCTTCCCTCCTGAACCCGTTGCAACAGTATGCCCTGTTAGCCCAGGCAGAACTATATTGGGTACCAAACAGCTGTTTGTGGCTCTTATTACTTTGAAATATTTCAAATTTCTCGCTTTGTTTTTTGGCCTATAACTGAGTGGTTCTTTTCTTCCTCACATGGAACAGTCTGTGTGGCACATATAATGTAAAATCCCTCTTATGCCTGGGGGAAGGGGTGGGGAGAATGAGAATGAGAGAGAATGTGTGTTTGAGAAAGATGCAATCTTGATACTGGAATTATTTCTTTAAAAAAATCAAACTCAAGAGTCTTCTCTTGCTTGAAACCTTGTGAAATTCGATCAGCCCAGTGCCGAGCTGGGTGTTTTCAGTATGCCAAGAGCCGTACTAAAGGCAGCAGCTGGCTTCCTGACAAATTCAAATGAGGGTTCTTTTCCTCTCCATTTATTTTTAAAAGATATAAACTGCAAAAGTCTAAAGCCCAAACATTCCCGAGGCGACAAGCTCAGTATCCAAGTAATTTCCTTGATGCTGTGGGTTTTAACTTTCACCTCCTTGTATTTTATAAATATCTATGGCAAGGGAAGAGACTGTAAAACTTGCTAGGAGAGTTTGGCAAAGGAACATATAATTTGTATGGCATAATGTTCGAATTATACGATCCTCCCTGCCCAGAACTGGATAGTTGTCATGTGTGTTAAATATAGTTACTTGAATTAGCTGTACTTTCTGCTATACGCCTTGCAATAGCTCCAAAGCATTTTCTTCCAGAGAGCAAAAGAACAACTTCAGAGAAGTATTTTTACATTTATTGCTATTATATACAGCTCTTTTGACTAAAACTATAATTACTCGATAGCTTCCTAGATGCTCCAGCCTATTTGGCACTTGATTATATTGTCTGTTCTTGTTCTCTCATTGTTCCACGTGGGTAAGTTGAGTCTCCCTAAATAGACGGTAATTTTCTCCAGGGCAGGGACCAAGTCTTACACTTCCTTTGTAGCACCTGGCAGTGCTGGGCATACAGCCTGTTGACTCTCCAACGGTTTGAGCATCAGGACCCGTGATGGAGCATCAGGGCTCTGGAGTGGGTCAGATGTGGGTCTGAATCCCAGGTCTGCTGCTTACTTTCTACTTGGGCCACTATGGGCCTGACTTTCCTTATCTGTAATACGGACCTAATACTAACACCTACTCCCAGGCTTGTTTCAAAGATTGAATGAGACCACCGATGACTCTTAGGACAGCCGAGACCCATGGTAAGGGCTCAACACATTTTAACTATGGTTATTCCTGCCCAGCTGTAGGTAAGATACTATATCACGGAAGGAATGAAGTTATACTTTAAGGTTGTCATCATTTGGTTCGCATTTACTAGGATTTATATTCCATTCCGCCAACGTGATGGATACTAAACATTTAAGTAAATGATGTTCTTTTCACTCACTATGAACCTGAGGTTTCATTTCCAGTGCAAGGTTACTGAAGGGTTCCTTAACATGGACAAAGACATACAGAAAACTATGAGAAAAAATATGTCTCTGGTGGGCAAAGGGAAGTAACGGCTGCATTTTGTAAACTTTATGAAAAAGGGAACTGATCTTTTTTCCTTTTTATTTTCTGTCTTGTTATACTCCGTTGCCTATTCAATAGCGTTGAAAGAAATTGTTTCTTGGTTCTTATTATATTAAGGGCATTAGAATAACCTCTGTGACAGTTATGTTTAAATCCTAAACTATGACAGATTAAAGTATCTGGCACCCATCAGTGTTTCTTTAGGGGGAGGAGAGAAGTCTGCCCCAATCACACAATCCTGGCCATAGATAGTTGGCTCCTAGGGTAATCAGAGACATGTGAACCCAAATGTGTCACCCAGAACCCATCTGTCCCAAGCCCTACTTACCTTCTGTTGCTTTGTTGACAGCTAAAAGAGTGCTCAGAACCTTGGAGAAATTGACCCCTGCATGAAGGTCATCAGGATCAAATACCTATGAGAAAGGAAATTGAAACTGTTAAGACACTGTAAGTATTCAACTCAACAAACCAAACTATCAGAAGGCCACTTCCTCTAGCTCTCAGGAGAAAAAAAAAATGTAAAAGCCAAGACCCAAACCTCTGTATACCTTTGGGGAGAAATGAAAGCAGCAGCTGAGCCGCCTAATGACATGTGGCGGGCCATCAGTGAGTAAGAGAGAAGCAGTAATGGGAAATGAGAGCCACGCCGAGTCCAGGGCCCACTAGGAAATGCACAGACCTGCTCTTCTGACCTGAGCCCATCAATACTTTCAGCCCAGTTACTGGAAACTCTGTGCTGGGTTACAGTCAATGCCCATCACCTACAGAAGGAGGGGAAGCCTTTGCGACACGCTTTCCTCTGTACAGTTTATTCACTGTTCTCAGCCAGGGCACTGTCTTCAGGGCCTTCCTCTCTGCTGCCCATCCTCCCCAAGGCCACCCACTGGGTCCCAACTCCATGTCGCCCAACTTTCTGCCCAGGCCTGCCTCTTACTCCCAGCCTCAATGCCCGTTTTCTGCCCCTTGACCTTGCCCCTCTCAGCTCATCTTCATGGATTTGACCCTTGGATGGCCTGAGCCTATAGGTTCTTCCTGGCCTTAGGTGACTTTTCCAGATACGACCTCTGACCTTCCTGGTATTACTCAACTGCCAGCAGCAAAACGTTAAAGAAATACAATATTTCACTTGGCCTGTCACAACCATCATTCTGGTATCCCACTGTCCCTAGGGAAGATACCAAGCAGTTGTTATTTGAAAGACAATTGTAAGTTTAAAAATGTATTCAGGGCTTCCCTGGTGGCGCAGTGGTTAAGAATCCGCCTGCCAATGCAGGGGACACGGGTTCGAGCCTGATCCGGGAAGATCCCACATGCTGCAGAGCAACTAAGCCCGCGCGCCACAACTACTGAGCCTGCACTCTAGAGCCCGCGAGCCACAACGACTGAGCCCACGTGCCACAACTACTGAAGCCCCCGTGCCTAGAGCCCGTGCTCCCAACAAGAGAAGCCACCACAATGCGAAGCCTGCGCACCGCAATGAGAGTAGTCCCCGCTCACCAAACCAGAGAAAAGCCCTCATGCAGCAATGAAGACCCAACGCAGCCAAAAATAAAATAAATAAAATAAAAATAAATAAATTAAAAAAATAAAATAAATGTTAAAAATAAATAAATAAAATGTATTCAATATCTTGTAATAACCTATAATGGAAAAGAATCTGAAAAAGAATAGATATATAGATATATAACTGAATCACTTTGCTGTACACCTGAAACACTGTAAATCAACTACACTTCAGTAAAAAAAATTAAAATTTTTAAAAATATAAAAATTAAAATGTATTCAATGTTTTAAAACGTATGGAGGTGTCTTCTAGTCTCATAAACGTGTATTTGAAACGAGAAGTATGCTCAAGCACAGGCACAACCTATTAATCTGCCAGCCAATGATGCCAATCTATATATATCTATAGGTAACCAGATGCCCACCTTCTGGATGGAAATACACCTTCAAAAAACATTTCATTCCAGGATGTCTAGAAGTTTGCATCCTTTTTTTCCCCCAATGTGGTGATGGGAATAAAATGTACCTTTGCACATGGGACTTGGTTGGTAATGAGCCTAAGATTTTGAAGGATTTGTCTTCCCATCAGGTAGAGACATTTGTTCCATTTCTAATCCTCATGTTTTCTGGGAGCCGCGTCAAGACTCAATTTTATCTTCTTTGTGTACATATTCTAGAAGACCTAAAATCTGTCTCTCGAATGAAAATATAGAGTATCTATTTTTTTTCAAATTTAGGGGGGGCATCAGTATAAACAATATATGCAAATGTGTGCCCCTTCTGAGACTTACAACTCTTTTTTTTTTTTAATAAATTTATTTATTTATTTATTTTTGGCTGTGTTGGGTCTTTGTTGCCGCACGAGGGCTTTCTCTATTTGCGGCGAGCCGGGGTTGTTCTTGGTTGCGGTGCGCGGGCTTCTCATTGCGGTGGCTTCTCTTGTTGCAGAGCACGGGCTCTAGGCATGTGCGGGCTTCAGTAGTTGTGGCACACGGGCTTCAGTAGTTGTGGCACACGGGCTTCAGTAGTTGTGGCTCGCAGGCTCTAGAGTGCAGGCTCAGTAGTTGTGGCGCACGGGCTTAGTTGTTCCACGGCATGTGGGATCTTCCCGGACCAGGGCTCGAACCCGTGTCTCCTGCATTGGCAGGCGGATTCTTAACCACTGCGCCACCAGGGAAGTCCCCACACTCTTTATTCATTTAATCAATGAATGCTTTGCATTCAAACTTAAAATGACTGAAGAGCCCAATCACATCTAAAAATGAAACACTAATACACTTCTAGCAAAGGGGGAATGTCGATATTACTAAAGAGTTAAATGACACTACAATCCAAATATGTTCCTGAACGCTACAATCTAAAATGCAAACGTTGGACTTCCCTGGTGTTCAGTTGTATTGGTACTTGGCTGAATTTGAGAACAAATAAACTGATCAGAAAATGAAACGTGCATCAACAAGAGGCACTGTGTCTGCTTGAGGGAAGTTGCCTGCACTATACACAGTTCCCTTTTTAGAAAACCTCAATACACTAGAATTTACCCACAGATGCTGTTCTGAAGCACTCGGAACTACATAGGAAGAAGTTGGAAGAGGCCTCTCGGGACTAGCAGAGAAGGCAATGCCTGAGGGTTATGATTTCCGAGCAGATGGAAGGTTAGATAGAACCATGAACGCCCTCTACGGCACTCCACCCTCACAAGCCTCACATGGAACGGTACCGAACATTCCACCCCAGACCTTTCTTCCATGCACTTGAGATTGGTCACCTACTAAAATGGAAATATTATTTGGAGAGAGTGCAATACTTTCAGCTGTTATCAGTCTTTTACATCTTAGTGGAAACGAGAGGTGTGAGACCAAGTTTAGAGACGATGATGTGGAGAAAAACTAAGGGCACTGGCGCCCAACTGGGAAAAAGCAAGGGAGATTCCCCCAGCATGGAGAGGGTGCGGGGAGAGCAAAGAGAAGTAGATTCCAATACAAGCCACTTGCCTAGGCCTAATCCCAATCATTTATACGTGCAAAATGGAGAACCAATTCCCCTTTTCTATCTGCAAAGCAGTGGGATGGTTAAAAGGTAATGCAAATTTGTACTTTGACGCAGTTAGGCGATTTCACAATACAAAGTCCCGATGACACTCATCTCCCTATACTCTGTGCAAGCCTCACTCGCTTGTTTAGTGTCTCTGGTATGAAACTGAGTCCCAGATTAGCTGAACTTTCTTGATTCCTATTTTGGTGCAGAAATTAGCTGCTTAGTTCCAGTTGGATCTGTGAAGGTCAGATGAACAGCAGGATTCCCTCCCTCCATTTACCACTACTGTGAGGCAGACAGGAAAGAAAGGATTGCTTCTTAGACTACAGCTCGATGGTTTCAAGGTCCCACGCCTGCAGTGGGATGAGGCAAGGTTCAAGTATAACAACGACAAAAAAACATTTACTTTACATTGGGTAAGCAATAGGAGAGACAAGGATTAAAGTTCATTCAAGATTTTTTTTGTTTAAGTATTTACATAGAGCCAGCCTAAGGTCTAATCCTACATCGGCAGCTGAAATCAGACAAGGCATTTCATTTTTAAACGTATCCCCACATTTTTCCATTTTGGAGATCCACAATGACAGCAAAACCTATTTTCCATCCACTAAACACCAGGTGTTAATTCTGAACCGTTGGGGATCTGCCAGTATAAGCTGCACAGAAGTTAATATTTATATGGCTTTACAAATAGATCCTTTTTGGAGGAGTTTTCAGTTTCAACATGTATGCTATTTTATGACATTTTCCCTAAACTGAGAAAAGCAAGGAAGCACAGGAGAAGACACTCCCCCCAGCCACTTGGTAATCTTACAGCTACGATTTCCTGACTTACCGAGCGCTTGCTATGCGCTACATGCTGACACCATGCTTGGAGTCTTCATTGCCCTTGATTCTCCAAGCAAGCCTGTAATGTGGGTACAATTATTTCCCCCATTTTATAGATAAGTAAACAGTGACTCAGAGTAAGTAGTTAAGTCACAAAGCAAGAAAGTGATGGAACCAATAAAAATACACAAGAAAGTGCTCCAAGAGGCATTTTAGCCCTGTATGCATACTTTTATGTTTTCATGAGACATGAAAGAGATGAGAAAGAAATCTGTGAGTTTGTACACAAAAAGAAATCCCTTGCCTCTGTCGATATGGAATCCCTTGCAGCATCTGTACCATACGCAGCAAGTTTGTTACAACCTCTAAGATGACTTAATTCAACTAATTGTGACAAAGAGAAAATGGCCTATATGAGAAAGCCCCTGTCTCCCCAGGGGCTTTGCCTAACTCATGTGCTGTCCTTCTCATTTCAAGGGGCAGCCCTGACCCAGCAGGCACCTGGTCATGTTTGCCAGAAGGGGGTTAGGGCTGCCCTGAGTTACTTCTATTTGTTCATCTGGTTCCATCGTCCACATAAGTGAGGTGTTAGCTGGTGGGGGGGGGGGGGCAGGGGGAGGGCGGCATCCAGCCCATGGTTATAGGACCAAGCGAAACCATTCCTTGGCATCATGCTCTCAGCACCGGAGGTAACCAGTCACGACCCCAGCCACATCCTTGTTAAGAGAAGAAGCCATACCGCATGCTAGTTCGGATGCCTAGTGATGGCTCTAATGTCACGTGGCTTCAGTACCACTCAGCGAACTTCATTTAAAGTTAATTTAGGGTTTGAAGTGATCACAATAGGCTCCATCACTCAACTATTAAAGTCTAATCAACTGCAAAGCAAGTGATTCATTGGGACCACATGGACATAGCTTATGTTTCAGGCCCAGTTTTTAAAAAAATTCCAAATACTTCAGGAACATTCCATCTCTTCCTTGTTCTTACTGAATAAGATCTTAAATTAACTTAGCCCGTCTTGAATCACATTCTCTTATCCTCACAGCTGAGCACGCTGCCTCTGTTAACCCCTGAACTTGGAAGGAAATGTCATTACGTCGTGCAACAGAGCAAGCAAATCTGAGTTGCTTAGTCATATTTCACCGGGTGGCAGTGCTCCTGGCTCTGTGGACACGACCTGGGACGCTTCTGCTCAGCTCCTACTAAAAGCAGTCACCAAGTCAGCGACAAATAATGCTCTCAGCTCAGAAGCTGGACTCAATTCGCCACTGGAATTCCACTTACTAGAATACAGTGGATGGCATTTGTACCCTGCCTGGTTTTAAATAATAACTGTTCCAATTTGATATGGAGCAAACCCTGCTCTCTACTTCTCTCTTATTTCCTTCCTTTCTCTCCATTTCAGCAATTTAGGGAACAAGATCTGACTTATGCATGCAGTTGCAATAACATCAGTATACTGAAAAGAGCCCTGATGTGAGGGTCAGGAGACCTTGACTCCAATCCCAGATTTGTCACTGCCGAGCAGTTGTGAGGACCTAAGGAAAGCAACACTACTTTCTTTGTGGCTCTGTTTCCCATCAGGACAGTGAGAGATGTCTTTGACCAAAGGAGCGCAGGAAAAGGCCTGCTGGTCCATCATCTGAATAGGGGCTCCCAAAGGCAGCATCTTGGCTGGGTCTCCAAGGTCCAGAATCTGGCCTTCAGTTCTCAAGGCTCTTGAAAATGGACTCATATTAACCACGTTCACAAAAGGCCAATGCATAAGCCAAAATGCCAATTTACTAATTTAAAAAAAAAAGAACCATGAAGAGGATTGGATACTCCCATTTTATGGGCCAGATCACTCTCTCCCAATAGAGAAATTTACATAGTAAGCCAAATTACAATTAGAAAGTTGTCGGATAATACAGAATCAAAGCAAAGGGAGTCTGGGGTATCACGGCCTAACATAATTATTACCTGTTTATAGTTGATTTTTTCAAAATGTCATTTTTTAAATGGCCTATTTATAAATTCTGGCTTTATCTTGCCACCACTGCCTCGTGGGACTCGGATTGCAATTGTGGACAGCTTTGACCATCTATGTCCTTTTGTCTCTGTGGATTTATATAGAGTCACTTTAGATAACTAATACGGGCTTCTAGATGACTTGGACCTCATCTCATCCAGAGCTAGGAAGTCCAGCTCCACAGAGCTCCTGTAATAGGAGCAAAGATCTGAGCGTAATTGTCACTGCTCACACCTCATCGAGAAGTTTCCAAATCCACTCCGGGAGGCTTCCTCAGCATCACCGACATCAACGTATCCCACCTTATGATCGCCATCTTCCTTGTTAGCACTCACCTAGGGCAAGAACCTCTTTCTCCACAACAGAGATCTATCTTCAGTTGAGTAGCAAGTGTTGAGGAAAGTGGCGAATGAATGAGGAATGATACAGGCATCTTGGTGGGGATGGTCCCAGGATTAAAAAGAGAAAGAACAACTGGCTTCGGAATAATCTCACCGAAAAGAGAGTAGGCACGAAGGAAAGGGAAAGATGAAATCTCTCTTGTCAATAGCGTTTGCCAAGCCAAGGGTGGGAAGCCAGAGGCTTAGAACCAGCTGCCTCTCAGCCCGCCGGCCGCTGTGGCCCTCCCCCCACCCCCACCCCCCCGTGCCTCTGTCACTAGAGCCACACTGGCTGCCAGTTTTGAGGGATGCGGGCGGATGGGTGATGCCCCAGCTGCTGGACCGCCTGTGCACCAGAGCTGGGGGTGTCCTTCCCAAGCCCCAAGCCACCACCGTGTCGGAGAAGGGGACTTACTTCTTAGTTGTGCAAACTGGAATGAGGAACACATTTTCCCGGGGACACAGTGTCACCTGCGCCACCTAGTTTCTATGACATCCATAGTTCAGCCACATTAGTTATGAAACTAGCCGCTGTGGGCCAGCCAGAAAACAGAATCACCACGTAGCACCTTGGTTCTATGGGAAAATGTGTTCTGTGTTCCTAACAATAACTTAAAAACAAATATTTGGAAAATAATCCATTTTTATACTGAAGAATGCCTGAACGTGGGGTCACAGATCAACGTCCTCATCCTTTATATTTCTTCCTTGTCCTTTCACGTAAAGGATGAATTAAAAAAGGAGGAATTGGGCTTCCCTGGTGGCGCAGTGGTTGAGAATCTGCCTGCCAATGCAGGGGACACGGGTTCGAGCCCTGGTCTGGGAAGATCCCACATGCCGCGGAGCAACTAGGCCCGTGAGCCACAACTACTGAGCCTGTGCGTCTGGAGTCTGTGCTCCGCAACAAGAGAGGCCGCGATGGTGAGAGGCCCGCGCACCGCGATGAAGAGTGGCCCCCGCTTGCCACAACTACAGAAAGCCCTCGCACAGAAACGAAGACCCAACACAGCCATAAATAAATAAACAAATACTTTAAAAAATAATGACTCCCTTCTTTAAAAAAAAAAGAAGGAATTAAAAAGAAAAAAATACCCTAGACACTCGAGTACTATTTATTTTCGAACTCCCCGTGATGAGTCCAGCGACACGTGTGAAGACCATGAAAATAAGCTCAGAAAGTGTAAGAGCCGCTCCTGCCTGTTTAACCGTCCAGGCGGTTAAGGAGGAGACTCTCCTGTGAAGATAGGGTTCCTGCAGCCCCTGTTTTCCTAGGAGCCTCCTGTGATTTAGGGTTGGAGTCCGAGAACCTAGCAGAAGCAGCTGCTTCAGGACAAATTCCATGCACAGGAGAGACTGGTGTTAAATGAGCCCCACCCAAAGCTGAGGGAGGGAGGAGGGCAATGGACACAGGAGCCCCTCCTCCAGCGGTCTCATCCGCTGCCTTCCTTAAAGTCCTCCACCACCTCACCCTCACCTCTCTTTCTTCCAAACAGCTACAGCCTTGCAGTCTGGGTAGATGTTGCACACATGCACTCTCAATCACCTCCCACTGTAATATTCTCTATTTATTCTGTGAGGGTTAAGATTAGCCCTGGCTTTCCCATTGGAAAGCCAACTCTTTGCAGTGTAAAGGGCCCCCCAGCCCTGGTCCAGCATTCAACACATGAGACACTCAATAAATAGTCATTCATTGGTGGCTTGACGGGATGGACTGTCAGAGAGACTTAAATATAAATTGCACCTAGAATGTAAGCCCCATGAAGCCAGTTCTTTCCAACCTTTTTCATGGCTGGATCCTCAACATCTAGAAGAGTGCCTGTCACACAGTAGGCGCTCGATAAATGTTTGATGAGTTAATGAAAGTTTAGAAGCTCTCGCCAATTGGTGATTAATTATAATTGAGGAAAAGGCATTGCCGAAATTACAGTAAAGGCAAAAAGAAATATCATTAAGGAAGAAAAAAAAATCCATTTCCATGTGACTTTTCAGGAAACATCTGTTATCTAAAATAATATACACCTGTGCTCATCTGCAAACTGAAGCCCTGTGACCATGACGTGACCAAAGATGCTTCAAACTCCATGGTGGTGGATTTCATTAACTCGTCTGCCAATGCGATTACTGGCCTGTCCCAGGTAGTACAGGTTCCTTTTAAATCTCTTCCCAAAGCACCATGATGTGAGCACTATAGAGAAGGGACACTGGAAAGAACTGTGAGATTTTACTGTCTGGCTGGGCTGGGCTATCTTTTTTTTTTTTTTTAACTGTTTATTGTAAAATAGCTTAAATGACAGCCACTAAGAGCCACATTCACCTGTTCATCCCTTGCTCTAAAAGAGGCTCTGAGTCCCAGCAGGGCACAGTGGGATGTGGCAAAACACGGCAAAGTAACCCACGAGAAGCAAGAAGAGGTGATAGGCAATTGGCAAGACTACAAATCACACACCTGAAGTCCCTCTTCCACCAGCTAATCCGGGTGGGAAGGATGTTGTACCAAAGTTTCTCCTACTTTCTTTCAAGATCACCTTCAACCATTCATTTGGCACTTTTGGTGCACTTTGCTTACGTCTCTATGTGAGTCACTTTTTCAAGTCTGCCCTTTTTAGAGATGCCCATCAATGCCTAACAGACATCAATCAACCAATTAATTAACTAATTAATTAATTAATTAATTTTCCTCCACCTGACCCCAAACAGGATCTGTGCCTAGGAAACCATCCAAACACAGGAAGGTGGGTGTACAGGAGCTCAGATAGCCAAGCCATCAGGAATGGTGCTTTCAGTTAAAATCCACGTCTCTCAGCCTAAGGTAACCCAGCCTGTAACTGCCTACAAGGTCAAGTCCACGCTCTTCGAGCCAGCATTCAAAGCCCTTCTCAAGCTGGTCCCATACCTAGCAAGCCCATCGTTTCTCATCATCACCTCCTCGTATGCCCCAGAATCCTTTGCTTCCTTCACTGTGCCTCTCTCTGCTATGCACACTTCTCCTTATGAAAAAGTTCCCTCAACCGTCTGAATCCTAGCGGTCCTTAGGAGCCCATCCTCCATCACTCTCCTCCACGGGGTCTTCCCCCAACACTACACCTCAGTACACAAAGGGCTTCTCTTTCTCGCAACTCTGTATTATGCTCTAGATTCTGGAAGCTTGGCTACCTAGCCATCCACTTCTACACGCTGCGAAACTCCACTATTTCCCATACACATGCTGCTTTTTTCCACAATTCTCAGTACTCACCATGTAGACGGTGCCCAAGCACTTGCTGACTATTCCTCTTTCCTTTCAACCAAAAACTTAAGCAGCCATTTCTTCCACCAGAAACACCTGTCCTTTGGTCATACCTTCCCCAGAAGGAAAGACAGGGAGAAGGTAATTTTTTTCTGGTAGAACTTGATAAATCAGGGCTCATATATTTTCCATCACTTGGGAAGATAGATGCTTCTTTTTGAAGAATATGATTGAGAGAAGCGAAGAATGCTGACAAAGCATTTACCTCACCCAAAGGAAGTGAAGTTACTACCTGGGCTCACTTGGGAGAATCAAAGTTACGGAGTCCTGGATGTGCAAATCTCACACGTGGACAGCCCAGTGAAATCGAGAGAGTTTGGGTAACATAAGGAATAAGAAGTGACCTGAGCACTGAAAAGGCAGAGAAGGTCTTCCAAATGACATCGTGGCACCTAATCTCTCATACCTTTCATTTTCTTTTTTTTTTTTTAACTTTTAAAAACATGAAACAGTTGCTCCAGCTTGACATAAAGAAACTGAGTAATACTGTATTAGGAAGGACCCGGCTTTCGTTTTAGCCTTATTTTCATCCACTAAAGAGTCATTTCTATGAATAAAGTCAGCTGTTGATAATCTACATATAGACTGTTAGATATTCAATCTATCTAAAATAAATTTTTAAAAATTCATCCACTCATTACCCATTCAACAAATATTTACTGAACACCTGGTATATGCCAGGCACTAATACATAAATTTGTTTTAAGATAAGAAATAAATAGGATGCTATATAAAATCTAGCAAATAAAATCACCCACAGGTATACCAACTGTCAAACATTGTTGTTCATTCTGTTCTCTTTGCTTGAAGATGATTTTTTAATCCCCAATCAGGATTTTCCCCAATCCATTCCCAAATACCAGCATATCATCAAAGAATGCAAACTGGTCATTTTACAGTAAAAATGCTGATTTACACTATCACAACACACATTTCTCCAAAGAAGTGGCTAAATTTCTTTTGTTAGTAAAATACCGCATTCTCTTGGTTTGCAAACATTTCTCAGGAATTATTGGTAAGTAGCCCCAGTTTGCTGGAAACCTAGCCATGAAGAACAGACAAATTACAAGACAGAATGTTCCTCAGTGTTGAGACCTGCTTCACAGGCCGGGCTCTTCATAAAAGCTGTTAAGAGCTTGACCCCTTCGAGATGCCTCTTAAAGTAATATCCATGTGCTTCCAAAGCATAAGGAAACCTGTATGTTATTGTCTAGGGTGAGAAGTCCTTATAACACTTTCACTCACTGCTTTGCAAACTGCTGCATTTCCTCCCACCTTAATTTAATTCCTTCTCTTCCCTATTGCCCTATTCAATCCCTCAATTGACATGTCTGATCTCTGTAATAATATTCAAGTCCCCAAGAAAGTATAAAGCTGGGATTTTACTCTCTTTCTCTAAGCAGAACTAAGTTAGGAAGGTAAATCTTCTGCCAAGAAGTCAATAAAAATGACACGTGACTATTATGTCATCTGGGCTGATCCACAGCTCTGAACCCACACGCCCCTCTGTGTGGAAGGGTCCAGTTTGCCAGGGGATGACAAAGCGGGGAGCTAATTAGACAGATGTCTGGTGTTGTAAGTCTATCTTCCAGATGACAACAGAGGAAGTGGCAATGCCAAGGTTGAAATGCAGATATGGAGCAGCTTCTGGACTGAGTGGACATACACTTCCTCTAAAAACATAGGTAAGCAAAGGCCCTAAGCAATAGGCAAGTGCCCTCACTCTTCTTCATTTGCAATTCAAAGGCCAGACCTTGTACTTCCTTTTGGTACTAACCCCAAGGTCATCACCAATGGCTCTGCATACCTTATGCTGTGCTGGCAATGTCTTCACCTCTCAGATTGATCCTCGGGGGTCGCCTCAGTGATAACATATGACCAAATTAGAATGGGGCTGGAGTAGGGGAGAGTGGCCAAGATTGCGTGATTTGAATAAAGGGCTGTATTGTGCTCTGTTGCCCCCAGAAACAGCCTGGATTAGAATCAACATTAAAACCAAATTAAAGGGGCTTCCCTGGTGGTGCAATGGCTAAGAATCTGCCTGCCAGTGCAGGGGACACAGGTTCGATCCCTGGTCCGGGAAGATCCCACATGCCGCGGACCAACTAAGCCCGTGCGTGCGCCACGACTACTGAGCCTGCGCTCTGGAGCCTGTGAGCCACAACTACTGAGCCCACGTGCTGCAATACTGAAGCTCGCGTGCCTAGAGCCCGTGCTCCACAATGAGAGAAGCCACCGCAATGAGAAGCCCGCTCGCCGCAACTAGAGAAAGCCCGCGCGCAGCAACGAAGACCCAACGCAGCCATAAATAAATAAATAAATAAATTTAATTTTAAAAAACAAATTAGAGTTGAGTTAGATTTAAAACAAGATAACTTTGACATCTCCCATCAGGAAGATTCAATTGATCAAATTTTGTAATAAAATGCCTTCCTTTTGGTATTATCAGCATACATTCAATCCAATTCAGAAACTATATTTTTCCCTTTTAAATATTACATATCGTGGGGTTTTTTTGTTTCTTTTTGTTTTGTTTTTGTACAGAGGCAATTGATTTTTATTTTCTCCCCTCGACTATGCCCAAATCAACAGGTTTATTACTTATTTCCTGGGAGCAAGGGGGAAAGTTTTTGTCAGTCATAACCAAAAACAAAAAACCATTTGTTGAATTGTTTAATTCAACTAAAACAAGAAGCATCTTGCTCTGGGGTGGATTTTTAAATTTCAAGCTATCGTAGTTATAAAACAAATGCATTTGTTTTAAAAGACACACCAACCATTTCATCCAGGTAAACAAGAGAAACTGAAAATATCCTTTTTACACATTCTCCTAGTTTATGCATAGACTAGAAAAGAGTGAAAGGCTTTCCTGATTTTTCAATTCCAAGAGGAATCCGTCCAAACCGTTTCTATTATTAGCACACAAAATGGTAGCTAAAGAAGTTACTGTGGTTAACAACTGAATAATTCATAGTCTCAGAAGAATTCAGTCGCTTTGTCTTCTCCAGTTCCTCTTTAGAACTGGATCCCCAAACATATTTCTTATCCTGAGTTGTTATAAAGGCAACCATATACAAATTCTTCTCAGCACTTAAAAATTGGCCACACTAAGCACTGAGAACTACAGCAAGACATTAAGCTGGAGACTTAACAGGAACTCTTATAACCAGTTCATGAAACTCTTAAGATTACACATACATTGTCAGAAATTAGAGTCACAGGTTCCAGTCTGTGTCCCATGGATATCACTGGGCTATAACATCACTGAAATTTAAACTGCCTTTATGCAGTCTTCCAAATAAAATATGTAAACACAGTAAATATGACCTACAAATAATTTTAAACACATTTCAACACCCTCTAATCTAAATTCAAATTATTTTCTATGAAGTGAGGCACTGAGAATCTCAAGTCTAGAAAAAGAAAAAAAAAACGCTTCAATTAGTGAGTCAAAGAGGTTAATAATGTTGACAGGATGAACATTTCTGCTGTTCACCATGAGAACAGAGGTCAAGCCCGCCACCACTCTTCATCTAAAATTCCCAGAAACGGTCAACTTTATTTTGTCTTCAGAAGAGAGATGTTAAGAATTAGAAAATATGTGGGGATTTTAACCTTTGACTTTATTTTCCAAAAACGTTTTTCCAAAAACAAGCGATCTTTGCCAAATAAAGCACAGACCTGAGAAACAAAATGGCTGGATTTTTTTTTCCTGGTTTAAGTTTCATCCCCGTCTAAATTCTCAATGTGGGAATTCCCTGGCAGTCCAGTGGTTAGGACTCCGTGCTTTCACTGCCAAGGGCCCCGGTTCTATCCCTGGTCGGGGAGCTAAGATCCCACAAGCCGCATGGCGCGGCCAAAAGTTTAAAATATATATATTTACATTTTATATATATAAATTCTCAATGTAACTAGTGTAAAACCTCAGGACCCCTGGAGAAGCCATCATTCCCCAGAGCCCACAGTTTACCTTCTCCTGTATCCAAGGTTGTTTAATGTTAAGATTCCTAAAGGAAATCTTTCTATAAAGCACGACTCACTTCTTAAACGGAGTTTGCCTAACGTAACTGTCAACAAAAAAGTGAACTTTTTTTTTGGTAATGCAATGTTATCATTTGTGAACACTAGTCTACTGGGATACATTAAAATTCCAATTAGGAACTAGCTTTTATTGAGCGTTTACTCAGTGCTAGGCACTGGTGCTAAGTGCTTTACTTGCCTTCTCTCATTTAATGCTAAGAGGTGGCATATATCTAATTAGCATATACCTAATAATAATAAAGTAATATATACCTAATATTACCTACCACTACCACCAAGGAAATTAGCATATACCTAATAAGTGACCACTTCAGGTTAGTTCAAGTCCAAGGCTCAAGCTCTTAGCCACTGTACTACTATACTACTTCTCAAGAACAAAGGTTCCCTGACGGGGAATCAGACCCAGACCAAGGCAGAGAAAGTTAGAAATTCTGGCCACTAGACCACACAGCATGTGTTGGGTTGCCTGATCCCACACCAAAAAGGCCCTGATGGTTATGTTTGGCAGTCTGCTTTTTATAGTTTTTGTCTCCTGCTGATTTCATTGCTTCCATGTTACACATAGATACAGACTCATTCTGCCATCGCCAGCAAGTCTAATCTAGAGCAACTTCTCTCTTCTCCCTTTATCACAACTTTCTATTTAAATGCTGTTTTCCAGTTTACAAAGCGCTTCCACATTCCTTATCTCATTTAATCTAATTTGCTATTTCTAACCAGTTTGGGGATGAGCAACCAGATTACCCATAATTCCAACAGGCTTCAATAAATAAAAGTAATTAGGCTCTGAGTGAGGGTCTGAGGCAGTCTCCTAGGAATAAAAGTGCACAAGTCTAAGGACAAAGATGGGGCATCTCTTTTGCAGCCCAGAGCTTCCCCGACCATTCAGTCATTCCAGCAATCATTCATTTAATAAACATTTACTGAGCACCTGCTATGTGCCACGTTCTGTACTGATTGCTGGCGTTATATGATCAAGTTCTGGTTCCTGCCTTTGAGAAGCTCCAAGGCTAGTAGAGACGGAAATGTGTCCACAGATTACCATGGTGAGAGGGGGCAGGTAGCTGGTAGCTGGGCACAAGGGATTATGGGAAAATGGATGCTAAATGCCCAATCCAGCAGAGAAGATTTCCTAGACAATCCGAGGCTGAAGAGGTTCTCAGCTTGGTGGCAGACACTAGAGGTTGCTAGATGGCTGAACTCTAGATAAACCAGGGAAATAGCTCTCGACTCTGGCTGCACATTAGAATCACTTGGGGAGCTTTCAAAACCAAATAATAACTTCAGAAAACGTTGGGGCAGCACTTACTCAAGCCAAACATATACACACCCTATGGCCCAGCAGTTCCATTCCTATGTATAAACCCAGCAGAAATGCGCACCAGAAGACATGCGCAGGGATATTCATAGTAGCATTGTTCATAGCAACTCCAAACTGGAAACAACCCAGATGTCCATCAACAGGTGAATGGATAAACAAAATAGGGGACATCCACGTGGTGGAATACTACTAGCAATAAAAAAGAAAGAATGCCATGGGGAACTCGTACAAATATTACCCTGAGTGAGAGAAATCTTATACAAACAGATACATACTATATGATTCCACTCATATAAAGTACAAGACAGAAAAAAAGGAATCTATTGTCTTAGAAGTCAGGGCAGTGGTGCCCACTGGTGAGGGGTAGTGACTGGGAAGGGGCACAAGGCGGGTGGCTTTTGAATGCTGATGATGGTGTGTTTCTTAATCGGTGTGCTGACTATACAGATGTGTTCAATTTGTAAGGATTCATCAAACTCTACTTAGGATTTGTGCAGTTTCCTGAATTCATGCTATATGGCAATATAAAATTCATTTAAACATTAAAAAAAAGAACAAGAAATACCAAGGCCTGGGTCTCACTGCAGACCACTTAACCCAAAAGCTCAGTGTGGGGAGACCCCAACATTTGTATTTTTTAAAAACACCCCAGGTGGCTCTAATGTGCAGCCATGTGTGCAAACCAGGGTTAGGTGTTCCTGTATTTATCAATAGCTCCTCCGGGGGGACAGCCTGGCACGTAGCAAAGGGAACAAGTTCTGAAGTAAGGTACATCAACGATTACATTCTGGCTCCGTTTTGCACTGGCATTTGTCTGGATCATCCCCAAACCTCAGTATAATGGGAACAATATCCCCTCCCTCCCAGGATTGTTGTGAGGATTAAATAAAATAATATACTTAAAGCACCTAGCACTGTACCTAGAACACAGTAGGTGCCTGAGAAATGGTAGGTACTCAACTCCTTTTCCTCCTTCGTGTCTAAGTTCCAGTGATGACCAGATTGCTGTTAACGAACAAAACTCACGCTCTCCAGTTTCTCCTCCTGAATGAGTTTCTTTGTAAAGACTGAAGTAATATTATACTTGGGCTAGTGATGTCAAACGAATGTCGGACATTTCTGGGCCCTGGTCGCTCACTCTGTTCAGCACCTGCTACCCCCGAAGGTGAACGGAGGGGCGGCAGACTGTAGGTAAATACAAACCACAGACCCTCCTTTGGAAAGCTTTGCCCCTGTCCTCACTCCTAAGAACAGCGCCAGCCATGTGAGTTGGCAAAAAGAATAGAAAAAATTAATAGCTTGGAAGACATACCACCCATGAAATGTGCCAAATGAAACACTTTTGTATAAAATGTAATGTTTTCGTAAAAACAAACAAACAGAACAGAATCCTGGGCTGAGAGCAGGAGATTCAGGTGAGAGTTTTGATGATACCACCCGTCAGCTGTATGACTTTGCTTCACTAAACTTTTCTGTTTCTCTGGCCAATGAAAGTAATGCCATCTCTCCTGCCGCCTTTACAAGGGCACAGTGAGTTTCAGATAAGATAAATAGAAAGCTTTGCAAAAATTGAAGCAGCAAAGAAAGGCAAGACTGGAAATTTACTTTTTTCCAAACTCCAATCACCAACCACCACCCTCCCTCCCCAAGACTGAGAACTCTCTGATATTAACTGTTCCAAGTGCACGCAGAGACTCCACCAGCCTGAAGCTCGCTTATGTAAGAAGAGACTGCAGCACTGCTTGGCATGTAGCATAATACTTTGCTTAAGAGAAATCCTTGGAAATGCCTCAGCTGAAGTACAAGGGCAAGCCCAGGCCTTACGTTTTGGAGACAGGCGCTCTCAGTCACGGAACACCAGAACTGTGGCTCGAGCAAATGATGTCATCCAAGCTCCTCTTACCATGGTCAATGTCAAAAATTAAGACAGGAAGTTCAAGGACAAATTGTGGGGTTCCCAGGCAAATATAAGTTAGAAAAGCAGTTTGGACCTTAGAATCTTGCCTTAAAAGTTGTCTCCTATTCTGTAATGGTTTTTGGTTTATGTGAAGCTTTTCTTGACAAAAATATACATAGTTGCATAGAAAAATATATTCCCTTAGGACTCTATTTTTACTCCCACTACGCATTAAGAAAAGAAAAAAAAAATCATGTGAGTCACCCTTAGATCCAAAAACAATATCAAACCAAAAATAAAAATATAAGATTCTCGAAGAGACAGAGATAAACTTAAGGGCTCTCCACTCTAGAGCTAAGAAACGAAATCGCTCACATACCTGTTGGGTTCCTAAACGACTGGAAAATGAAAACTCGAAATTAACCACAGGCACGTTGAACACCTTGGAGATACAGGACTTTCCCCATCCACAGACCATTCCTGCGACAGACCTGTGTACTCAACACCGAAAATATCCCCAAATGTACAGATGCCGGGGGTTGGGGGGTGGGGGGAGGTCAAGTTAGTATCAAAAAAAATAGTACTGTTGACTCCCGCCCTGGTTCCGGGGGAAAGAAGGAATCCGGTCTGATGCGAAGCTCGCGGCCAGAGCCGGACAACTCGCCCCTAAGTTTGGCGCGTCCCAGCTCTCCGCCCGCGGCCCCCGCCCCCGCTCCCCGCACCCCGGAGCTCAGAGCCCCGCGAGGCCCTGGCGGAGGACGGACCCCGCGGCCACGGCCCGGGGAGGAAGGGCGGCTCCTCTCCAACCGGGGTCCTTCGCCCCCACCTCAGGCCCTCGCGCGCTTCCCTTCCCCTGACCCCCTCGCCCCGGGGCAGGTCACCTGGCTCGGCCGCTGCCCGCTGGTCCTCCGGTTGCTCGCTCGGTCCAGCCGCGCCGCCGCCGCCTCCGGGAAGCCGCTCGCCCTCCCGAGTCACGGGGCCGACGAGCGGGCGGCCGAGCCCGTGCCAAGGCTGCGGGAACCGTTCCACCCGGCCGGAGCTGGGACCCTGCCCCGAGCGCGGCCGCCACCAGGGCGAAACTGGAGAGCTGGGCTCGGCTCGCCGGGGCGGGGAGGGGCGGCTGCAACTTTGCTCCTGGACACGGGCGAGGAGGGGGCGCCCGTCTCCAAACTCCGTGCAGCGCCCGCAACCTCTCCAGTCCGGGGATTTTTTTTTTAATGTCCCTCCCCCTTTTTTTAATATAAAGGGAAGCCAGATTCTTGCCCTCAAGTTCTGGTTTCCAGAGCGGCGGGGCCGCTGGGAGGGCGGGAAGCTGGGTGCGGGAGACGCGCCCCGCTGGGTGCGCTGGCGGCGAGCCGGTCGAGGGCGCGAGGGGCGGCGGCGGGCGGGCAGCGGCTGCCCTGGGAAGCCGCCTTCGCGGCCGCTCCGGTCCCTGCTCTCAGTACCTCGCTGGCCCCCTCCAGCCCGGAGCCCAGAGCCCGGGAGGGAGAGCGGCCTGGAGGGACCGGGCCAGCGGCGTGGAAGCAGTGACCCGGACCTGGATCGCCGAAGTAGGAACTGGAAGTGACAGCGGCGCAGGGTAGAGCAGCAGCCGCCGCCGCCGCCGCCCGGGTAGCCGTGGCAGCAGCAGAAACCGCGGAGCGGCGGCGGCGGCCACACTGCGCATGCTGCTGCCGCCCGGTTCGGCCCCGAGCCCCGGGCTGCCGCCGCCTGGCCTGCAGCGGGCCTCTGCCAGAGCCTCGGGTGGGAATCCCGGCCTCACAGAGCAGCCCTGCCTGGTGGCCCGCTTCCTCCTCCAGCCCCCGACGCAGCTCGGACCCCCCAAGCTCTATGGTGAGCCTCTGAGACACCCCAGCAAGGAAGCGCTCTCCAGCGGCCCTCCACATCCCTCCTTTCCCCCAGCTGTCCTGGCTGCCCTTCCCGGACTCTCGGATAACAGGCCCCACATCAGATCGTCTCTTTGATAGAGAATGAAAAGGTTCGTGATAGATGGGAAATATTTCCGACCTTACTTGAAGTCCAATTTTTACAGAAATACAATGCAGTCGGTAGATTAGGATGGCCAGTCATGGGTGTCATTTGATGTAACTCACGGCAATTCCAGTAGGAGTGTCAGATTGGCTCAACAGAAAGAAAAAAAAAAAAAAGACCAACAACTTACAAAATCCTCTTTAGTCTTCCCACTAGCTCAAATTGAGCGGCTAAATATACAAAGCTTTCCCCAGCGGAAACTGATGGAAACGGGCCAGTTAAAAACAGTGTCCAACAGTGAGACATTACCAATCACTACTCCAGTCTCTTCGTTTTACAGATGAGTCAACCGAGGCCGAGGAAAGGGGACTGGAACTTCTCCGAACGAAGGTGGCAGGTGCAGGGTCTGAAGGAAGGTCTGCTGCTACCCACTGCAGCTACTGCTTAGTTGGCTGGCCTTCTGCCTCACTCCAGGCACTTGGCTCCAGGGAGGCTTTGCTCTCCTAGAGCCGGAGCTCTCTTACGGGAGATTTTGCCTTGACTCATGATCAGAGCAGCCCCTGGGAAATGGCAGATCGTCCATCCCACAGGCCCCACTTTGGGGAGGGCGCCCCTGCTGTTCCAGTGACAAGGCAGATGGGGTGACTCACGGCGACAGGAGGCAGTGAGCAGGTGGGGGCAGAGAAAAAGCCATACTGATACCAGCTGATGAGAGAGAAAGAGAGAAGGAGGGAGAAAGAGAGACAGAAGCGCTAACTGAGCCTCATATACATTCAACGATATCCTTCATGAACAAAACATCTTTTTTACAAAGTAGGGTTGGCCCAGGAGCAGAATAGGAGATGGTAGGGTATCCCTGGCAATGTGTGGGTCATAAGGGTGGCAGGTGACAAAGCAGAAGTACCTGTTGAGGATGAGGCAGGGAGAAAGGCTGGCCGAAAGGAAAACCAGAGGACTAGAGCTGAGACAGACCAGTCCTTCCTGGGGCTGTAGCCAGGACCATGCAGTCCGAGAGGTAGCACCCTGGCCACTCTCAAATGATCGCAAGAACTGTATCTGTCCCTGATTCCCGCCAAGTTCAAAGGCAGAACAAAGACAAAACTAGCATTGCTAGGACAGTGTTGTCAAGGGGCTTCCTGGTCACATTAGTGACACTCTACCTAGATATGAGGATTCTTCCATATGTTCTGGAAGATTTTCTCTTGAGGCCTGAGTGTCCTCCCTGCCCTCTCCATTCTGTAAATAAATAAGAAAGATGTATTTGGTTTGCAGAAAAGGAAATACAAATGAACTATAAAGGCATGAGAGATATCCAAACTCACTAGGAATCATGAAAGTCAAATTATAGCAATAAATGAAATACCATTTTCACCTAACGTTTTAGCAAACATTGAAGATAAATAATATCCAGGGCCACCAGGGACATGAAGAAGAAGGCACTTTCTACACTATTGGTAAGAGTATAACTTCAGCATTTTTGTAGAGGAATTTGAGAGTATCAAATTTTCACACAGTAATTCCATTTCTATGAAGAAAGATGCGTCAAGAATAATGACAGATGCGCACAATTCTCTATGTGCATATACAACATGATCCATTGGTATTTATCCCAGGAATGCAAGATTGATTTAACAGATGAAAATTAATCAGTGTAATACAACATATCAGTATAATAAAGGACAAAATCAGTGGTCATCTTAACAGATGCAGAAAAAGCATTTGACAAAATCTGGCACCCTTTCGTGATAAAAACACTCAAAACCTAGGAATAGAAGGGAACACCTTCAACCTGATAAAGAGCATTGAAAACCCACAACTATCATGATACTTAATGATGAAAGATTGAAAGCTTCCCCCTAAGATCAAAAACAAGACTAGTGTGCCCACTCTCATCACTTCCATTCAACACTGTATAGAAGGTTTCAGCCAGGCATATTAGTCAAGAAAATGAAATAAAAGCATCCAGATTGGAAAGGAAGAAGCAAAAGTATCTCTGTGCACAGATGACATGATCTTGTACAAGAAAACCACATGGAATCCAATAAACTATTAGAACTAATGAACAAGTTAAAGTTGAAGGACACAAGATCAATATACAAAAATCGACTGTATTTCTATGCACTTAACAGTGAACAACCGGAATATGAAATTAAGAAAAAAATTCTATTTGTAGTAGTATCAAAAGGAATAAAATACTTTGGAATAAATTGGACCAAGGAGGTATAAGGCGTGTACACTGAAAATTACAAAACATTGTTGAATGAAATTTTAAAGACCTAAATCAACGGAAAGACATCCTGTGTTTATGGATCAGAAGACTTAATATTGTTCAGATGGCAATATTCCCCAAAGTAATATACAGACTGAACACCATCCTTATTAAAATTCCAGCTGGCTTTTTTGCAGAAATGGACAGACTTATCCTAAAATCTATATGGGCACACAAGGGATCCAGAATAGCCAAAATTATTTTGAAAATGAAGAACAATGTTGGAGGGCTCACGCTTTCTTATTTGAAAACTTACTACACAGCTACATTAAGCAATTCAGTGGGGGAAAGAATAGTCTTTTCAACAAATGGTGTTGAGACAACTGGATATCCACATGTAAAAGAATGAATTTGGACACCTATCTCACACCATACACAAAAACTAACTCAAAATGGATCAAAGAACTAAATGTAAGAGCAAAAACTTGAACACTCTTAGACAAAAATGTAGGAGTAAATCTTCATGACCTTGCACCAGGCAATGGTTTCTTAGCTATGTTACCCAAAACACAAGCAACAAAAGAAAAAAATATGAATTTAACTTCATCAAAATTTTAAAATTTCATGTTTCAAAAGATACTATTATCAAAATACCAATGACATTTTTCACAGAACTAGAACAAATAATTTTAAAATTTGTGTGGAAACACAAAAGACCCCAAATAGCCCAAAAAATCTTGAGAAAGAAGAACAGAGCTGGAGGAATTATGCTCCCTGACTTCAGACTATACTACAAAGCTACAGTAATCAAAAGAGTATGGTACTAGCACAAAAACAGACGCATTGATCAACAGAATAGAGAGCCCAGAAATAAACCCACACACTTATGGTCAATTAATCAATGACAAAGGCAGCAAGAATATACAATGGAGAAAAGACAGTCTCTTCAATAAGTGGTGCTGGGAAAACTGGACAGCTACTTGTAAAAGAATGAAATTAGCACATTCTCTAACACCATACACAAAAATAAACTCAAAATGGATTAAAGGTTGGATACTATAACACGCCTAGAGGAAAACATAGGCAGAACACTCTTGGACATAAATCACAGCAATATTTTTTTGGAGCCATCTCCTAAAGCAAAGGAAATAAAAACAAAAATAAACAAATGGGACCTAATCAAACTTAAAAGCTTTTGTACAGCAAAGGAAACCATTGACAAAAAGAAAAGACAACCTACTGAATGGGAGAAAATATTTGCAAATGATATGACCAATAAGGAGTTAATATCCAACATATATAAACAGCTCATACAACTCAACATCGAAAAAACAGACAACCAAATTAAAAAATAGGCAGAAGACCTGAATAGACATTTTTCCAAAGAGGAAATGCAGATGGCCAACAGGCACATGAAAAGATGCTCAACATCGTGCTAATCATCAGAGAAATGCAAATCAAAACCACAATGAGATATCACCTCACACCTGTCAGAATGGCTATCACGAAAAAGAACATAGATAACAAATGTTGGGGAGGATGTGGAGAAAAGGGAACCCTCCTACACTATTGGTGGGAATATAAATTGGTGCAGGGCTTCCCTGATGGTGCGGTGGTTAAGAATCCGCCTGCCAATGCAGGGGACACGGGTTCGAGCCCTGGTCTGGGAAGGTCCCACATGCCGCAGAGCAACTAAGCCCGTGCGCCACAACTACAGAGCCTGCGTGCCACAACTACTGAAGTCCACGTGCCCTAGAGCCTGTGCTCCACAACAAGAGAAGCCACCACAATGAGAAACCCACGCACCACAACAAAGAGTAGCCCCCGCTCGCTGCAAGTAAAGCCCGTGTGCAGCAACAAAGACCCAATGCAGCCAATAAACAAATTTAAAATAAATAAACAAATAAACAAATAAATAAATTGGTGCAGTCACTGTGGAAAACAGTATGGAGGTTTCTCAAAGACAGAGTTTTGTAGAAATGTAGAAAATGTAGAAAACATTATATATTAGGTTTGTAGATTAGGTTTGTAGGTTTGTATATTAGGTGTATGTTAGGTTTGTAGGTTTGTATATTAGGTTTGTAGGTTTGTAGAAATGTAGAAAACAGTATGGAGGTTTCTCTAAAAATAGAACTACCATGTGACCCAGCAATTCCACTCCTGGGTATATAACCAAAAAAAGCAAAAACACGAATTTGAAAAGATACATGCACCCCAATGTTCATAGCAGCATTGTTTACAATTGCCAAGGTATGGAAGCAACCTAAGTGTCCATCAACAGATGAATGGATAAAGAATATGTGATATATTATACACACACACACACACACACACAATGGAATACCACTCGGCCATAAAAAAGATGAAAATTTTGCCATTTGCAGCAACATGGATGGACTTGGCATTATGCTAAGTGAAATAAGTCAGACAGAGAAAGACAAATACTGTATGATATCACTTATATGTGGAATCTAAAAAATACAACAAACTAGTGAATAAAACCCCAAAAAAGCAGACTCACAGATACAGAGAACAAACTAGTGGTTGCCTGTGGGGAGAGGGACAGTGGGAGGGGCAATATAGGGGTAGAGGGGAAAAAAAGGGGTTATTATGGGATTATATGAAATCATGTGTGTGAAACTTTTGAAAATTGTAAAGCACTATAGAATTTAAAGGATTTTTCATTCAATAAAAAATAATTTTTAAAAATTAAATTAAATTTAAAAAAAAGAAAAAGAGGAAATATTAGAAAAAAACAGAGAGAGAGAGAGAAACTATCAAAGTCTGGGAGATGCTTCAGAGATACCTTTGTCTCCCAGGTGTCTCAGCAGACTTCCCTGACCAGTTGCTAGCTGTGTGATCCCCTAGAGACCCTAGGACATTGTAGCCATATGAGAACACAAAGATGGAGGTCACTCGCAGAGGCCAACTGGCCACCCAGAGGGTCAGAAGGCAGCAGCTCTTTCATGTGGTCACTGTGTCCCACAGCCAACACTCAAATTGTCAGTGTTCTGCTGCATCTCCAGCTTCATTTTTCTACATTTCCAAGTTGACCATTTCAAGCTGCCACTCTTTTTTTATATAAATAATAGTGTGTTCTTGGCAATAATCAAGCCCTGCTCTTCTTGCTTTTCATACATTAACAGTTTTATAGCATCAACAAAAAAGTATTCAGCATGCCCTATACTAGGCACTGTCTGAGAGATACTCTATCTAAAGTGACAAGATACGGAAACAATCTAAATGCCCATCAATGGGTGAATGGATAAAAACAGATGTGGCATATACACACAATAGACTGTTATTCAGCCATGAGAAAGGAGGATATTCTGCCATTTGCGACAACAGGGGTAGACCTGGAGCACATTATGCTAAGTGAGATAAGTCAGACAGAGAAAGAAAAATACTGTATGGTCTCATTATATGTGGAATCTAAAAAAGTCAAACATAAAAAAACGGAGAGTCAAATGGTGCTTACCAAGGGGTGGGGGTAAGGTATGAAAAGTGACGCTGTTTAAGGGTACCAACTTGCAACGAGTAGCAAATATGCCGTAGTGCTCTAATGCCCGCTGTAGTGAACACAGAGAACAATATTATACTATACTTAGGTGATGTGAGCTACAACGGCAGTCATATTACAATATATAAATCTATCAAAGTAACACAGCGTACACCTTAAATTTACACCATGTTGTATGTCAAATATATTCAATTTTAAAGTAATTAATTTTTTTAAGTTTGCAAATATTTATGTTGAGGTCTGTCTCCCTAGCTACTTGGGAGCTTGAGACTGGATGGTCAGTATTCTTGGCTGCTTGGGTACACCCCAGCTGGGCTTTCAGTCTCATTCCTTATGTGCTGATTTTATTAGGCTTCCCTCAGGGTTCTAGGAGTGCCTTGGTATGGCTGCTATACACCCCTTACAGACATAATTTTGCTTTTTTTTTTTACAGGCATAATTTTGTGTACAACACTACCTAGTAATAACAGTGTGAGCAGCTATTATGCGTGTCTTATGTGCAGTGACATATGAAGTGTGTCTTAACTGCATTATTTTATTTGATCTTTAAAACAATCCTATGCAGTAGATATTACTAATGTCTCCATTACACAGATGAGGAAACTGGAGCAGAAAGAGGCCAAGTAACTTTTCCCAGAGTCACACAGTCAGAGCCAAGACTCTGACACAAGTCTGTCAAACTAGAGAAGGTATGTGCTTAACCATGATGCCAGATATTGCCTCCTTACAATATTCATCTGATGCTCAGGCCAGCCTGAATTATCAAAAAGAAATCAAAATATGCCTGGTGCCTTTCATGTAAGAAATGAAAATTATGTTATACTTTTTAAGAAAGATTTGTATCCAAAGTGGCTAAAAATTAATGGAGTAAGCATTAGTTATCAGAAGAATCCACTTATGTGAAATGACTCATTCTCCAACAATGCCAGACCCAGGAGGTGTTCCTTTTTTTTTTTTTTTAAATTTATTTATTTATTTATTTTTGACTGCTTTGGGTCTTCGTTGCTATGCACGGGCTTTCTCTAGTTGCAGCAAGCGGGGGCTACTCTTCGTTGCAGTGCGCGGGCTTCTCATTGCGATGGCTTCTCTTGTTGCGGAGCACGGGCTTCAGTAGTTGTGGCTCATGGGCTCAGTAGTTGTGGCTCGCGGGCTCTAGAGCGCAGACTCAGTAGTTGTGGCACATGGGCTTAGTTTCTCCATGGCATGTGGGATCTTCCTGGACCAGGGCTCGAACCCGTGTCCCTTGCATTGGCAGGTGGATTCTTAACCACTGCGCCACCTGGGAAGTCCCCCAGGAGGTGTTTCTGTATCATCTAGTATTCTTAGAACCACAAAGAAGCTCGGTATACCTTCTGGCAGCTTCAGAGTGCATAAATCACTGGCAACCTCACCATGTTTTTATTTATCAAATAAAAAAGAAAATACCATGATCTGCTCATAGCAGACATGATTCCATAAGGGATATAGAGTAGGTTACACCTACCTCAAAAGCCATACACACTCATGTGCTCATGCACACACACACACACAGAGTGCTAAAATTTGGCAATAGGGAAATCTGGAATAAAATATTCAGAGACAAGCATAGCTTGATGCTATGGCTAACTTTAGGAAAAATTCTGAAGGAAGCAAAGTTTATCTGGGGCAAAGGTACTTGTACTACTACTACTAATAGCTAACACTTGGAGAAGACTTACTACGTACCATGCACTCTTCCGGGACACAAATTCATTGAAATCTCACACCAATCCTATGAGACAGGAGCTGCTATTCTTCCCATTTTACAGGTGGGGAGACTGAGGCAGAGAGGCGTAGTAAAGTAACATGCCCAACGTCATAAACTTACTAGTGGGAGAAAACTGAGATTTGAACCTGAGCAGTCTAATGTCCGAATCCAGGCTCAAACCACTACTAATACTTCTCCACAAGTAATACTACTAATGCACATCTACACTTCTTATGTCCTTGATCCTGTGCTGAGCACTCTACATACATTACTTCACAGATCTTTGGAGGTTGGAGGTCTTAGCTCTAAATTATTATGCAGTATCTCATTTGATCCTTACCACAACCCCTGTAAGGTAGCTATTATTGTGTCCATTTTACAGATAGAAACACTGAGGCACAGAGACATTAAATAATTTGACACATAGGCAAAAGTATCACCTCCTTTTCAGCAACACCCCCTATACTTACTGTAAGGATCCACATAACATAAAAGAATGCAACGTAATTTAATTTACAATTTCTACCTCAGGGCCAGGTTCTTTCAAGGCCTCTGTTCTAAAGTGTTAGTGGGAAAAAGTGACAATAAGCTTTCCAGTCTTCCCAACTCAGGGGGATTACAGTAACCCTCTGCAGCAGCCAGTGGCCTGCTTTGGGCTCCACTTAAGTAGGGACTCACACCATACAAGCTCTGGTACCGGAAGCCTGCTTTCAGGGCTTGGGTGCTGTTTTTTAAAGGTAACATATTTTGGTTTTGTTTTTTGTTTTGTTTTTAATTGAAGTATAGTTGCTTTACAATGTTGTGTTAATTTCTGCTGTACAGCAAAGTGATTCAGTTATACATATACATACATTCTTTTTTATATTCTTTTCCATTTGGTTTATCACAGGATATGGAATATAGTTCTCTGTGCTATACAGCAGGATAAAAGGTACCATATTTTGCTCTTTTTTTCTTTTTCTTTTCTTTTGTTTTTTGGTGGCATGCAGGATCTTAGTTCCCTGACCAAGGATCGAACCCTTTCTCCCTGCAGGGGAAGTGCAGAGTCTCAACAACTGGACCACCAGGGAAGTCCAGAAGGTACATATTTTGAATTTTTATTTTGTTTTGTTTTGGAATTGGTTTCTGGAAAGGACAAACTAGCAAGCCACGACTGGGGACCACCGATCTTAACCATGGTTTCCATAAAATGCTTCCTCTGTTTCACAGTGAAAATAAACCAAGTACTTTTACTACAACACCATCTTCATTAGCAGAGTGAAAAACGATGACCACGAGGAAGGCAACCTGGGTGGGCTTACCTCCACTTGAAGGGCTGCACATCCTTTCAGGAAGTCGTTGATGTTGTTGGTGCAGTCAGCTTCAGTTTGGGGCTCCAGACAGTACTAGGGAAACACAGTCAAATGTCACTTGGAGACTGTCATCACATGCGGGTCACATCATTGCATCATTCACTGATAAGTAGATAAGGTAGGCTTTTTAAGGCGGGGCCAACGTTGCTGTCAATCCAGGAAGAGAAATTAACCACTGAAGGAAGCGATGCAAAAATCTAAACGGTCGGTCTTGTTTCAAATGTCACCAAACCCTCAGTCCCAAGCCGTCTCTACTTACAAACTTTTTCTCATGCTTTCTGCCAAAGCGTAGTGATAGCAAATTAGAGAGACCCTGAAAGTTTTTTGATCCTGGTTCCTGCTTTCAACCTATTACCACCCTCCGTCCTCCTCATGATAATTTATTAAAAAGTATATTTTCCCCTTCACTGTTCTCTACATTTGATCACATTTCTCAACATTTTCCCACCATTTTATCACTGTTTTTCAAGTTTGAGAAATTATAAGCAAAAGAACTGTACTCAACATCACATTCCCTGCTGACCTTAAGAAAATAATAGTAGGGCTCCACCTTTAAACTTACTTAAAGTGCCCACTTTTTTAATCACATCCTCCTGACCATGGGTTTCCAACATTCACAATTTTGGATTTTTAAAAGAGAGTAAGGTTAGTTTCATTTTGAACACACGTTGCATTTGAAACGTATATTTGGTTTCCATTGTTTTAACAGAACGTGTTGTAACATTTTGGATTATTTCTCCAGCTTGCTAAATAGCCTTTCTTTCTTTCAATGGATATTTTATTTCTTGGTGAAGAAAATCTTCACTGAATTTAGTCATACCGTCAATAGGCACCATCTGTATCTGTTATTAATCATCCCATTTTTCCTCAGACTCATATGTACCCCAAGTTCAAAACATGTCCTCAGTACACAGGGAGGTATAACCAGCGGTGTAACAGGTTTTTACTGTACTAATCTTCGGTGGCCAATTACTAAAGGATAACATTTCATTTTCCAACTACAAAAACAGAAAGAAAGTCGAAGTCTTAGAAAGAGATTAAAGTAGGAGCATCCCGTGACCCAGGCAATCGAAAATCTCCAGAGTGACATTATTGCTGCTCTCTGGTGGTAAGCAACCCCAAAGATACTGCAAATTTCCCTTACCTTTTCTATAGAGCCAGGCCTAAGTCTGTTGATCAGTTTGCATAGCACTACCCCATTTTTCAGCGAGGACTTCAAGAACTCCTCCGGATCACAGATGGTCTTTTTGGGGGAATCTAATACTCCCAAAGATATAAGCCATGTCACGATGCGTTCTTCTGGATTCATTACTGAGGACTGTACACTCCGAACAGCTCTCTGAGGCAGCTGCAAGGACTAAGCCACATCCGCGATTGCATCTGCTGTTGTCTTCCTTTTTATGAGTTCTCTTCTCGTGCTTGCAGCGCAAAGCTCTAAAAGAACTTTTCTTAGACAACGGTGGAAGCCACTCCAATTATGGGATTTGAAAACCACAGAGCTCACACTCAAAGATGTGGAAATAGAATGAATGGGGGGGAAAAAAGTCCTGGATAACACTGGGTTTCTTTTTCAAAATCTGCAAAACAAATTCATTGGGATTAAAAAAGAAGAAGAAGAAATACATACACACACACACACACACACACACACACACACACAAAACCAACGGGTGCAAGAAGCTGTAAAGGAAGGAAGTGAGGAGGATGCCGGGGAGGGAGGAGAGAGAAGGAAGTGAGCGCTCTGGGAAAACGGAGGTGAGCCAGCACTTCAGGGGACCTTAGAAATGAGATACTCATGGGCCAGTCTGGGAAAAAGCTATCAATATATAGTCTAGCCCCAGTGAAAATCTGGTTTCTGACAAGAGGAAGATGCCAACTGGCTCTTAGGTCAGACAGATCTGAGCCTCGTGGGGAGCTGTGCTGGCAAAACAGGGCTCAAAGAAGGTAGGCTGGGAAATTCTTCCAAGAAATGGCCACATGTCCTCATACTGTCTCACCGAGATGATATGTCACAATCATGCCTTGCAAAACATGTTGAGTTGCACGGTGACAACATGCCAAGCAGAGGAAGATTGTGCCTGCTGTCAGCCATCACTGTGTATAAGCACAAGCTAGAAGAATGGCATTTTACTTTGCAGCCAAAAGGCTATGTTGAGGGAAATAGACTAAGGATAACATCTGACATCCTGTTTACTTGCATTCTTGAGTGATTCTTTTTCTGGACCTGGTTCCACTACACAATCCAGCTGCAGTACCCTTAGCAAAGGCTCAGACACAGTCACATCAACGGGTAAAAAACACTTGAAAACAGAGCTTTTGAGAACAAAAGAACACTTGTCCTCTGTCTACACTACAGTCTGGAAAGTTGATGTTTCCCCAACAAGAAACACTGCCTTAAAAATACTGCTCTGGGAAAAAACTGGTCTATAACAAGAGATCTGAACTATTCTTAAACATCTTCATAACCAGTTGAAATATTATTGGGAAATGTATGACAAGGCCGACAGTATAGCCTCATCTGGGCAAATGCGTGGTACCCAGCACCACCACCCTCTCCTAGCGCATGGGATCCTGCTAAGCTTCAGAATCTTTTCAACACAGTTTTAGGCATCTACTACCGAATAACCAGCTTAGATAATCCTGCTGCCTGTTTTCAAGGCTTCCCCTTCTTACCCTGTAGTAACACTTACCAGACTTTACTATTATCACTTATCGATCTGTCTCCTCCACCAGAATGTACCCTCCCCTAGAGGAGGGGTCTTGTCTGCCTTAATGAACACTGTCCCCAGCAGAGTGCCTGGTACACAGTAGATGTTTTAATGGCTTAAAACCAACATGTTTTCCTTGTTAATGATTTTTATACTTTTACTGAGATATAATTGACATAGTGAATTGCACATATTTAAGATGTATGATTTAATGAATTTTGACATATGTATACATCCCGTGATACAATCACACACACACACACACAATTCAGATAAATCTTTCCATCATCCCCAAAAAGTGTTCTTGTGCCCTTTCAACCCCATCTTCCCTCCCTTCCCCCAAAATCCCAGACAACGAACAATCCCCTTTCAATCCCTATAGATTAGTTTGCATTTTCTAGAACCTTATATAAATGGATGCATACAGTACGGAACTTTCTTTTGTCTGGCTTCTTGCACTTAACATCGTCACTTTGAGATTCATTCATGTTGTTGTGTCTATCAATAGTTCTACAAGAAAGATTTGACCTCCAAATATTTGGTTTGATATAATTATATTTATGAACAAAATAAGTACAGTCAATCAGAAGTTATAATTGACTTTTGACCCATGACCAAATGTATGTAATGGAAATAAAACCAAAATCCATGTGTTGATCAATAAAATTCTTAAATCTGACCTGCTTAAACATATTTTGATATGCCATTTGGCCAGTTTTCATGACTGCTCATCAAAATTGTACTCTATAGACAAACAAATCTGGCAGTATTATTGAGGTATCACTTATATTTTTTGGTGAAGAACAAAACCTGAGTAATTTCAGGAACCCAGTCCAGTCCAAAATAGCCTTGAGCCCACTGGGGTCATCAGGGTGAAAATCTGCCTCATTTTAGACACTGGCTATAGCAAATTACTGTAAATAATAATCAGAAAGGCAACTCCACCTCCTCAAGGCAGAAGAAACAGTTCTACTAGTATAAAGATTGGAAGTTAGGGTTGGTATGGTCAAATGTCAAGAAAGCAAGGCATTCCAGGACAGTAGCAAGCATACGGGTGAAATGACTAACCATGGAACACAGGGAAATGGAAAGGAGTTGATGAACTGGGGGAACAGAGTGGGGGGTTGAAAGACTGGAGATCACAGTGGCACAAAGCACAGACTTTACACAAGAGTGTGAAAAAATAAAGTAAAATATAACAAAACAAAATAAAATAAAATACTATGCAAAAGTTACCTTGTCAAGATTGGAAGAAGAGAATGGCAGAAGTAAAGGTGGAATAAATGTATCCTGGACTTGCATGAAATTGCATCCGTGGCTCATTTAATTCAATAAGAAGCCTAAGTTTTCTCTTCCATTGTATGAATATGTCTATCCATTTTGATGAGCAGCATTACCTGCTCTCCTTCTGCTATACAGAAATCTACCAAACATTTTATCTAAGCACACAACATAATACCAAATATGAAATCGATTTCATAGTAAACTTAAAAGGCAGACATTGAACTTTCTGAAAAGATGTTTTAAGTCCAAGTTTTATGAACTGGACTGTAATTTTGAATTTCTATAATCTTGGTATTGTATTCCAGTAATATTGCCCAGATTGGTTAAAAGGTGACCAGTATGGGGATTTCCCTGGTGGCGCAGTGGTTAAGAATCCGCCTGCCAATGCAGGGAACACGAGTTCGAGCCCTGGTCCAGGAAGATCCCACATGCTGTGGAGCAACTCAGCCCGTGAGCCACAACTACTGAGCCCACACACCACAACTACTGAAGCCCACGCGCCTGGAGCCTGAGCTCCGCAACAAGAGAAGCCACCACAGTGAGAAGCCTGTGCACTGCAACAAAGAGTAGCTCCCACTTGCCGCAACTAGAGAAAGCCCACGTGCAGCAACGAAGAGCCAATGCAGACAAAATTTAAAAAAAAAAAAAAAAAGGTGACGAGTATGTGCTCTATTTTGCAAACTGTATTTTTTGCAGATTTTTTTCAAGTTAAAATTATACATAGCTATCACCCAAAATAAAGTGGAACATAAATTATGAGCATATTTTTTTTAATGTATTTATTTATTTTTGGCTGTGTTGGGTCTTCGCTTCTGTGCGAGGGCTTTCTCCAGTTGCGGCGAGTGGGGGCCACTCTTCATCGCGGTGCGCGGGCCTCTCACCGTCGCGGCCTCTCTTGTTGCAGAGCACAGGCTCCAGACGCGCAGGCTCAGTAGCTGTGGCTCACGGGCTTAGTTGCTCCGTGGCATGTGGGATCCTCCCAGACCAGGGCTCGAACCCGTGTCCCCCGCATTGGCAGGCAGATTCCCAATCACTGCGCCACCAGGGAAGCCCGAGCATATTTTTTAAAAAGAGCAAAGGTCTGTGGTTCTACTTCAGATCCTTAGTACCACACACCCTGGGCCACTGAACCTCCCTCCTCATTGGCTTTCCCACCTCCATCCTCTCATCCTAATGAACTCTCTGGCAGAGCACAGTTTGGTTGATTTTCCAAAGCGTCTGTTTAATAGTGTAATATTCCTGCTCAAAAACTAAGGCTCTCCACCACCTAAAACCATGATTTACAAACGACAACGTACAAAAATAATCACCTCTTGCGAGGGAGGGAGGAGAAAGGCATGACAGTGGAACCTGAGCCAAAATCGCTAATATTATATTAAAAATAAAAAGACCTACAGGAAATAAGGCAAATGTTAACATTTGTTAAAAGTGATTTCTGGGTACACTGGAACCTATTATATTACTTTCTTTACTTTTCTGTATTTGGAATATTCATAATTGATTTTTTAAAATTTTAAACCTCCTGGGGCACTTGTTAAAAAGATTTGGGGGCTCAGTTCTCTAATACCCTAGTTGAGAAGATACACAATGAGAGAAAGGAATCTATATTATTAAAGTATCCCTTTGATTCTGAGGCAGGTGGACCAAGGTCACACTTGGAGGAACAAGTTGGTTTATAACCTTACACTCCACCAAAATTTCTGCCAACACCTGGGTCATTTCAATATTCACAAGAACAACAATACAACATCAGGACCGCTCAGTTTCTTGACCTCCTGTACCTGTAATTGATATAGTACCTCTCAGCCCCTCTCTATGCTGTGAAAATGGATCTGGGGCCTTTCAATATATTTTCCCTTGCCAGTTGGTGCGATATGAAGTTTTATCAGTAGATGGTGGTGGAAAGACCTGGCAGGAAAAAGGGGTTTTAATTGCTGTGTCCTGTGTGCTCCCCCCATGGGCTCCTGCCGAGACCACCCCCTTTCCTAGTGCTTGGCTTCTGTGCACTGGCTTCCTCAACGCACAGCGGGGAGCAGCTTCCCCTGGCACCACCCTTGGGTGGCTCTGTAGCAAAGTGTCTCTGCTGAGACACCTCCCCTGTGAACGGGAAACATCTTAGAGAGGCACATTTTCAGCAAGTTCCAGAGGGTGGATGTCCAGCAAGTTCCACTGACTCAGCACCACAGGCGACTCCTCTAACAAGGCCTGGATATCAGCTGTACACGGAAAGAGGGGTTATCACCGCTCTATGGGTAGTGACTATTATATATTGTTTTTATATTGTCAGCTATTGTATATTATAACTGGTATTCCTAGAGTTCCCTTTAATTCTTACTAGCCAATCTCTTATTATCCAATCCCCTATTATTGTTAATAATTCTTGATGTTAAACTTTTCCTCTTAACATCCCCCTGTGGTTTCTCTGTCCTGATTGGACCCAGACTAACATGCGTCATCATCTTCGGTGAACACACCTCCACTTTAGCCAACCACTTGCAAGGTCACACCCTGTACTTTGTCATCGCATAAACTTCTCTGCCTCCTGAATCATGAATTCAAACACTACATTTTCTAACCACAAGCTACTGTCTTTCCAGCTTGTTTATTCAGCTACTCCCACTACGATTAATCCCCAGCGTCATAGGGATCCTCAAAGCATGGTTTTCCAAGATGATTATACAAATTTGCATTCCCACAAAGCAGGGTATGATTTCCCATTGCTCCATATCATAGCTAACACTCCATATTATAGACTTTTAATTTTTTTTTTATTTTTGTAGGTGTGAAATTTACTTTTGTATGATTGCTAATAAGGTTGAGCATTTTTTCTTTCTTCTTTTCTTTTTTTTTGGCCGCTCCGCACAGCTTGTGGGATCTTAGTTCCCCGACCAGAAGCACAGAGCCCTAACCACTGGACCGGCAGGGAATTCCCGAGCATTTTTTCATATGTTGATTGGCCACACATATTTCCTCTTCTGTGAAATCTTTGCTCATTTCTATTGCCCACTTTTTACTAGGTTGTTTGTCTTTTTGTTATTGATTCATAAAATTTGTCATACCAGGAATCCCCTGGCCACCCAGTGGTTGGGACTCCATGCTTTCACTGCGGAGGTGGGTGTGTGTGAGGGGGTCCGTGTTTGTTCCCCAGTAGGGGACCTAAGATCCCACAAGTCACAGGGTGCAGCCAAAAAAAAAAAGTTTGTCATACCCTATGGATACTAAACCAATGTCAGTTATTTGTGTTTGCAAATATCTTCTTGTACTCCTGTCTTTCGTTCTATAGTATATTTTAGGAAACAGAGGTTCTTGATTTTTTTAAATAAGATACTTTAGCTCACCCTCATGTAAAACAAATGCAGAATTTGGCAGTCCAAGGCTAGCATGCAGCTTCCTAGGCATCAGAGACCCAGGGTTCTACTCTCTAGTTACTTCACCATTTTTAGCTTCCCACCTCATAGTTCAAAATGACTCTTTGCATGAACTTGGATTAGGCAATGGTTTCTTAGATATCACGCCAAGGCCACAAGCAACAAAAGAAAAGAATAGATAAATTGGTCTTTATCAACACTAGAAATTTTTGTGCTTCAAAGAACACCATCAAGAAAGTGAAAAGACAACTCACATAATGGGAGAAAATATTTGCAAACCATATATCTGACTAGGGACTTATATCCAGAATATATAAAGAACTCATAACTCAATAACAAAAAGACATCTAAAATGGGAAAATTATCTGAATAGACATTTCTCCAAAGAAGATATACAAATAGCTAATAAGCACGAGAAAGGATGCTCAACATCATTAGCGTTTCCAGAAATGCAAATCAAAACCACAATGAGATTCCAGTTCACACCCATTAGGATGGCTATGATCAAAAAGACAGACAATAACAAGTGTTGATGAGGATGTGGAGAAATTGGAGCCCTCATACACTGCTGGTGGGAATGTCAAATGGTGCAGCTGCTGTGGAAAACAGTTTTGCAGCGACTCAGAATGTTAACATAGTTATCATACGGGCCAGCAATTTCACTCCAAGAGAAATGAAAACATGTCCACATAAGAATATATACACAAAGATACATAGCAGTATTATTCATAATAGCCAAAAAGTAAAAACAACTCAAATATCCAATTGAATATTATTCAGTCTATATAAAGGAATGAAGTACTGACACATGCTACAACATGGATGAACCTTGAAAACATATGCTAAGTTAAAGAAGCCAGTCACAAAATATCATATATTATATGATCTCACTTATATGAAATGTTCAGAATAGGCAAATCCACAGAGATAGAAAGTAGAACTGCAGTTGCCTAGGACCAGGGTGAGAGTTGAGGGGAAATAGGGATTGACTGCCAATGGATATGAGGGGGATTTGGCGGAGGGGGCGGGGAGTGAAGAAAATATTCTAAAATTGATTTGGTGATGGTTGCACAACTCTGTAAATATACTAAAAGCCATTGAATTGTACACTTTAAATAGGTAAATTATACACTATCTTAATTATGTCTCAACAAAACTGTTATTTTTGAAAAGGCCATTGTGGGACTTTCCTGGCGGTCCAGTGGTTAGGACTCCATACTCTCACTGCCGAGGGCCCGGATCAGTCCCTGGTCGGGGAAGTAACATCCCACAAGCCTCGAGCTGTGGCCAAAAATAAAAAATAAATAAGTAAATAAAATAAAAAGGCAACTGTGATGAGCAAAAAAAAAAAAAAAAAAAACGACTGTTTGGGCTCTAGCCATCATGTCTGCATTCCAGCCAGGAAGTCAGGATGGGGGGCTAAAAATGAAACTCCTCCCTCCCCACACACAGTTTATTAGGCAAAATTTATAACATGCTGAAAGATCGAAGGAATATGATGATCTCCTTTGTCCCCACCATCTAGATTTAATCACTGGTAACATTCTGCCATATTTCACTTGCCTATATAGGTGCAGTGGCTATATTTTTTTAAAATAAACTATTAAATAAGTTGCAGACATCCTATCACTTCACCCTAAATACTTCAGCATGCCTCTGCTCAAATTAAGGACATTTTCAACATAACCAAAGATCTATTATCACAATTAAGAAAGTTAACAATAATTCACTAATGCCATCCAATTTTCAGTTCATATTAAGACTTCCCCGGGACTCCCTTGGTGGTCCAGTGGTTAAGACATCACCTTCCAATGCAGTGGGTGCAGGTTCGATCCCTGGTCAGGGAGGTAAGATCCCACATGCCTCACGGCCAAAAAACCAAAACATAAAAACAGAAGCAATATTGTAATAAATTCAATAAAGACTTAAAAAAAAAAGACTTTCCCATTTATCCCTAAAAATGTCTTTCGGAGCTTTTTTTTTCAAAGCAGCATCCAATCAAGTTGCCCCTACTCATGTCATAGAACTGAATTTGCTTCTAGGCAAAAATCTGAGTGACCATAGGGTTCGTCCCCATTTGTTTCCCTTCTCTTGGGATCAAAGTCCTGTGCTGCCTGTTGTCTCAATTTCTGGAAAGAGTTGTTTCATATATTCTGACTAGTTTTCTAGTTGTTTATATTGGGAGGACAAGTCCATACCACATAATCCTTCATGGGTAGAAGCAGAAGTTGGCTTAGTCTACTTTTAATTACATCTTCTACATCATACAACAAATGAGACCTAATATAGTTTGTTCTTGTTAATTTATAAGGGCTCTTTAGATATTAAAGATATTAACCTTTTGATATATATGTTTTAAATTGTTTCCTAGTTAGTATTTGCCTTTTAAATTTTATTAATTTCTTAGCAATTACTATATAGAAGTTTTAAATTTTGTATATAATTAAATATACCAATCTTTCCCTTTATGATGTACACCTTTTATATCATGCCTAAAGTTCTCCCTCAAGGTCACTTTAGAAATTTATCCTAGAGAAATAATGCCAAGTTCGGAAGACAATAAAATCACAATCTACAGAACAACAACAAAAACAAAAAATTAAGAAATTAGGCCTCATCAAAATTAAGAACTTTCGGGATTTCCCTGGTGGCGCAGTGGTTAAGAATCGGCCTGCCAATGCAGGGGACACGGGTTCGAGCCCTGGTCCGGGAAGATCCCACATGCCACAGAGCACCTAAGCCTGTGCACCATAACTACTGAGCCTGCGCTCTGGAGCCCACGAGCCACAGCTACTGAGCCCACATGCCACAACTACTGAAGACCGGGCGCCTAGAGCCCGTGCTCCGCAACAAGAGAAGCCACCGCAATGAGAAGCCCGCGCACCACAGCAAAGAGTAACCCCGCTCACCGCAACTAGAGAAAGCCAGCACGCAGCAACAAAGACCCAACACAGCCAAAAATAAATAATAAGTAAATAAATAAATAAAATTAAGGACATTTGCTCTTTGAACGCCCATTTGAAGAGGATGAAAAGACAAGCTACAGACTGGGAGACACTATTGCAAACCACAGATCTGATAAAGATCTACTATCTAGAATACATTTTAAAACTCTCAGAACTCAACAGTAAAAAATAAACAATCCAATAGAAAATGGGCAAAAGACATGAACAGATAGTTCATGAAACAGGATATGTGGATGGCAAATAAACACATGAAAAGATGTTCAATATCACTAGCTACTAGGGAAATGCAAATTAAAACCACAGTGAGATCTCACTACACACATATCAGAAGAGCTAAAATAAAAAACAGTGACAACGCCAAATGCTGCTAAGGATGCAGAGAAACTGGATCACTCCTACATCACTGGTGGGAATGTAAAGTGTTACAGCCACTCTGGAAAAGTAGTTTTTAGTTTCTTAAAAAACTAAACATGCACTTGCCATATAACTCAGCAATTACACTCTTGGGCATTTATTCCAGAAAAAATGAAAATATAAAACCTATACATGAATGTTCATAACAGCTTTATTTGTAGCAGCCCAAACTGGAAACAAACCAAATGTCCTTCCTTTAAAAGGTAAATGGATAAACAAACTGTGGTCCATCCATATCATGGAATCCCACTCAGCAATAAAAAGGAACAAACTGTTGATACACACAACCTGCATGAATCTCAACTGAATGATGCTGAATGAAAGAAAAGGCAATCTCCAAAAGTTACATACTGTATGATTTCATTTATATGACATTTTTGAAATGACAGGTGCCCACAAGTCTCACAATGCCAGAGGTACAACATACGTATAAAAACTTTGCTGCTGAGAAATAATGCAAAGACATACAGGATTATATAGTATGCTCTCCGAAAGGGAAGTAGATTCTCTCCTTGTGGAAGGCCAACTTGGAAAAAGTCATCATATATATCCCCAATCGAGCCATTAACTTTGCCTTTAAGGTTAAGTTTAAGCACGTATTCTGAGGATAAGTGGACAAGCACATACAATCTTGGAGATACTTTGCTGACAATCTGGCCTCTAGTGATATATTGGAAGTCATTTCTTTCAGCTTTTTTTCTCCTTAGGTTTTGCCAGAACCCATTTGACACTCAATATTGGGAAATCTGTCAAGGAAAGAAAATTCAGCTTTCTCTCCCTTTCTCCACCATCATGGTGTGTATGGTTGACTGTTCCTGCCATGTCTTCTCACAAGACTTTCAAGAACAAGTGATTCCTGGCCAAAAAACAAAAGCAGAATTATGTTATTCCCCAATGGATTCTGATGAAAACTGGTAATGAAATCAGGTATAACTCCAAAGGGAGATATCAGCGAAGGGACTTCCCTGGCGGTTCAGTGGTTAAGACTCTGTGCTTCCACTGCAGGGGGCCCAGGTTCAATCCCTGGTCAGGGAACTAGATCCCATATGCATGCTGCAACTAAGAGTACACATGCCACAAATAAAGAACCCTGGAGCCACAATTGAGGAGCCTACCTGACGCAACTAAGACACGGTGCAACCAAATAAATAAATAAATATTTTTGAAAAAAAGCTGGTTGCTAAAATCTAGTAAGCCTCTTGGTGAAGTACACCATATATTGGCAGCAATAATTCACTGCATACATTTCTGAATACTTGTAGAGCTCTCAGGATGTATTTAATTTTGTCAATAATGGTCACCAGTAGAGAATGCAGTTATCCAAAATTAAAATTTATTAAGAACTACTTAATGTCTACAATGTCAAAAGGAAACTGTCATATACAGTGATTATTTCTATAGAGATAGAGCAAGTCACTATTGAAACTGTCATAAAGATTTTTGTTTTCTAACAGTGGTGAAAGTAGGCAACCTTGTCTTCTTCCTGACCTTAGTGGAAATGGTTTCAGTTTTTCACCATTGAGAATGATGTTGGCTGTGGGTTTGTCAGATATGGCCTTTATTATGCTGAGGTAGGTTCCCTCTATGCCTACTTTCTGGAGAGTTTTTATAATAAATGGGTGTTGAATTTTGTCAAAAGCTTTTTCTGCATCTATTGAGATTATCATATAGTTTTTATCCTTCAATTTGTTAATATGGTGTATCACATTGATTGATTTGCATATAATGAAGAATCCTTGCGTTCCTGGGATAAACCCCACTTGATCATGGTGTATGATCCTTTTAATGTGATGTTGGATTCTGTTTCCTAGTATTTTCTTGAGGATTTTTGCATCTGTGTTCATCAGTGATATTGGCCTGTAGTTTTCTTTCTTTGTGACATCTTTGTCTGGTTTTGGTATCAGGGTGATGGTGGCCTCGTAGAATGAGTTTGGGAGTGTTCCTCCTTCTGCTATATTTTGGAAGAGTTTGAGAAGGATAGGTGTTAGCTTTTCTCTAAATGTTTGATACAATTCACCTGTGAAGCCATCTGGTCCTGGGTTTTTGTTTGTTGGAAGATTTTTAATCACAGTCTCAATTTCAGTGCTTGTCATTGGTCTGTTTATATTTTCTATTTCTTCCTGGTTCAGTCCCAGAATGTTGTGCTTTTCTAAGAATTTGTCCATTTCTTCCAGGTTGTCCACTGTATTGGCATATAGTTGCTTGTAGTAATCTCTCCCGATCCTTTTATTTCTGCAGTGTCAGTCGTTACTTCTCCTTTTCCATTTCTAATTCTGTTGATTGGAGTCTTCTCCCTTTTTTTCTTGATGAGTCTGGCTAATGGTTTATCAATTTTGTTTACCTTCTCAAAGAACCAGCTTTTTGTTTTACTGATCTTTGCTATTGTTTCCTTCATTTCTTTTTCATTTATTTCTGATCTGATATTTATGATTCCTTTCCTTCTGCTAACTTTGGGTTTTTCTGTTCTTCTTTCTCTAAATGCTTTAGGTGTAAGGTTATGTTGTTTATTTGAGATGTTTCTTGACTCTTGAGGTAGGACTGTACTGCTATAAACTTCCTCTTAGAACTGCTTTTGCTGTGTCCCATAGGTTTTGGGTCATTGTGTTTTCATTGTCATTTGTTTCTAGGTATTTTTTGATTTCCTCTTTGATTTCTTCAGTGATCTCCTGGTTATTTAGTAGCATATTGTTTAACCTCCATGTGTTTCTATTTTTACAGTTTTTTTCATGTAAGTGACATCTAGTCACATAGTGTTGTGGTCGGAAAAGATACTTGATATGATTTCAATTTTCTTAAATTTACCAAGGCTTGATTTGTGTCCCAAGATATGATCTATCCTGGAGAATGTTCCATGAGCACTTGAGAAGAAAGTGTATTCTGTTGTTCTTGGATGGAGTGTCTTATAAATATCAGTGAAGTCCACCTTGCTTAATGTGTCATTTAAAGCTTGTGTTACCTAGAGACCTTCAAGATGGCGGCAGAGTGAGACATGGACATTGCCTTCCTCCCCACAAATACATCAGAAATACATCTACATGTGGAACAATTCATAAAGAACACCTACTGAACGCTGGCAGAAGACCTCAAACTTCCAAAAAGGCAAGAAACTCCCCACATACCTGACTGTGTGGCTGACAGGGTCTTGGTGTCGGCCGGGTGTCAGGCCTGTGCCTTAGAGGTGGGAGAGCCGAGTTCAGGACATTGGTCTACCAGAGACCTCCCGGCTCCATGTAATATTAAATGGCGTAGGCTCTCCAGAGATCTCCATTACAACGCTAAACCCAGCTCCATTCAACAACCAGCAAACTACAGTGCTGGACACACTAAGCCAAACAACTAGCAAGACAGGAACACAATGCCACCATTAGCACAGAGGCTGCTTAAAATCATAATAAGGTCACAGACACCCCAAAACACACCACTGGACGTGGCTCTGCCCACCAGCCTCATCCTCCAGAACACAGGCACCAGTCCCCTCCACCAGGAAACCTACACAATCCACTGAACCAACCTTAGCCACTGGGGGCAGACACCAAAAACAAAGGGAACTACAATCCTGCAGCCTGCGAAAAGAAGACTGCAAACACAGTAAGTTAAGCAAAATGAGAAGACAGAGAAACACACAGCAGATGAAGGAGCAAGGTAAAAACCCACCAGACCAAACAAATAAAGAGGAAATAGGCAGTCTACCTGAAAAAGAATTCAGAGTAATGATAGTAAAGATGATCCAAAATCTTGGAAAGAGAATGGAGAAAATACAAGAAACATTTAACAAGGACCTAGAAGAACTAAAGAGCAAACAAACAGTGATGAACAACACAATAAATGAAATTAAAATTTCTCTAATAGCAGAATAACTGAGGCAGAAGAATGGATAAGTGACCTGAAAGATAAAATGGTGGAAATAACGACTGCAGAGCAGAATAAAGAAAAAAGAATGAAAAGAATTGAGGACAGCCTCAGAGACCTCTGGGGCAACATTAAATGCACCACCATTCGAATTATAGGGGTCTCAAAAGAAGAAGAGAAAAAGAAAGGGACTGAGAAAATATTTGAAGAGATTACAGTTGAAAACTTCCCTAATATGGGAAACAAAATGGTTAATCAAGTCCAGGAAGTGCAGAGAGTCTCATACAGGATAAATTCAAGGAGAAACATGCCAAGACACATATTAATTAAGCTATCAAAAATTAAATACAAGGAAAAAATATTAAAAGCAGCAAGGAACAAACAAAAAATAACATACAAGGGAATTCCCATAAAGTTAACAGCTGAACTTTCAGCAGAAACTCTGCAAGCCAGAAGGGAGTGGCAGGATATATTTAAAGTGATGAAAGGGAAGAACCTACAACCAAGATTACTCTAGCCAGCAAGGATCTCATTAAGATTTGACAGAGAAATTAAAACCTTTATAGACAAGCAAAAGCTAAGAGAACTCAGCACCACCAAACCAGCTTTATAACAACTGCCAAAGGAACTTCTCTAGGCAGGAAACACAAGAGAAGGAAAAGACCTACAATAACAAACCCAAAACAATTAAGAAAATGGTAACAGGAACATACATATCAATAATTACCTTAAATGTAAATGGATTAAATGCTCCAACCAAAGGACATAAACTGGCTGAATGGATACAAGACCCATATATATGCGTCTACAAGAGACCCACTTCAGACCTAGGGACACATTCAGACTGAAAGTGAGGGGATAGAAAAAGATATTCCATGCAAATGGAAATCAAAAGAAAGCTGGAGTAGCAATTCTCATATCAGACAAAATAGACTTTAAAGTAAAGACTATTACAAGAGACAAAGAAGGATATCACATAATGATCAAGGGATCAATCCAAGAAGAAGATATAACAGTTGCAAATATTTATGCAGCCAACAAAGGAGCACCTCAATACATAAGGCAAATGCTAACAGCCATAAAAGGGGAAATCGACAGTAACACAATCATAATAGGGGACGTTAACACCCCACTTTTACCAATGGACCGATCATGCAAAATGAAGATAAATAAGGAAACCCAACTTTAAATGACACATTAAACAAGATGGACTTAATTGATATTTATAGGACATTCCATCCAAAATAACACAATACACTTTCTTCTCAAGTGCTCATGGAACATTCTTCACGATAGATCATATCTTGGGTCACAAATCAAGTCTTGGCAAATTTAAGAAAATTGAAATCATATCAAGTATCTTTTCCGACCACAACGCTATGAGACTACATATCAATTACAGGAAAAAAATCTGTAAAAAGTACATGTATATGGAGGCTAAACCATACACTACTTAATAACCAAGAGATCACTGAAGAACTTAAAGAGGAAATCAAAAAATACCTAGAAACAAATGACAATGAAAACACAGTGACCCAAAACCTATGGGCTGCAGCAAAAACAGTTCTAAGAGGAAGTTTATAGCAGTACAGTCCTACCTCAAGAGTCAAGAAACATCTCAAATAAACAACCTAACTTTACACCTAAAGTAATTAGAGAAAGAAGAACAAAAAACACCCCAAATGAGCAGAAGGAAAGAAATCATAAAGATCAGAACAGAAGTAAATGAAAAAGAAATGAAGGAAACAATAGCAAAGATCAGTAAAACAAAAAGCTGGTTCTTTGAGAAGATAAACAAAATTGATAAACCATTAGCCAGACTCATCAAGAAAAAAAGGAAGACTCAAATCAGTAGAATTAGAAATGAAAAAGGTGAAGTAACAACTGACACTGCAGAAATACAAAGGATCGTGAGAGATTACTACAGGCAACTATATGCCAATACAATGGACAACCTGGAAGAAATGGACATATTCTTAGGAAAGCAAAACCTTCTGAGACTAAACCAGGAAGAAATAGAAAATATAAACAGACCAATGACAAGCACTGAAATTGAGACTGTGATTAAAAATCTTCCAACAAACAAAATCCCAGGACCAGATGGCTTCACAAGCTAATACTATCAAACATTTAGAGAAGCTCTAACACCTATCCTTCTCAAACTCTTCCAAAATATAGCAGAGGGAGAAAAACTCCCAAACTCATTCTACAAGGCCACCATCACCCTGATACCAAAACCAGACAAAGATATCACAAAAAAAGAAAACTACAGGCCAATATCACTGATGAACATAGATGCAAAAACCCTTAACAAAATACTAGCAAACAGAATCCAACAGCACATTAAGAGGATCATACACCCTGATCAATTGCGGTTTATTCCAGGAATGCAAGGATTCTTCAATATACGCAAATCAATCAATGTGATACACAATATTAACAAATTGAAGGACAAAAGCATATGATGATCCCAATAAATGCAGAAAAAGCTTTTGACAAAATTCAACACCCATTTATTATAAAAACTCTCCACAAAGTAGGCATAGAGGGAACTTACCTCAACATAATAAAGGCCATATCTGACAAACCCACAGCCAACATCATTCTCAATGGTGAAAAACTGAAACCATTTCCACTAAGGTCAGGAACAAGACAAGGTTGCCCACTCTCAGCACTATTATTCAACATAGTTTTGGAAGTTTTAGCCACAGCAATCAGAGAAGACAAAGAAATAAAAGGAATCCAAATCGGAAAAGAAGAAGTAAGGCTGTCACTGTTTGCAGATGACATGATACTATACATAGAGAATCCTAAAGATGCTACCAGAAAATTACTAGAGCTAATCAGTGAATTTGGTAAAGTAGCAGGATACAAAATTAATGCACAGAAATCTCTTGCATTCCTATACACTAATGATGAAAAATCTGAAAGTGAAACTAAGAAAACATTCCCATTTACCACTGCAACAAAAAGAAAAAAATATCTACGGATAAACCTACCTAAGGAGACAAAAGACCTGTATGCAGAAAATTATAAGACACTGATGAAAGAAATTAAAGATGATACAAACAGATTGGAACATTGTGAAATTGGAAGAATCAACATTGTAATAGTCTTTATTTTAAAGTCTATTTTGTCTGATATGAGAATTGCTACTCCAGCTTTCTTTTGATTTCCATTTGCATGGAATATCTTTTTCCATCCCCTCACTTTCAGTCTGTATGTGTCCCTAGGTCTGAAGTGGGTCTCTTGTAGACAGCATATATATGGGTCTTGTTTTTGTATCCATTCAGCCAGTCTGTATCTTTTGGTTGGAGCATTTAATCCATTTACATTTAAGGTAATTATCGATATGTATGTTCCTATTCCCATTTTCTTAATTGTTTTGGGTTTGTTATTGTAGGTCTTTTCCTTCTCTTGTGTTTCCTGCCCAGAGAAGTTCCTTTAGCATTTGTTGTAAAGCTGGTTTGGTGGTGCTCAATTCTCTTAGCTTTTGCTTGTCTGTAAAGGTTTTAATTTTAATTTCTCCATCAAATCTGAATGAGATCCTTGTTGGGTAGAGTAATCTTGGTTGTAGGTTTTTCCCTTTCATCACTTTAAATATGTCCTGCTACTCCCTCTGGCTTGTAGAGTTTCTGCTGAAAGATCAGCTGTTAACCTTATGGGGATACCCTTGTATGTTATTTGTTGCTTTTCCCTTGCTGCTTTTAATATTTTTTCTTTGTATTTAATTTTTGATAGTTTGATTAATATGTGTCTTGGCGTGTTTCTCCTTGAATTTATCCTGTATGAGACTCTCTGCACTTCCTGGACTTGATTGACTATTTCCTTTCCCATATTAGGGAAGTTTTCAACTATAATCTCCTCAAATATTTTCTAAGACCCTTTCTTTTTTTTTTTTTTTTTTAATAGCACTGCTCCAGGATAGGAGAGGAAGATGGCGGAAGAGTAAGACGCGGAGATCACATGCCTTCCCACAGATACAGTAGAAATACACCTACACGTGGAACTGCTCCTACAGTACACCCACTGAACGCTGGCAGAAAACGTCCGACCTCCAAAAAGGCAAGAAACTCCCCCCGTACTTGGGTAGGGCAAAAGAAAAAAGAAATAACAGAGACAAAAGAATAGGGACGGCACCTGCACCAGTGGGAGGGAGCCGTGAAGGAGGAAAGGTTTCCACGCACTAGGAGCCCCTTCGCGGGCGGAGACTGCGGGGGGGCGGAGGGGGGAAGCTTCAGAGCCACGGAGGAGAGCGCAGCCACAGAGGTGCGGAGGGCAAAGCGGAGAGGTTCCCGCACAGAGGCTCGGCGCCGAGCAGCACTCACCAGCCCGAGAGGCTTGTCTGCTCCCCCGCCGGGGCGGGCGGGGCTGGGAGCTGAGGCTCGGGCTTCGGTCGGATCGCAGGGAGAGGACTGGGGCTGGCAGCGTGAACACAGCCTGAAGGGGTTAGCGCACCACAGCTAGCCGGGAGGGAGTCCGGGGAAAAAGTCTGCAGCTGCCGAAGAGGCAAGAGACTTTTTCTTGCCTCTTTGTTTCGCTGCGCGCAAGGAGAGGGGATTCAGAGCGCCGCCTAAACGAACTCCAGAGAAGGGCGCGAGCCGCGGCTATCAGCGCGGATCCCACAGCAACAGGGGCGCAGAGGGAAAATCGGAGAGACTCCCGCACAGAGGCTCGGCGCCGAGCGGCGCTCACCAGCCCGAGAGGCTTGTCTGCTCCCCCGCCGGGGCGGGCGGGGCTGGGAGCTGAGGCTCGGGCTGCGGTCGGATCGCAGGGAGAGGACTGGGGCTGGCAGCGTGAACACAGCCTGAAGGGGTTAGCGCACCACAGCTAGCCCGGAAGAAGTCCGGGAAAAAGTCTGCAGCTGCCGAAGAGGCAAGAGACTTTTTCTTGCCTCTTTGTTTCGCGGCGGGCAAGGAGAGGGGATTCAGAGCGCCGCCTAAACGAACTCCAGAGAAGGGCGCGAGCCGCGGCTATCAGCGCGGTTCCCACAGCAACAGGGGCGCAGAGGGAAAATCGGAGAGACTCCCGCACAGAGGCTCGGCGCCGAGCGGCGCTCACCAGCCCGAGAGGCTTGTCTGCTCCCCCGCCGGGGCGGGCAGGGCTGGGAGCTGAGGCTCCGGCTGCGGTCGGATCGCAGGGAGAGGACTGGGGCTGGCGGCGTGAACACAGCCTGAAGGGGTTGGCGCACCACAGCTAGCCGGGAGGGAGACCGGGAAAAGGTCTGCAGCTGCCGAAGAGGCAAGAGACTTTTTCTTGCCTCTTTGTTTCGCTGCGCGCAAGGAGAGGGGATTCAGAGCGCCGCCTAAACGAACTCCAGAGAAGGGCGCAAGCCACGGCGATCAGCGCGGACCCCAGAGACGGGCGTGAGACGCTGGGGCTGCTGCTGCCGCCTCCAAAAAGCCTGTGTGTGAGCACAGGTCACTCTCCACACCTCCCCTCCCGGGAGCCTGTGCAGCCCGCCACTGCCAGGGTCCCGGGATCCGGGGACAACATCCCCGGGAGAACGCACTGCGCGCCTCGAGCTGGTGCAACGTCACGCCGGCCTCGGCCGCCGCAGGCTCGCCCCACCTCCTCCGTACCGCTCCCTCCCCCCGCCTGAGTGAGCCAGAGCCCCCGAAGCAGCTGCTCCTTTAACCCCGTCCTGTCTGGGCGGGGAACAGACGCCCTCAGGCGACCTACACGCAGAGGCGGGTCCAAATCCAAAGCTGAACCCCAGGAGCTGTGCGAACAGGGAAGAGAAGGGGAAATCTCTCCCAGCAGCCTCAGAAGCAGCGGATTAAAGCTCCACAAACAACGTGATGTGCCTGCATCTGCTGAATACCTGAATAGACAGCGAATCAGCCCAAGTTCAGGAGGCGGACTCTGGGAGCAGGAGATATTAATTTTTCCCCTTTTCCTTTTTTTTGTGAGTGTATATGTATATGCTTCTGGGTGAGATTTTGTCTGTATAGCTTTGCTTTACAATAGCTTTATTTTACTTCACTATATTATAGCCTCTTTCTTTCTTTCTTTCTTTCTATTTTTTCTCCCTTTTACTCTGAGCCGTGTGGATGAAAGGCTCTTGGTGCTCCAGCCAGGCATCAGCCTCTGAGGTGGGAGAGCCAACTTCAGAACACTGGTCCACAAGAGACCTCCCAGCTCCACGTAATACCAAACGGCAAAAATCTCCCAGAGATCTCCATGTCAACATCAAGACCCAGCTTCACTCGACGACCAGCAAGCTACAGTGCTGGACACCCTATGCCAAACAACTAGCTAGACAGGAACACAACCCCATCCATTGGCAGAGAGGCTGCCTAAAATCATAATAAGGCCACAGACACCACAAAATACACCACCAGACGTGGACGTGCCCACCAGAAAGACAAGATCTAGCCTCATCCACCAGAACTCAGGCACTAGTTCCCTCCACCAGGAAGCCTACACAACCCACTGAACCAACCTTAGCCGCTGGGGACAGATACCAAAAACAACGGGAACTACGAACCTGCAGCCTGTGAAAAGGAGACCCCAAACACAGTAAGATAGGCAAAATGAGACGACAGAAAAACACACAGCAGATGAAGGAGCAGGCTCAAAACACACTGGACTTAACAAATGAAGAGGAAATAGGTAGTCTACCTGAAAAAGAATTCAGAATAATGATAGTAAGGATGATCCAAAATCTTGGAAATAGAATAGACAAAATGCAAGAAACATTTAACAAGGATGTAGAAGAACTAAAGAGGAACCAAGCAATGATGAAAAACACAATAAATGAAATTAAAAATACTCTAGATGGGATCAATAGTAGAATAACTGAGGCAGAAGAAAGGATAAGTGACCTGGAAGATAAAATGGTGGAAATAACTACTACAGAGCAGGATAAAGAAAAAAGAATGAAAAGAACTGAGGACAGTCTCAGGGACCTCTGGGACAACATTAAACGTGCCAACATTCGAATTATAGGGGTACCAGAAGAAGAAGAGAAAAAGAAAGGGACTGAGAAAATTTTTGAAGAGATTATAGTTGAAAACTTCCCTAATATGGGAAAGGAAATAGTTAATCAAGTCCTGGAAGCACAGAGAGTCCCATACAGGATAAACCCAAGGAGGAACACGCCAAGACACATATTAATCAAACTGTCAAAAATTAAATATAAGGAAAACATATTAAAGGCAGCAAGGGAAAAAAAACAAATAACACACAAGGGAATCCCCATAAGGTTAACATCTGATCTCTCAGCAGAAACTCTGCAAGCCAGAAGGGAGTGGCAGGATATACTTAAAGTCATGAAGGAGAAAAACCTACAACCAAGATTACTCTACCCAGCAAGGATCTCATTCAGATTCGATGGAGAAATTAAAACCTTTACAGACAAGCAAAAGCTGAGAGAGTTCAGCACCACCAAACCAGCTTTACAACAAATGCTAAAGGAAATTCTCTAGGCAAGAAACACAAGAGAAGGAAAACACCTACAATAACAAACCCAATACATTTAAGAAAATGGGAATAGGAACATACATATCGATAATTACCTTGAATGTAAATGGATTAAATGCTCCCACCAAAAGACACAGGCTGGCTGAATGGATACAAAAACAAGACCCATACATATGCTGTCTACAAGAGACCCACTTCAGACCTAGGGACACATACAGACTGAAAGTGAGGGGATGGAAAAAGATATTCCATGCAAATGGAAATCAAAAGAAAGCTGGAGTAGCAATTCTCATATCAGACAAAATAGACTTTAAAATAAAGACTATTACAAGAGACAAAGAAGGACACTATATAATGATCAAGGGATCGATCCAAGAGGAAGGTATAACAATTGTAAATATTTATGCACCCAACATAGGAGCACCTCAATACATAAGGCAAATACTAACAGCCATGAAAGGGGAAATTGACAGCAACACAATCATAGTAGGGGACTTTAACACCCCACTTTCACCAATGGACAGATCATCCCAAATGAAAATAAATAAGGAAACACAAGCTTTAAATGATACATTAAACAATATGGACTTAATTGATATTTATAGGACATTCCACCCAAAAACAACAGAATACACATTTTTCTCAAGTGCTCATGGAACATTCTCCAGGATAGATCATATCTTGGGTCACAAATCAAGCCTTGGTAAATTTAAGAAAATTGAAATCGTATCAAGTATCTTTTCCGACCACAATGCTATGAGACTAGATATCAATTACAGGAAAAGATCTGTAAAAAATACAAACACATGGAGGCTACACAATACATTACTTAATAACGAAGTGATTACTGAAGAAATCAAAGGGGAAATCAAAAAATACCTAGAAACAAATGACAATGGAGACACGACGACCCAAAACCTATGGGACACAGCAAAAGCAGTGCTAAGAGGGAAGTTTATAGCAATACAAGCCTACCTCAAGAAACAGGAAACATCTCGAATAAACAACCTAACCTTGCACCTAAAGCAATTAGAGAAAGAAGAACAAAAAAACCCCAAAGCCAGCAGAAGGAAAGAAATTATAAAGATCAGGTCAGAAATAAATGAAAAAGAAATGAAGGAAACAATAGCAAAAATCAATGAAACTAAAAGCTGGTTCTTTGAGAAGATAAACAAAATTGATAAACCATTAGCCAGACTCATCAAGAGAAAAAGGGAGAAGACTCAGATCAATAGAATTAGAAATGAAAAAGGAGAAGTAACCACTGACACTGCAGAAATACAAAAGATCATGAGAGATTACTACAAGCAACTCTATGCCAATAAAATGGACAACCTGGAAGAAATGGACAGATTCTTAGAAATGCACAAACTGCCGAGACTGAACCAGGAAGAAATAGAAAATATGAACAGACCAATCACAAGCACTGAAATTGAAACTGTGATTAAAAACCTTCCAACAAACAAAAGCCCAGGACCAGATGGCTTCACAGGCGAATTCTATCAAACATTTAGAGAAGAGCTAACACCTATCCTTCTCAAACTCTTCCAAAATATTGCAGAGGGAGGAACACTCCCCAACTCATTCTACGAGGCCACCATCACCCTGATACCAAAACCAGACAAAGATGTCACAAAGAAGGAAAACTACAGGCCAATATCACTGATGAACATAGATGCAAAAATCCTCAACAAAATACTAGCAAACAGAATCCAACAGCACATTAAAAGGATCATACACCATGATCAAGTGGGGTTTATCCCAGGAATGCAAGGATTCTTCAATATACGCAAATCAATCAATGTGATACACCATATTAACAAATTGAAGGAGAAAAACCATATGATCATCTCAATAGATGCAGAGAAAGCTTTTGACAAAATTCAACACCCATTTATGATAAAAGCCCTGCAGAAAGTAGGCATAGAGGGAACTTTCCTCAACATAATAAAGGCCATATATGACAAACCCACAGCCAACATTGTCCTCAATGGTGAAAAACTGAAACCATTTCCACTAAGATCAGGAACAAGACAAGGTTGCCCACTCTCACCACTATTATTCAACATAGTTCTGGAAGTCCTAGCCACAGCAATCAGAGAAGACAAAGAAATAAAAGGAATCCAAATCGGAAAAGAAGAAGTAAAGCTGTCACTATTTGCAGATGACATGATACTATACATAGAGAATCCTAAAGATGCTACCAGAAAACTCCTAGAGCTAATCAATGAATTTGGTAAAGTAGCAGGATACAAAATTAATGCACAGAAATCTCTTGCATTTCTATACACTAATGACGAAAAATCTGAAAGTGAAATTAAGAAAACACTCCCATTTACCATTGCAACAAAAAGAATAAAATATCTAGGAATAAACCTACCTAAGGAGACAAAAGACCTGTATGCAGAAAATTATAAGACACTGATGAAAGAAATTAAAGATGATACAAATAGATGGAGAGATATACCATGTTCCTGGATTGGAAGAATCAACATTGTGAAAATGTCTCTACTACCCAAAGCAATCTACAGATTCAATGCAATCCCTATCAAACTACCACTGGCATTTTTCACAGAACTAGAACAAAAAATTTCACAATTTGTATGGAAACACAAAAGACCCCGAATAGCCAAAGCAATCTTGAGAACGAAAAATGGAGCTGGGGGAATCAGGCTCCCTGACTTCAGACTATATTACAAAGCTTCAGTAATCAAGACAGTTTGGTATTGGCACAAAAACAGAAATATAGATCAATGGAACAGGATAGAAAGCCCAGAGATAAACCCACACACATATGGTCAACTTATCTTTGATAAAGGAGGCAAGCATATACAGTGGAGAAAAGACAGCCTCTTCAATAAGTGGTGCTGGGAAAACTGGACAGGAACATGTAAAAGTATGAAATTAGAACACTCCCTGACACCATGCACAAAAATAAACTCAAAATGGATTAAAGACCTAAGTGTAAGGGCAGACACTATCAAACTCTTAGAGGAAAACATAGGCAGAACACTCTATGACATACATCACAGCAAGATTCTTTTTGACCCAGCTCCCAGAGAAATGGAAATAAGAACACAAATAAACAAATGGGACCTAATGAAACTGAAAAGCTTTTGCACAGCAAAGGAAACCATAAACAAGACCAAAAGACAACCCTCAGAATGGGAGAAAATATTTGCAAATGAAGCAACTGACAAAGGATTAATCTCCAAGATTTACAAGCAGCTCATGCAGCTCAATAACAAAAAAACGAACAACCCAATCCAAAAATGGGCAGAAGATCTAAATAGACATTTCTCCAAAGAAGATATACAGATGGCCTACAGACACATGAAAGAATGCTCAACATCATTAATCATTAGAGAAATGCAAATCAAAACTACAATGAGATATCATCTCACACCGGTCAGAATGGCCATCATCAAAAAATCTAGAAACAATAAATGCTGGAGAGGGTGTGGAGGAAAGGGAACACTCTTGCACTGTTGGTGGGAATGTAAATTGATACAGCCACTATGGAGAACAGTATGGAGGTTCCTTAAAAAACTACAAATAGAACTACCATACGACCCAGCAATCCCACTACTGGGCATATACCCTGAGAAAACCATAGGTCAAAAAGAGTCATGTACCAAAATGTTCATTGCAGCTCTATTTACAATAGCAGGACATGGAAGCAACCTAAATGTCCATTGACAAATGAATGGATTAAGAAGATGTGGCACATATATACAATGGAATATTACTCAGCCATAAAAAGAAATGAAATGGAGGTATTTGTAATGAGGTGGATGGAGTTAGAGTCTGTCATACAGAGTGAAGTAAGTCAGAAAGAGAAAAACAAATACAGTATGCTAACACATATATATGGAATCTAAGGGAAAAAAAAAAAAAAAAAAAAAAGGCCATGAAGAACCTAGTGGCAAGACGGGAATAAAGACACAGACCTACTAGAGAATGGACTTGAGGATATGGGGAGGGGGTGGGGTGAGATGTGACAGGGTAAGAGAGTGTCATGGACATATATACACTACCAAATGTAAAATAGATAGCTAGTTTGAAGCAGCCGCATAGCACAGGGAGATCAGCTCGGTGCTTTGTGACCACCTAGAGGGGTGGGATGGGGAGGGAGGGAGGGAGGGAGATGCAGGAGGGAAGAGAAATGGGAACATATTGTATATGTATAACAGATTCACTTTGTTATAAAGCAGATGCTAACACACTATTGTAAGGCAATTATACTTCAATAAAGATGTTTGAAAAAAAAAAAAAAAAATAGCACTGCTCCAGGATGGTAGGGCCATCAGAAAGCAGGTTGCTTTTTTTTGTTTTTTTTTTATGGCTGTGTTGGGTCTTCGTTTCTGCATGAGGGCTTTCTCCAGTTGTGGCAAGCGGGGGCCACTCTTTATCACGGTGCGCGGGCCTCTCACTATCGCAGCCTCTCCTGTTGCGGAGCACAGGCTCCAGACGTGCAGGCTCAGTAATTGTGGCTCACGGGCCCCCTGCTCCGTGGCATGTGGGATCCTCCCAGACCAGGGCTCGAACCTGTGTCCCCTGCATTGGCAGGCAGACTCTAAACCACTGTGCCACCAGGGAAGCCCCTCTAAGACCCTTTCTTTTTCTCTTCTTCTTCTGGGACCCCTAGAATTTGAATGTTGGTGCATTTAATGTTGTCCCAGAGGTCTCTGAGACTGCCGTCAATTCTTTTCATTCTTTTTTCTTTATTCTGCTCTGCAGTAGTTATTTCCACCATTTTATCTTCCAGGTCACTTATCCATTCTTCTGCCTCAGTTATTCTGCTACTGACTCCTTCTAGAGAATTTTTAATTTCATTTATTGTGTTGTTCATCATTGTTCGTTTGCTCTTTAATTCTTCTAAGTCCTTGTTAAAAGTTTCCTGCATTTTCTCCATTCTCCTTCCAAGATTTTGGATCATCTTTACTATCATTACTCTGAATTCTTTTTCAGGTAGACTGCCTATTTCCTCTTTATTTGTTTGGTCTGGTGGGTTTTTACCTTGCTCCTTCATCTGCTGTGTGTTTCTCTGTCTTCTCATTTTTCTTAACTTACTGTGTTTGGGGTCTCCTTTTCGCAGCCTGCAGGTTCATAGTTCCCGTTGCTTTTGAAGTCTTCCCCCGGTGGGTAAGGTTGGTTCAGTGGGTTGTGCAGGCTTCCTGGTGGAGGGGACTGGTGCCTGTGTTCTGGTGGATGAGGCTGGATCTTGTCTTTCTGGTGAGCAGGACTGCATCCAGTGGTGTATTTTGGGGTGTCTGTGAACTTACTATGATTTTAGGCAGCCTCTGTGCTAATGGGTGGTGTTGTGCTCCTGTCTTGTTAGTTGTTTGGCATAGGGTGTCCTGCACTGGAGCTTGCTGGTTGTTGAGAGGAGCTGGGTCTTGCTGTTGAGATGGAGATCTCTGGGAGAGTTTTCGCCAACTGATATTACGTGGAGCCGGGAGGTCTCTGGTGGTCCAATATCCTGAACTCGGCTCTCCCACCTCAGAGGCTCAAGCCTGACACCCAGCCGACACCAAGACCCTGTCAGCCACACAGCTGGATCCACATCAGAAGAGCAAGGAATAGGAAGGTGTTCCTCAGAACTAAAAGCCTCACTGTTGGTCTCCTGGCTGGGTCTCTGCAACATGTAATCCCTTACATCATGAACTGATGGCCAGTCCAAAGCATTGCTCTCCTCTGACTGGCTTCCTAGAGTGGCTTCCTGAGTTGCCGTAGTCTGCTTCGCAACAGCAGCTGCCTCAGACTGGAAGCCTTAGTTTTTTATTGTTACAATTTAATGGCTTCGAACAACACAAATTTGCTGTCTTACAGTTCTGTAGGTCGGAAGTCCAACATGAGTCTCACTGGACTAAAATCAAGGTGTCAGTAGGGCTGTGCTCCTTTCTACATGCTAGGGGAGAATCTATTTCCTTGCCTTTTCCAGCTTTTAGAGGTCACCGACTGCTATTGTCTGAATGTCTGTGTCCAACCCCCAAAATTCATCTGTTGAAATCCTAACCCTCCAAGGATGATGGTATTAGGAGATCAGGCTTTTGGGAGGTACTTAGGTCATGAGACTTCACCCCTCATAAATGGGATTAGTGCGTCATTTTTTGTTGTGTTTTTTTGTTTGTTTGTTTGCACTGCAAGGCTTGCGAGGTCTTAGTTTCCCAACCAGGGATTGAACCCAGGCCATGGAAGTGAAAGCGCCACGTCCTAACCACTGGACCTCCAGGGAATTCCCAGGATTAGTGTCTTATAAAGGAGGCTCCTCGTCCCTTCCACCATGTGAAGACAGTGTGAAGGCGGCAGCTATGAACCAGGAAGAGGGTCTTCACCCAACCATACTGGCAACTTGATCTTGGACTTTCCAGCCTCCATAACTGTGAGAAATAAATTTCTGTTGTTCTTAAACTACCCAATCCATGGCATTTTGTTATAAGAGCCTGAACACCATTCCCTGGCTTTTGGCCCCCTTCTCTGTCTTGAAAGCTAGCAACAACTGGTTGTCTTTACATCACCTCTCTGACCCACTTGCATGCCTCCCTCTTCCATTGTTTAAGAACCCATGTGATTAGATTGGGCTCACCTGGATAATCCAGGCTAATCTCCCCATCTCAATGTTCATACCCTTAATCACATCTGCAAAGTACCTTTTGCCATGTAAGGTAACATTCACAAATTTCAGGGATTAGCACATGGGCATCTTGGTGAGGAGGGCATAATTTTGCCTAAGTTGGAGAAATAGGATTAAAAACAAAATCTCTCCAAACTCAGAAATCCCTTCCACAATGGTAGTAGAGAAAGAAAACCATTTTCGTTACTGAATAAGCATTAAACCAGAATGTGGTGTGGATCACAAGTAATCTATTAAGAGATCGCAAAGACTGAAAGCAATCTCACCATTCTGTATGGCCAGGCAGATACAACCTATTACATATATGTTCTTTTTTTTTTTTTTGGCTGCGCCACGAGGCTTGTGGGATCTTAGTTCCCCAACCAGGGATTGAACCCAGGCCCTCAGCAGTGAAAGCAAGGAATGCTAACCACTGGACAACCAGGGAATTCCCAGGAAATAATCTTTGAATATATCATACCTATAGTGAAGAGTTAAATCAGATTCTTTTTTTTTTTTTTTTTTTTTGCTGCATTGGGTCTTCGTTGCTGCGCGCAGACTTCCTCTAGTTGCGGCGAGCAAGGGGCTACTCTTCGTTGTGGTGCACGGGCTTTTCATTGTGGTGGCTACTCTTGTTGCAGAGCATGGGCTCTAGGCGCATGGGCTTCAGTAGTTGTGGCATGTGGGCTCAGTAGCTGCAGCTCGTGGGCTTAGTTGCTCCATGGCATGTGGGATCTTCCCGGACCAGAGCTCGAACCTGTGTCGTCTGCATTGGCAGGCGGATTCTTAACCACAGCACCACCAGGGAAGTCCCTAAATCAGATTCTTGATTCACACAAAAAAACACACTTTTTACTCATACATTAATTTTACAAATTGTTATGATGCCTTTATTTCTTATGCTTTCAAATGATTAACTATTGACTATTACTTTGTAGTTCTTTATGAGTTCTTTCCCATTCCAAGCCTAGGGAGTAGCTTAACTCAGGAGCCTGATCATTTAAATTTTTAATTAAGGGACTTCCCTGGTGGTCCAGTGGTTAAGACTACATGCTCCCAATGCAGAGGGCCCGGGTTCAATCCCTGGTCAGGGAACTAGATCCCACATGCATGCCGCAACTAAGAGTTCATGTGCCACAACTAAGGAGCCCGTGTGCCACAACTAGGACCTGGCACAACCAAATAAATTAATTTAAAAAAAAATTTAATTAAGAGTTTTCCTTTTAGAAATTGAAGATGATGTAAAGAAATGGAAAGATCTTCCATGTTCTTGGGTTGGAAGAATTAATACTGTTAAAAGGGGCATACTACCCAAAGCAATCTATAGATTTAATGCAATCCCTATCAATCTACCCATGGCATTTTTCACAGAACTAAAACAAATAATCCTAAAATTTATATGGAACCATAAAAGACCCAGAATTGCCAAAGCAATCCTGAGGGAAAAGAACAAAGCAGGAGGCATAACCCTCCCAGACTTCAGACAATACTACAAAGCTACAGTAATCATAACAGCATTGTACTGGCACAAAAACAGACATATGGATCAATGGGACAGAATAGAGAGCCCAGAAATAAACCCACACACCTATGGTCAATTAATCTTCGACAAAGGAGGCAGGAATATACAATGGAGAAAAGACAGTCTCTTCAACAAGTGATGTTGGGAAAGCTGGACAGCCTCATGTAAATCAATGAAGTTAGAACACACCCTCACATCATACACAAAAATTAACTCAAAATGGCTTAAAGACTTAAATATAAGACACGACACCATAAAACTCCTAGAGGAGAACATAGGCAAACATTCTCTGATATAAATCATACCAATGCTTTCTTAGGTCAGTTTCCCAAGGCAATAGAAATAAAAGCAAAAATAAACAAATGGGACCTAATCAAACTTATAAGCTTTTGTACAGCAAAGGAAACCATCAGCAAAACAAAAAGACAACCTATGGACTGGGAGAGAATATTTGCAAATAATATGACTAATGAGGGCTTAATTTCCAAAATATACAAACAGCTCATATAACTTAATAACAAAAAAAAAACAACCAATTGAAAAATGGACAGAAGACCTAAATAGACATTTCCCCAAAGAAGACATACAGATGGGCAACAAACACATGAAAAGATGCTCAACATTGGTAATTATTAGAGAAATGCAAATCAAAAGTACAATGAGGTATCACCTCACACCAGTCAGAATGGTCATAATTAAAAAGTGTACAAATAAAAAATGCTGGAGAGGGCGTGGAGAAAACAAAACCCTCCTACACTGTGGGTGGGAATGTAAATTGGTGCAGCCACTATGGAAAACAGTATGGAGGTTCCTCAAAAAACTAAAAATACAGTTGCCATATGAACCAGCAATTCCATCTACTGGGCATATATCTGGAGAAAACCATAATTCAAAAAGAGGGCTTCCCTGGTGGCGCAGCGGTTAAGAATCCGCCTGCCAATGCAGGGGACACGGGTTCGAGCCCTGGTCTGGGAAGATCCCACATGCCGCGGAGCAGCTAGGCCCGTGCACCACAACTACTGAGCCTGCGCGTCTGGAGCCTGTGCTCCGCAGCAAGAGAGGCTGCGATAGTGAGAGGCCTGCGCACTGCGATGAAGAGTGGCCCCCACTTGCCACAACTGGAGAAAGCCCTCGCACAGAAATGAAGACCCAACACAGCCATAAATAAATAAATAAATAAAATTAAAAAAAAAAAAAGATACATGCACCCCAATGTTCATTGCAGCACTATTTACAATAGCCAAGACATGGAAACAACCTAAATGTCCATCAACAGGTGAATGGATAAAGCAAATGTGATATACACACACACACACACACACACACACACACACACACACAATGGAATACTATTCAGGCATAAAAAAGAATGAAATAACGCCATTTGCAGCAACATGGATGGACCTAGAGATTATACTAAGTGAAGTAAGTCAGAAAGAAAAAGATAAATGCCATATGATATCACTTACATGTGGAATCTAAAATATGACACAAGTGAACTTATCTACAAAACAGAAACAGACTCACAGACATACAAAACAAACTTATGGCTACCAAAGGGGAAAGGGGAGGGGGAGGGATAAATTAGGAGTTTGGGATTAGCAGATACAAACTACTATATATAGAACGGATAAACAACAAGGTCCTACTGTATAGCACAGGGAACTATATTCAATATTCTATGATAAGCCATAATGGAAAAGAATATGAAAAAGAATGTCTATATATGTATAACTAAATCACCTTGCTGTACAGCAGAAATATTTTTTTAATTTTTATTAGAGTGTAGTTGATTTACATACAGTAGAAATTAACACACCGCAAATCAACTATACTTCAATAAAATAAATGTTTTTTAAAAAAGAGTTTTCCTTTTAAGGCCAATAAATTTCTCCTGAGTTTCCACTGATTACACAAGTAGCATCACATTTACATGATAATTTAGGCCCTTCGGTAATTGTTCCATCTTTCCAAATAATTTTTTCAGATGTGAAATACAAATATACCCATGTCCATCGTCTAGTGTCAAAGTCTTATGAGACACCAGTTCAAGAGTACAGATGGAAATTCTAGTGTTTAATGTACATGGTTCTAATGTTTTAAGTCTTGAGGGCAAACCCATCTTATGGGCCATTTTTCACATTGGCTTAAATCAATACTTACATTATTATAACAGTAAACTGAATCTCTATAGATAATAGGCATCCACCTTTGTTTATCCAGCCATATTGGGACTGGAGAGAACTTGCCTCCCAATGTTAATCAGACCTGTCTTCTGCAGTTTCTATCTGTAGATGCCAGCTTTCTGTTTGCTAATTAGATGGTTTTTTTAATTACATCAACCTTCCAGTCAAACCAGTTAACAAGACCTTCCTGTGTTAAATTTACAGTTCAAGTACCTAGATGCATACTAACTACTTTTACTTTGTTACAATCAAAAATTACTAGTGAAGATGGGCCCACATGTACTCTGCCAATAATTGTAATGTTAGATTTTAAATGGAGATCGTGTCCAAACCGAGAGCACAATTTAGAGCTGATTGGGAATATGTGGTGGTGGGAATCATTTGAGTGCAAAAAGAAAAAGTAGTGTCACAACATTTCTTTTCTTAGTAAATGTGATTCTTAAAGTAACTGGAATAACCGCTGCTGTGAGTAGGACAGCATGCAGCTTATGAGAATAGTAATCAATTTTCTAGACTATCTCTTTTCAGTTGAGTTCAGTACCAATATCCGTTACTCTAGAAAAGTCCTTTGTGGAAACCACAGTGCAGTCTTCCTGCGATGCTGGTTTCACATGGAAAGCATGAATCCAACTAAGTTTCTCCTTTACCTTGATAGCCACATGGGTAATCAGCGTGCTTAAAAGCGTCCCTTTCAACTCAGCCCACCTTTCCTCTGGAATACCTTTATGTAGATGAAATTTTCCAGTTGATAGAGGTGGAAGACTTCCTCAGGTGGGTCCTTCCAGGTCCTATGACCTTAAGTTTCAAGGTTTCCAGGGAGGAGAGAAGCCTTTTTAAGTACTGAACATGATTATGAGAGGATTCAGTTAAATCAGGCACAGGACCTGGTCTCAGACCCAAATTCACAGACCTGCCAAACTAAGTTCAAAGGGAGAGTCCCTGCTTGATTGCAGGTGTCACTAATTTTGAATAAGGTAGGCCATTTTAACATGGTAGATGGCTGAATCTTAGCAAGGAGTTTGATTCATTTGCTCTACACATCCAGAGGACTGAGGTTTACAGGAATCTACAAACATTTGCATAATTCCTGAACAACGAAGAAATAAAATGACTTCCTCTGTCCTAGTCAATATGCTCTAATATCTCAAAAAGGGGAATTCTATATGTTAAGAGAGGCTTTACCACTGCCTGAATATTGGCTTTTGAAGTGGGAAACATTTCAGGCCATCCAAACGTCATACATACCATAACAAGACAAAATCTCTTACTTTTCACAAGCATTAGTTCTATGATAATCCTATTGCCACCAGGTGCCTGGTAAAGTTGGTTAAGGAGATTTTCCTGTGCTCACCTTGGGAGTAGCCTGTAAAGAATTCTGCTGACAAATAGCACACCTCTTTAATGTGTTCTTGCCTTTAAAATCCCTTTTTTATTCAGATGGTTTTGTTAATGACATAACACTAACCGGGACATAAGGATTATTGTTTGGAGTCTGCCATGTTTTAACAGAAGTTTTTGCAGCTCTGGCAGCAAAGTGAACTACTGGCACCTGAGTAGGTAGTTGTAAGGCCCCTAAAAATCAACTATCAGTTTTTGGTGAGTTTTTTTTTTTTAGTTCTTAATAAAGTAAAATCCTCCATTTTTAAAATTGCCCGGTTGCATGATGGACACCAAACATAAATTTATTATTAGTAGATACATTATATGTTTATTTTAAGTCCAGAGCCAAGAATTGTAGCTCTAGTAACTGGTATTAACTTGTCTGCTTAATTCCGGACAAGACATGAGCTTCCAAGGCTGTATCATGTCACCACAGCATTGGAGGACCTAAGTGGACCACTTTTAGCCACAGTACATTGCCCATTGGTAAATATTATTAAATCTGCTTTTTTTTTTTTTGGCCACACCACGCAACTAGCAGGATCTTCGTTCCCCAACCAGAGACTGAACCTGTGCCACGACAGTGAAAGCACGGAGTCCTAACCACTGGACGGCCAGGGAATGCCCTAAATCTGCATTTTTAACAAGAACGTCAAATAACTCAGGTCAGAGTTTTCAAAATTTGGACTCCTCAAAGCTGGGGGAGAGGCTATGGTCAATTTCAGTTGTACAAAAGCCTCTTCATATTCTAAGGACCAACCAGAAGGTCTGGAGGAGTATCAGGCAATTGCTTCATCAGAGGTTTCATCCCCTCTGCAAAAACTGGAATCCACTGTCTACAACTTTTTTGTACTAGTCTCAAAATTATCTAAGTTTTTTTAGTAACTATTAGATCTGCAAAATGCGCTGCCTCCTAGACTGTCACACTCTGTGGCCTACAGCTGACAACAGATGTCCTGTTTTACCTCAGATCAGCAATACTGCAATTTGTCTAGTGAAGCCTTATGTCCTTGTGAAGCAAAGAATTGTACCAAAGCCAAAGTATCAATTAGTTTTATATTGCTCCTTGGTTTCTGAGACTAGCAGCAAACCATCTACATTTTGAAAATTATAAATCCCTCTAGTGGAACAAATTTCTCTGTTTTCCTGTAAATGACTAGAAAAAAACAGAAGGGGAGTCTCAAAACCCTTGAGGAACTCTTTGCCATAAATACTGGACTCCTTCATAAGCAAAAGCAAATAAAAACTTAGATTCATCCACTAGAGGAACAGAAAGAGAAAGGAAGGAAGGAAGGAAGGGAGGGAGGGAGGAAAGAAGGAAGGAAGGAAGGAAGGAAGGAAAGAAGGAAGGAAGGAAGGAAGGGAGGGAGGAAAGAAGGAAGGAAGGAAAGAAGGAAGGAAGGAAGGAAGGCAGGGAGGGAGGAAAGAAGGAAGGAAGGAAGGAAGGAAAGAAGGAAGGAAGGAAGGGAAGAAAGAGGGAAACAGGGAAGGGGGAGGGGAGGGATGTGAGCCAGGGCTTATGGTAGAAGATGCTATTACAGAACTGGACTCCCTAGTAGCAATAGAGGTGTTAAGATTCTGGAATATGTGAGGTCAGCTGGTAGCACTTAAGCATCAGAAGCAAGGTGGGTATAATTATTGTAATGCGCAGCAAGGTTAGAATCTCACCAAAGTGTGCCTGACCCACACATCTCAAATGAGATGATTCACAGAACACTGTGTTCTTAGGAGCAAGATAGAAGAACAACAAGGGTATTATGTGCTTCTACCTCTCTCACTCTCTCTCTCTGTATATATATATATTTTTAAATATATATATATATTTTAAAAGATATATATATACACATATATATGTATATTTAAAAAGATTAAAAGTAAGCAGAAGTCTGAGGTTGCTATAGACTGAATGTTTGTGTCCCTGTCAAAATTCATATGTTGAGGGGCTTCCCTGGTGGCGCAGTGGTTGAGAATCTGCCTGCCAATGCAGAGGACACAGGTTCAAGCCCTGGTCTGGGAAGATCCCACATGCTGCAGAACAGCTGGGCCCGTGAGCCACAATTACTGAGCCTGCGCGTCTGGAGCCTGTGCTCCGCGACAGGAGAGGCTGTGACAGTGAGAGGCCCGCGCACCGTGATAAAGAGTGGCCCCCGCTTGCCACAACTAGAGAAAGCCCTCACACAGAAACGAAGACCCAACACAGCCATAAATAAAATAAATAAATAAAATTTAAAAAAAAAAATTAAAAAAAAAATTCATATGTTGAGGGACTTCCCTGGTGGCACAGTGGTTAAGAATCCGCCTGCCAATACAGGGGACACAGGTTCAAGCCCTGGTCTGGGAAGATCCCACATGCGGCAGAGCAACTAAGCCCATGTGCCACAACTACTGAGCCTGCGCTCTAGAGCCCACGAGCCACAACTACTGAGCCCACGAGCCACAACTACTGAGCCCACGTGCCACAACTACTGAAGCCTGCGTGCCTAGAGCCCATGCTCCACAACAAGAGAAGCCACTGCAATGAGAAGCCCGTGCACCGCAACGAAGAGTAGCCCCCGCTCGCCGCAACCAGAGAAAGCCCGCACAACAACAAAGACCCAGCGCAGCCAAAAATAAATTAATTAATTTAAAAAAAATTCATATGTTGAACCCTAATCCCCAATGTGAGGGTATTAGGAGGTGGGGCCTTAGGGAGATGATTAGGTCCTGAGGGTGGAGCCCACATGAATGGGATTAGTGTCCTTACACAAGAGACCCCATAGAGATCCCTCACCCCTTCTGCCATTTGAAGTTACAACAAAAAGATGGCTGTGAACCAGGAAGTGGGTTTTCACCAGGCAACAAATCTGCCATCTCCTTGATCTTGGACTTCCCAGCCTCCAGAACTGCGAGAAATAAATGTCTATTCTTTATAAGTCACCCAGTCTCTGGTGTTTTTACAGCAGGTCAAACGGACTAGGACAGAAGTCAACTGCCCCAGTGGAAAGTCACAACTCCATTCCCAATTTCCAGAACTAAGACAGTTCTCAGACCCCAAAACCCATAAAACGAAGGTGAGGCCAGGTTCCCATGAGGAAGGACCCTACAACAACATGGCAAGTATACCCAGTAGTGATTTCCCCAGTCTGTCTCCAAAAGGATCTACGACCGTTTACTCAGCTGGAGAAAGTGGAATATAGTTTTGAGGTCAATTGGAACCAGGAAATAAGTAGACACTAATATCCAGGAGCCCAAAGTGCTACTGTGGCTGCCCTGTTAGACGGGGGTTTATGAGGGTCAGGTAATAATAAGGAGATAAAGAGTCCTGGCTCAGATCTGTCTCTGTAAGTCCAGTAGTCATCTCCATGGCTCCCAGATGAATAATTGCAATGAATATATTAGCAGTTAGTAGAAATCTTACATCAGTTCCTTGATCTATAAAGTAAGAGGTATTGTAATAGGAAAGGCCCTATGGAAGACCCTGAAACTCCTCCCCGCAAAAAACCCTCCAGTGGCCAAAATGGTAATTTTTTTTTTTTTAAATCACATCCTAGGCAGGGTGCAAAGATTAGTGTCACTCTCAAAACATTAAATGATGCAAGAGTCATGATCCCCATCATATGCCCATTTAATCAGTCTGGCACCTGCCCAGTAATAGTCCCAATTACATTTACTGAGCTGGATGTGGTATCTTTACTACAGCAGATTAACACAGCCTCTGGTAGGTAGCAGGTGGTCACAGATTTGGGCAAATATATTCTTTCACACACATCAGGAAGGAAAATCAAAAACAGGTTCCATTCATGTAGGACAGATACCAATATATATTCACAGTCTTATCCCAGGGCTTGTTATTTCTCCTGCCCTCTTTCATAATATAGCACAAAGGAAACTTTACCATCTGGATACTTCATAGAACATCATATTGGTCCACTATACTGATGGTATCATGTTAACCGGATCTGATGAGCAAGAAGCAAAAGTACCGTGGATGCCCTGATAAGACACACACTCTAGAGAATCAGAGATAAACCCTACAAAGATTCAGGGGCCAGCCATATGAGTGAAGTTTTTAGAGATGTAACATCTGGGGAATGCTGGGACATTTGCTCCAAAATGATGGACAAATTGTTGCACTTTGAACCTCCTACCTCTAAGAAAGGCTACAAAGTTGGGCCCCTTTGGGTCCGGAAGCAACATTCTGCACTTGGGAATACTGCACTGGTCCATTTATTGAATGACTTAGAAGTTTTGAATGGACCCCAGAGCAAGAAAGAGCTCTGTAGCAAGTCCAAGCTGTAGTAAACACAATCCTACCACTTGGGTCATATGATCCAGAAAGTTCCATGATTTGAAAAGGAGCTCCTGGCATGCTACTGGGCCCTAGAAGAGATTGAACATCTGAATTTGGGACATCAAGTGACCATGTTCCCAGAAATGCCCATCATGAGCTGGATTCTATCAGATCTACCCAGTCACAAGGTTGGGCAGACCCAGCAGAAATCCTTTCTAAGACAAAATGGTACATCCAGCAGGACTAGGCTCAGTCAGGGGACACAAGGAAGCTGTAGGGACAGGTGGTCTAGACACTTATGTCACCCACCACTATTGCACTGGGGCCTCTCCCTCAAATCCCACCTACAGGCACATGAAAGGGAGCATCACTTGCGACCAGCTGACATACAAGGAAAGAGCTCAAACTTGGTTCCTGGATGGGTAGGCTCAGTGTTTGGGTACAAGCTGAAAATATGCAGCTGCTTCCCTACCGCCCCACTCAAGGATGTCCCTGAAAGACAGTGGGGAGAGATTTTGGTGGTACACTTGGGCATCCACTTTGTGTGGAAGAAGTGGCCTGAAATTATAATACATATTGGTTCACGGGCAATAGTGAATGGCTTGGTTTGTTGGTCAGGGGCTTGGATGGGAAAGATGGAAAGATTGGGGTCAAGGAGGTCTGAGGAAGAGGCATGTGGGTGGACTTATGGGAATGGGCACAAAGTGAAGGTCTTTGTCTTTTCACGTTAACACCCACCAGAGAGCATCCACTGCAGAAGAAGCACTAAACGACCAAGGAGACAGGATGACCTGGCCAGTTGATATCAGCCAGTCTGTCCTCTGCCACCCAGTCCTTGAACAATGGGGTAGGCACAGTGGCAGTGATGGCGGCTATGCATGGGCCCATCAGCAAGAGCTTTGCCGATGTACACATTGCCATGGCCAAATGTCTAACCTTCCAGCAACAGAGACCAACACCAAGTCCCCAATAAGGCACCATCCCTTGAGGATATCAACCAGTCTCTTGCTGTCAAAATGATTACATTTGACCCCTTCCCTTTGAAAAGGTCAACTGTTCATTTTGACACACATGCCAAGTATGGATTTGCCTTTATCGGCCCACAGGCCTCAGTCAGCACCACTATCTGAGGGTTCACGGAGCATCTGATCTACCAACATATGCCAAATTCCTAGTCCCATGGGGAGAAGTAAGTGAGGGGCACAGAGAAGCCTGGAGTGTTACTTCAATAGATATGTCCCTCCACCTGCAAACTGGGGGAATAAGGAATAAGTAACCCCTTCGTCTTGGGTTGGGTTCCCCTGGAGCAGTTGCTGAAATGCACATTCAATTAACTTAAGGAAGTGCTCCCAGGACAACCTGATAAGAGAATAGAGAAAGTGGGACGGGAAAGGGGAAGAAGCTAAACAGATGTGTACTTTCTGGCAACATCTTGTGGAGGGTTGCTTCAGCGTGATGCAACAGGGGAACACAATGTAAATTCTGCCTCAGAATTCTTGTCCCAACTTGAGGCAAAGAAACTACATTTTCCTACTCCCACAGCAGTCACTGGGCAAAGACCATCAGCGGCTTGCAGGTGGGGAGGAAAGGGATTGTGTAAGGATGACTGTAAACTCACAGGCTATGCAGCTCTCTGCGTGTGCAAGCAAAGCAGCTCCATTAACCCCAAAACAGGCTTCCAAGAGCATTAGAGACACAGATGCAGGCCTGTAGAAGAAAAGAGACACAACAGCCAGCAGAATGGTACTCACAAATTGTTAAAGGGATTGGAGGTATGCGGAAAAACACTTCTGTTTTCCTTTACACACTCACTACTCTCAGTACTACTCACCAAATATGTGTGGAGTTTTCCCACACCAAGCAATTCTGCGACCCCAGCTGGGTGTCCTACAATTTAATTCAATTCTATCACTATCTGCAGGTAGATAGTGTCAGATCCAACAGGTTAAGGGCTCAGTCCCACAAGATTGTCCCCATGTCAGGGGCTAATCAAAAATCCAGGTTGTTACTTGTGCTTCTGACCGACAGGCTATAAATCGGAGGTTCCCACGACCCTCTACTCGGGTTTATTAATTTGCTAGAGTGGCTTACAGAACTCAGGAAAAGAGTTTACAGTTGACCCTTGAACAACACAGGTTTGAACTGCGAGTGTACACTTATATGCAGATTTTTTCAATAATAAATATGACCATACTACACCATCCACCATTGGTTGTATCCGAGATATGAAACCTTGGTTACGGAGGAACCGCCTGCACAGAGCGGATTTTCAATTGCTTAGAGGGTCGGTGCCCCTAACCCTCAAATGGTTCAAGGGTCAACTGTACTTACTATCATCAGTTTTACAACTTACAACTCAGGAATATCCAGATGGACAAGATGCGTTGGGCAAGGTCTGTGGGAAGGAATGGAGAGCTCATGCCCTCTCCAGGCATGCCATTTTCCCAGCACCTCCACGTGTTCACCTGGGCAGCTCTCTAAACCCATCCTTTTGGGTCACTATGGAGGTTTCATTCCTTAGGCATGAATGATTAAATCATTGGTCATTGGTGATAGATTCAGGTTCTACCCTCTAATCACAAGGTTGGTTCCCCTGGCAACCAGCCCCATCCTTAGGGGCTTTCCAAAAGTCACCTCATTAACATAAACTCAGATGTGGTTCAAAGGGGCTTGTTGTGAATAAGAAAAGACACCTTAATCTCTCTTATCACTTAGGAAATTCCAAGGGTTTTAGGAGCTCTGTGCCAGTAATGGTGAGGAAGACCAAGTATATATTTCTTATTGTAAATCACAATATCTCTGGAGGGAATCTAGGCAGAACAACAGTAACCACTGCACATCCCTAACATTCCTCAGCTTTTTAAAAATGTACGTTCATTGGGAATTCCCTGGCGGTCCATGGTTAGGACTCTGTGCTCTCACTGCTGGTTCAATCCCTGGTCAGGGAACTAAGATCTCATAAGACGAGCGGCGTGGCCAAAAAATATATATTCTTTTTCTTTATTGATGCATATTTTACATATCATACAATTTACCTATTTCAAGTGCACAATTCAATGATTTTTGGTAAATTTACCAAGTTGTGTGACTATCACCATAAATCCATTTTAGAACATTTTCATCACCCCAATAAAATCCTGTTTACTGTTAGTGCTTGTTCCCATCATGAGGCCCATGCAACCACTTTCTGTCTCTATGGATTTGCTTGTTCTGGACAGTGCAAATAAATGGAATCTTACAACATGTGTGATACAATATGTGTATCAATATATGTAGATACAATCTGCAAACTTTTGTGTCTGGTTTCTTTCACTTAGCATAATGTTTTCGAGGTTCATTGGCATAGTAGCATGTATCAGTACTCCATCAATTTTTATGCGTGAATGATACTCTACTGTATGGGTATATCACAGTTTGCTTATCAATTCATCAGTTAGTGGACATTTGGTTTGCTTCTACTTTTTGGCTATAATGAATCATCCTGCTTGGAACATTCTTGTACTAGTCTTCTCTTGGGTATTCATTCACCCTGGGAAATAATTTCTGGGCCATATGGTAAACTTATAATTAAACATTTTAAGAAACTGCCAAACTGTTTTCTGTGTACATTCTGCCCCATGTACATTCCCACCAGCAATTTATCAGGTTTCTCATTTCTCTGTATCTTTGCCAATTGTTATCGTCCACCTTTTTTATTTTAGCCATTCTAGTGGATATGTGATGTTATCACATTGTGTTTTTTTGGTTTTTGGGTTTTTGTTTTTTTGGCCGTGCTGTGTGGCTTGCTGGATGTTAGTTCCCCTGACCAGAGATTGAACCCCTGCCCTGGTCAGTGGAAGCACCGAGTCCTAACCATTCGACCACCAGGGAATTCCCTTGCATTGTGGTTTTTGCTTTTTTTTTTTTTTGGCTGCATTTGGGTCTTCTTTGCTGCACGCGGGCTTTCTCTAGTTACGGCGAGCAGGGGCTACTCTTTGTTGTGGTGCGAAGGCTTCTCGTTGCGGTGGCTTCTCTTGTTGTGGTGCACAGGCTCTAGGTGTGTGGGCTTCAGTAGTTGTGGCACGTGGGCTCAGTAGTTGTGGCTCACGGGCTCTAGAGCGCAGGCTCTGTAGTCGTGGCACACGGGCTTAGTTGCTCCACGGCATGTGGGATCTTCCCGGACCAGGGCTCGAACCCGTGTCCCCTGCATTGGCAGGCAGATTCTTAACCACTGTGCCACCAGGGAAGTCCCTTTATTTTTTTATTAAACACATATTTTCTACTGTCTCTTTTTCATTCCTTTGTTAAATAATTTCTCCAGTTTTTAAATTAATTAATTTATTTATTTATTTATTTTTGGCTGTGTTGGGTCTTCGTTTCTGTGCGAGGGCTTTCTCCCGTTGTGGAGAGCAGGGGCCACTCTTCATTGCGGTGCGCGGGCCTCTCACTGTCACGGCCTCTCCCGTTGCGGAGCACAGGCTCCAGACGCGCAGGCTCAATAGTTGTGGCTCACGGGCTGAGTTGCTCCGCAGCATGCGGGATCTTCCCAGACCAGGGCTCGAACCCGTGTCCCCTGCATTGGCAGGCAGATTCTTAACCACTGCGCCACCAGGGAAGCCCTCCAGTTTTTGAGTTATTTTTCTTAGTGGTTGCTCAAGTCTTTTGTAGTAACCTACATATTACTTTTTGTGGTTCTCTTTATTTTTTTCTGTGGTTTCAAGTTACTGTTTGGTGTCATTTATTTGCTCCAATATAGTTTCATTCCTTCTCCCCTCCATCATGATACTATTACATACATCACATCTTTATATGTTAAAAGCCCAAGAATACAATTTTATAAGTTGTTTTAAAAATCTATTCAGATGAGAGGAAAGAATATAATACATATAATTTCTGCCTTTTTATAATTGCCTACATAATTACCTTTACTATGCTCTTTGCTCCTTTGTGCAGATTTGATTTAATCTCTGGTATCAATTCCTTTCACCCTAAAATTTTCTTTTGATATTTCTTTTTTAATTTAATTTAATTTATTTATTTTTGGTATTTCTCGTAAGGTAATTATGCTAGCAATACATCCTCTCACTGGTTGTTTATCTGGGAATTCGTTTTGCCTTCAGTTTTTGTTTGTTTAATTGCAAAATGATCACCACAATAAATCTAGTTAACATCCATCACCACACATAATTAACAATTTTTTTTTCTTGTGATGAGAGCTTCTAAGATCTACTCTGTTAGCAATTGTCTTCAGTTTTGAAGAATAATTTTTTCTGGATATAGGACTTTTGTTTGACAGATTTTTCTTTCAGTACTTTGAGTCTCATCCCACTGCCTTCTGGTGGTCATTGTTTCTGATGTGAAGTCAGATATAAAGGCACATGTTTATCACATGTGCAGATTCACAAAACCATCACCACAGTCAAAGTGTAGAACTGTTCCATCATCACAGGGTTCCTCAAAACCTTCCATGCCCCATTCCCCAATCCTTAACAACTACTAATCTTTTTCTCATCTCTATAATTTCGTGATTTTAAGAATGTTATATAAATGAAATCATATATTATGTAACATTTGGGATTGACTTTTTTCACTTAGCATAATGCTCTGGAGATTATGTAGTTTGTGGCATGAATCAAGTTCATTCTTCTTTATTGCTGCATATTATTCCATGGTATGGAGGTAGCACATTTTGTTTAATCATTCACCCATTGAGGTGCATTTGGGTTACTGCCAGTTTGGGGCTATGATGAATAAAGCTGCTTTACACATTCCAATACAGGTTTCTCTGAGAACATAAGTTTTCATTTCTCTGGGATAAGTAGTGAAGAGTATGCTTGCTGCATCATATGGTAAGCGTAAGCATAATTTTAAAAGAAACTTTTAAAATGTTTTCCAGAGTGGCTACACCATTTTACATCACCACCAACAATGTATGAGTGATCCAGTTTTGGTACATCTTCACCAGTATTTGGTGTTATCACAATTTTTCATTTTAGCCAAGCTGACAGGTGTATAGAGATATCTCATTGCAGTCTTAATTTGTGTTTCTCTAATGGTTAATGATGTTGGCCATCTTATCAGCGCTTATGTACCATCTGTTATTTTCAGTGAAATGTCTGTGCATATCTTTTGCCTAATTTCTAATTAGATTGTTTTCCTACTTTTGAATTTTGAAAGTTCTTTATATATTCTAGATACAAGGCCTTTGTCAGATATGTGGTTTGAAAATATTTTCTTCCAGTCTTTAGCTGGTCTTTTCCTCCACTTAACAGAGTCTTTTGCAGAGCAAAACCATTTTATTTTGATGAGGTTCAATTTGTCCATTGTTTCCTTTAAGGACTGTGCTTCCGAGTCAAGTCAAAAAAAACTCTCCACTTAGCCTTAGGGCCCAAAGATTTTGTCATATTTTTTTTTCCTAAACGTTTTATAATTTTACATTTTATATTTATGTCTGAGATTCATTTGGAATTAACTTTTGAAAAGGTGTGAGGTTTAGGTAGATCAAGGTTAATTTTTTTGCCATAGAGATGTCTAATTGTTTCAACATCGTTTGTTCAAAAGGCTATTATTGGGACTTCCCTGGTGGTGCAGTGGTTAAGAATCCACCTACCAATGCAGGGGACACAGGTTCGATCCCTGGTCCGGGAAGATCCCACATGCCGCGGAGCAACTGAGCCTGCACTCTAGAGCTCACGAGACACAACTACTGAGCCCATGTGCCACAACTACTGAAGCCCACGCGCCTAGAGCCCATGCTCAACAAGAGAAGCCACAGCAATGAGAAGCCCACACACCACAAAGAAGAGTAGCCCCCATTCTCTGCAACTAGAGAAAGCCCACACGCAGCAACGGAGACCCAACACAGCCAAAAATAAATAAATAATTTTTTTAAAAAAAGGCTATTATTCTTTCTCCACTGAATTACTTTTATGCCATTGTCAAAAATCCTTTGGGCATATTTGTGTGGGTCTATTTCTGGGTTCTCTATTCTCTTCCATTGATCTATTTGGCTATCCCTCCATCAAATACTACATTGTCTTGATTACAGTAGCTATGAATTAAACCTTAACATCAAATAGAGAAATTACTCTCACTTTACTTTTTCGAATTTGTTTTAGGTATTTTAGGACCTATGCCTTTCCATACAAACTTTAGAATAAGCTTATATGTATGTCTGTGTCAATTTATATGATCATATGATGTTATTCCTTAGTCTGTTGATACAGTAGATTATGTTAATTGATTCTTGAATATTGAACCAATCTTGTATTACTGGAATAATCCCACTTGGTTGTGGTGTATGATTCGTTTTGTACATTGCTGGACTTGATTTGCTAATATTTGAGTATTTTTGTGTCTAACTTCGCGAGAGATATTAGTTTATAGTTTTCTCTTTTATGCTATCTTTGCCTGGTTTTGGTATCACAGTTAACACTGGTCTCATAAAATGAGCTAGGAAGTGCTCCCTTGTCTTCTATTCTCTTGGGGAGATTGTATAATATTGATGTTAATTCTTTAAATCTTTGGGAGAATTCTCCAGTAAAACAACACAAGCATGGAGATTTCTTTTCCTTTTTTTTTTTCATAAATTTATTTATTTATTTATTTATTTTTTAATTTTGGCTGCATTGGGTCTTCATTGCTGCGTGTGGGCTTTCTCTAGTTGTGGCGAGCATGGGCTACTCTTTGTTGCGGTGCGCAGGCTTCTCATTGCGGTGGTTTCAGTAGTTGTGGCTCACTGGCTCTAGAGTGCAGGCTCAGTAGTTGTGGCGCACGGGCTTGCTTGCTCTGCAGCATGTGGGATCTTCCCGGACCAGGGCTCAAACCCGTGTCCCCTGCATTGGCAGGCGGATTCTTAACCACTGCGCCACCAGGGAAGTCCTGGAGATTTCTTTTTAAGGAGTTTTTTTAGTTTGTGAATTCAAACTTCTTTCCTGGTGAAAGGACTATTCAGATGATCTATTTTATCTTGGTTGAGTTTTAGTACAGGCACACCTAATTTTACTGTTCTTCACTTTATTGCACTTTACAGATGTGTTTTTCACAAATTGAAGGTTTATGAGCATCGAGCAAGTCTATCGGCACAATTTTTCCAACAGCATTTGCTCACTTTGTGACTTTGTGTCACATATTAGTAATTATCACAGTAGTTCACACTTTTTCATTATTATATTTGCTATGGTGATCTGTGATCAGTGATATTTTATCATTACAAAAAGATTATGACTCACTGAAAGCTGAGATAATGGTTAGCATGTTTTAACAATATATATATATATATATGTGTGTGTATATATATTCTTTTTTTTTTTTTGGCTGCACCACACGGCTTGCAGGATCTTAGTTCCCAGACCAGGGATCAAACATGCGGCCCCGGCAGTGAGAGAGTGGATTCCTAACCACTGGACCACCAGGGAATTCCCCTAGTGATAAAGTATTTTTAATTAAGGTATGTACATTGTTGTCTTAGACATAATGCTATTGCACACTGTATGGTCAGGCCACTCAAGATGGCTGTTCTCTTGCTCTCTGTACACCCCCTGCCCGACCAGTGCCTGCTTCATCTACACCCTAAGCACATGACTGACCTTCTTACATACTTGCCCCAGGCCCCAGCTAGTGACTGTTCTTATAAAAGGGGCGGTGAGGGGCGTGCCCCTCTGCTAGTTCCCCTGGTAACCCATGATCCAATCTGACGTCAATTCTCCCTATAATTGGCAATCTCCCCTCCATCCGCTGCGTACAGTGGGGTGTTGCTCCAGGACCTTGCTTCAGACATGTAAGCTCCCCCATCCATCAAATGAGTGATGTCTCTGTCACTGATTCCAGCCCCTTTCTTTGGTCTTGAAGCTGGGCAAGCACAGGGCTTGTAGGCTGGTGAGGTGCAGCCCAACACACATTTAATAAACACAGTATAGTGTAAACATAACTTTTCTGTGCACTGGGAAACCAAAAAATTCGTATGACTCTATTACGATATTTGCTTTATTGAGGTGTCTGGAACCGAACCTGCAATATCTCTAAGGTAAGACTGTACTGTTACTAGGGTTCTCCAAAGAAACAGAACCAACTGGATATATATAGATATACAGAAAGAGATTTATTATGAGGAAATGTCTCATGTAACTATGGGGGCTGGGAAGTCCCATCTCCATCTGCAAGCCCAGGAAAGCTGGTGTTACAGTTCCAGTCCAAACCTGAAGGCCCAAGAATTAGGGGAGCCAATGGTGTAAGTCCCATTTCAAGTCCAAAGGCCTGAGAACCAGGAGCACAGATGTCCAAGGGCAAAAGATGGATTTCCCAGCTCAAGTAGAGAGCAAATTCATCCTTCCTCTGACTTTTTGTTCTTTTCAGGCTCTGAATCTATGATGCCCATCCACACTGGTGAGGGCAGTCTTCTTTACTTAGTCTACCAATCCAAATGCTGATCTATTCCAGAAACACCCTCACAGACACACCCAGAAATAATGTTTTACCAGTTATCTGGGCATCCCTTAGCCCACTCAAACTGACACATAAAATTAACCATCACAGGTACCTTGGGGTTTTGAAAGAGTTGGTACATTTCTTCTGTTTTCAAATTTATGAGTGTCAAGTTGTTCCTAATATTCCCTTTTTCATCTTTTCAGTGTCTGTAGGATCTGTAGTTCTAGCCCTTGTTTGACTCCTGATATTGGTATTTATGTCTTCTCTTTTTATCTTTGTCAATCTTGCTAGAGGTTTATCCATTTTATTGATTTTTTTTGGAGAATCACTTTTTGTTTCATTGATTTCTCTATTGTTTTCCTGTTTTTAATTTCAGTGATTTCTTATTATTTCCTTCCATCTGTTTTCTTTGGTTTCATTTTGCTTTTTGTTTTCTAGTTGCTTGAAGAAGGGAACTTAGATTATTGATTTGAGACCTCTCCTCTTTTCTAATGTAAACAGCATTTAGTGTTATAACTTTCTCTTTGGTGGGATTGTAAAATGGTGTAGCCACTTTGGAAAACACTGTTGTGTTAACTCAACATGGTAAGCAATGAGTTACCATATGACCCAGCGGTTATTACCCAGCAGTTTCACTCTGAGGTATATACCCAGGAGAACTGAAAACATGTTCACACACACAAAAACCCACACAGCATTATTTATGGCAACCAAAAGGTGTAAACTACTCAAATGTCCACCAGTCATTGAATGGATAAACAAAATGTGTTATATCCATACAATGGAATATTATTTGACAAAAAAGAAAGTTCTGATATATGCTACAACGTGGATGAACCTTGAAAATATGTTAACTCAAAGAAGCCAGTCACATAGGGCTACATATTGTATGATTCCATTTACATGCAAGTAAAAAAACAGGCAAATCCATAGAAATAGAAAGTAGATTAGTTATTTCTAGGGCCTGGGAGCAGGGAGGAATGGGAAGTAACTGCAAATAGGTATGGGGTTTCTTTTTGGGGCAATGAAAGTATTCTTAGATAGTGGTAATGGTTGCACAACTCTGTGAATACACTAAAAGCCACTGAACTGTACACTTTAAAGGGGTAAATTCTATCTCAATGAAGCTGCTATATAAAAAAAATTTCCCTTTCAGCACTGCTTTAGGTGAGTCCCACATATTTTGATACATTGTATTTTCATTTTCATTCAATTCTATGTATTTTTTAAAAAATTTTTCCTTTGAGAATTTCTTTTTGATCCGTGGGTTATTTAGCAGTGCTAAAGTTTTATTTCTAAGTGTTCATTGATTTTCCTGTTGCTTTTTCTTTGGCCGTGCCCTGAGGCATGTGAGATCTTAGTTCCCCAACCAGACCAGGGATCAAGTCCATGCCCCCTGCAGTGGAAGCACAGAGTCTTACCCAATGGAGTGCCAGGTAAGTCCCTCCTGTTGTATTTCTGTTATTGATTTCTAGTTTGGTTCCATTACAGTTAGAGAACATACCCTGTGTGGTAGGCAGAATAATGGCCCCCCAAAGATGTCCATGTTTGATCCCCAGAACCTATAAATATGTTATATTTCATGGAGAAAAGGAGTTAGAGTTGCAGATGGAATTAAAGTTACTAATCAGTTTACATAAAATAGGGAGATTATTCTGGATTATCTATGTGGGCCCAAACTAATCACAAGAATCCTAAAAACTGGAAGAAGGCAGCAGAAAAAGAGAGATGCAACATGACAAAGACTCCACCTGCCATTGTTGACTCTGATGGCGGAGGAAGGGGGATACAAGCCAAGGAATTTGGTAGCCTCTAGAAGCTGGGAACATCCCTCAGTTTACAGCCTACAAGTAAACATGGACCTCAGTCCTATAACAAGGAAATGAAATCTACCAACAAAGCAAATGAGCAAGAAAATGGACCTTCTCGAGCCTACAGGGAGGAATGCAGCCATCCTAACACCTTCATTTTAACCTGACAAGACTTGGACTCCACCTCCCTGTGTTGCAGTCAGGAAAGTGTCCCAGGCCAGAAAACTGGAGTGAATATGCAGCTCCCCTCGTGCGTTTCTCTTTTCTCCAGGATTGTACTCCTGTGATACTTACTGAGCAATGCCTGAAAATAGCTGTCTCCTTATACTTTGTCCAGTTTTACAGTTGTTTACGGTGAGAAGGCAGGTTCAGTACCAATTACCTCATTATGGTCAGAGGTGGAAGTTGCTTTGTTTACTTTTCTGTTAACACTTTTTTTTTTAATGTTTTTTAAAAGTTAAAGGAAGATTACTACAACACACAGGTAGTTGGACTCCTCAGGAATGAAGGTTTAGGTTATACCACCAAGTAAAATACCATTAACTGGGGTAAAAGGGTATATAAAATGGATCTCTTAGGGAGAATATTATAAATACCAATTATGGCCCTGTGACTAGTTACCTAAGCAAGGGTTGTAGATTCCACTTGAATTTTGTCCCTTGCTGTATGAACTCTTGTTTCCTCCCAATACTTTATATAGAACGTTTGGGGATAAATTTAACATTTTTAGTTCATATCTAGGAGAACAGAGAAGATCCCAGAAATTCTGCATTTGGAGTTGAATGCAATTATTCACAAAACTTTGGGGTTGGCCACAGAGCAGTATATTTGGGGGCATGTGTAAAATAGTCAAAGTGTGTTAGGCAGAGAGACATTTTTAGAAGAGTACCTAAGGGGAGAAAAGTGTATTCAATCAGTCAACATATTCGTTGAACCCCTACTCTGCCAGGCTTTTGAGACACATCAATAAACAAACAGGTAAAGTTCCCTGATCTCACGGAGGTTATATTCTAACAAAGGAAGACCGAAAATAAGTAATGGATGTAATAGGTATATAATATAGTATGTAAGAAAGTAATAAAAGTTATGGGGGGGAAACTAGAATAGGGTAATGGAGTTCAGGCCTGCTGGGCATCGGGAGAGATGGGATGGGCAGATTGCAGTATTAAATAGGACAGTCAGGATAGGCCTCATTGAGGGGTGAGATGAGCAAAGGCTTGAGGAAGATGAGAGTTAATCAAATGGATGTTTCAGGGTGGGGTGGGGTTGGGTGCAGTGGATCAGAAGTCCAAGTCAGCCCTATTAGGTTCTCTGCTTAGGGTCGCTTAAGGCTAATATCAAGCCATTGGCTGGGTGGGGCTATTCTCTTAAGGTTCTGGGGAAGAATCAGCTTCCAAGCTCATTTGGGTTGATGGTATTATTTAGTTCCGTGTCCTTGCTGGCTGTCAGCCTGGGGCTGTTCTCAGCTTCTAGAGGCTACCCGTATTCCTTGACATGAGTCCCCTCCATCTTCAAGCAAGTAATGGTACATGAAATCCTTCTTATGTTTGAATCTGACTGCCTCTTTTGCTACCAGCTAGAGAAAAATCTGTTTTTAAAGAGCTCATGAGATTATATCGGGCCTACTCAGATAATCTCCCTTTTGGTTAACTCAGAGTCAACTAATTTTTTTTTAATATTTATTTATTTATTTAGCGTGTGCCGGGTCTTAGCTGCGGCACGTGGGATCTTCATTGCGGCATGCATGTGGGATCTAGTTCCCCGACCGGGGATCGAACCCTGGCCACCTGCATTGGGAGTGTGGATTCTTACCCACTGGACCACGAAGGAAGCCCCAAAGTCCGCTGATTAATAACCTTAATTATATCTGCAAAATCCCTTTTACCATGCAACATAACAATCATGACTGTGACATATCATATTCACAGTCCTGGGGATTAGGCAGGGAAATTTGGGGGGCCATTTTGGAATCCTGCTTACCACAGACACAAAAAGAAATAGAAAACCTGAATAGACCTATATCTACTCAAGAAATTAAATTTGCAATAAAAAAATCTGCCCACAAAGAAAATTCCAGGCCCAGATGATTTCATTAGTGAATTCTATCATTTAAGGAAAAGACAGTAGTACCTATCCTGAACACTCTCTTTCAGAAAACAGAGGAGGGGGGAATTCCCTGGTGGTCCAGTGGTCAGGACTCCTCGCTTTCACTGCTGAGGGCCCGGGTTCAATCCCACAAGCCTCTCAGCGTGGCCAAAATAAAAAAGAGTAGAAAACATTTCCCAATTTATTTTATGAGACTAGATTTACCCTTCACACCAGTTATCAATTTATTGCCTCTCAGCTCCAAATTCACTCTTGTTGCTCGTTCTATGAAAATGAACCTGAGCCTTTAGATATTTTTCCTTTGCCAACTGGCATAACATTATGTAAAAGGAAAACTTGATTCCTCTATACTACTACTCTCAATACTTCTGGCCACCAAATGCGTGGGTTTTTTCCCACATTGACCTATTCTCTGACAACAGCTGGGTGGCCTGCAATTCAATTCTATCTACCTGGAGTTAACGTCAAATTCCACAAGTTAAGACCTCAGTCCCACAAGACTGTCTCCACTTAAGATGCCAATCACAAGTCTGGGCCTCCTGTACTTCTGACTGACCAGCTGTAAACCAGGGGTTCTCACCATCCCTTCCTCCGGTTCAGTAATTTGCTAGAACTGCTCACAGAACTCAGGAAACTGCCTTTACTCACCATTACCCATTTATTATAAAAGGACGTAACTCAGGAACAGCCAGATGGGAGATGCGTAGGGCAAGGTACAGGGAAGGGGCATGGAGCTTCCATGCCCTGTCGGGGCACACCAGCCTCTCAGCAACTCCACGTGTTCACCAACTGGGAAGCTCTCCCGTTACCCCGGTGGTTAGAGTTTTAAGAAGGCTTTGTTACAGTACGCATGATTAAATCACTGGCCACTCCTCTCCCCTCCCTGAGGTCAAGGGGTGGGGCTGAAAGTTCCAGTCCTCTCAACACCCAGTTGGTTCCCTGGCAACCAGCCCCAAAGCCTTAGGGACTTTCCAAGTCATTTTATTAACATAAACTTGGGTGTGGTTGAAAGGGGCTTGTTATGAATACGAAGAGACAATCCTTTTACTTTTACTACTCTAGAACTATTTCAGGAACTGGGAACAAAAACCAAGTATTACAACAAAAGATGCCCTTTTCACCTTTATCACTCTGGAGCTATTTCAGGAGCTGGGAATGAAGACCCAAATATGTATTTCTTACCATATCACAACATCACATTAGGTTTTGTCAGTAAAGGACATTGGAGAGATTGCAAGAGGAAAAAGGGCTTTGCCTCCTGGTTGAGGTAGGCTCGCTTGGCAGGCTCCAGGAGCATGTGCGTCTCCAGCCTGGGCAGCTTCTCCTGGTGGAGGTGGGCATCTCCCGCTTCAGGCCCTTACTGTGCTCACGGCTCCTGCAGTGCGCCACGGGCAGCAGCTTCCCCCAGAAACTCCCCTCCCTGGTCAGTTTCACAGCCAGAATACCACGGACAGACACCTCCCTACTAAAAGCCCTAAGGGATAGATTTCTAGCAAGTTCTGTGGGTGTGCCACCACAGCGACTTCCCTACCATTCAACAAGCCAAAGCCATGCCTCTCCAACAAGGTCTGGATTTCAGCCCCGGGGTGGTTATTATGTTATTCTACTACTGTATCTGGTATTCCTATACTCTTTTAAGAGTTCTCTTTAAGTAATCCCTCATTATCCTATCCATATTAAATAATTATTTATATCAAACCTTCCCTGCTCAAAAGTACTGTGAAGTTTCCCTCTCCTGATTGGACCGAAATAAATACTGAATTGGCCTAGAGATTGACCCTGGAGAGTGACAACTGCAAACCCACAAAAACAGGATTTGGGGATTGGTTTGTTCATGCCTTTGGGCTTGAGGGCAGTGCTCCTTGCAAATGAGAAAAAAAAGGATGCTGGTGATCCGTGGCCTACAAGGACAATCACAATGAATCAAGTGCCAACTGAAGCAGTGCTCTGGAAGCTCGAGTAGCTGCTGCACCCAACCGTTATACCAGTAATGACGACCATCAAACTCTGGTGTTGGGTGGATTTTTCTGAGTTCATCTGAGTGCTGGTCCTGCAGTATCTGTAGAAATAAATCTCTCTCTGCTTAAAACTCCTGTGATAACTTCACCTGGGGCAGATTCCTTGAAAGGGAATGGTATTCTCCTTAAGATCCACCACAACCACTTCCAACTGCCATTAAACCCATAACTAGGGTCAAACCTCAGGATGCTCCAGGCGGCCAGATACACACTACAACCCAGGAAGAATAGCTTACACGCCAAACTGGGAGAGTGGACAGGCAAAACTGGGGATGGGGCTTCCCTGGTGGCACAGTGGTTGAGAGTCTGCCTGCCAGTGCAGGGGACACGGGTTCGAGCCCTGGTCTGGGAGGATCCCGCATGCCGCGGAGCGGCTGGGCCCGCGAGCCACAACTACTGAGCCTGCGCGTCTGGAGCCTGTGCTCCGCAACAAGAGAGGCCACGATGGTGAGAAGCCCGTGCACCGCGATGAAGAGTGGCCCCCGCTTGCCGCAACTAGAGAAAGCCCTCGCACAGAAACGAAGACCCAACACAGCTATAAATAAATTAATTAATTAAAAAAATAAAGTATATTAATAAAAAAAACCTGGGGATGCACACCTTCAAATACTATGCTAATTAGAAGCAACGGATTAGATATGTATTTGCAACATCTTCAAAACATGGTGGTGAGAAGTTGTAAGAAACAGATATACAATACTATACCATTTAATTTTAAATATATGCATATAAAACATTGATATACATTCAATAAGAACATATACAAACAAAAAGGATATACATTAAATGCATTATAATGGTTGCCACTGGTGGGCAGGGAGTGGGAATAAAAAAGTGAAAATAAAATGAGAAGGGTCTTGTGTGGACTAATCACAATTAACAAAAATTGAGGAGTATGACTCAAGAGAGAAAGAAGGAACATTGGCTTGTAGTAGGGACTTTCAGTCCTTGACAAGATGCTGATCTAACATAAGGTGCTGGCTCCCTCCAATTCCAGCCCTGAAGATGACACACAGAAGGAAAATTGACAGATAATGATGAAATCTCCTACTTACGCAGCATTTACCATGTACCAGGCACTCATTTAATCTTCCCAGCCAATGCTATATTATTAACCCCATTTTACAGATGAGAAAACAAGTACAAAGAGATTAAGTAACTTGCCTAAGGTCACACAGCTGGTAATGCTGGAGTTGGAGTTCTAACACAGATAGTCCAGATAAAACTGAGGAATACCGAGACTGGAGAGAGCAAGTCTGGGATGGGGCTGGAGATCAGGGGCCAGTGGCCTAAAATGAAAGAGGGACAAGCACCACGGACAAGAGAGGCCAGAGGGGACTTCCCTGGTGGCGCAGTGCTTAGAATCTGCCTGCCAGCGCAGGGGACACGGGTTCGAGCCCTGGTCTGGGAAGATCCCACATGCCGCGGAGCAACTAAGCCTGTGCGCCACAACTACTGAGCCTGCACTCTAGAGCCTGAGAGCCACAAGTACTGAGCCCATGTGCTGCAACTCCCGAAGCCTGCGCGCCTAGAGCACATGCTCCACAACGAGAAGCCACCGCAGTGAGAAGCCTGCGCACTGCAATGAAGAGTAGCCCCTGCTCCCCGCAACTAGAGAAAGCCGGTGTGCAGCAAGGAAGACCCAACGCAGCCAAAAATAAATAAATAAATAAATAAATTTATATAAAAAAGGATACACATTAATTTTAAGTACAGTAATGGACCTAGGTATATATGGTTCCTGCAGATACTGAGGTAATTCAATGCAAGAGTAGTCTTAGCAACAAAAGATGCTAAAATAAATTTAAGTCCATATATTAAGAAGTAAACTTAAACCCCTACCTCACCATAAAAAAAATCAATTCAAAATGAATCATAGACCTAACAATTTAAAACTACCAGACTTTGTAGAAAAAAGGAAAAAAATCTTCATGACCTTGAATTCAACTGACCTATCACAGGAAGCAATAACCATAAAATGATTAGATTTCATTTGCTCATCAAGAAAAATAAGAAAAGGCAAGACAGACTAGGAGAAAATATTCATAACTCATGACAAAGACCTTGCATCCAGAATATACTGAGAATTTTATATTTAAAAGAACTGTTAAATGGACAAAAGACTTGTACAGTTTTTCAAAGAACGCATAAAATTGGCTATAAGAACATGAGAAACTACCCAATATGAAATAGAATGTGAGATATTAGATCCTGGAACAGAAAGAAGACACTAGTAGAAAATTTGTGAAACTTCAATAAAGTCTAGTTTAGTTCATTGGTATCAATGCTAATCTCTTAGTTTTGACAAATACACCATGCTTACGTAAGATACTAAAGTTAGGGCAAACTGGGTGAAGGATATACATGAACTCTGTTATCTATGCAACTTTTCTGTAAATTTAAAAATCATCCCAAAATAAAGTTTTTTTAAAAAGTGCTCAGCATCATTAGTCATCAGGAAAACGCAAATTAAAATCACAATGTGATACCACCCCACCCATCCACTAAAATGGTTAAAATGGAACAGATCAACAGCAGCAAATGTTGGAAAGCAACCAGGACTTTCATAAATTGCTGAGGTACATGTAAGATGGTAGTCACTTTGAGTAAAATATTTGGCAGTTTCTTAAAATTAAGCATGTATCATCTACCCCATTACCCTATCAATTCCACTGCAAGGTATTTCTCCAGGAGAAATGAAAATATGTCTAAGACCTGCAAAAGAATATTCACAGCAATATTATTCGTCATAGCCCAAAACTGGAAACAGCTCAGATGTCCATCAATAAAATGGATAAAACTACACTGGAATTCTACCCTGCAACAAAAAGGAACAAACTACCAGTACAACTATATGGATGAGTCTCAGACATGCTGAAAGCTAAACACAGAAGATACATTGCTGTAGGATTTAATGTATACAAAGTATTAAAATATGCAAAAATATCCTACACCAACAGAAACCAGGTCAATGTTGTTTCTCTAGGGGGTGGGAACTTCCTGGAGGGCAATGTTCTGTCCTGATGTGCAGGTTACCCTATAAAACTAAGTATTTTTCAAGACTAATCAAACTGAACACTTGACATCTACGCATTTCACTGTAAATATTTCAATTTGAACAATTTAAGTGCTACTCAATTCATTGGAGATACACAAATTTAAACCACAATGATACACACAAATTTAAACCACAATGATACAATGTACCCAATGGCTAAATTTTAAAACGCCATACACCGATGGGGTCCAGAGTAACCAGAACTCACATTGTTAGTGCTAATAGAACTTCAGAAAAATCGTCTGGCAATTTCTTGTAAAACTTTCTTACAATCCAGCCATTTCATACCTGTTTTCATCTCTAATCATGTACAGACTTGCATAAGAACATTCATTCGCAGGGACTTTATTTGTAATAGCCAAGAGCTGAAAAAGCCCAGGTTTCCAGCAATACGTAAACCGTACTTTGCTCATACTCATGTGCGTATACAACATGGCTGTATCTCAAAAGCATTTTGCTTAATGAAAGCCTTATACAAGGACCCGTATTTTTATTACATTTATGTTCAGGAACAGGCAGTTCGTCTTTATCTCTAGGGGATAGAGGCAAGAATCGTCGAGGAAGGGCCACAAGGTAACTTGCTGGGGTGACAGCAACATTCTCTACTTCGATAGTATGTATGCTTTTACCAAATCTCATAGTATGCTTCCAGTTGAAATTTCTTTCAAAATTTATGAACATTGAGCTTGTTATTGTTGTGAATGTTTGTTTTCAGGTTATTGACATGTGCAACTGAACAAAAACTGGTGTGATGGATTTTAAGTTTTTCTGGAACAATTGGTACAGAGCTGAGGTTATTTACAGAATGAGAGTACTGAGGCTTTTTTCTGCAACCCTAATGCTCAGCTAACACTGCTTTTCCATGTGATGAGTTCCTTCAACTGGCTATATAGCCCAATCACAATACCCTGTTTCACATGCTGATAAAGTTAATACATATATCAGGACCCACAAAATGAAGGCTGCCGGCAGTGGTCTGGCCCACCTCAAAGGTAAACCTAAGTCAGCACACACTTACAGGAAAACATCCCATCAAGGTGACCTTTAACATACACCCATCACAATCCTCCAACTTGAGCTAGCTCACCTTCCCCGAGAAAACAGGACCCCACAGCCAATGATGCCTACTCTGTAAAACTCTTGCCCCAAATGCCCTGGGAACAGTGCTTCACTGCTTGTAAGGCACTGCACTCCCAACCCATCGATTGTTCTCCCTTAAATAAAGGACAATTGTCACTAAATTAGTTTTATCAAGTGCAAACGAACATGAGTCAGATGTACATAGAACAGTAAAGAAACTTACCAATAAAGCAGCACACTAATCATGTGCTGGTTTAATGGCATCCCCGAGGGACTTGGTCTGAAGTGGGACTCACTGCCAAATCGAATTAACCTGCCTTCTCCCAGGAGCCAGCAGGAAATATCAAAAGCACTACAGTACATCTTTGGTACTTTAGCTTCTAGTGCTTTGGTGTTATTGCTCCAATTTCAGGGTAAGGATTAAATGAAATCATCCGAATTACCTTGATGCCTACCTGAAACTCCCTCTCCTAATGAAGGAAGCCTAGCCATAGGCTACCTCAGTGACTATGTTCCCTGGCAACTAACTGCGAGGGCTAACAGTGCCTGAGAACTAGGGTTTGGGGGAGGGGAACACATGGAGATCATTAGTTAAAAGCCAAAATGAATTCCTTATTATAAAAAAGAACCCAGGGCTACAAAAAAATGCATGTTAAGTTTTATTAAGGTTCAAATACAAAACATTCCAAAAAGAGAAAAACCATTATACCTAAGTTCTATATTCAACTACCAGTTAAACAAGAAAAACATGTTATTCTGTTTCTTTTACAACCAGTATAAAGCCAGAAGAATCAAGACAGATTCTTTTTCCAACAGGAGCAGCATTAAGTCTGCTGGGTCAACGAACTATTTGCCAAACAGCTGTCTGGTTATTAAGCGTTCTTCAATTTAGTATTCATGTTTACTATGATTAATCTCTATGTTCTACACTATCTTCAAGATAACCTAAATAAAATCTCAAGAGCCAAAAGGTCCACGGAAGCATAAACCCAAGTATTTAGATTACAGAATGACTGAGGAAGACAGCTACGTAAGTGCAATGGCTTTTTAAATTTGGTCAATACCCTGATGGTCTGTGATTAGAAGAGCCCATCAAAATGAGGGTTAAATTTCTTGATTATTTTCCATGATTGCAATGTTAAACATGATAGTACTGATATTTACTAGGTAAAGATTCAGAAGGCGAGTTGGTTTCTTCTTACCCAACAACTCTAATCTGTTTCCTTTGAGAACATTAGCTTTTACACTATTGGCTCTAGTCTCCAATGCAATAAATGACAAAGCTGTACTGTATCTTGATTTGTTTCTAAGATATGAAGTGGGGTGAGGGGTAAAGTAGGCTTACAAAACAACTTAAAAAAAAACAGCAAAAGCCAAACGGCCCAATTTTGTTTCCAGTTTTTAAGAAGTGTGCTTTTGAGCATCTTATATGTTTCCAGTTACTTTAGTTTCCAGATATTAGTCTTCCCTTTAGTTTTAAGACTAAATCTCTCACTCCTGGATAAACTAACACAAAGAAATATTTTACCTGCTGAAAATCAGACACTTTACTGGATAAAGTCACCTCTTATGCCTTTCATTTTTCTAATCCGACTTTCTGACAATCAGTGGTAATTAGGAAGTTCTAAATTGCAGTTGTCCCTATGACTTTGGCTAAAGGAAATGAAAGTCAAAGCTGTAAAATCTACATGAAGAACCATGAAAACTTCCTGACTACCTCCACTTACCAATTTCTTTAATTGCTCCCCTTTCTCCATCTGGTCAATTACTTTTTAAGTAACTGCCACTCCCTAGTTAAAAGTGCTAACCAACGTTGATGCCTTCCTTAGATCCACAGGAACCCTGGAAGGCAAAAATCTTGACTGCACCAAACCAATTCTGATGAGTACTGCTTATGCAACTGTTGTGCCTTAAGGACAATCAGCATTCTTCTGCTTCAACAACTCTGTAAAATGAAAAGCATGTTATCACATCACAAGGTATTTACTGTTTTATACTGGTAATTACTGCCCCCCTTACCTATTCTTTAAATACATTATTTTGTTGCGTTTTTAACTGGCAACATGTACAACATTTGCTTTAAATTACAAACTCAAAAAAGCAACCATAAAAACCTATCAGAATTCCTGTAAGCATCACTTTGGTAATGAAGACAATAACTATGTCATCATTTCACTAATAAAATCGTTACTCAAACTAGGGACTCAGTGGCAGCTGCACCTGTTCACCCTTCAGCCAGTCTGTACCGTGGCCAAGCAAACAATCAGGAACTGAAAAGGGTGTCCTTTTACAAAACGCACAGGATAAAATTTGAACCTCATACAAGTTAAGTCTGCTTACACGGCAAAACACTAACTGTAGAGCTCCGGCCAACAACTGCTTCTGAAAACAGTATTAGCAAGCTGTATACATTCAACAGAGCTACTAAAAGCATTGCATGACTGAGCCACTCATGGAAATATGCCCATTTAAGATAACGTCACCCCACATTCGAACGAATAATGGGCCAGGTGTTACACATTAGAGCACTTTTTATCCTTGTAATCCAAGGATTAGATTATCCCATTACAGGTAACTTACCAATATCAACATATGCAACATGGCAAAGCTGTATTTAAACCTATAAAGTTAACTGCTTTCAGAACTTACCTTAGCATTGCATTTCTCTTGCTGCCAGCTTATCTATTGTGAATCAATCAGCACTCCATGACCATCATGACCATGACCAAAATTCTCAACCTGTAAAAATTAAATAGGTAACTAGTTATCCCTCTTAAGGAAATTCTTCAAAACTTGCCTATAACTGCCCCCTTTTCCAGAAAGAAAAGGCAAGTTCAGACTTGCAGCTTAACGAATTTCATGTTCTACTATTTCTCTTAAGTGGTGGAAGCTTCACTGGCTTGGGATGGACTGGAATGGCTTAAATGGTTAAGTCGCATGGCTTATGGATCCCCATTCTGTTCCAATGGTGCACTGCCATGTTAAATCCATAAGTTGAACGGACAAAACTTATTTGAAGGAATAAGTGCAGTGTAAGGATTTTTAGTTGGAGGTCTTCAAGTTTACTATATTCAAGAGCATCTTTTTCAACTTCATGGCTGGACCTGGGTCATGCTGCCTCAGGTTTTGCTTTTTAAAGACCACTTGCAATAGATTTTCTCCATACAGTGTAGTTTCACAGAACTAAAAACAAGTCAGGCATCCAACTAAATGTCAGGTTTGCAATGGCTTACAGGGGTAAAGAGAGGGGGACCCCAAACTTAAGCCATTTCCTACATTGACTAAAAGACTAATTTGAAAAATGTTAAAACAGGAAGCATGTTTAAAGGTCTTCATCAAAAATAGATTAAAATACCCCCTCCCAAGCCCCAGATCGCTATTGGTAAACAACAGCTGTATTAAGGCCTTTAAGTGTCATACATGCTTTAAAAAAAATCCAAGTGTTGAATTTGGAGGACTTCTAATATGCTATCGAACACTTTGTTTTCCAAAAGTTTTTTTTTAATCTAGAAAGCATTTCCATTGCCATGAGGTACAGTATGTTTCACTGTACTATGAGGAAGGTAAGTGTTCAATTTCGACTTAGACGGAAAAACTAGTTTGCTTTGCTTACCATCTTTGCTGTTTCACAGGCATTTGATGCTTTAAATCTGATGTGGAATGCTGATAGATTCACTTTTTAGAAGTCATAAGCCTTTGAGAAGTTGGAGATAACTTCATTGCTTATCTATTTTCTCCTTTGCAATCAAGCTGTTCCTTAAAAGTGAGACACTACAGAGTTGCAAAAATTTGAAACAGTAAGAGCAAGCATCGTTTGCAGCTTCATGGTTGGTTTTGGCCAAACTTTTTATTTAGTATTCTGTAGTTGCTTAACACACACTTAAATGGTCTTATTGGGGAGGGGGAAAGGGGAGGTTCTTGTAGATTCCCAAGGAAATGTCAGAAAAGCAAAATATGGCCAGCATTATCCATTTGCTTTTTTGGGTTTACTGGGCGAATAGCATTTTCCTTACAATATAAGCATCTGATCTCAGGTTTTTCATACTGAGAACATTGAGATTTCAGTTTGAAGACACTCTGAAATCCTAAGAGTAGCATACCCCGACCACCCTCTAATAGCTAGCTTGTTTGTACAGGCAGGAGGATTCATCTTTCCATTTTAGATGAATAGATATTTTGTGAAAGATCTTAGAATTGCTTGCCTCATCATTTACTGGGGAAAATCTTATAGAAAGTGGCCTTTAGGGACACTTTTACTTGGAAAATTACAATACTAGTACACATGTCAAGTCTTAACACACTTATAACATTTGCTTGTTGAAAGCAATGTCATAAAATCAAAGATTAAACATGTCTTACTCTTTTTCCTCACAAGAACATAAAAATTATGGAAGGGGAACTTAACAGGAAATTTAAAAAAGGTAACACAATCTTTCCTTTTAGTAGTCCTTGGGTAGTTATGATAGAATAGGTTCCACTTTTGTTTGTTTCTTTGAACAGGGATTTTGGTCCAAAGTTTTGTTTGTTTTTAATATCTGCTTCTGCCTCCCCCTCTATCAGATCGGCTTCCTCCACGGCCACCACCTCTTGGTGCTCCGCGGCTTGAACTGCTGTAGGAATCTCGTGGAGGAGGGTACCCCCTTTCCATAGAAGGGGGAAGCCCTCTTTCTTGTCTGCCAACCCGATCACGACCACTTGAGTAGAGATCACTTCGGCTGCTTGAGTAACTGTCTCGACTTCCACCATATCCGTCACGTGAGCTGCTGTAATCATCATAGCGACTGCTTCCACCATAAGATGGCGGGGGCCCTCGTGTAGGTGGAGCACTACGTGAGTTACCTGCAGGGTCAATGGTCAGGTAATATGGCAACACTATAAATTGTATATATACAACATTTAAATCTGAATTTACAGAATTCTTGTATTAAACGTTTACTTTCTCAACTGGGAGGTTTTAAACTCTGCCATTGCTGGCCATTAACAGGGATTTGCTCATCTGCTGAGATACGGAAATGGATGGGTTTTAATGTTTGTTTGAAAAGACTGAAGACGGTGTGTATTTCAAGAGGATATTCCAGACAGCTTGTTATTTTATAGTAGACACTCAGCCACTTTCCAGTGATAAGTTGCAATTTTGAACTGTAGACTTTCCTTCATATTGCAATGGTAAACATTTGATCTTGTTAATAAAATTTTTAATTGTATTTTCACTGTTGGGGGAAAACACATAAGGCTGCCAATTTAAGCAAGCAAAATCCCCTCCAAAGCAAGCCAACAGCCTCAAAAAAAACTTAGAAAAAACAAAAGCCCCTCACAAGACTAGGAAAAGCCCAGCTGATTAAGTTACCCCCTTAAAAGCAAGCAAACATCCCTTTAAAAGCAAGCACCACAACAGCCTAATAAACTGGCTCATGAACCTAAAAACTCAAGCTGGTGATATTCAAAGACCCTCAACCAAAATCTTACCATAACTCTCATATGAATCTCTGTAGGAACCTCCACTTGGATGATCTGAATAGTCACGATCACGACCATAGCCATCTCTATCACTAAATCAAAGGAAAAAAATGTATTACAAGCCCCAGAACATCAATTTTTACAGCAAAAAAAATTTCTTTACACCAAGCCATGGCAGCAACAGCAAAGTCACTTACCTATAGCCTCTTGATGGATAGTCATCACGTGAACTGGAATGACCATAATCACGGTAAGTATAATCTCTTGGTGGTGGTGCATAATCTCTTGTATCACGAGAACTTGGGTAATCTCTGCTTGAATAGCTAAAGAAACAAAAGTAACTTGGTTCATATTTTTGATGAGCTCTCCCCTTCAACCTTAAGTATTAATATTAGAGACAAAAACTACTATGCTTTTCTGTTACCTGTCTTTAGTAGAATATCCATCATCTCTTGGAGACAAATAGACATCTCTACGAGAGGGCAGGGGCTCCCTTCGAGGTGGACCTCCATAACTATCTCTTCCACGTGATACAGGAGCTTAGGGAAAAATGTCCATTTTAAAAATACACCCAGTGAAAAGTCAAAATGTCAATTTACATTCAGGCAATGAAAAGTAGTGATTCAACCAAATATGACAATATGGATGTAAATGAGGAAATCCTCTTTAAAATTTCTTACGTACACCAATCTTTTCAATGATCTAGGTACAGTTTTAAGCATCATTTTTAGGATTCGTCTCTCAACCCTTCCTTGTGTTATGGTGATAGGATAGACTGTCATAAATGGACCATTTACCTCTTCCTCCCATTCCACTGCTGCTGCGAACTGGTCCTGAAGGGGCAGATCTTTTAGGAGGAGGACCCCCACTTCGTGGCGGTGGTCCTCTTTTTACTGGAAGTGGTCCCCTGGAAGAACTCATGTTAAAATTCATGGAATAGCCACCATCGTCTACGTTAGAAGAAAAAAAAGGAAAATCATGTTAATACAAGTACTAAGAAAAATCTATCGTTTTCTTTGCTTAATCAAGAATATGACCATTTCTGTTTAGTTGGGGAATCTTGAGTTCTCACTCATACATGACTGAGCATGAGAACTGTATAGTGTATATAGTGTATGCACAGAAAACTACACACAAGGAACTATACAAAGTGTATACAGTTCTATACAGTAGTCATCTATATAAGTCTGCATAGATTAGCAAAGTAGAACTGAAGGGTTCTCCTGAGGGTTCTTTTCAAGTTACTTCAAAAAAATATACACATTGTTTCATTTTCATATGACCAACACCTAATACCTATCAAAATTTTTCTGCAAGTGTTTTTTCCTACAGAATGAATTCACCTGGATAAGGAATAGCTAATTGTTAATTATTTCAAGACATTGTAATTTAACTTAGGATGGCGTCTATGTTTTCCTTAAGTCAATCACTTTGGTAGATGAACAAGTGTTCTCAATTTCAAAAGCTAGGGCCTTTAAAATACTTATTAACCAAAGCACACACTGGTGTGTTTACAGTTCCTAACTTATACACCAAGCCTAAAGTAAACCTAAGTCATTACCCATGTGCCCTCCACGTGAGGGAGGTCCCCTGGTTCCTCCACTTCCTCCTCTTCCGCCTCTAAGGCCTCTTGGAGGGCCTCTGCTTCTTGGAGGTGGAGGTGGTCCACGTCTACCACTTTCAAATGATGGTTTAGTGGCTTGTTCTACCTTGATGGCTTTTCCCTCTAAGGACTAAATAATATCAGTGGTTAATTACAGAAATTTAAAAAAAGAACTTGCAGATCCACTATGCACTGTGACACTAGTATGTCCTTCCTTCAAAATGTTGTACCTTTCTGTTTAGCACTTAAATGCCTAATCTTTTAAGATACTGCTTATTCGAACTAAAACCTAAGGTGGATCCACTGTACTGCTATGTCGGTAAAGTTTGAAACAATGCCAGACAATGACCAACTTATTAAGACAAATAACCAAAAAGAAAAGCCAAAGATCCCAGACGAAATATAATACAGAATATTCTAAAACGGAAAGATTCTTGTCAAGAATACACTTTACAAAATTTCGTTCTAAAATTACAAAGGGCTAGGATAAGAGGGTCCTGGAAAAGTATATACTCAGTAAAATTCAAGAGCTGCCCTAGACCAGACTTGGATAACATTGTGCTATTTTACGTACTAGGAAACATGGTATTGTGCAGACAGTCTCACCTTTCCATTCATGTCTCTAGCTGCATCCTTAGCATCTGCTGGGCTTTCAAAGGTGACAAAAGCAAATCCTCTCGATTTGTTGGTTTCACGATCTTTCATCAAGAGAACTAAAAAGTAGTTTTCAGGGGGAAAAGGAGTGTTACTCTAGTTCAAACGGAAAAACAGAAAGTAAATCTGTAAAAAGAAAGCTCAGAACTTCTTAGAGGACAAAGCACGTTATCATTTCATATGATCAATGCAATCAAATTCATCACAGCTTACCTTTTTTTAAAATTACAATAAACCTGCATATACTTTCAGATAACTCACCTTCCACTATTCGTCCATATTTGCCAAACACTGCTTCAAGAGCTTTCTCATTTGTTTCTGTATTGAGGCCACCGATGAAGAGCTTTCCTGGGCGATCTGCTTCAACCATTTTTTCCCTCTGGTGAAAGTCTGTTGGAAAAAAAAGTGTTACCCTCCCTGGAAAAGTTTACCCAACGTGTGTATTGGGGCTCATTTTTCTTGTTTACTAAAATCATTCCTTAATAGCATAATACACAGAAAGCAACTTTTTCTGAGCCTCACCAGGAAACCAACTTAACTAGTTCAGTGATAGCTGTTTACATTAAACTGGTTTAAAAAGCCAACTTAAGGGAATTTCCTGGCGGTCCAGTGGTTAGGACTCTACGCTCTCACTGCCGAGGGCCCAGGCTCGATCCCTCGTCAGGGAACTAAAACCCCACAAGCGGCGCGGCGCAGCCAAAAAACAAAAGCCGACTTAACTAATGCCGTTACCCTTAATCCACTTCGGCAGTCTTAACCAAGTAACTACAACATTTCAAAAAGTGAATTTTAGCTTTAACACTAGATTTGTTGCCTTTTAAAAACTCAATCACATCCCAATTACCCTAATGATTTTTTTAAACTGACTCAGTCAAGGTCACAGACCAAACGTGGGTCTGTAAGACCAAGCCCTCTCCCAAGAACTTTGCCTCCTTTCATTGGGATTCCCTAGTAAATCTAACGACCAATTTAAAGTTTTAATCAAGTTATGACTCCCCTTCTTCACCAGCCCCTGCCCCGCTCGCTAGGTTGTTGACTTTTAAAAAGCGTCAATATCATTTCAGACGAAGTAACGGAACGTGGAAGCGCGCACTGTAACACTTAGCGCTCCATGACTGCAGCGGAACCCAATTAAAACCCGTCATTAAAAACCGCGTGGAAAACACAAAATGGCGACACTTGGATTCAGCCCAGAACCACCGCCGCGGGTCAGGGGAGTAACTTTTCCCACCAGCGGAGGCTGAGAAAACTCAAAGGGCTTCCGCTCCAAGGCCGCCAATGAACAAGGACCCCGCGCAAAAGTGCACGTGCCCGCCCGGAGCGCCAGCGCCATCCCAATGCAGGTAGCGACCACGGAGGCGCGGTCCCTCCTCGTCCCGCTCAGGCCCCGACCTCCGCCACCCCCCGCCCCCAGGGGCGACAGCCAAACTTTCTGGAGAGGTACACTACGAAGTGGCACCCCAGCGTCTGTTCTCCTTCGACACTCCCAGCTTTCCCTAAATAGGTCGGCACCTCTGGGTTCTTAAAATGGCGCCCGCCACCCCCATCTCCAAGGAGATAATCCCAAGTTATAACGTGGCAAGAGTGAACGAAAAACAGACTGTAAAAGAGAGGACTCACGTACCGGAGGGGTGACGACGGTTTCAAGCTCCTACGAGCTCGCCGACGGCGGCTTCCTAGCAGCTCAGCACGCTGGAGGGTGGTCGGTCCCGAAAAAGGAAGCGAGAAGCCGCTCGCACTACTGCGCAACGAGGGCGAACAAAGGAGACAGCAAACTTTATACTGCCCGGGAACGAGGCTCAAGGACCCGGATGGAGGCGGAGCTTAGAATTTAAAACGCGAAGGGTGGGGAGCGGTTCCCAGCTTCCCCATTAGCTGCCTCCGCTGTTATTCACTCTTCGTTCCTCCCCTTTTCCTGGGCCCTCAGCTCTCCAGCCGGCCCCGATTTCTAACCGTTTTCCCAACCCCCACCGGTGCTCCACAAACCCGCGTTTTTGCTTTCCGCTAAAATGGTTCACGGGCTGCATGTAATAAAGAACTGAAATTTTTTGCGTGTTCCGGTGGGCCAGGCATGGTGCTAAACTTTACACTCATTAACTCATTTAATTCTCAAAACAACGTTGATGAGGATAGAATTATGCCAGTTTTGCAGAAATGAAAAAGAAAGAAGTTTAGAATTACTGTATTAAAAATACATTTTCCCCAAATATCTTTAACAAGAATTTTTAGTGAATGGGGAAAATTCTGATAAATAAGTATGAGGTGGGGGAAAAAAACTGTACTAAACAGACAGATTATCCGTTTACATAGAACAATTACTGAGCATCTACTAAATGGCGGGCAGGCTCTGGGCTTGGCCGTGAGGGTACAACCCAGCAAAGCGAGACAAGGGCAACGCGCCTCATTGGTAAGGCTGCCAGACTTAGCAAATGAAATACAGGATGCCCAGTCAAATTTGAATTCCAGATAACAAAGACTTTTTTTTCAATATAAGTAGATCTCAATATCATATAAAGTAAACTTATTCACTATTTATCTGAAATTCAACTGTAACTGTGTTTTTTATCTGCCAATCCTACTCGTGGAGGGGATTACAAAAATTTCTGATTTTCTAATTTCTTTACAAACTAAAGACATTTAAATACAATTAACAAAACAATTGCATCTTGTGATTAGTGCCAGGGAAGACGTAAACTCGGGGCTTTAATGGACAACATTTGGGAGACCAAATTCGATTTAGCCCTCCGGGAAGGTCTATCTGAAGAGGTGACTTTGGAGATCAGATCTGAAGGAAGAAAAGAAATCCGCCACGGGAAAGCTGGGGTGGGGGTGGGAGATCCGAAGCTTTTCAGAAAAAGAAGCGCAAAGTGGAGGGAAAGAGGTTGCATGTATCAAGGGACAGAAAGGGATCCAGGGCGACCGGAATTTAAGGGGCATAAAATGAGGGAGCCAAGGTAGGCAGAACATTCGAACCCATTAAAAGATTGCAGGGGGTAAGTGTGGAAGCAGGGACACCACTGGGGCTGTGCGAACAGACCAGGAGAGAGAAGACAGTGCCTTGAATTAGGGTTCAGCAGTGGATCTGGGGAGGAAGGAACAATTGCTAGGTGTATATGGCAGGTAGCATGGACAGGATTTGCTAATGAATCAGATGGGAGAGCACTGGGGTGGAATTCAAAAAACAGGGTAAGTCATTATGGATGACTAACTATCTGGTATTAATAGGTGGTGGCCATTTATCAAAATGGCTGCAAAGGAGCAAGTTTGGGAATGTGGGCGAGGGTGAAGATATCTGTGCTCAGACCAGAGATCAGGGCTAAATTTGTCACTTTAGAAATAGTAATAAAACTCATCAGGGTTAATGAGGCCACCAAAGAAGAGAATACAATGGGGGAAAAGAAAAGAAGTCTGTATTAACTACTAAAAAATACATGTGGAGAGGAAAACACTAGAAGGAAATATGCTAAAATGTTACCAGTTTATCTTGGGGGAGGAGTAGAATTTATGGACAATTGTCACATTTCTTCTACACAGTTACAGTTACTCTGCCCTGGTGAATTATGGTATATGCCAGGCAGGTGGTAGTAAATGATGCTCAGGTCATGGGTAAAAGCTCCAAGGAGCTTTGGAACCAGCTCTGAATTATGAACAATAATGGAGGGAATAGTACTCAGTACAATAAGAATATTTGTCCTTTTTTCTTTTCCCAGCCAAATAATAACAAGTAAAGCAAAAGTCACGTCCACTTGCCTTCAGAATGAGTTATGTAAATTATTGACTCGAGATAGTTGGGGATTGGCCAGGTTGGCAAAAAGCACTTAAATGCTCGCCTCAGCAAACGGAGTCTGCACCCCCAGGCAGAACTGGGAGAAATCCCTCCCCCTGGGCCAGCAGGTGCTCTTTCTCTGTCTCAGATCCAGGCAAAAGGACTAGAGGGCCTCTGCCGGACTAGGGGAGAACGGGGCTGATTTCTACCACAGACGTCCTTGTCCCCCTGGGTCTCGGGAAGGAAATGTGCCTCCCAGTGGCACAGATTACTCTGGTCTTTGCAGTTCGTGCTCAGGAATGTGGGAGGTGGGGAGTGGAGTGCTCTAGACTAGGGGGCCAGCACTTCCAAGGACCCGAAGAGAAAGGGAGGGGGTGGGGAATGGCTAGTTGAGGAATCTGTAGGAGAGCATCATTATGGCTGTAGCTTAGAATCTAGAGGTGAGACACAGAGGACAAAGCAAGTACCTGGAGAGGGAGGCAGAGAGCCTACTGACCTGATCAGAGGGCACTGGAGAGGGGAGCCTTTTTAAGAGGTGGAGGAAGATAATCAGATTTCACCTTAAAGAGATCACTGTGGCTGCAGTCCAGAGACTGTACTGGGGAAGGGAGGGGCAGGAAGCAGGGTGTTGCTGATGTAGTCCCAAGAGAGAGGGGATGTGGGCAAGCTAAGTGTGAGCAGCTCTGGCCAACAGGCAGTCGGGTAAGCAGGTCTCTCACTGCCCAAAACTAATCTCTGAATCCCATCCTTCCCCTTCATGGATCTTCTAGATTTTTCCCTTTACTTATTTCTTTCTATTTACTCCTTTGGATTATCATTAAGTATAGTTATAATTTTCTTTTTACTCTAAGTTTTCCTTTGCCTCATTGTTTCTCTCCAGATGCCATCTCAATGATTGACCGATGATCTGAGTCCAGTGATGTTACTTCTCCACTAGGTGTCCTTGGAATATAATCAGTGCTAAATAAATGTCGGCTGAATGAATTACAAGCTCTTTTTATCCTCCATGTTACTTAGTATGAGATGGGTGCATAGTAAGTATTTAATGAATACTGGTGGCCTTGTCTTAAATCCCAATTTACCTGAAAAGGGCTCACATTTTTTTTTTAACCTAACAAACAACAATAAAACAAAAACACTCCATAGTTTTAAAAGCTTCAACCTGTTAAATAATTAAGAAATAACCTTCAGTCATCAAGCTAGGGATCACTCTGAGATGAGTAAATTGAAGCTCTCCTGTCAGCCTTGCATTTTTACAGAAAGGGCAGATGTAAGGTCACTCTGCAGCCAGTTATGCCTGTTTTCCAAACTACAGAAAGATATCCTGCCACATGTTCTAAAAACGTATGTTATCTGGTATGAAGCAAGGAGGAAGGGAGGGAAGAATTGTATGTGATTAAAGATTGGGAGGCTTTCCAAGCCACTGTCCAGAAGATAGCCTACTTAACTACAACAAGCAAGGAAAAAAAACTTTTTAACCAATGTACGGCTCTGATATCTATATAGGAACTGGCAGAATGAGTGAAGATATAATTCTCCTGTATCTTTCTCTACGATGAAGGAGATGATGACTTTTAACCAAACTTCATAGTCCCTTAAAAGGAACTGAAGTATGACTTAAGAAACATTTCAAAATGGCTGGGAGCGGGAGGGGGGTTGGGGCGGGGGATGATTGATTTTTCAATAAATTGTGTCAAGACAATTAGAAAGCTGTTTGAAGGGGAAAAAAATCCAGATTCATACCACACTTTTTACTTCAAAATAAATTCCAGCTTAAAGGTTTAAATGTAAAATGTGAAACCACTGAAGTACTAGAGGAAAAATGGGTAGATGCTTTTATAATCTTGTCATGAGGAACATCCATCCTTTCATTCATTTATTCATTTAACAAATATTTATTCAGTGCCTATTATGTGTCACCACTGTTTTGGGTGTTGGGAATACATCAGTGAACAAAAAGACAAAAGTCCCTGCCTACCTGAAGCTAACATTTTAGTGAGGAGGGCTAGACAATAAACAATAAACCAAATAAATTATAAAGTGTGTTTGAAGATGAAAGACACTAGGAAAGCAATAGAGCAGAATAAGAGGGGGAGGGTGTCAGGAGTACAGGAATGGAAGGGTGCAAAATTAAAAGGGTGGATCAGGGGCTTCCCTGGTGGCGCAGTGGTTGAGAATCCACCGCCAATGCAGGGAACACGGGTTCGAGCCCTGGTCTGGGAAGATCCCACATGCCGCGGAGCAGCTGGGCCCGTGAGCCACATTTACTGAGCCTGCGCGTCTGGAGCCTGTGCTCCGCAACAAGAGAGGCCGCGATAGTGAGAGGCCCGTGCACCGCGATGAAGAGTGGCCCCCACTTGCCACAATTAGAGAAAGCCCTCGCACAGAAACGAAGACCCAACACAGCCATAAATAAATAAATAAATAAAATTTTTTTAAAAAAAGGGTGGATCACAGTTGGCCTCAACCAAGAATGTGACATTGAAGTAAAGGTAAAGGAGGGAGAAAGCCAGCTGGGGGAAGAGCCATCTTGGGAAAGAGCATGCCAGGAAGACTGAAGCATACCTGCCCCATTCTAAGAACAGCAAAGAGGCCAGCGTGGCTGAAACTGAATGAGCAAAACACAAGAGTAGTAGAACCTAAGGCTGATAAGTAGCAGAGGGGCCAGATCATGGAGGGTTTTGTAGGCCATTGGTAAAGACTTTGCCTTTGTTGAGGAGGAAAAATAATTTTCCCTCTACTCTTCTAGGTTCTTGGCTAAGACCACCCCCCCAAAAAAAAGACATTGATAGAAGAAAAACAAACAGAAGTTTAATAACATGCATACCTCCTGTATACATGGGAGATAGCCATGAAAACTGAGTAATTCAGGAAATGACTCAAGCCATCATTTTATTTTATTTTTAAATTGAAGTACAGTTGATGGACAATATTATATGTTATAGGTGTACAATATAGCGATTCACAAGTTTTAAAGGTTATAATCCATTTAGTTATTACAAAATATTGGCTATATTCCCTATGTTGTATAATATATCCTTGTAGCTTATTTTATACAAAATAGTTTGTAACTCTTATCCCCTACCCCTATCTTGCCCCTTCTCCCTCAAGCCATCATTTTAAATACCATCTTCAGCTAAAAGAGAAGTTGTAGGAGCCGGTTATGGGAGGCTATCAAGCAAAGCACAATAAACAAGAATAGGGTTGTGATGCAGATAGAAATTATTACATTCTCCATTGATAAGAGTTTCTAGAGATAAGACCATCCTCCTCTTCCTGGTATAGAGAGGAAGACACTTACAAATGGAGATTTCCCTTATAAATGTAAATATCTCTTACAAAAGGGTAACTTGTCGATTTTCAAAGCTTCTCCTGTGTCTGCTGTTTCTTAAAAATAGTCAGCTCAAAATAATCCTCATGCCAAAGAGGCATATTTTGACTTTGACGTGGCCAGTTCTGCTCCCCTTCACCTTTTACTGTGATTGAAATCAGGAGCCATTGCAGGGCCTTGAGCAGAGGAGGGACACATCTGTCTTACCCCAGAACAGGATCCCATTGTTGCTCTGTGCAGGATACACCGTAGGGAGTGTCAACTGAAAAAAAGTACACAACCTAAAAGTTGAGAATTATGTTTTATTTGGCAGAATTTCGAGAACTTAAGCCCAGAGGACAGCTTCTCAGATCTCTCTGAGAGACAGCTCCAAAGAGGAAAAGAAGGAGCCAGGATATATAGGAGTTTTTTCAACAAAACCCAGGTAGTTGGAACATCAAAAGATTACTTTTAATTAAAGAAAACCAGACATCCCAAGTTAATGAACTTAGCGTTTTTTCTATGTATGGGAAGATGCAAGTGTCTGGGCTCATTGAAATCCCTTTGATATGTACCTTAACTATCCAGGGCCAGTATCCTGTTCTTTCCCATTCAGGGTGCACTTTTGCGGTTGGCTAAAGATCCTGCACACGCAACTAAGACCCGGTGCAGCCAAATAAATAAATAAATATTTTTTTAAAAGCTATTGTAATAATGCCTGGATGGTGGGGACAGCAGTGCCTGTGGTGGTGAGAAGTTGTCTGATCCTGCATATATTTTAAAGGTAGAACCAAAAGAACTTCCTGACACAAAACCCAGATGGCATGAATGAAAAGACTCATTCATTTACCTATAAAAGCTTTCATTCATTCTCCAACTGCTTTGGTGGCTCATTCATCTTTTTTTTTTCAAACTGCAAACTAGGGAATTCCCTGGCAGACCAATGGTTAGGACTCCACGTTTCCACTGCTGAGGGTGCAGGTTCGATCCCTGGTCAGGGAACTAAGATCCCACAAGCCATGCGGTGCAGCCAAAAATAAATAAATTAATTAATTAAATAAATAAACTGCAAACTAAATATGTTCAACAGTGGTTCTCAAAAGCCTTTGTTATTTCTGTAACTTTATTAAAATTAAAAAACTAAATATATATATGAAAAAATAACAGAAAACTAGGACCTCTATCAGCTTTATTAGCTGTGATAATAGGCATTATTTGTAATTATATATTATAAATTAGAAATTACATGTAACACATAATTATAACAAAAACTTTAGTTTTCAAAAAAGTTTTATTCAAGAACTTTCTAGTCCATCTTTTTTTAATTGACATGTATTCACACATACACACACAAATAATACACATACATAACATTTTTCTGAATGATTCAAGAGTAAGTTACTTGCATAAAGCCATTCACCCCCAAATATTTCAGTGAGCATTTCCTCTAAATAATAATATTCTCTTACATTTACACAGTAGAGTTTTCAACTTCAGGAAATTTAATATTGACACAATATTTTTATCCAAGCAAACAACCATATGCTAATTTTTTAGTTCACCTAATAATTTCCTATGTAGCATTAATACTTTTTTTTTGAATATTTGAATTTTATTTTTTTTTATACAGCAGGTTCTTATTAGATATCCATTTTATACACATCAGTGTATACATGTCAATCCCAGTCTCCCAGTTCATCACACCACCACCACCACAAACCCCCGCTGCTTTCCCCCCTTGGTGTCCATGCGTTTGTTCTCTATCTGTGTCTCAATTTCTGCCCTGCACACCGGTTCATCTGTACCATTTCTCTAGGTTCCACATTTATGCATTAATATACGATATTTGTTTTTCTCTTTCTAACTTACTTCACTCTGTATGACAGTCTCTAGATTCATCCACGTCTCAACAAATGACCCAATTTCGTTCCTTTTTATGGCTGAGTAATATTCCATTGTATATATGTACCACAACTGCTTTATCCATTCGTCTGTCGATGGGCATTTAGGTTGCTTCCATGACCTGGCTATTGTAAATCATGCTGCAATGAACATTGGGGCGCATGTGTCTTTCTCAATTATGGTTTTCTCTGGGTATATGCCCAGTAGTGGGATTGCTGGGTCATATGGTAATTCTATTTAGCTCTTTAAGGAACCTCCATGCTGTTCTCCATAGTGGCTGTATCAATTTACATTCCCACCAACAGTGCAAGAGGGTTCCCTTTTCTCCACACCCTCTCCAGCATTTGTTGTTTGTAGATTTTCTGATGATGCCCATTCTAACTGGTGGGAGATGATACCTCATTGTAGTTTTGATTTGCATTTCTCTAATAATTAGTGATGTTGAGCAGCTTTTCATGTGCTTCTTGGCCATCTGTATGTCTTCTTTGGAGAAATGTCTATTTAGGTCTTCTGCCCATTTTTAGATTGGGTTGTTTGTTTTTTTAATATTGAGCTGCATGAGCTGTTTATATATTTTGGAGATTAATCCTTTGTCTGTTGATTCGTTTGCAAATATTATCTCCCATTCTGAAAGTTGTCTTTTCATCTTGTTTATGATTTCCTTTGCTGTGCAAAAGCTTTTAAGTTTCATTAGGTCCCATTTGTTTATTTTTGTTTTTATTTCCATTACTCTAGAAGGTGGATCAAAAAAGATCTTGCTGTGATTTATGTCAAAGAGTGTTTTTCCTATGTTTTCCTCTAAGAGTTTTATAGTGTCCGGTCTTACATTTAGGTCTTTAATCCATTTTGAGTTTATTTTTGTGTATGGTGTTAGGGAGTGTTCTAATTTCATTCTTTTACCTGTAGCTGTCCAGTTTTCCCAGCACCACTTATTGAAGAGGCTGTCTTTTCCCCATTGTATATCCTTGCCTCCTTTGTCATAGATTAGTTAACCATAGGTGCGTGGGTTTACCTCTGGGCTTTCGATCCTGTTCCATTGATCTATATTTCTGTTTTTGTGCCAGTACCATATTGTCTTCATGACTGTAGCTTTGTAGTATACTCTGAAGTCAGGGAGTCTGATTCCTCCAGCTCTGTTTTTTTCCCTCAAGACTGCGTCGGCTATTTGGGGTCTTTTGTGTCTCCATATAAATTTTAAGATTTTTTGTTCTAGTTCTGTGAAAAATGCCATTGGTAATTTGATAGGGATTGCATTGAATCTGTAGATTGCTTTGGGTAGTATAGTCATTTTCACAATGTTGATTCTTCCAATCCAAGAACATGGTATATCTCTCCATCTGTTGGTATCATCTTTAATTTCTTTCATCAGTGTCTTATAGTTTTCTGCATACAGATTTTTTTCTCCCTAGGTAGGTTTATTCCTAGGTATTTTACTCTTTTTGTTGCAATGGTAAATGAGAGTGTTTCCTTAATTTCACTTTCAGATCTTTCATCATTAGTGTATAGGAATGCAAGAGATTTCTGTGCATTAATTTTGTATCCTGCAACTTTACCAGATTCATCGATTAGCTCTAGTAGTTTTCTGGTGGCATTTTTAGGATTCTCTATATATAGTATCATGTCATCTGCAGTGACAGTTTTACTTCTTCTTTTCCAACTGTATTGCTTTTATTTCTTTTTCTTCTCTGATTGCCATGGCTAGGACTTCCAAAACTATGTTGAAAAATAGTGGTGAGAGTGGACATCCTTGTCTTGTTCCTAATCTTAGAGGAAATGCTTTCAGTTTTTCACCATGGAGAATGATGTTTGCTGTGGGTTTCTCGCATATGGACTTTATTATGTTGAGGTAGGTTCCCTCTATGCCCGCTTTCTGGAGAGTTTTTATCATAAATGCGTGTTGAATTTTGTCAAAAGCTTTTTCTGCATCTATTGAGATGATCATATGGTTTTTCTCCTTCAATTTGTTAATATGGTGTATCACATTGACTGATTTGTGTATATTGAAGAATCCTTGCATCCCTGGGATAAATCCCACTTGATCATGCTGTATGATCCTTATAATCTTTTGTTGGATTCTGTTTGCTAGTATTTTGTTGAGGATTTTTGCATCTATATTCATGAGTGATATTGGTCTGTAATTTTCTTTTTTTGTAGTATCTTTGTCTGGTTTGGTATCAGGGTGATGGTGGCCTCATAGAATGAGTTTGGGAGTGTTCCTTCCTCTGCAATTGTTTGGAAGAGTTTGAGAAGGATGGGTGTTAGCTCTTCTCTAAATGTTTGATAGAATTCACCTGTGAAGCCATCTGGTCCTGGGCTTTTGTTTGTTGGAAGATTTTTAATCACAGCTTCAATTTCATTACTTCTGATTGGTCTGTTCATATTTTCTATTTCTTCCTGGTTCAGTCTTGGAAGGTTATACCTTTCTAAGAATTTGTCCATTTCTTCCAGGTTGTCCATTTGGCATAGAGTTGCTTGTAGTAGTCTCTTAGGACGCTTTGTATTTCTGCAGTGTCTGTTGTATCCTCCTTTTTCATTTCTAATTTTATTGATTTGAGTCCTCTCCCTCTTTTTCTTGATGAGTTTGGCTAATGGTTTATCAATTTTGTTTATCTTCTCAAAGAACCAGCTTTTAGTTGTATTGATCTTTGCTATTGTTTTCTTTGTTTCTATTTCATTTATTTCTGCTCTGATCTTTATGATTTCTTTCCTTCTGCTAATTTTGTGTTTTGTTTGTTCTTCTTTCTCTAGTTCCTTTAGGTGTAAGGTTAGATTGTTGATTTGAGATTTTTCTTGTTTCTTTTTTTTTTTTTTTTTTTTTTAAAGGATTTTCTTTTATTTATTTATTTATTTATTTGTTTATTATTTTTGTCTGTATTGGGTCTTCGGTTCGTGCGAGGGCTTTCTCCAGTTGCGGCAAGCGGGGGCCACTCTTCATCGCGGTGCGGGGACCGCTCTTCATCGCGGTGCGCGGGCCTTTCTCTATCGCGGCCCCTCCCGTTGCGGGGCACAGGCTCCAGACGCGCAGGCTCAGCAATTGTGGCTCACGGGCCCAGTTGCTCCGTGGCATGTGGGATCTTCCCAGACCAGGGCTCGAACCCGTGTCCCCTGCATTAGCAGGCAGATTCTCAACCACTGCGCCACCAGGGAAGCCCTTTTCTTGTTTCTTGAGGTAGGCTTGTATAACTTTAAACTTCCTTCTTAGAACTGCTTTAGCTGCATCCCATAGGTTTTGGATCGTCGTGTTTTCATTGTCATTTGTCTCTAGGTATTTTTTGATTTCCTCTTTGATTTCTTCAGTGGTCTCTTGGTTATTTAGTAACGTATTGTTTAGCCTCCATGTGTTTGTGCTTTTCACGTTTTTTTCCCTGTAATTCATTTCTAATCTCATAGCATTGTGGTCAGAAAAGAAGCTTCATATGATTTCAATTTTCTTAAGTTTACTGAGGCTTGATTTGTGACCCAAGATGTGATCTATCCTGGAGAATGTTCTGTGCGCACTTGAGAAGAAAGTGTAATCTGCTGTTTTTGGATGGAATGTCCTATAAATATCAATTAAATCTATCTGGTCTATTGTGTCATTTAAAGCTTCTGTTTCCTTATTTATTTTCTGTTTGGATGATCTGTCCATTGGTGTAAGTGAGGTGTTAAAGTCCCCCACTATTATTGTGTTACTGTCGATTTCCTCTTTTATAGCTGTTAGCAGTTGCCTTATGTATTGAGGTGCTCCTATGTTGGGGGCATATATATATTTATAATTGTTATATCTTCTTCTTGGATTGATCCCTTGATCATTATGTAATGTCCCTCCTTGTCTCTTGTAACATTCTTTATTTTAAAGTCTATTTTATCTGTTATGAGTATAGCTACTCCAGCTTTCTTTTGATTTCCATTTGCATGGAATATCTTTTTCCATCCCCTCACCTTCAGTCTGTATGTGTCCCTAGGTCTGAAGTGGGTCTCTTGTAGACAGCATATATATGGGTCTTGTTTTTGTATCCATTCAGCAAGCCTGTGTCTTTTGGTTGGAGCATTTAATCCATTCACGTTTAAGGTAATTATTGATATGTATGTTCCTATTACCATTTTCTTAATTGTTATGGGTTTGTTTTTGTAGGTCCTTTTCTTCTCTTGTGTTTCCCACTTAGAGAAGTTCCTTTAGCATTTGTTGTAGAGCTGATTTGGTGGTGCTGAATTCTCTTAGCTTTTGCTTGTCTGTAAAGGTTTTGATTTCTCCATCGAATCTGAATGAGATCCTTGCTGGGTAGAGTAATCTTGGTTTTAGGTTCTTCCCTTTCATCACTTTAAATATGTCATGCCACTCCCTTGTGGCTTGTAGAGTTTCTGCTGAGAAATCAGCTGTTAACCTTATGGGAGTTCCCTTGTATGTTGTCATTTTTCCCTTGCTGCTTGCAATAATTTTTCTTTGTCTTCCATTTTTGCCAATTTCATTACTATGTGTCTTGGCATGTTTCTCCTTGGGTTTATCCTGTATGGGACTCTCTGTGCTTCCTGGACTTGAGTGGCTATTTCCTTTCCCACGTTAGGGAAGTTTTCGACTATAATCTCTTCAAATATTTTCTCGGGTCCTTTCTCTCTCTCTTCTCCTTCTGGGACCCCTATAATGCGAATGTTGTTGCATTTAATGTTGTCCCAGAGGTCTCTTAGGCTGTCTTCATTTCTTTTCATTCTTTTTTCTTTATTCTGTTCCACAGCAGTGAATTCCACCATTCTGTCTTCCAGGTCACTTATCCGTTCTTCTGCCTCAGTTATTCTGCTATTGATTCCTTTTAGTGTATTTTTCATTTCAGTTATTGTATTGTTCATCTCTGTTTGTTCTTTAATTCTTCTAAGTGTTTGTTCTTTAATTCTTCTAGGTCTTTGTTAAACATTTCTTGCATCTTCTCAATCTTTGCCTCCATTGTTTTTCCGAGGTCCTGGATCATCTTCACTATCATTATTCTGAATTCTTTTTCTGGAAAGTTGCCTATCTCCACTTCATTTAGTTGTTTGTCTGGGGTTTTATCTTGTTCCTTCATCTGGTACATAGCCCTCTGCGTTTTCATCTTGTCTATCTTTCTGTGAATGTGGTTTTTGTTCCACAGGCTGCAGGATTGTAGTTCTTCTTGCTTGCTGTCTGCCCTCTGGTGGATTACGCTATCTAAGAGGCTTGTGCAAGTTTCCTGATGGGAGGGACTTGTCTACTCCATCTTTAAATATTAGAGTTTCTTCAGTCTCATTGCTAGAGCTTCTTGTTTATTCATTCTATCCTCATCCCTTAGGTAATCTCACCCATTCCCAGGGGGTCCTCTACAATATTATCTCTATAGCCTCAGGCTGGGGATTTTTTTGTTTGGTTTTGTTTTGTTTTTTGTTTTTTGCTGCACCTGCGGCTTGCAGAATCTTAGCTCCCTAACAAGGGATTGAACCTGGACCCCCTGAAGTTGATGCGTGGAGTCCTATCCACTGGACCGCCAGGGAATTCCCAGCCCCAGGGTTTATATATCTGTGCCAAGTCTCTCCCTTGGGCTCCTGAACCTGCATATCCAGCTTCCTGTCTGACATCACTACTCGGCTGCCCCCAATTCATTAATTCATTCCCTTGCCAAATATCCACTGGGTACCTACTCTGTGTTGGTCACTATGGTAGGGACTGGTATACAATTCTGAATAAAATGCACTTGGTCCCTGCCCTCATGAAGTTTACATTCTATTGGGGGGGGAGGGTGTAAGAAAATAAACAAGAAAACAAACAAAAAATAGTGAAAACCACTACTTTTTTTGAATTTTTGAATTTTATTTTATTTATTTTTTTATACAGCAGGTTCTTATTAGTTATCTATTTTGTACATCTTAGTGTATATATGTCAATCCCAATCTCCCAGTTCATCCTACCACCACCCCCCACCACCACTTTCCCCCCTTGGTGTCCATTTGTTTGTTTTCTACATCTGTGTCTCTATTTCTGCCCTGCAAACTGGTTCATCTGTACCATTTTTCCAGGTTCCACATATATGCGTTAATATAAGATATTTGTTTGAAAACCACTATTTTTTGAATAAAATAAGTTGCAGTAATAGAGAATTTTTTTAAAAAATGTGTGTGCAAGTGTAGGAGGCCTACTTACAATAGCAAGGGAAGATCTCCCTGGAGGTACTGTCATGGAAGCTGAGAGTTCAAGGATGAGAAGCAATCGCTCATGGGAAGAACATTCTAGATAGTAGCAACAGCATGTGCAAAGGCCCTGCTGAGGAAAAGAATGAGAAGTATGTGAAGAACTTAAAGGAAGCCACTAACGCTGGAATGCGGTGATTTAGGGAAAACAATGACAGTTAATCTAGCCAGAAGGTTAGGAAAGTGTCAGATTATCCAGGATTCTTTAAGTCATAGCTAGGATTTGTGGGGTTTATGCTAAGAACAATGGGAGCCACCGAAAAGCTTTAATCCAGGAGAAGCACTTGAGCTGATTGGTATTTTTGAAAGCTGACTCTGGCAGCTCCGTGGAGAATGATTGGTAAAGGGGCAAGCATGGAAGCTGGAAAAAGGACTTTAAGGCTGTGTGAGCTATGGCGTGGCTTGGACTAGGATAGGGGTTGTGGACAGGGTGAAAAGTGGATAGATCAGAAAGATAGTTGGGGGAATTCCCTGGCAGTCCAGTGGTTAGGACTCAGCGCTTCCCTGGTCAGGGAACTAAGGTTTCCCCAGGCCCCGTGGCGTGGCCAAAAAAAAAAAAAAAAAAGTTGGGAAGTTGAAACAGTGCAGAAGAGTCTACCTAAGAACTAGACCCTGGTGCTAGAATGTCTGGTTTGAAGCCTGGCTCTGCCACTTCCTAGCTGCATGGATTTGGGCAAATCCATAATTTCAGTGTCCTCATTTATAAAATGAGGATAATAATAGTACTTATAGGAAGTGTCAGGATAAAATGAGTTAATATACACACATGTTTACAACATTTCTTAGAGCATAGTAAGCATGATTGATATTAAGTGTTAGCTATTAATATTAATGATGCATTGGTGATGCGGGGTGAGGGAGGAATCAATGGTGATGCCAGATTTCTAGCATGAGCTACTGGATGTCTTCTTGAGACACTAGAGTAGCAAAACTTCAGTCTTGGGTAAAACTGATGTTTTACTTTCTCCATGTCTACTGGAAAAAGTCACACAATTGGGCAGATTGAGCCTATTGTAAAATCCATGATCATAGACCTCAAATGAGACTTCAATATGGCCCAGGAATTTTACTACATATTTTTGGTCAATTCACTCACCTGCCTTCTGCAACCATTTTTTACAACTTTCTCCACTCTCCTCTAACCTCCTACCCCAGCACCACCTCCCACCTGCTCCCACACGTTCAATATTTGACCACAACTCTTATTTCATAGAGAAAATAGAAACCGTTAGATAGGAACTCCCGTCATCTTCTGGCAACCAAACACATGTATCTACCCATCTCTACACCCACCCTACCTTCCTTTCCCCCTGCTACATAGGATAGTGGTTCCCAAAGTGTAGTTAATTCCCCAGAACAGAACAGGAGAATCGACAGTGCCTGGGAACTTGCTGGAAATGCAGATTTGCAGACCCCACTCCCAAATCTACAGAATCACAAACTCTGGTGGAGGAAGGGGCAGCAACCTGTTTTAACAAGCTCTCCAGGGAATTCTGATGCACAATCCAGTTAGAGAACCAGTGCAAGAGAAGAATGATGCCTCTTCTCCTTGAAGGCCATTCCTTTACTTGTGCTTGGATGATGTCCTCCCCTGCTTTCCTGAGAATTTTATGTCATTAATTATCTCTTTTTCCTCATGTATATTCAACCTCTCCTTCTCAACTGGAGCTTTCTCATGCACATTAAAACATGCTCTAACACAACATTGTAAATCAACTATACTCCAATAAAAATTAATTTAAAAAAACAACAAAACAAAACAAAAAAATAAAACATGCTCAAGCCTTTCTCACACACAAAACTGTCTCTTTCAACCTTTCATCCCCTTCTGGCTACCACAGGATAGTTTTCCTCCCCTCCACAGCCAAACATCTTGAAAGAGTCGTTGCTGGTGTGGGATAATGGGTAGTCAATAGTCTTATGAGACTCCCACTGCTGGTGGGAGGGAAAATTGGTACAGCCATTTGGGAGGGCAGTTTGGTAGTACAGTAACTATTAAAATATAAAAAGTGCAAGCAGTGTCTATTAAAATTTAAATGAGCATTCCCTTCTTGTTGCCTTCTTTGACAAGGTGAGTGTATATAAGGCAGTATTCTGCAGAATTGTGAGCGACTGGGGAAAAAATAGAAACAACTTAAATGACTATCAGTAGAGGAATGCCAAATAAATTATGATACAGTATGTAATATCGGTAGTGCGTTAATTAAAATAATGAAGTGGTTCATTCTATACATCATGTTATACTATATAATATATGTTTCTGTAAAACATATGCACATGTATATATATTTGTCTATGTTAAATTATGTTATTATCTATAACATTAATATGTTAATACCCAGAAAAAGGCCAGGAAGGACACACCAAACAAATAACTATGGTTACCTCTGAAAGGTGAGGAAGAAGACCAGGATTGGTAGCAGCGGTCAAAAATGATTTTAGTCTTGTCTGTAACACTTTCATTTTTTAAAGGAAAATATATTTATGTATTACTTATATAATTAAAAGTCAAATAAAAGAAAGAGTTGTCAAAAAAGAAAGAGTTATCTATACCAGCTACTCCATTTTATCACCTCTCACTCAATTCTTAACCCACTCCAATCTGGCTTTTATCCAGATCATTTCCCCGAAATAGCTCTCTTTCATGTCGAAAATGACATCTGTGTCACCACATCAAAAAGATAAGATGTTTTCTGCTATTTTACTTGGCCTTTTTTTGTCCTTGACCACTTTCTCCTTGAAACACTTTCTTCCCTTGGGCTTCCAAGCTCTTTTATATTTAACAACACATTCTTCTGGCTTTCCACCTACATCTCTGCCTGATCTCTCTCTAACAACTCTGCAGCTTGCCTATCCTTGTCTACTAGACTACAAATTTGTTGAATTTTTTTCAAAGACTTGCCCTGGATCCTCTTCTCTTCTCATTCTGTACTCTCCCAATAAGTGATTTCTTTTATCATCCATAAGCCATCAACTTCCAAATCTGTATCTCCCATTCCATGGCTATATGTTCAGCTGCATGTTTGATATCTCAATTTGTAACTCTCAGAGTCTCCTCAAGTACAATAGGTCCCCCCAAAACCCCTCTTAATCTCTCTCTATCCCCTTAAATCTAGTCCTCTTTCAATATGCCATGCCTCAGTGAATGGTTCCACCATCCATCCAGTTGTGCAAGCCAGAAACCAATGAATCTGCCATGACACTTCCTTTTTCTCTCTCTCTCTTTTTTTTTGGCCACACCAGGTGGTATGTGGGATCTTAGTTCCCAGACCAGGGATCGAACACCGAGCCCGCTGCATTGGTAGTGCAGAGTCTTACCCACTGGACCACCAGGGAAGTCCGTGGTGATCATTTCTCAATGATCCCTGTAATAAAGGAATATAGGTACCCTTTTGATAACAAGTTGATATTGGTGCAGAAATACAATTCACAGTCAGAAACTCCATAGTATCAGGGAAAAAACTAAAACTCTCCATTCTCACCATATCACAGAGCATATAAATTATGAGAATAATTACTCAGATGGAAAACTTAATCTTCAAAGTGTTAAACCTGTGAAATCAAGCTATTTCAATGGCTGCCTTGCTGTACGAAAGTGGTAGGTGTGGATAAAAGGAGAAGATCCAGAGTTAACAATTGACTAAATGGGGGAGGCGGACAGAACTTTAATACAGTGTGAAAGTGACAAATCACAAGTATACACAGGGTGTAGTGGGAGCACATACAAGGGGCACTTAATCCAACTCTGTGTGGTATGTGTGTGTGGTGTGGTATATATGCGGAGTGGGGGGCTGTCAGGGAAGATATGCTAGGAAAGGTAACTTTCCAAATTAACTGAAATATACAAGCAAGATTTCAGCCAAGCAAAAGGTGGGAGAGGGGGTGGCAGGGTCTGCAGAGGCTACTATACCAAGGAACAGCAAGGATCAATTTGTTCAGAGGCTAGAGAGAACGGCCTCTTCGTGTAACTGAAAGTAGTTCTTTGGAGCAGGATCGGAGAGTAGATTGACTATGGGAGTGGCGTCTCCATCCTCCACCCTCCTCCCCTGCACTAAATTTTGATGCCGGAGCGGTGTATGTATGTGAAGGCGAAGGGTTAGGTCATGCAGGTCTTCCCGAGCAAAGGCAGAGTTTGCACTTAACCCTTAGGGCAATGAAGAACCAGGAGAAGATGTTTTCCACTTTTTATTTCAAGAGAATTTTAGATTTACTGAAGTGTTGCAAAAATAGTACAGAAAGGTCTCATTCACTGAAGTTCCCTTAACATGAACATCTTACATAACCACAGTAGAATGATCAAACTAAGAAATCAAGGTTGGTACAATACTATTAACTGCACTACAGACTTCATTGGGATTCCACCAGTTTTTCCACTAAGGTCCTTTTTTTGTCCAATCCAGGACCCACATTGCATTGAGCGGTCCAGCGAAGGATTTTAAAGAGGAGTGTGACGTGATCACATTTGCAATGTCAGTTTGAGAGAAACATATTTAGATTTTGGGCAATGGGGAAGGAAAAAGTGAGTCAAGTTAGGAAGCCCAGGGAATAAGCTAGTCTGGCCCTGTTGGCACCCTATGAAAGTTATGATGTAGCCTCTGGAGCTGACATGCTGGCCTACCGTGGCACATTAGTTCCCTTTTTGATGTTCCGATATGCTGATTTAGAAACATGGTTTAACTAGAGCATGATTCCACTGGATCACAGTATTCCTTTGTTCTACTACTCAGTTTTGGTATAGACACATTGAAGTGAACTGGAAAGAGGATGGGAACTGCAGCTTGGATATTTTTAACTCCAAATGGTTAGAAACATGAGGAAAAATAACTATTAAAGACTTAGTAGTTGCATTTTCTTTAATGTGGCCTGAAGCATCTGTTTTTGTGAAGTGCCATTCCTTCTGTTTCCCTTTACAAAATTGTCTGAGTGACACTGCATGTCACGAATTGCATGGTTAAATCTCTCTATGTGCCATTGTCAAAGATAGCTCCTAACTTGAGATTTATATGCTTTGTTCAGTCCTTTACTTGCTTGTTTCTGGAACATTCTTAGTTGATGTAGCTGGAAGCGTAACAGCTACGTTATAAAATGAGTTTATTTCTTTTTTATTACCAGACATTTTTCACTTCCTTTTTTTTTAATTTATTTTTTTGGGCCACACCATGTGGCTTGTGGGATCTTAGTTCCCTAACCAGGGATTGAACCTGGGCCCCCTGCAGTGGAAGCACAGAGTCCTAACCACTGGACTGCCAGGAAAGTCCCTCACTTTCTTTCTTTTTTTTTTTTAATATTTATTTATTTATTTTTGGCTGCATTGGGTCTTCATTGCTGTGCATGGGCTTCCTCTAGTTGTGGCGAGTGGGGGTTACTCTTTGTTGCAGTGCGTGGGCTTCTCATTGCAGTGGCTTCTCTTGTTGCAGAGCATGGGCTCTAGGCACGTGGGCTTCAGTAGTTGTGGCACGTGGGCTCAGTAGTTGTGGCTTGCGGGCTCTAGAGCGCAGGCTCAGTAGTTGTGGCACACAGGCTTAGTTGCTCTGTGGCATGTGGGATCTTCCCGGACCAGGGCTCGAACCCGTGTCCCCTGCATTGGCAGGTGGATTCTTAACCATTGCACCACCAGGGAAGTCCTTCACTTTCTTTTAATACCATTATTTTTAAGAACTATATTAGATATCAGGAGACCTGCTTTCTAGCCTTGAGTTGGTCATCTATTAGCTGTGTGACCTTGGACGAGCAAATTAACTTCTCCTGTTCTCAGTTACTTCACATTAAATAACTACCCTTTCTACTTCATATAGTCACGTAAAATAATGGATGGACACAAACTTTGCAAACTCTACTGCTACATAAATAAAGGGGGTATTATCCTTGTTATCTACATTTACTCACATCTCTTGATTGCATCCTCTTTTGATTTCCAAATGAGGTAAAACATATAAAATGTCTATGACAGTGTAAGTGAATTCATTCATTAATTCATTTTTTCATTTATTGTGAATCTATGTATTATGTTCTAAGTGCCCAGATCTGCACTATGGATTTGAAGATAAGCAAGAAATGGATCCTGTGCTCAAAAGCTTACTTTCAGTAGAGGGAGAGATACAAGTAAGCAAATAAAATTAATAAAGTGTTTGTTCTTTACTTTTCCACCAAATACTCTTAATGGCACAGGAGAGAGAACCCATGTCTCCCTGGAGTTTGGGGCATAGCCTACATTAATAAATTAATTTCTTTGAAATGGAAAGATATCCCATGCTCTTGTATTGGAAGAATTAATACTGTTAAAATGGGTATACTACCCAAAGCAATCTACAGATTTAATGCAATCCCTATCAAATTACCCATGGCATTTTTCACAGGACCAGAACAAGTAATCCTAAAAATCATATGGAACCATAAAAGACCCAGAATTGCCAAAGCAATCCTGAGGAAAAAGAACAAAGCAGGAGGCATAACCCTCCCAGACTTCAGACAATACTACAAAGCTACAGTAATCAAAACAGTGTGGTATTAGCACAAAAACAGACATATGGATCAATGGAACAGAATAGAGAGTGCAGAAATAAATCCACACACCTATGGTCAATTAATCTTTGACAAAGGAGGCAAGAATATACAATGGAGAAAAGACAGTCTCTTCAGCAAAGTTGGGAAAGCTGAACAGCCGCATGTAAATCAATGGAGTTAGAAGACACCCTTACACCACACACAAAAATAAACTCAAAATGGCTTAAAGACTTAAATATAAGACATGACACCATAAAACTCCTAGAAGAGAACATAGGTAAAACATTCTTTGACATAAGTTGTACCAATGTTTTCTTAGGTCCGTCTCCCATGGCAAATATTCTCTGATATAAATTGTACCAATGCTTTCTTAGGTCAGTTTCCAAAGGCAATAGAAATAAAAGCAAAAATAAACAAGTAGGACCTAATCAAACTTTAAGCTTTTGCACAGCAAAGAAAACCATAAACAAAACCAAAAGGCAACCAATGGACTGGGAGAAGATATTTGCAAACGATGCAACCAACAAGGGCTTAATTTCCAAAATATATAAACAGCTCATACAACTCAATAACAAAAAATCCAAACAATCCAAACAAAAGATGGGCAGAAGACCTAATTAGACATTTCTCCAAAGAAGACATACAGATGGCCAACAGGCATATGAAAAGATGCTCCACATCACTAATTATTAGAGAAATGCAAATCAAAACTACAATGAGAGCACACCTCACACTGGTCAGAGTGGCCATCATTAAAAAGTTGACAAATAACAAGTGCTGGAGAGGGTGTGGAGAAAAGGGAACCCTCTTACACTGTTGGTGGGAATGTAAGTTGGTGCAGCCACTATGGAGGACAGTATGGAGGTTCCTCAAAAAACTAAAATTAGAATTAGAGTTTTGTCCAGATATATGCCCAGGAGTGGGGTTGCTGGATCATATAGCAACTCTAATTCAAAAAGATACATGCACCCCAGTGCACTATTTATAATAGCCAAGACATGGAAGCAACCTAAATGTCCATCAATAGATGAATGGATAAAGAAGATGTGGCATATATATATACACACACAATGGAATACTACTCAGCAATAAAAAAGAACAAAATAATGCCATTTGCAGCAACATGGATGGGCCTAGAGATTATCATACTAAGTGAAGTGAGTCAGAAAGAGAAAGACAAATACCGTATGATATCACTTTTATGTGGAATCTAAAATATGACACAAATGAAATTATTTATGAAACAGAAACAGACTCACAGACATAGAGAACAGACTTGTGGTTGCGAAGGGGGAGGGGGGGTGGGAGAGGGATGTACTGGAAGTTTGGGATTAGCAGATGCAAACTATTATATATAGAATGATTTTATAAACAACAAGGTCCTACTGTATAGCACAGGGAACTATATTCAATATCCTGTAGTAAACCATACCGAAAAAGAATATGAAAAAGAATATCTATCTATCTGTCTATCTATAGATATATATATATCTGAATCACTTTGCTGAACACCAGAAACTAACACAACATTGTAAATCAACTATACTTCAATAAAAAAAATTATAAAAGAAATTAATTTCTTTGAATTTTCTATTTTAAAAGCCTTACAAATTTGCATTCGACACCACAGTGTAGTCCTGTTTATTTTGTTATTGTTTTTTTTTACACAGCAACCAGCCAAGTGGGGTTTATTCTGTAAATACAAGCCTGACTCAATATTTTAAAATCAATGTAATGCATCATGTCAATAATCTTAAGAAGAAACACAAAATTGTGTCAATTGATGCCAAAAAAATTGGATAAAATTCAATAACCAGTCATGATAAAAATTTTCAGCACACCGGGAGAGAAGGGAACTTCGTTAACCTGATAAAGGGCAGCTACAAAAAGCCTATAGCTAATATGCTTAATGGTGAAAGACTGAATGCTTTCCCCCTAAGATGGAGAGCAAGGCAAGGATGTCCATTCTCATCACTTCTATTCAACATTGTATTGGAAATCCTGGCCAATAGAAATAGAAAGGTCCCTGTTTGCATACAAGATGAGAAGGTGTACAGGGCTGGCTGGAGATGGCAGGCAGGCCTTACTCTTCTGTAAGACTTGGTCAAATTGGCTCATGGTGGGAGGGGAGGCTTTGGTGTTGGGGAAAACCAGGCCTGCCTAGAGGATACTCCCACAAGGCTGCTCTGGGGCTTCTGCATCTTCTAGGGTGGTGGGGAAGCAGAAACAAACTCTTAGAGCCCCTGTAGCACAGAGAATATGCTGTATCTCTGGGACCAGCAGTGGGCCGGAACGGGTGATAATCACTCACTGATGACACCAGGAGGGCTGTGTCTTGTTGCTGACAAGGGGGACGTAGCCTTCGGTGATGCTTTACTCCTTGAGGTTAACAGAAAACAGCCCCGCAGGGAGCTTTAATGGAAGACCTCAATGGCACTACTGGAGTTGTAGAGGATGAGGATGGTGATACGCTGACCACTGCTCTTTCCTGCTTCTCAAAATCTCTCTGGAGAGTGCGCGGAGGGGCGGGGGCAGGCGTCCTGCTGGTGATCTGGGTGGCACACCTCCTCCAGGGAGTGCCCAGAACCCGCCCCCTTGCTTAGCAGGATCCGCAGGCGCTTGGCAGGCTGCCCAGTCCCGCAGCAGTTTACGCCTGCTGGGTCCTAGCACGTCTTCTAGATGTTCAGGCCCAGGCCTGAGAGACTGGAGGAGCATCCCGTTTATTTTCATTTATACTCTTTTTCATCCAAAGGCAGGCCGGAGAGAGGTGGTCACGCAGTGGTGAAACACAAAACTTTTATTCAAGCTCTGGTTACTTCCAACCATGACCATTCTCTCACTTACTAGCTCCCTTTTTCTGGTCCGCTTCTCAAAAGTGGTGCCCCTTCTGATCGTGTTATCCTGTTTTCCAAATCTTTACAGGGATGTCTCCAGCTCTTTTGGTCAAGTTCAATCTTTTTTTTAAATAAATTTATTTATTTTTGGCTGTGTTGGGTCTTCGTTGCTGCACACGGGCTTTCTCTAGTTGCCACAAGTGGGGGCTACTCTTCCTTGCGGTGCACAGGCTTCTTATTCCAGTGGCTTCTCTTGTTGTGGAACATGGGCCCTAGGTGTGCGGGCTTCAGTAGTTGTGGCACGCAGGCTCAGTAGTTGTGGCTCACGGGCTCTAGAGCACAGGCTCAGTAGTTGTGGTGCACTGGGCTTAGTTGCTCTGCGGCGTGTGGGATCTTCCTAGACCAGGGCTCAAACCTGTGTCCCCTGCATTGGCAGGCGGATTCTTAACCACTGTGTCACCAGGGAAGCCCCCACGTTCAATGTTTTTACTAACAGCTCCCCTAATTCTGATCATTGGTACATTTTCTCCATCCCTTTGTCCTACAACTTTTTCTACCCCTCTAGTCCAGGAGTTAACTCGCTAAATTTCGACCTGCCTCTGCTATTGGCCAGTTAGCTGCCTTTGTTCTGTCTTGAATTGCCCCCCTGCCAATCAGCAGAAGATGCAGACCTTTTGGAGCCAGGGAACTTGCACAGAAAGGCCCTTGGGGAGGCGCACACGTCTCAGCATAAACAAATGACCTCTTGTTCTCCAAAGCTCTTGAGACATAAGGAGGAAAAATAATACGCTCTTCTACTATCTTTGTCCTATGATACCTACAATACTTTCTAGGTCCAAATACAGGCACTTTGCATTATAAGACAGCACAAGGAGCAGAAAGTAAGGGCGACAAGGATTCTTACAGAGGTCGCAAAATAAGATCCCTGCCGCTAGGAGAAAGAAAACTTTAGGAAATTTAAGAGCAACCCCCTGTCTTCCCCTCTCTCTTCTTCAGTTTTTTTCCCTTTCTTCCCCCTTCCCCAGACCTGCGCCGTCCAACAGAAATATAACTAGAGCCACATATGTAATTTTAAATGTTCTAGTAGCCACACACAAAAAATAGAGGGAGGGATAAATTAGGAATTTGGGATTAAAAGATGCACACTTATTATAAAATAGATAAACAACAAGGACCTACTGTATAGCACAGGGAACTATATTCAATATCTTATAATAACCTATAATGATGGAAAAGAATCTGAAAAAGAATAGCTATATACACATATGTATAACTGAATCACTGTCTTGTACACCTGAAACTAACACAACATTGTAAATCAACTATATTTCAATAAAAAAATTAAGCCACAAAAAAGAAACAGGTGGAATTAATTTTAATGTTTTATTTAATGTAAGAGACTCCAAATATTATTTCAACATGTAATCAATATGAAGTTGGAGAGGTTTTGCATTCTTTTTACCATGCAAATTCTTTGAAACCTGTTGTACAATGTACACTTCCAGATATCAGTTTCGGACTAGCTGCATTTCAAGCGCCTTATAACCACCACACTGGGCAGCAATGCCCAGGAATTCCCCTCCGCCCACCCTGGCAGCAAGAACTGAAGATGGCGGGGCGGTAACCCTGCTATTGGTACTAAGATAGGCAAAATCAGGAGGACGCGACTCTGTGATGCTGGGAAGTTGAAACCTCTCAGGCTGCTTGCCCCCTCCCCCCCGCCCCCCGGACACCGCGAGGCAGCTCTGAAGGCTGCGCGCGAGGAACCGCCAGAGCCGCGGGAAAGTGCTGGGCTGGGGACGCTGGGAGGAGAGAGAGGTGGCGGGGGAAGGGAGGAGGGGTGAGGGGCGGTGGAAGGCGTGGCGGGGACCCGCACGCATGCGTACTCCGCGCGCTCACAAAGCCAGCCAGGCCGTCTAGCCACCGGGCTCCAAGCCAATGTCTCGCCCGAACAAGTGGCCTTCCCTGGAGTTCTAGTCCCACCAGCCGGTCTCAGCTTTTCCCTGTCCGTCCACGGTTCTTCCTTATCATTTCCGCTTCTCCCCTCCACTGGTTCCGATCTCGCCCATGGTGTATGTCCTCAAGCGCTGAACTGGCTCCTAAAATGTGTACTCGTGGTTTCCGCCTGGGAACCAAGCTCTGTCGCCTGTGGTCCACCCTCCCCGGCCTCAGGTGGCTGCTGGGGCTGGGGCTGCTCCCGGTGCTTAAGACCGCCCGCTGCGCGGCTTTTTATCTTCCCGGGTTGGCTCCGGTCAACTTCTGCGAGGCAGACCGAGACTGCTACCTGCAAGGTGAGGACTAGAGGGAGGAAGTGAGATGTGAGGGGAGGCTTCGGGTTGCGGTATGGGGCACACCGGGGCCGACCAGTGCTGGGAGCTCTCAGACTCTGACCCGGAATGCCAAAGCCCCCTCTGTGGGTGTGTTTCAGGGTCTCAATCGCTGAGCCTCGCACTTGGCGGATCCGGACCTCTCTTTTTCCCTGATCCTCTTTCCCTCCCTCTTGGCTCCTCCCCCATCGTCTCTTCTCCTGTAACTCCCTCTCAGCTTCTCCTCCGTCCACCTCACAGCTCCTCCTTTTACGTTTTTCTCTCCGCTCCTTGCCCGCGGTCTCTGGCTTCTTCCTTTCCACTCCCTCTCGACTCCGCCCCTTCCCTTCCCCTCTTTCCTCTAGGCTCCCCCCTCCCTCTCGGCCCCGCCCTCTTCTCTTATCTTGGTCCGTCTAGTTCCTGCTCCTGCTCTGTCCCGCCTACTCCCTCTCAGCCACTCCCCCTCCCCTCGGTTCCTATCTCTTCCCCCTTCCAATTGGCTGCTCCTCCACCTCTCTCTTAGCTCCTCCTCCATCATAGCTCCTCCCCTCCCCCCTCCCGCTCGAAGGTTCCTTCCTCTCCTACTCTGTGTCGGCTCCCTCTCTCCCACTTCCCCTCCCTACTGTCCCCCTTATACTGAATATAATCTGCCTTTCAAGACTCACACACTCACTAGGTCTTCCTTAGATATAGTCCCACCATGTTTCTGTCACCCCTCACTCCTGTGGTCTCAAACTTTTACCTCCTTAATTCTTGTTAATTCACGTTGGTTTCTCCTGGGCCCTCTCCACAAACAGCAAGATAATATTGTTTACCTCTCAGACTTGTGAGAATAAAATGAGACAACGTATGAAAAGCACTGACAAAAACACCTGGCACCTGGTAAGCCTTAAATAAATGGTAACCATTATCATTATGAGTTTTCTCTAGCCAGAGATTTCTGGCACAATTCCTCTTCCGCATGTCCACCAAACCCCGATAATTTTTTGACTCCCTTCCTTGACAGTCTAGTTTTTGTAACTGTAAACTCACTCTAAAAAAATTTTTTGCAAGTAATCAATTCAAAAAGTATTAATGAATAGTAAGACTTATTTTCTGGCCTCAGGTTGCCCAGTCGAGTGTGTGGGGTAACGTTCTCTTAGAAGGAACCACAGAGGCATTACAGAGTTGAGAACAGTGCGGGGTGTGGTTTGACTATAGACTTAGCCAAGTTGAAAGTTGGGGTTTTTAGAGGCCAGTTCTAGGTGCAGCAAACTTGCTCTTAATCCTGGAGCTTGCCTTTTCCTGTGAGAAGTATTGATGGTGGTGTTTTGAGCCATCATCTTGTCAAATATGTGTAACTAAGAAATAGCATTTAAAAATTATTTTACACCTGCCTTTTCTCTGACTGGTAATACCTAGTCCTGGCTCTTTATTTCAGCAGGCTTCCTAGCAAAGAAATAAAATCTTTAACGAATTTCTTTCTTTTCTTTTCTTTCTTCCTTCCTTCCTTCCTTCGTTGGGTCTTCGTTGCTGCACGCGAGCTTTCTCTAGTTGCAGCGAGCGGAGTCTGCTCTTCCTTGTGGTGAGTGGGCTTCTCATTGTTGTGGAGCACGGGCTCTAGGTGCGTGGGCTCAGTAGTTGTGGCACATGGGCTCAGTAGTTGTGGCTCGTGGGCTCTAGAGCACAGGCTCAGTAGTTGTGGTGCACGGGCTTAGTTCCTCTGCAGCATGTGGGATCTTCCCGGACCAGGGCTCGAACCCGTGTCCCCTGCATTGGCAGGCGGATTTTTAACAACTGCACGACCAGTGAAGTCCTGGAATTTCTTTTCTGTAAGCTCTTTTATTTTTAGGCAGCTACTTGCCAGCCTAAATGTGTTCTACTTTTTTTTTTTTAACATCTATATTGGAGTATAATTGCTTTACAATGGTGTGTTAGTTTCTGCTTTATAACAAAGTGAATCAGCTGTACATATACATATATCCCCATATCTCCTCCCTCTTGCGTCTCCCTCCAACCCTTCCTGTCCCACCCCTCTAGGTGGACACAGCATCAAGCTGATCTCCCTGTGCTATGCGGCTGCTTCCCACTAGCTATCTATTTTACATTTGGTAGTGTATATATGTCCCTGCCACTCTCTCACTTCATCCCAGCTTACCCTTCCCCCTCCCCGTGTCCTCAAGTCCATTCTCTATGTCTGCATCTTTATTCCTGTCTTGCCCCTAGGTTCTTCAGAACCTTTTTTTTTTTTTTTAGATTCCATGTATATGTGTTAGCATACAGTATTTGTATTTCTCTTTCTGATTACTTCACTCTGTATGACAGACTCTAGGTCCATCCACCTCACTACAAATAACTCAATTTCGTTTCTTTTTATGGCTGAGTAATATTCCATTGTATATATGTGCCACATCTTCTTTATCCATTCATCTGTCGATGGACACTTAGGTTGCTTCCATGTCCTGGCTATTGTAAATAGAGCTGCAATGAACATTGTGGTACATGACTCTTTTTGAATTATGGTTTTCTCAGGGAATATGCCCAGTGGTGGGAGTGCTGGGTCGTATGGTAGTTCTATTTTTAGTTTTTTAAGGAACCTCCATACTGTTCTCCATAGTAGCTGTATCAATATACATTCCCACCAACAGTGCAGGAGGGTTCCCTTTTCTCCACATCCTCTCCAGCGTTTATTGTTTATAGATTTTTTGATGATGGACATTCTGACTGGTGTGAGGTGATACCTCATTGTAGTTTTGATTTGCATTTCTCTAATGATTAGTGATGTTCAACGTCCTTTCATGTGTTTGTTGGCCATCTGTATATCTTCTTTGGAGAAATGTCTATTTAGGTCTTCTGCCCAGTTTTGGACTGGGTTGTTTGTTTTTTTGATATTGAGCTGCTTATAAATTTTGGAGATTAATCCTTTGTCAGTTGCTTCGTTTGCAAATATTTTCTCCCATTCTGAGGGTTGTCTTTTGGTCTTGTTTATGGTTTCATTTGCTGTGCAAAAGCTTTTAGGTTTCATTAGGTCCCATTTGGTTATTTTTGTTTTTATTTCCATTTCTCTAGGAGGTGGGTCAAAAAGGATCTTGCTGTGATTTATGTCATAGGGTGTTCTGCCTATGTTTTCCTCTAACAGTTTTATAGTGTCTGGCCTTACATTTAAGTCTTTAATCCATTTTGAGTTTATTTTTGTGTATGGTGTTAGGGAGTGTTCTAATTTCATTCTTTTACATGTAACTGTCCAGTTTTCCCAGCACCACTTATTGAAGAGGCTGTCTTTTCTCCATTGTATATTCTGCCTCCTTTATCAAGGATAAGGTGACCACATGTGCATGGGTTTATCCCTGGGCTTTCTATCCTGTTCCATTGATCTATATTTCTGTTTTTGTGCCAGGACCATACTGTCTTGATTACTGTAGCTTTGTAGAATAGTCTGAAGTCAGGGAGCCTGATTCCTACAGCTCCATTTTTCTTTCTCAAGATTACTTTGGCTATGTGGGGTCTTTTGTGTTGCCATACAAATTGTGCAATTTTTTGTTCTAGTTCTGTGAAAAATGCCATTGGTAGTTTGATAGGGATTGCATTGAATCTGTAGATTGCTTTGGGTAGAAGAGTCAGTTTCACAATGTTGATTCTTCCAATCCAAGAACATGGTATATCTCTCCATCTGTTTGAATCATCTTTAATTTCTTTCATCAGTGTCTTATAGTTTTCTGCATACAGGTGTTTTGTCTCCTTAGGTAGGTTTATTCCTAGGTATTTTATTCTTTTTGTTGCAGTGGTAAATGGGAGTGTTTCCTTAATTTTTCTTTCAGATTTTTCATCATTAGTGTATAGGAATGCAAGAGATTTCTGTGCATTAATTTTGTATCCTGCTACTTTACCAAATTCATTGATTAGCTCTAGTAGTTTTCTGGTAGCATCTCTAGGATTCTCTATGTATAGTATCATGTCATCTGCAAAAAGTGACAGTTTTACTTCTTCTTTTCCAATTTGGATCCCTTTTATTTCTTTTCTTCTCTGATTGCTGTGGCTAAGACTTCCAAAACTATGTTGAATAATAGTGGTGAGAGTGGGCAACCTTGTCTTGTTCCTGATCTTAGTGGAAATGGTTTCAGTTTTTCACCATTGAGAACGATGTTGGCTGTGGGTTTGTCATATATGGCCTTTATTATGTTGAGGTAAGTTCCCTCTATGCCTACTTTCTGGAGGGTTTTTATCATAAATGGGTGTTGAATTTTGTTGAAAGCTTTTTCTGCATCTGCTGAGATGATCATATGGTTCTTCTTCAATTTTTTAATATGGTGTATCACATTGATTGATTTGCGTATATTGAAGAATCCTTGCATTCCTGCGATAAACCCCACTTGATCATGGTGTATGATCCTTTTAATATGCTGTTGGATTCTGTTTGCTAGTATTTTGTTGAGGATTTTTGTATCTGTGTTCATCAGTGATACTATAGTTTTCTTTTTGTGTGACATCTTTGTTTGGTTTTGGTATCAGGGCGATGGTGGCCTCGTAGAATGAGTTTGGGAGTGTTCCTCCCTCTGCTATATTTTGGAAGAGTTTGAGAAGTTTAGGTGTTAGCTCTTCTCTAAATGTTTGATAGAATTTGCCTGTGAAGCCATCTGGTCCTGGGCTTTTGTTTGTTGGAAGATTTTTAATCACAGTTTCAATTCCAGCCCTTGTGATTTGTCTGCTTATATTTTCTATTTCTTCCTGGTTCAGTCTCGGAAGGTTGTGCTTTTCTAAGAATTTGTCCATTTCTTCCAGGTTGTCCATTTTATTGGCATATAGTTGCCTGTAGTCATCTCTCATGATCCTTTGTATTTCTGCAGTGTCAGTTGTTACTTCTCCTTTTTCATTTCTAATTCTATTGAATTTCGTCTTCTCCCTTTTTCTCTTGATGAATCTGGCTAATGGTTTATCAGTTTTGTTTATCTTCTCAAGGAACCAGCTTTTAGTTTTATTGATCTTTGCTATCATTTCCTTCATTTCTTTTTCATTTATTTCTGATCTGATCTTTATGATTTCTTTCCTTCTGCTAACTTTGGGGTTTTTTTGTTCTTCTTTGTCTAATTGCTTTAGGTGTAAGGTTAGGTTGCTTATTTGAAATGTTTCTTGTTTCTTGAGGCAGGATTGTATTGCTATAAACGTCCCTCTTAGAACTGCTTTTGCTGCATCCCATAGGTCTTGGGTCATCGTGTTTTCATTGTCATTTGTTTCTAGGTATTTTTTGATTTCCTCTTTGATTTCTTCAGTTATGTCTTGGTTATTTAGTAGCATATTGTTTAGCCTCCATGTGTTTGTATTTTTTACAGTTTTCTTCATGTAATTGATATCTAGTCTCATAGCGTTGTGGTCGGAAAAGATACTTGATACGATTTCATTTTTCTTAAATTTACAGGCGCTTGATTTGTGACCCAAGATATGATCTATCCTGGAGAATGTTCCATGAGCACTTGAGAAGAAAGTGTATTCTGTTGTTTTTGGATTGAATGTCCTATAAATATCAATGAAGTCCTCATTGTTTAATGTTTCATTTAAGCTTGTGCTTCCTTATTTATTTTCATTTTGGATGATCTGTGCTTTGGTGAAAGTGGGGTGTTAAAGTCCCCTATTATTATTGTGTTACTGTTGATTTCCCCTTTTATGGCTGTTAGCATTTGCCTTATGTACTGAGGTCCTCCTATGTTGGATGCATAAATATTTACAACTGTTATATCTTCTTCTTGGATTGATCCCTTGATCATTATATACTGTCTGTCTTTTTCTCTTGTAATAGTGTTATTTTAAAGTCTATTTTGTCTGATATGAGAATTGCTCCTCCAGCTTTCTTTTGATTTCCATTTGCATGGAATATCTTTTTCCATCCCCTCACTTTCAGTCTGTATGTGTCCCTAGGTCTGAAGTGGATCTCTTGTTGACAGCATATATATGTGTTTTGTTTTTGTATTCATTCAGCCAGTCTATGTCTTCTGGTTGGAGCATTTAATCCATTTACATTTAAGGTAGTTATTGATATGTATGTTCCTACTACCATTTTCTTAATTGTTTTGGGTTTGTTATTGTAGTTCTTTTCCTTCTCTTGTGTTTCCTGCCTAGAGAAGTTCCTTTAGCCTTTGTTGTAAAGGTTTGGTGGTGCTGAATTGTGTTAGCTTTTGCTTGTCTGTAAAGGTTTTAATTTCTCCATCGAATCTGAATGAGATCCTTGCTGGGTAGAGTAATCTTGGTTGTAGGTTTTTCCCTTTCATCACTTTAAATATGTCCTGCCACTTCCTTCTGGCTTGCAGAGTTTGTGTTGAAAGACCAGCTGTTATCCTTATGGGGATTCCCTTGTATGTTATTTGTTGTTTTCCCTTGCTCCTTTTCATATTTTTTCTTTGTATTTAATTTTTGATAGTTTGATTAATATGTGTCTCGGCGTGTTTCTCCTTGGAGTTATCCTGTATGGGACTCCCTGCGCTTCCTGGACTTGATTGAGTATTTCCTTTCCCATATTAGGGAAGTTTTCAACTATAATCCCTCAAAGATTTTCTCAGACCCTTTCTTTTTCTCTTCTTCTTCTGGGACCCCTAGAATTCGAATGTTGGTGTGTTTAATGTTGTCCCAGTGGTCTCTGAGACTGTCCTCAATTCTTTTCACTCTTTTTTCTTTATTCTGCTCTGTGGTAGTTATTTCCACCATTTTATCTTCCAGGTCACTTTTCCTTTCCTGTGCCTCAGTTATTCTGCTATTGATTCCTTCTAGAGAATATTTAATTTCATTTATTGTGTTGTTCATCATTGTTTGTTTGCTGTTTAGTTCTTCTAGCTCCCTGTTAAACATTTGTTGTCTTTTCTCCATTCTATTTCCAAGATTTTGGATCATCTTTACTATCATTACTCTGAATTCTTTTTCAGGTAGACTGCCTATTTCCTCTTCATTTGTTTGGTCTGGTGAGTTTTTACCTTGCTCCTTCATCTGCTGTGCATTTCTCTGTTTTCTCATTTTGCTTAACTTACTGTGTTTGGGGTCTCCTTTTTTGCAGGCTGCCAGTTCATATTCCCATTGTTTTTGATGTCTGCCCTCAGTGGGTAAGGTTGGTTCAGTGGGTTGTGTAGGCTTCCTGGTGGAGGGGACTAGTGCCTGTGTTCTGGAGGATGAGGCTGGATCTTGTCTTTCTGGTGGGCAGGACTGCATCTGGTGGTGTGTTTTGGGGTGTCTGTGAGCGTTAGTTTGATATTAGACAGCCTCTCTGCTAACGGGTGGTGTTGCGTTCCTGTCCTGCTAGTTGTTTGGTATAGGGTGTCCAGCACTGTAGCTTGCTGGTTGTTGAATGGAACTGGGTCTTAGCATTGAGATGGAGATCTCTGGGAGAGCTTTCACCATTTGATATTACGTGGAGCGGTGGTGTCTCTGGTGGACCAATGTCCTGATCTCTCCCCTCCCACCTCAGAGGCACAGGCCTGACACCCGGCCAGAGCACCAAAACCCTGTCATCCACACGGCTGCTACTGTTGGCAGGTCTCCTGCAGAGGCGGGGGGTGGCTGTGGCTCACTGCGGGGGCAAGGACACTGGCAGCAGAAGTTCTGGGAAGTACTCCTTGACGTGTGCCCTTCCAGAGTCCACCATTAGCCCCACCCATGTGTTCTACTTTTTATTCTGAGATTGCACCTTCTTTCCTTTGGTGAGTCTCTCATTTTTATGTTTAACACTCCAAACTTCCCTAATTCGGTAGTGTCCAGGCCCTTGATTTCTTTTTTTTAAATTAGTTTTTAAAGTTTTACTATTACAAAAGCAATAACATGAATGGAAGATGGTTATAAAAGGCAGATAGGCAAAAATAAGGAAAGAAAAACATTTCTAACAACTAGAAAATTGGCATTGTTGATACCTTAGAATATATTCTAGATTTTAAAAAATACATATTCATATCCAGATTTGTACTTTGAATAGACTTGATTTTTTAGAGTAGTTTTAGGTTTGCAGCAAAATTCAGCAGAGTATAGAGTTACCGTATACCCCTGCCTCCACACATGCATCGCCTTCCCCATTGTCAACATCCCCCACCACAGTGGGACATTTGTTACAATTGGTGGGCCTACACTGAATCGTCGTTATCACCTATAGTCCATAGTTTACATTACAGTTCAATCTTGGTGTTGTACATCCTATGAGTTTGGACAAATGTATAATGACGTGTATCCATTATTATAGTATCCTACAGAGTAATTTCACTGCCCTAAAAGTCCTCTATGTTCTCTGTTTATTCATCCCAACTTCCCTTTAACCCATGGCAACCAGTGATGTATTTATTGTCTCTATCGTTCTGCCTTTTCCAGAATGTCATATAGTTGGAATCATACAGTGCGTAGCCTTTTCAGATTGGCATCTTTCCCATAGCAATATGATGAAAGGCTCCTCCATGTCTTTTCATGGGGGTCTAGCTCATTTGTTTTTAGTACTGAATAATATTTCATTGTCTAGATGTACCATAGTACATACATTCATCTATTCACTTGCTAAAGGACACCTTGGTTGCTTCCAAGTTCTGACAATGATGAATAAAGCTGCTATAAACATTGTGTATAGGTTTTTGTGTTTACATAAGTTTTCAGCTCCTTTAAGTAAATACCAAGGAGCAAAATTTCTGGACTCGTATGGTAAGAGTATGTTTAGTTTTGTGAAAAAGTGCCAAACTGTCTTCCACAGTGCTGTACCATTTTGCATTCCCACCAGCAATGAATGAGAGTCCACATGCATTTTTTTTACCAAAATAAAATCATAGTATACATGTTATTTTGTAACCTGCACTTTTCTGTTAACAACTCCATCTTTCCACATCAATACCTTTTAAAATCTCATCTATTACCCAGTTCACAGTCAGATTTCCCCAGCTATCCCTGAACTATCCAAGCCAGAATCCAATCTAGGACCACAAATTGCATCTGTTTGTTATATTCTTATGGCTTTTTAAATCAAGCACGTTTTTCCCCTTTTCTTTTCATAACAGTGACTTATAAAAGGGACCAGTCTGTTTTTCTTGTGGAATGTCCCTCCTCTTGGATTTGTCTGTTTTCTGCCTTGTGATAGCATTTAGCTTGGTTTAATGGTTAAACTCGAACGCTTTGGAAAGTAATTTGAAATATGTATCAAAGTCTACAAAAATGTTTATCCTTCTTGATTGTAGTGATCCCACTTAGAATAATATGCAAGGACACAGGCAGATGAGAGGATTTCTCTGAATGTCTCATCTATCTGGGTCCTTTAGTCACATAAGTACACCTCCCTGGAGGGCACCAGTTTCTTGAGAATCTTTCTTTTTGTGAATATACAAATATGTTTTTATATTCTTTTTTCCTTCCCCCCTTTTTACACATATGGTAGCATACTGTTCTCATGTCATGTTCCTTTGTTCATTTAACAATAAACTTGGAGATTGTTTTATTTAATTGCGTAAGAAACATCCTTATTCTTTTTTAATGGTTGCATAGTATTCCATTATAAGGATGTGCTATAACTGATATACATACTCCCTTATTTATGTATTTAGCTTGTTTCCATTCTCTTGATCTTACCAACCATTGCTGCACGTGGGAATATATCTGTAGAATAAATTCTAGGAATGGAATTGCTGGGTCAAAGAACATATGTTCTTAACAATTTTTTCTTTATTGAAGTATAGTTGATTTACAATATTATGTTAGTTTCAGGTGTACAGCAAAGTGATTCATATGTATGTATATATATATATATATAAATATATATATATATTCTTTTTCAGATTCTTTTCCATTATAGGTTATTACAAGATATTGAATATAGCTCCCTGTGCTATACAGTAGGTCCTTGTCGTTTATCTATTTTATATATAGTAGTGTGTATCTGTTAATCCCATACTCCTAATTTATCCCTCCCCCACTGCACTTAACAAGTTTGATAGTGCCAAATTGCCCTCCATGGAGGTTGTGTTAATTTGCACTCCCACCGGCAGTGTGTTAGAGTGCCTGTTTCTCCACAGTTTGACAACAGTGTGTTATCAAAGTTTTAGATCTTTGCCAATCCAATAGGTGAAAAATTGTGTGTTGTGGTTGTAATTTGCATTGCTTTTATTAGGAATCTTTATTGAGAATCTTTTCATGTAATTAAAAGCCAGTTGTATTTTCTGTGAACTATCTGTATATCCTTTGCTGATTTTTATATTAAGTTGAACATTAACAGTTTTCTTTTGTTTAAAATTTTATTTATTTATCTATGTATTTATTTATTTATGGCTGCCTCGGGTCTTTGTTGCTGCATGCGGGCTTTCTCTAGTTGCGGCGAATGGGGGCTACTCTTTGTTGCAGAGCATGGGCTCTAGGCATGCGGGCTTCAGTAGTTGTGGCACGTGGGCTCAGTAGTTGTGGCTTGTGGGCTCTAGAGGGCAGGCTCAGTAGTTGTGGTGCACAGGCTTAGTTGCTCCGTGGCATGTGGGATCTTCCCCGAACAGGGCTCGAACCCGTGTCCCCTGCATTGGCAGGCGGATTCTTAACCACTGTGCCACCAGGGAAGTCCCGCATTTTAAAATATAGTTGAAATCTTATGTACTTTGTCAGTTTTGGGACTCTAGATGAGAACTATTATCTTTAATTATCTGCTGTCCTTTAGAAACCTTTGCCTATTCACCTTTATAAAACTATAACTCATATATGTTGCTATTGCTAAATTTCTGATTAGATTTCACTAAGTGTAGATCCAATTCTCTTGTTTACAGAGTTATAGTAAGGTTATTTACATGTGTTCCCAAGTGAGATAACTTTCCATGTCCTTGTCTTTAAAAAAGAAAAATCTAACCACATGGTATAGATGATAGCAGATGTTCAATTTTTTAAAAAGCAGGGTATGAAATTTTGAAAAAGAATAAAGGATTACCCAAGTTCTGCTGTTTTAGTGATTTAAAAAATCCTGTCTGGTAAATTATCAAGAACACAGCTGAGATCCAGGGAAGTAAGCAAAAACGTCCTGTGAAGAGCCAGAAGAGATGTTATAATGTTCATGAACTAACTTCATGCTCTCAGACAGTCTTTTTGACATAGGCTTTCTTTTTGGCCTTGCTGTGCGGCATGTGGGACCTTAGTTCTCTGACCAGGGATGGAACCGAGGGCTCCAGCAGTGAGAGCGCTGAGTCCTAACCACTGGACCGCCAGGGAATTCCCTCCATTTAAAGTTATTATAGGACTTCCCTGGTGTCGCAGTGGTTAAGAATCTGCCTGTCAATGCAGGGGATATGGGTTCGAGCCCTGGTCCGGGAAGATCCCACAGGCCGTGGAGCAACTAAGCCCGTGTGCCACAACTACTGAGCCTGTGCTCTAGAGCCCGCGAGCCACAACTACTGAAGCCCGCACGCCTAGAGCCCGTGCTTCGCAACAAGAGAAGCCACTGCAATGAGAAGCTTGCGCACCGCAATGAAGAGTAGTCCCCGCTCGCTGCAACTAGAGAAAGCCTGCGCGCAGTAACGAAGACCCAACACAGCCAAAAATAAAAAATAAATAAATTTTTAAAAGTTACAAGATATTGGTTATATTCCTTGTACTGTACGATATATCCTTGCAGCTTATTTCTTTTATACACAGTAGTTTGTATCTGTTAATTCCCTACCCCTATCTTGCCCTTCCCCACTTTCCTCTCCCCAGTGGTAACCACTAGTTTGTTCTCTATATCTGTGAGTCTGTTTCTGTTTTGTTATATTCATTCATATTACTTTTTAGATTCCACATATAAGTGATATCATACAGTATATGTCTTTTTCTGTCTAACTTATTTTATGAAGCGTAATACCCTCCAGGTCCATCCATGGTGTTGCAAATGGCAAAATTTCATTCTTTTTTATGGCCTTTTTCACATAGTTTTAACAAATCTGATCATTTATTACACAAATTGAGGGCTTGCCCTATACCAGATTAGGGGGAAAAAAAGAAGGGAGAAAAGGCATAATGACAGCTGACAGCCAAAATGAAAGAGAAACTCTTTACAAAAAGAAAGGAAACTCTTTACAAACAAGTTTATGTTCTTTGGTAGGGGTGGGGGGGTGTGGGTAGCAGAGGTGTAAATAGTTATCTCTTGCCATTCAGTTTTGGGGTAAGTAGCTGTTTTCATCTCATTTGATACTGGAGATGTCACAGAGTCAAAGCAGGTGCAATGATTGATGCTCAAAATGACCCTGAGTCATCAAGGAAGGTTAAATTGTGATCATAATGTTTTGTTTAAGATAGGAAAGAGTGAAGTGTATTTTAGAATAATTCTTATAAAAATGGTTACAATAATGCAAGAAAAGCACTTATGCTGGTAGCTTTAATTATTTCAAGTTCTTAACTTGAGTTCCATGGACCCTAGAGGCCCTATGAAGCCTTTTAAAGCTGAACAGGGAATTTGGTGAATATGTGTGCTTTTCTGGGGCAAGGAGCCATAGCTTTCATCCTATTCTCAAAGGGTTCTATAATTAAAAAAGGTTAAGAATGGCTGAGGTATCTGAAAAATGTATGTATTCAAAGACCCCGATGATGCCAGATAAATGAAATGTTATGAATTTATAGCTATACTGTTTAAAAAATTTATAAGTGTACTGTGTTATAAATTTATAACACTGTGCTAAGTTATAAATTTATAACTATACAGTTATAAATTGATGGGAGCAATAGACCCAATTACCTTTCAGTTACTTCATTATGTATTTTGCAAGTACTGCCTTATTTTACTTTGTATTATTAATGATTTTTTTTCCCTTCTTGTAGTCATCAGTAGCACTATTTGTAAATAGACTGGACTCAGTGGACTCTGTGCTACCTTATGAGTATAATACGTAAGTTGTAAGTATTATAATTATATCCAATATAATTGATATCATTGTGATTAATTTATATCATAATTATGATATAATTGTGTTAAAATGTGCCTTAAGTTTTTAAAGTTAGTGAACAAAAGCCCTGAATATATTAAGAAATGTAGTGGTAATTTTATAATCAACGTAACAGGAAAAAATGATTAGAATAGAGAGCTTTCAATGTGAGACAAATGCTTAAAAAATTAGGAAGTTGCCATACTTGATTTTTCTTTCTAAGAAAGGCAAATTATAAATTTACTACACTTTGAACTTGAAAAAATATCTTTGCAGAGTTGTATCTTATTTCTAAAATATCAAATACTAAGGTAGGTTTATACTAAGGTTTTTAATGGATGAAGGTGCTTAGTTTAGTAGTGAGTAGTTATTATAAGATTCAGTATGATCGTTCATTTGAGAATAGCAACAAATGATATACTTCTTAGAAAAAATGATTGTAGTTCCCTTTGGTATTACTTTATTTCTACTAATTAAGCAGAAATAAAATCAGGTCTGATTTTCATTAAAATACCAGGTGTAAATGTAGGGTGTTAGTATGAGAATTTAAAACATTACAGAGGCCTACCATTTATTTTATCTTCTACCTAAGCCATTTTACATTCAAATTTACTTGAAGGTAATTGTAATTCTTTTCACCTAGTAACTGTTTGATTTGTGAGTATGTGGGAATGTGTTTGGAGGTGTTTGTTTTTTAATTCCCCTTTGATCAGAACTGATAATTACAGTTTCTAAATGTCCCAGGTTAGAATCAGTACAGACTTTAAGCCATTGTTTCCTTATTTGTGCTTATATGTAATTTGAAGTTTAATCCTAAAAATAGTGTTGTTTTCTTTTTGATTGTGATTAGCTGCATTACAAAAGTCAAGAGCAGTACCATGAGCATTTTAAATAATGAATTCATAATTATCAGAGGTTAAACAGTTTAAAGAGAAACATATAATGAGGTCTATAAATCATAAATAGAAAGATTCTGGGTCATAGTTTTAGAAGAATCTACCATTAAAAGTGGAGAGGCTAGATAAATTATAAGGACTGATTTCTTTGCTGATTTTTTTTTTTTACCTTACTTGAACCTCTCTTTCTTTTTTTTTTCTTTGACTTCTGTCAGGACTCCAGAAAGAAAAGCCCTTCTGAAAATCTTGGACAAGTACTGTTTGGAGAACGAATAACATCATCTCCTTATGAGGTTATTCAGTTGATCTTATTTTAAATCTTATTTTAAAATGAATCTTCTCAAAACTGACTACATATACAGCCATCCCTCAGTATCCATGGGGGATTGGTTCCAGGACTCACTGCAGATACCAAAATCCACATATGCTCAAGCCCATAGTCAGCCCTCCACGTAGGCAGGTTCCGCATCCGCAGATTCAACCAACCACGGATTGTGTATTAAATTTTACGTCTGCCATCCATGGTTGGTTGAATCTGTGGATGTGGAACCCGTGGAATCAGGGTGCCCACTGTATATTTATTGAAAAAAATCTTCATATAAGTGAACCCGGGTAGTTCAAACTTGTGTTGTTCAAGGGTCAGCCATAATTGTACCAGAGTCTTTGCTTTAAAAGAAGGTAAAGAAAAAGGAAAGGAGGTAGAATCTGGCGTTGCCAGAAGAATACATTAATACAGTTGGCCCTCCAAATCCAAGGGTTCCTCATCTGAAGATTCAACCAACCTGGAATCGAAAATATTCGGGGGAAAAAATTCCAGAAAGTTCCCAAAAGCAACACTAGAACTTACATAGCATTTACATTGTGTATTAAGTATTATAAGTAATGTAGAGATGGTATGAAGTACAGTTGACCCTTGAACAACACAGGTTTGAACTGCGTGGGTCTACTTATACCTGGATTTTTTTCAATATATGATCTGTGGTTGGCTGAATCCCTGGATGTGGAACCTGATGCAGAGGAACCATCTATGTAGAGGGCCAACTGTAAGTTACAGGTAAGATTTTCAACATCAGGGAGGGTTGGCCCCCTAACATCTGCATTGTTCAAGGGTCAACTGTCTAGGGGAGGATGTGTGTAGGTTATATGCATATACTCCACCATTTTATATGAGGGACTTGAGCAATGGTGGATTTTGGTATCTGTGGATTTTGATATCCTTGGGAGTTCTAGAACCAATCCTCCACTGATACTGAGGGATGACTCTATATGCTCTTTAAGCTATCTGCAGTAGTTGGTGGTTCCACACAAAGGTTTTGCCTTTCAAGTTTTATTTTTGCTTCATAAAGAAAAAAAGTTTAATTTTTTGTTCTTGCATATTTTGGGTAGGGTGATATAAGTAGATGTAATTGGACTCTCAGCGTCTATTGATATTGCCCTTGATATCTTAATAGATATGGGGATGGAGTAAGGATGTTTTCAAGAGCAGTCACGGTTATGAAGGCACTAACTTTTTTCTTCTTTTTTCTCAACTTCATTGAAGTATAACTGAAGTACAATAAACTACACATATTGAAAGTGTATAATTTGATCAATTTTAATATATGTGAAAACATCAGACGTTAGCTTGTTTTACAACTTTTTATTTTGAAATAATTACAGATTCACAGGAAGCTACAAAATAATGAACAGGGAGGTCTTGTGTACCCTTTAACCAGGTTTGCCCAATGGTAGCATCTTGCATGACTGTACAATAGCAAAACCAGGGAATTGACATTGGACAATGCACAGACCTTTTCAGATTTCACTAGTTTTACATGCACTCTTGTGTGTGTGTGTGTGTATGTGTGTGTGAGATGCAGATTCGTGTACCCACCAGCACAGTCAATACACAGCATAGTTCCATCAGCACAAGGCTCCCTCATGCTGCCCATTTACTGTTCTTTTTCTGTTTAGTTTTCAGAATTCTTTGTATATTCTATCAATAGTTATGATTCCTTTATTGCAACAGTAGTTTGCAAATAGTTTCTCCCAGTCTGTGGCTTGTGTTTTCTTCTTCTTTATAGGGTCTTTCACAAAGCAAATGTTTTAAATTTTATGTGGTCCAGTAATCAAGTTTTCCTTTTATGCATCATGCTTCTGGTGTCAAGTCTAAGAAGACTTTGCATAGCCTTAGGTCCTGAAGACTTTCTTCAAAAAGTCTTATAATTTGACTTTATATATTTAAGTCTGATCCATTTCGAGTTATTTTTTGTATAAGGTGTGAGGTCTGGGTTGAAATTCTTTTTTTTTTGTCTATAGGTGTGCAATTCCTTCAGTACCATTTGCTGGAAAGACCTTTTCAGCAATTTCAGTTCTTCCTCCACTTACTTGCTTTTGCACCTTTGTGAAAAAATCACTTGGGCCTAGTTGTGTAGGTCTATTTCTGGGTTCTCTATTGATGTGTTCCGTTGGTCTGTGTGTCAGGCATTCGCTTTTCGATGATTAAAGTTGCACACAATTCCCCTGTGGAGTACCATTGTCCTAAGAGAAAAGTGCGCCTTTTCAAGAAATGCTGTGCTTTGGACGGAAGAAACATGACAGTTTAGTTCAGTTGCCAATAAGGAATTTTAGGGTTAATATTTGTATGATTTCAGGATATGAAGTGTTAAATTTTCATTGTTTATTCTTGCTTATTGTTTTCTGATGAACCGTATTGGCACTTCATCTTGATAATCTCCTGTAGCTAGACTTTGTAAATAAGAGGTTTCATATTAAAAGTATCAAATATTTTATTATCACTTTTTTGGTAACAGCTTTATTGAGAGCTCATTCACATACCAAATAATTCACCCACTCATACGTGTCCAATTCAATGCTTTTTAGTATACTCATGGAGTTGTGTAACCATCACTATAACCAATTTTATTATCAGTTTTAAGTGAAGGGTTGTAGATCAAGGTAGTTTTTAGAAAGCTACAGTGGATTTTATTTATTTATTTATTGGCTGCACTGCGCGGCTTGCGGGATCTTAGTTCCCCAACCAGGGATAGAACCTGCGTCCCCTGCGGTGGAAGCCTGAAGTACTAACCACTGGACCGCCAGGGAATTCCCGCTACAATGGATTTTATACCCCACCTTTTATAATACTGAAGAAGGCAAATTCTTCTGTTTAGTGGTGAAAGCAGTGTGTGTGTGTCTACTGTAATCATTTTAGGTATGAACTGAAGTGTAGAGGAGATAGTGCTGAGAATGATGGCATACTGAAGTCTCTGAAGAAAAGTTTTATTTGTAAGATAAAGTGCTTGTTTTGTGACATTTGATTTATACAATTTAGTCAAATCTCTTAATATTTTTAATTTTCTTTCTTAATAGTTTTCTTTTAAGACAGAAAGCTGTAAAAGTTTGTGTAAAATCTTATGATACAGCAAATGAAAATCAAAAGAAAAAGCTGTCCTTCTTTGTCTCTTGTAATAGTCTTTATTTTAAAGTCTATTTTGTCTGATATGAGAATTGGGTAGTGTAGGCTTCCTGGTGGAGGGAACTGGTGCCTGTGTTCTGGAGGATGAGGCTGGTGGGCAGGGCCACGTCCGGTGGTGTGTTTTGGGGTGTCTGTGACCTTATTATGATTTTAGGCAGCCTCTCTGCTAATGGGTGGGGTTGTGTTTCTGTCTTGCTAGTTGTTTGGCATAGGGTGTCCAGCAGTGTAGTTTGCTCGTTGTTGAGTGGAGCTGGGTCTTAGCATTGTAATGGAGATCTCTTGGAGAGCTTTCGCCGTTTAATATTACGTGGAACCGGGAGGTCTTTGGTGGACCAGTGTCCTGAACTCGGCTCTCCCACCTCAGAGGCTCAGGCCTGACACCCGTCTGGAGCACCAAGACTCTGTCAGCGACACGGCCAGGTATGTGGGGAGTTTCTTGCCTTTTGGGAAGTCTGAGGTCTTCTGCCAGCATTCAGTAGGTGTTCTGTAGGAGTTGTTCCACATGTAGATGTATTTCTGATGTATTTGTGGGGAGGAAGTCGATCTCTACGTCTCACTCCTCCACCATCTTGAAGGTCTCCAGGAAACACAAGCTTTAAATGACACATTAAACAAGATGGACTTCATTGATATTTATAGGACATTCCATCCAAAAACAACACAATACACTTTCTTCTGAAGTGCTCATGGAACATTCTTCAGGATAGATCATATCTTGGGACACAAATCAAGTCTTGGTAAATTTAAGAAAACTGAAATCATATCAAGTATCTTTTCTGATCACAACACTATGAGACTAGATATCAATTACACGAAAAAAACTGTAAAAAATACAAACACATGGAGGCTAAACAATACACTACTAAATAACCAAGAGATCACTGAAGACATCAAAGAGGAAATCAAAAAATACCTAGAAACAAATGACAGTGAAAACACAGTGACCCAAAACCTATGGGATGCAACAAAAGCAGTTCTAAGAGGGAAGTTTATAGCAATAAAATCCTACTTCAAGAAACAAGAAACATCTCAAATAAACAATATAGCCTTACACCTAAAGCAATTAGAGAAAGAAGAACCAAAAAACCCCAAAGTTAGCAGAAGGAAAGAAATCATAAAGATCAGATCAGAAATAAATGAAAACAGAAATGAAGAAAACAGTAGCAAAGATCAATGAAACTAAAAGATGGTTCTTTGAGAAGATAAAATTGATAAACCGGGCTTCCCTGGTGGTGCAATGGTTAAGAATCCGCCTGCCAATGCAGGCGACTCGGGTTCGAGCCCTGGTCTGGGAGGATCCCACATGCCGCAGAGCAGCTGGGCCCGTGCGCCACAACTACTGAGCCTGCGCTCTGTAGCCCGCGAGCCACAACTACTGAAGCCTGCGCTTTTAGAGCCTGTGCTCTGCAGCAAGAGAAGCCACCTCAGTGAGGTGCTATACAGTAGGTTCTCATTAGATATCTATTTTATACACAGTATCAATAGTGTATATATGTCAATCCCCATCTCCCAATTCATTCCACTGTCCCCTTTCCCCCTTGGTATCCATATGTTTGTTTGTTCTCTAAGTCTGTGTCTTTATTTCTGCTTTACAGATAGGTTCATCTGTACCATTTTTCTAGATTCCACATATATGCGTTAATATACGATATTTGTTTTTCTCTTTCTGACTTACTTCACTCTGTATAATACTCTCTAGGTCCATCCACCTCACTAGAAATAACTCAATTTCGTTTCTTTTTTATGGCTGAGTAATATTCCATTGTATATATGTACCACATTTTCTTTATCCATTCATCTGTCAGTGAACATTTAGGTTGCTTCCATGCCCTGTCTATTGTAAATAGTGCTGCAGTGAACATTGGGGTGCATATATCTTTTTGAATACACCCAGTAGTGGGATTGCTGGGTCATATGGTAGTTCTATTTTTAGTTCTTTAAGGAACCTCTATACTCTTTTCCATAGTATAGTGGCTGTATCAATTTACATTCCTGCCAACTGTGCAAGAGGGTTCCCTTTTCTCTACACCCTCTCCAGCATTTATTGTTTGTAGATTTTTTTGATGATGGCCATTCTGACTGGTGTGAGGTGATACCTCATTGTAGTTTTGTTTTGCATCTCTCGAATAATTAGTGATGTTGAGCATCTTTTCATGTGCGTCTTGGCCATCTGTATGTCTTCTTTGGAGAAATGTCTATTTAGGTCTTCTGCCCATTTGTGGATTGAGTTGTTTGTTTTTTTGATATTGAGCTGCATGAGCTGTTTATATATTTTGGAGATTAATCCTTTGTCAGTTGCTTCATTTGCAAATATTTTCTCCCATTCTGAGGGTTGTCTTTTCATCTTATTTATGGTTTCCTTTGCTGTGCAAAAGCTTTTAAGTTTCATTAGGTCCCATTTGTTTATTTTTGTTTTTATTCTCATTACTATAGGAGGTGGGTCAGAAAAGATCTTGCTGCGATTTATGTCAGAGTGTTCTTCCTATGTTTTCCTCTAAGAGTTTTATAGTGTCCGGTCTTACATTTAGGTCTTTTTTTTTAACATTTAATTAATTAATTAATTTTATTTTTTGGCTGTGCCGTGTGTTAGTTGTGGCATGAGGGCTCTTCATTGTGGGCATGTGGGATCTTTCGTTGTGGCGTGCAGGCTTCTCTCTAGTTGTGGCGTGTGGGTTTTCTCTTCTCTAGCTGTGGTGCACGGGCTCCAGGGCACATGGGCTCTGTAGTTTGCGGCACACGGGCTCTCTAGTTGAGGTGCATGAGCTCAGTAGTTTTGGCCTGAGGGCTTAGTTTCCCTGCGGCATGTGGGATCTTAGTTTCCTGACCAGGGATTGAACCCATGTCCCCTGCATTGTAAGGCAGATTCTTTACCACTGGACCACCAGGGGAGTCCCTACATTTAGGTCTTTAATTCATTTTGAGTTTGTTTTTGTGTATGGTGTTAGGGAGTGTTCTAATGTTATTCGTTTACATGTAGCTGTCCAGTTTTCCCAGTGCTACTTATTGAAGAGACTATCTTTTCTCCATTGTATATTCTTGCCTTCTTTGTCATAGATTAGGTGACCATAGGTGTGTGGGTTTATCTCTGGGCTTTCTATCCTGTTCCATTGATCTATATTTCTGTTTTTGTGCCAGTACCATACTGTCTTGATTATTGTAGCTTTGTAGTATAGTCTGAAGTCAGGGAACCTGATTCCTCCAGCTCTGTTTTTCTTTCTCAAGATTACTTTGGCTGTTTGGGGTCTTTTGTGTTTCCATACAAATTATAAAATTTTTTGTTCTAATTCTATGAAAATTGCCATTGATAATTTGTTAGGGATTGCATTGAATCTGTAGATTGCTTTGGGTAGTAGAGTCATTTTCACAATATTGATTCTTCCAATCCAAGAACATGGTATATCTCACCATCTGTTTGTGTTGTCTTTGATTTCTTTCATTAGTATCTTATAGTTTTCTGCATACAGGTCTTTTGTCTCCTTACGTAGGTTTGTTCCTAGGTATTTTATTCTTTTTGTTGCGATGGTAACTCAGATCTTTTTATCTTGGAAGTCCCAATCACACTGTTTTTGAAATCTGTCTTGTGGTTTTCAAGCTGTTTTCTACTGGGCCCTAGGGTAATAGAAGTGTCTTGGGGCTGCCATGGAGGCTGAATGGGCATGGAAGGGCTCAACCAGGGCAGCATTGCTTATAATCTGTGTTACATGTGGAGACTTGACATGGATCAGCAATGGGGATGAAGGGGGAGACTCGATGTGGATCAGCAGTGGGGATGAAGGGGAAGGGAGAGAGGAGCAGAGGATGCCTGCCAGGTTTCTGTTTTGGTGTCTAATTGGTGGTACCCTTCATTGTTTCTTTCCAGAGAAAAGGGCAGTGCTTCTTGAATTTCAGTCATTCATGCACCACCTTGGTGATTTTTGCCACATCTGAGGCACCTGTATTATTATTTATCCGTCATTTATTTTTTTTGGCTGTGCCGCATGGCTTGCGGGATCTCAGTTCCCTGACCAGGGATTGAAACTGGGCCCTGGCAGGGAAAGCCCAGAATCCTAACCACTAAGCCACCCGGGAACTCCCTATTTATCCATAATTTAACTTAAATTTATTTAAAAGGAAATTACAGAAATTACAGGCTTAGTGTACTACTTATATATTTTATTCATCTATTTTCAAGTAACTAGATTAAAAAGTAGAGTACAGACTGTTTTTTCACCTACTACCTAAAATTATCTCATATATCCCCAGTGATATGTATTTCTCACAGTGGGAAACATTCACATAGGGAATGTGGGAGAAAAAGCAGCAAACAACTGCTTAATTGATAATTCTTTTAAAGTAAGGGAAAAGTGACAGAAGACAGGAGTTAATGAGTAGGAGAAATTTGCATTAATATAGTCTGTGTTTGATACTCTATATGGAAGTCTATATGGAAATTTTTTTTTTTTTTGGCCGCACTTCCCGGCTTGCGGGATCTTAGTTCCCTGATCAGGGATTGAACCCGGGCCCTCGGCAGTGAAAGCACAGAGTCCTAACCACTGGACTGCCAAGGAATTCCCTGGAATGGTTCTTTGGAACCATTTAAAGACCACATCTTTGATGGTCTGGGAAGAATAAATGGGCCAATAGGATGAAAGAGCCCCAGTTGGCCAGAGTAGCAGTAACTTTTATCAACATTTGTGGGTTGCCACCCTAAGATTACCAAGGTTAAGTGAAACCAGCAGTTGTCTTTTGTCATCCCTTTTATATATAGAGGAACGCTTTATTGAGAATTTTCTCATTCATTTTTATTTTAAGGAATTTTTTTTTTTTTGGCTGCACTGCACCACATGTGGGATGTCAGTTCCCCAACCAGGGATTGAACCCATGCCCACTGCGGTGGAAGCATGGAGTCCTAACCACTGGACTGCCAGGGAAGTCCCTAAGGATATTTATTTTGGGTAGATGTTGATGTCCTCCTCCTTCCCCCCTTTACATGCAGACTTCCTTCCATTGCAAACTTAAAGCTGTAGGGAAGTTTCAGAAAAGTTGTTTATAGTATTTATTGTGTAATTGATCTTTTTTGCAGGAATAATTATATCACCTATTCTCAAAGTGAGGTCTGGGACTCTCTGAGAACTTTTCAGGGAGTCTGCCAGGTCAAACTATTTCCATAATACTATTAAGATGTTTTTTGCCTTCTTTACTCTCACTCTTTCATGAGTGTACAGTGGAATTTTCCAGAAGCTATGTGAAGTGTGATGATGTCATCACTCTAAAGGCTAATGGAATGTGTGATTCTGTACACTTGCATTTTAAAATTTTCTCATTTTAAGTTCTAATTTGGTCACTATGGGTAGATATAACCCTCATAAACAAAAACTCTTTAGGGTTTTTCATACTTTTTAAGAGTAGGAGTCCTGAGACTAAAAAAGTTTGAGAACTGCTGAATTAGATATTTAGAATCAAAGTGGCAAATATGGTTGTCTTATCAATAGAAAGTTTTAAATTCATTAAGTACACTAGCATTGTATGAACACCACCATGATGATTACAAAAGTAATACCTGTTTGGGGACTTCCCTGGTGGTCCACTGGTTGAGGCTCTGAGCTTCCACTGCAGGGGGCCTGGGTTCCATCCCTGGTCGGGGAACTAGGATCCCCTCATGCCGCGTGTTGTGGCCAAAAAAAAAGGAAAAAAAAAGTAATACATGTTTGTAAAACCCTCATACAACACAGAGGTATAAAGAGTATGAAGTGACAGTCTTCATATAATCCTCCTCAATTTTAATAGATTCTTTTTATGTATACATAATTTCTTAATCTAAGTGAGATTGTAATATATATATTTTTGTAATCTGCTTCTTTGTCTTTACTTAGAAGTTTATAATGGACTTCTTTCCATGTTCATTTTGTATATTATGTATATATACACACACATATGTACGGAGAGAGGGAATACAAGAACGAGAAAATGATTATACTTTTTAATAGTTTCATAATATTCCATTGTATGGATGGATCATAATTTTTTATCCATTCCATCATGATTAGCTGTTTTCAATTTTTGTTATTAATGATGCTGCAGTGAACATTCTTTTACCTCTCTGAGTCTCATCTGTAAAATGGGAATAAGGATAATATATACCACATAGGATTGTTGTGAGGATAAATAGGATAAGACTTGTAAAGTTCTTGGAGCAGTGTCTGACACATAGTAGGCACTCAATAAGTGATAGTTATTATTGTGCAAACCTCTGTGTACTCTTTTCTAATTATGACCTTAGGATAAATTCATGTAAGTGTAATTGCTGGGTCAAAGGATATGGACTTTAAAAAAAACCTTTTCGTTGTAAAATGCAGATACAGAAAACCATACAGAACAAATATAAAGTGTAATGACTTGTTATAAGGGGGACACCTTTGTAAACCCCAGCCAGATCAAGAAATAGAATTTGGCCAGCCACCCCAGAAGGTATCCATGTGTCCCTACCCAGTTCCAACACTCTTCCTTCCCCTAAAATAACCACTATCCTAACTTTTACCCTAATCACTTCCTTGAGTTTCTTTTACGGTTTTGTCACCCAAGTCTACATCCCTAGATGCTATAGTTTAGACTTGATCATTTTATGTATCTTTTTTCAATGTTTTTTGTGAGCATTTTCAAATGCACAAACAGTTGAATGAATTATATAGTGGACACTCATAAACCCAGCACCTAGATTCTATAATTAGCATTTTCTGTGTTTGATTTATCACCTTTCTATCCATTTGTCCATTCCTGTATTACTCATCCAAACAATGGTGCATTTTCCTCTATCCCTGATTCCTTCAAATTGGTAGATGGATCCAGCGGCTTGATTAGATTCAGGTTTGATCTCTTTGGCAAGATAAAGTAGTGATGTGTTCTTTCATCAGGAGGCACATGATATCACCAGAATGTGGCACATTTGTTACAATTGATGAATCTTCATTGATACACCATTATCACCCAAAGTCCATAGTTTACATTAGGGTTCACTCTTGGTATTGTACATTTTATGGGTTTGGACAAATGTATAATGACATGTATTCATTGTTATAATATCATACAGAGTAGTTTCACTGCCCTAAAAATCTTCTGTACTCTGCCTATTCATCCCCCTCCACCTGATGTCTTTTGTTTCTCTCTTTTACTATGATAAGTGGATCCATTAATTCCTTAGAGGTTGCTGAGGCTGAAGAAACAGGAGCATGCGGAGTGAGCATTCATCAACCAGGAAGCAAAACCCTTTTCTCTTGCAGTGTCTATCCAGCGCCCTCTACTGACAAAGCTTCATTCAGTGTCAGGTTGCGAAGGAGAACTATTTAAAATATTGAAAGGGCCCAGATAATTTTCACAGAGGTCAAAGAGCATGAATTCGGGGATGAGAGGCAATCAATCAATAACTGGCACACCTTACATGCATGTACTGATCAATACTCTGATGAAAGAGACCCCTTGCATATCTCCAGAAATCTCTGTGCGGCTCTCCTCTCTCTGGTAATCTGCCCCACAAAATCTAGCCCCCTTGGCCTCTCTGGACTTCGAACTTTGTCTTCTCAACTGGGAGAGATTGCAGGGCTCTGCTTGGGTACCCTTTCCCTGCACCACAACCTGGAAATCCTCTCTGGGGAGGAAGCGTGAGGCTTCCCCTTCTCTGGGTGATCACTGTTTTAATGTTCTTTGTTGTCCAGGGTCTGAAAACTGTTGTTTCATATATTTTACCCATTTGAAAAAGTTGTTTAAGGTGAAAGAGTAAATCTAGTCTCGTGTTATTCAATCATGTCTGGAGGAGGAAGTCCAGCTCTCTTGCTTTCTTTTTGCATACGTTTGCTTCGTGTAACTTTGCCTATCCTTTCATTTTTAATTTTCAGAATCTCTTTTAGATGTGTCTCTTTTATACAACATGTTGTTGAGTTTTGCTTTGTGGTATCTTCTGAAAAATCTTTTCCTCTTAATAGGTGAGTTAAGCCCATTTACATGTATTGATATGACATTTGCTTTCAGTTCTGTTTTATTACGTCTTCTTTACTATTTTGATATTTCACATTTTATTGATTCTTAGACTCATGTTTCCCCATATTTTAACATTTATGAAATCAAGATGTATCTTCCAGTTGATGGCATGTTAAAGGTTAATTGACAGTGTTTTTTTTTTAGCAGCACATAAAATAATGATTTTTTAAAAAATTTAAAAAGAATTTATTTATTTAATTTATTTATTTTTGGCTACATTGGGTCTTCCTTGCTGCACGCGGGCTTTCTCTAGTTGTGGTGAGTGGGGGCTACTCTTCATTGCAGTGCGTGGGCTTCTCATTGTGGTGGCTTCTCTTGTTGCAGAGCACGGACTCTAGGTGTGTGGGCTTCAGTAGTTGTGGCACGTGGGCTCAGTAGTTGTGGCTCGTGGACTCTAGAGCGCAGGCTCAGTAGTTGTGGCGCACGGGCTTAGCTGCTCTGCGGCATGTGAGATCTTCCTGGACCAGGGCTGGAACCCGTATCCCCTGCACTGGCAGGCAGATTCCTAACCACTGTGCCACTAGGGAAGCCCGTAACGATGTTTTATAAGTGGTGGCATTTTAGATTCCGTGAAATATAATATTTATTTGAAAAGTCTTTATGTGGTCTACATTTTTATTGTTGTAATTCTTCTAATATTTAAGGTTTGTATTTCTGTTATAGTCCTTTCATTTATACCTACTATTAGTCACTGGTTTTTTTTTTTTTTTTGGCTGTGCCACACAGCTTGTGGGATCTCAGTTCCCCGACCAGGGGTTGAACTCTGGCCGAGGCAGTGAAAGCCCAGAATCCTAACCAGTAGGCCACCAGGGAACTCCCAGTCACTTCTTTCTTTAGAGGGTGTTATGCAGTTTCATGATTACGTGTCTAGTTATGGATTTTTGTTTTGCTTGTTTTTTTTAAAAAAATAATTAATTAATTAATTTTTGGCCGCATTGGGTCTTCATTGCTGCGTGCGGGCTTTTCTCTAGTTGTGGTGAGCGGGGGCTACTCTTCGTTGCGGTGCATGGGCTTCTCATTGTGGTGGCTTCTCTTGTTGTGGAGCACGGGCTCTAGGCACGTGGGCTTCAGTAGTTGTGGCACATGGGCTCAGTAGTTGTGGCTTGTGGGCTCTAGAGCGCAGGCTCAGTAGTTGTGGCACACGGGCTTAGTTGCTCTGTGGCATGTGGGATCTTCCTGGACCAGGGCTCAAACCCGCGTCCCTTGCATTGGCAGGTGTATTCTTAACCACTGCGCCACCAGGGAAGTCCCTGTTTTGCTTTGTTTTAAATCCTGTTTGTAATTCCTTAAGTTTCCTGGATTGGTGCCTTTTATCAGTTCTGTAATTCTCAGCCATGGTGAGATATTTTCTTCTTTCCTTTTCAGACTCCAATTAAAGCTATGTTAAATGTTATTTTCTCCTCCATGTCTCTCTTTTGCTTTTTTTAAAAATAAATTTATTTTATTTATAAAATAAATTTATTTATTTTAATAAATTTTTTTATTTAATAAATTTATTTAATAAATAAAATTTTAAAATAAATTTATTTTATTTATTTATTTTTGGCTGTGTTGGGTCTTCGTTGCTGTGTGTGGGCTTTCTCCAGTTGAGTTGAGTGGGGGCTGCTCTTCCTTGCGGTGTGTGGGCTTCTCACTGCGGTGGCTTCTCTTGTTGCGGAGCACGGGCTCTAGGCCTGCGGGCTTCAGTAGTTGTGGCTCGCAAGCTCTAGAGCGCAGCCTCAGTAGTTGTGGCACACGGGCTTAGTTGCTCTGCGGCATGTGGGGTCTTCCTGGACCGAGGCTCGAACCCGTGTCCCCTGCATTAGCAGGCAGATTCCTAACCACTGTGCCACCAGGAAAGCCCCTCCTCCATGTCTGTTAACTTCCCTTCTGTATTTTCCATGTTTTTACTGTGCTATGTTCTTCTGGTCTATCTTCTAGACTATAAATTCTCTTTTCACTTGTTCCTTTTCTTAAGAGAAGAGAATTTTAGTAATCATCTTCTCATTTCTACAAGTTTTGTTCTTCAGATCTGCTGGGTCATTATTTGTACTTTTCTATTTCATACACATGCTTTCACACTTGTATTTGATGTCTTTAAAATATATTAAATTTGGTTAATTTTAAATCTGCTTGTGATCATTTCTGGATCTGAACTCTTTACAAGTTTGTTTCTGCTGATTCTTGCTCATAATTCCTTTTTTCTTGTATACTTCATTTTTTGGACTACATACTTATTGTTCTCGAAGATTGTTTGTGGAGTTTCTTTGAGTCCTAGGGTCAAAGTACTTTCCTCCAGAGAGGATTTTCCTTTACTTCCACAGGAGTCTTTGGGAAATACCAGTCTGGGACCACCTTAAAGCAAATTCATAACTTGAACTTTCTGGGGCCACTTTGATGATGTGAATCCAGCCTGCAAATCTATGTCAGGGCTGGTCTGTGGCCACAACTTTTTAAGGACAGTTTTATTTCTCTCCCCCGCCTCTGCCTTGTTCTGTTTAGCTTCAAGACCATCTTCCCAATAGTCCATTGGGACTATATGAGCAGGTTCACTTCTGGCTCACCTTTACTCTGAGGATGTTACTTTTGGAGGGGGTGGGTGGTCTCAGCTTAATGTTCAGAGGGTCTCATATTAGCCTTTTCACCTGGGAGGGCCTTCCCTGAGTTCCCGCCTCCTCATCCCATGAAGCTACCCAAACCCAAGTTCAAGTTTGCCCAGCTCAGCAGGTGACCTCAGGGCAGTAGCAGCATCAGTGCTCCCTTACCCAGCTGACCTCTCTGGCTTCCTACTTTCCCTTAGAATTTGGCATGGTAGTTCCTTACTTTCTTGTCACCTCATGTTGCTTTTTTTCTTTTTTAAATTTTAAAGACTTTACCTTTTTAGAGCAGGTTTAGGTTCACAGCAAAATTGAGAGGAAGGTACAGAGATTTCCCATCTACCCCCTGCCCCACCTATGCATAGTCTCCCCCATTCTCAGCATCCTCCACCAAAATGGGACATTTGTTACAACTGATGAACCTACGTTGGTCCATCACATCATAATCACGCAAAGTACATACTTTACATTAGGGTTAACTCTTGGTGTTGTACATTCCATGCTCATGTTTCTTTTAAGGAGATATTTGTTATATTTATCATTTGTAGTTTTTAGCAGGAGATTTGGCCCAAATAAGATTGGAATTGGAAATCTAGTTAAAGTTTTAAAGCATAATTTTAATATCTAGTAGGAAGGAAACTAACATTTAATGACTTCTTTACTCTGTGCCAGGTGCTGTGCTAGGTCTTTCCGTATAATTTCTCACTTAATCCTCAACAATTTTATGAATTAAGTGATGATAGCCCCATTTTACAACTAAGAAAACTAAGGCCCAGAAAGACTCACGTACAAAGGATGGTATGTGGCAAAATCTGAATTCCATCCCAATGTTTCTTGATCCAAATTTTGATCTCTTTGTACCATACCAAACTGCCTCATATTTTTTGAGCATCTACTGGCTATTAGCTCTGAGGATATATTTGAGAAGTGCCTGGCACATAGTGGATGTTCAAAAATATTTGTTGAATGAATGAATGATCCAGACAAAATTCATAGCCTTGTGATCTACTGGGGAACACAATTTACTAGGGGATGTAAACATGTAAATACACTGAGTACAATTTGATGTGGTAAATGGCAGAGATATGAGCAGAGTGCTATGAGAGCACACAATAAAGAATTCTCTTTAGTAATTTTTCAGATTATAGGTAGAGGCTATGGCAGCAGATGAGTCTGGAGAGACAAGCAGGATTCAGATCCTGAAGGGCCTTGTTACCACTTTATCTGTCAGATTGAGTACGTGACGGTGGTTGAAATGCTTTTCATGGGCAGATTTAACCCTTACAGCACTCTGTTATGATTTCTACAGTATAGGTACGGAAACCAAGACACTGAGAGGTTAAGCAACTCGGCCAAGGTCACTCAGGCTAGCACATGCCATTCCTGAGCTTTCAACCAAGCCAGTTTGACTGTGAAGTCTTTAACCCCTATGCTGTGCTGCTTCTATTAGTACATATCACACACATACCTCTGTACCAGTACATGCTCTACTAGCTGCATTTTATTTCTCTGTATGTTTATACCATCTTTCATTTAACTGTACTGATAGACATTTTTGGTTGTTTCTAGGTTTTTGCAATTATGGACAGTATTGTGGTGAGCAGTACTTACTTTCCATCCCAAACTGATTCTGATGCACCGCCTCAGGATCACTCGTACCGTCTCCTTTATCATCACTGTACTAAATGATCTCTAAATTTCCTTCAGGGCTATCACTCTCAATTCTGAGATTTGCAGAGTCATAATTCTTAATCTAGGAGTCCTGCATGTTGTAGATTACTCAACATGGTAATTGACAAGGCTCATTTGTACTCATTCTCTGAAGATTGAAGGCCTGGGTGACATAATAGCTAATATTTAGGCTTTCTATGCCAAGCACTGCACTAAGTACTTTACGTACATTATTCTGTTTAATCCTCTCAACAATCTTATGGGCAATCCTATTATTGTCCCCAATTTTAAAAAGGGGAAACTGAGACTCAAAGAGGTTAAATGACTTGTCTGTGGTCATATAGCTAGTAAATGGCTGTCTGATTGCAAAGTTCATATTGTTAACCCTTGTCTTAATTTGCTAGGGCTGCTGTAACAAAGTACCACAAAATGGGTGTCTTAAAACAACAAAAATTTATTGTCTCAGAGTTTTGGAGACTAGAAGTCCGAGATGAAGGTGTCAGCAGCAGTGCTGGTTCCTTCTGAGGGCTCTGAGGGAGAATCTGTTCCATGCCTCTCTCCTAGATTCTAGTGATGGCCAGCAGTCCTTGGCTTGTGGCTGCATCCCTCCAGTCTCCTCCCCTGTCTTTACATGGCATTCTGCCTGTGTGTTTCTCTCTCTACATGGCCTTTTCCTCGTTTTATGAAGACTGGTTATATTGGATTAGAGCCCACTTGAATGGCCTCATTCATCCTAACTTGATTTTGTCTTACAGAGACCCTATTTCCAAATAAGGTCACATTCACAGGTACAGTGGGTTAGGACTTAAGCCTGTCTTTTGGGGGGGGACACAGTCCAACCCATCACAACTCTTATACAAAAACTGCCCCCCAAATCCTTATGGAAAAATAGTCCCTCACTCTCCCTTAACCACTGGTTCTCAAAGTGTGTTCCAGGACCAGGAGCATCAGCACCACCTGGGAGCTTGTTAGACACACAGAATCTCAGGCTTCACCCTAGGCCCACTGAGTCGGAATCTGCATTTTAACAAGATCCCTGGGAAATTTGTATAAACCTTCAAGTTTAAGAAGAATTGATCTAAGATAATTATCTTCAGATATAGTTGTGGCTACTAGGGAGTGAACTAATGAATACTTGGCTGGTAGAGAGAGTTTCACTCCGTTTTTATCTGTTTGATGCTTCTGATTATAAATGTAGATATACCCTCATTATACAAAATTTGGTAAGTACAGAAAAATCCAAAGAAGTAGAGGAAAAATTATTGCCTATAATCTCACTACCCAGAGGCGCCACAGTTAACATTCTGAAACACAGCTTCCTTCTATTTTTTCTTGCTTCATTACTTTTACCATAAATAAAGCCCAAACTCTTGATAGGGTTAAACTTTAAGTACTGATAACATTTTATTAGTTTATTTGTATTACTTCATAGTTTTGTGTGGTTAAAAATCCAGCGATGCATGCATTTGTGAATTTTACATTTGCAATATTATTCCTTTGTAACAACTATTTAAAACTGTAGAATTAACTAACATCTTAATTTTAGGCCAGATGCTCAGGGCTGCAGTTTTTATCTTATAAAAACACATTTACACTTCAGTATGCTTAATTTATAGCTCGATTTTTTAGAAGTAATATATCCCATTTTCATTCCGTGATTAGATTTTATATTTTTTAGTTTGTAGGAAAAGTTCAAACTTCTTTCAAATTTCTTTATCTTTCTGCAGTCTGAATTCAACAAAAGTAATACTTTCTACCTCTTCAACCATGTCGATATTACCATTACATATCACGGGGAAAGTGAAACAAATTGGGGTATTGTAAGATTGGTTACTGCTAGACTTGATCCCAAAAGGTAATTATAGAATGTCTTTTTAATTAGTTCCATTAATTTAAAAATTAATTCAAAATGTAGAAGATCTCACCAGAATTTTTATTTTTAGGATACATGTGTGATATAACCTTAGACATAAAGTTTGAAAAATCAAATAGGCAGGGACTTCCCTAGTGGTGCAGTGGTTAAGAATCCACCTGCCAATGCAGGGGACATGGGTTCCATCCCCGGTCTGGGAAGATCCCACATGCTGTGGAGCAACTAAGCCCGTGCACCACAACTACTGAGCCTGTGCTCTAGAGCCCACGAGCCACAACTACTGAGCCCACGTGCCACAACTACTGAGCCCACGTGCCACAACTACTGAAGCCTGCGCGCTCTAGGGCCCGCGTGCCGCAACTACTGAGCCCACATGCTGCAACTACTGAAGCCTGTGCACCTAGAGCCTGTGCTCCACAATGAGAGAAACCACCGCAATGAGAAGCCCATGCTCCGCAACAAGAGTAGCCCCCGCTCGCCATAACTAAAGAAAGCCTGCACGCAGCAATGAAGACCCAATGCAGCCAAAAATTAAAAAAAGAAAAAAGAAAAATCAAATAGGCAATTTTATTCCATTTAACCTATAGTAAGCATCTGAATAACATGTAATGTGAGGAAGAACTGGCAGACCTGGAAGAGAATTGACTTATTGAGGATATCCTAACTCTCTTCTTTAGTTGCTGCCATATGACAAAGAGATTAGATTAAGATTTGTGTTTCTTCAGAGGACAATTCTAGTACCAGTGGAGTCTATTAGGCAGGTATCAGCTGGGTATAAGGAAGAATCTGCTAGCAATTAGAGCTCTCTAACATTTGAATAAGCAACCTCAAGAATTAGTGAGTAGTTAATCCCTACACGTTTGTAGGAAGAGCCTAGATGACCCAGCTCTTTGAGATTTCATAGTTAGGCACCCAGCATAGTTTCTGGTCCCTAGTAAGTGAGTGGTCCCTAGTAAGTGAGTGCTTAATGTCTGGTCCCTAGTAAGTGAGTGTCTGGTCCCTAGTAAGTGAGTGCTTAATGAATTGTAAAGGGCAATTCTGTATTGGGTAAGAGACTAGACAGGTGACCTTTAATGTTCCAACCTTAAGATTCTTTGAGGGCTTCCCTGGTGGCGCAGTGGTTGAGAATCTGCCTGCCAATGCAGGGGACACGGGTTCGAGCCCTGGTCTGGGAAGATCCCACATGCCGCGGAGCAACTAGGCCCGTGAGCCACAACTACTGAGCCTGCGCGTCTGGAGCTTGTGCTCCGCAACAAGAGAGGCTGCGACAGTGAGAGGCCCGTGCACCGTGATGAAGAGTGGCCCCCGCTTGCTGCAACTGGAGAAAGCCCTCGCACAGAAACGAAGACCCAACACAGCCAAAAATAAATAAATAATTGATTAAATAATTTTTTAAAAAAAGATTCTTTGAAACTGTAGTATAAGAATAGTACTCTTCAATTAAAAGGGATAGAGGGGGAATATATCATACAGTGTATCAAATCATGATACATATGGGCAAAATATTATAAAACCTGAAATATTAGGATGGGAAAAGTGATCCTTTGAAACTTATGTGAAGTATATTAAAGGAGGTAAGTGTGGTATGGTTTTCTGAACACAGAACAAGGAATTTGGAAATTTGGATTTTTGTCTCATCTCTGCTGGTTCCATTTTGGAAGTCAACCCTAAGTTCATCGAGATGAATCAGACTTCATTGTTTTTAAGCCTACTGGCCTGTTTTACTTTAGCCAAGGTTGTTCCATCTGTCACAGCTGATGGCCAAAGGGAAAGAATAGTTAGGGAATGTGCTGTGCCAAGCTTTTGACCATGGGTAGGTTAACTTGATCTCTCATAGGTTTAAATTTCCTCATCTGCAATAGGAGAGGGCTGAATTAGGAGTTTTTAGTATAGATACAGATGCATCAAACCCAATTTTTATTTTATTTTATTTTTTTAATATTTAAAATTTTTATTTGTTTATTATGAGTGATATTTAGCATCATTTTACATGTTTTTAAACTATCTGTATCTGTTCCCAATTTTTATTGATGTGTATGTTTCTGGGCAAAAGTGTCCATACATTTCATTAGATAAACAGACCCCAAAAGATGAAGAACACTGGTACTTTCCAACTCTGACTTATCTTAGTAAAAAGATGTTCTTTTTAAATTAGTGGCTATGTTAAAAATTTTTGAAGATTTATTTCATAAGGTGTTGCAGACAGGAAATAAAAGAAGGGTTAAAAGGATTAGGACATATTTATGAGTAACGGGGTAAATAGAGCTACTAAGAGAGGCCAGGGAATACTAACCATTGTCAAGAGCAACCGCCCATGCTTCTTTGTGTCTGTCACTTCTTATATCTGGGAACAGAATTTTAGGTTGATGGGCTGTGAGGTCTGACTCAGGATGGCTACTCATGTTGAAAGTCATTTGGGTATAAAGGTAGTAAACATACAAAGTATGATGCAGGAAGCTAATCTCATCAGCTATATGAAAATCACATTTAATGCTTATAATCACATCTCATATTCTCAGGCTTGGAGAGAGTAAAAAAGCCAAGAAAATCACTTTCTAGAGCTGTATTTATTTCTACGCTGCCCATAGTAATAGCTTATGTATGCATGCAGTAAAACTTTTATCTAATCACAGTAAAGCTCATTTATTTGGGCCCCCTGAGAATGACTGTGTTAAAATTCATCTTTTTCAGAATTAGGCAATCTGCTCAAGGTCATAGACGTGAGTTAGGCCTAATGGTTTTCTGGGTCTAGAGTCTTGTGTTTTCTTTCAGGTTCTGTACCTTGTTAATTTCCCTGATGGTTGCTATAACTGATCATCTCTTTTTCCTTAAAACACCTGCCGCATTTGGCTTTTGGGTTACCACTTTCCGGTTTTCTCCTGTCTCACTGGTTGCTCATCAGTCTTTTCATTTCTCCAACCTATTTTTTTTTCTTTTTTTTCATTTTTGGCCTCACCACACAGTTTGTGGGATTTTAGTGCCCTGACCAGGGACTGAACCCGGGCCCTTGGCAGTGAGGGCATGGAGTCCTAACTGCTGGACAACCAGGGAATTCCCTCATTTCTCCAACCTCTTAATGTCAGAGGGCCCCAGGACTCAGTCTTTTAGCTTTGCCTCTGCTTTATTTATACTCACACCTTGGCGATCTTACCCTGGCTCATCGCATCAGATACCGCAATGACGCTTAGGTCTCTAGACTTGTATATCTGGCTGTTTACTTGACCCGTCCACTTGGATGTCTAGTAGGCATTTCCAACTTAACATGTGCCCAAAAGAACTTCTAATCTTCCCTCCAAATCTGCTTCTCCTGTTGTCTTCTGCATCTCAGTAAATGGCAACTACATCCTTCTAGTTGCTCAGGCCCCCAAACCATGGCATCACCCTTGATTCCTCTTTATCATTCTTCATTTATATCCTATATCTAGTCCAACCCTTTGGCAGATCATAGGCTCTAATTTTTTTTTTGGCTGCATCGCGCGGCTTGCAGGATCTTCATTCCCTGACCAGGGATCGAACCCGAGTCCACAGCAGTGAAAGCCCTGTGTCTTAACCACTGGACAGCCAGTGAATTTCCCATGTGGCTCTATTTTTAAAATATATTCAGAATCCACCACTTCTCATCACCTCCACCACTATCAGCTGGTCCAAGACATGGTTATATCTCACATGGATTGTTGCAAAAACCTAGTTGGTCTCCTTGCTGCCAGCCTTGTCTTCTCACAGTCTGTTCTCAATACAGCATTCAGAGCATTCCTTTTTAAATTTCAGCTCGTGTCAATCCTCTGCTCAGAGCCTTCCAGTGACTTCCCATCTTAGAGTAAAAGTCAAAGTTCTGAAAATGGCCTGTAAGGCCTTATACAACCGATATATAAGGCCAGTGGTTTAAAATAGGGCTTCTACCTTGATTAGAGATCTTAACACAATTTTTGCTGCATAATCTCTCTCATATGAAATGCAGATCTTTCCTGTACTGGGTTCAGGACCCATACTTAAACAGTGAACCTTGATATGCATTATCATGCAGTAATTTAATTTTTCTCTTCAATGTTAAGTTTTGATCTATAGCCTTAACAATTATTATTTCTCTAATTCATAGCTGCTTTAAATTGTATTTTGGCTTTAAGTAGAATGCATTCATCCTACAAACACGTATAATATAAGGGCACATTATGTACCAGACAGTAGGGTTACAGGAATGAATAAAAAGAGGCACACACCAATAACCTTCGCAATCGTGGGCGAGTGGTTTTATTGTGTATATATGCGTACAGATAACAATCCCATAAGGATTACATATTATTCTTTAGACAGAAGCCAAAGGGTAAACTGTATGTTGAGAAAATAATTCAAAATGGAAGCATCATGGTTTCTCCTTTTGATTTTCTATCACTCTTTATTCCTCTTTTACTTTTCGAGTGACAGAAGAGTCTCTATTTCTGACCAGGCATTTGCTAGCTTCACCAGTCCTGTCTAGTTTCAAACTTCTCTAGTTTTTGTTTTCCATCTTCTGGTTTTAGTAATCATTCTCTTTCAAACACAAAAGGTTCACATAGATTATATACTCAGTACCTTTCATCGTTAAGCATGGCATTTTGCACACAGTAGACCCTCAGATCTCTGGGTGCTTATAAATATGATTTCTGCATCATCTATTTGATTTTCTAACTCTATAGCTAAGGTTACAAGATAGTTTTCTTTTTTAGTATATAGAAGGGGGGATGCAATAAAAGATGAAAAATAAAGCCATTTGCTAATAGAAGGATTTAAAAAAAATCTATCCACAGGCAAAGAGAAGGTTCTTAAGTATTGTGTTTTGGGCAGTATATTGAGTCTTATTTGCGTGTTAGGGACATTTAGAAACAAAAATATTTTAAATCGTAAAGAGTTTTAAATGCAGAATATAATGAAAGGCCTATTTTTTTTCAGCCTGCTATTGTTAACGTGCCTGAAGAGCCATGAATCTGAAATTTACGATGTCAGTTTGGTATAAAAATTCCTTTCCCTTCCTTTTTTCCCTCTCTTTTATTAGCTATAAACATTCAGATGAAAACCACCTAACTTGTAATGGACCCCCTATGGAAATTCCTGGAGAATATACAGATAAGTTGAATGTAACCTACACTTACTCTGTGAAATTTGAAGTGAGTATTCTATGCCATCATCTTATTTTTTCCCAAATCAAGTATATAAATATCATATATTTCATTAATATTAAAGCCTTAATTTCCGTCAATTTAAAGTTGTGTAACACAGCTTAGGAGCCCAAGAAAGTAGGTAAGTTCTTTATGTTAAAACCATTCAAAAGACAACAATTACAGGAATTGCTGTATTCAATCTACTACATTTCGGGTACCTTGCCCAGTACATTACTTTCTCATACTTCACACTGAGGTTTGAATGAGGTACATGGGCAACCAGAGGGGTGTCTCCTGGGGTTGGCAGACTGGCTGACTGCTCAAGTGAGACCTTCAAGGAAGAATATCTTGTGGAAGAGACACAATCTATTGTAGTGAAAAGAGCTGACATATTGGACATTTGGACTGACCTACAGTTCAAATTGGGGCTTGGCTGCTTACTAGCTGCATGAGCATAGGCAAGTCATGTGATCTCTGAGGCTCGATTTCTTCTCATGTCATTTCATCCTCATTTTCAGAATATATAAAGCCCTTAGCATGACACAGAGTAGGTCCTCAACATATAACATTCATTATTATTTGTACATCTGGAATTTTTCCTTTTGTAAATAGCTATTTTTATAAAGATGGTATGTATTTTTGGTAAATAGATAGATAGGCAGATAGACAGATTGACTATTAACATTCTGGTGAATAATTTATCAGCTCTTCAAAGCCCATGTTTTCCAAAGAGTTTTCTATAAACTAGTTCCTTCATATTTTATTTGTTTTAGCTTGGTATTTTAAAAGATGTTATGTGAAAAAAGGATCTATGATGAGGTTACTTTGGATAATGCTAGGTTAAACAATGTTAAAACAATGGCTTTATGAGTATTCACTATGTTAAAAAGCATTGTGAATTTTCAAAAGATGATTATAATATGCAGCATTTCATAGACCATGGCAAGAACTCATGGGGATATAATTTTCTGTAGAATATATAAGGAAAACACTGCGTGTGGTGCTAAAAAGTGTACACCTTTGTACAAATGGGATATTACATGTGCTATTTTCACTTAATGTGTATGTCATGGACATCTTTCCAGGTCAATAAATACAGAGTCACAGCCTTCTTTTTATTGACTACATAGTATATTTAACATACAGGCTGTAATTGACTTATTTAGTGCCATATTGATAAAAACAACCCAAATGTCTAATTTTTAATTATTATAAACAATGCTTTAATGAGCATCCTTACTTTTTTATTTGTCTGATTATCTCCTAGACTTAAATTCCTAGAAGTAGGATTATTTAGGTAACAGGATGTGCACATTTTGATAATACCTTACCAAATTCTTTTGCAGAAAAGTTGCTAGGCCTGAAGATCTGCTGTTTCCTCACACACTCAGCAATACTAGGTTTTTGTCAGTTTTAAAAATCTTGCTTCAGAATTTAATTCTGTGAGTATAACAAAGGGAGGTAGATTCATACTAGGCAAACTCCTAATGATCCAATATATAAACCAGAACACCAATTTTGTAATTTATGTGAAGAAATATAAATGTCTAGTGGACCACACCATTCATGTCAGCTGGTTAGCCCATCTGCTCATAATAAAGATATATGAGAAAGAAAATATAAATAGAATAGAATAAATAGAAAGTTTCTTGGTGAGCATAGGACCCCAGAGCAAAAGTAAGAGAGTATTAAAAGATGATATTCATGTGCACTAGTGCTATGCTTGCCCATGGACCAGATATCTGGTTCATATTCATGGGTCAGGTACTCTTAGCCTTGGACAGTATTAGAGGTGCTTCTCCAAAAGATGAACTTTGGGGCTTTTCTTTCATAGGGAAAACTTTTTATGACTATGTAGATATATGTATTTCTCTTTATAGTTTTTCAAGATGATGCATCATATTTTTGATTCAGCTTTCATTATACTTGATTTTATATAAGACTTATTTCTTATGGCTTTAGATTTGCTTTCCTGAGACAAAACCCTAATCACCTTATTTGGGATTAGGTCTCAAATCTCTTTGAACACTTACAAATTGTGCTTGGTTTGTGTCATTTCTATAGATGGCCTGACAGCCATTATGACACGATTCTTCCTAATCTCATTCTGAAAGCAATTCCAGTTTGGGGATGCCTTGCTTTTGTCCCTATGTATCACCTATAAAATGTTATCTCCATTTTATAAATGAGGATCCTGAAGCCCAGTGAGCTGAAGTAATTTTCTCTGGATCATAGCTAGCAGGAGGTGGAAGTGATATTCAAACTCAGGTCTGTTTGGCCCCAAACTCATAGTTTTTCCACTATTCCATTTTGGCTTTCTATATTAAAGGTCTATTATATTTTCTGCCTACAGAGTTACTGTAAAGAAAATGAGAAACGTTTATGTTAGAAATGTGTGTGTGTGTGTGTACTTTGAATCATCCAGCTAGAGGTCAGGATTACTTGATCCTACAGCCTGCAGTTTACCCAAAGTACAATTGGTGAAAACAGGCAATTTACTAGTCCAATAAGTATAGTCCAGTCTTCTAATCTCTGGATGAAACACAGAAGTGTAATCTGGGGAAAGGAATGAAATACACCCTGAAGAAATTAAAATAACCTTTCCCCAGTGATTGAGAATAGTATTCCAAGTCCAAGCTATTATCAGAAGTTGATTGAAGAGCTGAAGCCCTTATACATTTTTATCACTTATCAGTTGGCTATTAAAATTTTAAGTATAGGATGGTAACTAGACTTATGGTGGTGATCATTTTGAAATGTATAGAAATATTGAATCACTATGTTGTGTAACAAGAACTAACATAGAGTTGTAGGTCAATTATACTTCAAAAACAAACAAGCAAACAAACTCATAGAAAAAGAGATCAGATTTGTGGTGACCAGAGGCAGGGGATGGGGGCAGGGGGAATCAGATGACGGTGGTCAAAAGGTGCTAGGGATGTAATGTACATCATGATAAATATAATTAACACTGTACGTTATATATGAAAGTTGTTGGGAGTAGATCCTAAGAGTTCTGATCACAAGGAAAACATATATATTTTTTTTCTTTAATTTTGTATCTACAGTATATGAGAGGATGGATGTTCACTAAACTTACTGTGGTCATTTCATGATGTATGGAAGTCAAATCCTTATGCTGTACACCTTAAACTTATACAGTGATGTATGTCAATTAGATCTCAATTAAACTGGAAGAAAAAAATAAAATAAAAAAATTTAAGTGTAGGAGCGCTTATGTTTACAGTAAAAGCCAAGGGAAAGCACATCTAAATTGAAGTTTAGATTCATGCCAGGAGCCTGCATGGTATGGTGTTAGTGGTCTGCCTGCCTGTCAGGAAGTAACTGTGGCAGTCAAAAGAGCTGAAGTGCAAGTTCAGATGCAGCTATACCAAATGGGGGTTTGGGGGAATTGCCTTATTTGAGGTTAGGTCTCAACTCCTTGTTCTTTAAGTTTCCTTAATACTGGGAGGTATTCCAGAAGAGGAATTTTTCCTTTCCCGTTGAAACTCATTTAGGGTGCTTAGAAGGCTCCTGGCTTCCAGACGTGGTGCGGTGGAAAGAACCAGACACACCCAAGGTTTGAATCCTGGTTTTGACATTTGCTAGCTGTGTGAACTTCGGTAGGTTACACTGAGCCTGTATTTCCTGATCTGTAAAATGGGGCTAAAATAGTTACCTCATGTGACTGCTGTCAGAGGTAAGTGAACTAACATATAAAATATTTAGCACAGTGCCTAGCCCGTAGCAGACACACAATGTTTCCTATCCCTTCTCTCAGATACAGGAGCACCTGATTTACTAATGTTTTATACAAGAGTAGCTCATGTATGCAGAGTGCACTTACACAGTGAGAACACACCAAGCCACAATATTCTTTTTTTTTTCTCTTTAGTTAATTTCTTTTAACCACAATATTCTTTTTTTTTTTTTTTTGTAGAAATGTGTTTGGCTTTTTTTTAAATTAATTAATTAATTTATTTTTATTTTTGGCTGTGTTGGGTCTTCGTTTCTGTGCGAGGGCTTTCTCTAGTTGCGGCAAGCGGGGGCCACTCTTCATCGCGGTGCGCGGGCCTCTCACTATCGCGGCCTCTCTTGTTGCGGAGCACAGGCTCCAGACGCGCAGGCTCAGTAGTTGTGGCTCACGGGCCTAGTTGCTCCGCGGCATGTGGGATCTTCCCAGACCAGGGCTCGAACCCGTGTCCCCTGCATTGGCAGGCAGATTCTCAACCACTGCGCCACCAGGGAAGCCCAGACCACAATATTCTTTACCTGAACACCAGAAAGTTGCTGTTATAGTTGTGGGGAGGGCGCCAGGAAGAGTGGTGATGGATATCTCTGATGGTGCTGTTTCTTTATTTTCTGTCTTGGGTTTGGGTTGAATTTTTTTTTTTTGTTTACCCAGTGATAATCGTACACATCAACATTTCTCAAAGTGCATTCCCAAGAATACTAGTCAAATAAGTTTGGAAAATGCTACTTTCTACTGTCTCCTTTCTTAGCTTCACAAAGCACATTAGTGTTTAAAAGTCTTCTAATAAAGAAACCTTTGACTGAGTCTAACTCAACATTTTACCATCGTCTTTGACTATGGAGTACCATTCTGGAGTAACATTTATATCCCACTGCAGATTCCACTTTGTGTACCCTAGGTGTACATGGTTGTTGTGTCTTGTAGTAGCTTACAAAACTCTATTGAACTAGAAATTTTTATTTTTTATTTTTTTAAATTAGAAAAATTTTTATTGAAGTATAGTTGATTTACAATATCGTGTAAGTTTCAGGTGTACAGCACAGTGATTCAGTTATACATATATATATTCTTTTTTAGATTCTTTTCCCTTATAGGTTACTACATGATGGTGAGTATAGTTCCCTGTGCTATACAGTAGGTCCTTATCAGTTATCTATTAAAAAAAAAAAAAGAACCTCCAGAAGTTTCCTTGCCAACTCCTGGATTTTGGACTTCTAGCTTCTAGAACTGTGAGAGAATAAACTTCTGTTGTTTTAAGTAAAAAAAAAATTATAGTAGTTTAGTTATTCATGTTCATTGTAGAAAATATAGAAAAATCACAAAATGTGAATAAGAGTCATTTAGAATACCACCACGTGCTGAGAACTACCATGAACATTTTTGTGTATGTAATTAAGAGTGATAATTCAAAATCAGACAGCTGGGTGCGGGTGTTTTTCCTCTAGTTGCGGCGAGCAGGGGCTACTCTTCTTTGCAGTGTGCGGGCTTCTCACTGTGGTGGCTTCTCTTGCTGTGGAGCACAGGCTCTAGGCGCGCGGGCTTCAGTAGTTGTGGCACGCGGGCTCAGTCGTTGTGGCTCGTGGGCTGTAGAGCGCAGGCTCAGTAGTTGTGGCGCTCGGGCTTAGTTGCTCCACCGCATGTGGGATCTTCCCCGAGCAGAGCTTGAACCCGTATCCCCTGCACTGGCAAGCGGATTCTTAACCACTGTGCCACCAGGGAAACCCGTATATAGTGTTTGTATAGCATTTTTTTGATAAAGAAATATCTTACATTCTTCTTTCTTGAACTAAGTCTTTGAAATCTGGTGTGTGTTTTATACTTAGAGCTCATCTCACTTAGGACCGACCACGTTTCAAGTGCTGAATACCCATGTGTGACTAGCTGCTGCCATCTTGGCAAAGATCTAGACCTCCACATTTTCAGGGACTGTCCCCTTTGGTCTGTGCTTCTACTTGTTTTTCACCTTTTGTTGCTTCTCTTAATACAGAAAATCCCACCAGGTCCTGTGACATGCATTGATCCCAGGCACTTGGCTGGGTGAACTACAGTCTCTCACCCTCCTGCAGACTGCAGAAGCCTTCCACAAAGACAGTCTCGGGCTAGGGGAGGGGTAGGTGTGATCCTGACACAGGGATGGGGCAGGGCGGGGGGGCCTGGCTGGGGAAGCTGAACACGTCAGACGACTTACAGATGTCAGTGCCATACAGCAGCTGTGGCGCCTGAGCCACCTGGGTTGCGATCTCCATCCTCCTGCGCCGCCTCTCCCACCTTAGTGCAGCCACCTGCAAACTGCTGTTTGGACGCAGAGCTTGTGGTCATCGGCCGAGTTGTTGGCCTGAGCCCCTGGTCAGGCAGCTACTGGCCACAGAAAGGTTCAGAGGCAAATATAGCAATTTTTAGTTATAAAAGTTTTGTCTTTTTGCTTTTTAATTGAACATCTTATGCACTTTATGTTTTCAGAAAATAATACATGTTCCCAAGTGGGTACAAAGTTTGGTGTTTATATAACAATTTTGTTCAGAAGTTATTGAAGGATGGGACCATAAAGATTAACATTTGAGTGAAGACCTTTTATTCATCCATTAATATAACAAATATTTATTGAGGGCCTATTATGTGCCTAGCATGGGAATTTTTATAAAGTACCTAGTTTAACTTTATTTTTCACAATAGTCCTCTGAAGGCAGGTACTATTTTAAATCTCCATTTTATAGACTATAGAACTGAGACTCATAGAGATAAAGTTACTTGCCCAAGGTCACAAATGTAAAGGATTATAAGTTTAGATTAGCTTGACTACAGAATCCAGGCTTCTAACACAGTCTCTTTAATACATCATGTGAGTTTAGAATGGGAAGGAGTTATGGTGGGTGAATTGACCAAGAAGGCATTCTAAGAGAGAGGCCTTTAGCTAGTCCTTGAAGGATGCTGAGGATAATTTGGATAGAAGGGGTAGAGGTGTGCAAGGCATTCTGGGAAAGCCTATAAACTGAGTTAAAAGACCTGGCGTTTAGGAATCTGGAGAGGAGCTAGAGGAAGGGCTTTTCAGGTAAGAATGTACATGGTGTATGTGGGGAACAGTGAATAGACGTGTCTGATTGAAACAAAACTTTTTTCATTTGTTTATTCATTCAGCAACAGGCAGTAAATGCACTCCACGTGCCAGGTGTTAAGCCCTGGGGTATATAAAGGCCAAAAAGATTCAGTCTAGTACCCCAGACTTTAATTGTTTATATAGTATTGGTAGAAAGGTTAGAAAGATAGGTTTGGGCCAGATTTTGAATGGCTAAGGTATTTCTATTCACAATATTTTACTTTAGAAACTTACTGTTTTTATACCACCAACCAAAGGTTTTTTGGTTTCACTCTAATCACATTAATTTTAGCTATGTATCTACATATGTGAGTTATATAAGCTTTAGTTGTGGGCTAGCTTGGGACCCTAGCCACATATATAGTTGTTTTTTTTTTTTTTTTTGCAAGATACATTCCTGATTTTCAGGCACCATGGACCAATAACTGAATTGAGAATCAGAGAATTTTGGTGCTGGTTTGCTTCAAACTCATACTGTGACCTTGAGCAAGTTCATTTTCCTTTCTGGACTTCAGTTTCTGCATAGTAAAGTGAGGGAATGGAGCTGGATCAGGAGTTCTCAACCCTATCAGATCGATGTCCTCTTTGAATAACAAATGTTTTATCATTCTCCCTTACTATTGTAAAATTATATTAATAGATACTAGATAATTAAACCTGTCTTACACATAGTTTCAATAGGCATCAATATAGCACCCTAACTATAATATAAAGGAGAAATAAAGATAAATTAGTTTTAAATAAAATAATGTATGTTTCAGTATATATTTCAGTCATTGTCAGATGCATGCACCTATGTGTATAATCATTGTAAACATGACATCTACGAATGCATATGGCTATGAGAATATTGTACATTGATGGCTCAAATACCACATCTTTCTAAAGGATACCATGATTTTCTCAAATGTTGATCAATTTTGGTAAAGTTTCAAGCCAAACATAGTACCATTTTCCCTCAATTTACATGGTAGTTGCATTGCTGGGGGAAAAAATCAATGTATATTAAAACTATGTAAAAATACTTTATCTGTAAAATGAAGTTAGAATCTAGGCGCAGATAATCATAAGCAGTTTTTCACTCACATGAATGTTGGATGGGGCTTTTGGAAGTTCTTCTCAATTCTTTGTGCGGGTCTCCTTGTGCCAAGCAGGACGTCTGGCCTTCTATTCAATACCATGCTGCTAAATTCCAGTAGCATCCCCACACCTTTTCATTATGCCCCCTAGAGGGTGCTGCTTCCCCTGTTGAAAACAGCTAGACCAAAAGAAGCTGTAGTTACCTGCCAGCTTGATTCTTTGATTCCCTGCCTGTATTTTTACCGAGTGAAACCCATCATGTGCTGTGTCCTGAATCAAGAATTCTCGTCTATATTTCTACATTTGCTTCTTGTGACTTCATTATAAATAGCATTAAAGACCTGCTTACCTTGTATGCATTTATGACAATTGCTATGTCTTATAAAAGATTTTGAAACTCTGGGATGTAAAGATGCAGAATAATTCATTAATTTTAAATGGATTTAAAAAATGGGTTCCACCATTTAGTTATCTTTTTGCATTTGTCATTTTGTCTCAAATGTACCTTAGGATTTTAAAACGATTTATTTTCTTATGCAGGAGTAGTATGTGTTGTGGACTGTTATTTCCAGCAGATGGCAATGTTTGGTGCAAAAACTGCTTGATTTAACAACTGCAGATTTTCTAGGCTCTCTTTGTATTTAAAAGCCAAACTTCATAGTGCATATTTGAAAGTTTCTCTCCTTTTTTTTACATTTTGTTTTTTCTTCCAGTTTTACTGAGATACAATAGATATACAGCACTGTATGAGTTTAAGGTGTACAACATAATGATGTGACTTATGTCACGAAATGATGACCACAATAAATTTAGTGAGCACCCATCATCTCATATAGATACAAAATTAAAGAAATAGAAAAACAATGTCTTTTCCTTGTGATGAGAACTCTTAGGATTTACTCTGTTTAACAGCTTTCATATATAACATACAGCAGTGTCAATTGTATTTATCATGTTGTACATTACATCCCTAGTACTTATTTATCTTATAACTGGAAGTTTGTACCTTTTGACTGCCTTCACATAGTTCTCCCTCTCCCCATTCTCCGCCTCTGGTAACCACAAATCTGATCTCTTTTTCTATGGGTTTATTTGTTTGTTTTTGAAGTATAATTGATCTACAACACTATGTTAGTTCCTGTTACACAACATAGTGATCCAATATTTCTATCCATTTTAAAATGATCACCATGATAAGTCTAGTTACCATCTGTCACCATACAAAGGTATTACATAATCATTGACTATGTTACTCACCCTGTACATTTCATACTCGTGATTCATTTATTTTGCAACTGGAAGTTTGTGCCTCTTAATTTCCCTCACTTATTTCACTCCTTTTTATTTATTTTATTTTTTGGCTGCATTGGGTCTTTGTTGCTGTGCGTGGGCTTTCTCTAGTTGTGGCAAGCGGGGGCTACTCTTTATTGTGGTGCGTGGGCTTCTCATTGCAGTGGCTTCTCTTGTTGCGGAGCACGGGCTCTAGGTGCGTGGGCTTCAGTAGTTGTGGCACGCGGGCTCAGTAGTTGTGGTGCATGGGCTCAGCTGCTCCACGGCATGTGGGATCTTCCCGGACCAGGGCTCAAACCCATGTCCCCTGCATTGGCAGGTGGATTCTTTTTAATTTTTAAATTTTATTAAACACATATATATATTTTAAATTTATTTATTTTATTTATTTATTTTTTGGCTGTGTTGGGTCTTCGTTGCTCTGCGTGGGCTTTCTCTAGTTGCAGTGAGCAGGGGCTACTCTTCGTTGCGGTGCACGGGCTTCTCATTGCGGTGGCTTCTCTTGTTGTGGAGCACGGGCTCTAGGCGCGTGAGCTTCATTAGTTGTGGCACATGGGCTCAGTAGTTGTGGCTTGTGGGCTCTAGAGCACAGGCTCAGTAGTTGTGGTGCACGGGCTTAGTTGCTCCATGGCATGTGGGATCTTCCCGGACCAGGACTCGAACCTGTGTCCCCTGCATTGGCAGGCGGATTTTTAACCACTGTGCCACCAGGGAAGCCCCTTAACTCCTTTTTAAAAGGCTTGATATGAGATTACTTGCTTAAGGTGATTGACAGTCTGGTGAAGAGATGCATGCAATTCAAATTTTGAAAGATTAAGTCACATTTTAGTATAGGAACAATATTTTAATAAAATGGCTAAGATGAATCCTTTCATACAATGAATATTTATCCCTGGATTTGTCAGTTCTGTAAATTCAGATTTTCTTATAGGTTTTAAAAAAATAGTTTATTTCAAAACAATTTCATACTACAGAAAAATTGCTAGAATAACACAAAGAACTCCCGTAGTTCCGTTAACCAGACATCCAAATTGTTAACATTTTACTTCATTTGCTCCATTGTTCACTCTTCTTTGTGTGTGTCCATTATCATTAGTCTTTCTGTGAATCTTTTGAGAGCTAGATGTTGTCTCATTACCCCTATATCCTCCAGAGTATCTTTCCCTAAAACAAGGTCACCCTCCTATATAACTAGCATACAACCGTGCAAACCGGGAATCAATATTGGCATTACATTACCATCTGATTCACATTCATCCATTCAGATTTCACCAGCTGGCCAACAATGTCACTTTTCTCCTTTCTGATTCACTATCCTATCCAGGATTACATGTTATGTTTAGTTTTTGATCTCCTCCAATCTGGGCCAGTTCTTTAGTCTTTCCATGTGTTTCATATTCTTGAAATTTTTTTAAAAATTTATTTATTTTTTATTTATTTATTTTTGGCTGCATTGGATCTTCATTGCTGTGTGCGGGCTTTCTCTAGTTGTGGCGAGAGGGGGCTACTCATTGTTGCGGTGTGCGGGCTTCTCATTGTGGTGGCTTCTCTTGTTGCGGAGCACGGGCTCTAGGTGCACAGGCTTCAGTAGTTGTGGCATGCGGGCTCAGTAGTTGTGGCTCGAGGGCTCTAGAGCGTAGGCTCAGTAGTTGTTGTGCATGGGCTTAGTTGCTCCACGGCATGTGGGATCTTCCCGGACCAGGGCTCGAACTTGTGTCCCCTGCATTGGCAGGCAGATTCTTAACCACTGCGCCACCAGGGAAGTCCCTCTTGAAATTTTTGAAGAGTACCGACCTTACAATCTGTAGGATGACCATCAACCTGGGTCTGTCTGATGGTTCTTCGTGTCCAGGCTCAGGCCATGGATTCTCGACAGGAAGACCACAAAAGTGATAGCTCACATCAGTAGACACATAACGTCAACCTGACCTTTCATGGATAATGTTAACCATGATCACCAGGTCATCAGGTGTCAACTAAAATCCATTGTTGAATTAAAACTCATTTCAATTAAAACCCATCATTTCAGTTTTTTTTAAAGCAGTGTATATTGGCTTGCTTCATACCCACCCCCAAACTTCAGAAAAAAACACTTAAAGATACCTAATTTTAAATAATAAGTCATTTCAAACATAACTTGGTCAACCTGTACCAGTGTTTTCCTTTTGCTAAGAGCATGCCATTAATTTAAGGGGTAATAATACTGCATTAATGGTTTAAATGTTTACTGGGGATTATCATTTAAGATCATTTATTGGGGATATTTTATAAGAAAGCTATTGAAAGGTTGAGTTTGATTGCACACCAGCAGAAACAGCTGGTGATTATATTTTCTTGTGTTTTATTCTGTACTGAGCACTACAGTATTAAAAAAACTTTTATAAATTCGTTGTTAAAATATTTCAAAATACTTAACATACAAAAATGTAAAATATTAAAATATTCTATAAGAAATAATGACTGAAATTGAATACTGTTTTCTAATTAAACAAAATACCCTAATAATAAACCTATTTGCAGGAGGTGGATTTTGTGTGTTGCAGTGACAACTAAAAGTTGTCTTTTAGTTCAAATGTTGAGTTCAGTTTAAATAATAATATTGATAATACTTGTATGTGGTGAAGACTGCAAACCATATAGAAAATGTATAAGTAAAATTCTCCCTTCCTTTACTACCCTCCCCCCAATTTCTAGTCTCTTGCTCCAAAAGTATAACCATTATTTTTTCTTCCAGAAAAATGTCTGCATCTACAAAATATGTATATAATTTGGGGGGGGAATAGAATCTTGCTGTACATAACTTGTCTTACTATATACTTTTCACCTTTCTTTTTTCGCTTGATGCTATTTCATAGACATAGTGTCACCTATAGATGCACATCATTCTTTTTAATGGTTACATAGTATTTCTTAGCATGGATTACCACAGTTTATTTATTCCCATTCTGATGGGAATTTTTGGTTTTTTCTAGGTTTTTAAATTTACAAACAAAACTACAGTGACATTACATATACCTTTGTAAGCATGGTATGAAGTTGCAATTAAGATGAAAATGTGGTCTGGACAAAAGGAAATGAAGTATGGGGTGGACTTAGGGTTACAGAAAAATAGTAGCAAAATGGTACTATTTCTGGTGAACAGCAGTAAGCTAAAATTATTTTTTTCCTAGTCCCTTTCTGAAATGAGGTAGAATATCAGTAAATAAAAAAATGATAAAAATATCAGGCTAGATTGCATGATTCCATGAAGTTAGCAGTAAAGAAATAGAGACAGTACAGGCAGAATAACTTTCTGTCTGTTTTAGGATTATAACCAGTAAAAAGTCAGTTAAAGTTTGGTCATGTGATTTTGTATTTTTGTTTTTAGGAAAACAAACATATCAAGTGGGGTTCTAGATGGGATTATATTTTGGAGTGCATGTCTCATACCAGCATTCAGTGGTTTAGGTAAGCACTTTATGAAATAAAGAATAAGTAGCTTCATGGTAGGAAATGTATACAAACACACACACACACATACATACATATATGTATTTTAAAAATTATTTTGTCACCAGAGATGATCTTTTTTTCTTTTAGTTTTATTGAGATATAATTGACATATAGTACTGTATACGTTTAAAGTATGCAGCATAGTGATTTGACTTACATTGATGACCACAATAAGTTTAGTGAACATCTATCATCTCCTATAGATACAAAATTAAAGAAATACAAAAAGATTTTTTCCTCGTGATGAAAACTCTTAGGATTTACTGTTTAACAACTTTCATATGTAGCGTACAGCAGTGTTAATTATATTAACCATGTTGTACATTATACCCCTAGTACTTCATCTTATAACTGCAAGTTTGTACCTTTTGACCACCTTCATCCAGTTCCCCCTCCCCCCACCCCCATCCGAGATGATCTTGAGTGACATTTTTCCTTCTCTGTGGCTAATTTCCCTTCTCCTTCCTCTCCCCCACCTCTCCACATATGCAAAGAGAAAGAAAAAAGGAAAATCTGTATTAAATATACTAAAGTGTATGCTGAAGGGAAGGAGAAGGCTGAGATGTCCTAGAGATAAGATGTCTGCGTGTAAAGAGTAGTCCATGCTGGGAAGTAGGCAGGATAGGACTGTGGCAGTGGACACTGTGCAAAAGATGGAATGAAAACAGGATAGACGCTTTCATTTGTGGGGTCAAAGTCTGAGCAAACTAGAGTGTAAGAAAAAGCAGTAACCACCTGGGGTGGAGGAAAGTCAGGATGTCATGAAAGACTGGGAAGAGAGCAGAGAAAGGTGAAAAGATTAAGTATGAGAAACCAAAAACATTGCAAGTGGTCAAGGCAGGTCATATAGACGAGAGGACTGTGTTGAGATAATGTCTGTGAGTGAAGGTGGATTCATTCTCCACGTATTCTTTTTCATCCCTATTAGGGTGCCAAGCACTAGGAGAGGTTCTCAGACGTGGCGGTGCATAAGGCCAACAGGCTTCTGCTCGCAGGAAACTTATATTCTAGTGGATTCAGAGTGAAGGGACTTGATTCCTCAGGAATCTTCAACAGGACAGACCACAGAGTTAGGAGTCCTTCAGGACTGTGGAAGGAGTAGTTTCAACATGAAATCGAAGGATGGACCAACTGAGAATGTGATGATTGGGGCTGTCATAAAGCGTTGACAACGAGAGTAGGATCTTCAGTTAGTAACTTAGGAGACTGATCAGAGAAGCCGACGAGAAATAGATGAACCTGTGTATGTAGTATTTTTTTCCCGTTTTCCTCATATCCTGTAATAAACCAGTTTTGAATGGAAGAAGACTATAAAGGTAAAGATGAAAGTAAGGAAAGGTGTGATTCTATGAGTATGGTCTTCTGAGGTGATGATTTTCCTTATATGCCATTGCCTTTATTTTTTAAAAAATTTATTTTATTGAAGTATAGTTGATTTACAGTGCTATTGCCTTTAAAGTGAGAATAGCACCCCCTTCTCCTCCTCCTATTTCTATCCTTATTCTTCCTTCTCCTCTACCTCCTTCTCCTCCTCATTATTATTATCATATTGTAGCTTTTCTAGAAAATCTTCTGTTTGGGCAATAGTCCAGGTCCCATTTTGTCACACCACCCAGAACTCTCTTCAGATAAAATTTATTTACTTATTATTTTTTTAAAGATTTACTTATCATTTATTTTATTTATTATTGGCTGCATAGTGTCTTGGTTGTGGCACGTGGGATCTTCATTGAGACATGCGGGATCTTTTGTTGTGGTCTTCTGTCTATTTGCGGCATGCGGGTTTTCTCTTCTTTAGTTGTGGTGCATGGGCTCCAGAGTGCGTAGGCTCTGTAGTTTGCGGCACACAGGCTCTCTAGTTGAGGCGCGCGAGCTCAGTAGTTGTGGTGCGAGGGCTTAGTTGCTCCACGACATGTGGGATCTTAGTTCCCTGACCAGGGATGGAACCCACATCCCCTGCATTGTAAGGCGGATTCTTTACCGCTGGGCCACCAGGGAAGTCCCTGGATAAAATTTATTTAAATGCTTTCTTTAAAGGGGTTGTGAAAGGGAAGGGCGTCCAGATAGATTGTGGAGCTAATCTCTAGTAGTATTAATATTTATAATGTAACAATAAATGTACTTTAGTTTCTGTCTCAAGCTAATTTACTTATGACATTTAACAGACATTTTAGACATTATCTTAGTGGCAGTTTTCTAAAACAGTGCTGGCCTTTTCATAGATTCTGGTGAAACTTTTTTGATGTGTCTGGATTTGTCTGGGTGGTGGGATGGCAGAAGGTCTTGATTTTGATTTGGGCATAGATTTTAAGGTTCAGTTTTGGAAACAGTATGTAAGAGCTGGTAGGTAAGTGGTCCATGGGGTCTTTACCCCGAAGCTTGATAAAGACTTGATAGAGTTAAAAGCCTTGGTCCATCAGCTAAGAAGTCAGTCAGTCAGTCATCAATTCAACATTGATTCCTGAACTTCCATGCTCAGTTTCATGTTCTGGAACTATGTCTGTGTTCCTGATCTTATTCATTTCCCCTTGTTTCTTTTTGGGAATGTACTCTTACAAAGTTCTAAAATAACCTTAAGAATAGTGTTGCTTCTATTGATTTATTTGTAATGCACTTTTGTGATAGAGCTTTTTTTTAAAAAATTTTTTATTATTTGTTTTTGGCTGCGTTGGGGCTTCGTTGCTGTTCGCGGGCTTTCTCTAGTTGCGGCGAGTGGGGGCTACTCTTTGTTGTGGTGCACAGGCTTCTCATTGCGGTGGCTTCTCTTGTTGCGGAGCACGGTCTCTGGGCATGCAGGCTTCAGTAGTTGTGGCTCACAAGCTCTAGAGCACAGGCTCAGTAGTTGTGGTGCATGGGCTTAGTTGCTCCATGGCATGTGGGAATCTTCCCGGACCAGGGCTCGAACCCATGTCTCCTGCATTGGCAGGCGGATTTTAAACCACTGCGCCACCAGGGAAGCCCCTTGTGATAGAGCTTTAAGTTCATTTAATATATTGATGTATTCAGCCTTTGATCCACATTTAACCTTAGAAAACTGATCGACATAATGATAATTTGAATGTCTTTCTTTTACGTGTGCACACATTTTCTTTTTAGTATTCAAATAAGAAACTTGGGACTTCTATTTTTCCTTCTTTATGTTTTGTAGTATTATGAATTCCATTGTTATTGCTGTCTTCTTATCTGGAATGGTGGCTATGATCATATTAAGGACTCTCCATAAAGATACTATCAGATATAATCAGATGAGTTTTCCCGTAAGTAAAAATGCACATATTTGATTCAGCAAATATTTTGAGTGCCTGCTTTGCCCAGTTCTCAATGTTATATTTCTACTTAGAGTATAACACCTTGAATACAATGCATTTTGATGTCTAGTAATTTTGCATATTATGCTGAATCAAAGTACAGAGTGTTGTGTTGATTCTTAAAAAGTACAGGTAAGTTTATTGGAGAGTTATTTGCTATCAACTCTTTGGTTATATTCCTTTTCATGTTTCTGACCTTTCAAAATATCATTATTTAAGATTTTCATTAATTTGCAGCATGAGATAAATGTATGAAACACTGCAAAATACTACAATTTAGGGTAAATTTAGTTTTATCAATTTATACTGTTTTGACTCTTGTAATCATTTGTGTATTGATGAACTTTTAATTTCTATAGAATTGGTTGAATCTTTTTTTTTAAATTAATTAATTTATTTTTGGCTGCGTTGATCTTTGTTGCTGCGCGTGGGCTTCCTCTAGTTGTGGTGAGCGGGGGCTACTCTTTGTTGCGGTGCGCGGGCTTCTCATTACGGTGGCTTCTCTTGTTGTGAAGCATGGGCTCCAGGTGCGCAGGCTTCAGTAGTTGTGGCACACGGGCTTAGTTGCTCCGCGGCATGTGGGATCTTCCCGGACCAGGGCTCGAACCCGTGTCCCCTGCATTGACAGGCGGATTCTTAACCACTGCGCCACCAGGAAGTCCCTTGGTTGAATCTTTTATGTATGTTAAATCGTGTTGCTTTCTTCATGAAAATCAAGCCAGTTGTGTCCTTTATATAATTAACACACTCCCTCCAATGCAAAACTTAAAGTAAGGGAATAGCTCATTTGTATGGCAGGGTCACATACCTGCCAGAGACCTACTCTATCCAAAATGAGCCATTGGTTTCCAGCTAGTCTGTCTCTAGAGGAAAATTCATTTTTCTCTAACTTTCAGAGCTCTTGTAACTTTCTGTCCTAGTAACTCCCGTGTTTATTAAAGACTTTCTCATATGCAAGAAGATGGCCAGAAGGAGTTTGGTTGGAAGCTGGTTCATGGGGATGTATTCAGACCTCCAAGGAGTGGAATGTTGCTGTCAGTTTTCCTGGGTCAAGAACACAAGTTTTGATTATGACATTTATTACTTTATGTGAGTAATCTCAGGTCAATATGTGTCTTCTTCAACATTCTTAGTGAGCTGGTAACATATGTTAAACTTTGATTCATGTGTACAAAAGAACTTTGAAAATTCTACCCTAAAGTTTAAGGAAATGTGTGTTTTATAGTACTTACATTTCTTTCTTCTCAAATTAAGGATATGAGTCTGAATATGTTCCTATATCAAGGAACTTTCATAGCATCTTCAGTTTTGAATAATTTATTGTAATGTCCAATACACTTGTTCCTTGCTTTGCAAGGTAGGTGCGTTCTTGAAAATCAGTATGTGGGTAGAATCATATTTTAAGTGAACTCAGGGAGTTATAATTCAAAGACTAGCATTTTGAAATGCTATGGCAAGCCTGAGTGCTGGTCTTTAAATGTATAAGCGCAATGGCATCGTTAGTAGGCTTACAGTGGCTGATGAACTCTGGCTGCCTTCATTTATCAACTAAAAATGGAGTTTGTCAGTTTTTGATAACCAGAGTGCTGATTTTCACAAACAAAGCTGCTGTAAATAAATGGCTTATTAGCTGTTTCAGATGTCAGTGATAATTTCAAAATTTAGCTCTTAAGGTTATATTTTCCTGAGACCAAGTCTCACTGTGATTTTTTCCCCCTTACCTTGAATAAAAGGAAACAGAAGGAAATTTTTGTGGGAAAAATGATTTGCTGTTTATGCAGTGACTACTGGAGTAGGGAAGGGGAAGATCTTTTGTTTAATTTTGATTTAAACAGTGAGATTAAAGGCTAAATTGAAAACATATCATTTGCCTTGTATGGAAGATCAGACTTTTGCATTAAGAAAAAATTGTCAAAAAAATTAGCTAAGAGAATAACATCAAAGAATTTCCTTGTATGCTGTTTCATAAAAATATCTTCATAAGGTTGTCTTTATTATAAAGTCCTATGTGCTTTTGAGGCCATTACTGTCACTGGTTTGATATTTCTCTTTTGTGCCTTTAGTTCTGGCCTGTCTTGGTTTCCTTTCCCCTGCCAATCGAGGTGCTTTAATGACCAGTGCTATTCTGTTATGGGTCCTTCTGGGAACCTCTGCTGGATACGTATCTGCTAAGATGTATATGAGTAAGCATTGCAACTGTTATTATTCCAGTAAGTTGGTGTGTTAAATGTAGAAATTAAAAAGCTGTAAAATTCAAAATTCAAAAATTGCATGGGGAATTTTAGCTGACCTAGCAAAATGTAGTTGTGTGTTAGTTACTATAAAGTATTTGTAAAGTGGACTAAATCCAGTTGCTCCAGTAACTCTTCTGTCCTTTACTTCCTCAGCATTTAGAGGTATTAAGTGGAAGACAAATTTTTTGCTGACGGCACTACTGTGTCCTGGGTTAATATCTCACGTTCTCTTTTCTCTATGCCATTATACTCTTTCTTATACTTTTTTTTAAAAATAAATTTATTTATTTATTTATTTATTTATTTTTGGCTGAGTTGGGTCTTTGTTGCTGCGCACGGGCTTTCTCTAGTTGCGGTGAGTGGGAGCTACTCTTTGTTGCGGTGCATGGGCTTCTCATTGCAGTGGCTTCTCTTGTTGCGGAGCGTGGGCTCTATGCGTGTGGGCTTCAGTAGTTGTGGCACGCGGGCTTCAGTAGTTGTGGCTCGCGGGCTCTAGAGCGCAGGCTCAGTACTTGTGGTGCACAGGCTTAGTTGCTCAACGGCATGTGGGATCTTCCTGGACCAGGGCTCGAACCCGTGTCCCCTCCATTGGCAGGCAGATTCTTAACCACTGTGCCACCAGGAAAGCCCCTTTCTTATACTTTATCTTGGAAAAATCATTTTACACGATAATGAAGAGTAGAAAGGAGTTGAGTGACCACTGTGTTTTCTATGGCTGCAGCATTCTTTTTCTGGTGTATCTGCGTTCTTTTCATCTTTTTGTACATCTTAACCCCTAGTACAAAGAGATGGCGATGGTGCTGTGGTATTCCATTTTCAAAAATTAATTAATTAATTTTTGGCTGCGTTGGGTCTTAGTTGCTGCGTGCGGGCTTTCTCTAGTTGCTGCGAGAGGGGGCTACTCTTTGTTGCGGTGCGCAGGCTTCTCATTGTCGTGACTTCTCTTGTTGTGGAGCATGGGCTCTAGGCATGCAGGCTTCAGTAGTCATGGCACGTGGGCTCAGTAGTTGTGGCTGGCGGGCTCTAGAGCTCAGGCTCAGTAGTTGTGGCGCATGGGCTTAGTTGCTCCGTGGCATGTGTGATCTTCCCAGACCAGGGATCGAACCCGTGTCCCCTGCATTGGCAGGCGGATTCTTAACCACTGTGCCACCAGGGAAGCCCCTTTCTTATACTTTATCTTAGAAAAATCATTGTACATGATAATGAAGAGTAGAAAGGAATTGAATGACCACTGTGTTTTCTATGGCTGCAGCATTCTTTTTCTGGTGTATCTGCGTTCTTTTCATCTTTTTGTACATCTTAACCCCTAGTACAAAGAGATGGCGATGGTGCTGTGGTATTCCATTTTGATCTTTGTTTTTGAAGCAGGTTTCATAAATGCTCATCTCAGTTATGCATCTTGCCTTATATATCACGTTAGAGTGACAATTTATACACCACATTGTGTTATTCTCCTCGTCCTTGCCTTCAGTGATTATTTCTTCATGTCTCACCTAGTTACTGCAGTGTCATTAGTGACTACAGTCCCCAGGCACAGTCATGGTCAGAGTGGGAGTCGGGGTGGTGCTGCACAGTGGCCATAATGGGAGTTCATCCAGTCCCCTAATTATAGAGATGTGGAATCAACGTGTTCAAGGTCACACAAGAAGTCAGTCATGAAGCCCAGGCTGTATATAACCAAACGCACCCCTTACATCCCGTCCAGTGCTCTTCCCATAATACCTCACTGATAAGGTGCTGACTTGCTTAAGGTTTTATCTTCAAATTCTTTAATACGTTTTGTCTTAGTCAGCTTGGGCTGCCATAACAAAATACCATAGACTGAGTGGCTTAAACAACAGACATTTATTTTCTCACGGTTCTGGAGACTGGGAAGCCCAAGATCAGGGCATCAACAGGGTTGGGTCCTGGTAAGCGCTCTCTTCCTGGTTGCTGCTAGCTGCCTTCTTGCTGTGTCCTCACATGGCAAAGGAAAAGAGAGAGAGAGAGCGAACTCTTTGGTGTCTCTCCTTATAAGGGCACTGATGCCATCATGAAGACCGCACCCTCATGACCTCATCTAAACCTTATCCCTCCCTAAAGGCCCCATTTCCAAATACCGTCACATTAGGGATTAGGGTTTCAACATATGAATTTTGGGGGACACAATTCAGTCCCTAACAAGTTTCATTAAAGAAAATTCTTTCCTTGATATGTTCTGAAGGACAAGTTTTTTTTTTTTAAGGAAAAAGTAGTGGATTATATCTTAACTGTTATGTGGTACTTTAATTTTCTTTTGTTGTAAAATTCCCATGTCCTTGATGCTAGAGTGTGTCACAATAGTGGAAGTCCTATAATGAAACTTATACATAGTAAATTCAGTTATATTATGTACTAATTAGTGACAAAATGAGAGCAAATGCTCTGTGACTGAGTATAATGCCATAAACAATTCAATGCAGTGATAGATGATATATTCAGTAGACTCATAATCTTTTATCTACATGTGGCTTGTTTTCTCCTAAACTCCAGGGGAAAAGGTAATATCATTGAAAAGATTGAACATTATAAGTTTGCACATCAAATACATGTACCGCAGTTTTTGACTTATTTAAAATAAGGACAATGCACTCCCCTCCCCCTTACCACCTTGAATAGAGCCATCTGCTTTTGCTATAACTCTTTTCAAGGGAACTAGAATGGGTGGTCTTTCCTGAGGTGAATGCTTTAATATATTTATGTAAGAAAGCAATGTCCTTGACAATATTTCAGATATTTGTTGCTTCAAGTTCAAGACTCAGATGAATCTGAAATTGAATAACTTTGGCAACAAAGTGCCATTGTGCTAAAGTCATTATACTGGATTGTCATGCAAGGGATATTGCAAGCAAGAACTAGTCAATAAACCATGTACTATTCTCTTCATTATTTACTCATTCAACATATTTATTGTGTTTTTTAAAAATTTTGTCTTGTTTTTGACTATATTTAATGCATTATGCTAGGCACTGTAGAGGAAATAAATGTAAATCTCCACTGAAACTGCCTTCGTGGCTTCAGATGAATAATAATGGCCCATTTTTCATCAGACAGATGTTCCATCTTATTGTAAAAAGAAGTTACGTCATTGAAATAGAAAATGTAAAAGAATTAGAATATGCTGTGTCACTAAGCTTGATTAGCTAAATTGAACAATTAACGTCTGAAAAGCATTAGCATTTGCAATGCACTATGAGCTGTTTTTATCATGTTTTCTATGGGATCAATTTTGAAGAATGTTTTACACAGAAAAATTTAAAAATTAAAGTAGGAATCCATAATAACATGGCTCAGTGTTACATGGGCTATGAAATGATGCAGTGGCAAACCACTTTTGTGAAAATAAAAATTTTTTTTAATTTGAAAAGCAACTGTTAACAGTGGTTGTCTCCTGGGTGGCTGGGGGACAAGAGTGAGAAGGAGACTATTTATTTCATACTTATTTTTCACTGTTTCTCTGTTTCTTTTTACTTTTCACATTGTGTACCATATGCATGCATTGCCTATTTTTAAATAATTTCATTATAAACAACAATAACAACAACTCATAACCATATTTTGAAGTGGAGAGGTAGCATTAGAGGCTACCGGCATAGGCTTTAGAGTCAGACACACACACACACACGCACCCTATGCTCTATACACATAGGGGTCCATTTCCCAATTCTGCCCCTTTCTAATTAATGAGGCCTTGAGTAGGTTGTGAATAATGCTGCAATGAACATGGGAGTGCAGCTATCCCTTTGAGATCCTGTTTTCATTTCCTTTATATATATACCCAGAAGTGGGATGGCTGGATCATATGGTAATTGTATTTAAAAAATTTTGGGGAACCTCCATACTGTTTTCCTTGGTGCCTGTACCAATTTAGATTCCCACCAAGGGTGCACGAGGGTTCCTTTTTCTCCACATCCTCGCCAACACTTCTTATCTCTTGTCTTTTTGATGATAGCCATTCTGACAGGTGTGAGGTGATATCTCACTGTGGTTTTGATTTGCATTTCCCTGATGATTAGTGATGTTGAGCATCTTTTCATGTGTCTGTTGGCCATCTGTATGTCTTCTTTGGAAAAGTGTGTATTCAGGTCCTCTGCCCATTTGTCAGTCAGATTGTTTTTTTGCTATTGAGTTGTGTGAGTTCTTTATATACTTTGGATATTAACTCCTTATCACATATATGATTTGCAAATATTTTCTCACATTCTGTAAGTTGTCTTTCCATTTTATTGATTGTTTCTTTTGCTGTGCAGAAGGTTTTTAGTTAGATGTAGTTCTGCTTCTTAAGTTTTGCTTTTGTTGCTTGTGCTTTTGGTGTCATATCCAAAAAATTGTTGTGAAGACCAATGTCAAGGAGTTTTGACCCTATGTTTTCTTCTAGGAGTTTATGGTTTCAGGTCTTATGTTTAAGTCTTTAATCCATTTTGAGTTAATTTTTGTGAGTGGTATAAGATAGGGATCCAATTTTATTCTTCTGAATGTGGTTATTCAGTTTCTCAACATCACTTATCGATTTCTTGGCTCCCTTGTCAAATACTAGTTGACAATATATGCAGGGATTTATTTCTGGGCTCTTGATCCTGTTCTATTAGTCTGTGTGTCTATTTTTATATTAGTACCATACTATTTTGATTACCATAGCTTTGTAGTATAGTTTGAAATCAGGAAATGTGATGCCTCCAGTTTTATTCTTCTCTCTCAAGATTGCTTTGGCTATTCGGGGTCTTTTGTAGTTCCATAGAAATTTTACGGTTGCTCTTTCTATCTCTGTGAAAAATGCCATTGGAATTTTTCAGCTGCTAATCTACTAATCTAATTTCTGTCCTTATGGACTTGCCTCTTCTGGACATTTCATATAAATGGAATCATAAAAAGTGTGGCCTCTTGTGTCTGACTTCTTTCACTTAGCATAATGTTTTCAGAGTTCATCCATGTTATAGCATGTATCACTACTTCATTCCTTTTATGATTGAACAATATTCCATTGTATCAATATACCACTTTTTGTTTACCCATTCATAAGTTGATGGTCATTTGGGCTGTTTTCACCTTTTGGATAATATGAATAGTGTTGCTGTGAACATTTGTATGTGATGTTTTGAGTGAAAATATGCTTCCAATTCTACTGGGTAGATACTGGGTATATACCTGGGAGTAGAATTACTGGGTCATATGGTCACTATGCTTACTATTTTGAGAGACCACCAGCCTATTTTCAAAAGTTGTTATACCATTTTACATTCCCACCAGCAATGTATGAGGGTTCCAATTTCTCTACACCCTCGTCAACACTTGTTACTGTTTTTGCTTATAGCCATCCTAATTGTTATGAAGTGATCTTTCATTGTAGTTTTAATTTACATTTTTTGATGACTAATGATATTGAGCATCTTTTCATGTGCTGATTTGTCACTTGCATATCTTCTTTAGAAATATGTCTATTCAAATCCTTTGCGCATTTTTAAATTGGATTATTTTTCTTTTTATTGTTGAATTGTAAGAGTTCTGTATATATTTTGGTTACTAGATGCTTATCAGGTATATCATTTGTAAATATTTTCTTCCATTCTGTGAATTGTCATCTCAATTTCTTGATAGTGTTCTTTGAAGTGCAAAACTTTAAAATTTTGATGACATTCACTTTATTTACTTTTTCTTTGGTTGCTTGTGCTTTAGGTGTCATATTTAAGAAGCCTAATCTAAGGTCATTAAAATTTATGCTTATGTTTTCTTATAAAAGTCTTCTAGTTTTATATCTTAAATATAGGTCTTTGATCCATTTTGAGTTAATTTTTGTATATGTGTGAGGTAGGGATCTAACTTCATTCTTTTGTACATGGATATCCAGTTGTCCTGACATTATTTGTTGAAAAGACTCTTTTGCTCCAATTGATTTGTCTTGATTCCCTTATTGAAAATGAAGTGTCCATAAATCTGTGGGTTTATTTCTGAACTTTCACTCCTATTCCGTTAGTCTATATGTCTATCCTTAGACCAGTACCCATAGTCTTTTCTTCTTTTTTTATAAGTTTGTTGCTCCTTTTTGTGTACTTGTATCTCTGAGATTATCTCTAATCTATTTATTTATTTATTTTTGGCTGTGTTGGGTCTTAGTTGCGGCACGTGGGGTCTTTCGTTGTGGCATGCAGGCTCTTCATTGTGGCTCATGGGCTTCTCTCTAGTTGTAGCATGTGGGCTCCAGAGCATGTGGGCTCTGTAGTTGTGGCACGTGGGCTCAGTAGTTGCGGTGCATGGGCATAGATCCCGTGGCATGTGGGATCTTAGTCCCCTGGCCAGCAATCGAACCCGTGTCCCCTGCATTGGAGGGTGGATTCTTAACCACTGGACCACCAGGGAATCCCACCCATAGTCTTGATTTTAGTCTGTAGCTTTTAATAAATTTTGAAATTAGGAAGTGGGAGTCCCCCAGCTTTGTTCTTTTTCAAGATTATTTTGGCTATTCTGGAACTTTGCATTTCCATATGAGTTTTAGGAAGTGCTTTTCAATTTCTTCAAAAAGCTGACTGGGATTTTGATAAGATTGCATGGAATCTGTAGATCAATTTGGGGGATATTGCCATCTTAACAATATTAAGTCTTCCAATTCATGAATACAGGATGTCTTTCCATTTATTTGGTCTTCTTTAATTCCTTTCAATTACATTATACTTTGTGTGATTTCAGATCTGTTAAATTTATTGAGACTTGTGTTATGGCCTAACATATGGTCTATCCTGGAGAACGTTCCATGTACACTTGAGAAGAATGTGTATTCTGCTGTCAATGGGTGGAGTGTTCTATAGATGTCTGTTACGTCTAGGAGGTTTACAGTGTTGTTAAAGTCTTTCATTTTCTTGTTGATCTTCTGTCTAGTTGTTCTATCCATTATTGAAAGTGTTTATTCAAGTCTCTAACTATCATTGTTGAATTGTCTGTTTCTTCCTTCAGTTCTGTCAGTTTTTGCTTCATATATTTTTGGGGCTCTGCTGTTAGGTACATATATGTTTATAATTGTTATATATTCTTGATAGATTGATACATTTATTGTTATAAAAGTCCTTCTTTACCTCTCATAATGCTTTTTGTCTTAAAGTCTATTTTGTCTGTTAGAAGTATAGCCACTCTAGCTCTCTTTTGGTTACTGTTTGCATGATATATCTGTATACAGTTGACCCTAGAACAACATGGGGGCTAGGGGCCCTGACTGCCTACACAGTCAAAAATCTGTGTATAACTTTAGAGTCAGCCCTCTCTATCCACGATTCTGCATCCACGGATTCAACCAATAGCAGATTGTGTAGCACTGTAGTATGTATTTATTGGGAAAAAATCCATGTATGAGTGGGCCCGTGCAGTTCAAACCCATTTTGTTCAAGTGTCAACTGTATGTAAAATCCTTTTACTTTCAATCTGTTTGTGTCTCTGAATCAAAATTGTGTCTCTTGTAGACATCATATATTTATGTGGATCATTTTTTTGGGGGTCCCTTTTGCCAACCTGTGCCTTTTAAATGGAATATTTCATCCATGTACATTTAATGAAATTATTGATAAGGTAGGATTTATATCTGATATATTGCTATTTTCTTTTTATAAATTTTAGGTCTTTTTTGTCCCTTCATTACTGCCCTCTATTGTGTTAAATAGATATTTTTAGTGTACTATTTTTATTCCCTTGTGCTTTCTTTTACTATTATTTTGAGTTTGTTCTTAGTGGTTACATTATGGATTACAATTAATGTCTCAATTTATAGCAATCTAGTTCAGATTAGTACCAACTTAATTTCAATATTATTAAAAATATATGCTCGTATATAGCTCCTTTCCCTCCTCCCTCCTTTGTGCTGTTATTGTCATACAAATTCATCTTAATGCTTTGTATGCTCATCAACACAGATTTATAATTACTGCATTATGCAGCTGTCTTTAAAATTTGATAGGCAAAAAAGAAGTTTTAAATAATATTTACTAATATTATTTACTAATATTATTACCTTTCTAATCTTAGGCTTCTTCATCTGCAGTATGGAAATAATAGTATTATCTACTTCATATGGTTGTTATGAGGATTAAATGGGATAATGTATTAAAGCATTTGGAACAGTGCCTAGCACATAATAAGTGCTTAATAAATGGTAGCTGTGGTTATTAGCTACTGTCTTCTTCTATTATCATGCCTTTGCTCAAGCTATTCCATCTATTTGTAATCCCTTCGTTCCAATTTTCCAATGCCAAATTTCTGTTCATTCTTTAATTTCTAGCTCAAATACTACCACTTTCATGTTTTGAAATTGTACAATGTCTATTACCATTATTACAACACTTACCACAGTATTCCTTAGATTGGAGTTATTTGTGATATGTCTTATCTCTCATTTTACATTCCAAGACTCATGAGGGTGAGCACTATGTCTTATTCATTTCTGTATCTTTCGCAGTGTGTAGTCCAGTGCCTTATATGAAGTATGAGTGCCTTATAGAGAGTAAGTGCTCAGTAAATGACTGAATCATGAATAATTTAAAATGCAAGACAGATTCAGTTTCCTAGTTCTGTTAGTAGAACTGAATGCAGTTTAAAAGCAATAAACCAGGCATGATACAAAGAACATGTTTCCCTCAAGAGGTTTAGGGGCTCTCTTAGGTACATGAGAGAGAGAATCATAAGGTACTGGGATTCTTATTTCTTAGAATGTGGTAGGTTACCAGAGAATTTCAGTGCCTCGTGGTATATACATGGACAATGTAAAAATGGATTTGATATTGAGCTGCATGAGTTGCTTGTATGTTTTGGAGATTAATCCTTTGTCAGTTGCTTCATTTGCAAATATTTTCTCCCATTCTGAAGGTTGTCTTTTCGTCTTGTTTACGGTTTCCTTTGCTGTACAAAAGCTTTTAAGTTTCATTAGGTCCCATTTGTTTATTTTTGTTTTTATTTCCATTTCTCTAGGAGGTGGGTCAAAAAGGATCTTGCTGTGATTTATGTCATAGAGTGTTCTGCCTATGTTTTCCTCTAAGAGTTTGATGGTGTCTGGCCTTACATTTAGGTCTTTAATCCATTTTGAGTTTATTTCTGTGTATGGTGTTAGAGAATGTTCTAATTTCATTCTTCTACATGTAGCTGTCCAGTTTTCCCAGCACCACTTATTGAAGAGGCTGTCTTTTCTCCACTGTATATGCTTGCCTCCTTTATCAAAGATAAGGTGACCATATGTGCGTGGGTTTATCTCTGGGCTTTCTATCCTGTTCCATTGATCTATATTTCTGTTTTTGTGCCAGTACCATACTGTCTTGATTACTGTAGCCTTGTAGTATAGTCTGAAGTCTGGGAGCCTGATTCCTCCAGCTCCACTTTTCTTTCTCAAGATTGCTTTGGCTATTCGGGGTCTTATGTGTTTCCATACAAATTGTGCAATTTTTTGTTCTAGTTCTGTGAAAAATGCCATTGGTAGTTTGATAGGGATTGCATTGAATCTGTAGATTGCTTTGGGTAGTAGAGTCATTTTCACAATGTTGAGTCTTCCAATCCAAGAACATGGTATATCTCTCCATCTATTTGTATCATCTTTAATTTCTTTCATCAGTGTCTTATAATTTTCTGCATAGAGGTCTTTTGTCTCCTTAGGTAGGTTTATTCCTAGATATTTTATTCTTTTTGTTGCAATGGTAAGTGGGAGTGTTTTCTTAATGTCACTTTCAGATTTTTCATCATTAGCGTATAGGAATGCAAGAGATTTCTGAGCATTAATTTTGTATCCTGCTACTTTACCAAATTCATTGATTAGCTCTAGTACTTTTCTGGTGGCATCTTTAGGATTCTCTATGTATAGTATCATGTCATCTGCAAACAGTGACAGCTTTACTTCTTCTTTTCCAATTTGGATTCCTTTTATTTCTTTTTCTTCTCTGATTGCTGTGGCTAAAACTTCCAAAACTATGTTGAATAATAGTGGTGAGAGTGGGCAACCTTGTCTTGTTCCTGAACCCAATCCAAAAATGAGCAGAAGACCTAAATAGACATTTCTCCAAAGAAGATATACAGATTGCCAACAAACACATGGAAGAATGCTCAACATCATTAATCATCAGAGAAATGCAAATCAAAACTACAGTGAGATATCATCTCACACCGGTCAGAATGGCCATTATCAAAAAATCTACAATGGCTGGAGAGGGTGTGGAGAAAAGGGAACGCTCTTGCACTGTTGGTGGGAATGTAAATTGATACAGCCACTAGGGAGAACAGTATGGAGGTTCCTTAAAAAACTAAAAATAGAACTACCATATGACCCAGCAATCCCACTCCTGGGCATATACCCTGAGAAAACCATAATTCAAAAAGAGTCATGTACCAAAATGTTCATTGCAGCTCTATTTACAATAGCCAGGACACGGAAGCAACCTAAGTGTCCATCGACAGATGAATGGATAAAGAAAATGTGGCACATATATACAATGGAATATTACTCAGCCATAAAAAGGAACGAAACTGAGTTATTTGTAGTGAGGTGGATGGACCTAGAGTCTGTCATACAGAGTGAAGTAAGTCAGAAAGAGAAAAAGAAATACCATATGCTAACACATATATATGGAATCTGAAAAAAAGAAAAAAAAATGGTCAGAAGAACCTAGGGGCAAGATGGGAATAAAGATGCAGGCCTACTAGAGAATGGACTTGAGGATATGGGGAGGGGGAAGGGTAAGCTAGGACAAAATGAGAGAGTGGCATGGACATATATACACTTAAACGTAAAATAGATAGCTAGTGGGAAGCAGCCGCATAGCACAGGGAGATCAGATTGGTGCTTTGTGACCACCTAGAGGGGTGGGATAAGGAGGGTGGGAGGGAGGGAGATGCAAGAGGGAAGAGATATGGGGACATATGTATATATATAACTGATTCACTTTGTTATAAAGCAGAAACTAACACACCATTGTAAAGCAATTATACTCCAATAAAGATTTTTAAAAAATGGATTTGAATTTAAATGGAGAAGCAGTTAAACTAATGAACATATGCTTCCTAAGAGAAATTGAAGAAAGTAAAATTATTTATTTATTTTTAAAAATAAATTTATTTATATATTTTTGGCTGCGTTTGGTCTTTGTTGCTGCACGTGGGCTTTCTCTCTAGTTATGGTGAGTGGGGACTACTCTTTGTTGCGGTGCATGGGCTTCTTATTGCGGTGGCTTCTCTTGTTGCAGAGCACGGGCTCTAGGCATGCAGGCTTCAGTAGTTGTGGCATGCAGACTCAGTAGTTGTGGCTCGTGTGCTCTAGAGCACAGGCTTAGTAGTTGTGGCGCATGGGCGTAGTTGCTCCGCGGCATGTGGGATCTTCCTGGAGCAGCATTCGAACCCATGTCCTCTGTATTGGCAGGCGGATTCTTAACCACTGCGCCACCAGGGAAGTCCCTAAAATTATTAAATGATGTCCTTTTCCTGCATGTAACCCCTAAAGCAGTAGGTAGAAAAGGGAAAGAGTCAGCAGAGGTTGATTGGCATGTACTCAAATTTTAAAATTAGAAGAAGAAAGTTTTAATTCCAGCACTCAGTATTAGGTGAGTGACCTTGGATAAGTCCTATAACCTTTCTGATTGTCCATTTCCTTGCTTGTAATGCTTGTGTCACAGAGTCATGTAGAGAAGTAAATGAACTAATGGATTGTGAAATTGTTTTGTGAGCTACAAAGAATTTTTGGTCACTCTTTTCTTTTGTGTTCCTACTGTTCTATGTCTATCATCTTCTATAGCATTTCCTATGTTGTAATTTATTTGTTTATCTCTGTCTCCCACTAGACTGAGCTTTTTCAGAGCAAGGATTTTTGTTTTATTTATCTTGGAACACCAGGGCCTAACGCATAGGTACTCAATAAATGTTTAATGAATGTGTGAATAAATGTTTCGAGTAGGAGGTGGACCTAGGTTACCTTTTAAGTTTCCTTTTAGTTTTGCTGTTTAAGATTCCATGAAAAGGTCTAGAAATAATTAGAGATTGACAAAGGAATTCATACTTAGAATATAAAAACATGAAATTGAAGGACAGTTACAGAATCGTTAAACACATGTCAACATTCTAGAGTGTATTTTCAAAAGGGAAATTGTTGAGACGGGTTAACTGAGTTTATGTATAAGAAGGGAGTTTATGATTTGTCAAGTGAGAAGTAATTTTTCTGGCCATAGAAAGATAACAGCTGAAATGAATCTCTCCAAAGCTAGGAAATGTGGCAGAGGAATATCGTGGCTAAACAAATTCATTAGAGCAGAAAGGTATTAAAAAACATTTTAAGAAGTATGGTTAAGTCATGGGAAACTAGACTCCCTTATTGAGATGCCAGAAACTGATGAGACATAAGGTGGAGCTTTTGTTGTTGTATATGTTGTTGTTTGAAAGGACTGGAAACTACATCTCCAACAGGAGCAAAGTATGAATAGATATGTCTACTGAAATAAAGTGTTGATAGACAGAAGAGACCGTGAACACAAGGAGGAAAGGTGGAGTAGAAGTAGTAAAATGAAAGAACAAATGACTGAAGTTGGTTTAGAAAGGACCAAATCACTTATAATGAGAGAGGGGGAAGCATCCAAAGCAGTGATCCTAAGTAAGAAATTGAAAATAGATCGTAAGTATGAAGGCAGCCTTAAAATCCTAAAATTAGAATGGACCTTGAGAGAATTTACAACTGAAGAATAAAACCAGAGATTCTCTAAACAGTAGACCTCAAAGCCTAACCTGGTTCAGCATGAAGTGGCTGTCACCACATTCCCTGGCTCTGATCTTTGACAAAATGTTTGGGGGAGGAGAAGATAGATGTGATTGGTCAAGTTGGTTCCTACCATAGAGACTTTATTATAGCACAGTGGAATGGAGAAAGCTTGCCCTTGAAAAAGTCACACACATCTGATTAAGAATCCCAGCTCTACCTCTTATCAGCTGTTCAATCTTCAGCAGATTACTTAATATCCCTAAAAGACATTCAGAAAGAACTCTATCCACATAACTTCTGTTTTTCATATACCTGGGTTGATCATTAATTTTCCTCTTTTTTTTTCCTGTTCTTCATTTCTTTCTTTCTTTTTTTAAACACTGCTTTCTAAGACATTTCGTCAGCTTTATCTTCCAACCCTTTTATTAAGGTTTAAATTCCTCTTGTCATTTTTTAAAGATTGAAGTATAGTTGATTTACAGTGTTGTGTTAATTTCAGGTGTACAGCACAGTGATTCAGTTATGCATACATACATATATATATATATATATATATATATATATATATATATATATTCTTTTTCAGATTCTTTTCCATATAGGTTATTACAAAATATTGAGTATAGTTCCCTGTGTTACGCAGTAGGTCCTTGTTGGTTATCTATTTTATATATAGTAGTGTGTGTATGTTAATCCCAAACTCCTGATTTATCCCCACCCCCTTCCCCTTTGGTAACCATAAGTTTGTTTTCTATGTCTGTGAGTCTCTTTCTGTTTTGTAAATAAGTTCATTTGTATTTTTTTTTAGATTCCACATATAAGCACCTATTGTCATATTTTTAATTCCTAAGACCTCTTCTATTTTCTCAAAAGTCCTTTAAAATTTCCTCTTCTTGTCTCATGGCTGCAAAGTCTTCTTTAATTTCTCTGAGGATCATAGATTTTCTTGGTAAAGTTTTCTTCTGAGCTTCAGGGATCTTCTCTAAGGGACTAGCCCTCCCGTCTTCTGTGGAGGTCTTCAAGGGGAGTTGTTTGGCTCTGCAGGTCTATCAGCGTCTCAGGCTGACTTTCAACCAGTCCTCCTGGTGTTAGCCAGTCGTTCACCCCTACTTGTAGAGGTACCTGGCACTACAAATTCCTGAACCTTTTTGGAGCTCTGTGGTATAAAATTTTTTTAAAAAAATATTTATTTATTTATTTTTGGCTGCGTCGGGTCTTCGTTGCAGCACACGGGATTTTTCGTTGAGGCACACGGGCTTAGTTGCCCCGCAGCATGTGGGATCTTAGTTCCCTGACCAGGGATCAAACCCGCGTCCTCAGCATTGGGAGGTAGATTCTTAACCACTGGGCCACGAGGGAAGTCCCTTGTGGTATAAATTGAGTTGCCTCTCAGCTTTCCCTACTGATGACTTCGGATACAGGTTCCCACTTTCTACTAACTTGGTTACTATTTGTCTGTCTGCTATCTGGTTTCCAAAATTTGCTGTTAATGTCTTCTCCCCTGTATCCCCCATCCTTTTGTATTTATGCCTTTTAAAAATTCCTTTGCTATAATTTTATCAGGGTTTTGAGGAAGGAGCAGAGCTAAATGTGTGAGTTCAATCTGCCATCTTTAACCCAAAGTCTTTTAATTCTTCACGTCTTTTGTATCCTTCAGGTCTTTTATATCCATCCTTTACATTTTAACCATCACCACATTGTACAGATTCTTAACACTTTAGACTCCTTGCCTCTAGTATCTCCTCCCTTAGGTTTGTCCTTCGAAATGCTGTAGATTCACCTTCCTGGAAAACTGCGCTGTGTACCTCACAGCTTTGAGTGTAAAAACCCTTCAGTTGCTTCCTGATGCTGACAGGATAAAGCCTACATTCCTTAACCTGACTTTCAAAGCCTTCCACAGTCTAGCCTCTGCCCACCTTTTCAGCCTCATCTTTTAGGCTTTCAGAAACACTCACATCCATGCCCACCCACAGCCATACTCAGCTTGTAGCTGTGATCAAACTTGTCTGGCACACATACAAGCACAGTAGCTGGGCTTGCCTGGGGGTTTATCCAGTAGACTTAGGGGTTGACCTGCTGATTTTGAATGACTAATTTAAAACTCTGTTTTATTTTTTTGGAAAATTTAAATTATTTTATTATAAAAATTTATACAAAAGAAACCATAAACACAACAGTGAAAAATAAAATTTAAACAGAGTTAAGCCAGTCCATAAAACATTTCAAATGAAAAAGTAATAACAAAAACCTTATCAGCTCGTTTGAAATTATTCATCTTTAGATATATGATGCTTTATTTCCTAGACTTAAAATAGTGATCTCATTATACTTAGTTAGGCTGTGAAATATTAAATAATATTTTAAAAAGACAAACAGATTCTTAAACTCAAGGATTAACAAATACTTGCAAAGTGATCACCAAAATCTTTGTGTATTTGTTAACAAAATTGTAAATCCAGAATACAAAACCTACTTGAAACAATCTAGCCAAATACCAGATTACTTAAATGAGAGTTGGTTTCTGAGATGGTATCAAGAGAAAATTAAAGTCTTATTTACATACAAGGTTGTGTACACAAATAGGTTTTTGTCAATATACTTTTTATTTATCTTTTATTAAGTATAGTTGAATTACAGTGTTGTGTTAATTACTGCTGTACAGCAAAATGACTCAGTTATACATATATACATTCTTTTTCATATTCTTTTCCATTATGGTTTATCACAGGATATTGAATATAGTTCCCTGTGCTATACAGTAGGACCTAGTTGTTTATCCATCCTATATATACCAGTTTGCATATGCTAATTCCAAACTCCCACTCCTACTCTCTCCCACACCCCTCCCCCTTGGCAAGTATATTTTTTAAAAGCAAATCAAACTGGCCACCATTCCTGAAAACGCCTCCTACACTATGCTGGAATTTAAAAGGACTTTTAATAACTTCAAGCCCTATCTGCACTACATGTGAGGCAGCCTTTAAGATTTCTTTACCTCCTGTACTGAAGGCCAAGAAAAAGAAACTGAAAATATCTGCATGATAGTAAAAATTTTTTCCCCATTACTTAGAGCTATTAATAGAAATTGTAAGGCAGAATCTTTGTTAGGAAGGCTCTGAAGAAAATAAAGATGTGTGTAAGATAATTTTTAATGAACTTTCTTACAGGAAATATCTGTAAAACTCTTTGTTTTAAATGAATACTTGTCTGACTTGAGCCTTCTAATAGTCCATTTCAGTCTAGGATTCTAAAATCTTTTTTTTTAATTAATTAATTTATTTATTTTTTGGCTGTGTTGAGTCTTCATTGCTGCACACAGGCTTTCTCTAGTTGCGGCGAGCGGGGGCTACTCTTCGTTGTGGTGCACGGGCTTCTCTCCCTGCGATGGCTTTTCTTGTTGCAGAGCACAGGCTCTAGGCATGTGGGCTTCAGTAGTTGTGGCTCGCGGGCTCTAGAGCGCAAGCTCAGTAGTTGTGGCGCACGGGCTTAGTTCCTCCGCGGCATGTGGGGTCTTCCTGGACCAGGGCTCGAACCCGTGTCCCTTGCATTGGCAGGTGGATTCTTAACCACCGCACCACCAGGGAAGTCCCCTAAAATCTGTTTTTAATATATGTATTTTCTTAATTGTGTTCACTATATTGCATATTGAGTTTTTCGGTAGTATATTATTCCACACCTTATTTATTTTCTGCTAGACTCTTGAGCTGCAAAGATGAGTGGAATGTAGAAATTATGTCCTATAATAAACTGCTATCTTATTATATGGTATTGAGTTTAAGCTCCAGCTCAATGACTGGGTTTATACAGTGTGATTTAATATTCTTCTAGGGTTTAACCTAGTAATTTGTGATATCCTTCCCACCAAAAGAGTGTTCTGACATTCACATCAAGTATATTTATAACATTTTCCTGAAATCATAACGTTTTCTGATGACTTTTCTCCTCTAGTATCGTCTTTGCTGACCTCTTCATCATGAATCTAATTCTTTGGGTGGAAGGGTCATCAGCTGCCATCTCCTTTGGAACCCTGATAGGTATCCTCACAATGTCGTTTGGAATTTCAGTACCACTAACATTTTTGGGTGCATACATTGGAAGCAAGAAAAAGGTAAACTTTAAAAATACTTCTTTTGACCATTGAGTGATGTCTGAAATAATACCTCCATGTGTATAGACTATACATGGAATGGAAGATGTACCATTGGAGAAAATGACAAAGAATAATCATTTAGGGATAAAAGACTTTTACAAATTGTAAATGACAGACAGTAACACTTTAAAAGGCATTCTTTAATGTATTTCTCGTTTTATGGGTTGTTTATATTTCCCTCTCTCTCTGATGGGCACAATTAAAAGGATATATTGTAGGAAGGCTGACTTTAAGAAAGTCAGAAAAATAATAAGATTATATAGTTGGGGGAAGAAAGCCAAGATACAATCCAAGAAATGAGGCTGTTCAGTTTACAGATTTTTTTCTTTTCCATTATGGTTTATCCCAGGATATTGAATATAGTTCCCTGTGCTATACAGTAGGACCTTGCTGTTTAACCATTCTATATGTAATAGTTTTCATCTACTAATCCAGTTTACAGATCTGAAGTTAGCCTATTCCACGTATAGGGAAAAGGAGCAGTATACCAAAAAGACTAAATGAGGCCACACTGCAAAAGGGTTGTATTTTAAAGATATAGCATGAGTTTGCAGGGGAGAAATCAGAAAAGACAAAACAGGAGGTGGAGTTCCACAGAGAGCAGAAAAAGAAAATTTTCTGAAAGCTATTGACAAATTTTCAGAGGCAAATTATTAAATTCTAAGAGAGAACTTTTGGACATCATATATTATTTCATATTGCAATAGTCACTAGTGAGTTTTGTCTAATCTCTCCCTTGAAATTTGTAAGAAAAGATAAACATCCTTATTGTTTAGCTGTGTCCTATCTAGTATGCTGGCCACTAGACACCTGTGGCTTTTGAGTACTTGGAATGTGGCTAGTCTGAATTATGTGCTGTAAGTGTAAAATACACACTGGTTTTCAACCACTTAGAACAACAACAAGAGGAATACAAAATATCTGATTAATAATTTTTATATTGATCACAAATTTAAATGATAGTATTTGGACATGTTAGATAATTAGATCAGATAAAATATACTAATACATTAATTTTACCTGGTTTTTTTTTTACTTTTTAAAATGCAGCTACTAAAAAATTTGATACTGCATTTGTGGCTTGCATCATAGTATTTCTGTTGCACAGCATTGGTCTAGCCTCTGCCCACATAACTGCTCTTGGAAATATTCAGATTCAAGATTGTGTATTTTGATGGTATCTGTATAAATTTACTTCACTTTTGTTTCATTCTGATTTTCATTTCATTTATTTTCGAGCAGTTTAGGTATCCAGTTCGCACAAACCAGATTCCCTGTCAGATTCCTCAACAGACTTTCATTAGAAAACCACTTTTTGGCCTCATCATCAGTGACATTTTACCTTTTGGCTGTATTTTTATTCAACTCTTTTGCATTCTAAACAGTATTTGGTGAGTATTGTATCTTTATAATCTCAAAAATATTAAATGTTAATAAATTAATTTTTTTATATGTCAAAGAGGTTAAATTCTGGTATGGTAAAACTTTATTTGCTACCCTGTTTTATCCAGGAAATAGCAATCTGACCTGAGGGAATTTCCTAGGAAACTAAGACTTAATTCACAAAATTCTAAAGCTACTTTTGGATGGAAATGTCTATAAAGATTTCCTTTTTGGAAATTAATAACCTCTTTTTAAGCCTTTCCAGGTGACTTAGAAAAGTTGGTCTCAAACTGTGCTTCTTTGAGACTGCAAGGGGTGGGATGGGGGTGTCCCTTGGCGGGAGGTGCGTAAAGATGGGAAGGGGCAGCTCTGATTTGTATCCGTTTTCCATACTGGCCTTCCATGCAGGATTTCATTTAGAGTTTCTCTGCTAAAAATAATTTGAAGACCACTGATTTTGGGTCTTCATCTGTACTGAGCTATAAGTAATAGTTTTCTATCTTCCTTTCTGTCAACTGTTAGTTGTGATGTCAGATGCCTTTTCCTTATAACTTTCCTCTTTTTACCTACTACTTTTAATCTGTTGTAATTTAAGAAGTCTAATAACCAAGATAGTTAGAAATGCATGTGAAGTAAGAACAGGTACTCTCTGATTAAAGTGCCACAGCTTTAGTGCCCCTGCTTTGTGACAGCTATTTCAGTTGCTCCAAGTCCCTTTTTTTCTTACTTCCTGATTCTTGACAGCATTTTGGTTTCGGGAGCTGGCCAAGTGGGGTGTTACTGTGGAAGGATTTGTGGAGAGGGGGCAAAGGCACCATAAAATAAAATAAGATAAGATAAGATAAAATAAAATAAATAAAATGCAGTCGCCAACTGTGTGTGTTTATAACACTTTTGTCCCAAAGGAATCTTCTGGACAAAACTTTGAAGTCCTTGGAAATTAGGCTTAATCACGTACATTAATTGCTCACCTTTTAAACAGCATTGTGTCAAAGTTGTTTAAAAGATAAGCAATAAAAT